>NC_091289.1:131115122-132385821 GCF_032444005.1 Ranitomeya imitator | reverse complement strand
CAGTGCTTTCCTTTCACGGATACTCAGTGAATTAACTGAGTTAATCTATACCGCTATATAGCTCCGCCGTTTGCTAGCAGCAGGTACTCCTGCACGGTGGACCCCGGGCTGCGAACGCACCAATATCCATAAACATCTCTATTTACTCGGTGCGTTCCGCTAGCCTTAACAGAATACTAGCGCCAGGGTCTGGCTAGTAAATGGCGGACATTCAGCAATCTTTGCGGTATATCCAGCAGCTGGAGGGTAGGTTGGCGGCTCTCAAGAGCTCAACCTCAGCTGTGGATGTTACCGCAGTTGCTGTACAGGCTGCTAGCGTGGCTGCAGCAACCTTGTCCACTGCCACCCCTGTTCCGACATTGTCTCACCTCCCGCTGCCAGAAAAATTTTCTGGAAATAGCAAAACTTGTAGGGGATTCGTGAGTCAGTCCTCTATTCACCTCGAGCTCCTGGCTGCACGTTTTCCTACAGAGCGGGCTAAGGTGGGATTTATTGTGTCTCTCTTGTCGGACAGGGCGTTGGAGTGGGCTACACCGCTGTGGGAGCGTGGTGATCATGTGGTGCAGAGTGCTCCGTTGTTCCTGAGCACTCTGAAATAGGTCTTTTTAGGACCTCAAGTCACCCATGACACAGCGCTCCAACTACTGGCATTAACTCAGGGTAAGTCCTTGGTCAGCCATTTTTCCGTCCGCTTCCGTACTTTAGCTTCCGAGCTGGAGTGGTTGGATAAAGCCCTTATCCCAATATTTTGGAGGGGCCTGGCTGACCACGTTAAGAACGCTCTGGTCACTAGGGAGATTCCTGCCACAATGGAGGAGTTAATAACTGTCTCTACTCGTATTGACCTCCGTTTTAACGAGCGGAGGTTGGAGCAAGCCCAGTGTAGGCAGAGGTTTCGGCTGGCTCCCACCTTCGCCAAACCTTTGGAATCTCCAGTCCAGGCATCCGAGTCACATGAGGCCTTAGAGGTGACACGAGCGGGATCCAAGTCTCAGTCTGCCCGTGCACATAAGGTCCATCATGTTTGCCAGCAGTCAGGACATCTTGCCTCCAAGGGTCCTCAGCAGTCGGGGAAACGTCAGCGTCATGTGGCAGTTGGAGGAGGTACACTAGACACGGCGACGTTTGCCTCAAAATTGTCCTTCAAGGCCCATCCACTCTTATGGTCGAGCTATGCGTGGATTCTGGGGAAGAGGGTAACTTTATGTCTTCCGCTTTTGCCCAGCGTCACGCAATACCCTTGGTGATGCTCGCCAAGCCAATAACCGTTCGAGTGGTAAACGTGTCAACACTACCTTCACAGATTACCCACCAAACCATTCCTTTCACGCTATCTGTGTCTCCATCACATCAGGAGATAATCTCCCTATTAGTCATTCCTGAGGGAATTGATGAGGTCCTGTTGGGGATACCATGGCTTCGCTACCATTCTCCTCATATTGAGTGGTCCTCTGGGAGAATTTTGGGATGGAGAAAATCCTGCGAGGGTAGATGTCATAGGGAGTGCGTTCAGGTTGCTACTACACAGGTACCCGCAGATCTTTCCTCTCTCCCCAAGCACTATTGGCCCTATGCAGACGTGTTCTCCAAAATAGCTGCGGAGACCCTTCCGCCTCACCGCCCCTATGACTGACCTATTGACCTCTTGCCTGGTGCTGAGCCTCCCCGGGGTCGAGTCTATCCGTTATCTCTCCCTGAGACGGAGGCAATGTCCCAGTACATCCAAGAGAATCTGGCAAGAGGATTCATTAGGAATCCAAATAGTAGAAAAAAGGAAAAAAGACAGCGCACTCACCGGTGATGCTTTGGTAGCTTTATTCGGACATCATAACAAACGTTGCAGGGAGGGTAGTGAAACACACGCAGACGACGGCCGTTTCGTGCTGATAGCACTTCAACAGGTCCTGTTATGATGTCCGAATAAAGCTACCAAAGCATCACCGGTGAGTGCGCTGTCTTTTTTCCTTTTTTCTACTATTTGGATTTTCATTGAACTGTGGCAACAGCAGCACCCCGGGCGGTAGAATCTGGCTTCTTTAGGCTCTATGCGGTATATATTTACAGCGCAAGGAAAGCACTAGGGTCCAACTTATCTAGCAGTGCAGATGTATACATTTTTGCTTATATTTTTTGCATAAGTTGTCTGGATTCATTAGGAAGTCAGTGTCACCGGCAGGGGCTGGGTTCTTCTTCGTACAGAAGAAGACTGGAGACTTACGTCCATGCATAGACTACAGGGGTCTTAATGCCATCACCGTTAAGAACAAGTACCCATTACCCCTGATATCTGAGCTTTTTGATAGGCTACGGGGAGCAAGGGTATTTACAAAGTTAGATCTGCGGGGTGCTTACAACCTGATTCGCATCCGTGAGGGGGATGAATGGAAGACGGCTTTTAACACCAGGGATGGGCACTATGAATATCTGGTGATGCCCTTCGGGCTCTGTAATGCCCCAGCCGTTTTCCAAGACTTTGTGAACGACATCTTCCGGGATATGCTCACCATCTCGGTCGTAGTCTATCTGGATGATATTCTCATCTACTCTCCAGATATTGACTCCCATCGGAGAGATGTTCGCAAAGTCTTCGACCTCTTACGGGCAAACTCCCTCTACGCCAAGTTGGAGAAGTGTGTGTTTGAGCTGGAGTCCTTGCCTTTCCTTGGTTATATCATCTCTGCCCAGGGTTTGGCTATGGATCCTGCCAAGCTACAGGCTGTAATGGACTGGCAGGAACCCCATTCTCTTAAAGCGGTGCAGCGCTTTATGGGGTTCATTAATTACTATCGCCAGTTCATTCCACACTTCTCAACTTTGGTAGCTCCCTTGGTTGCCCTCACCAAGAAGGGAGCAAATCAAAGTTGTGGTCAGAGCAGGTCTCCAAGGCTTTTCTCTCGATTAAGTCACACTTCGCTAGCGCTCCCATCCTACATCGCCCCGATGTAGATAAACCATTTATCTTGGAGGTGGAAGCCTCATCCGTTGGTGCTGGAGCAGTCCTTTTCCAAAAGGATGCTCAAGGTCGGAAGAATCCTTGCTTCTTCTTCTCCAAGACCTTCACACCAGCGGAGAGGAATTATTCCATCGGGGACAGGGAGTTGCTAGCCATGAAGTTGGCTTTTTCAGAGTGGTGACACCTCTTGGAGGGAGCTCGCTTTCCCTTCCAAGTCTTCACTGACCACAAGAACTTGGTGTATATACAGACGGCCCAGCGGCTGAATTCTCGCCAGGCTAGATGGTCCCTCTTCTTCTCCCGGTTCCATTTTACTCTCCATTTTCTCTCCGGGGAGAAGAACGTTCATGCCGACGCTCTCTCCCGCTCCGTAGTGTCATCTGAGAAGGAGGAAGAGGAGCCTCGGCTTATTGTCCCTTCTGAGAGCCTGAGAACTGTAGCTCCGGCTTCGCTAGAGTCTGTGCCCCCGGGCAAGACTTTCGTGCCAGCTAACTTGCGACCGGAGGTTCTCTCTTGGGTTCACTCCTCCAGAGTGGGTGGGCATTTTGGGACCAAGAGGACATCTGAGCTTTAGGCGAGAACATACTGGTGGCCGCATATGGCCCGAGATGTCAGGGACTATATTCAGGTGTGCGTTTCTTGCGCCCAGAATCGGTCTCCTCGGCAACGGCCTGCTGGGTTGCTTTACCCTCTACCGGTGGCAGAAAGACCCTGGGAGATGGTCGGGATGGACTTTGTGGTGGGCTTACCCAAGTCGCGTGGCTGCTCCGTTATTTGGGTTGTCACCGACCATTTCTCTAAGATGGTGCATTTGGTGCCGCTCCCTCGGTTACCTTCTGCACGGGCCTTGGCGGTGTTGTTCATTAAGCACATTTTCCGATTACATGGTATGTGTTATGGCTGGCAATCAGGCAACACAGCGTGCAGTAATCAGCGCACATACAGAGATCTGGCAATAACCAAAAACAATAGGACGAGCTCTGAGACGTGGAATCTCTGTAGACTGCAGTACCTGATCTATCCTCACACAACTATAAGCAGCAGTGGATTGCGCCTAACACTACCTATGCAACTCGACACTGCCTGAGGAGCTGACTAGCCTGAAGATAGAAATACAAGCCTGACTTACCTCAGAGAAATACCCCAAAGGAATAGGCAGCCCCCACATATAATAACTGTTAGCAAGATGAAAAGACAAACGTAGGAATGAAATAGATTCAGCAAAGTGAGGCCCGATATTCTAGACAGAGCGAGGATAGCAAAGAGAACTATGCAGTCTACAAAAAACCCTAAAACGAAAACCACGCAAAGGGGCAAAAAGACCCACCGTGCCGAACTAACAGCACGGCGGTGCACCCCTTTGCTTCTCAGAGCTTCCAGCAAAAGTTAATAGCAAGCTGGACAGAAAAAACAGAAAACAAACTAGAAGCACTTATCTAGCAGAGCAGCAGGCCCAAGGAAAGATGCAGTAGCTCAGATCCAACACTGGAACATTGACAAGGAGCAAGGAAGACAGACTCAGGTGGAGCTAAATAGCAAGGCAGCCAACGAGCTCACCAAAACACCTGAGGGAGGAAGCCCAGAGACTGCAATACCACTTGTGACCACAGAAGTGAACTCAGCCACAGAATTCACAACAGTACCCCCCCCTTGAGGAGGGGTCACCGAACCCTCACCAGAACCCCCAGGCCGACCAGGATGAGCCACATGAAAGGCACGAACAAGATCTGGGGCATGGACATCAGAGGCAAAAACCCAGGAATTATCTTCCTGAGCATAACCCTTCCATTTGACCAGATACTGGAGTTTCCGTCTAGAGACACGAGAATCCAAAATCTTCTCCACAATATACTCCAATTCCCCCTCCACCAAAACAGGGGCAGGAGGCTCCACAGATGGAACCATAGGTGCCACGTATCTCCTCAACAACGACCTATGGAATACATTATGTATGGAAAAGGAGTCTGGGAGGGTCAGACGAAAAGACACCGGATTGAGAATCTCAGAAATCCTATACGGACCAATAAAACGAGGTTTAAATTTAGGAGAGGAAACCTTCATAGGAATATGACGAGAAGATAACCAATCCAGATCCCCAACACGAAGTCGGGGTCCCACACGGCGTCTGCGATTAGCGAAAAGCTGAGCCTTCTCCTGGGACAAGGTCAAATTGTCCACTACCTGAGTCCAGATCTGCTGCAACCTGTCCACCACAGAATCCACACCAGGACAGTCCGAAGACTCAACCTGTCCTGAAGAGAAACGAGGATGGAACCCAGAATTGCAGAAAAATGGAGAGACCAAGGTAGCCGAGCTGGCCCGATTATTAAGGGCGAACTCAGCCAACGGCAAAAATGACACCCAATCATCCTGGTCAGCGGAAACAAAACATCTCAGATATGTTTCCAAGGTCTGATTGGTTCGTTCGGTCTGGCCATTAGTCTGAGGATGGAAGGCCGAGGAGAAAGATAGGTCAATGCCCATCCTACCACAAAAGGCTCGCCAGAACCTCGAGACAAACTGGGAACCTCTGTCAGAAACAATATTCTCAGGAATGCCATGTAAACGAACCACATGCTGGAAGAACAAAGGCACCAAATCAGAGGAGGAAGGCAATTTAACCAAGGGCACCAGATGGACCATTTTAGAAAAGCGATCACAGACCACCCAAATGACCGACATTTTTTGAGAAACGGGAAGGTCAGAAATGAAATCCATCGAAATATGTGTCCAAGGCCTCTTCGGGACCGGCAAGGGCAAAAGCAACCCACTGGCACGTGAACAGCAGGGCTTAGCCCTAGCACAAATTCCACAGGACTGCACAAAAGCACGCACATCCTGTGACAGAGATGGCCACCAGAAGGATCTAGCAACCAACTCCCTGGTACCAAAGATTCCTGGATGACCGGCCAGCACCGAACAATGAAGTTCAGAGATAACTTTACTAGTCCACCTATCAGGGACGAACAGTTTCTCGGCCGGACAACGATCAGGTTTATTAGCCTGAAATTTCTGCAACACTCTCCGCAAATCAGGGGAGATGGCAGACACAATGACTCCTTCCTTGAGGATACTCGCCGGCTCAGATAACCCCGGAGAGTCGGGCACAAAACTCCTAGACAGAGCATCCGCCATCACATTTTTAGAGCCCGGAAGGTATGAAATCACAAAATCAAAACGAGCAAAAAATAACGACCAACGGGCCTGTCTAGGATTCAAGCGCTTGGCAGACTCAAGATAAGTAAGGTTCTTATGATCAGTCAAAACCACCACGCGATGCTTAGCACCCTCAAGCCAATGACGCCACTCCTCGAATGCCCACTTCATGGCCAGCAACTCTCGGTTGCCCACATCATAATTACGCTCAGCAGCAGAAAATTTCCTGGAAAAGAAAGCACATGGTTTGAACACTGAGCAACCAGAACCTCTCTGTGACAAAACCGCCCCTGCACCAATCTCAGAAGCATCAACCTCGACCTGGAACGGAAGAGAAACATCAGGTTGACACAACACAGGGGCACAGCAAAAACGACGCTTCAACTCCTGAAAAGCTTCCACGGCAGCAGAAGACCAATTAACCAAATCAGCACCCTTCTTGGTCAAATCGGTCAATGGTCTGGCAATGCTAGAAAAATTACAGATGAAGCGACGATAAAAATTAGCAAAGCCCAGGAATTTCCGCAGACTTTTTAGAGATGTCGGCTGAGTCCAATCCTGGATGGCCTGAACCTTAACCGGATCCATCTCGATAGTAGAAGGGGAAAAGATGAACCCCAAAAATGAAACTTTCTGCACACCGAAGAGACACTTTGATCCCTTCACGAACAAGGAATTAGCACACAGTACCTGGAAAACCATTCTGACTTGCTTCACATGAGACTCCCAATCATCTGAGAAGATCAAAATGTCATCCAAGTAAACAATCAAGAATTTATCCAGATACTCACGGAAAATGTCATGCATAAAAGACTGAAAAACAGATGGAGCATTGGCAAGTCCGAACGGCATCACCAGATACTCAAAATGACCCTCGGGCGTATTAAATGCCGTTTTCCATTCATCTCCCTGCCTGATTCTCACCAGATTATACGCACCACGAAGATCAATCTTAGTAAACCAACTAGCCCCCTTAATCCGAGCAAACAAGTCAGAAATCAATGGCAAGGGATACTGAAACTTAACAGTGATCTTATTAAGAAGGCGGTAATCAATACACGGTCTTAGCGAACCATCCTTCTTGGCTACAAAAAAGAACCCTGCTCCCAATGGTGACGACGATGGGCGAATATGTCCCTTCTCCAGGGACTCCTTCACATAACTGCGCATAGCGGTGTGTTCAGGTACGGACAAATTAAATAAACGACCCTTAGGGAATTTACTACCAGGAATCAAATCGATAGCACAATCACAATTCCTATGCGGAGGTAGGGCATCAGACTTGGACTCTTCAAATACATCCTGAAAGTCCGACAAGAACTCTGGGATGTCAGAAGGAATGGATGACGAAATTGACAAAAATGGAACATCACCATGTACTCCCTGACAACCCCAGCTGGTTACCGACATAGAGTTCCAATCCAATACTGGATTATGGGTTTGTAGCCATGGCAACCCCAACACGACCACATCATGCAAATTATGCAGTACCAGAAAGCGAATAACTTCCTGATGTGCAGGAGCCATGCACATGGTCAGCTGGGCCCAGTACTGAGGCTTATTCTTGGCCAAAGGTGTAGCATCAATTCCTCTCAACGGAATAGGACACCGCAAAGGCTCCAAGAAAAATCCACAACGTTTAGCATAATCCAAATCCATCAGATTCAGGGCAGCGCCTGAATCCACAAACGCCATGACAGAATACGATGACAAAGAGCACATTAAGGTAATGGACAAAAGGAATTTGGACTGTACAGTACCAATAACGGCAGAGCTATCGAACCGCCTAGTGCGTTTAGGACAATTAGAAATAGCATGAGTAGAATCACCACAATAGAAACACAGTCTGTTCAGACGTCTGTGTTCTTGCCGTTCTACTTTAATCATAGTCATGTCGCACTGCATAGGCTCAGGTTTACTCTCAGACAATACCGCCAGATGGTGCACAGATTTACGCTCGCGCAAGCGACGACCGATCTGAATGGCCAAGGACATAGACTCATTCAAACCAGCAGGCATAGGAAATCCCACCATTACATCCTTAAGAGCTTCAGAGAGACCCTTTCTGAACAAGGCCGCTAGTGCAGATTCATTCCACAGAGTGAGTACTGACCACCTCCTAAATTTCTGACAATATACTTCTACATCATCCTGACCCTGGCATAAAGCCAGCAGATTTTTTTCAGCCTGATCCACTGAATTAGGCTCATCGTAAAGCAATCCCAGCGCCTGGAAAAATGCATCAACATTACTCAATGCAGAATCTCCTGGTGCAAGAGAAAACGCCCAGTCCTGTGGGTCGCCGCGCAAAAAAGAAATAATAATCAAAACCTGTTGAATAGGATTACCAGAAGAATGAGGTTTCAAGGCCAAAAATAGCTTACAATTATTTCTGAAGCTCAGGAACTTAGTTCTGTCACCAAAAAACAAATCAGGAATCGGAATTCTTGGTTCTAGCATCGATTTCTGATCAATAGTATCTTGAATCTTTTGTACATTTACAACGAGATTATCCATTGAGGAGCACAGAGCCTGAATATCCATGTCCACAGCTGTGTCCTGAAGCACTCTAATGTCTAGGGGAAAAAAAAGACTGAAGACAGAGCTAAGAAAAAAAAATGATGTCAGGATTTCTTTTTTCCCTCTATTGGGAATCATTGGGTGGCTCCTTGTACTGTTATGGCTGGCAATCAGGCAACACAGCGTGCAGTAATCAGCGCACATACAGAGATCTGGCAATAACCAAAAACAATAGGACGAGCTCTGAGACGTGGAATCTCTGTAGACTGCAGTACCTGATCTATCCTCACACAACTATAAGCAGCAGTGGATTGCGCCTAACACTACCTATGCAACTCGACACTGCCTGAGGAGCTGACTAGCCTGAAGATAGAAATACAAGCCTGACTTACCTCAGAGAAATACCCCAAAGGAATAGGCAGCCCCCACATATAATAACTGTTAGCAAGATGAAAAGACAAACGTAGGAATGAAATAGATTCAGCAAAGTGAGGCCCGATATTCTAGACAGAGCGAGGATAGCAAAGAGAACTATGCAGTCTACAAAAAACCCTAAAACGAAAACCACGCAAAGGGGCAAAAAGACCCACCGTGCCGAACTAACAGCACGGCGGTGCACCCCTTTGCTTCTCAGAGCTTCCAGCAAAAGTTAATAGCAAGCTGGACAGAAAAAACAGAAAACAAACTAGAAGCACTTATCTAGCAGAGCAGCAGGCCCAAGGAAAGATGCAGTAGCTCAGATCCAACACTGGAACATTGACAAGGAGCAAGGAAGACAGACTCAGGTGGAGCTAAATAGCAAGGCAGCCAACGAGCTCACCAAAACACCTGAGGGAGGAAGCCCAGAGACTGCAATACCACTTGTGACCACAGAAGTGAACTCAGCCACAGAATTCACAACAGGTATGAAATAGAAATAGATAAGATTGTCAGCGATCGGGGTCCCCAGTTCGCGTCTCCGTTTTGGAGAGAGCTCTGCCGTTTACTCAGCATAGAGTTGAACCTCTCCTCTGCATATCATCCCGAGACGAATGGGTTGGTGGAGAGAACCAACCAGACTCTGGTGACATATTTGCAACATTTCGTCTCTGCTAGGCAGGATGACTGGGCATCTTTGCTACCTTGGGCGGAATTTGCCTTGAACAACGCCGTAGCCGATTTCACTGGCCAGACTCCTTTTCTCCTTAATTACGGCCAGCATCCGCGTGTCCCTGTGCCCATGCCCGTGTCATCCACCGATTCTAGGGTGGCAGACTGGGCGGTGGAGGCACGTGACATCTGGGACCGCACACAGGATGCCATCCGGGCCTCCAAGGAGAGAATGAGGGTTTCGGCTGATACACATCGGCGCCCCGCTCCGGTCTTTGCTCCTGGCGACTTAGTGTGGCTCTCCACCCGTAACATCAGGCTGTGAGTTGAGTCCACTAAGTTTGCTCCTCGCTACATTGGCCCGTTTAAGGTTCTGGAACAGGTCAACCCTGTGGTCTACCGTTTGGCTATTCCTCCACGCCTTGGTGTCACCGATACTTTTCACGTTTCCCTCTTAAAGCCCGTTCGTTTGTCCCGGTTTTCTGAGTCATCTGCTGGGACATCGGGTTCATCCACGGATGAGTTTGAGGTGAATGCTATTGTGGGGTGCAAGGTGGTACGTGGCAAGAAATTTTATCTGGTGGACTGGAAGGGTCACGGCCCAGAGGATAGAACCTGGGAGCCTGTGGAGCACATTCGGGCTCCGCTGCTTATTGCAGCTTTTAAGCGTAGTGAGGCTCAAGGAGGGGGGGGCCCTAGGAAGGGGGTAATGTTAGGAGTCGAGTTTCCTCTGCTGCACAGGGGGAATCTCGATCCGTGTCTGCTGCGGTCTCCCATTCAGCATCGGCCGCAGTGGGGTCTGCTCAGCGGAGACGTCGCTCCCAGCGTCTCGCTGAGGCTGATTCTGTGCATAGGGTCACTACTGCCTTTCCTGGCTTTCCTATGGTACCCTGCACTGATCTGCGGTGAGCAGGCCTCTCTGGGACTAAGTCCTTATTTACACACACTGAGCATGCCCAGGGCAAGGTCTCCCATTGGAGGTCGAGGGTCACATGCTCAGGTACTGCAGCGCATCCCATTGGTCCTCCAGGAAGGTCCTGAAAGGGCAAAACTTCGGTAGCAGCTTCCTGTGCTGCAACTATATAAGCTGCGCATGACCGCACGGCCATGCGCTAGTATTGTCTAAATTTATGTGCTTGGCGCCAGTGTGGTCACATGTGTGTGTATTCAGGGACCCGGCTGAAATAAGCCCCTAGAATGCTGGCTCCTCCGGCGAGGAGATTGAGTCTGAGTGTATTCAGGGACACGGCTGAAATAAGCCCCTAGAATGCTGGCTCCTCCGGCGAGGAGTTTTGTGTATTTGCGTGACCACTGACTGCTCTCTGTTTGGGCAGTTAGCCTGTGCCTCTGTGGAGTCTAACAGGGCACAGTGCTTTCCTTTCACGGCTACTCAGTGAATTAACTGAGTTAGTCTATACCGCTATATAGCTCCGCCGTTTGCTAGCAGCAGGTACTCCTGCACGGTGGACCCCGGGCTGCGAACGCACCAATATCAATAAGCATCTCTATTTACTCGGTGCGTTCCGCTAGCCTTAACAGTATGTTTTTGCCATTAAAATGGGCACTGCACATGTTTTCCTGGCCTCCACTCACTGCCGACTATGCTCCCCCATTGACTTGCATTGGGTTTCGTGTTTCGGTCGATCCCCGACTTTTCGCGATAATCGGCCGATTCCACTCGACTCGACTTTTGAGATAGTCTGGTTTCGCGAAACCCGACTCGACACTAAAAAACTAAAAGTCGCTCAACCCTACTGTTGACCATATCCTATGACTTCTGAGGTTGGGGATACTTATGTGAAAACAAAATAAGATGAAGAATCTACAAATTACCAGATAACAGATTCCCTTTAACCCCTTAATCCCATATGACGTACTATCCCATCAAGGTGACCTGGGACTTAATTCCCAGTGACGGGATAGTACGTCATACGCGATCGGCCGCGCTCACGGGGGGAGCGCGGCCGATCGCGGCCGTGTGTCATGTTGTGAATTCTGTTGTCGAACTCCCTCCTGTGGTCGTGAATGGTACTTCGGCGAGTTCTGTCTATGGGCTCCCTCTGGTGGCTGTGAGTGAAGCTGCTGCTTCTGAGGTTCCTTACACAGGTGACGTGGTTTATCCTTTGGTTGGCTGCTCTATTTAACTCCTCTCAGATCGTTACTCCATGCCAGCTGTCAATGTTTTTGCATTGGTTCAGTTCGCTCCTGAATCTCTCTGGTGACCTGCCTTCTCCTGTAGAAGCTAAGTTCCTGATAGTCATTATTTGTTCACTGTTTTCTTGACCAGCTGGTTTTCATGATTTTGTCTTGCTAGCTGGAAGCTCTGGGATGCAGAGTGGCCCCTCCGCACCGTGAGTCGGTGCGGAGGTCTTTTTTGCACACTCTGCGTGGTCTTTTGTAGGTTTTTGTGCTGATCGCAAAGTTACCTTTCCTATCCTCTGTCTATTTAGTAAGTCTGGCCACCCTTTGCTGAAACCTGATTAGGGCTTGCGGTCAGCAGAGCTCCCACATCCCAGAGCTCGTCCTGTATGAGGTTTAACTATCAGGTCATTCCGGGTGCTCCTAACCACCAGGTCATAACAGTACAGCTGGCCCAAAGTATTAATGCATCTCAATAGAGGGATAAGAGAACTTCTGAGACCATTTTTTTTTCTTTGCACTGTGTTTTGTCTTTCTTTTCCCCTAGACCTTTGGGTGGATCAGGACACAGGTGTAGATATGGACATTCAAGGTCTGTCCTCTTGTATGGATCATCTCTCTGCAAGGGTACAAAACATTCAAGATTTTGTGGTTCAGAATCCTATGTTGGAGCCTAAAATTCCTATTCCTGACTTATTTCTGGGGATAGATCTAGGTTCTTGAATTTCAAAAATAATTGTAAACTGTTTCTAGCTTTGAAACCCCGATCCTCTGGTGACCCCGTTCAACAGGTAAAAATTAGAGTTGAGCGACCTTGACCTTTTTAGAGTCGAGCCGGGTTTCGCGAAACCCGACTATCTCAAAAGTCGGGTCGAGTGAAATCGGCCGATTATGACGTAAAGTCGGGATCGACCGAAACACGAAAACCAATGCAAGTCAATGGGGCAGCATAGTCGGCAGTGAGTGGGGGCCAGGAAAACACCTAGAGTGCCCATTTTAATGTCAAAACCATCCATTCTTCTTAATGAAGCTTGTCAAGCGTAATTTACCTTATAATAATTGGAAGGCATTTGAAATTGGGGGTCATTTGGCTAAAGTTGTGGTGGGTAGGGCTGGTTCAAGTAATTAGTGGGCCCAGGAAATCTGGACCACGTCACGGCAGTGGAGCAGGGAGAGGTAAGTATTTCAACTTTGCAAGTGCTGTGAACCTGAGCAAGCAGGGGGGGCCCACTCGTTGGCATTGGCACTGGCACAGGGCCCCTCAAAGTACAGCGGTGTGTTTGCACGGCGGGGGCGCCTCCCACCGGCAGCAACACTTTTGCGTACTATGAGAGGCCCTGTGCCAGTGACGTCGCCAACTAGTATTCCTCCCCCCACCTGATGAAGGAACCTGCACTTTCATCTGCACCTTCCTCTTTGTCCCGTGTAAGGTGGTATGGTATGCGGGAAGAGCAACCTGACTTTCAGCAGGGTCACAATGTTGTTGTGTAGCGTGCACGGGGAATGTTGCGTTATGGGTCAATGAACCAGCAGACTCATCTATCACTGGCTGGGCAATGGGCAGGATGAGGAGGAAACACAGATATAGGCCCAAAGAATAAAGTTGGCTAAATGCAGTTCAAAATTGGTAACACAGGAATAAAGAGGGGGCATTGCAGTGGAGGACAACTGGAATGAGAGGCAGACACCGATAGTAGGCCCCAACCCAACTAGTAGGCCAAATGCAGTCTAACATTAACAACTACTTAACGAGCGCCTGAAAACGGAATTTCAGGACAGGAAACCAGGAGAACAGCAAGGAGCGGCAGACACTGTTAGTAGTCCCCAAACCAACTAGTACGCCAAATGCAGTTGTTCCATTTAACCACAATTTAACGAGAGCCTGAAGATAGAAGCTCAGGAAAGGCAACCTGGAGAACACCTTGGAGTGTAACACACCATCTCTCTCCACCCGATACCCAATTTGTAGGCCTAATGCAGTGTAGTTTTCTACAACTACTAAACGAGAGTCGGAAGACCGAAGCAATGGCAAGGAAACCTGGGGAACACCTTGGAGTGTAACACACCATCTCTCTCCACCCGATACCCATTTTGTAGGCCTAATGCAGTGTAGTTTTCTACAACTACTAAACGAGAGTCGGAAGACCGAAGCAATGGCAAGGAAACCTGGGGAATACCTTGGAGTGTAACACACCATCTCTCCCCACCCGATACCCAATTTGTAGGCCTAATGCAGTGTAGTTTTCTACAACTACTAAACGAGAGTCGGAAGACCGAAGCAATGGCAAGGAAACCTGGGGAACACCTTGGAGTGTAACACACCATCTCTCTCCACCCCATACCCAATTTGTAGGCCTAATGCAGCCTACTTTCCGACAACTACTAAACGAGAGCATGAAGATCGAAGCTCAGGAAAGGCAACCTGGGGAACACCTTGGAGTGTAACACACCCTCTCTCTACACCACGGAAGGGCTAATTCTTAGGAAGGAAGGCTGTCGGAAAGAAGCAGGGCGCGTCCGAGGGTGATTATATTCTTATTAGGTATATACTCACCCTCGGACGCGCCCTGCTTCTTTATTTGTAATGAATGTTTATTTGCAATGTGGTTTTGACTTACTCTATTTTTTTGGTAAATAATGATTTTATTATTTTCATTGTTTTGCATCTTCTTGGCAATAATAAAAAGAAGACGCGACAGGACAACACTCGGTGGATGCCATATCTGTGTTTTAAATTGAAAAAACTTTCAGTTAACTACTTGCAGGAGAAAGTTATTGTAGCTGGTGGCCATTTTTAGTACTGTACCAGATTTTTGTTGTATGTGTTTGTTTTTAATGTTAAAATGTCTGCATTTGATATCTCTCCAGTATTTTCTTTTTTATAAGCAAAATACTTATTTTTATATTTTCTGATGTTGGTTCAAGGGGTACACGGGCAGCAGTAGACAGGTCAGTGGAGGCCTAGTGGAAGGAGGGACCGCAGACAGGCTTCGAAGCCCTAACATAATAAATTGGGCTGGCTGTAGGCAATTTAAAATTGGTTCCAGGGGAACCCGGGCAGCAGTAGACAGGTCAGTGGAGGCCTAGTGGAAGGAGGGACCGCAGACAGGCTTCGAAGCCCTAACATAATAAATTGGGCTGGCTGTAGGCAATTTAAAATTGGTTCCAGGGGAACCTGGGCAGCAGTAGACAGGTCAGTGGAGGCCTAGTGGAAGGAGGGACCACAGACAGGCTTCGAAGCCCTAACATAATAAATTGGGCTGGCTGTAGGCAATTTAAAATTGGTTCCAGGGGAACACAGGCGGCAGTAGACAGGTCAGTGGAGGCCTAGTGGAAGGAGGGACCGCAGACAGGCTTCGAAGCCCTAACATAATAAATTGGGCTGGCTGTAGGCAATTTAAAATTGGTTCCAGGGGAACCCGGGCAGCAGTAGACAGGTCAGTGGAGGCCTAGTGGAAGGAGGGACCGCAGACAGGCTTCGAAGCCCTAACATAATAAATTGGGCTGGCTGTAGGCAATTTAAAATTGGTTCCAGGGGAACCCGGGCAGCAGTAGACAGGTCAGTGGAGGCCTAGTGGAAGGAGGGACCACAGACAGGCTTCGAAGCCCTAACATAATAAATTGGGCTGGCTGTAGGCAATTTAAAATTGGTTCCAGGGGAACACAGGCGGCAGTAGACAGGTCAGTGGAGGCCTAGTGGAAGGAGGGACCGCAGACAGGCTTCGAAGCCCTAACATAATAAATTGGGCTGGCTGTAGGCAATTTAAAATTGGTTCCAGGGGAACACGGACAGCAGTAGACAGGTCAGTGGAGGCCTAGTGGAAGGAGGGACTGCAGACAGGCTTCGAAGCCCTAACATAATAAATTGGGCTGGCTGTAGGCAATTTAAAATTGGTTCCAGGGGAACCCGGGCAGCAGTAGACAGGTCAGTGGAGGCCTAGTGGAAGGAGGGACCGCAGACAGGCTTCGAAGCCCTAACATAATAAATTGGGCTGGCTGTAGGCAATTTAAAATTGGTTCCAGGGGAACACGGGTGGCAGTAGCCAGGTCAGTGTAGTAGTAGTGGAAAGAACGGGCCGCAGACAGGCTTCGAAGGCCTAACATAACAAAAATTGGGCTGTAGGCAATTTAAAATTGGTTCCAGGGGAACACGGGCGGCAGTAGACAGGTCAGTGGAGGCCTAGTGGAAAGAGGGACCGCAGACAGGCTTCGAAGCCCTAACATAATAAATTGGGCTGGCTGTAGGCAATTTAAAATTGGTTCCAGGGGAACACGGGCGGCAGTAGACAGGTCAGTGGAGGCCTAGTGGAAGGAGGGACCGCAGACAGGCTTCGAAGCCCTAACATAATAAATTGGGCTTGCTGTAGGCAATTTAAAATTGGTTCCAGGGGAACACGGGCGGCAGTAGCCAGGTCAGTGTAGTAGTAGTGGAAAGAACGGGCCGCAGACAGGCTTCGAAGGCCTAACATAACAAAAATTGGGCTGTAGGCAATTTAAAATTGGTTCCAGGGGAACACGGGCGGCAGTAGACAGGTCAGTGGAGGCCTAGTGGAAGGAGGGACCGCAGACAGGCTTCGAAGCCCTAACATAATAAATTGGGCTGGCTGTAGGCAATTTAAAATTGGTTCCAGGGGAACACGGGCAGCAGTAGACAGGTCAGTGGAGGCCTAGTGGAAGGAGTGACCGCAGACAGGCTTCGAAGGCCTAACATAAGAAAAATGTCAATACAATGGTATTGACAGTGCCAGGCATTGAAGGATGTCAGCGCATAGATTAAACATTGGTGGAGCTGTGAGAGAAAATTTTGCAAGAGGTAGAGCACTGTTTGACCTGGGGGGGGGACTGTCTTGTGGCCGGCGGTACAGGGCCAGGGCCCCTCTTATTACAACAGTGTGTCTGACGTTGGGTGCGCACCACCACCGCCAGACACTTTATTGTACTATGAGGGACCTAGTGGCAGTGCCGTCGACCAAAAGCGGGCACACCCACCTCTTCAGACAAACAGTACTCTCACGGGTGCTGGCGCCAAGTGGCGATACCACGGCCCCGTGTGGGGACTTTGGCCATTTAGCGAGGTGTTAACATGTCGGATGCTGGACAATCAGGTGCTGCAAATTACGAGATTGGAAAAGTCGTTCAGAATAGTCCACAGGCAAGACCTTTACATAGGAAAGCTAGGTGTCAGCCGGGCAAGGTGGGGCAAAAGATTTCGAAATCCAGTTGTGGTTCATTTTAATGAAGGTTAGATCATCTACATTTTGGGTAGCCAGACGAGTCCTTTTTTCTGTTAGTATTGAACCTGCAGCACTGAATACTCTTTCTGATAGGACACTAGCTGCCGGGCAAGCAAGCTCCTGCAATGCATATTCTGCCAATTCTGGCCAGGTGTCTAATTTGGATGCCCAGTAATCAAATGGGAATGACGGTTGAGGGAGAACGTCGATAAGGGATGAAAAATAGTTAGTAACCATACTGGACAAATGTTGTCTCCTGTCACTTTGAATTGATGCTGCAGTACCTGTCCTGTCTGCGGTCATAGCAAAATCACTCCACAACCTGGTCAGAAAACCCCTCTGGCCAACGCCACTTCTGATTTCTGCCCCTCTAACACCTCTGGTCTGCTGGCCCCTGCAGCTCGTGTTAGAACGATCACGGGCGCTGTGTGCAGGGAATGCCAGAAGCAAACGGTCAATGAGAGTTGATTGTTTGGTTGCTAATATTAGTTCCAAGTTCTCATGTGGCATTATATTTTGCAATTTGCCTTTATAGCGAGGATCAAGGAGGCAGGCCAACCAGTAATCGTCATCTTTCATCATTTTTGTTATGCGTGTGTCCCTTTTGAGGATACGTAAGGCATAATCCGCCATGTGGCCCAAAGTTCCAGTTCTCAAATCGGCGGTTGTGCTTGGTTGAGGGGCAGTTTCAGGCAAATCCACGTCACTTGTGTCCCTCCAAAAACCAGAACCCGGCCTTGCCGCGCCAACAATTTCCACTGGCCCCGGAAAAGCTTCCTCATTAAATATAT
Source organism: Ranitomeya imitator (assembly GCF_032444005.1). Classification (NCBI taxonomy): domain Eukaryota; kingdom Metazoa; phylum Chordata; class Amphibia; order Anura; family Dendrobatidae; genus Ranitomeya; species Ranitomeya imitator. Next base: position 132,367,939 of record NC_091289.1, on the reverse strand, counting down.
AATCATCCCCATCATCCTCCTCGTCCTCCTCCTCCTGTTCGCCCGCTACCTCGTCCTGTACACTGCCCTGGCCAGACAATGGCTGACTGTCATCAAGGCTTTCCTCTTCCTCAGCTGCAGACGCCTGATCCTTTATGTGCGTCAAACTTTGCATCAGCAGACGCATTAGGGAGATGCTCATGCTTATTATGGCATTGTCTGCACTAACCAGCCGTGTGCATTCCTCAAAACACTGAAGGACTTGACACATGTCTTGAATCTTCGACCACTGCACACCTGACAACTCCATGTCTGCCATCCTACTGCCTGCCCGTGTATGTGTATTTTCCCACAAAAACATAACAGCCCGCCTCTGTTCACACAGTCTCTGAAGCATGTGCAGTGTTGAGTTCCACCTTGTTGCAACGTCTATGATTAGGCGATGCTGGGGAAGGTTCAAAGAACGCTGATAGGTCTGCATACGGCTGGAGTGTACGGGCGAACGGCGGATATGTGAGCAAAGTCCACGCACTTTGAGGAGCAGGTCGGATAACCCCGGATAACTTTTCAGGAAGCACTGCACCACCAGGTTTAAGGTGTGAGCCAGGCAAGGAATGTGTTTCAGTTGGGAAAGGGAGATGGCAGCCATGAAATTCGTTCCGTTATCACTCACTACCTTGCCTGCCTCAAGATCTACAGTGCCCAGCCACGACTGCGTTTCTTTCTGCAAGAACTCGGACAGAACTTCAGCGGTGTGTCTGTTGTCGCCCAAACACTTCATAGCCAATACAGCCTGCTGACGTTTGCCAGTAGCTGCACCATAATGGGAGACCTGGTGTGCAACAGTGGCAGCTGCGGATGGAGTGGTTGTGCGACTGCGGTCTGTGGACGAGGTCTCGCTTCTGCAGGAGGACGAGGAGGAGGAGGAGGGGGTGCGAACGGCTACAGCCAACTGTTTCCTAGACCGTGGGCTAGGCAGAACTGTCCCAATTTTGCTGTCCCCTGTGGACCCTGCATCCACCACATTTACCCAGTGTGCCGTAATGGACACGTAACGTCCCTGGCCATGCCTACTGGTCCATGCATCTGTTGTCAGGTGCACCTTTGTGCTCACACATTGCCTGAGTGCATGGACGATGCACTCTTTAACATGCTGGTGGAGGGCTGGGATGGCTTTTCTGGAAAAAAAGTGTCGACTGGGTAGCTCGTAGCGTGGTACAGCGTAGTCCATCAGGGCTTTGAAAGCTTCGCTTTCAACTAACCGGTAGGGCATCATCTCTAACGAGATTAGTCTAGCTATGTGGGCGTTCAAACCCTGTGTACGCAGATGCGAGGCTAAGTACTTCCTTTTTCTAACCATAGTCTCATGTAGGGTGAGCTGGACTGGAGAGCTGGAGATCGTGGAACTAGCGGGGGTGCCGGTGGACATGGCAGACTGAGAGACGGTGGGAGATGGTATTGTTGCCGCCGGTGCCCTAGATGCAGTGTTTCCTACTACGAAACTGGTGATTCCCTGACCCTGACTGCTTTGGCCTGGCAAAGAAACCTGCACAGATACTGCAGGTGGTGCAGAAAATGGTGGCCCTACACTGCCGGAAGGGATGTTGCGTTGATGACTAGATTCATTGGCCGAGGGTGCTACAACCTTAAGGGACGTTTGGTAGTTAGTTCAAGCTTGCAAATGCATGGTGGTTAAATGTCTATGCATGCAACTTGTATTGAGACTTTTCAGATTCTGCCCTCTGCTTAAGGTAGTTGAACATTTTTGACAGATGACTTTGCGCTGATCAATTGGATGTTGTTTAAAAAGATGCCAGACTGCACTCTTTCTAGCATCGGATACCTTTTCAGGCATTGCAGACTGAGCTTTAACCGGATGGCCACGCTGTCCTCCAACAGGTTTTGACTTTGCCACGCATTTTGGGCAAGATACGGGCCCGGCAGATGGAACCTGTTGCGATGTTGATGCCTGCTGTGGCCCCTCCTCCTCCGCTTCAGAACTGCTGCCGCCTGCACCCTGTTCCCCCAATGGCTGCCAATCGGGGTCAAGAACTGGGTCATCTATTACCTCTTCTTGTAGCTCGTGTGCAACTTCGTCTGTGTCACCGTGTCGGTCGGTGGTATAGCGTTCGTGATGGGGCAACATAGTCTCATCAGGGTCTGATTCTTGATCAGCACCCTGCGAGGGCAATGTTGTGGTCTGAGTCAAAGGACCAGCATAATAGTCTGGCTGTGGCTGTGCATCAGTGCACTCCATGTCAGATTCAACTTGTAATGGGCATGGACTGTTAACTGCTTCACTTTCTAAGCCAGGGACGGTATGTGTAAAGAGCTCCATGGAGTAACCCGTTGTGTCGCCTGCTGCATTCTTCTCTGTTGTTTTTGCTGAAGAGGACAAGGAAGCGACTTGTCCCTGACCGTGAACATCCACTAACGACGCGCTGCTTTTACTTTTACCAGTTTCACGAGAGGAGGCAAAAGAGCTAGAGGCTGAGTCAGCAAGATAAGCCAAAACTTGCTCTTGCTGCTCCGGCTTTAAAAGCGGTTTTCCTACTCCCAGAAAAGGGAGCGTTCAAGGCCTTGTGTAGCCAGACGACGAACCTGGCTCCACAGCTCCAGACTTAGGTGCAATATTTTTTTTCCCAAGACCACCTGATGCTCCACCACTACCACTACCCTCATTACCAGCTGACAATGAACGCCCCCGGCCACGACCTCTTCCACCAGACTTCCTCATTTTTTTAAAAACGTTACCAAACTAACGGTATTTGTTGCTGTCACACAACTTACACTGTGAGCTATAACTTCAGTATGATTTAGCTACCCCTTTACAGGTGGGTGAGACCACAACGAAAATCAGGCACAATGTTACACACTCTGTTGTTGTTGGCAACAAATGAGAGAGATGCCACACACGCAGGACTGTCACTGAAGCGCAAATGTAAATATTAATCTCCCACTGATTTGTTTTTGTTTTTTTTAACAGGGAGACTTTAGAAAAAAAAAAATAATTAAAAAAAATGATTTTTTAAGGAAGAGTTTATAAACCAAATAAAATGAAATGATTGTTTCAGGGAGAATTTAGAAAACAAATAAAAAAAAAAATAGGCTTTCTATGGCCCACTGAGTGAGAGAGGACGCACACAGGAGTCAGGAGTGGCACACAAGCCCAGAGGCCAATATTTATCTCCCACTGATTGATTTAGTGATTTTTTCAGGTAGATTTTGGAACCCAAATCAAGCAAAAAAATTAATAGGCTTTCTATGGCCCACAATTGGAGAGAGAGAGATGGCACACCCAGGAGTCAAGACTGGCACACAAGCAGAAAGGGCAATATTAATCTCCCACTGATTTGATTTTTTTTTTTTTGTTTCAGGGAGACTTTAGAAAAAAAAAATACAAAAAAAATGATTTTTTCAGGAATAATTTAGAAACCAAATAAAATAAAATGATTTTTTCAGGGAGAATTTAGAAAACAAATAAAACAAAAAATAGGCTTTCTAGGGCCCACTGAGTGAGAGATGACGCACACAGGAGTCAGGAGTGGCACACAAGCCCAGAGGCCAATATTTATCTCCCACTGATTGATTTAGTGATTTTTTCAGGTAGATTTTGGAACCCAAATCAAGCAAAAAAATTAATAGGCTTTCTATGGCCCACAATTGGAGATAGAGAGAGAGATGGCACACCCAGGAGTCAAGACTGGCACACAAGCAGAAAGGGCAATATTAATCTCCCACTGATTTGATTTTTTTTTTTTTTCAGGGAGACTTTAGAAGAAAAAAAATACAAAAAAAAGAATTTTTCAGGAAGAATTTAGAAACAAAATAAAATAAAATAATTGTTTCAGGGAGAATTTAGAAAACAAAAAAAAAAAAATAGGCTTTGTAGGGCCCACTGAGTGAGAGAGGACGCACACAGGAGTCAGGAGTGGCACACAAGCCCAGAGGCCAATATTTATCTCCCACTGATTGATTTAGTGATTTTTTCAGGTAGATTTTGGAACCCAAATCAAGCAAAAAAATTAATAGGCTTTCTGTGGCCCACAATTGGAGAGAGAGAGATGGCACACCCAGGAGTCAAGACTGGCACACAAGCAGAAAGGGCAATATTAATCTCCCACTGATTTGATTTTTTTTTTTGTTTGTTTCAGGGAGACTTTAGAAAAAAAAAATACAAAAAAAATGATTTTTTCAGGAATAATTTAGAAACCAAATAAAATAAAATGATTTTTTCAGGGAGAATTTAGAAAACAAATAAAACAAAAAATAGGCTTTCTAGGGCCCACTGAGTGAGAGATGACGCACACAGGAGTCAGGAGTGGCACACAAGCCCAGAGGCCAATATTTATCTCCCACTGATTGATTTAGTGATTTTTTCAGGTAGATTTTGGAACCCAAATCAAGCAAAAACATAAATAGGCTTTCTATGGCCCACATTTGGAGAGAGAGAGAGATGGCACACCCAGGAGTCAAGACTGGCACACAAGCAGAAAGGGCAATATTAATCTCCCACTGATTTGATTTTTTTTTTGTTTCAGGGAGACTTTAGAAAAAAAAAATACAAAAAAAATGATTTTTTCAGGAATAATTTAGAAACCAAATAAAATAAAATGATTTTTTCAGGGAGAATTTAGAAAACAAATAAAACAAAAAATAGGCTTTCTAGGGCCCACTGAGTGAGAGATGACGCACACAGGAGTCAGGAGTGGCACACAAGCCCAGAGGCCAATATTTATCTCCCACTGATTGATTTATTGATTTTTTCAGGTAGAATTTAGAACCCAAATCAACCCAAAAAATAAATAGGCTTTCTATGGCCCACTATTTGTGAGAGAGATGGCACGCTCAGGACCGGCACACAAGCCCAGAGGCCAATATTAATCTCCCACTTTTTTTTTTTTTTCCAGGGAAAATTTATAAACCCAATAAAAAAAATAATAAATAGGCTTTCTATGGCCCACTATCTGAGAGAACGAGATGGCACGCTTAGGACTGGCACACAAGCCCAAAGGCCAATATTAATCTCCCACTGATTGATTTATTGATTTTTTCAGGTAGAATTTAGAACTCAAATCAACAAAAAAAATTAATAGGCTTTCTATGGCCCACTGAGTGAGAGATGGCACACACAGGAGTCAGGAGTGGCACACAAGCCCTGAGGCCAATATTTTTCTCCCACTGATTGATGTAGTGATTTTTTCAGGTAGATTTTAGAACCCAAATCAAGCAAAAAAATAAACAGGCTTTCTATGGCCCACTGAGTGAGAGATGACACAGACAGGGATGGCACTCTAGCAGAAATGCCAATCTTAATCTCCCACAAAAAAAAAAAAAAAAGGAACAGTCCTTCAATTACTATCTCCCTGCAGTAATCTCAGCCAGGTATGGCAGGCAGCAATAAGGAGTGGACTGATGCACAAATTAAATAAAAAGTGTGGACAAACAAACAAGATAGCTGTGCAGAAAGGAAGGAACAAGAGGATTTGTGCTTTGAAAAAAGCAGTTGGTTTGCACAGCGGCGTACACACAGCAATGCAGCTATCAGGGAGCCTTCTAGGGCAGCCCAATGAGCTACAGCGCTGAGGAAAAAAAAAATGTAGCTTCCACTATCCCTGCACACCGAAGGTGGTGTTGGGCAGTGGAAATCGCTACAGCACAAGCGGTTTGATGGTTAATGGACCCTGCCTAACGCTATCCCTGCTTCTGACGAAGCGGCAGCAACCTCTCCCTAAGCTCAGATCAGCAGCAGTAACATGGCGGTCGGCGGGAACGCCCCTTTATAGCCCCTGTGACGCCGCGGACTGCAAGCCAATCACTGCAATGCCCTTCTCTAAGATGGTGGGGACCAGGACCTATGTCATCACGCTGCCCACACTCTGCGTTTACCTTCATTGGCTGAGAAATGGCGCTTTTCGCGTCATTGAAACGCGACTTTGGCGCGAAAGTCGCGTACCGCATGGCCGACCCTGCACAGGGGTCGGATCGGCTTTCATGAAACCCGACTTTGCCAAAAGTCGGCGACTTTTGAAAATGAACGACCCGTTTCGCTCAACCCTAGTAAAAATCATTATTTCTTTGTTGCGTGGTGACCCTCAAGACTGGGCATTTTCCCTTGCGCCAGGAGATCCGGCATTGCGTGATGTTGATGCATTTTTTCTGGCGCTTGAATTGCTTTATGATGAACCAAATTCAGTGGATCAGGCAGAGAAAATGTTGCTGGCTTTGTGTCAGGGTCAGGATGAAGCGGAGGTGTACTGTCAGAAGTTTAGAAAGTGGTCTGTGCTTACTCAGTGGATTGAATGTGCCCTGCGCATGCGTGAGCACAAAGCTGTGCACCATCTGGCGGTATTCTCTGAGCATAGGCCTGAGCCTATGCGGTGTGATAGGACTTTGACCAGAGCTGAACGGCAAGAACACAGACGTCGGAATGGGCTGTGTTTTTACTGTGGTGAATCCACTCATGCTATCTCCGATTGTCCTAAGCGCACTAAGCGGTTCGCTAGGTCTGCCACCATTGGTACGGTACAGTCTAAATTTCTTTTGTCCGTTACTCTGATTTGCTCTCTGTCGTCCTATTCTGTAATGGCATTTGTGGATTCAGGCGCTGCCCTGAATTTGATGGACTTGGAGTTTGCCAGGCGCTGTGGTTTTTTCTTGGAGCCCTTGCAGTATCCTATTCCATTGAGAGGAATTGATGCTACGCCTTTGGCCAAGAATAAGCCTCAGTACTGGACTCAATTGACCATGTCCATGGCTCCTGCACATCAGGAGGATATTTGCTTTTTGGTGTTGCATAATCTGCATGATGTGGTTGTTTTGGGGTTGCCATGGCTACAGGTCCATAATCCAGTGTTGGATTGGTAATCTATGTCTGTGTCCAGCTGGGGTTGTCAGGGGGTACATGGTGATGTTCCATTGCTCTCAATTTCACCTTCCACTCCTTCTGAAGTCCCTGAGTTTTTATCAGATTACCGGGATGTATTTGAAGAGCCCAAATCTGGTGCCCTACCTCCTCATAGGGATTGCGATTGTGCTATTAATTTGATTCCTGGTAGCAAGTTTCCTAAGGGCCGTCTGTTTAATTTATCTGTGCCAGAGCACTCCGCTATGCGGAGTTATATAAAGGAATCCTTGGAGAAGGGTCATATTCGTCCGTCGTCGTCACCATTGGGAGCAGGGTTCATTTTTGTGGCCAAGAAGGATGGTTCTTTGAGATCTTGTATTGATTACCGCCTTCTTAATAAGATCACAGTCAAATTTCAGTATCCTTTGCCGCTGCTGTCTGATTTATTTGCTCGGATTAAGGGGGCTAGTTGGTTCACCAAGATAGAACTTCGTGGTGCGTATAATCTTGTGCGAATTAAACAGGGTGATGAATGGAAGACGGCATTTAATACGCCCGAGGGCCATTTTGAGTCCCTGGTTATGCCATTCGGGCTTTCTAATGCTCCATCTGTGTTTCAGTCCTTTATGCATGACATCTTCCGAGAGTACCTGGATAGATTCATGATTGTATATTTGGATGACATTTTGGTCTTTTCGGATGATTGGGAATCTCATGTGAAGCAGGTCAGAATGGTGTTCCAGGTCCTTCGTGCGAATTCCTTGTTTGTGAAGGGGTCAAAGTGTCTCTTTGGAGTTCAGAAGGTTTCATTTTTGGGTTTCATTTTTTCCCCTTCTACTATCGAGATGGACCCTGTTAAAGTTCAGGCCATTTACGATTGGACTCAGCCGACATCTGTGAAGAGCTTGCAGAAGTTCCTGGGCTTTGCAAATTTTTATCGTCGCTTCATCGCTAACTTTTCCAGTGTTGCTAAGCCGTTGACTGATTTGACCAAGAAAGGTGCTGATGTGGTCAATTGGTCCTCTGCGGCGGTAGAGGCTTTACAGGAGTTGAAGCGTCGTTTTGCTTCTGCCCCTGTGTTGTGCCAGCCAGATGTTTCGCTCCCTTTCAGGTGGAGGTTGATGCTTCTGAAATTGGTGCAGGGGCTGTTTTGTCGCAAAAGTTCTAATGGCTCGGTGATGAAACCCTGTGCCTTCTTTTCTAGAAAATTCTCGCCTGCTGAGCGCAATCATGATGTGGGCAATCGGGAGTTGTTGGCCATGAAGTGGGCATTCGAGGAGTGGCGACATTGGCTTGAAGGAGCTAAACATCGCGTGGTGGTCTTGACGGATCACAAGAATTTGACTTATCTCGAGTCTGCCAAACGGTTGAATCCTAGACAGGCTCGATGGTCGCTCTTCTTCTCCCGTTTTGATTTTGTGGTTTTATACCTTCCGGGATCTAAGAATGTGAAGGCTGACGCCCTGTCAAGGAGTTTTGTGCCTGATTCTCCGGGTGTTCCGGAGCCGGCGGGTATTCTTAAAGAAGGGGTAATTTTGTCTGCCATTTCCCCTGATTTGCGGTGTGTGCTGCAAAAGTTTCAGGCTGATAGACCTGACCGTTGTCCTACGGAGAAACTGTCCCTGATAGATGGACTAGTAGAGTTATCTCGGAGATTCATTGTTCAGTGTTGGCTGGTCATCCTGGAATCTTTGGTACCAGGGATTTGGTGGCTAGATCCTTTTGGTGGCCTTCTTTGTCACGGGATGTGCGTGCTTTTGTGCAGTCCTGTGGGATTTGTGCTCGGGCTAAGCCCTGCTGTTCTCGTGCCAGTGGGTTGCTTTTGCCCTTGCCGATCCCGAAGAGGCCCTGGACGCATATTTCCATGGATTTTATTTCTGATCTCCCTGTTTCTCAAAAGATGTCAGTCATTTGGGTGGTTTGTGATCGCTTCTCTAAGATGGTCCATTTGGTACCCTTATCTAAACTGCCTTCCTCCTCTGATTTGGTGCCATTGTTTTTCCAGCATGTGGTTCGTTTGCATGGCATTCCAGAGAACATCGTCTCGGACAGAGGTTCCCAGTTTGTTTCGAGGTTTTGGCGGTCCTTTTGAGCTAAGATGGGCATTGATTTGTCTTTTTCTTCGGCTTTCCATCCTCAGACTAATGGCCAAACCGAACGAACTAATCAGACTTTGGAGACATATCTGAGATGCTTTGTTTCTGCTGATCAGGATGATTGGGTGTCTTTCTTGCCTTTGGCTGAGTTCGCCCTTAATAATCGGGCCAGCTCGGGTACTTTAGTTTCTCCTTTTTTCTGTAATTCTGGTTTCCATCCTCGTTTCTCTTCAGGGCAGGTTGAGCCTTCGGACTGTCTTGGTGTGGATGCGGTGGTGGACAGGTTGCAGCAGATTTGGACTCATGTGGTGGACAATTTGACATTGTCCCAGGAGAAGGCTCAACGTTTCGCTAACTGCCGGCGTTGTGTTGGTCCCCGACTTCGTGTTGGGGATTTGGTTTGGTTGTCATCTCGTCACGTTCCTATGAAGGTTTCCTCTCCTATGTTTAAGCCTCGTTTCATTGGACCATATAAGATTTCTGAAGTTCTTAATCCTGTGTCATTTCGTTTGGACCTTCCAGCTTCTTTTGCCATCCATAATGTGTTCCATAGGTCATTGTTGCGGAGATACGTGGCGCCTATGGTTCCCTCCGTTGATCCTCCTGCCCCGGTGTTGGTCGAGGGGGAGTTGGAGTATGTGGTGGAGAAGATTTTGGATTCTCGTGTTTCGAGACGGAAACTCCAGTATCTGGTCAAGTGGAAGGGTTATGGTCAGGAAGAAAATTCCTGGGTTTTTGCCTCTGATGTTCATGCTGCCGATCTTGTTCGTGCCTTTCATTTGGCTCATCCTGATCGGCCTGGGGGCTCTGGTGAGGGTTCGGTGACCCCTCCTCAAGGGGGGGGTACTGTTGTGAATTCTGTTGTCGAACTCCCTCCTGTGGTCGTGAATGGTACTTCGGCGAGTTCTGTCTATGGGCTCCCTCTGGTGGCTGTGAGTGAAGCTGCTGCTTCTGAGGTTCCTTATACAGGTGACGTGGTTTATCCTTTGGTTGGCTGCTCTATTTAACCCCTCTCAGATCGTTACTCCATGCCAGCTGTCAATGTTTTTGCATTGGTTCAGTTTGCTCCTGGATCTCTCTGGTGACCTGCCTTCTCCTGTAGAAGCTAAGTTCCTGATAGTCATTATTTGTTCACTGTTTTCTTGTCCAGCTGGTTTTCATGATTTTGTCTTGCTAGCTGGAAGCTCTGGGATGCAGAGTGGCCCCTCTGCACCGTGAGTCGGTGCGGAGGTCTTTTTTGCACACTCTGCGTGGTCTTTTGTAGGTTTTTGTGCTGATCGCAAAGTTACCTTTCCTATCCTCTGTCTATTTAGTAAGTCTGGCCTCCCTTTGCTGAAACCTGATTAGGGCTTGCGGTCAGCAGAGCTCCCACATCCCAGAGCTCATCCTGTATGAGGTTTAACTATCAGGTCATTCCGGGTGCTCCTAACAGTACAGCTGGCCCAAAGTATTAATGCATCTCAATAGAGGGATAAGAGAACTTCTGAGACCATTTTTTTTTCTTTGCACTGTGTTTTGTCTTTCTTTTCCCCTAGACCTTTGGGTGGATCAGGACACAGGTGTAGATATGGACATTCAAGGTCTGTCCTCTTGTATGGATCATCTCTCTGCAAGGGTACAAAACATTCAAGATTTTGTGGTTCAGAATCCTATGTTGGAGCCTAAAATTCCTATTCCTGACTTATTTCTGGGGATAGATCTAGGTTCTTGAATTTCAAAAATAATTGTAAACTGTTTCTAGCTTTGAAACCCCGATCCTCTGGTGACCCCGTTCAACAGGTAAAAATCATTATTTCTTTGTTGCGTGGTGACCCTCAAGACTGGGCATTTTCCCTTGCGCCAGGAGATCCGGCATTGCGTGATGTTGATGCATTTTTTCTGGCGCTTGGATTGCTTTATGATGAACCAAATTCAGTGGATCAGGCAGAGAAAATGTTGCTGGCTTTGTGTCAGGGTCACGATGAAGCGGAGGTGTACTGTCAGAAGTTTAGAAAGTGGTCTGTGCTTACTCAGTGGAATGAATGTGCCCTGCGCATGCGTGAGCACAAAGCTGTGCACCATCTGGCGGTATTCTCTGAGCATAGGCCTGAGCCTATGTGGTGTGATAGAACTTTGACCAGAGCTGAACGGCAAGAACACATACGTCGGAATGGGCTGTGTTTTTACTGTGGTGAATCCACTCATGCTATCTCCGATTGTCCTAAGCGCACTAAGCGGTTCGCTAGGTCTGCCACCATTGGTACGGTACAGTCTAAATTTCTTTTGTCCGTTACTCTGATTTGCTCTCTGTCGTCCTATTCTGTAATGGCATTTGTGGATTCAGGCGCTGCCCTGAATTTGATGGACTTGGAGTTTGCCAGGCGCTGTGGTTTTTTCTTGGAGCCCTTGCAGTATCCTATTCCATTGAGAGGAATTGATGCTACGCCTTTGGCCAAGAATAAGCCTCAGTACTGGACTCAATTGACCATGTCCATGGCTCCTGCACATCAGGAGGATATTTGCTTTTGGTGTTGCATAATCTGCATGATGTGGTCGTTTTGGGGTTGCCATGGCTACAGGTCCATAATCCAGTGTTGGATTGGTAATCTATGTCTGTGTCCAGCTGGGGTTGTCAGGGGGTACATGGTGATGTTCCATTGCTCTCAATTTCACCTTCCACTCCTTCTGAAGTCCCTGAGTTTTTATCAGATTACCGGGATGTATTTGAAGAGCCCAAATCTGGTGCCCTACCTCCTCATAGGGATTGCGATTGTGCTATTAATTTGATTCCTGGTAGCAAGTTTCCTAAGGGCCGTCTGTTTAATTTACCTGTGCCAGAGCACTCCGCTATGCGGAGTTATATAAAGGAATCCTTGGAGAAGGGTCATATTCGTCCGTCGTCGTCACCATTGGGAGCAGGGTTCATTTTTGTGGCCAAGAAGGATGGTTCTTTGAGACCTTGTATTGATTACCGCCTTCTTAATAAGATCACAGTCAAATTTCAGTATCCTTTGCCGCTGCTGTCTGATTTATTTGCTCGGATTAAGGGGGCTAGTTGGTTCACCAAGATAGAACTTCGTGGTGCGTATAATCTTGTGCGAATTAAACAGGGTGATGAATGGAAGACGGCATTTAATACGCCCGAGGGCCATTTTAAGTCCCTGGTTATGCCATTCGGGCTTTCTAATGCTCCATCTGTGTTTCAGTCCTTTATGCATGACATCTTCCGAGAGTACCTGGATAGATTCATGATTGTATATTTGGATGACATTTTGGTCTTTTCGGATGATTGGGAATCTCATGTGAAGCAGGTCAGAATGGTGTTCCAGGTCCTTCGTGCGAATTCCTTGTTTGTGAAGGGGTCAAAGTGTCTCTTTGGAGTTCAGAAGGTTTCATTTTTGGGTTTCATTTTTTCCCCTTCTACTATCGAGATGGACCCTGTTAAAGTTCAGGCCATTTACGATTGGACTCAGCCGACATCTGTGAAGAGCTTGCAGAAGTTCCTGGGCTTTGCTAATTTTTATCGTCGCTTCATTGCTAACTTTTCCAGTGTTGCTAAGCCGTTGACTGATTTGACCAAGAAAGGTGCTGATGTGGTCAATTGGTCCTCTGCGGCGGTAGAGGCTTTTCAGGAGTTGAAGCGTCGTTTTGCTTCTGCCCCTGTGTTGTGCCAGCCAGATGTTTCGCTCCCTTTTCAGGTGGAGGTTGATGCTTCTGAAATTGGAGCAGGGGCTGTTTTGTCGCAAAAAGTTCTAATGGCTCGGTGATGAAACCCTGTGCCTTCTTTTCTAGAAAATTCTTGCCTGCTGAGCGCAATTATGATGTGGGCAATCGGGAGTTGTTGGCCATGAAGTGGGCATTCGAGGAGTGGCGACATTGGCTTGAAGGAGCTAAACATCGCGTGGTGGTCTTGACGGATCACAAGAATTTGACTTATCTCGAGTCTGCCAAACGGTTGAATCCTAGACAGGCTCGATGGTCGCTCTTTTTCTCCCGTTTTGATTTTGTGGTTTCATACCTTCCGGGATCTAAGAATGTGAAGGCTGACGCCCTGTCAAGGAGTTTTGTGCCTGATTCTCCGGGTGTTCCGGAGCCGGCGGGTATTCTTAAAGAAGGGGTAATTTTGTCTGCCATTTCCCCTGATTTGCGGTGTGTGCTGCAAAAGTTTCAGGCTGATAGACCTGACCGTTGTCCTACGGAGAAACTGTCCATGATAGATGGACTAGTAGAGTTATCTCTGAGATTCATTGTTCAGTGTTGGCTGGTCATCCTGGAATCTTTGGTACCAGGGATTTGGTGGCTAGATCCTTTTGGTGGCCTTCTTTGTCACGGGATGTGCGTTCTTTTGTGCAGTCCTGTGGGATTTGTGCTCGGGCTAAGCCCTGCTGTTCTCGTGCCAGTGGGTTGCTTTTGCCCTTGCCGATCCCGAAGAGGCCCTGGATGCATATTTCCATGGATTTTATTTCTGATCTCCCTGTTTCTCAAAAGATGTCAGTCATTTGGGTGGTTTGTGATCGCTTCTCTAAGATGGTCCATTTGGTACCCTTATCTAAACTGCCTTCCTCCTCTGATTTGGTGCCATTGTTTTTCCAGCATGTGGTTCGTTTGCATGGCATTCCAGAGAACATTGTCTCAGACAGAGGTTCCCAGTTTGTTTCGAGGTTTTGGCGGTCCTTTTGAGCTAAGATGGGCATTGATTTGTCTTTTTCTTCGGCTTTCCATCCTCAGACTAATGGCCAAACCGAACGAAGTAATCAGACTTTGGAGACATATCTGAGATGCTTTGTTTCTGCTGATCAGGATGATTGGGTGTCTTTCTTGCCTTTGGCTGAGTTCGCCCTTAATAATCGGGCCAGCTCGGGTACTTTAGTTTCTCCTTTTTTCTGTAATTCTGGTTTCCATCCTCGTTTCTCTTCAGGGCAGGTTGAGCCTTCGGACTGTCCTGGTGTGGATGCGGTGGTGGACAGGTTGCAGCAGATTTGGACTCATGTGGTGGACAATTTGACATTGTCCCAGGAGAAGGCTCAACGTTTCGCTAACTGCCGGCGTTGTGTTGGTCCCCGACTTCGTGTTGGGGATTTGGTTTGGTTGTCATCTCGTCACGTTCCTATGAAGGTTTCCTCTCCTAAGTTTAAGCCTCGTTTCATTGGACCATATAAGATTTCTGAAGTTCTTAATCCTGTGTCATTTCGTTTGGACCTTCCAGCTTCTTTTGCCATCCATAATGTGTTCCATAGGGCATTGTTGCGGAGATACGTGGCGCCTATGGTTCCCTCCGTTGATCCTCCTGCCCCGGTGTTGGTCGAGGGGGAGTTGGAGTATGTGGTGGAGAAGATTTTGGATTCTCGTGTTTCGAGACGGAAACTCCAGTATCTGGTCAAGTGGAAGGGTTATGGTCAGGAAGAAAATTCCTGGGTTTTTGCCTCTGATGTTCATGCTGCCGATCTTGTTCGTGCCTTTCATTTGGCTCATCCTGATCGGCCTGGGGGCTCTGGTGAGGGTTCGGTGACCCCTCCTCAAGGGGGGGGTACTGTTGTGAATTCTGTTGTCGAACTCCCTCCTGTGGTCGTGAATGGTACTTCGGCGAGTTCTGTCTATGGGCTCCCTCTGGTGGCTGTGAGTGAAGCTGCTGCTTCTGAGGTTCCTTATACAGGTGACGTGGTTTATCCTTTGGTTGGCTGCTCTATTTAACTCCTCTCAGATCGTTACTCCATGCCAGCTGTCAATGTTTTTGCATTGGTTCAGTTTGCTCCTGGATCTCTCTGGTGACCTGCCTTCTCCTGTAGAAGCTAAGTTCCTGATAGTCATTATTTGTTCACTGTTTTCTTGTCCAGCTGGTTTTCATGATTTTGTCTTGCTAGCTGGAAGCTCTGGGATGCAGAGTGGCCCCTCCGCACCGTGAGTCGGTGCGGAGGTCTTTTTTGCACACTCTGCGTGGTCTTTTGTAGGTTTTTGTGCTGATCGCAAAGTTAACTTTCCTATCCTCTGTCTATTTAGTAAGTCGGGCCTCCCTTTGCTCAAACGTGTTTCATTTCTGCGTTTGTGACTTTCATCTTTACTCACAGTCAATATATGTGGGGGGCTTCCCTTACATTTGGGGAATTTCTCTGAGGCAAGGTAGGCTTTATTTTCTATCTCTAGGGCTAGATAGTTCTTAGGCTGTGACGAGGCGCCTAGGTCTGGTCAGGAGCGCTCCACGGCTATTTCTATTGTGTGTGATAGGATTAGGGCTTGCGGTCAGCAGAGCTCCCACATCCCAGAGGTCGTCCTGTATGAGGTTTAACTATCAGTCATTCCGGGTGCTCCTAACCACCAGGTCATAACAGTGTCAGCTGACTATCAAACATGATCGCAGTGTGCCGGAGGTACAGGGAAGCATCGCGCAAGGAGGGGGCTCCCTGTGTGCTTCCCTGAGATAATCGGTACAAAGCGATGTGCTCACCTTGTACCGAGCGTCTCCTCCAGGTCCTGCAGAGAGTACTTCCGGGTCCAGAGAAGGCTCTGGCAACCTAGCAGCAGGGCACGCCAGATCGCTGATCTGACACAGTGCTCTGCAAAGTGTCAGATCAGCGATCTGTCACTATACAGTGATATCCCCATGGGACAAAGTAAAAAAAAAATTTTTTAGATGTGTAAAAAAAAAAAAAATTCCTAAATAAAGAAACAAAATATATATTGTTCCCATAAATACATTTCTTTATCTAAATAAAATAAAAATAAAAGTACACATATTTAGTATCGCTGCGTCTGTAACAACCCGACCTATAAAACTGTCGCACTAGTTAACCCCTTCAGTGAACACCGTAAAAAAAAAAAGGCAAAAAACAACGCTTTATTATCATACCACTAAACAAAAAGTGGAATAACGCGCGATCAAAAAGACGGATATAAATACGCATGGTACCGCTGAAAACGTCATCTTGTCCCACAAAAAACGAGCCACCATACAGCATCATCAGCAAAAAAATAAAAAAGTTACAGTCCTCAGAATAAAGCGATGCAAATATAATTATTATTTCTATAAAATAGTTCTTATCATATAAAGCGCCAAAACATAAAAAAATGATATAAATGAAGTATCGCTGTAAACATACTGACCCGAAGAATAAAACTGCTTTATACATTTTACCAAACGCGGAATGGTATAAACGCCCCCCCCAAAAGAAATTCATGAATAGCTGGTTTTTGGTCATTCTTCCTCACAAAAATCAGGATACAAAGCGATCAAAAAATGTCACATGCCTGAAAATGTTACCAATAAAAACGTCAACTTGTCCCGCAAAAAACAAGACCTCACATGACTCTGTGGACCAAAATATGGAAAGAGTATAGGTCTCAAAATGTTTTTGCAATTTTTTTGCAATAAAAAGCGTCTTGTGTGACGGCTGCCAATCATAAAAATCTGCTAGAAAACCCGCTAGAAAAGTAAATCAAACCCCCCTTCATCACCTCCTTAGTTAGGGAAACATAATTAAAAAAAAAATGTATTTATTTCCCATTAGGGTTAGGGCTAGGGTTAGGTTTAGGGCTAGGGTTAGGGCTAGGGTTAGGGCTAGAGTTAGGGTTAGGGCTAGAGTTAGGGTTAGGGCTAGGGTTAGGGCTATGGTTAGGGCTAGGGTTAGGGTTGGGGTTAGGGTTAGGGCTAGGGTTAGGATTAGGGCTAGGGTTAGGGCTAGGGTTAGGGTTAAGGCTAGGGTTAGGGCTAGGGTTAGGGTTGGGGTTAGGGCTAGGGTTAGGGTTAGGGCTAGGGTTAGGGTTGGGGTTAGGGCTAGGGCTAGGGTTAGGGCTAGGGCTAGGATTAGGGTTAGGGCTAGGGTTAGGGTTAGGGCTAGGGTTAGGGTTAGGGCTAGGGTTAGGGTTGGGGTTAGGGCTAGGGTTAGGGTTAGGGCTAGGGTTAGGGTTGGGGTTAGGGCTAGGGTTAGGGTTAGGGCTAGGGCTAGGATTAGGGTTAGGGCTAGGGTTAGGGTTAGGGCTAGGGTTAGGGTTAGGGCTAGGGTTAGGGTTAGGGTCAGGGTTAGGGCTAGGGTTAGGATTAGGGCTAGGGTTAGGGCTAGGTTTAGGGTTAAAGTTAGGGTTAAGGTTAGGGTTAGGGTTGGGGTTGGGGTTGGAGTTAGGGTTAGGGTTGGGGCTAGGGTTAGGGCTAGGGTTAGGGTTGGGGCTAAAGTTAGGGTTGGGGCTAAATTTAGGGTTAGGGTTGTTGCTAAAGTTAGGGTTGTGGCTAAAGTTAGGGTTAGGGTTACATTTACGGTTGGGATTAGGGTTAGGGGTGTGGTTAGGGTTAGGGGTGTGTTTCAGTTAGAATTGGGGGTTTCCATTGTTTAGGCACATCAGGGCTCTCCAAACCCGACATGGCGTCCGATCTCAATTCCAGCCAATTCTGCGTTGAAAAAGAAAAACAGTGGTCCTTCCCTTACGAGCTCTCCTGTGCGCCCAAACAGGGGTTTACCCCATCATATGGGGTATCAGCATACTCAGGACAAATTGGACAACAACTATTGGGGTCCAATTTCTCTTGTTACCCTTGGGAAAATAAAAATTGGGGGGTCTAAAAAAACATTTTTGTGGGAAAAAAAATAATTTTTATTTTCACGACTCTGCGTTATAAACTGCAGTGAAACACTTGGGGGTTCAAAGCTGTCAAAACACATCTAGATAAGTTCCTTAGGGGGTCTACTTTCCAAAATGGTGTCAATTCTGGGGGGTTTAAACTGTTTAAATGCATCAGGGGCTCTGCAAATGCAACGTGACGCCTGCAGACCAATCCATCTAAGTCTGCATTCCAAATGGCACCCCTTCCTTACCGAGCTCTGCCATGCGCCCAAACGGTGGCTCCCCCCACATATGGGGTATCAGCGTACTCAGGACAAATTGGACAACAGCTTTTGGGGTCAATTTTGCATTGAAAATTCAAACGGCACTCCTTCCCTTCCGAGCTCTGCCGTGCGCCCAAACAGTGGTTTACCCTCACATGTGGGGTATCGGCATACTCAAAACAAATGGCACAACAACTTTTGGGGTCCAATTTCTTCTCTTACCCTTGGGAAAATAAAAAATTGGGGGCAAAAAGATCATATTTGTGAAAAAATATGATTTTTTATTTTTACAGCTCTGCATTATAAACTTCTGTGAAGCACTTGGTGTGTTAAAGTGCTCACCACACATCTAGATAAGTTCCTTAGGGGGTCTACTTTCCAAAATAGTGTCACGTATGGGGGGTTTCAATGTTTAGGCACATCAGGGGCTCTCCAAACGCAACATGGCGTCCCATCTCAATTCCAGTAAATTTTGCATTGAAAAGTCAAACGACACTCCTTCCGTTCTGAGCTCTGCTGTGCACCCAAACAGTGGTTTACCCCCATATGTGGGGTATCGACATACTCAGAACAAATGGCACAACAACTTTTGCAGTCCAATTTTTTCTCTTACCCTTGGGAAAATAAAACAAATTGGAGCTGAACTAAATTTTTTGTGAAAAAAGTTAAATGTTAATTTTTTTTAAAACATTCCAAAAATTCCTGTAAAACACCTGAAGGGTTAATAATCTTCTTGAATGTGGTTTTGAGCACCTTGAGGGGTGCAGTTTTTAGAATTGTGTTGCACTTGGTTATTTTCTATCATGTAGACCCCTCAAAATGACTTCAAATGTGATGTGGTCCCTAAAAAATATTGGTGTTGTAAAAATGAGAAATTGCTGGTCAACTTTTAACCCTTATAACTCCCTAACGAAAAAAAAATTTGGTTCCAAAATTGTGCTGATGTAAAGTAGACATGTGGGAAATGTTACTTATTAATTATTTTACATGACATATCTCTCTGATTTAAGGGCATAAAAATTCAAATTTGGAAAAGTGCAAAATTTTCTAAATCTTCGCCAAATTTACGTTTTTTTTCACAAATAAACGCAAGTTATATCGAAGAAATGTTACCACTATCATGAAGTACAATATGTCATGAGAAAAGAGTGTCAGAATCGCCAAGATCCGTTGGAGCGTTCCAGAGTTATAACCTCATAAATGGACAGTGGTCAGAATTGTAAAAATTGGCCCATTAATGTGCAAACCACCCTTGGGGCTTAAGGGGTTAGGTATGCATTGTTCACTAGAGGAGAAATCTTTTAATGAAAAAGGTAATTTCCCCCCCCCCCAAAAAAAAAAAAAAAAAATAAAAAAGAAAGTGTACAAAAATTGCACCAGATTTTTGGTATAAACTCAACTTATCAAAGGGTGTCAGAAGGAAGAGTCAGGAGTCCAACATCCCTAAAATACATTTGACAGATCTCCTGTGTAATATTGATTTAAGCCGTAAATCTGCCCAATGTTTTAAGACTTTGTAGACACTTTCCAGCATACAGCATGGTGTAGATTTGATGTTTTGAGTGTGGTTATTACCTATAGTCTCAATTTTACAAAAAACGCAAAAAAATAAATCTGCCTTTGGAACCTTGTTGCTGTTTTTGCAACGGCAATTAAAAGTATTATGTAGATTTTTTTTGTCCAATTTTATGGCCAAATATGTCTTTTAGAGGAAGCCTGTGCTATGCAGACTCTTAACGGAAGAGGTGCAGCCTAGCATGCTCTCATTCTTTATTTTAATAGGTGAAGGGAATTTATGCAGGGGTTCCTTTTATAAATACCTGATAATATCATCAAACAATCAGACCATGACCCCATACGGTCAGACAAGGCCATTCAACAGTACACAGCAGGAGCGCATTTATAAGATTATCTCAGCACAGGAACATTTTATTTAAACACATACAATTGTGTAAGTTATAAGTATTCCAAGATCAATTTATTAAAATTAACTTGTGTTCATAGGAAAGCCCCTTTAAAGGATACAATGGCATTAACCAGCATTAGCAGAAAGACGTATTTTATTTACTTTAATGAAATCTGTTAACTGCTCTGTATGGCCCTGAATGGATTTAGTTTCGGCATATAGAGCATAACTACTTTAATGGTTTCCTGTAACTTCAGTTGAACTGGTGATTAACCATAGGGGGTGCAAAGGCAGCAGTCACACTTAGAAGGCCCTTTCTATATAAGAAACGTTCTACTGACCATGAAATTTTTGAGGAAAGAACTGAGAAGATGGTAATGGAGTATTAATTTATTAGGATTGGACCTGCTAATGGGTGGTGTCTATATGCAAAGGAAGTACAGTATTAGGCATTAGTAGGGTTGAGCGACCTTGACCTTTTTAGAGTCGAGTCGTGTTTCGCGAAACCCGACTATCTTAGAAGTCGAGTCGAGTGGAATCGGCCGATTATGGCGAAAAGTCGGGTATCGCCCGAAACATGAAACCCAATGCAAGTCAATGGGGGAGCATAGTCGGCAGTGAGTGGAGGCCAGGAAAACACCTACACTGCCCATTTTAATGGCAAAAACATCCATTCTTGTTACAGAAGCTTGTCAATCGTAATTTAGCTTATAATAATTGGAAGGCATTTGAAATTGGGGGTCATTTGGCTAAAGTTGTGGGGGGTAGGGCTGGTTCAAGTAATTAGTGGGCCCAGGAAATCTGGACCACGTCACGGCAGTGGAGCAGGGAGAGGTAAGTATTTCAACTTTGCAAGTGCTGTGATCCTGAGCAAGCGGGGGGGGGCCCACTCGTTGGCATTGGCACTGGCACAGGGCCCCTCAAAATACAGCGGT
Source organism: Ranitomeya imitator (assembly GCF_032444005.1). Classification (NCBI taxonomy): domain Eukaryota; kingdom Metazoa; phylum Chordata; class Amphibia; order Anura; family Dendrobatidae; genus Ranitomeya; species Ranitomeya imitator. Next base: position 132,347,384 of record NC_091289.1, on the reverse strand, counting down.
GTGTTTGCACGGCGGCGGCGCCTCCCACCGGCAGCAACACTTTTGTGTACTATGAGAGGCCCTGTGCAAGTGACGTCGCCAACTAGTATTCCTCCCCCCACCTGATGAAGGAACCTGCACTTTCATCTGCACCTTCCTCTTTGTCCCCGTGTAAGGTGGTATGGTATGCGGGAAGAGGAACCTGACTTTCAGCAGGGTCACAATTTTGCTGTGTAGCGTGCACGGGGAATGTTGCGTTATGGGTCAATGTACCAGCAGACTCATATATCACTGGCTGGGCAATGGGCAGGATGAGGAGGAAACACAGATATAGGCCCAAAGAATAAAGTTGGCTAAATGCAGTTCAAAATTGGTAACACAGGACTAACCAGGGGGCATTGCAGTGGAGGACAACTGGAATGAGAGGCTGACACAGAGAGTAGGCCAAAATCAGTAAGTAGTCGAAATGCAGTTCAAAATTGGCAACCGTAGTAAACAGGCGGCACAGCTTTGTTCAGTGGAGGAGAACAGCAAGGAGTGGCAGACACCAATAGTAGGCCCCAACCCAACTAGTAGGCCAAACGCAGTCTAACATTAACAACTACTTAACGAGAGCCTGAAAATAGAATTTCAGGACAGGAAACCAGGAGAACAGCAAGGAGCGGCAGACACTGTTAGTAGGCCGCAAACCAACTAGTACGCCAAATGCAGTTGTTCCATTTAACCACTATTTAACAAGAGCCTGAAGATAGACGCTCAGGAAAGGCAACCTGGAGAACACCTTGGAGTGGAAGACACCGTCTCCACACCCCATACCCAATTTGTAGGCCTAATGCAGTGTAGTTTCCAACAACTACTAAACGAGAGAATTAAGATTGAAGCAATGGAGAGGAAACCTGGGGAACACCTTGGAGTGGAACACACCGTCTCTCTACACCCCATACCCAATTTGTAGGCCTAATGCAGTGTAGTTTCCAACAACTACTAAACGAGAGCCGGAAGATCGAAGCTCAGGAAAGGCAACCTGGAGAACACCTTGGAGTGGAACACACCATCTCTCTACACCCCATACCCAATTTGTAGGCCTAATGCAGTGTAGTTTCCAACAACTACTAAACGAGAGCATTAAGATTGAAGCAATGGAGAGGAAACCTGGGGAACACCTTGGAGTTGAACACACCGTCTCTACACCCCATACCCAATTTGTAGGCCTTATGCATTGTAGTTTTCACCAACTACTAAACGAGAGTAGGAAGATCGAAGCAATGTGGACGAAACCTGGGGAACACCTTGGAGTGTAACACACCGTCTCTACAACCCATACCCAATTTGTAGGCCTAATGCAGTGTAGTTTCCAACAACTACTAATCGAAAGCATTAAGATTGAAGCAATGGAGAGGAAACCTGGGGAACACCTTGGAGTGGAACACACCGTCTCTACACCCCATACCAAATTTGTAGGCCTAATGCAGTGTAGTTTCCAACAACTACTAAACGAGAGCATTAAGATTGAAGCAATGGAGAGGAAACCTGGGGAACACCTTGGAGTGGAACACACCGTCTCTCTACACCCCATACCCAATTTGTAGGCCTAATGCAGTGTAGTTTCCAACAACTACTAAACGAGAGCCGGAAGATCGAAGCTCAGGAAAGGCAACCTGGAGAACACCTTGGAGTGGAACACACCATCTCTCTACACCCCATACCCAATTTGTAGGCCTAATGCAGTGTAGTTTCCAACAACTACTAAACGAGAGCATTAAGATTGAAGCAATGGAGAGGAAACCTGGGGAACACCTTGGAGTTGAACACACCGTCTCTACACCCCATACCCAATTTGTAGGCCTTATGCAGTGTAGTTTTCACCAACTACTAAACGAGAGTAGGAAGATCGAAGCAATGTGGACGAAACCTGGGGAACACCTTGGAGTGTAACACACCGTCTCTCTACACCCCATACCCAATTTGTAGGCCTAATGCAGTGTAGTTTCCAACAACTACTAAACGAGAGCATTAAGATTGAAGCAATGGAGAGGAAACCTGGGGAACACCTTGGAGTGGAACACACCGTCTCTACACCCCATACCCAATTTGTAGGCCTAATGCAGTGTAGTTTCCAACAACTACTAAACGAGAGCATTAAGATTGAGCAATGGAGAGGAAACCTGGGGAACACCTTGGAGTGGAACACACCGTCTCTACACCCCATACCAAATTTGTAGGCCTAATGCAGTGTAGTTTCCAACAACTACTAAACGAGAGCCGGAAGATCGAAGCTCAGGAAAGGCAACCTGGAGAACACCTTGGAGTGGAACACACCATCTCTCTACACCCCATACCCAATTTGTAGGTCTAATGCAGCGTAGTTTCCAACAACTACTAAACGAGAGCATTAAGATCGAAGCAATGGCGAGGAAACCTGGGGCACACCTTGGGGAGGCAGACACCGTTAGTAGGCCCTACCAAAGTTGTACCCCCAATGCAGTTTTAAAATTCCTAGAGGCTGAAAACAAGACTATTGACGCTCAGCTTTTTTCAAAGGAACACAGCTGAATTGAGTGGCGCAGACGGACACAGGTAGTAGGACTTAAACCAAAAATGTGGCTCACTGCAGCTTAAAAAAGTTACAGGGGTACACAAGCAGCAGTGCTCTGGGCAGTGGAGGACAATTTCAATAGTGGACCGCAGACAGACTTTGTACGCCTACTATTAAAAAAAGGATGCTCTATGCAATTAAAAATAGGTTCCAGGGGTCCACGGGCAGCAGTGGTGTGGTCAGTGGACAAGTATTGGAAGGAGGGACCGCAGACAGGCGTAGTAGGCCTAACATAACAAAATTAGGCTGTAGACACTGTAAAATTGGTTCAAGGGGTACACGGGCAGCAGTGGTGTGGTCAGCGGAGGAAAATTGGAATTAGGGACTGCAGACAGACTTTGTAGGCTGTCCCCTGTGGACCATGCATCCAACACATTAACCCAGTGCGCCGTAATGGACACGTAACTTTTTGTGGACATGCCTACTGGTCAATGCGTCTCTTGTCAGGTGCACCTTTCTACTGTTTGATTGCCTGAGTGCTATGACAATGCAGACTTTTTCATGCCGGTGGAGGGCTGGGATGGCTTTTCTCGCAAAAGAAATGTCGACTGGGTAGCTTGAACCGTTGCACAGCGTAGTTCATCTGGGCTCTCTAAATATAAAACAAAGAAAAAAAGGAGGCTACTTGCACTTTCAGCTGGGTTCCAGGGGTACACGGCCAGCATTGGTCTGGTCAGTGGAGAACTATTGGAAGGAAGGACCGCAGACACGCTTCGAAGGCCTAACATAATAACAGATGGCTGTAGGCAATTTAAAATTGGTTCCGTGGGTACACGGGCAGCAGTGGTGTGGTCAGTGGAGGCCTAGTGGAAGGAGTGACCGCAAACAGGCATCGAAAGCCTAACATAATAACACATTGCTTTTGGCAATTTTAAATTGGTTCCAGGGGAACACGGGCAGCAGTGGCCTGGTCAGTGTAGTAGTAGTAGAAAGAACGGACCGCAGACAGGCATCGAAGGCCTAAAATAAAAAAATTGGGCTGGCTGTAGGCAATTTTAAATTGGTTCCAGGGGTACACGGGCAGCAGTGGTGTGGTCAGTGGAGGCCTAGTGGAAGGAGTGACCGCAGACAGGCATCGAAGGCCTAACATAATAACACATTGCTGTTGGCAATTTTAAATTGGTTCCAGGGGAACACGGGCAGCAGTGGCCTGGTCAGTGTAGTAGTAGTAGAAAGAACGGACCGCAGACAGGCATCAAAGGCCTAAAATAAAAAAATTGGGCTGGCTGTAGGCAAATTTAAATTGGTTCCAGGGTTACACGGGCAGCAGTGGTGTGGTCAGTGGAGGCCTAGTGGAAGGAGTGACCGCAGACAGGCATCGAAGGCCTAACATAATAACACATGGCTGTAGGCAATTTTAAATTGGTTCCGTGGGTACACGGGCAGCAGTGGTGTGGTCAGTGGAGGCCTAGTGGAAGGAGGGACCGCAGACAGGCTTCGAAGGCCTAACATAAAAAAATAGGGCTGTTGGCAATTTAAAATTGGTTCCAGTGGTACAAAGGCAGCAGTACAATGGTCAGTGGAGGCCTAGTGGAAGGAGGGACCGCAGACAGGCTTCGAAGGCCTAACATAAAAAAATAGGGCTGTTGGCAATTTAAAATTGGTTCCAGGGGTACACGGGCAGCAGTACAATGGTCAGTGGAGGCCTAGTGGAAGGAGGGACCGCAGACAGGCTTCGAAGGCCTAACATAACAAAAATGTCAATATAATGGTATTGTCAGTGCCAGGCATTGAAGGATGTCAGCGCATAGACTAAACATTGGTGGAGCTGTGAGATATAATTTTGCAAGTGGTAGAGCACTGTTTGAGCTGGGGGGGGGGGAACTGTCTTGTGGCCGGCGGTACAGGCCCAGGGCCCCTCATATTACAACGGTGTGTCTGATGTTGGGTGCGCACCACCACCGCCAGAGACACTTTATTGTACTATGAGGGACCCAGTGGCAGTGCCGTCGACCAAAAGCGGGCACACCCACCTCTTTAGACAAACAGCACTCTCACGGGTGCTGGCGCCAAGTGGCGATACCACGGCCCCGTGTGGGGAGTTTGGCCATTTAGTGAGGTGTAAACATGTCGTATGCTGGACGATCAGGTGCAGAAAATTACGAGATTGGAAAAGTCATTCAGAATAGTCTACAGGCAAGACCTTTTCATAGGAAAGCTAGGTGTTAGCCGGGCAAGGTGGGGCAAAAGATTTCGAAATCCAGTTGTGGTTCATTTTAATGAAGGTTAGATCATCTACATTTTGGGTAGCCAGACGAGTCCTTTTTTCTGTTAGTATTGAACCTGCAGCACTGAATACTCTTTCTGATAGGACACTAGCTGCCGGGCAAGCAAGCTCCTGCAATGCATATTCTGCCAATTCTGGCCAGGTGTCTAATTTGGATGCCCAGTAATCAAATGGGAATGACGGTTGAGGGAGAACGTCGATAAGGGATGAAAAATAGTTTGTAACCATACTGGACAAATGTTGTCTCCTGTCACTTTGAATTGATGCTGCAGTACCTGTCCTGTCTGCGGTCATAGCAAAATCACTCCACAACCTGGTCAGAAAAGCCCTCTGGCCAACGCCACTTCTGATTTCTGCCCCTCTAACACCTCTGGTCTGCTGGCCCCTGCAGCTCGTGTGAGAACGATCACGGGCGCTGTGTGCAGGGAATGCTAGAAGCAAACGGTCAACAAGAGTTGATTGTTTGGTTGCTAATATTAGTTCCAAGTTCTCATGTGGCATTATATTTTTCAATTTGGATTTATAGCGAGGATCAAGGATGCAGGCCAACCAGTAATCGTCATCGTTCATCATTTTAGTAATGCGTGTGTCCCTTTTGAGGATACGTAAGGCATAATCCGCCATGTGGGCCAAAGTTCCTGTTCTCAAATCTGCGGTTGTGCTTGGTTGAGGGGCAGTTTCAGGCAAATCCACGTCACTTGTGTCCCTCAAAAAACCAGAACCCGGCCTTGCCGCGCCACCAATTTCCAGTGGCCCCGGAAAAGCTTCCTCATTAAAAATATAATCATCCCCATCATCCTCCTCGTCCTCCTCCTCCTCTTCGCCCGCTACCTCGTCCTGTACACTGCCCTGGCCAGACAATGGCTGACTGTCATCAAGGCTTTCCTCTTCCTCAGCTGCAGACGCCTGATCCTTTATGTGCGTCAAACTTTGCATCAGCAGACGCATTAGGGGGATGCTCATGCTTATTATGGCGTTGTCTGCACTAACCAGCCGTGTGCATTCCTCAAAACACTGAAGGATTTGACACATGTCTTGAATCTTCGACCACTGCACACCTGACAACTCCATGTCTGCCATCCTACTGCCTGCCCGTGTATGTGTATCCTCCCACAAAAACATAACAGCCCGCCTCTGTTCGCACAGTCTCTGAAGCATGTGCAGTGTTGAGTTCCACCTTGTTGCAACGTCTATGATTAGGCGATGCTGGGGAAGGTTCAAAGAACGCTGATAGGTCTGCATACGGCTGGAGTGTACGGGCGAACGGCGGATATGTGAGCAAAGTCCACGCACTTTGAGGAGCAGGTCGGATAACCCCGGATAACTTTTCAGGAAGCACTGCACCACCAGGTTTAAGGTGTGAGCCAGGCAAGGAATGTGTTTCAGTTGGGAAAGGGAGATGGCAGCCATGAAATTCCTTCCGTTATCACTCACTACCTTGCCTGCCTCAAGATCTACAGTGCCCAGCCACGACTGCGTTTCTTTCTGCAAGAACTCGGACAGAACTTCCGCGGTGTGTCTGTTGTCGCCCAAACACTTCATAGCCAATACAGCCTGCTGACGTTTGCCAGTAGCTGCCCCATAATGGGAGACCTGGTGTGGAACAGTGGCAGCTGCGGATGGAGTGGTTGTGCGACTGCGGTCTGTGGACGAGCTCTTGCTTCTGCAGGAGGACGAGGAGGAGGAGGAGGGGGTGCGAACGGCTACAGCCAACTGTTTCCTAGACCGTGGGCTAGGCAGAACTGTCCCAAACTTGCTGTCCCCTGTGGACCCTGCATCCACAACATTCACCCAGTGTGCCGTGATGGACACGTAACGTCCCTGGCCATGCCTACTGGTCCATGCATCTGTTGTCAGGTGCACCTTTGTGCTCACAGATTGCCTGAGTGCATGGACGATGCGCTCTTTAACATGCTGGTGGAGGGCTGGGATGGCTTTTCTGGAAAAAAAGTGTCGACTGGGTAGCTCGTAGCGTGGTACAGCGTAGTCCATCAGGGCTTTGAAAGCTTCGCTTTCAACTAACCGGTAGGGCATCATCTCTAACGAGATTAGTCTAGCTATGTGGGCGTTCAAACCCTGTGTACGCAGATGCGAGGCTAAGTACTTCCTTTTTCTAACCATAGTCTCATGTAGGGTGAGCTGGACTGGAGAGCTGGAGATCGTGGAACTAGCGGGGGTGCCGGTGGACATGGCAGACTGAGAGACGGTGGGAGATGGTATTGTTGCCGCCGGTGCCCTAGATGCAGTGTTTCCTACTACGAAACTGGTGATTCCCTGACCCTGACTGCTTTGGCCTGGCAAAGAAACCTGCACAGATACGGCAGGTGGTGCAGAAAATGGTGGCCCTACACTGCCGGAAGGGATGTTGCGTTGATGACTAGCTTCATTGGCCGAGGGTGCTACAACCTTAAGGGACGTTTGGTAGTTAGTCCAAGCTAGCAAATGCATGGTGGTTAAATGTCTATGCATGCAACTTGTATTGAGACTTTTCAGATTCTGCCCTCTGCTTAAGGTAGTTGAACATTTTTGACAGATGACTTTGCGCTGATCAATTGGATGTTGTTTAAAAAAATGCCAGACTGCACTCTTTCTAGCATCGGATACCTTTTCAGGCATTGCAGACTGAGCTTTAACCGGATGGCCACGCTGTCCTCCAACAGGTTTTGGCTTTGCCACGCGTTTTGGGCAAGATACGGGTCCGGCAGATGGAACCTGTTGCGATGTTGATGCCTGCTGCGGCCCCTCCTCCTCCGCTTCAGAACTGCTGCCGCCTGCACCCTGTTCCCCCAATGGCTGCCAATCGGGGTCAACAAGTGGGTCATCTATTACCTCTTCTTGTAGCTCGTGTGCAACTTCGTCTGTGTCACCGTGTCAGTCGGTGGTATAGCATTCGTGATGGGGCAACAGTCTCATCAGGGTCTGATTCTTGATCATTACCCTGCGAGGGCAATGTTGTGGTCTGAGTCAAAGGACCAGCATAGTAGTCTGGCTGTGGCTGTGCATCAGTGCACTCCATGTCAGATTCAACTTGTAATGGGCATGGACTGTTAACTGCTTCACTTTCTAAGCCAGGGACGGTATGTGTAAAGAGCTCCATGGAGTAACCCGTTGTGTCGCCTGCTGCATTCTTCTCTGTTGTTGTTTTTGCTGAAGAGGACAAGGAAGCGACTTGTCCCTGACCGTGAACATCCACTAACGACGCGCTGCTTTTACATTTACCAGTTTCACGAGAGGAGGCAAAAGAGCTAGAGGCTGAGTAAGCAAGATAAGCCAAAACTTGCTCTAGCTGCTCCGGCTTTAAAAGCGGTTTTCCTACTCCCAGAAAAGGGAGCGTTCGAGGCCTTGTGTAGCCAGACGACGAACCTGGCTCCACAGCTCCAGACTTAGGTGCAATATTTTTTTTCCCACGACCACCTGATGCTCCACCACTACCACTACCCTCATTACCAGCTGACAATGAACGCCCCCGGCCACGACCTCTTCCACCAGACTTCCTCATTGTTTTAAAAACGTAACCAAACTAACGGTATTTGTTGCTGTCACACAACTTACACGGTGAGCTATAACTTCAGTATGATTTAGCTACCCCTTTACAGGTGGGTGAGACCGCAAGGAAAATCAGGCACAATGTTACACACTCTGTTTTTGTGGCAACAAATGAGAGAGATGCCACACACGCAGGACTGTCACTGAAGCACAAATGTAAATATTAATCTCCCACTGATTTGTTTTTTTTTGTTTTTTTTTCAGGGAGACTTTAGAAAAAAAAATAATAGAATAAAATGATTTTTTAAGGAAGAATTTAGAAACCAAATAAAATAAAATGATTTCTTCAGGGAGAATTTAGAACACAAATAAAATAAAAAAATAGGCTTTCTATGGCCCACTGAGTGAGAGATGACGCACACAGGAGTCAGGAGTGGCACACAAGCCCAGAGGCCAATATTGTTCTCCCAATGATTGATGTAGTGATTTGTTCAGGTAGATTTTGGAACCCAAATCAAGCAAAAAAAATAATAGGCTTTCTATGGCCCAGAATTGGAGAGAGAGAGAGAGATGGCACACCCAGGAGTCAAGACTGGCACACAAGCAGAAAGGGCAATATTAATCTCCCACTGAATTGTTTTTTTTTGTTTTTTTTTTCAGGGAGACTTTAGAAAAAAAAATAATAAAAAAAATGATTTTTTCAGGAAGAATTTAGAAACCAAATAAAATAAAACGATTTTTTCAGGGAGAATTTAGAAAACAAATAAAACAAAAAATAGGCTTTCTATGGCCCACTGAGTGAGAGATGACGCACACAGGAGTCAGGAGTGGCACACAAGCCCAGAGGCCAATATTGTTCTCCCACTGATTGATTTAGTGATTTTTTCAGATAGATTTTGGAACCCAAATCAAGCAAAAAAAATAATAGGCTTTCTATTGCCCACAATTGGAGAGAGAGAGAGAGATGGCACACCCAGGAGTCAAGACTGGCACACAAGCAGAAAGGGCAATATTAATCTCCCACTGAATTGCTTTTTTTTGTTGTTTTTTTCAGGGAGACTTTAGAAAATAAAAATAATTAAAAAAAATGATTTTTTCAGGAAGAATTTAGAAACCAAATAAAATAAAACGATTTTTTCAGGGAGAATTTAGAAAACAAATAAAACAAAAAATAGGCTTTCTATGGCCCACTGAGTGAGAGATGACGCACACAGGAGTCAGGAGTGGCACACAAGCCCAGAGGCCAATATTGTTCTCCCACTGACTGATTTAGTGATTTTTTCAGGTAGATTTTGGAACCCAAATCAAGCAAAAAAAATAATAGGCTTTCTATGGCCCACAATTGGAGAGAGAGAGAGAGAGATGGCACACCCAGGAGTCAAGACTGGCACACAAGCAGAAAGGGCAATATTAATCTCCCACTGATTTGATTTTTTTTTTTTTTTTCAGGGAGACTTTAGAAAAAAAAATAATAAAAAAAAATGATTTTTTCAGGAAGAATTTAGAAACCAAATAAAATAAAACGATTTTTTCAGGGAGAATTTAGAAAACAAATAAAACAAAAAATAGGCTTTCTATGGCCCACTGAGTGAGGGATGACGCACACAGGAGTCAGGAGTGGCACACAAGCCCAGAGGCCAATATTGTTCTCCCACTGATTGATTTAGTGATTTTTTTCAGGTAGATTTTGGAAACCAAATCAAGCAAAAAAAATAATAGGCTTTCTATGGCCCACAATTGGAGAGAGAGAGAGAGAGATGGCACACCCATGAGTCAAGACTGGCACACAAGCAGAAAGGGCAATATTAATCTCCCACTGATTTGTTTTTTTTTTTTTTTCAGGGAGACTTTAGAAAAAAAAAATAATAAAAAAAAATGATTTTTTCAGGAAGAATTTAGAAACCAAATAAAATAAAACGATTTTTTCAGGGAGAATTTAGAAAAGAAATAAAACAAAAAATAGGCTTTCTATGGCCCACTGAGTGAGAGATGACGCACACAGGAGTCAGGAGTGGCACACAAGCCCAGAGGCCAATATTGTTCTCCCACTGATTGATTTAGTGATTTTTTCTGGTAGATTTTGGAACCCAAATCAAGCAAAAAAATAATAGGCTTTCTATGGCCCACAATTGGAGAGAGAGAGAGAGAGAGAGAGAGATGGCACACCCAGGAGTCAAGACTGGCACACAAGCAGAAAGGGCAATATTAATCTCCCACTGATTTGTTTTTTTTGTTTTTTTCAGGGAGACTTTAGAAAAAAAAAATAATAAAAAAAATGATTTTTTCAGGAAGAATTTAGAAACCAAATAAAATAAAACGATTTTTTCAGGGAGAATTTAGAAAACAAATAAAACAAAAAATAGGTTTTCTATGGCCACTGAGTGAGAGATGACGCACACAGGAGTCAGGAGTGGCACACAAGCCCAGAGGCCAATATTTATCTCCCACTGATTGATTTAGTGATTTTTTCAGGTAGATTTTGGAACCCAAATCAAGCAAAAAAATAAATAGGCTTTCTATGGCCCACATTTGGAGAGAGAGAGAGAGAGATGGCACACCCAGGAGTCAAGACTGGCACACAAGCAGAAAGGGCAATATTAATCTCCCACTGATTTGATTTTTTTTTTTTTTCAGGGAGACTTTAGAAAAAAAAAATAATAAAAAAAAATGATTTTTTTTCAGGAAGAATTTAGAAACCAAACAAAATAAAATGATTTTTTCAGGGAGAATTTAGAAAACAAATAAAACAAAAAATAGGCTTTCTATGGCCCACTGAGTGAGAGATGACGCACACAGGAGTCAGGAGTGGCACACAAGCCCAGAGGCCAATATTGTTCTCCCACTGATTGATTTAGTGATTTTTTCAGGTAGATTTTGGAACCCAAATCAAGCAAAAAAAATAATAGGCTTTCTATGGCCCACAATTGGAGAGACAGAGAGAGAGATGGCACACCCAGGAGTCAAGATGGCACACAAGCAGAAAGGGCAATATTAATCTCCCACTGATTTGTTTTTTGTTTTTTTTCAGGGAGACTTTAGAAAAAAAAATAATAAAAAAAAATGATTTTTTCAGGAAGAATTTAGAAACCAAATAAAATAAAACGATTTTTTCAGGGAGAATTTAGAAAACAAATAAAACAAAAAATAGGCTTTCTATGGCCCACTGAGTGAGAGATGACGCACACAGGAGTCAGGAGTGGCACACAAGCCCAGAGGCCAATATTTATCTTCCACTGATTGATTTATTGATTTTTTCAGGTAGAATTTAGAACCCAAATCAACCAAAAAAATAAATAGGCTTTCTATGGCTCACTATTTGTGAGAGAGATGGCACGCTCAGGACTGGCACACAAGCCCAGAGGCCAATATTAATCTCCCACTTTTTTTTTTTTTTTTCAGGGAAAATTTATAAACCCAATAAAATAAATAATAAATAGGCTTTCTATGGCCCACTATCTGAGAGAGAGAGATGGCACGCTTAGGACTGGCACACAAGCCCAAAGGCCAATATTAATCTCCCTTTTTTTTTTCAGGGAGAATTTATAAAACCAAAAAATAAAAAATAAATAGGCTTTCTATGGCCCACTATTTGTGAGAGAGATGGCACGCTCAGGACTGGCACACAAGCCCAGAGGCCAATATTAATCTCCCACTTTTTTTTTTTTTTTCAGGGAAAATTTATAAACCCAATAAAAAAAATAAATAGGCTTTCTACAGCCCACTATCTGAGAGAGAGAGATGGCACGCTTAGGACTGGCACACAAGCCCAAAGGCCAATATTAATCTCCCTCTGATTGATTTATTGATTTTTTCAGGTAGATTTTGGAACCCAAATCAAGCAAAAAAATAAATAGGCTTTCTATGGCCCACTGAGTGAGAGATGGCACACACAGGAGTCAGGAGTGGTACACAAGCCCTGAGGCCAATATTTTTCTCCCACTGATTGATGTAGTGATTTTTTCAGGTAGATTTTAGAACCCAAATCAAGCAAAAAAATAAATAGGCTTTCTATGGCCCACTGAGTGAGAGATGGCACAGACAGGGATGGCACTCTAGCAGAAATGCCAATCTTAATTTCCCACAAAAAAAAAAAAAAGGAACTGTCCTTCAATTACTATCTCCCTATCAGGGAGCCTTCTAGGGCAGCCCAATGAGCTACAGCGCTGAGGGGGAAAAAAAAAATGTAGCTTCCACTGTCCCTGCACACCGAAGGTGGTGTTGGACAGTGGAAATCGCTACAGCACAAGCGGTTTGGTGGTTAATGGACCCTGCCTAACGCTATCCCTGCTTCTGACGAAGCGGCTGCAACCTCTCCCTAAGCTCAGATCAGCAGCAGTAAGATGGCGGTCGGCGGGAACGCCCCTTTATAGCCCCTGTGACGCCGCAGACAGCAAGCCAATCACTGCAATGCCCTTCTCTAAGATGGTGGAGACCAGGACCTATGTCATCACGCTGCCCACACTCTGCGTTTACCTTCATTGGCTGAGAAATGGCGCTTTTCGCGTCATTGAAACGCGACTTTGGCGCGAAAGTCGCGTACCGCATGGCCGACAACGCACAGGGGTCGGATCGGGTTTCATGAAACCCGACTTTGCCAAAAGTCGGCGACTTTTGAAAATGAACGACCCGTTTCGCTCAACCCTAGGCATTAGCATTCCTTCTAAAATTACTTTATCGTGAAAGGAACACAAACCCACCCACAAACCCACCCACCCCTATTTCTTAAGTAAATGATAGGTTTAGAAGTGGTATGGCACAATAATTTTAAATGCAAGGTTAGCGGATGGGGTTAGGTTGTGTTTTCTTTTTCAGATTTTGCCTGATATCATAGCTTGGTGGCAAATCATGCTCTGTGAATTTCAGATATGATGTCTACAGGCTCTCTATATCAGTCTGCTGTCTTTCGGGATGGTTATGGAAACAGAGGGCTAGCACTCAACTTAGGGAGTTGGACGGTGCTAGCAAGAAGGGACTCCATACTCAGACACGGCAGTGTCAGCACCTGCAGCTGTACCACCACCGATTGGCGGCTGCCTTATACCTCACAGACTGGCCGTACTTCTCATGCGTCAGTAGGGGACACAATAGCATATGTTCCCTGCACAGTGTGACTATGTGACCAAGGCCGGAACCTTTTGCTACAAATCACTTGTTGTAAATAAAATTACACTACTAAGCATAAAGCTTCATTTTGACGAGTGCAGTATTTTTCGGAATCATTGGCTTTCTGGATGGTGGCAAGTCTGGATTGAATTAATTGGATACTTCAGAAGAAGGGGCACAAAGTTGATTATGTTTCAGATGAAAGGCTTATGATAATTTCTAATAAAGCTTTTCCAATGCACTTGATCCTAAAAGGAAGATCTTATGCATTTTCGTTATTTGAGATCATGGAAGCGATTGACTATTACATACAGCAAGTAGATATGATTGAATACATTTAATACAAACTGAATTTAAGTTGAATTTGCTGAAATTTGCAGGTCTGGGCAAATTTGAACAATGGGCAATTTGATTTGTGTGACTGGCCAAACAACAGCTGTCACTAGTTTAGACATTGTAGTAGATTGCATGAGTCACAGACAATGTGAGATTTCCCAAAATACTTTGCAATCATCATATAACAGAGTAGAGCACCAACAATCGGATGATACTACGTTTCTGATTGTAGTGCTCACTTACTGTACTTGCATTTGAAAATTGAAAATATCTCTCTTTGTCTCGAACACACATATCCCCACATATTTGACTATAATGTTAAGGTACTGTCACACTAGACGATATCGCTAGCGATCCGTGACGTTGCAGCTTCTTCGCTAGCGATATCGTCCAGTGTGACAGGCAGCAGCGATCAGGCCCCTGCTGTGCTGTCGCTGGTCGGGGAAGAAAGTCCAGAACTTTATTTCGTCGCTGGACTCCCCGTAGACATCGCTGAATCGGCGTGTGTGACACCGATTCAGCGATGTCTTCGCTGGTAACCAGGGTAAACATCGGGTAACTAAGCGCAGGGCCGCGCTTAGTAACCCGATGTTTACCCTGGTTACCATCCTAAAAGTAAAAAAAAACAAACACTACATACTTACCTACAGCCGTCTGTCCTCCAGCGCTGTGCTCTGCTCTCCTCCTGCTCTGGCTGTGAGCGTCGGTCAGCCGGAAAGCAGAGCGGTGACGTCACCGCTCTGCTTTCTGGCTGCCCGGCGCTCACAGCCAGACCAGAGAAGCAGAGCGCCGAGGACAGACGGCTGTAGGTAAGTATGTAGCGTTTGTTTTTTTACTTTTTAGGATGGTAACCAGGGTAAACATCGGGTTACTAAGCGCGGCCCTGCGCTTAGTTACCCGATGTTTACCCTGGTTACCAGAGACCTCGGGATCGTTGGTCGCTGGAGAGCGGTCTGTGTGACAGCTCTCCAGCGACCAAACAGCGACGCTGCAGCGATCCGGATCGTTGTCGGTATCGCTGCAGCGTCGCTATGTGTGACGGTACCTTTAATGAAATCCACACTTCTGGTATTGCAATGTCATTTTTGGCATAAAACCCCTCTAATAAGACTAAGGGTTGTAACAAGCTCCCTTGGTGACATAGTTTTCATATCCAACCCATAATTTCAATCACACTTGCGCCCAATTTTTCTCTACCTTATCCTCTCCACACATATGTAGTTGTCTGACAGGATTTACTTGTATTTGTAGCTTCTCTTTCACTCTCTTCCAAATTTCTGATACCCGTTATTCCCATTAAAATAAGTAGCATATACTATTAGGAAAGAATGCTAGCTTCATCATTTCAAAGCAAATGAACTACCTGCAGTTTGTGACAAATTTATTCACCACAAATCAAATTTTGGCGCAAGTTTGGTGAGCCTGGCAAATTTGAATTTCAAAAGGTTCAATTGTTTCTAGTTTTATCTTCTATATATTTGGGGTTTTTTATATAGATTTAGATTTTAGTGATACTTTCAGTCATGCCCTTGTAAATGATTTGGCTTAAAATATTTCTGCCACTTTAAAATGCGTTACTAATATAAATGCTCATGATAGGTGCGGGATCCTGTTACAAATTTGCATTGGGATGTAGGACCTTTAAAGGTTTTTTCCAATAAACAATGTTCATTTTAAATAATAGATCATGGAATAAAAATAAATTCCACAATTGGGCAATTGGTTGTGTAAAAAAATGTTCCTGAGCTGGGATAATCTTCTAAATGTACCCCTGCTGTGCACTGTGTAATGGCTGGGTCTGACCATGCAGGAACATGGTCTGATCATACCACATCTCCTGGGCAGGGGAGGAAGCAAAAGACTATACAGACAGGACAGCATGGGATCACAAATGATTGTTTCTTTCACGTAACACATTTCTTAAAAACAGATAGTGAAATGTTTTATCTCCCAGAAAGGATAAGCTGTGATCCTGTGCTGTAATGTCTGTATACTCTTATGCTTCCTCCATTGACCAGGAGATGTGGCATGATCAGACCATGTTTCTGTACGGTCAGACACAGCCAATACACAGAAGGAGAACATTTATAAGATTACACATGCACAGGAATATTTTTTACACATCCAATTGTGGAACTTATTTTTATTCCAAGAACTGGTGATTAAAATGGACTATATTTGGGGGGGGAAACCATTTTAAGTTTTATTGTTGCCACTGACATACGTAGATCTTAAACATATTCATAGCCTTAACACCTAATATAATTTCACATATCTCTGCTATGTGCATGAAATATAGAGGAAGGTCTTTGATTATTTTTTAGTTCATGGAAGAAATTCAATACAATGGCAAGTGATGGCTGGGTGCAGTGTCACTTTTCTATCATGATATCAAAAGGAAATTGTTACGTTTGGGCTTACTGTCTCAAAAACAATTAGAATTTTACAAAGGGCAACATATATTTGTTGATGAATTGATGAATGTACACAAAGGAAAGATGGCATGAGGGGTGTTCAACTTAAATGAGGAAATAAATGGAGATCAGTTAATTTCACCTTAATTGGATTAAGAATCAGTCTCAAGAATGCAGAACGGATGAGATATCAGCATCATGGAAACTGCTAGCTTAACAAAAAGGGATTAATCTATGGGTCCTTGTCAGCTTGTTGACTAATAACCTATTGATTTATCTGTGATATATGCACCCAGTCCATGCAACTGGAAACTGCTAACTTTCCTGACACCATCACATTAACTTAATGATGAACGCCCATTTTCTTGCTGCCTAAGCTTTGTTTCCTTTGGTGGAAAGTATTGGGTTAAGCATGAAAAGCTGAATAACTGTAATTATTTCAATAGTAGATGGTTTACAACACCTATAAAGTAAAATAGACTAAATAAGTAGTGTGACCCTAATAACAGAAGATTTTACAGGGCGCTATGACAAACCGATGTCAGCTGATATCTTGTAGAGATTAAGGCTAAGGTTACATGGCAACTTTTTGGGCAATACATGTAGAGTGGCCAAAAATATCTACATGGCAGAATAATGACTAAGTGTATCACCAGCCTAATTGGTATGAGCTGTTTGTCATCTGAATTAAAGAGTTCCGATACAAGATGAGTAGTTCACTTTGTCCAATCCTCGGTCCACCATCCAGGTCATTGCTCTCAGGCCATGAAAAGGAGCTGAGCAAATTAACTAAGCTTCCATTTTCCCTCGCTTGGTGTCTTATTTTCTGGCCTGGTGAGATGTTACCAGGTAATAAGTCACCAGTCCGGTGGTTCCCTGTGGGTAAGGAAATTTGCACATCTTCTGTTCATAGCCAGAGAGCAAGGACCTTCAACATGGACCTTGGTTTCACTCATCTCTGATTCTGACTGCTGATACCCCCAGGGGTCCTGATATTGGAGCTCTAGAACAAAAGAATGGTGCTCTGCAGTCAAATCCAGAAGTAGAAGTGCACATATTTGGCCTCCACTGCATTGATTATCAATTATAGGGCTGTCGTAATTAGCAGTACCCTAGAAAAGGACTAGAGAAGAAGGCCAATCATGCACATCTCTGTTTCCTGCCGGCTGCAGAGCCCATTTTGTATGGTTCAAGAGCCACAATCTCAGGAGTCCTATGGTTAAATAGGGATAATTTCATTATTTTAATAACTCTTCAAAGTTAGGTTGCAAGGATCCTGTTACTCTAGAGTTTACCACCTCCCCTTACTTTGATCCCTTCTGATACTAAACATCTGCCTACCAAAAATACCCCATCAAGACTTTTTTGCAGATACTCAATGTTAGGGCTAGCGGAACGCACCAAATATTAAGACAGATAGAGTATGGTGCGTTCGCAACCCGGGGTCCACCGTGCAGAGATGGAACCTGCTGCCAAGTAACGACGGACTATATGGCGGTACTCATAAGTATACACACGTGGGTTAAACTTCACCCAACGTGAAGGAAGCGATCCTGTTGCGTCACAGGACCGCGGTACCGCACATAGAGCGCGAGCAAGTAGTCAGCGAACTCAACCCCAACTAGGATTGAAGTCCGATTAGACCCTTGCTGGCATAACACCGCAACTGGGTGAGTAAGGAAACTAAATAACGATTTTAAGGCACAAGAGTGCATGCGGTGCCGCACTGACGAACGCCACTAACCACCCAGGCTTGGGTAAGGAAAGCACAGAGGAAGTGCACAGCGCCGTACTGGCGGTCACAGCAACTGGACGCTGTAATGTGTGATTCGTGCTGTAGGCTAAGTCGGGCGCTAGATAGCAACCATACACCTTCCGCGAACAGACATTCAATAGGGTAGGGGTATCCAAGGACGACTTGCACTCACAACATACACACATTAACAATTGTACACTAGCGCATGGCCGTGCGGTCATGCGCAGTTTATATAGTTGCAGCACAGGAAGTGGCCACAGAAACTTTGCCCTTCCAAGACCTGCCAAGAGGACCAATGGAATGTGCTGCAGAGCCTGAGCACATGACCCTCGATCTCCAACCGGAGATCTTGCCCTGGGCATGCTCAGTGTGTGCAGACAAGGACTTAGTCCCAGAGAAGTCCGCTCGCTGCTGACCAGCACTGACTTTAATGGCAGAAGCTGAAGAAGCAGCAGTAACTCTCTGTACAGCGTGAGACTGAGCAAGATGCTGGGACCGACGTCCCTGCTGAGCAGACTCCACTGCGGCTGGATAAGAATGGGAGACCGCAGCGGAGATGGCTCGAGATTCCCCCTCTGCAGAAGCGGGAACTCGAGACCTAACATTACCCCCCCTCCTAGGGCCCCCCCTCCTTGGGCCTCGCTACGCTCGAAGGCAGCAATGAGCTGTGGGGCACGAATGTTTTCAGCAGGCTCCCATGACCTGTCCTCTGGGCCATAACCCTTCCAATCCACCAGATAGAACTTTTTGCCGCGTACCACCTTGCACCCCAAAATAGCGTTCACCTCGTAATCGTCCGTAGACGAACCCGATGTCCCGGCAGATTACTCGGAAAACCGGGACATGTATACGGGTTTCAAGAGGGACACATGAAAGGTGTCGGTGATACCCAAGCGAGGAGGAAGAGCCAAACGGTAGACCACAGGATTAACCTGTTCGAGAACCTTGAAGGGACCCAAGTAGCGAGGAGCAAACTTAGTGGACTCAACACGCAGCCTGATGTTACGGGCGGAGAGCCACACCAAGTCGCCAGGAGCAAAGGTCGGAGCGGGACGCCGATGAACATCGGCGGAGGACCTCATTCTCTCCTTGGAGGCCCGAATGGCATCCTGCGTGCGGTCCCAAATGTCCCGTGCCTCCACAGCCCAGTCTGCCACCCTGGAGTCAGCAGAAGACACAGCATGGGCACAGGAACACGCGGATGCTGGCCGTAATTTAGGAGGAATGGAGTCTGACCGGTAGAGTCGGCTACGGCATTGTTAAGTGCAAACTCTTCCCACGGTAGCAAGGATGCCCAGTCATCCTGCCTAGCAGAAACAAAATGTCGTAAATATGTGACCAAGGTCTGGTTGGCCCTCTCTACCAACTCATTCGTCTCGGGATGATATGCCGAAGAGAGATTCAACTCAATACTGAGTAGACGACAAAGCTCTCTCCAGAATCGAGACGCAAACTGGGGACCCCGGTCACTAACAATTTTGTCTGGCATACCGTGTAGGCGAAAGATATGCTTGACGAACAAGACAGCCAATGCCCGTGCAGAAGGTAGACGTGGAAGAGGCACCAAGTGCACCATTTTGGAAAAATGGTCGGTGATCACCCAGATAATGGTGCAGTTACGAGACTTGGGTAAGCCCACCACAAAGTCCATCCTGACCATCTCCCAGGGCCTGTCCGCCACCGGCAGAGAATAAAGCAAACCAGCTGGCCGTTGCCGAGGAGTCTTGTTCTTGGCGCAAGAGACACACGCCCGAACATACTCTGCGACATCACGAGCCATATGCGGCCACCAGTACGTCCTCGCCAGTAACTCAGATGTCCTTTTGGTACCAAAATGTCCACCCACCCTGGACGAGTGTGCCCAAGAGAGAACCTCCGGTCGCAAATTGGATGGAACAAAAGTCTTGCCCGGGGGCACAGACTCTAGCGAAACCGGGGCCACAGTTCTCAAGCTCTCGGTGGGGACAATAAGCCGAGGCTCCTCCTCCTCCTCTGCAGATGACACAACGGAGCGAGAGAGAGCATCGGCCCAAATGTTCTTCTCCCCAGAAAGAAAATGGAGGGTGAAATGAAACCGGGAGAAGAATAAGGACCATCTGGCCTGGCGAGAATTCAACCGCTGGGCTGTCTGCAGGTACACCAAATTTTTATGGTCTGTGAAGACTTGGAAGGGAAAACGTGCACCCTCCAAGAGATGTCTCCACTCCGAGAAAGCCAACTTCATGGCTAGCAACTCCCTGTCCCCGATGGAATAATTCCTCTCTGCTGGTGAGAAGGTCTTGGAGAAAAAGAAGCAAGGATGCTTCCGACCTTGAGCATCCTTTTGGAAGAGGACTGCTCCTGCACCAACAGAAGAGGCATCCACCTCCATGATAAATGGCTTATCAACATCGGGGCGATGTAGGATGGGAGCGCTAGCGAAGTGTGACTTTATAGAGTTAAAGGCCTTAGAGACCTCCTCAGACCACAATTTGGGATTCGCCCCCTTCTTGGTGAGGGCAACCAAGGGAGCTACCAAAGTTGAGAAGTGCGGAATGAACTGGCGATAATAATTAATGAACCCCATAAAGCGCTGCACCGCTTTAAGAGAATGGAGTTCCTGCCAGTCCATCACAGCCTGTAGTTTGGCAGGATCCATAGCCAATCCCTGGGCAGAGATAATGTAGCCTAGGAAAGGTAAGGACTCCTGCTCAAACATACACTTCTCCAACTTGGCATAGAGGGAGTTTGCCCGTAGGAGGTCGAAGACTTTGCAAACATCTCTCCGGTGGGAGTCAATATCTGGAGAGTAGATGAGAATATCATCCAGATAGACTACGACCGAGGTGGAAAGCATATCCCGGAAGATATCGTTCACAAAGTCTTGGAAAACGGCTGGGGCATTACAGAGCCCGAAGGGCATCACCAGATATTCATAGTGCCCATCCCTGGTGTTAAAAGCCGTCTTCCATTCATCCCCCTCACGGATGCGAATCAGGTTGTAAGCACCCCGCAGATCTAATTTAGTAAATACCCTTGCTCCCCGAAGCCTATCGAAGAGCTCAGATATCAAGGGCAAAGGATACTTGTTCTTAACGGTGATGGCGTTAAGACCCCTGTAGTCTATGCATGGACGCAATTCTCCATTCTTCTTCTGCACGAAGAAGAACCCTGCCCCAGCAGGTGACACTGACTTCCTAATGAATCCTCTTGCCAGATTTTCCTGGATGTACTGTGACATTGCCTCCGTCTCCAGGAGAGATAGCGGATAGACTCGACCCCGGGGAGGCTCAGCACCAGGCAAGAGATCAATAGGACAGTCATAGGGGCGATGGGGCGGAATGATCTCCGCCGCCTTTTTGGAGAACACGTCTGCATAAGACCAATACTGCTTGGGGAGAGAGGAAAGATCTGCGGGTACCTCTGTAGTGGCAACCTGAACGCACTCCCTCTGACACCTACCCCCACAAGATTCGCCCCATCCCAGGATTCTGCCAGAGGACCACTCGATATGAGGAGAGTGGTACCGTAGCCAAGGTATTCCCAACAGGACCTCATCAATTCCCTCAGGAATGACGAGCAGAGATATAATCTCCTGATGAGATGGCGACATGGACAGAGTAAAAGGGATGGTCTGGTGTGTTATCTGTGAGGGCAGTGCCGACCCATTCACCACTCGTACCGTTACTGGTTGAGCTAGCATAACCAGGGGTATTGCGTGACGTTGGGCGAAGGCAGAAGACATAAAATTGCCCTCCGCCCCAGAATCCACGCAGAGCTCTACCAAGTGGGAGAATGAGCCTATAGTAATTGTCCCCTTAAAGGACAATTTAGAGGCAAACATCGCCGTGTTTAGTGTACCTCCACCTACTACCACTAAACGCTGACGTTTCCTCGATCGCTGAGAACATCTGGTGGCTAGATGTCCTGACTGCTGGCAAACATGACAGACCTTGAGTGCACAAGCGGTCCGGGACTTAGATCCCGCTTGTGACACTTCCCTGGCCTCATGTGACTCGGGAACCAGGACCGGAGATTCCAGAGGTTTGGCGAAGGTAGGAGCCAGCCGAAACCTCTGCCTACACTGGGCTCGCTCTAACCTCCGCTCGTTAAAACGGAGGTCAATTCGAGTGGAGACAGTTATCAACTCCTCCAGTGTGGCAGGAATCTCCCTAGTGGCCAGAGCGTCCTTAACGTGGTCAGCCAGGCCCCTCCAAAATATGGGGATAAGAGCTTTATCCGACCAATCCAGCTCAGAAGCTAAAGTGCGGAATTGGACGGCGAATTGGCTGACCAAGGACTCACCCTGAGTTAATGCCAGCAGTTGGAGCGCCGTATCATGGGTGACTTGAGGACCTAAAAAAACCTGTTTCAGAGTGCTCAGAAACAGCGGAGCACTCTGCACCACATGATCGCCACGCTCCCACAGCGGCGTAGCCCATTCCAACGCCCTGTCCGACAAGAGAGACACTATAAATCCCACCTTAGCCCGCTCTGTGGGAAAACGTGCAGCCAGGAGCTCGAGGTGAATAGAGCACTGACTCACAAATCCCCTACAAAACTTGCTATCACCAGAAAATGTTTCTGGCAGCGGGAGGCGAGAAAATGTCGGAGCAGGGGTGGCAATGGACAGGGTTGCTGCAGCCATGCTAGCAGCCTGTACAGCAACCGCGGTAACATCCACAGCTGAGGTTGCGCTCTCAAGAGCCGCCATCCTACCCTCCAGCTGCTGGATATACCGCACGGATTTCTGTTTGTCCGTCATTACTAGCCAGACCCTGGCGCTAGTGTAATGTTAGGGCTAGTGGAACACACCAAATATTAAGACAGATAGAGTATGGTGCGTTCGCAGCCCGGGGTCCACCGTGCAGAGATGGAACCTGCTGCCAAGTAACGACGGACTATATGGCGGTACTCATAAGTATACACACGTGGGTTAAACTTCACCCAACGTGAAGGAAGCGATCCTGTTGCGTCACAGGACCGCGGTACCGCACATAGAGCGCGAGCAAGTAGTCAGCGAACTCAACCCCAACTAGGATTGAAGTCCGATTAGACCCTTGCTGGCATAACACCGCAACTGGGTGAGTAAGGAAACTAAATAATGATTTTAAGGCACAAGAGTGCATGCGGTGCCACACTGACGAACGCCACTAACCACCCAGACTTGGGTAAGGAAAGCACAGAGGAAGTGCACGGCGCCGTACTGGCGGTCACAGCAACTGGACGCTGTAATGTGTGATTCGTGCTGTAGGCTAAGTCGGGCGCTAGATAGCAACCATACACCTTCCGCGAACAGACATTCAAAAGGGTAGGGGTATCCAAGGACGACTTGCACTCACAACATACACACATTAACAATTGTACACTAGCGCATGGCCGTGCGGTCATGCGCAGTTTATATAGTTGCAGCACAGGAAGTGGCCACAGAAACTTTGCCCTTCCAAGACCTGCCAAGAGGACCAATGGAATGTGCTGCAGAGCCTGAGCACATGACCCTCGATCTCCAATGGGAGATCTTGCCCTGGGCATGCTCAGTGTGTGCAGACAAGGACTTAGTCCCAGAGAAGTCCGCTCGCTGCTGACCAGCACTGACTTTAATGGCAGAAGCTGAAGAAGCAGCAGTAACTCTCTGTACAGCGTGAGACTGAGCAAGATGCTGGGACCGATGTCCCTGCTGAGCAGACTCCACTGCGGCTGGATAAGAATGGGAGACCGCAGCGGAGATGGCTCGAGATTCCCCCTGTGCAGAAGCTGGAACTCGAGACCTAACACTCAAAACCTAGTTGCATTGATATTCAATTCTTGTTGACTAGATATTTCCTTTTGTCTGCTTTTACTGCTTCAAGCACATCAAGTGAATTAACTAACTTTTTACCTACCGCCTAACAAATACAACTCAATTTCTTTGCTGTTGATGTTGTAGTTGAGCTTATATGCTTTGCTACAAACACTATGCAGACCATATGTCTCAGAGGGAGGCTCATATCAGCAGGGGGGGGCTACATTATAATTTTCCACACTCCCTGTGACATGCAGTGATCTTCCTGTCACATGACCTAAACTGTTAATTTGCTTTTATTTTCTTTGAATAAGTCATATCCTCATTTCTTCCTGTGACCAATGAATTTCTTTTGTTGCTTATTTATTATTTTGATTGATGCTTTATGTCTTTAGTTTTAGGTCCTCGTTTACTGTACTCTCTAAGGTTTGTACTTTAGACTATTACTAGCTCTTCATTTTGACTCATTTTCAGTGAAGCGTTGCTGCACTAGTCACACTTCCTGTCACCTTGACATATATAGCGATTCATTATTTTTACCATACCTGAGGAACTAAAACCCAAAATATATATTCACCCAAATGTTTTTCCTGCTCATTGTACAAAATCCTAAAGTTGGTGAATTATTTCACTGTAGGGAAATGTTTTCTGCTGTAAGATATGCTCCTCTTGATGCCACTATTAAAGTGGAAAAAAAATGATCAATAAAAGGAAAAATAAGATATCTCCCCAGAGATCTTTGATGATATTTTGGGAACCAGGAAGAAGCATCATTGTGGAACGGCATTTGTTGGGTGCAGGGTTGGAAAGCTGCTCTTACCAAGCCGCACTGGCCCACAGCAACACTGTACACTAGGGTTGAGCGAAACGGGTCGGCCAGATTCAGAAGTCGCCGACTTTTGGCAAAGTCGGGTTTCATGAAACCCGACCCGACCCCTGTGTGGGGTCGGCCATGAGGTCGGCGATCTGATCTGGAATCGGAATTCCGATACCGATTCCCGATATGTTTAAGATATCGGGAATCGGTATCGGAATTCAAAATAATGTGTAAAATAAAAAATCAAAATAAAAAATATTGAAATACTTACCCTCGGACGCGCCCTGGTTGTAACCGGGAGCCTTCCTTCCTAAGAATGAGCGCCTGAAGGGCCTTCTATGACGTCGCGGCTTGTGATTGGTCGCGTGAGCGGTCACATGGGCGTCACGCGACCAATCACAAGCCGCGACGTCATCTAAGGTCCTTCAAGCGCTGATTCTTAGGAAGGAAGGCTGCGGGTTAGAACCAGGGCGGGTCCGAGGGTGAGTATATACCTATTAGGAATATACTCACCCTCGGATGCGCCCTGGTTCTAACCCGCAGCCTCTCCTTCAGACCCTGGGAACCATTAGAAACCCAATGCACTGCATTGGGTTTCGTGTTTCGGCCGACCCCGACTTTTCTATAGGATCGGCCGATTTCACTCAACCCGACTTTGGAAAAAGTCGGGTTTCGTGAAATCTGACCCGATCCTATAAAAACAAAAGTCGCTCAACCCTACTGCACACCTAACAGGTAAAATAACCCTATACAGTACTGATATATGGGTGTTTTTTGTTTGGTTGGCCTGTATATACTCCTATGACACATAAATGTATCTCCAAATTGTGTATCCTACTTACTGGCTCAATTTTTCCTCTGAGATTTATCTAACTCTGCTCTGGCAAAACCCAGCTCCTTCAAGCACCTCTTTGGTGCCCACTGGGCTTTATGCAAGTAGTTTTCAATCTCTATAGGAAATAGCTGAGCACCTGTTTTTAGTGATCTGCTTTGTTTGCCATATTTTTCAATCCTACTGGCCCACAGTGCATTTGTTTGTGCTATTTATTTGCTGCTTTCCACCCCTTTATTGGAAGCCTTTTCCCCCTGCCCTGTCTTTTTAATATGTTCTTTTACATTTTTTGGTAACTAATAAAGATATATATTTAACTTCATCCTCCTGTTTTTTCATCACTTCTTATCGTTATGGAACCTACCATAATCGATTATGTTGTGTTTACAATCCTGAAGTGTAATTAGCCTTCATAAATTTAGGACTATGGGAATAAATAATAAAAAACAAGTACAATAGTGTTGAACAAAACGAGTCACCGACTGGTACAGGAGGAGAAAAGACCATGCCTGCGAGGGCTCACAATCTATTATGAGGTATATATTTAGATACACACACATTTACATTCTTGTACACACACGACTATAGACTGAGGTTCTGCAGCAGCTGAGATGTCTATTATGAGGTTCTGCAGCAGCTGGAGTGTATTATGAGGTTATTATGAGGAATATATGTAGATACACACACCTACACTCTTGCACACACACGTGACTATAGACTCTTCACTTCACAGCACTTATGTCACTGGTGATGGGGGGACATGTAAAGTTCTATCACCACTATGGATGTGGTGTGGAGTGCAGTAATTGTGCTTCTTTCCCCAGGTGAGGACACTGCTATTTCCAGTACTGGAGTGAAGATAGAGGTCAGCGCAAGAGCAGATTGCTGACAGCCAATGAGTGTGCAGAGGAAGGGGCTGAGGACAGGGTGGGACATTGAGGCCGGGCGGTGCCAGCTCTGACTGTGAGGTTAGATAATAAAGCACTGCGAGCTGTCAAGTTTGGTAGAGCTGCAAGTAAACAAAGTGGGTGCAGGGAATGTAGTGAAATTCCGGAGGAATTAAAGGGACACTGTCACCTGAATTTGGAGGGAATAATTTTCAGCCATAGGGGCGGGGTTTTCGGGTGTTTGATTCTCCCTTTCCTTACCCGCTGGCTGCAATATTGGATTGAAGTTCATTCTCTGTTCTCCGTAGTATGTGACGCCCGAGAGACCGGGTTACCCAGCACCGGACCAATGGGGTCTGTCTCTTGAGGGGGATGTCACGGGTGGCTTGACCCGGTGCTGTGGCCTCAGGCAATGCACAGTGTAAAGGGTATCGTGAGGGAACAGGCACTTACTTGATCAGCAGCAGGTTCTCCCAGCAGTGATGATCCCAATCCTGGATAGATGGCTATTGTCCAAATGAAAGACTGAGGCACTGAAACGTTTAACCAGTTTACTTTAACAAAAAAAGGATTTACAACCAGTCCTGTCACCGGAGTCTGTATGGGAACTCTGAGTTACTTTGACCCTGCCGGGGTCTTCGCCTCTTATTGTACGCAATATCTGTGTGGCCCTGCTGCTGTATGTGAACTGGCTGCCGGCCCAATCTGTCCCCTCCGGGTCCTGGTTCGACGGGCAACCCGAGTCCTTTTATCGGCTTACCCCCTCCGGGAGTACCGCTGAACTCTGTGTCTGTTGCTGCGTCCGGCCCTAGTGAAGCCGGTATCACCTCACGTTTTTCCGGTTTCTGTATTATATGTAATGAATACAGCCACGGATCCGGTATCCGTCTTTGCGCCTGTTCTGGGTAGTGATTAATGCTACCCGGTTCTCACAATGTCCTTTTTCTCTATCCCTCTTCTCCTCAGGCCGGTGATTTAGGCCTGGAAACCGTCATAGGGCTGTTAGAAATTCAGCTGTATGACCTCTCACTTTCAGCTCCTTAGCCCAACTGCCCAACTGCCAGTTCTTCTCTCAGACCAGAATGGATCAAGGGGAGTCTCTGGAGCTCCCCCTTCTGGCCGGAGGAGGTAGTGCAGTCTTGCTATTTTAGTATTTGTATTCAGTGTCAGTAACTATATTTGTGGCAAATACCTCTAGGGGTGCCACATTCCCCCTTAGTTAAGAACAGTACTCCGGGACTGTGGGACGATAACATTTTGAAATAACAATTAATATGTACAGAGTCTTAAAAATGAAAAGTTACAAAAACCACTCAAGGAAACAAAAATAGAGTTCTGTAAAAAGTCACTTCAAATAGCGTCCATTAATACAGTTCTATCCTTGAAGGTACTAGGAAAGGCACTGCACTTTGTGTCCAAGAATTTAGTTCAATTTTTCCAACGGAGTTACCAATATAAAGTCTAAAGAAAGTTCAAAAAGAGCAAAAAGCAAAGTTCAAAAAGCAGTCTTTCCGGAGCTTTGATTTAGTGCCTCCGGGCTGATAAAAAGTTCAAGAATATGCATTAAGTTCATACAGACAAGTCTCTGTAGGTACTGGGCTTAAACGTTGCAGAATGATAACAATGACTATAGTTTTATAGTTGGTAATCCGCATACCTGGCCGGTAATTGACCCTGGGTACTACGCTGTGATCTACGTAATAGCGGTGTCTCTTCATGTGGTGTACTACTGTCTACTGCGTATGTAGTATCTGCCCGCTCTGCTAAAGATAATTCCACGACTATGGATTTGGCAAGTCCACCGTGAATGGGATCACTCTGATCAGGAATCTGTTCTTCCTGGCCTGGAATCTCCTGTAGTACGGGGTCAGCCTCTTCCTGTCTTGGGACTTCTGGTATTGGGTTCGGTGTTGGGTAAAAGGCCACCATGGGAACCACTACTGCACCATGGTATGTTAGTAGGGTTTTGGGAAAGTCTCCTATACAGGTGTGATACATTTCCTCTTCTTTTTCCTTTACTGGTTGGACCTGCATGGGTTGAATAACTTCTGGTTCTGGCTGGACAACTTCTGTCTCTTTCAATGCTTCCGGACATAATTTAAGATTGTCTCTTGACACTAGTACAGATGGTAAGCCCCCGTTTTTGCTAATGAGACACATTTTAGGATTAACCATTCTTGTTGGTAAAACTGTGTAGGGTACGGTTTCCCACTGATTGTCTAGTTTATTGGTTCGACGATTTCTCTTGAGCACTTGGTCACCCGGTCTTAATGGGGTCGCTAGAGCATTCTGGTTGAAAGTTCGCTCTTGTCTTTCTCTAGTTTGCTGAAGGCTTCTTTCCATACTCTCTTGCACTTGGCGATACTGCTTTTGCCGTATGATATCCCAATTGGAGTCTTGAACTTCTGCGTCTGGTTTCAGAATTCCCATTTCTAGATCGATTGGTAATTGGCCGGGTCTTGCACGCATAAGGTAAGCTGGGGTGCAGTTGGTGGAGCTCACCGGGACATGATTATACAGATCCACCAAGTCAGGCAATTTCTCTGGCCATTGATTCCTTTCTGTCTCAGGTAAAGTCTTTAGTAGGTCTATTACAATATGGTTCATCTTCTCGCATAAGCCGTTTGTGGATGATAGGCCGTCGTCCGGATCTTTTTGCAACCATACATATTACAGAATTCTCTGAAGATCTCTGATTCAAAGGCTGTACCTTGGTCGGTGAGAACCTGTTCCGGATATCCATGGGGTCTACAAAAGTACGTTTGGAACGCTTTGGCTGCTGTTTTTGCTGTCAGATCTTTTACGGGTACTACTACCAAGAAGCGTGAATAATGGTCCACGATGGTCAAGGCATAAACATAGCCAGACCGGCTTGGTGTCAACTTCACGTGGTCTATGGCTACAAGTTCAAGTGGTTGTTTGGTGATAATGGGCTGCAGTGGTGCTCTTTGGTTCTTTTGATTGTTTCTTCTGAGGTTGCACGGGCCACAGTTTCTGCACCACTGTTCAATTGATTTTCTCATCCCGACCCAATAAAATCTTTCTCTTAGAAGTACTTCTAACTTTTTCCAACCGAAGTGACCAGCACCATTATGGTAAGCTTCGAGGACCATCTTGATATCTTGTTTAGGCACGATAATCTGCCAAACCAATTCATGTGTTTTCGGATTGGTGTACCTTCTACAGAGCTTCCCTTGATACAGGAACATTTTGCCTCTCTCTTTCCAGAGTTGATGCGTCTCTTCTGGGGCATCCTCATCGGGATATGCACTTTGCTCAGTTAACAGTTCCTTCACCAACTTCACAGCCGGATTGCTGTCTTGGGTGTCAGCCCATCTATGGTGTGCTAACGGATTAAAATTCACCTCTTGTTGTTTCTGATAGGTACTTGACTGATGATGTTTTGCCTTGGGATGATGGAAGGCTGGTAGTTCAATTTCTTCAAGCTCCCCCGTTTCTTCTTCTACATCTCTCAAGTGTGGCATCCGGGATAGGGCATCGGCATTTCCATTCTTGCGACCTGCTCGATACTTGATCTTGAAGTTGTAATTAGATAACCGGGCTATCCATCGCTGTTCTAACGCACCTAATTTGGCTGTGTCCAGGTGGGTCAACGGATTGTTGTCAGTATAGACAATAAATTCTGCAGCAGCCAGATAGTGTTTGAAACGTTCAGTCACAGCCCAAACTACTGCCAGTAGTTCCAATTTGAAGGAGCTATAATTTTCTGGATTTCTTTCAGTAGGCCGGAGCTTTCTACTTGCAAAGGCGATGACTTTCTCCCGACCTTCTTGCTTTTGTGACAGCACCGCTCCTAGTTCCACATTACTGGCATCGGTGTAGAGGATGAAAGGTTGATGGTAATCTGGGTATGCCAGAACCTCTTCTCCAGTTAGTGCCTTCTTTAGTTGTTCAAAGGAGTCTTCCCTTTCATCGTTCCACTGAAAAGGAGGGTTTCGGTTTGAAGGTTTCTTCGTCTGCCCTACCAAGGCGTCTTGCAAGGGTGCTGCCAATTTGGTAAATCCTTTTATAAATCTGCGATAGTAACCCACCAATCCCAGGAATTGTCTCACTTCTTTTGCGTTGGTAGGTCTTGGCCAATCCCTTATGGCGCTTATTTTCTCGGGATCCGGTGCTACTCCCTTCGAACTCACGATGTGTCCCAGGTACTGTACCTTTGGCTTGAGAAGGTGACATTTGGATGGCTTGATTTTCATGCCATACCTGGATAAGGCTTTGAACACTTCTGCCAGGTCTATTAAGTGTTGTTCGTAAGTCTTTGAGTAGACGATCACATCATCTAGGTACAGGAGGACGGTCTCGAAGTTCTTGTGTCCGAGGCAGCATTCCATCAGCCGCTGGAAGGTACCGGATGCGTTGCAGAGTCCGAATGGCATGCGATTAAATTCACATAGACCCATTGGTGTGGTGAATGCTGTCTTTTCCTTATCTCTCTCAGCCACAGGGACTTGCCAATACCCGCTTGTTAAGTCTAAGGTGGAAAAATAATTAGCAGATTTCAAAGCAGTCAAGGACTCTTCTATCCTAGGCAAGGGGTAGGCGTCTTTATGGGTGATGTTATTAATCCGCCGGTAGTCTACGCACATTCTCATGGTTCCGTCCTTTTCTTTGACAAGCACTAGAGGGGCCGCCCAGGGGCTACAGCTGTCTCTTATTACCCCGGCCTGTTTCATCTCCCTCAGCATATCTTTTGCACATTGATAGTGAGCGGGCGGTATGGGTCTATATCTTTCTTTTATTGGGGGTTGGTCACCGGTGGGGATTGTGTGCTCTACTCCTTCTATCCGTCCGAAGTCCAATGGGTGTTTACTGAAGACTTGTTCATATTCCGTCACTAGCCTATACACCCCTTGTTTTTGATGGGTAGGTGTTGAATTTATGCCCACGTGTAGCTGTTGACACCAATCCTCCAATTCTCCGTCTGAGCCGTTGCCTTCCACCTGACAGGTTGGTTCTAAGGGCTCAATGGTTGTGATGGCATTGTTGTCAACAGTATATAGCTTTGCCACTGTAGCATACCTTGGCAAAGTGACCTCTTCCTCTCCACAGTTCAAAAGTCGTACCGGCACTCGTCCCCGGTGTACCTCGACTACCCCTCGTGCTGTGAGTATAGTGGGCCTGCTGTCGGTGTACACTGGTTCTATTAAGGCTTGATAATCTCGTCCCTTAGTACCAATGGCTGCTCTACACCATACCAGCATTTCTGTTTTTGGTGGGATTACAATAGATGTTGGATCACTTACCCTCACACTGCCGATTTCTCCACCTGCAACTTCTACCTGTTGCCTTTACATCAATACTTTTATTTCCCTTTGGAGAACTCTCTGCTGGCAGGATTGGGCAGTTTCAGCAATTTGCTGTAAGACAGAAATAACTTCGGCAAAGCAGTTCTCTAACACATTCATTCATATCAATACAGTTGGTTCACAGTTCCGCCGGTCAACATCAACAACAATTATACCCTGTTTCTTCAATTCTACTTTACCAATCTTTATGGTCATCTCCCTGAATCCTAGTTTCGGTACCAACTTACCATTACTGGCCCATATATCTAGTTCAACATCAGAGGGCTCTTTATCAATATCTGCATCAGCCCAGTACCTCTTATAAAGGATATACGGTATAGATGAAATCTGGGAACCTGTGTCCAGCAAAGCGTTGAGGGGAATTCCGTCCAGCACGATAGGGATAATGGGTCGTCCTCCGATGTACCTGTCGTGCCAGGGTGTTGGGCCTTGAAAGTTCATTCCTGCGAAGCGGCACGCATTCACAGCGGATTCCCGTTTAAATCACAATCTCGTGCAAAGTGGCCTGGCTGCTGGCAACGGCGGCAAATGGGCTGTCCATCCGGTTGGTAGCGGTCGCGGGGTCGTCCTCTCCATGTCGGGTATCTCCGGGGTCTCATCCATGGAACATCCTCTCTACGGTTTGCGAACTCTATCTTGGGTCCTCTCATCTCCTGCATGGTTTTAGCCATTGAAGCAAAAACATCAGTTAAAGAGTCAAGCTTTTGTTGAAGAGCCTCATTAGTACTGGGCCCCAGGGGCTTAGCAATGGCCCCGGACATAGCTGATGTCACTGGCACTCCCTGTTGTTGAGGTGCCTCTGCCATAGGTTGTGCAGGATCCTGATCCCGAGGTGCCTCTGCCAGCTGGAGACGTATAGCGCTCTCCTTTAATTGAGCAAATGTCAATTCAGGGTTCTTAAAAACAAGCATGCTCACATGCCCCTGGTGAGAAGGGGTGTAGAGTCCCTCCATAAATTGATCTCTTAGCAGTTTATCCGCTCCGGTGTTAAAAATGGGTTCAGCCAGTGTAAGTGATTTAAGGGCTTCCTGCAGGTTTAAGGCAAAGTCTCTCACACTCTCATTAGCTTTTTGTTTGCAATTAAAGAATCGTATTTTAGCTTTGCTGCTGGCAGTGGTTTCAAATGTAGCTTTTAATCCAGCAAATATGCGTTCAACAGTGCCTTTTAGATCAGCTGCCCATGCTGTGACTTCTCGCTTAGCTTGGCCACTTAACTGCATCATCAGGAGACTAACACGCTGAACTTCACCCACGGGGAACATGTCAAAATGGGCCAGCATCTTTTCTCTGAAATCGTCAAGGGTATTAGGCTCACCTTCATACATTGGAAGCAACGGGCCACCCGGGGTATATGGCATCAGCACCGGCATGATGGGCGCCACTCCTTGCACCGCTGCGCTACCGGACTCTCTATCGACACTCTGTCTTTCAGCTGCATTAGCGTCGCCGGGTGCTGCGGCGTCTCCGTGCTGCGACATACTGTGCCCCCTTAGTTAATCCGGACCCTTCCGGTCCTCCGCTTCCGTCGGGATAGTGTAGATTCGTTCCGCTGTGCAGCAGGATTGGTTTTCCCCTTGCTCTGACGTCAGAGCGCTCAGCTTGGTGCCGCCCACAATGACACGCCCCCTGCTGCTCTTGCCCGCCACGCGCTCTGTAATGGCGGATTCTGAAGTTTTTCAGTCAGACTGGGGCTCAGGTAATGGCGTAGCTCAATTAACAGTCTCGTGCCTAACGGTTATGAGGTGATGGCGGCCATCTTTACTCCATTATAACCAATGGGCAAAAGTCACTTTCAATAGTTTTTAATGGGAAATGGAATTTTCTTTAATAAAGTCAATTTTCAAGATTTTTCATCCAAGTTTTCACAGTTTTGGGCTCCAATCATGGCACACAATACCCGGTATACGGGCTGGCTGAATCCTGTTCGTGACGCCAATTGTGACGCCCAGGAGACCGGGGTACCCAGCACCGGACCAATGGGGTCTGTCTCTTGAGGGGGATGTCACGGGTGGCTTGACCCGGTGCTGTGGCCTCAGGCAATGCACAGTGTAAAGGGTATCGTGAGGGAACAGGCACTTACTTGATCAGCAGCAGGTTCTCCCAGCGGTGATGATCCCAATCCTGGATAGATGGCTATTGTCCAAATGAAAGACTGAGG
Organism: Ranitomeya imitator; assembly: GCF_032444005.1. Classification (NCBI taxonomy): domain Eukaryota; kingdom Metazoa; phylum Chordata; class Amphibia; order Anura; family Dendrobatidae; genus Ranitomeya; species Ranitomeya imitator. The sequence goes on along the minus strand of NC_091289.1, from coordinate 132,313,705 downwards.
CACTGAAACGTTTAACCAGTTTACTTTAACAAAAAAAGGATTTACAACCAGTCCTGTCACCGGAGTCTGTATGGGAACTCTGAGTTACTTTGACCCTGCCGGGGTCTTCGCCTCTTATTGTACGCAATATCTGTGTGGCCCTGCTGCTGTATGTGAACTGGCTGCCGGCCCAATCTGTCCCCTCCGGGTCCTGGTTCGACGGGCAACCCGAGTCCTTTTATCGGCTTACCCCCTCCGGGAGTACCGCTGAACTCTGTGTCTGTTGCTGCGTCCGACCCTAGTGAAGCTGATATCACCTCACGTTTTTCCGGTTGCTGTATTATATGTAATGAATACAGCCACGGATCCGGTATCCGTCTTTGCGCCTGTTCTGGGTAGTGATTAATGCTACCCGGTTCTCACAATGTCCTTTTTCTCTATCCCTCTTCTCCTCAGGCCGGTGATTTAGGTCTGGAAACCGTCATAGGGCTGTTAGAAATTCAGCTGTATGACCTCTCACTTTCAGCTCCTTAGCCCAACTGCCCAACTGCCAGTTCTTCTCTCAGACCAGAATGGATCAAGGGGAGTCTCTGGAGCTCCCCCTTCTGGCCGGAGGAGGTAGTGCAGTCTTGCTATTTTAGTATTTGTATTCAGTGTCAGTAACTATATTTGTGGCAAATACCTCTAGGGGTGCCACAAGTACATGCCTGTACAAGGCAAGATTGCTTTGTGCAGGCGTGTACTACGGAGGACACAGAATGAACTTCAATCCAATATTGCAGCCAGCATGCAGCCGGCGGGTAAGGAAAGGGTGAATCAAACACCTGAAAACCCCGCCTCCATGGCTGAAGATGGTTCCCTCCAAATTCAGGTGACAGAGTCCCTTTAAAGATAGAAACAAAAAAAACAAAATTTGTAGGGCTGTTGTATATTACAATACAGCTCAGATTAGCTTTAAAAAAAAATTGGATTTCACAGTTGGACAACCTTTTTAATCCATTAAGGGGAGTCTATCACCAAGTTTTTCCCACTTAAACTGTATCCACGATCCTTGTGCTGTTTTTAATACGACTCCAGAGACCCATACTTAAGATTACAGCTCCCCACATACCTAAGAAAATGTCTGTTATCATATTTTCTCTACATATGCATACCGGCACTAATCAGTGCGACTGGTGTTTGTGGCCTGTGCTTGACGCCTCTTTTGTCCTCGCAGTTAAGGTACCGTCACACTAAACGATATCGCTAGCGATCCGTGACGTTGCAGCGTCCTAGCTAGCGATATCGTTCAGTTTGACACACAGCAGCGATCAGGATCCTGCTGTGATGTCGTTGGTCGCTGCAGAAAGTCCAGCTGACATCGCTGAATCGGCGTGTGTGACGCCGATTCAGCGATGTCTTCGCTGGTAACCAGGGTAAACATCGGGTTACTAAGCGCAGGGCCGCGCTTAGTAACCCGATGTTTACCCTGGTTACCATCCTAAAAGTAAAAAAACAAACGCTTCATACTTACCTTCCGCTGTCTGTCCTCCGGCGCTGTGCTTTCCTGCACTCACTGTGAGCACAGCGGCCGGAAAGCTGAGCGGTGATGTCACCGCTGTGCTTTCCGGCCACTGTGCTCACAGCCAGTACAGAGAAGCACAGCGCCGAGGACAGACAGCGGAAGGTAAGTATGAAGCGTTTGTTTTTTTTACTTTTAGGATGGTAACCAGGGTAAACATCGGGTTACTAAGCGCGGCCGTGCGCTTAGTAACCCGATGTTTACCCTAGTTACCTGCATCGTTGGTCGCTGGAGAGCTGTCTGTGTGACAGCTCTCCTGCGACCAAACAGCGACGCTGCAGCGATCCGGATCGTTGTCGGTATCGCTGCAGCGTCGCTTAGTGTGACGGTACCTTTACTGTCTCTCCAGCCTTGATCGACATCATCCACACAGCTTGTTGGGCCTGTGCTGCTCTCCTCCTCCAATATACAGGCGTGACACACTCTGTGGATGATGAAAACATGTCAGATAAGATGAGTAATGCAAGAAAGACTGCAATTGCAGGGACAGAGAAGATGCCAAAAACAGTCTGGAGATGCCCATTGCACCATTCAGCGCTAATAAGCATATGAGAGGAACAATTACAAAAGACATTTTCTTGGCATGTGGGGAAGCTGTGATATCATGAAGGGGTTGCCGTAGTGCTAATAAAGAAAGCATTGGGTGGTGTATGCAGTTTATTTAGAGAAAACTTGATAACACCTTCGCCTTAAAGGGGATTCCTCTACTATGACAACCTCTTGTCACTCTGAATGTTTGTCCCCATTAAAATAAGAACATCAATACTCACCTCTTGAGCCTGCGTCATTCCAGTGGTGTAGGAACTCGCGCTCCCGTGGCTCACGTTAGGTACATCACCTGAGTGCTGCGCCCAATTATCACTGGTGCAACTGTCCCCTTTTTCGGACATATAAATAATTGACAGGAAGTGAGAGCTGGGGCTGGCCTTTAAGCATCAAGCCTAATTTGGCGCTAATGAATACCTATCACCTCTCTGTGGCTGCCCTTTTTATATATCATTGGCACTGCATGGTGTTTCTGCTCGGTGGGGCTTCATGTCCTAAGTCTCCCACTGATCCATGAAAACAACTCTTTGAAGTATTTAGCTCTTGTATGAGTAGCATGTAAAGAGTTGTATGGGCTTAGTATTTAATCTACTGTATGTGTCCATATAGAGCTCTAAGAGAGTGAGGTTTCAGACCCACAGACTAACTATTGAACCCATATACTGCTCTGTTTCCACAGCTCATGTAGGAGCTTCGGACTTCAGAGACAAGTTTTGACCAATCTCTAGAAGTCTCAGTTGTAAGCAAACTGGATGAAGATTTTTTTTTACTTAAATTGACCTAAATTGCAGATTTCACATTTTGAAATATATAATTTTCTGTTGCAGATGTTCAATACCGGCTTCATTACTTGAAATGCAAAAAGTTAAATCTGTGGCAAGTCTGTATCATTTCCACAATTAGAGGGGTTGCCCAGTCTTAAACTACAAATCAGCAGTAGGGATGAGCGGACCAGTGGAAGTTTGGATTGTGATACCTGACCAAAACTTTATTCCAAAGTCAGGTTTGGGTACCAGAACTGTACTCGAACTTCAACCAGAACATCATTGAAACCAATGGGGATCTGGACATTGGAGCTGCAAAATTTTCTCTCTCTCCGCAACAGAATTTCCCTGGAAATTACGAACATTGCGATTGACCTCTGGTGACAGCCAGAGTTCGGTTTTTAGCACTGGATACTAACTGTCCAGTAAAGCCAAACTTTTGCATTGCACACCACTGTGAGGATTCTTCAGGATTGGCACTCGGAATGACGGCGTGTGACCACAGGTATATGATTTACATACAGTACATGCAGTCACGTGCCTACTACATGGGCCAATCATTTTTTCAATGCAAGAGCGCTGAGTGACACTGGACAAGTCTGGTAGGAATGTGGCTGGAAGTATTCAACATGTATACTTACGGTCACAAGACTGCCGGCTCCCTAGCGTTGACACTGAAGAATTCTTACAGCTTGCAGTGCACGTGTTGTGAGGGTTCATAAGTTTGCTGTTATTGCAGACTTGTTACTTTAGACCAGACATCCTCTTAAATTAAGCACACAAGAAAAAATCCACGAGCAGTCCATTGTGCACATACTGTACCTTCATAATGTCATCATGTGGGTATTATTAATAGCAAAACAATTAGGGCATGGTCTGATCTTTACATTTTCAGTTGTAACAATGCTGCCGCTATGTAGATACGTGGATTGATTACTAATATTGCTACGCTTTTTTCTTAATTCATCACTATCATTGATATCTACAGTGCTGACATAATGATGAGGGCTAAGTGAAGAACACAGCTTGCAAGGTATTACTGTCCAGTGTAGGGTCTGTCTCTCACATTACTATAGACATCTTATAACTATTGGCAGCAGATGCCCATTGCGCTAAAACTGAATTATTGCGAGTTCTTGGATAAATACCAATAGACGTTTGAGTGTAACGAAGGAGTGATGGGTGATCAATAGCATTGATTTTAATGTCAGCTTATGCAGATGAGACTCTGGGTGATTATAACTATTAGTGGTTTTGTATGTTCCTTCAGCAATTCATTTTAGCATTGAGGGATGACTCCCTCAGGTTCCACAAGCGTCCCCCTGACGTGTATCAATTAGTTGCTCTTAGAGGTTTAAATGGGGAGAGAACCGGAAGTGGCATATGGGCACACGCACACTCGGGATCTGGCCCACATCACCCTGGTGGCTGTCATCGCTGCGCGCGCATAGGGCGGAAGTCCGCCTATTGACGTCCTATGCGCGCGCAGCGATGACGGCCACCAGGGTGATGTGGGCCGGATCCCGAGTGCGCGTGCGCCGATATGCCAGCGGTACTTCCAGTTCTCTCCCCATTTAAACCTCTAAGAGCAACTAATTGATACACCCCTTTTGAAAAAGAAGACCGCGAAACGTGCGTCAGGGGGCCGCTTGTGGAACCTGAGGGAGTCATCATGATTTATGGGTAAGCTTGGTTGACTTGCACTGGTGTCCATGTTCACTGATATGGTGGCACTTCATGACTCTAGTATCATGGACACTTGTACTGAGGTCTTTAAATTTATGAAATGACTCTATGAGTCGGCAATGTGATGTGGTGACCTGTTTTGCTGTACCCTGGATGTAACATATTTTACTCCCTCCTATTCCCCAAGCATATCACCAGTTTCCTCCACACCTCATCTTTTGGCTATGTGCCTGCTCTGTATTTGTATATTATGATGTAGCTCACAGATGTATTAGGTAAAGATTCCTGTGAAAACTTATGTAGAGCGGAGGGGTGAGGAGAAGCAATGAGTGAGGAGATGCACTGACACAGACAGAGAACCATCGATCCATACTGCAGCTTCAAACAAGTAATTTATATCCTGTGCAGAGCTGGATTCACAGAAACTCAGCTCAGTACTGCTGGATAAAATTATTTAAGCTGCTGATACTTCTGTCTCTATGCTACACACACAAAAAAATCTTTCTGTGGTTACATTGTAAAACATAATAGCAGCAAGTCTCTGCACACCAGTTCAGAAAGAACTGAAAATTTGTGAAAACTGCAGGATATAACATATAATTGTAAGTGGCACAATGAGGTGTCCGTAAATATGAATGTTTGCCTTCCTTGTTATGCTATTGTAAATAATTCATGTTGTGCATATTTATGGTACTCGTTGTGTAAATGCTATGTATGATTACTGTTATAGTTGTAGGGAAAGCGTAGTACCCTAGTTTGGCCACTGGATGTGGTGCAGAGTTATTCAGCTTATAAATAGTAAGTGGGAGGAGCTAACGGAATTTAATCTGGGAAACATCTGGAAATTTTAATCAGTTGGGCGGGAGCGCCCTCTAAGGGCAGTCAGCTGTGCAGAAGTCCAAGGTCCAGTCAGGCAGCATCAGGGCCAGGAAGGCCAGCCGAGAGAGAAGAAGGGCATTGAAAGGGTCACTGGCAGCACAGTGCAAGTGGGACTGTGGCTGACAGGAAGGAAGGAACTAAGCAGTATGGACAGGTCACTCAGAATGTGGCGACTTGCTAGGTGAATGGATATACTCGGGACCAGGGCGAAATGGTTAGTGGAATCTGTAGTAAAGTAAGACTGTGCACAGAGGAGGCTGGAGGACCGATATACACGGTCCTTTCTGGAAGCGGGCTTAGTAAAGATGAAGGAAAGGTAGAGAAAGAGAAAAAGCTGTGTAATGCAAAGCCTGAGGTAAATGCTGATAAGGAAAGAGAGGAGAGCGGGACAGCAAGGAAACTGTTAAATGTAAAGCCTGCTGTAAATGCTGAAGAGAACTGTTATGTGCCCGTCTTTAGTAAAGTTTAACGTTCAAGCGTTCAATGGAACTGTGACCCTGTTTATTCTGTTTCGCCTGAGGAAAATGTGCAGATCTTTATAGGAAGCCCTGAGAGAAAAAGAGCAGCAGGTATGCTGACTGGGAGTTGTGGAGGGTATGTGAGGGGAGGCCAGGGTGTGATGGAGCAGAAGTCCTCAGCCACGACTACCCGCCTGGTAGACCCTTACATAATAAGTAGAAATCTCAGAGGCTTATTGCATCCAAGCCATAGAGAAAAACAGCAACAGTGTTTCAGCTCATCTACTGTATGCAGCAATTTGTATGCTCTGACATTGCCCTTGAAAGGTTGCTGCTGCTTTTGTCTCATATGGCTTGGATGCAATAAGCCACTAAGATTTATTTTTCTGGGGTGCAGCTCTTCTCTTGTTACTAATTACTATACTATAGCTTTTGAGAACTAGAGTTAACCAATTGGATGCTTGCACCCATGCATATTGGACTGACCTTTTTGTGCTGTTGCTGATATCCTCTTAATGTGATAGCCAGAAACAGTCTTAATCCTCATGTAGAATGAGACCTGACACATAACAACCTAATGTGAAATATCAGGTACCCTTTAACTTTTAATATATTTGAGAACAGAGGATGAGCCAGAAGCTGCGTGTGTTTAATGTGCAGGATGAATAGCTCAGGATGTTATGCTTGTGGTGATACATATGTACTGCGGTTTTTTAAATAAACTTTTGCATTTTTTGTTTTGTTTTGCTTTTTACTTAAGGTACCTTCACACATAACGATATTGTTAACGATATCGTTGCTATTTGTGACGTAGCAACGATATCGTTAATGAAATCGTTATGTGTGACAGCGACCAACGATCAGGCCCCTGCTGGGAGATCGTTGGTCGCTGAATAAAGTCCAGAACTTTATTTGGTCGCTGGATCTCCCGCTGACATCGCTGGATCGGCGTGTGTGACACCGATCCAGCGATGTCTTCACTGGTAACCAGGGTAAACATCGGGTAACTAAGCGCAGGGCCGCACTTAGTAACCCGATGTTTACCCTGGTTACCATGCTAAAAGTAAAAAAAAACAAACACTACATACTTACCTACAGCCGTCTGTCCTCCAGCGCTGCGCTCTGCACTCCTCCTGTACTGGCTGTGAGCCGGAAAGCAGAGCGGTGACGTCACCGCTCTGCTTTCCGGCTCACAGACAGTACAGGAGGAGAGCAGAGAAGCAGAGCGCAGCGCTGGAGGACAGACAGCGGTAGGTAAGTATGTAGTGTTTGTTTTTTTTTACTTTTAGCATGGTAACCAGGGTAAACATCGGGTTACTAAGCGCGGCCCTGTGTTTAGTAACCCGATGTTTACCCTGGTTACCGGCATCGTTGGTCGCTGGAGAGCGGTCTGTGTGACAGCTCTCCAGCGACCAAACAGCGACGCTGCAGCGATCCGGATCGTTGTCGGTATCGCTGCAGCGTCGCTTAATGTGAAGGGGCCTTTAGTATTGGTGCCACTAATGAAATTCAACATGCATTCTGTTGATCACTTATATAATTTGTTACAATAATTTTTATTGCAATATCTAAGGCCTGCCAGTGACACAAAATTAAATTAAGTCTCAGGGCCAGCATAAGGCCAGTCTCACACGACCAGATAATTCGGGTACCAGAGAACTAAGGTTACATAAGTTCATGAAAAAACACCATTGCAAATGTAAAAAAAAGCAGGGGATAAGTTAAATTAACAAAAAGAAAGCGTTCCAGCTCCATAAAACAATGTTTCTTTATTCATTCATTAAAATTCCTTCAATTCCATAATTCCTTGCTATTGTGCAAATGCTTAGGTACAGAAGAATATGCGACGCGTTTCGATCTTAGTCAATGCATAATCCTAACAGGCATATACTGATTCTTTTATATTGTGCTTGGACCAATACCAAGGACAGTCCAAGTCACTTGACTGGAACTGCAGGTCCTGAACAGAAATTCTTTCTTTTGCATATATAAATGTGGATATAACACTTCATTTTGTACAAAACTATTAGCTACATTTACAAAAGTTAAAATATAAACACATAATGCAATTTAACAATAATGATACATTTTTTCGGTTGAGACCTAATGGATATCTAGTTTGTAAATTCTATATCCAGAAGGCTTCTCTAGTGAGAAGCCGTCTTTTGACATCACCTCCACGCTGCAACATTTTAACATGTTCAATTCCTTGAATCCTCATACTAGACGAGCTTCCTGCGTGATGTGTAGCAAAGTGTTTGGCAACTGCTGATATATTACGATTTCCAGCATTAATATTCGCCATTAGTGTTGAGCGATACCTTCCGATATCGGAAAGTATCGGTATCGGATAGGATCGGCCGATATTCAAAAAATATCGGATATCGCCAATACCGATACCCGATCCCAATGCAAGTCAATGGGACCAAAATATCGGAATTAAAATAAACCCTTTCTTTCCTTGTAGGTTCATTCTACTTGAAGGAAAACAACTAAGAATAATGCAGGATGTATTTGGGGAGGTGGCGGAGACATTAAAGTCATAGAGGTTTAGCCCAATCAAATAGAATAGCATGTTTTTTTTTTTTTTTTAAAGACGTTCGGAGTGACAAAGATATTGAATATGTCAATTTTTTTTTTATTTTGTCAGATATTGATGTTTCACTATTCCACGCCCTTCCCCTTCTTTTTTTTTTTCCTTTTCCCACACTTTCATCTTCATCATCATCAGCATCTTTGACATCAACTTCTTCTTCACCTTATTCATCTTCTTCTTCATCCTTTACCTTTTTTTTTTTTTATTACATTCTTCATATTCATTTTATTCAACTATTATTATTCTTCTAATTCTACATATTCATTTTATTCAACTGTTATTATTCTTCCTATTCTACTTCTTTATCATATTCTCATTTGTGACAGGCATTCCCAAAGTTGTTATCTATAAAAGTTGGAAGATTACACCTTCCGTTCTGCCAGTCACAAAAGTTACATTTGTCCGCGTTCAGTTTGGCCTGCAGCATCAGGCTTTATCCAGGGGCACCACGAGGAGGAACGGACTCACCCCCATACACTGCTTAGTCTTCTTCTGCATATAATTTAGATAATATCTTTTGCTCTGATATTAAGTGTTATGCTTAATGTTCTTCTGCTCTTTGTTCTGCAGCCTCTTGTTCTTCTGCTTCTCGGTCTTCCATGTCGTCGTCTCCAGGGTCGTCGTCTCCAGTGTCGTCGTCTCCGCCGTCGTCGTCTCCGCCGTCGTCGTCTCCGCCGTCGTCGTCGTCGTCATCGGGGTGGTCTTTCTGGTCGTCGACGTTAGGGTCTTCAACTTGGAAATGTAGCAGAAGGTACAAGAAGGCTGAGAAAATGCCAAGAACCAGCTGATGGAACTGGAACTCGGATGGCTACCCGAAGGTTCAAGAGCCTATGGAACTACCGAGGACCAGCTGACGTTACTGGAACCCGGTTACTAAGCAGGAGGTACCGGTGCTAAAAAGCACTACCAAGGACCGCCTGACGTTGGCGGAACTCGGATACCCAGAAGGAGGCACCTAAGCCAAAGGCTCTGCCCGGAACCAGCTGACGGTACTGGAACCAGGATGGGGAGCAGAAGGTAGAAGAGCAAAAGACACTGCCGAGAACCAGCTGACGGTACTGGAACCCGGATGGGTAGCCGAAAGTCCAAGAGCCAATGGAACTACCGAGGACCAGCTGACGTTACTGGAACCCGGTTACTAAGCAGGAGGTACCCGTGCCTGAAAGCACTACCAAGGACCACCTGACGTTGGTGGAACTTGGATACCCAGAAGGAGGCACCTAAGCCAAAGGCTCTGCCCGGAACCAGCTGACGGTACTGGAACCAGGATGGGGAGCAGAAGGTACAAGAGCAAAAGACACTGCCGAGAACCAGCTGATGGTGCTGGAACCAGGTGGTGGACCCGAAGGCCCACAGGAGAGGAGAGAACAGCTAGGCCGCGAGGCAGCCGCAGTTACCGAACCCCAACAGTCCTACAGGGGGAGCTGGGCCTACTGGCACTACAGAACCAGCCTTGACTACCAGTTCATGCAGCCCACATAGGAAGCTCCTAAACTGGAGGCACCCTGGAGTTGGCTAACCCGACCGCAACACGACGGGGCAAGCATAGGCGTCTCAGCGAGTTTGACACAACCCGGAAACAGCTGACGGTGCTGAAACCAGGTTTGGCACGAGGGAGTACCTGTGACAAAAACACTGCCGAGAACCAGCTGGCGGTGCTGGAACCCGGATGCGTTGCCCCAGTGTGCAAGAGCCAATGGCACGACCGAGGACCAGCTGACGGTGCTGGAACCCGGTTACTAAGCTGTAGGTGCCCGCGCTTAAAAGCACTACCGAGGACCGCCAGGCGTTGGCAGAACTCGGATACCCAGGAGGAGGCACCTAAGCCAAAGGCTGGGCCCAGAACCAGCTGACGGTGCTGGAACCAGGTGGTGGACCCGAAGGCCCACAGGAGAGGAGAGAACAGCTAGGCCGCGAGGCAGCCGCAGTTACCGAACCCCAACAGTCCTACAGGGGGAGCTGGGCCTACTGGCACTACAGAACCAGCCTTGACTACCAATTCATGCAGCCCACATAGGAAGCTCCTAAACTGGAGGCACCCTAGAGTTGGCTAACCCGACCGCAACACGTCGGGGCAAGCATAGGCGTCTCAGCGAGTTTGACACAACCCGGAAACAGCTGACGGTGCTGAAACCAGGTTTGGCACGAGGGAGTACCTGTGACAAAAACACTGCCGAGAACCAGCTGGCGGTGCTGGAACCCGGATGCGTTGCCCCAGTGTGAAAGAGCCAATGGCACGACCGAGGACCAGCTGACGGTGCTGGAACCCGGTTACTAAGCTGTAGGTGCCCGCGCTTAAAAGCACTACCGAGGACCGCTAGGCGTTGGCGGAACTCGGAAACCCAGGAGGAGGCACCTAAGCCAAAGGCTCGGCCCGGAACCAGCTGACGGTGCTGGAACCAGGAGTCTGCGCTCTTGTGTTATCCCTTGGCAATGCCCTGTTAGCGCTGCCCGTCTTATGACCTCATTTCATGTTGGCCGGTGCGGTTAACGATGGCCATAAATCCCAGACCCACAGTGCCTTTTCATAAAGTCACACTGCGGTGCTGGGATTCGTGGCCTTGAGCAGTAAATATTTTGGCCGCTCACACACGTCCTTACACCTGCTTCAGACTGGGCGGCCTCTGCTGATCCCTTCTCGCATGCCGCGGCCATGAGGCTGCACAGTCTGAAGAAGGCGGAAGGAAATGAGTGACGACAGGCGAACATATGCACTGCTCGTGCCCATAAACCACATCCTCGCTGACAAAATAAATAAGAAACCGAGGGGCGTTGTTTGGAGCAGGGCGGACGCACAGGCGCAGCCAGCTAACCAATGATGTCAAAAGACGGGAAGCGCTACCAAGGGTGGTGCTGCGTATCATTAGAAAGGAAAGTCACACCTCAGGGACAGTGGAATGGTCTCAAAGAGACACATTTTGTACGTGTTGAGTTCCACGTGGGGAAGTAGAAAAAGTCAGCCACCTTGTACAAATGCAGCAGTACTGCTGTACAAGGTGGCTGTTATACATAGAAACACCTGGGGGTGGGGGGCAGGCTTCCTTCAATTTCAGTTCATGTGCCTGCGTGGCGTTTGCAGGTCACGTTGCCGGCTACACAGCAGGGGAACAGCTGGCGTTGCTGAACCCCACTAACACATTGGCTGATGTTTTTCTCTGTGCAGCTAGCACTTCCGGGCCAAAACTAGCGGTGTTTGAGCCCAGGGGCAGCAGCAGGAGGAGAGGAGCAGAGTGTAGGCCGAAGCCTAGTTGAACCAATTTCAAAGGTAACTTTTATCCCCCCCTCAGGTGTTGCAAGGTACAAGAGCCACACCTTGTGCAGCATTAATGCTGCACAAGTCAAAGCTTGCTCTCTTAATTTTGCTCCTTGCACACGCTGAATGAAACACGTACACTATTTAGCCCATTATACTGTCAAACAGTAGTGGAGGCGTGACTTTTCTTTTGAAGAAGACGCAGCACAGGTGTCAAAATTTACACCTAGGTGCTGGGCGCAGATTCCTTACCGTTGTTATTTGCAGTACAGGAGACTGCGCTCTTGTGTTATCCCTTGGCAATACCCTGTTAGTGCAGGCCGTCTTATGACCTCATTTCATGTTGGCCGGTGCGGTTAACGATGGCCATAAATCCCAGACTCACAGTGCCTTTTCATAAAGTCACACTGCGGTGCTGGGATTCGTGGCCTTGTGCAGTAAATATGTTCGCCGCTCACACATGTCCTTACACCTGCTTCAGACTGGGCGGCCTCAGCTGATCCCTTATCGCCTGCCACGGCCATGAGGCCGCACAGTCTGAAGAAGGCGGAAGGAGGGGAGTGAAGACAGGCGAACATATGCACTGCTCGTGCCCATCAATCACACCCTCGCAGTCAAAATATATGAGACAACGAGGGGCGTTGTGTCAGGCAGGGCGGACGCACAGGCACAGCCAGCCAACCAATGGTGTCAGAAGACGGGCAGCGCTAACAATAGGGGGGCTGCGTGTCATTAAAAAGGAAAGTCACACCTCAGGGACATTGTAATGGTCTCTAATGAGACACATTTTGTACGTGTTGAGTTCCACGTGGGCAAGGAGAAAAAGTCAGCCACCTTGTACAAAATGCAGCAGTACTGCTGTACAAGGTGGCTGTTATACATAGAAACATCTGGGGGTGGGGGGCAGGCTCCCTTCAATTTCAGTTCATGTGCCTGCGTGGCGTTTGCAGGACACGTTGCCGGCTACACAGCAGGGGAACAGCTGGCGGTGCTGAACCCCACTAACACTTTTTCTGGTGTTTTTCTCTGTGCAGCTAGCACTTCCGGGCAAAAACTAGCGGTGTTTGAGCCCAGGGTCAGCAGGAGGAGGAGAGGAGCAAAGTGTAGGCCGAAGCCTGCACTGGTGGCAGCTTTTGGTCGGTTGTGCCAGCGTGGCTTGTGCTGGACACGATGCCGGCTACACAGCAGGGGAACAGCTGGCGGTGCTGAACCCCACTAACACATTGGCGGGTGTTTTTCTCTGTGCAGCGCGCATTTCCGGGCAAAAACTAGCGGTGTTTGAGCCCAGGGGCAGCAGGAGGAGGAGAGGAGCAGAGTGTAGGCCGAAGCCTGCACTGGTGGCAGCTTTTGGTCGGTTGTGCCAGCGTGGCTTGTGCTGGACACGATGCCGGCTACACAGCAGGGGAACAGCAGGCGGTGCTGAACCCCACTAACACATTGGCGGGTGTTTTTCTCTGTGCAGCGCGCATTTCCGGGCAAAAACTAGCGGTGTTAGAACACAGGGTCAGCAGGAGGAGGAGAGGAGCAGAGTGTAGGCTGAAGCCTAGTTGAACCAATTTCAAAGGTAACCTTTAACCCCCCCTCAGGTGTTGCAAGGTACAAGAGCCACACCTTGTGAAGCATTAATGCTGCACAAGTAAAAGGTTGCTCTATTTATTTTGCTCCTTGCACACGCTGAATAAAACACATACACTATTTAGCCCATTATACTGTCAAACAGTAGTGGAGGCGTGACTTGTCTTTTTAAGGAGACGCAGCACAGGTGTCCAAAATAACACCTTGGTGCATGGGCGCAGCTTCCTGAGCGTTGTTATTTGCTGTACAGGAGTCTGCGCTCTTGTTATCCCTTGGCCATGCGCTGTGAGCGCTGCCTGTCTTCTGACCTCATTTCAAGTTGGCCGGTGCGGTTAGCGATGGCCATGAAACCCAGACCCGCAGTGTCTTTTCTTTAAGTCACACTACGGGGCTGGGATTCGTGACCTTGCGCAGTAAATTTTTTCGCCTGTCACTCATGTCCTTACACCTGCATCAGACTGGGCGGCCTCAGCTGATCCCTTCTCGCTTGCCGCGGCCATGAGGCCGGACAGTCTGAAGAAGGCGGAAGGAGATGAGTTAAGACAGGCGAAGATATGCACTGCTCGTGCCCATCAATCACACCCTCGCAGTAAAAATAAGTAAGACAACGAGAAGCATTGTTTCAAGCAGGGCGGACGCACAGGCGCAACAAGCCAACCAATGATGTCAGAAGACGGGAAGCGCTACCAAGGGGGGTGCTGCGTATCATTAGAAAGGAAAGTCACACCTCAGGGACAGTGGAATGGTCTCAATGAGACACATTTTGTACGTGTTGAGTTCCACGTGGGCAAGTAGAAAAAGTCAGCCACCTTGTACAAATGCAGCATTACTGCTGTACAAGGTGGCTGTTATACATAGAAACACCTGGGGGTGGGGGGAAGGCTCCCTTCAATTTCAGTTCATGTGCCTGTGTGGCATTTGCAGGTCACGTTGCCGGCTACACAGCAGGGGAACAGCTGGCGGTGCTGAACCCCACTAACACATTGGCTGGTGTTTTTCTCTGTGCAGCTAGCACTTCCGGGCCAAAACTAGCGGTGTTATAGCCCAGGGTCAGCAGGAGGAGGAGAGGAGCAGACTGTAGGCCGAAGCCTAGTTGAAACAATTTCAAAGGTAACCTTTAACCCCCCCTCAGGTGTTGCAAGGTACAAGAGCCACACCTTGTGCAGCATATATGCTGCACAAGTAAAAGGTTGCTCTATTACTTTTGCTCCTTGCACACGCTGAATAAAACACGTACACTATTTAGCCCATTATACTGTAAAACAGTAGTGGAGGCGTGACTTGTCTTTTTAAGGAGACGCAGCACAGGTGTCAAAATTTACACCTAGGTGCTGGGCGCAGCTTCCTGAGCGTTGTTATTTGCTGTACAGGAGTCTGCGCTCTTGTTATCCCTTGGCCATGCGCTGTGAGCGCTTCCTGTCTTCTGACCTCATTTCATGTCGGCCGTTGCAGTTAGCGATGGACATGAATCCCAGACCCACAGTGTGTTTTCAAAAAATCACACTGCGTGGCTGGGATTCGTGGCCTTGTGCAGTAAATATGTTTGCCGCTCACACATGTCTGTTGTGAATTCTGTGGCTGAGTTCACTTCTGTGGTCACAAGTGGTATTGCAGTCTCTGGGCTTCCTCCCTCAGGTGTTTTGGTGAGCTCGTTGGCTGCCTTGCTATTTAGCTCCACCTGAGTCTGTCTTCCTTGCTCCTTGTCAATGTTCCAGTGTTGGATCTGAGCTACTGCATCTTTCCTTTGGCCTGCTGCTCTGCTAGATAAGTGCTTCTAGTTTGTTTTCTGTTTTTTCTGTCCAGCTTGCTATTATCTTTTGCTGGAAGCTCTGAGAAGCAAAGGGGTGCACCGCCGTGCTGTTAGTTCGGCACGGTGGGTCTTTTTGCCCCTTTGCGTGGTTTTCGTTTTAGGGTTTTTTGTAGACTGCATAGTTCTCTTTGCTATCCTCGCTCTGTCTAGAATATCGGGCCTCACTTTGCTGAATCTATTTCATTCCTACGTTTGTCTTTTCATCTTGCTAACAGTCATTATATGTGGGGGGCTGCCTATTCCTTTGGGGTATTTCTCTGAGGTAAGTCAGGCTTGTATTTCTATCTTCAGGCTAGTCAGCTCCTCAGGCAGTGCCGAGTTGCATAGGTAGTGATAGGCGCAATCCACTGCTGCTTATAGTTGTGTGAGGATAGATCAGGTACTGCAGTCTACAGAGATTCCACGTCTCAGAGCTCGTCCTATTGTTTTTGGTTATTGCCAGATCTCTGTATGTGCGCTGATTACTGCACGCTGTGTTGCCTGATTGCCAGCCATAACAGTACAAGGAGACACACCAATGATTCCCAATAGAGGGAAAAAAGAAATCCTGACATCATTTTTTTTTCTTAGCTCTGTCTTCAGTCTTTTTTTTCCCCTAGACATTAGAGTGCTTCAGGACACAGCTGTGGACATGGATATTCAGGCTCTGTGCTCCTCAATGGATAATCTCGTTGTAAATGTACAAAAGATTCAAGATACTATTGGTCAGAAATCGATGCTAGAACCAAGAATTCCGATTCCTGATTTGTTTTTTGGTGACAGAACTAAGTTCCTGAGCTTCAGAAATAATTGTAAGCTATTTTTGGCCTTGAAACCTCATTCTTCTGGTAATCCTATTCAACAGGTTTTGATTATTATTTCTTTTTTGCGCGGCGACCCACAGGACTGGGCGTTTTCTCTTGCACCAGGAGATTCTGCATTGAGTAATGTTGATGCATTTTTCCAGGCGCTGGGATTGCTTTACGATGAGCCTAATTCAGTGGATCAGGCTGAGAAAAATCTGCTGGCTTTATGCCAGGGTCAGGATGATGTAGAAGTATATTGTCAGAAATTTAGAAAGTGGTCAGTACTCACTCTGTGGAATGAATCTGCACTAGCGGCTTTGTTCAGAAAGGGTCTCTCTGAAGCTCTTAAGGATGTAATGGTGGGATTTCCTATGCCTGCTGGTTTGAATGAGTCTATGTCCTTGGCCATTCAGATCGGTCGTCGCTTGCGCGAGCGTAAATCTGTGCACCATCTGGCGGTATTGTCTGAGAGTAAACCTGAGCCTATGCAGTGCGACAGGACTATGACTAAAGTAGAACGGCAAGAACACAGACGTCTGAACAGACTGTGTTTGTATTGTGGTTATTCTACTCATGCTATTTCTAATTGTCCTAAACGCACTAGGCGGTTCGATAGCTCTGCCGTTATTGGTACTGTACAGTCCAAATTCCTTTTGTCCATTACCTTAATGTGCTCTTTGTCATCGTATTCTGTCATGGCGTTTGTGGATTCAGGCGCTGCCCTGAATCTGATGGATTTGGATTATGCTAAACGTTGTGGATTTTTCTTGGAGCCTTTGCGGTGTCCTATTCCGTTGAGAGGAATTGATGCTACACCTTTGGCCAAGAATAAGCCTCAGTACTGGGCCCAGCTGACCATGTGCATGGCTCCTGCACATCAGGAGGTTATTCGCTTTCTGGTACTGCATAATTTGCATGATGTGGTCGTGTTGGGGTTGCCATGGCTACAAACCCATAATCCAGTATTGGATTGGAACTCTATGTCGGTGACCAGCTGGGGTTGTCAGGGAGTACATGGTGATGTTCCATTTTTGTCTATTTCATCATCCATTCCTTCTGACATCCCAGAGTTCTTGTCGGACTTTCAGGATGTATTTGAAGAGTCCAAGTCTGATGCCCTACCTCCGCATAGGAATTGTGATTGTGCTATCGATTTGATTCCTGGTAGTAAATTCCCTAAGGGTCGTTTATTTAATTTGTCCGTACCTGAACACACCGCTATGCGCAGTTATGTGAAGGAGTCCCTGGAGAAGGGATATATTCGCCCATCGTCGTCACCATTGGGAGCAGGGTTCTTTTTTGTAGCCAAGAAGGATGGTTCGCTAAGACCGTGTATTGATTACCGCCTTCTTAATAAGATCACTGTTAAGTTTCAGTATCCCTTGCCATTGATTTCTGACTTGTTTGCTCGGATTAAGGGGGCTAGTTGGTTTACTAAGATTGATCTTCGTGGTGCGTATAATCTGGTGAGAATCAGGCAGGGAGATGAATGGAAAACGGCATTTAATACGCCCGAGGGTCATTTTGAGTATCTGGTGATGCCGTTCGGACTTGCCAATGCTCCATCTGTTTTTCAGTCTTTTATGCATGACATTTTCCGTGAGTATCTGGATAAATTCTTGATTGTTTACTTGGATGACATTTTGATCTTCTCTGATGATTGGGAGTCTCATGTGAAGCAAGTCAGAATGGTTTTCCAGGTACTGCGTGCTAATTCCTTGTTCGTGAAGGGATCAAAGTGTCTCTTCGGTGTGCAGAAAGTTTCATTTTTGGGGTTCATCTTTTCCCCTTCTACTATCGAGATGGATCCGGTTAAGGTTCAGGCCATCCAGGATTGGACTCAGCCGACATCTCTAAAAAGTCTGCAGATATTCCTGGGCTTTGCTAATTTTTATCGTCGCTTCATCTGTAATTTTTCTAGCATTGCCAGACCATTGACCGATTTGACCAAGAAGGGTGCTGATTTGGTTAATTGGTCTTCTGCTGCCGTGGAAGCTTTTCAGGAGTTGAAGCGTCGTTTTTGCTGTGCCCCTGTGTTGTGTCAACCTGATGTTTCTCTTCCGTTCCAGGTCGAGGTTGATGCTTCTGAGATTTGTGCTAGGGCTAAACCCTGCTGTTCACGTGCCAGTGGGTTGCTTTTGCCCTTGCCGGTCCTGAAGAGGCCTTGGACACATATTTCGATGGATTTCATTTCTGACCTTCCCGTTTCTCAAAAAATGTCGGTCATTTGGGTGGTCTGTGATCGCTTTTCTAAAATGGTCCATCTGGTGCCCTTGGTTAAATTGCCTTCCTCCTCTGATTTGGTGCCTTTGTTCTTCCAGCATGTGGTTCGTTTACATGGCATTCCTGAGAATATTGTTTCTGACAGAGGTTCCCAGTTTGTCTCGAGGTTCTGGCGAGCCTTTTGTGGTAGGATGGGCATTGACCTATCTTTCTCCTCGGCCTTCCATCCTCAGACTAATGGCCAGACCGAACGAACCAATCAGACCTTGGAAACATATCTGAGATGTTTTGTTTCCGCTGACCAGGATGATTGGGTGTCATTTTTGCCGTTGGCTGAGTTCGCCCTTAATAATCGGGCCAGCTCGGCTACCTTGGTCTCTCCTTTTTTCTGCAATTCTGGGTTCCATCCTCGTTTCTCTTCAGGACAGGTTGAGTCTTCGGACTGTCCTGGTGTAGATTCTGTGGTGGACAGGTTGCAGCAGATCTGGACTCAGGTAGTGGACAATTTGACCTTGTCCCAGGAGAAGGCTCAGCTTTTCGCTAATCGCAGACGCCGTGTGGGACCCCGACTTCATGTTGGGGATCTGGTTTGGTTATCTTCTCGTCATATTCCTATGAAGGTTTCCTCTCCTAAATTTAAACCTCGTTTTATTGGTCCGTATAGGATTTCTGAGATTCTCAATCCGGTGTCTTTTCGTCTGACCCTCCCAGACTCCTTTTCCATACATAATGTATTCCATAGGTCGTTGTTGAGGAGATACGTGGCACCTATGGTTCCATCTGTGGAGCCTCCTGCCCCTGTTTTGGTGGAGGGGGAATTGGAGTATATTGTGGAGAAGATTTTGGATTCTCGTGTCTCTAGACGGAAACTCCAGTATCTGGTCAAATGGAAGGGTTATGCTCAGGAAGATAATTCCTGGGTTTTTGCCTCTGATGTCCATGCCCCAGATCTTGTTCGTGCCTTTCATGTGGCTCATCCTGGTCGGCCTGGGGGTTCTGGTGAGGGTTCGGTGACCCCTCCTCAAGGGGGGGTACTGTTGTGAATTCTGTGGCTGAGTTCACTTCTGTGGTCACAAGTGGTATTGCAGTCTCTGGGCTTCCTCCCTCAGGTGTTTTGGTGAGCTCGTTGGCTGCCTTGCTATTTAGCTCCACCTGAGTCTGTCTTCCTTGCTCCTTGTCAATGTTCCAGTGTTGGATCTGAGCTACTGCATCTTTCCTTTGGCCTGCTGCTCTGCTAGATACGTGCTTCTAGTTTGTTTTCTGTTTTTTCTGTCCAGCTTGCTATTATCTTTTGCTGGAAGCTCTGAGAAGCAAAGGGGTGCACCGCCGTGCTGTTAGTTCGGCACGGTGGGTCTTTTTGCCCCTTTGCGTGGTTTTCGTTTTAGGGTTTTTTGTAGACTGCATAGTTCTCTTTGCTATCCTCGCTCTGTCTAGAATATCGGGCCTCACTTTGCTGAATCTATTTCATTCCTACGTTTGTCTTTTCATCTTGCTAACAGTCATTATATGTGGGGGGCTGCCTATTCCTTTGGGGTATTTCTCTGAGGTAAGTCAGGCTTGTATTTCTATCTTCAGGCTAGTCAGCTCCTCAGGCAGTGCCGAGTTGCATAGGTAGTGATAGGCGCAATCCACTGCTGCTTATAGTTGTGTGAGGATAGATCAGGTACTGCAGTCTACAGAGATTCCACGTCTCAGAGCTCGTCCTATTGTTTTTGGTTATTGCCAGATCTCTGTATGTGCGCTGATTACTGCACGCTGTGTTGCCTGATTGCCAGCCATAACACATGTCCTTACACCTGCTTCAGACTGGGCGGCCTCATCTGATCCCTTATCGCATGCCGCGGCCATGAGGCCACCCAGTCTGAAGAAGGCGGAAGGAGATGAGTGAACACAGGCAAACATATGCACTGAACATGCCCATCAATCACACCCTCGCTGTCCTAAAAAATAAGACACCGAGGGGCGTTGTTTCGAGCAGGGCAGACGCACAGGCACAGCCAGCTAACCAATGATGTCAAAAGACGGGCAGTGCTACCAAGGGTGGTGCTGCGTATCATTAGAAAGGAAAGTCACACCTCAGGGACAGTGGAATGGTCCCAATGAGACACATTTAGTAAGTGTTTATTTAAACGTGGGCAAGGAGAAAAAGTCAGCCACCTTGTACAAATGCAGCAGTACTGCTGTACAAGGTGGCTGTTATACATAGAAACACCTGGGGGGTGGGGGCTGGTTCCCTTTAATTTCAGTTCAGGTGCCTGCATGGCGTTTGCAGGACACGTTGCCAGCTACACAGCAGGGGAACAGCTGGCGGTGCTGAACCCCACTGACACATTGACTGGTGTTTTTGTCTGTGCAGCTAGCATGTCCGGGCAAAAACTGGCGGTGTTAGAGCTCAGGGTCAGCAGGAGGAGGAGAGGAGCAAAGTGTAGGCCGAAGCCTGCACTGGTGGCAGCTTTTGGTCGGTTGTGCCAGCGTGGCTTGTGCTGGACACGATGCCGGCTACACAGCAGGGGAACAGCTGGCGGTGCTGAACCCCACTAACACATTGGCTGGTGTTTTTCTCTGGGCAGCTCGCATTTCCGGGCAAAAACTAGCGGTGTTATAGCCCAGGGTCAGCAGGAGGAGGAGAGGAGCAGAGTGTAGGCCGAAGCCTGCACTGGTGGCAGCTTTTGGTCTGTTGTGCCAGCATGGCTTGTGCTGGACACGATGCCGGCTACACAGCAGGGGAACAGCTGGCGGTGCTGAACCCCACTGACACAATGGTGGGTGTTTTTCTCTGTGCAGCCAGCACTTCCGGGCCCCAACTGGCGTAGATAGAGCCCAGGGTCTGCAGGAGGAGCAGAGTGTAGGCCGAAGCCTAATTGAACCAATTTCAAAGGTAAACTTTAACCCACCCTCAGGTGTTACAATGTTGAAGAGCCACACCTTGTGCAGCACTAAAACTACACAAGTTAAAGGTTGCTCTTTAAGTTTTGCTCATTGCACACGCAGAATGAAAGACGTACACAATTTAGCCCATTGAACAGTAGAACTGTATTGGAGGCGTGACTTGTCTTTTTAAGGAGACGCAGCACAGGTGCACATAAATAACGCCTTGGTGCTGGGCGCAGCCTCCTGAGCGTTGTTATTTGCTGTACAGGAGTCTGCGCTATTGTGATCCCTTGGCCATGCGCTGTGAGCGCTGCCTGTCTTCTCACCTCATTTCATGTTGGCCGGTGTGGTTAGCAATGGCCATGAATCCCAGACCCGCAGTGTGTTTTCAAAAAACCACACTGCGTGGCTGGGATTCGTGCCCTTGTGCAGTAAATATGTTTGCCACTCACACATGTCCTTACACCTGCTTCAGACTGGGCGGCCTCAGCTGATCCCTTATCGCCTACCACGGCCATGAGGCCGCACAGTCTGAAGAAGGCGGAAGGAGATGAGTTAAGACAGGCGAACATATGCACTGCACATGCCCATCAATCACACCCTCGCAGCCAAAATATATGAGACAACGAGGGGGGTTGTGTCGGGCAGAGCGGACGCACAGGCACAGGCAGCCAGCCAATGATGTCAGAAGACGGGCAGCGCTACCAAGGGTGGTGCTGCGTACCATTAGAAAGGAAAGTCACACCTCAGGGACAGTGGTTAGAGAAAAAAAAAAATTTCCTTTCTAGGCGCTTCCGGAAGACAAGGATAATTTGAAGGTTGAGATAATTTGCTCAGTACCAAATTTATTAGAACACTTTAATAAGAACAAAACAACGCGTTTCAGCCCACAACGGCCTTCATCAGGTATTATATGTGCTTTTAAAAATGTTTTACAAGAAAGTTATCTTTATAGACTACTGACTCCTAACACATAGCAGGGGTGTGCCTGAATTGATTAGGATTAACACTCCACCCCAAGTGAGTCAGTGTGATCTTAAACCAATCCTGGTATAATAATAAAAAAAAAAAAATTATATATATGTAAATAAATATACAAGACATATTATAAATTGTAAAGTTACACAGTAAATCCTTTCAAAAAGTATTTAAAAAGCAATTAAATTACATATCGTCTTAGTAAAATTTAAAAGTTAGGAAAGGAGAGAATAATTAAAAAATGAAAAATAAAAATAAAATAAATAAATAAATTAATAAATATGCGAAGCACATTATAAAATGCAAAATTGCACAGTGGATTCTGTAATCCTTTCCACAAATATTTATAAAACAATTCAATTACATGACATTATAGCAGAATTCAGAAGGGAGAAAAAATACATATACCTATATGCACATACATACACATATATATATATATACCTCTTTTTTTTTTTATTCTTTACTCCTTTTTCTCTTTTCTTCTCTCCTTTATTCCCTTTATCTTTCATTTACCTCTTATCCCTCTCCCTCCTCCTCCCCTCTTCATTGTGAATCTCTATACATTTTCCACTGTTTCATTGAGGCCATCGGGATATAAAGTTTTTAATCGGAAAATCCAATAGGACTCCTTTCTATTTAATTTCTGGATTCTGTTGATGTCATTCTGTGGTATTTGCTCCACAGGGGTTACCTTTATATCAAATTTTTGGTGATGTTTGACCAGAAGGTGTCTGGACAGACTATGTTTTAAAAAACCTTTTTTGGTGTTGTGCCTGTGGCCATTCATACGCAATCGCACTGTCTGTGTGGTGCGACCCACGTATTGAAGGCCACAAGCACAAGTGATCACATAAATAACATATTTACTATCACAAGTAAGGTGTTGATTTATATTTATGGTTTCTCCTGTACTGCTTGATATTATACAGTTTTGTTTATGGCTGATGATGTTGCAGCAGTGACACTTTTTAGATCCACATTTGAAAACTCCAAAAGGATGTTGTATAGGAGTCTCTTTAGTATTTAAAGAGGAAAGGGGTTTCCCCAAATTACTAGGAGCAATGATGTTTTTAATTGTAACTCCCCTCCGAAATGTGATACCGGGATACTTGGGTAACCATTGTTTTAAAAAAGAATCCTTTCTTAGGATGTACCAATACTTATTTAAAATCTGTCTTACTTGCACACTTCCCTGATTAAAAGCTGTGATGAAATTATATTCCCATCTAGTATTTTTTTCTATAGTGTTTTCATTTTTGTTTTTGCACATCTTCGTTTGTTCGATGTTTGAACTAGAAGGTTGTTTATTGTTTATGAGTTTCTTGTACAGGCACTCATTTTGAGGTTTTTTCAAGTTTGTTTCATAAGCTTCTGCTATGAGTTTCTTCGGGTATTTTTTATCCAAGAACTTTTTTGTCAAAATTTTGGATTGTTCTACATAGTCTGCGTCTACCGTGTCATTTTTACGGAAGCGCCGATATTGACTAAACGGTATATTCTTTTTCCATTTAGAATAGTGTGCGCTCCGAAAATCCAAAAAACCATTAGAATCTGTTTTTTTAAAATGAGTTTTGGTTATAATTTTTTTGCCTGAATGACTGATTTCTAGATCCAAATAATGGATTTTCTCTTTATCTATATTGTATGTGAAGGAAATGCCCCAATTATTCTTGTTGAGTTCTTCTACAAGTGAGATTGCTAATTTTTCAGTGCCCTTCCAAAAGATGATAAGATCATGTATATAACGCCTGTATAGCAATATGTTTTCTTTATAAGGTGTTTGGCTGAGAGGCGATGAGGACTCGAATCGCCCCATAAAGAGATTTGCGAAACTGGGCGCGACCAGAGTCCCCATCGCGGTGCTAAATTGCTGCAGGAACAGCTCACCCTGGAATTCAAAAACATTATGCTCCAATATAAATCTTAAACCTGCTATGAGAAAATCTCTCTGGACTGGTGGCATATCTGGAATCCCAGATGAATAGTATGCTACTGCTTCGATTCCCCTATTGTGTTCTATGTTGGAATATAGAGCATTCACATCTAGTGTAATAAAGAAATAATCTTTTTCCCAATTTGAATTGTAAAAGGTACGCAACCCACTTAGAACTTCATGTTGTTTTTTGGATAATTCCCGATTGGCTGGAAAATGGGAATACGTTTTTTATCTGAAATGGGTTTAGAGTTTGAAACCGTTTCTCCTTTTGATTTTGAGTTCTTTGAGTTTTTCAGCTCAAAAAAATCTCTTCTAATTTTTTTGGTTTTTATTTCAATGAGATTGTTCTCAAAGATTTGTAAGTTTCTATTAGTGTCTCTATTTAAGGCATTATATAGAGCACACCCATTATACTGTGTTAGTTCATTCAAATCTGCCTCACAAAGTTGGACAAATCTGTGAGCCAAACTTGTTCTTTTTTTGATCAAAAGTCTCATTTATTCATTCAGTTCTAAGTGGGTTGCGTACCTTTTACAATTCAAAACTACCACTAAGGGAAATCACTGACTCAAATAAATCAAAAATGCGTTTTTCAGCAACAGAAGCAGGAGCCATTCCAAAAAATAAAAATCTAGTTAAAAATATGAAAAAAAGCCATGTGGAAATTAATAATATCACCAAAAAAATAAAAGACACAATTCACACTAGACAGAATCTTTCCACACCAAATACATCTATCAGAACATCCAAGGTTATCAAGGACAACATAATTGTGGAGATTAACCCTTCTCCACTTTCTCTGCTAGACAAAGATATCTCACCCATACCAAATAATTCAACACCCACTGCGATTCTGGTCAAAAATCCTGAAATATGTTCTTCAAATATTATCACAAATCTCCCCTCCATTTACGAAGCCTCCAATATATCTCTCAACATCAGTGATCTTACAGTACATGAAACTACTGAATCATCATCCATATTCACCACAGTGTTACAAGCAACCACTCCATCCCCTTCACCTGGCAGTTCACATGTATCTTTTTTAGAGATATGCCCCACTCTCCCGCCTCCATTATCGGAGGTGCTTTTACCCAGACTAGAGAGTTGCTCTCTCTCAGCAACACCGCTACATACTCGGGCAAACAATCCCATAACAAATTATTTTTTACGGACCCCCTCCCAGTCAGCAAAAAGAAAAGGAGGTCCCGAGGCACTAGGGGAAAAGGAACCACCAAAAAAAACATTGACAGGTACAGAATCAATAAATCTATAAAAACCAAAAACAAAATGATTCATTCAGATTGCTTCAAAAACATTCTTGAAAACGAAAATTCAGACAAAAATAACACGATAAAAATATTCAATCTGTCAGCGCACAATTTGACCACAACAGAACAAAAAATCTTATCAAAGGGTCTAAATTATTGCCCCACACAAAAAGCAAGCGAGTTTGACCTATTCTTGGATCTCAATGAATTTGTTCGAAAACTCACTTTAAAACGTCACTTTGCAATTCAGGAGCGAACAGTAGATACAAATAAACTTACAGATAAAGAACCTGTTGTTTTGAATGGCCATTGCATTCACAAAGAAGTCCAACAGAGGTCCAACTTTAACCCTGTATATCACAGGGGGAGTAGTTTGGACACTTTTTATACATTAGTAGCTGATGAATTTCGCAATTTAAATTAATCAAAAAATGTAAAAAAATCCGTTGACCCCAAATACAAAGCGAACCTTGTCAAACAGAGAAAAAAATATATAAATAAAGAGAAAAACAATGCAAAGAGATTTTTTTATATGAAAAACAATATTTCTAGATCAGAGCAGCAAGCTCTCAAGCAATTAAAAAATAACAAAAAAATACTCATAAGACAAGCGGACAAAGGAGGTGGAATGGTGATTCAAGACAGAGAAATATATTTGCAGGAAGCCTACAATATTTTATCAAATGAAAAATATTATAAAAAAGTAAATATGGATCCAGCCAAAACATACAATTCAGAATACCATCTATTTATAAATAAAGCTTATTCTCAACATATTATCAATAAAAAAGAAAAACGTTTTCTGACAAACAAAATCCAAGCACAGCAATTTTTTACCACTTACCAAAGATCCACAAAAATCCCATAGCACCTCCAGGTAGACCAATTATCTCAGGTATCGGATCTTTGACAAGCCAGTTATCCCATTATATAGACTTACATCTTCAGGATCTTGTAAAAAAAACTACCATCTTTTCTACTGGATTCTAACCAACTTATAAAGGAATGTAGTTCCCTAAATTGGGAAAAAGATTATTTCTTTATTACACTAGATGTGAATGCTCTATATTCCAACATAGAACACAATAGGGGAATCGAAGCAGTAGCATACTATTCATCTGGGATTCCAGATATGCCACCAGTCCAGAGAGATTTTCTCATAGCAGGTTTAAGATTTATATTGGAGCATAATGTTTTTGAATTCCAGGGTGAGCTGTTCCTGCAGCAATTTAGCACCGCGATGGGGACTCGGGTCGCGCCCAGTTTCGCAAATCTCTTTATGGGGCGATTCGAGTCCTCATCGCCTCTCAGCCAAACACCTTATAAAGAAAACATATTGCTATACAGGCATTATATAGATGATCTTATCATCTTTTGGAAGGGCACTGAAAAATTAGCAATCTCACTTGTAGAAGAACAAGAATAATTGGGGCATTTCCTTCACATACAATATAGATAAAGAGAAAATCCATTATTTGGATCTAGAAATCAGTCATTCAGGCAAAAAAATTATAACCAAAACTCATTTTAAAAAAACAGATTCTAATGGTTTTTTGGATTTTCGGATCGCACACTATTCTAAATGGAAAAAGAATATACCGTTTAGTCAATATCGGCGCATCTGTAAAAATAACACGGTAGACGCAGACTATGTAGAACAATCCAAAATTTTGACAAAAAAGTTCTTGGATAAAAAATACCCGAAGAAACTCATAGCAGAAGCTTATGAAACAAACTTGAAAAAACCTCAAAATGAGTGCCTGTACAAGAAACTCATAAACAATAAACAACCTTCTAGTTCAAACATCGAACAAACGAAGATGTGCAAAAACAAAAATGAAAACACTATAGAAAAAAATACTAGATGGGAATATAATTTCATCACAGCTTTTAATCAGGGAAGTGTGCAAGTAAGACAGATTTTAAATAAGTATTGGTACATCCTAAGAAAGGATTCTTTTTTAAAACAATGGTTACCCAAGTATCCCGGTATCACATTTCGGAGGGGAGTTACAATTAAAAACATCATTGCTCCTAGTAATTTGGGGAAACCCCTTTCCTCTTTAAATACTAAAGAGACTCCTATACAACATCCTTTTGGAGTTTTCAAATGTGGATCTAAAAAGTGTCACTGCTGCAACATCATCAGCCATAAACAAAACTGTATAATATCAAGCAGTACAGGAGAAACCATAAATATAAATCAACACCTTACTTGTGATAGTAACTATGTTATTTATGTGATCACTTGTGCTTGTGGCCTTCAATACGTGGGTCGCACCACACAGACAGTGTGATTGCGTATGAATGGCCACAGGCACAACACCAAAAAAGGTTTTTTTAAACATAGTCTGTCCAGACACCTTCTGGTCAAACATCACCAAAAATTTGATATAAAGGTAACCCCTGTGGAGCAAATACCACAGAATGACATCAACAGAATCCAGAAATTAAATAGAAAGGAGTCCTATTGGATTTTCCGATTAAAAACTTTATATCCCGATGGCCTCAATGAAACAGTGGAAAATGTATAGAGATTCACAATGAAGTGGGGAGGAGGAGGGAGAGGGATAAGAGGTAAATGAAAGATAAAGGGAATAAAGGAGAGAAGAAAAGAGAAAAAGGAGTAAAGAATAAAAAAAAAGAGGTATATATATATATATATGTGTATGTATGTGCATATAGGTATATGTATTTTTTCTCCCTTCTGAATTCTGCTATAATGTCATGTAATTGAATTGTTTTATAAATATTTGTGGAAAGGATTACAGAATCCACTGTGCAATTTTGCATTTTATAATGTGCTTCGCATATTTATTAATTTATTTATTTATTTTATTTTTATTTTTCATTTTTTAATTATTCTCTCCTTTCCTAACTTTTAAATTTTACTAAGACGATATGTAATTTAATTGCTTTTTAAATACTTTTTGAAAGGATTTACTGTGTAACTTTACAATTTATAATATGTCTTGTATATTTATTTACATATATATAATTTTTTTTTTATTATTATTATACCAGGATTGGTTTAAGATCACACTGACTCACTTGGGGTGGAGTGTTAATCCTAATCAATTCAGGCACACCCCTGCTATGTGTTAGGAGTCAGTAGTCTATAAAGATAACTTTCTTGTAAAACATTTTTAAAAGCACATATATAATACCTGATGAAGGCCGTTGTGGGCTGAAACGCGTTATTTTGTTCTTATTAAAGTGTTCTAATAAATTTGGTACTGAGCAAATTATCTCAACCTTCAAATTATCCTTGTCTTCCGGAAGCGCCTAGAAAGGAAATTTTTTTTTTTTTTTTCTCTAACCATTGTATTCACATGCAATCCTTGGATCAAGGCTGGCATAGTTCCTGCAATAGTGCTGCATACCGGAATATTATAAGACGTGGATCCATCATACGGATCAATTGAATGTACATACAAGACATCCAAAGGGTGAGTGCAACAATATATATTTCTTGCTGTGAATATACATCTACACTTAGACTCTGCGCCCCTTGTCTCCCTTTTTATATCTCCTTCGGATATCCTTGTGAAACCTCAGGGACAGTGGAATGGTCTCAATGAGACACATTTTGTACGTGTTAAGTTCCACGTTGGCAATGAGAAAAAGTCAGCCACCTTGTACAAATACAGCATTACTGCTGTACAAGGTAGCTGTTATACATAGAAACACTTTGGGGTGGGTGGCAGGGTCCCTTTAATTTCAGTTCATGTGCCAGCGTGGCGTTTGCAGGTCACGTTGCCGGCTACACAGCAGGGGAACAGCTGGCGTTGCTGAACCCCACTAACACATTGGCTGGTGTTTTTCTCTGTGCAGCTAGCACTTCCGGGCAAAAACTAGCGGTGTTTGAGCCCAGGGGCAGCAGGAGGAGGAGAGGAGCAGAGTGTAGGCCGAAGCCTGCACTGGTGGCAGCTTTTGTTCTGTTGTGTCAGCGTGGCTTGTGCTGGACACGTTGCCGACTACACAGCAGGGGAACAGCTGGCGGTGCTGAACCCCACTGACACATCAGCTAGTGTTTTTTCTGTGTAGACAACACTTCCAGGTGGCAACTGACAGTATTGAAACCCAGGGAATCAAAGAGGAGCAGAGTGTAGGCCGAAGCCTGCAGTGGAGCAAGTTGAAAGGGAACCTTTAACCCCCCCCCCCCCCAGGCATTTGTTGCTGAAAGAGCCATCTTGTACAGCAGTAATACTGCACATGGAAAATGGTGGCTCCGAAAATTATGCTCCTTGCAAACGCTGAAGTACACACTCATATAATGTGTCCCCTCACACCGTCAAACCGTCCCGGAAGTGGGACTTTCCTTTGTAATGTGACACAGCACAGCCGTCATTCCAACCCCCTTGGTGCCGTGCGCCACCTCCTCAACGTTGTTTGGTTCTGTCACAGAGCCCGCGCTGTAATGTTATCCCTTGGCCATGCACAGTTAGCGGTGCCTGTCTTCTGACATCATTTAGGTGTCAGGCTGGCAGTGCCTGTGCGTCCAAGCTGCCCGAGATCCAACCTCGCAGTGTCATCTAATGTAATCCCACTGCGGGCCAGGGATCCATGGGCATGTGAAGTGCATATCATCGCCTCTCACTCACCTCCTTCCTGCTTCTTCAGACTGTGCGGCGTCACGGCCGTGGCATGCTATTAGGGATCAGCTGACGCCGCCTAGTCTGAAGAAGCGTGAAGAAGGGGAGTGAGAGGCTAGTATATGCACTGCGCATGGCCATGGATACCAGGCCCACTGTGGGATCACATTAGACGACACTGCGAGGTGGGATTTCGGGCAGCGTGGACGCACAGGCGCAGCCAGGACGACAACAAATGATGTCAGAGGACGGGCAGCGCAAACTGTGCATGGCCAAGGGATAACATAACAGCGCAGGGTCCAGGACGGAATCAAACAACGCTAAGGAGGCAGCGCACGGTGCCAAGGGGGTAGCAATGACGGCTGTGCTGCGTCACATTACAAAGGAAAGTCCCACCTCAGGGACAGTTTGACGGTGTGAGGGGACACATTACATGAGTGTGTAGTTCAGCGTTTGCAAGGAGCATAATTTCAAGAGCGACCTTTTCCTTGTGCAGTATTAGTGCTGCACAAGGTGGCTCTTTCAGTAACAAACGCCTAGGGGGGGAGACAGGTCCCCTTACATTTTAGTTGTGCCAGCGTGGCGGTCGCATGACACGTTGCCGGATACACAGCTGGGGATCAGCTGACGTTACTGAACCCCAATAACAGAGGAGCGACTGTTGACTGTGCAGACAGCACTTCCAGGCACCAACTGGCGGTGTTAGAGCCCAGGGACAGCAGGAGGAGCAGATTGGAGGTATTGCTGCACACACAGCTGGGGATCAGCTGACGTTACTGAACCCCAATAACAGAGGAGCGACTGTTGACTGTGCAGACAGCACTTCCAGGCACCAACTGGCGGTGTTAGAGCCCAGGGACAGCAGGAGGAGCAGATTGGAGGTATTGCCGCACACACAGCTGGGGATCAGCTGACGTTACTGAACCCCAATAACAGAGGAGCGACTGTTGACTGTGCAGACAGCACTTCCAGGCACCAACTGGCGGTGTTAGAGCCCAGGGACAGCAGGAGGAGCAGAGGAACAGAGTGTAGGCCGAAGCCTGATTGGAGCAAGTTGAAAGGGAACCTTTAACCCCCCCCAAGACGTTTGTAGCTGAAAGAGCCATCTTGTGCAGCACTAAGGATGCAAAAGGAAAAGGTTGCTCTTTTAATTATGCTCCTTGCAAACACAGAAGTAAACACTAAAAATGTGTCCCCTTATACCGTAAAACCGTCACGGAGGTGCGAATTTCCTTCGTAATGGGACACAGCACAGCTGTCATTCCTATCCCCTTGGTGCCGTGCGCTGCCTCCTCAGCGTTGTTTTAAGCTGTCACGGAACCTGCGCTGTTCTGTTATCCCTTGGCCATGCCCAATTAGCGCTGCCTGTCTTCTGACATAATTTGGTGTCAGGCTGTCAGTGCCTGTGCGTCCAAGCTGCTCCAGATCCCACCTCGCAGTGTCGTCTAACGTAATCCCACTGCGGGCCTTGGATCCATGGGCATGCACAGTGCATATCCTCGACTCTCACTCCCCTCCTTCCCTCTTCTTCAGACTGTGCGGTGTCACGTCCGTGGCATGCTATTAGGAATCAGCTCACGGCGCACAGTCTAAGGAAGGCGGAGGGAGATGAGCGAGAGCCCGAGGGGAAGATATGCACTGCGCATGCCCATGGATCCAAGGCCCGCAGTGTGATTCAATCAGAAGACACTGCGAGGCGGGATCTTGGGCAGCGCGGCCGCACAGGCGCAGCCAGCCTGACACCAAATTATGTCAGAAGACAGGCAGCGCAAATAGGGCATGGCCAAGGGATAACAGAACAGCGCAGGCTCCGTGACAGCTCAAAACAACATTGAGGAGGCAGCGCATGGCACCAAGGGGGTAGGAATGACGGCTGTGCTGCGTCACATTACGAAGGAAAGTCCCAGCTCCGGGACGGTATAACGGTATCAGTGAACACATTTTATAAGTGTTAAGTTCTGCGTGTGCAAGGAGCTAAAATAAAAGAGCTACCTTTTCCTTGTGCAGCATTACTGCTGCACAAGATGGCTCTTTCAGTAACAAATGCCGGGGGGGGGTGGGACAGGTTCCCTTACATTTAGGTTGTTGTGCCAGCGTGGTGGTCGCAGGACACATTGCCGGCTACACAGCTGGGGATCAGCAGACGTTACTGAAACCCAATAACACTGGGTCGTATGTTTTTACTGTGCAGCCTGCACTTCTGAGCCGCAACTGGCGGTGTTGGAGCCCGGGAATAGCAGTTCAGGTGGTAGAAAGATGAACACATCAGGAGACCTGGATGACACCCAATTACTTAATCAGGCAGAGGAGTGGCAAATTCCTGCGAGATCCAGGCCTGGTTCATTTTCAGGAAAGTAAGCCGGTCAACGTTATCGGAGGATAGTCGCATGCGACGGTCTGTTAGTACACCACCTGCGGCACTAAAGACATGTTTCGATAAGACACTAGCCGCAGGGAAGCCAGCACCTCCAATGCATACTGGCTTAGCTCTGGTCATGTATCCAGCTTAGAGACCCAAAACTTGAACGGGGAAGAGCCGTCTGGGAGTACAGTAAGAGGGCAAGCCATGTAGTCTGTCACCATCTGACGGAACCGTTGCCTCCTGCTGACTGGAGCCGCCGGTGATGGTGTAGACATTTGGGGCGGGCACACAAAAGTGTGCCAGAGTTGTGCCATACTGGGCTTGCCTTGGGCAGAGGCACTGCTTCTGCTTCCTCTTTGGGCAGAGCCTCCCCCACTGCCTCGACGCACTGAGCTGCTTTGTAAAGCACTAGCAGCACTCCTCTCAGTTGGACTGGAGAAGATGATGGAATTCACCAGTGTGTCGTGGTACTCCCGCAATTTACGCTCCCGGGTCAACGCTGGGATGAGGTTTTGGACGTTGTCCCGGTAGCGAGGATCGAGGAGGGTGAACACCCAATAATCAGGCATGTTGAGAATGTGGTCGATGCGGCGGTCCTTTCTCAGGCACTGCAGCATGAAATCCACCATGTGCTGCAGACTGCCAACTGGCCCAGAAATGCTGTCCCCTGCTTGAGACATGATCTCTGCCCGCTCGTCATCACCCCACCCTCGCTGTACACACTGACCACTGGACAATTGTGTCGCTCCCTCCTCTGGACGAAGCTCTTCCTCCTCCATTGACTCCTCCTCCTCCTCCTCACAAAGTGGCCCCTGCGTACCCCTTTGTGAGGAACCACGTGGCGCTGACTCTCCAGAAGCTGATGGAAAAGGTGACTCCTCATCCTCCACCTCTTCCACAACATCATCCCTTAACCCTTGCAAAGTTTGCTGAAGCAGGCAGTTAAGGGGGACAGTCATGCTGACTAGTGCATCATCTGCACTTGCCATCCGCGTGGAATAATCAAAAGGACGCAAAACCTGGCAGACGTCCTTCACAGTGGCCCACTCTGTGGTTGTGAAGTCTGATCGGCGCTGACTGCGACTTCTTTGCGCCTGATGCAGCTGGTACTCCATAACTGCTTGCTGCTGCTCACACAACCGCTCCAACATATGTAACGTGGAATTCCACCGGGTAGGTAGGTCACATATGATGCGGTGTTCCGGAAGGCGGAATCGGCGCTGCAGAGCAGCAATGCGGGATCTTGCCAAGCTGGAACGCCGCAAGTGAGCACACTCTAGGCGGACCTTGTGCAGCAGGGCATCAAGATCCGGATAGTCCCTCAGAAAACTCTGCACAATCAAATTGAGCACATGTGCCAGACATGGGATGTGAGTGAGGTTGCCAAGGGCCAAAGCTGCCACCAGATTTCGGCCATTGTCACACTAGCTGGCTGGAGATTAGCTGGCAGCCATGCCTGGCTGGAGATTCGCTGGCAGTAACCACACATCGCTCTCCTGCTTGATGGCATTCCAGAGCTCCTGCGCTGTGTGGCTTCGATTCCCCAATGAAACTAGTTTCAAGACGGCCTGCTGACGTTTGGCCACGGCTGTGCTCATGTCGGTCATAGGTAAACGTTCACGGGTCCATGTGGAGGTGGACTGTGACGGATCCTGCAGAGATGATTCTGAGGAACTTGTGTAAGAGGAGGAGTCAATGCGTACAGACTGGATTCCTGCAATCCTTGGAGTGGGCAGGACACGTCCTGCGCCACTCGCACGATCTGTACCTGGCTCAACAACATTAAGCCAATGGGCAGTGAGGGAAACGTATCGCCCCTGTCCATGCTGACTGGTCCACGCATCGGTGGTGAGGTGGACCTTGCTACTGACGGCATTCAGTAGCGCATGTTTTATGTTTCCCTCAACATGCCTGTGCAGGGCAGGGACAGCTTGCCTGCTGAAGTAAAAGCGGCTGGGCACCTTGTACTGTGGGACTGCCAATGCCATCAAGTCATGGAAGCTGTCAGTCTCCACCAGCCTGAATGAGAGCATTTCCAGGGACAACAGTTTGGCAATGCCTGCATTCAGAGCCTGTGCTCGGGGGTGGTTGGCCGAGAATGCCCGCCTTTTCTCCCATGCCTGTACTACCGATGGCTGTAGAGTAGACTGGGAGTGTGAGGATGACTGGGAAGGTGGTGCTGTGGGTGGAATTACACAAGGTCTCTGGACAACAGTGCCAGAGGTTCTTCCATGGCGATCCTGGGAGGAAGCCAAACCAGCTGTGCGTGAGCTGGAGGAAGAGGCAACACGAGCTGAAGAGGTGGTAGCTGCCGCTGTTGGTTGGCCTACATCTTCAGTGTGTTTCTGTAACTCCACCGCGTGCCTGGTCCGCACATGTTTCCACATATTTGTGGTATTGAGGTTGCTGACATTTTTCCCTCTTTTTACTTTCTGATGACACAGCTTGCATTTGACAAAACAAATGTCATCTGCAACTGTGTCAAAAAAGGACCAGGCACTGCAAGTCTTGGGAGCGCCCTTTTTGGCTTTGGAAAGAGACAGGCTCCTAACGGGTGCCAAAGTGGAGGCTACAGGCTCCGCAGTCTTCCCCCTCCCTCTCCCTCTTTGGCCCGTAAGGGGAATCTCTTCCTCAGAGCTGCTCCCACCACCTTCCTGTTCCTCACGCCACGATGGGTCAACGACCTCATCATCTCCACTACCCTCTGCCACCAACTGCTCCTCCTGGGTAGTCTCGGCAGCACAGTACGCACCAGAAAGCGTCACCTGAGTTTCATCATCAGATGCGTACTGCGCTGTGGTCACCGGAGGCACTGGCCCACCCGCCTCTTCAGAGTCAGAGAGACAAAGCTGTTGGGCATCACTGCACACTGCCTCTTCTTCCATTTCTCCAATGCTGCTTGGCTGGCCCCCTGTTTCCAAGCCAAGAGATTCAGAGAACAGAAGTAGAGACGGCTCCTGTCCTGGGCTCTCTGACTGCCTGGCCAATTTGGCAGGTGGTGAAGACACAGATGGCTGCTCTCCAGTGCTCTGTGCCTGAGAGGATGTGGCACTAACTGAAGTCGATGCCGAGGCGTTAGCTGCCATCCACCCGACAACGGCTTCAATTTGGTCTTCACGCAGCAGCGGTTCACGGCGCTCTCCGACAAAGCTGCCCATGAAGGACTGTTCCCTGCTGAAACTGAGTGACGACGAGTCACCGGTGCCCGCAGCAGGCACAGAATCACCACGTCCTCTCCCTGCTCCTCTCCCTGCTCCGCGCCCACGCCCACGTGCCTTACTCCCTGCCCTCTTCATCTTGGTTGACAGATAAAGATAAGCAGAAAAGTACTAAGGCCTTAGTGTGCTTATTCCTGAAATGCTCCTCCTAACAGGTGTAAGAAACACTAATGGACTAAACTTTATTATTTTTCAAATGTGGCCTACACAAGTGTTAAGTTGTGTTTGGTGAACTTTCCTTTTTTTTTTTTCTGCAGATCGGACTACAGAGCAAGTTTAACTCACACGGGGACTGTGCAGACAGCCGTAAACGGCGCTGCAAGGCCCAAAAACCCTCCTCTAGGTTATCCTATGTAGTGTTTTTCCACTATTTAGCTGGAGACGAGTGGAAAGACACTAATAGGAATTTTTTTTTTTTTAAATTTTAAACAGGCTGCACTATTTGAAAAAAAGGAAATTTTTTTTCAAGGTATGAGGCAGTAACGCACCCTGAGCTGAATCCAACCAGCTATGGCTGCACACAGACTACAGGGCGAGCTGCGCTCACACAGACACCGTGCAGACAGCCGTAAACGGCGCTGCAAGGCCCAAAAAAAACCCTCTAGGTTATCCTATGTAGTGTTTTTCCACAATTTAGCTGGAGACGGGTGGAAAAACACTAATAGGAATTTTTTTTTTTAAATTTTAAACAGGCTGCACTATTTGAAAAAAAGGGAAATTTTTTTCAAGGTATGAGGCAGTAACGAACCCTGAGCTGAATCCAACCGGCTATGGCTGCACACAGACTACAGGGCGAGCTGGGCTCACACAGAGACCGTGCAGACAGCCGTAAACGGCGCTGCAAGGCCCAAAAAAACCCCTCTAGGTTATCCTATGTAGTGTTTTTCCACAATTTAGCTGGAGACGGGTGGAAAGACACTAATAGGAAATTTGAGAAAAAATGTGCAGCAGGCTGCACTATGAGCAAAAAAGGACAACTGTGTGAGGCAGTGTGAACCCCCCCTGAGCTGAATACAACCGGGTATATGGCTGCACACAGACTACAGAGTGAGCTGCACACACACACACACACACAGAGACATTGCAGAACGCTGTTAAAACAGCGCTGCAAGGCAAGAGCAAGGTGAACAGTGAATAACACACAGCGTTTTGCTAAATTAGCCTTGGGAAAGGAAAATAAAGCAATTAGCTATCTCAACTGGCCCTCAGTTAGAACACAGCGTCCTGTCCCTAACTGAAATCACAGCAGAGTGAGCGCAAAATGGCGGCAGCGTTTTTTATAGTGCAGAGTGACATCATTTCAGCAGCCAATCACAGCCTTGCCAGTACTTACATGCCCACCATGCTAAACAGGATGTGCCCACACTTCCATTCATTCCTCATTGGCTGCTGCGTTCAGTTTGAATTCTGGGAACTTCCGATTCCGGTATCCGATACGCGGGAAGTGTCGGAATTCGGTATCGGAATTCCGATACCGCAAATATTGGCCGATACCCGATACTTGCGGTATCGGAATGCTCAACACTATTCGCCATATCTCTCAAATGCTCTGATATTCTCACCTTTAATTTTCTGGTGGTGCATCCTATATAAGAGACATTACAGGCGATACAATCAATCTTATAGACAACATTATTGGTACGACAGTTAATAAAATCCTTGTTAAAGTAGGATTTTGTTTCCGCTTTATTTTGGAAAGTATTTTTTGTTACAGCATTACGACAGGTGCTACATGCTGTGACACCACATTTGAAAAAACCCTTACAATTCGGCCAGGTTTTCGATGTCACCTGGGGAATATGAGAGCTAGGAGATAATGTACAGCCAATTGTTGGGGCTCTCCTTGCCACTATATTCAGGCCATCTTTTAAAATTTCAGAAAGCGTGTCATCCTCCTGTAAAATGGGTAATCTCTTTAAGATTATGTTTTTTATATCAGAGAATTGAGGACTATATTGGAAACAGACATATGGTTTATTTTTATTCTTCTCTTTACCTTCATTGTTTTCTACATTTGTTCTAAGAAAATTGTCTCTAGATTTATTGCGTACTAAATTGTGTGCCCTATCTAGGGTCCAGTTGGGGTACCCACGCTTCTTTAATTTTGTCCTCAATTGATGAAATTCTTCCTCTCTATCTGTTTCCCCACTACAATTACTTTTTAATCTGGTATATTCCCCCACCGGGATAGATTTTATCATATGTCTTGGATGACTACTCCTTGCGTGTAATATGGTATTACCACTTAGGGGTTTCACATGGGTTTTACTTCCAATTATTTTATTCGTTACCCCCATCAGATCCAAATCCAAGAATGACATTTTATTAGCATCCGATCTGTGGGAAGCACGTCTAGTATGAGGATTCAAGGAATTGAACATGTTAAAATGTCGCAGCGTGGAGGTGATGTCAAAAGACGGCTTCTCACTAGAGAAGCCTTCTGGATATATAATTTACAAACTAGATATCCATTAGGTCTCAACCGAAAAACCGAAATAATGTATCATTATTGTTAAATTGCATTATGTGTTTATATTTTAACTTTTGTAAATTTAGCTAATAGTTTTGTACAAAATGAAGTGTTTTATCTACATTTATATATGCAAAAGAGAGAATTTCTGTCCAGGACCTGCAGCTCCAGTCAGGTGACTTGAACTGCCTCTGACATTGGTCCAAGCAACACATATAAAAAAAATCAAAAAATCAAATCAGATATCTATTGGATTCCAATCCAACAATTAAAATAATATATTATTATTGTCAAATTTTAATCTTTGTGAATTTACTAGATAGTTTTGTACAAATTGACTGTTATATTTATATGCAAGGGGTAGAATTGCTGTTTAGGACCTGCAGTTCCAGTCAGGTGACTTGGACTGTCCTTGGTATTGGTCCAAGCACAATATAAAAGAATCAGTATATGCCTGTTAGGATTATGCATTGACTAAGATCTGACACGATCGAAACGCGTCGCATATTCTTCTGTACCTAAGCATTTGCACAATAGCAAGGAATTATGGAATTGAAGGAATTTTAATGAATGAATAAATAAACATTGTTTTATGGAGCCGGAACGCTTTTTTTTTGTTGCTGTATCTTCTCTCGTCGTGGTCCTGGACAAAGTTCCGAGCACCTGCGTCTGATCGGTGAGCTGGCTAAGGTTTATATAAAAACAACCCTTTTTTTTTTTTCTTTGCTTATTGATAAGTTAAATTGGCAGTGCATTGTTTACTTTCACACATTAGTAGAGCATTCAGTTGCTATGGCATTGTTTACTTAAACGCATATCACTAATTTAATTAGACAAAGCTTAGCTTAACATCTATGCTCTTGTTAGGATGCCAAGACATTATGGTTTAACCCCTTTCGATATCGGGCGTAATAATGCGTCAATGATGGACACCCTCCCTTTGATGTGGGCTCTGGCGGTGAGCCCACATCTTTTCTGGCACACGTCAGCTGTTTTGAACAGTTATATAACACCTGTAGATATGAAACAACAACCAATGATTTAAGATTAAAATATAAATGTTATTATAAATACAATAATGTTTTAAGGGAGGATATTAGCGAAGGGAATGAGGATGTCGAGTCCATATGGGTCGAAATTCATGGAGGGAAAAATGGTAACAAAATTCTCATTGGGGTCTGTTACAAACCCCCAAATATAACAGAAATCATAGAAAGTCTACTTCTAAACCAGATAGATGAAGTTGCAACCCATAATGAGGTCCTGGTTATGGGGGACTTTAACTACCCGGATATTAACTGGGAAACAGAAACCTGTGAAAACCATAAAGACAACAGGTTTCTGCTAATAACCAAGAAAAATTATCTTTCACAATTGGTGCAGAATCCAACCAGAGGAGCAGCACTTTTAGACCTAATACTATCTAATAGACCTGACAGAATAACAAATCTGCAGGTGGTCGGGCATCTAGGAAATAGCGACCACAATATTGTACAGTTTCACCTGTCTTTCACTAGGGGGACTTGTCAGGGAGTCACAAAAACACTGAACTTTAGGAAGGCAAAGTTTGACCAGTTTAGAGATGCCCTTAATCTGGTAGACTGGGACAATATCCTCAGAAATAAGAATACAGACAATAAATGGAAAATGTTTAAGAACATCCTAAATAGGTAGTGTAAGCGGTTTATACCTTGTGGGAATAAAAGGACTAGAAATAGGAAAAACCCAATGTGGCTAAACAAAGAAGTAAGACAGGCAATTAACGGTAAAAAGAAAGCATTTGCACTACTAAAGCAGGATGGCACCATTGAAGCTCTAAAAAACTATAGGGAGAAAAATACTTTATCTAAAAAACTAATTAAAGCTGCCAAAAAGGAAACAGAGAAACACATTGCTAAGGAGAGTAAAACTAATCCCAAACTGTTCTTTAACTATATCAATAGTAAAAGAATAAAAACTGAAAATGTAGGCCCCTTAAAAAATAGTGAGGAAAGAATGGTTGTAGATGACGAGGAAAAAGCTAACATATTAAACACCTTCTTCTCCACGGTATTCACGGTGGAAAATGAAATGCTAGGTGAAATCCCAAGAAACAATGAAAACCCTATATTAAGGGTCACCAATCTAACCCAAGAAGAGGTGCGAAACCGGCTAAATAAGATTAAAATAGATAAATCTCCGGGTCCGGATGGCATACACCCACGAGTACTAAGAGAACTAAGTAATGTAATAGATAAACCATTATTTCTTATTTTTAGGGACTCTATAGCGAAGGGGTCTGTTCTGCAGGACTGGCGCATAGCAAATGTGGTGCCAATATTCAAAAAGGGCTCTAAAAGTGAACCTGGAAATTATAGGCCAGTAAGTCTAACCTCTATTGTTGGTAAAATATTTGAAGGGTTTCTGAGGGATGTTATTCTGGATTATCTCAATGAGAATAACTGTTTAACTCCATATCAGCATGGGTTTATGAGAAATCGCTCCTGTCAAACCAATCTAATCAGTTTTTATGAAGAGGTAAGCTATAGGCTGGACCACGGTGAGTCATTGGACGTGGTATATCTCGATTTTTCCAAAGTGTTTGATACCGTGCCGCACAAGAGGTTGGTACACAAAATGAGAATGCTTGGTCTGGGGGAAAATGTGTGTAAATGGGTTAGTAACTGGCTC
This sequence comes from Ranitomeya imitator, assembly GCF_032444005.1. Taxonomy (NCBI): domain Eukaryota; kingdom Metazoa; phylum Chordata; class Amphibia; order Anura; family Dendrobatidae; genus Ranitomeya; species Ranitomeya imitator. Next base: position 132,273,216 of record NC_091289.1, on the reverse strand, counting down.
AGTGATAGAAAGCAGAGGGTGGTTATAAATGGTATAGTCTCTAACTGGGTCGCTGTGACCAGTGGGGTACCGCAGGGGTCAGTATTGGGACCTGTTCTCTTCAACATATTCATTAATGATCTGGTAGAAGGTTTACACAGTAAAATATCGATATTTGCAGATGATACAAAACTATGTAAAGCAGTTAATACAAGAGAAGATAGTATTCTGCTACAGATGGATCTGGATAAGTTGGAAACTTGGGCTGAAAGGTGGCAGATGAGATTTAACAATGATAAATGTAAGGTTATACACATGGGAAGAGGGAATCAATATCATCATTACACACTGAACGGGGTCTGGATACACATGATGAGAGCATTATACTGCCTCTGTACAAATCCCTAGTTAGACCGCACATGGAGTACTGTGTACAGTTTTGGGCACCGGTGCTCAGGAAGAATATAAAGGAACTAGAGAGAGTACAAAGGAGGGCAACAAAATTAATAAAGGGGATGGGAGAACTACAATACCCAGATAGATTAGCGAAATTAGGATTATTTAGTCTAGAAAAAAGACGACTGAGGGACGATCTAATAACCATGTATAAGTATATAAGGGGAAAATACAAATATCTCCCTGAGGATCTGTTTATACCAAGGAAGGTGACGGGCACAAGGGGGCATTGTTTGCGTCTGGAGGATAGAAGGTTTTTCCACCAACATAGAAGAGGATTCTTTAGTGTTAGGGCGGTGAGAATCTGGAATTGCTTGCCTGAGGAGGTAGTGATGGCGAACTCAGTCGAGGGGTTCAAGAGAGGCCTGGATGTCTTCCTGGAGCAGAACAATATTGTATCATACTATTATTAGGTTCTGTAGAAGGACTTAGATCTGGGGATTTATTATGATGGAATATAGGCTGAACTGGATGGACAAATGTCTTTTTTTGGCCTTACTAACTATGCTACTATGTTACTATGTTACTATAATAACAGTTTAAAATTCAGGAAAGGACCACCAGGTGGCAGTAGAATGCAGGTTATCATACAAGGGCATGTCAATAAATTTTGAATAATTAATTTCTAAAAAAATCAGATAATGTAACGAGCATGGAAATCTCACCATAAATGATCAAAAATTGAGGTAATTTTGCTTATATTGCACTGTTCACATTTCATAGTACATTCCATATGAAAAAGTAAGGGATAAAGTGAACATAGTGCATGTAGCAGAGTTGATATTACAAATAAATACTCAAAAAATAAATGCAGTGACAAAAAAGTGAAATTTACCCAGAAAAGTCTAAATAAATAAATGAATAATAATAAACTACCTCTTTATTATTAATAATAAACTACCTCTTTAATATTATTTATTTATTTATTTAGACTTTTCTGGGTAAATTTCACTTTTTTGTCACTGCATTTATTTTTGAGTATTTATTTGAAATATCAACTCTGCTACATGCACTATGTTCACTTTATCCCTTACTTTTTCCATATGGAATATACTATGAAATGTGAACAGTGCAATATAAGCAAAATTACCTCAATTTTTGATCATTTATGGTGAGATTTCCAAGCTCGTTACATTTTCTGATTTCCTTAGAAATTAATTATTCAAAATTTATTGACATGCCCTTGTATGATAACCTGCATTCTACTGCCACCTGGTGGTCCTTTCCTGAATTTTAAACTGTTATTATTGTGTTTATAATAACATTTATATTTTAATCTTAAATCATTGGTTGTTGTTTCATATCTATAGGTGTTATGTATTTATACAGATGCACGACCACACATATAGTTGTTTATTTGGTTGATTAACTGTTTTGAACAGTTGACAAGTGCCACTAACATCCTCTGGAGGAATCGCGATCCACCCCTGGCTGTTAACCCTCTAAATGCCTCTGTCAAACTGTAACAGCAGCATTTAACATGCCCTTCTGGCAAGAGCGTCGGAAATCCCGCCCATAGGTGACCCCGTCACGTGATTACGGGTCACCGATGGGTTGGCAAAAATGAAAATACCTCTTGAAGGGGTTAAACTTAGGAAAATCACAAAAAATAAATGGGCTTCGCATCCTGTCGTACCAGCATTATTATCACCAAAAACATTGCGAAAACTGACATCAGCATTTTTTTTTTCATTTACTCATTGTTTTCTTAGGGTGCAAAAACGCTGTAAAAATGCTGGAAGAATTGACATGTCGCAATTTTAAAAAATGCAGGAGTTTTTCAATTCCGTCAGAAAAAAAAGAACAATGTGTGCATGCGACTTTTGAAACGTCATAGCTTTTACTGGTACTGTAAAAAGCAGCTTTTAATTTGTATAAAAAATGCAGCAAAAGAGCATAGAGTGATTTTTCTCGTTCAACCAGATGCACACACACACAGAAGAGTTAAAATCACTGCGCATTTTAATTTTGAAACTCTTTGCTCCCTTTAGTTTCTATAATCTGATAATGGTTCATTTTTAGATACAGTTTTCGATACTAAAGAGCCATGGAGCTGGGAATATTTTTAGTTTATCTCTCTGTGAACATTTATTTATTCATTTTTCCCTTAGACGTTATGTGTTTCCATCCTGAATTTCATTGCTGTTTACCGAAAACTCTGTCTAATGAAACTTGCATTGAAGGATGTTATCAATATTATTGCCGTCTCCTCCATTGCATCCCAACCTGCACCACAGGTTTTACAAAAAGCATAAGACGTAAGCTCAAGAAATGTTCAAAACTCCATACAAGGTGGTTGGAATGCTAAGCCTGGAATACACAGCTAGTCACAGATGAAAGACTGACAGGCTCGTGCTTCTCACTTTGCTTCATCCCCCTCCACTTCCTCGCTAATGTTTTCCTGCAGACATATTGAGCAGTACAGAGTAATCCCGAAGGACCTGCAGATGGTATTGTCCTTGCATTGAAGAGTTATTAAATTCTTAAGGTCACCATAAAAGAAGATTTCCATTAAATTGAGTTAATAAAAACATCGGGCAAAGGTTTTCTGAGAGCGCAGATGTCAGAGCCACGAGAGGCCCCAGATCCCTGGACAGATTCAGGAAAAAGAACGAAATAAACACAGTTTTAAAGCAGTCTGTGTCTTTACTCATTGAAGAGAAAGCAGGGCATTTTAATAGTTACCAGGTGTATATCGGGCCTTTAAGTGACATATGTATGAACCAATACAATGTCTTCTCCTCAGTATAAAATTATGCATCTAGGTGCTCCACAATTATTATTTTAAATGGAACATTTCAGAAGATTCATGCTGAACCATGGGTAGCATGAAATTCCGACAGGTTCCCTCGATACAAAGAGCTATGTGTACTGTGAAAAACTGCAGAATTTCAGATAAATCATAGATTTAAAAAGTAGGAGAAGCGCCTGCTGGACAAACCCTTTTAAGTTTTTCTTGAGCAACAGGTCTATTTCGAAAACTATGTATACTCTGAAACTCTGTAGAGAGTTTGGAAGTAAGGTGCAGCCCTCTGCTATGAATGAAAGAGCCTGTGGATATTTCATGCTGCCCATAATTAGGCAGCACAAATCTGCTGACGGGTTCCTTTTAATTTAGTCTTCTAATGTCTGAAGTGAGTAAACTGAAGCTGCGGACTTTCCAGTCTGAGTTTTGCTGCAGTGATCAGTTATGTGAAAAGTTGAAAAAGGAAAAGAATCAAAGTAAGGGTAACAGACCTATCTTCAGATTCAAACCAAAGGGTCCTTAGGCTGGAAAACAATATCCCTTCACCATCATAGACAGGTTTTTTCCCATAAAAGATGGTATACAGATGTGAAAATAGAGATGAGCGAACCTTTCAAGGTTCGGTTTGACTCGGCGAACATCTAGAAGTTCCCTCAACATATTTGCCAAACGTACCTGGACCCCATTTAACTCAATGGGAGGCAAAACCAAATGCATAGACAACACCCTAAGGGGAGCCCAAAGCTTCCCAAACAGCTTAAATTAGGAACAGACACCAGGAAAAGTGCCATCATTTGACCCAGAGTACAAGTAGTTTAATTGCAGAGCATGGATGCATAAGAAAGGGCCCAGGATAGGGCGTGGACCGGAATTTCTAGCTTAAACATTAATCAGTAACAGGTGGATAAGTGACAAGTGTAGGCATAGTGCTCTAAGAGCCCTGAAAAATTACAGACAGTCCAGACATTTACAAAAAATAGGGGCAGACACCAGAAAAAGTGGCATCAATTAATCATAGTAGAAATTTGATGATAGCACAGCAGCAGTCAGCCATGGGCCATGCATGAGGTATCAGGGTCTGGCCCAGCATTTACAGCTTAGAATTGAAGTTTCAATTAACCCTCAGTCAGGGGCAATATGTTTCTAAATGAGCTTAGGGGCATTGCGCCTGTCCGGCACAGGCTAGAAAATTGGCTATATTTTCCTTTTTTTTTAAATTTCAATGCTCTAAAAGTGATCAGTTACCTTAATAGGAATGTAATAAATGAGAATACACATAATCAGGTGTAAAAAAATGTTTAATAACCAGAAAAGTAATATGTTCCTATGTCTTGAGCATCCTCCTTACTCTCTCCATCTTGATCTCTATCAGACACATCTGGACATTCTTCCACATCATCTTCTGAATCAATGTCACTTTCTTCCCTTAAATCTTCTAACTGTAAGGGGTCTGTCTCATCATCAAGCAGTATATTTTGCACTTGCTCAACATGAAGGGCATTGGACAAGTCAAATATTCTCCTCGCCATTTCATAAGAAAAGCAGAAGCAAGAGAGAGAATATGTGTTAGGGTGCAATGTGCCTGAGAAGCACACTCTTATTTCTAACAAAACCTTCTATGACAAATCCACAAATTTAGCACTAGCTATTCATAAAACAAGCTAAAAAAAACTATTGGGATGAATAAAAACAGCAAATTCTAATCGTCAAAGGTGTGACGCATTGAGGGGCAATGAGCCTGAGAAGCCAAAACACTGATATCTGATCTCCTGCAGCTCTGCAGCACAAGAGGCTTCTCAAGTTTTACACAGCCTTTAAAGTTATGAAGGTACTGGGAGTAGGGTTGAGCGAAACGGGTCGAAATTGTTCAAAAGTCGCCGACTTTTGGCAAGGTCGGGTTTCATGAAACCCGACCCGACCCCAGTGGGGGGTCGGCCATGAAGTCGGCGATCTTTTGAATCTGGAATCGGAATTCCGATCCTGATTCCCGATATGTTTAAGATATCGGGAATTGGTATCGGAATTCAGATTAAAGTGTAAAATATAGAATTAAAATAAAAAATATTGCAATACTTACCCTCTGACGCGCCCTGGTACTAACCGGCAGCCTTCCTCCTTCGAATCCGCGCTTCTAGGACCTTGCCGTGACGTCGCGGTGACGTCGCGGCTTGTGATTGGCCGCGCGGCCGCCCATGTGACCGCTCGCGCGGCCAATCACAAGCCGCGACGTCACCCGCGACGTCACCGAAGGTCCTGGAAGGGCTGATTCTTAGGAAGGAAGGCTGTCGGAAGGAAGCAGGGCGCTTCCGAGGGTGAGTATATACCTAATAGGAATATACTCACCCTCGGAAGCGCCCTGCTTCCTTCCGACAGCCTTCCTTCCTAAGAATCAGCCCTTCCAGGACCTTCGGTGACGTCGCGGGTGACGTCGCGGCTTGTGATTGGCCGCGCGAGCGGTCACATGGGCGGCCGCGCGGCCAATCACAAGCCGCGACGTCACCCGCGACGTCACCGAAGGTCCTGGAAGGCTGATTCTAAGGAAGGAAGGTTCCGGGTTAGTACCAGGGCGCGTCAGAGGGTAAGTATAAGGATATTTTTTATTTTAATTCTATATTTTACACTTAAATATGGATCCCAGGGCCTGAAGGAGAGTTTCCGCTCCTTCAGACCCTGGGAACCATGGAAACCCAATGCACTGCATTGGGTTTCGAGTTTCGGCCGACCCCGACCCCGACTTTTTTATAGGATCGGCCGATTTCACTCGACCCGACTTTTCCAAAAGTCGGGTTTCGTGAAACCCGACCCGATCCTATAAAAGTGAAGGTCGCTCAACCCTAACTGGGAGGATGGTGTTTCCCAGACAAACCACTGAAAATAGAGAAATGAAACAAAGTGAGCTGCGCCTGTCAGATCAGTTGCCCCTGACGGAGGGTTAAGAGAAGGTAAGCCTTCTTTTCTGGGAGCCCTGATACCTCATGCAACAGCTCAAATTGTTTTTTTTTTCCAAGCCACACTTGCAGCACCCCAGAGATCTGGTCATTGCAGTATGACACTCTGCCACTAAGGGGAGTGATGGTACGTCTGATGGCACTGAAGGAATTCTACTGCCCAGGTATCACCAGCACACATTACACTTCACACTCCGGCCACTAGGGGAAGAAAAAGGCTTTATTTATTGGGCCACTCCTCACACTGGTAAAACTAGGGGTTGGATAGGAAGTTAGTCAGAAGCTGACTGGGTTGGATTCAGGCAACATCCCATAGCAGGGGGTGTTGCAGGGAGAAGACACAGGGGGGTCCCTGTCAGGCGTGGTAACCTGGCAGGTGTCTAGCGAACAGAGCAGAACGTAATGGAACCGCGCCTGCACACCCCGCGGCGGTATCCTAAGAGAGAGATACGAAGGGAAGGATATTGTGGAACAGTGAGAAACGAGATCAAGCACAAAGGAGAACCAGTAGGAGTCGTGCCGTGAGACCGAGGCAACATCCTACTGAGGCGCGTAGCCGGTGGCCGGAACACCGCGGGAGTAACTGACTCTAGGCCTTACCTTGAACTCCGCAGGACAGTTAATTATAGGTTGGCTGTCTACCTTAAATTTCCTACAAAGACATAGGGGGCAACGCGTGGAGAGGGGCGTCTCTAGGGTCCCGGAAGAGCTCCAAGCCTTCCCATCATACGGGTGCATCCTAGCCATAACATACCTGGGGGACGAGAAACTAGTAACATCTGGAACAAGCGAGAGAGAATTAGAAAGAACGAACGAACGAACGAGAACAGCAGTTGTGAGGACTATTCCGAATGCTCAGCAGGGTAGCACTACAACACACAGGCGCTAGTGGTAGGCACTGATTTCCACCTGCAAAGGGAACTCTGGAAGTGCCCATCGGACCGGCCGGTCTCAGATAGCCCTGTTAAGCGTGCTCTGGATTGAGGATCCTGAAGTCTTCAGTAAAGAGGTAAAGAGACTGCAACCTTGTGTCCTCGTTATTGACTGCACCTCACACCATCACCATCCACCTTACTGGGAAGCCCTGGGGACATACTTCACCTGTGGGATGGTATACCATCCAGCTGCCATTCCATCACCCCAGCGGACCCCACAGCAGCGTCGGTCACAGTGACCGAACACCACAGGTGGCGTCACGAAACCTTGACAAACTCCCATCACCTTTTTTTGGACGCCCCTTAGCAGGGTCACAGACCGGGTCTAGCCACCGTGACAGCCTCAGAACCGAACCAGAGAGGCCCGGTACCGAGAACTCGTGGCCCTGTGTTTGGGGGCGCTCCACACTCAGGTGGCACAAATATGAGCTTGGTAGAGCACCAATGTTAGGAAAAATGTAAGGATAGAAAAACAAACAAAATGAGTCACAGATAGAGAGCTACTCTTTGTACAGATATCAAGAGAAATATATCACTGTAAAAATTGCTGTACTTACTAAATATAATCTTTATTTAAAGTCTTAACGTGAACATAATAATAATAAGAGAGACCACTATCACCATTGAAAAAGTAAGAGAAGATAGGACCCAAGGGGTGCCTGAACCTATTAGATTACTGGACTGCTCCTACCTACCAGCAGAGGTTGGCACGCTAAGACCTGCGCACTGGTGTACCCGCTCCTCGATGGCTGTTTCTTCTATCCCTATGTAACTCTATGTGGGATGAGAATCCCATTCCATTCCCATCCCTATGGGGATGGCTGTTTGCTATTATTTGTTTGAGATACTTTATATTCAGATGATCATGTCATTTGCCAAGACAGTCCCAATTGTTGGTTTTGAATTGAATTTGTGGCTTATATATGCTGCTGGTTATATTCCCATTGACGGCTTCTTGTATTACAATTGCACACGTTTTGCTACTTAGTTTGTTTTTAAATCTTTTTTATCGTGTGTTTTTTTTAATGCAAATACAAATTGTGCTTATCAATTTATTATATATTAGGTGTGCGCGTTATATATGCATTGACCTTTCCTCTTCCCTTGGTTTACAAGACAGAATTGTATCTAACTAAATGACAAGTTGACTTGCAGCAGCAGGAGCGGCCTCTCTATGCTGTTACACTGAGAAAATGGCATCAGGAAAACAACATGTCCTCTTTTTATATGGAGAGGGACATGTGATTCGGCAGCCAATCACAGAAGACCTTGTGTCATGATGTTGAGGATGGATTCTGCGCCCTGATTGGCTGCCTTAATATACACACATTAAGTTTTTGAAAAAAAAAATACATTCTACCTCTCCTTTGACCTGGGCACACACTCTCCCCTCATAAAACACCCCCCCCCCTCTCATCATACTGCACCACTATCCTATCCAAAGTCATATCAAAAGCATTAGTGGAAACGCGATCATTTACAGAACTGTGAATGAATTTTCCCAACTTTGAGGAATATTGGTCGGGAAACCGAACACAAATCCGAATGTGCTAGGTTCATGCCAAATTTGAAATTGGCGAATGTTTTCTGAACAAGTTCGCTTATCTCTAGTGTTAAATATTCTACTACTTTTTGTGACCCCCATTTATCACAATAATTAGGGGTCCCTTCCATGAAACTGTAGCCAATCAGTGTCCTCAGCAATCATATGACTGATTAAATAGGACATTATCACTTCAGGTCCCAGCAAAGATCTCTGCAATGGTGATAGGAAGTAGCACGGGACTGATGTGTTAAGCAACACTTAATTATTTTGGAGCACTCCCTTCCATTTTTTGGGTTTTGAAAAAGTTCTTGAAAACCCTTTCAAGTATATAATAGAATTTAGAAAAGCACAGAACTTGGAGGACTCATTCTGTGCACAGATACTATATATCCAAACTTATTCACGACTAGACTTTGGGGTCTTACCGGCCAACATGCAAAGACATAATTTTCTAAATACAGATAATTGAATTTATAAAGACTGGCACAGAGTATTCTAATATGTCAAGGTACTGAGAGCTACACTCACTAACACGCTGCCCACAAAAACAATGCTGGGCCTCATCTGCCATTGTTCACCACCAGGTTTATATGAAGGAAAGTGGCCAAATCCAGTAAATATATCGTTACTCATTGTCTCTCTAGGCACTTAATGAGTTTTATAGTTACTATCCTATGCATACTGTATAAAGTCGTTTCTATATTATGGCATCTGATAGATATAAGTTATTTCAATTAAACAGATCCATGAAAGATTTACATTTAGAAAATTGTCAGTCATATGGTGGTAGAATTATTTATCTCACCATTATGAGCAAAAAAAAATAAAATAGTAAAATGCTAATCAGTTGTAAAGAAGGAGGTTATCAAAAGAATATTTAATACTGGACTGTTATAATTATTTTTATTGAGATTTTGTCAACATAGAGCAGAAATTCTTAAGTGTCCTGAATACACAGTATGTCAGGGATCGGAAATTTTACTGCAGTCTCTGTTTACAGCTGCTGATAATAAGAGACTTCCGAACCAAAGAGTGCATCTGCAGACGGTATGGGCTATATTATATACAAATATTGGACATGTTAAATTTAAATAACATTAATATTATATAGAATATACTTATACGATTAAGCTACTTAGCCATAATTTAGCCAATTCATGAGAGCCCACCAGTCACAACAGGCGACCTTTCTTTGATAGGGACCTTAACCATTTCTATCAGACACGCTTCTCCTGTGACAAAAGTCTACAGATTTAATGGGCAGGTAGGATCCAATGCTAATTAAAAACAGCCTTAGGCCAGGTTCACACAGCTGTATTTTTGGTCTGAGTGATGTACAGTGGACAGTAGAGTTGAGCGACCTTGACCTTTTTAGAGTCGAGCCGGGTTTCGCGAAACCCGACTATCTCAAAAGTCGGGTCGAGTGAAATCGGCCGATTATGACGTAAAGTCGGGATCGACCGAAACACGAAACCCAATGCAAGTCAATGGGGCAGCATAGTCGGCAGTGAGTGGGGGCCAGGAAAACACCTAGAGTGCCCATTTTAATGTCAAAACCATCCATTCTTCTTAATGAAGCTTGTCAAGCGTAATTTACCTTATAATAATTGGAAGGCATTTGAAATTGGGGGTCATTTGGCTAAAGTGGTGGTGGGTAGGGCTGGTTCAAGTAATTAGTGGGCCCAGGAAATCTGGACCACGTCACGGCAGTGGAGCAGGGAGAGGTAAGTATTTCAACTTTGCAAGTGCTGTGAACCTGAGCAAGCAGGGGGGGGCCACTCGTTGGCATTGGCACTGGCACAGGGCCCCTCAAAGTACAGCGGTGTGTTTGCACGGCGGGGGCGCCTCCCACCGGCAGCAACACTTTTGCGTACTATGAGAGGCCCTGTGCCAGTGACGTCGCCAACTAGTATTCCTCCCCCCACCTGATGAAGGAACCTGCACTTTCATCTGCACCTTCCTCTTTGTCCCCGTGTAAGGTGGTATGGTATGCGGGAAGAGCAACCTGACTTTCAGCAGGGTCACAATGTTGTTGTGTAGCGTGCACGGGGAATGTTGCGTTATGGGTCAATGTACCAGCAGACTCATCTATCACTGGCTGGGCAATGGGCAGGATGAGGAGGAAACACAGATATAGGCCCAAAGAATAAAGTTGGCTAAATGCAGTTCAAAATTGGTAACACAGGAATAACCAGGGGGCATTGCAGTGGAGGACAACTGGAATGAGAGGCTGACACAGAGAGTAGGCCAAAATCAGTTCAAATGCAGTTCAAAATTGGCAACCGTAGTAAACAGGCGGCACAGCTTTGTTCAGTGGAGGAGAACAGCAAGGAGTGGCAGACACCGATAGTAGGCCCCAACCCAACTAGTAGGCCAAATGCAGTCTAACATTAACAACTACTTAACGAGCGCCTGAAAACGGAATTTCAGGACAGGAAACCAGGAGAACAGCAAGGAGCGGCAGACACTGTTAGTAGGCCTCAAACCAACTAGTACGCCAAATGCAGTTGTTCCATTTAACCACAATTTAACGAGAGCCTGAAGATAGAAGCTCCGGAAAGGCAACCTGGAGAACACCTTGGAGTGGAACACACCATCTCTCTCCACCCCATACCCATTTTGTAGGCCTAATGCAGTGTAGTTTTCTACAACTACTAAACGAGAGTCGGAAGACCGAAGCAATGGCAAGGAAACCTGGGGAACACCTTGGAGTGTAACACACCATCTCTCTCCACCCGATACCCATTTTGTAGGCCTAATGCAGTGTAGTTTTCTACAACTACTAAACGAGAGTCTGAAGATCGAAGCAATGGCGAGGAAACCTGGAGAACACCTTGGAGTGTAACACACCATCTCTCTCCACCCCATAGCCAATTTGGAGGCCTAATGCAGTGTAGTTTCCAACAACTACTAAATGAGAGCATTAAGATCGAAGCTCTGGAAAGGCAACCTGGAGAACACCTTGGAGTGGAACACACCATCTCTCTCCACCCTATACCCATTTTGTAGGCCTAATGCAGTGTAGTTTTCTACAACTACTAAACGAGAGTCGGAAGACCGAAGCAATGGCAAGGAAACCTGGGGAACACCTTGGAGTGTAACACACCATCTCTCTCCACCCGATACCCATTTTGTAGGCCTAATGCAGTGTAGTTTTCTACAACTACTAAACGAGAGTCTGAAGATCGAAGCAATGGCGAGGAAACCTGGAGAACACCTTGGAGTGTAACACACCATCTCTCTCCACCCCATAGCCAATTTGGAGGCCTAATGCAGTGTAGTTTCCAACAACTACTAAATGAGAGCATTAAGATCGAAGCTCTGGAAAGGCAACCTGGAGAACACCTTGGAGTGGAACACACCATCTCTCTCCACCCTATACCCATTTTGTAGGCCTAATGCAGTGTAGTTTTCTACAACTACTAAACGAGAGTCGGAAGACCGAAGCAATGGCAAGGAAACCTGGGGAACACCTTGGAGTGTAACACACCATCTCTCTCCACCCGATACCCATTTTGTAGGCCTAATGCAGTGTACTTTTCTACAACTACTAAACGAGAGTCGGAAGACCGAAGCAATGGCAAGGAAACCTGGGGAACACCTTGGAGTGTAACACACCATCTCTCTCCACCCCATACCCAATTTGTAGGCCTAATGCAGCCTACTTTCCGACAACTACTAAACGAGAGCATGAAGATCGAAGCTCAGGAAAGGCAACCTGGGGAACACCTTGGAGTGTAACACACCCTCTCTCTACACCACGGAAGGGCTGATTCTTAGGAAGGAAGGCTGTCGGAAAGAAGCAGGGCGCGTCCGAGGGTGATAATATTCTTATTAGGTATATACTCACCCTCGGACGCGCCCTGCTTCTTTATTTGTAATGAATGTTTATTTGCAATGCGGTTTTGACTTACTCTATTTTTTTGGTAAATAATGATTTTATTATTTTCATTGTTTTGCATCTTCTTGGCAATAATATAAAGAAGACGCGACAGGACAACACTCGGTGGATGCCATATCTGTGTTTTAAATTGAAAAAAACTTTCAGTTAACTACTTGCAGGAGAAAGTTATTGTAGCTGGTGGCCATTTCTAGTACTGTACCAGATTTTTGTTGTATGTGTTTGTTTTTAATGTTAAAATGTCTGCATTTGATATCTCTCCAGTATTTTCTTTTTTATAAGCAAAATACTTATTTTTATATTTTGTGATGTTGGTTCCAGGGGAACACGGGCAGCAGTAGACAGGTCAGTGGAGGCCTAGTGGAAGGAGGGACCGCAGACAGGCTTCGAAGCCCTAACATAATAAATTGGGCTGGCTGTAGGCAATTTAAAATTGGTTCCAGGGGAACACGGGCAGCAGTAGACAGGTCAGTGGAGGCCTAGTGGAAGGAGGGACCGCAGACAGGCTTCGAAGCCCTAACATAATAAATTGGGCTGGCTGTAGGCAATTTAAAATTGGTTCCAGGGGAACACGGGCAGCAGTAGACAGGTCAGTGGAGGCCTAGTGGAAGGAGGGACCGCAGACAGGCTTCGAAGCCCTAACATAATAAATTGGGCTGGCTGTAGGCAATTTAAAATTGGTTCCAGGGGAACACGGGCAGCAGTAGACAGGTCAGTGGAGGCCTAGTGGAAGAAGGGACCGCAGACAGGCTTCGAAGCCCTAACATAATAAATTGGGCTGGCTGTAGGCAATTTAAAATTGGTTCCAGGGGAACACGGGCGGCAGTAGACAGGTCAGTGGAGGCCTAGTGGAAGGAGGGACCACAGACAGGCTTCGAAGCCCTAACATAATAAATTGGGCTGGCTGTAGGCAATTTAAAATTGGTTCCAGGGGAACACGGGCAGCAGTAGACAGGTCAGTGGAGGCCTAGTGGAAGGAGGGACCGCAGACAGGCTTCGAAGCCCTAACATAATAAATTGGGCTGGCTGTAGGCAATTTAAAATTGGTTCCAGGGGAACACGGGCGGCAGTAGCCAGGTCAGTGTAGTAGTAGTGGAAAGAACGGGCCGCAGACAGGCTTCGAAGGCCTAACATAACAAAAATTGGGCTGTAGGCAATTTAAAATTGGTTCCAGGGGAACACGGGCGGCAGTAGACAGGTCAGTGGAGGCCTAGTGGAAGGAGGGACCGCAGACAGGCTTCGAAGCCCTAACATAATAAATTGGGCTGGCTGTAGGCAATTTAAAATTGGTTCCAGGGGAACACGGGCAGCAGTAGACAGGTCAGTGGAGGCCTAGTGGAAGGAGTGACCGCAGACAGGCTTCGAAGGCCTAGCATAAGAAAAATGTCAATACAATGGTATTGACAGTGCCAGGCATTGAAGGATGTCAACGCATAGACTAAACATTGGTGGAGCTGTGAGAGAAAATTTTGCAAGTGGTAGAGCACTGTTTGACCTGGGGGGGGGGACTGTCTTGTGGCCGGCGGTACAGGCCCAGGGCCCCTCATATTACAACGGTGTGTCTGACGTTGGGTGCGCACCACCACCGCCAGACACTTTATTGTACTATGAGGACCTAGTGGCAGTGCCGTCGACCAAAAGCGGGCACACCCACCTCTTCAGACAAACAGTACTCTCACGGGTGCTGGCGCCAAGTGGCGATACCACGGCCCCGTGTGGGGACTTTGGCCATTTAGGGAGGTGTTAACATGTCGGATGCTGGACAATCAGGTGCTGCAAATTACGAGATTGGAAAAGTCATTCAGAATAGTCCACAGGCAAGACCTTTACATAGGAAAGCTAGGTGTCAGCCGGGCAAGGTGGGGCAAAAGATTTCGAAATCCAGTTGTGGTTCATTTTAATGAAGGTTAGATCATCTACATTTTGGGTAGCCAGACGAGTCCTTTTTTCTGTTAGTATTGAACCTGCAGCACTGAATACTCTTTCTGATAGGACACTAGCTGCCGGGCAAGCAAGCTCCTGCAATGCATATTCTGCCAATTCTGGCCAGGTGTCTAATTTTGATGCCCAGTAATCAAATGGGAATGACGGTTGAGGGAGAACGTCGATAAGGGATGAAAAATAGTTAGTAACCATACTGGACAAATGTTGTCTCCTGTCACTTTGAATTGATGCTGCAGTACCTGTCCTGTCTGCGGTCATAGCAAAATCACTCCACAACCTGGTCAGAAAACCCCTCTGGCCAACGCCACTTCTGATTTCTGCCCCTCTAACACCTCTGGTCTGCTGGCCCCTGCAGCTCGTGTTAGAATGATCACGGGCGCTGTGTGCAGGGAATGCCAGAAGCAAACGGTCAATAAGAGTTGATTGTTTGGTTGCTAATATTAGTTCCAAGTTCTCATGTGGCATTATATTTTGCAATTTGCCTTTATAGCGAGGATCAAGGAGGCAGGCCAACCAGTAATCGTCATCGTTCATCATTTTTGTTATGCGTGTGTCCCTTTTGAGGATACGTAAGGCATAATCCGCCATGTGGCCCAAAGTTCCAGTTCTCAAATCTGTGGTTGTGCTTGGTTGAGGGGCAGTTTCAGGCAAATCCACGTCACTTGTGTCCCTCCAAAAACCAGAACCCGGCCTTGCCGCGCCACCAATTTCCAGTGGCCCCGGAAAAGCTTCCTCATTAAAAATATAATCATCCCCATCATCCTCCTCGTCCTCCTTCTCCTCTTCGCCCGCTACCTCGTCCTGTACACTGCCCTGGCCAGACAATGGCTGACTGTCATCAAGGCTTTCCTCTTCCTCAGCTGCAGACGCCTGATCCTTTATGTGCGTCAAACTTTGCATCAGCAGACGCATTAGGGGGATGCTCATGCTTATTATGGCGTTGTCTGCACTAACCAGCCGTGTGCATTCCTCAAAACACTGAAGGACTTCACACGTCTTGAATCTTCGACCACTGCACACCTGACAACTCCATGTCTGCCATCCTACTGCCTGCCCGTGTATGTGTATCCTCCCACAAAAACATAACAGCCCGCCTCTGTTCGCACAGTCTCTGAAGCATGTGCAGTGTTGAGTTCCACCTTGTTGCAACGTCTATGATTAGGCGATGCTGGGGAAGGTTCAAAGAACGCTGATAGGTCTGCATACGGCTGGAGTGTACGGGCGTACGGCGGATATGTGAGCAAAGTCCACGCACTTTGAGGAGCAGGTCGGATAACCCCGGATAACTTTTCAGGAAGCACTGCACCACCAGGTTTAAGGTGTGAGCCAGGCAAGGAATGTGTTTCAGTTGGGAAAGGGAGATGGCAGCCATGAAATTCCTTCCATTATCACTCACTACCTTGCCTGCCTCAAGATCTACAGTGCCCAGCCACGACTGCGTTTCTTTCTGCAAGAACTCGGACAGAACTTCAGCGGTGTGTCTGTTGTCGCCCAAACACTTCATAGCCAATACAGCCTGCTGACGTTTGCCAGTAGCTGCCCCATAATGGGAGACCTGGTGTGCAACAGTGGCAGCTGCGGATGGAGTGGTTGTGCGACTGCGGTCTGTGGACGAGGTCTCGCTTCTGCAGGAGGACGAGGAGGAGGAGGAGGGAGTGCGAACGGCTACAGCCAACTGTTTCCTAGACCGTGGGCTAGGCAGAACTGTCCCAAACTTGCTGTCCCCTGTGGACCCTGCATCCACCACATTTACCCAGTGTGCCGTGATGGACACGTAACGTCCCTGGCCATGCCTACTGGTCCATGCATCTGTTGTCAGGTGCACCTTTGTGCTCACAGATTGCCTGAGTGCATGGACGATGCGCTCTTTAACATGCTGGTGGAGGGCTGGGATGGCTTTTCTGGAAAAAAAGTGTCAACTGGGTAGCTCGTAGCGTGGTACAGCGTAGTCCATAAGGGCTTTGAAAGC
Organism: Ranitomeya imitator; assembly: GCF_032444005.1. Lineage (NCBI taxonomy): Eukaryota > Metazoa > Chordata > Amphibia > Anura > Dendrobatidae > Ranitomeya > Ranitomeya imitator. Next base: position 132,256,792 of record NC_091289.1, on the reverse strand, counting down.
TTTGCTTTCAACTAACCGGTAGGGCATCATCTCTAACGAGATTAGTCTAGCTATGTGGGCGTTCAAACCCTGTGTACGCGGATGCGAGGCTAAGTACTTCCTTTTTCTAACCATAGTCTCGTGTAGGGTGAGCTGGACTGGAGAGCTGGAGATCGTGGAACTAGCGGGGGTGCCGGTGGACATGGCAGACTGAGAGACGGTGGGAGATGGTATTGTTGCCGCCGGTGCCCTAGATGCAGTGTTTCCTACTACAAAACTGGTGATTCCCTGACCCTGACTGCTTTGGCCTGGCAAAGAAACCTGCACAGATACTGCAGGTGGTGCGGAAAATGGTGGCCCTACACTGCCGGAAGGGATGTTGCGTTGATGACTAGCTTCATTGGCCGAGGGTGCTACAACCTCAAGGGACGTTTGGTAGTTAGTCCAAGCTTGCAAATGCATGGTGGTTAAATGTCTATGCATGCAACTTGTATTGAGACTTTTCAGATTCTGCCCTCTGCTTAAGGTAGTTGAACATTTTTGACAGATGACTTTGCGCTGATCAATTGGATGTTGTTTAAAAAAATGCCAGACTGCACTCTTTCTAGCATCGGATACCTTTTCAGGCATTGCAGACTGAGCTTTAACCGGATGGCCACGCTGTCCTCCAACAGGTTTTGACTTTGCCACGCGTTTTGGGCAAGATACGGGCCCGGCAGATGGAACCTGTTTCGATGTTGATGCCTGCTGCGGCCCCTCCTCCTCCGCTTCAGAACTGCTGCCGCCTGCACCCTGTTCCCCCAATGGCTGCCAATCGGGGTCAAGAACTGAGTCATCTATTACCTCTTCTTGTAGCTCGTGTGCAACTTCGTCTGTGTCACCGTGTCGGTCGGTGGTATAGCGTTCGTGATGGGGCAACATAGTCTCATCAGGGTCTGATTCTTGATCAGCACCCTGCGAGGGCAATGTTGTGGTCTGAGTCAAAGGACCAGCATAGTAGTCTGGCTGTGGCTGTGCATCAGTGCACTCCATGTCAGATTCAACTTGTAATGGGCATGGACTGTTAACTGCTTCACTTTCTAAGCCAGGGACGGTATGTGTAAAGAGCTCCATGGAGTAACCCGTTGTGTCGCCTGCTGCATTCTTCTCTGTTGTTGTTTTTGCTGAAGAGGACAAGGAAGCGACTTGTCCCTGACCGTGAACATCCACTAACGACGCGCTGCTTTTACTTTTACCAGTTTCACGAGAGGAGGCAAAAGAGCTAGAGGCTGAGTCAGCAAGATAAGCCAAAACTTGCTCTTGCTGCTCCGGCTTTAAAAGCGGTTTTCCTACTCCCAGAAAAGGGAGCGTTCGAGGCCTTGTGTAGCCAGACGACGAACCTGGCTCCACAGCTCCAGACTTAGGTGCAATATTTTTTTTCCCACGACCACCTGATGCTCCACCACTACCACTACCCTCATTACCAGCTGACAATGAACGCCCCCGGCCACGACCTCTTCCACCAGACTTCCTCATTGTTTTAAAAACGTTACCAAACTAACGGTATTTGTTGCTGTCAAACAACTTACATGGTGAGCTATAACTTCAGTATGATTTAGCTACCCCTTTACAGGTGGGTGAGACCACAACGAAAATCAGGCACAATGTTACACACTCTGTTGTTGGTGGCAACAAATGAGAGAGATGCCACACACGCAGGACTGTCACTGAAGCGCAAATGTAAATATTAATCTCCCACTGATTTTTTTTTTTTTTAAAGGGAGACTTTAGAAAAAAAAAATAATAAAAAAATGATTTTTTAAGGATGAATTTATAAACCAAATAAAATGAAATGATTGTTTCAGGGAGAATTCAGAAAACAAATAAAAAAAAAATAGGCTTTCTATGGCCCACTGAGTGAGAGAGGACGCACCCAGGAGTCAGGAGTGGCACACAAGCCCAGAGGCCAATATTTATCTCCCACTGATTGATTTAGTGATTTTTTTCAGGTAGATTTTGGAACCCAAATCAAGCAAAAAAATTAATAGGCTTTCTATGGCCCACAATTGGAGAGAGAGAGATGGCACACCCAGGAGTCAAGACTGGCACACAAGCAGAAAGGGCAATATTAATCTCCCACTGATTTGTGAGAGAGATGGCACGCTCAGGACTGGCACACAAGCCCAGAGGCCAATATTAATCTCCCACTGATTGATTTATTGATTTTTTCAGGTAGAATTTAGAACCCAAATCAACCAAAAAAATAAATAGGCTTTCTATGGCCCACTATTTGTGAGAGAGATGGCACGCTCAGGACTGGCACACAAGCCCAGAAGCCAATATTAATCTCCCACTTTTTTTTTTTTCCAGGGAAAATTTATAAACCCAGTAAAAAAAATAATAAATAGGCTTTCTATGGCCCACTATCTGAGAGAGAGAGATGGCACGCTTAGGACTGGCACACAAGCCCAAAGGCCAATATTAATCTCCCACTGATTGATTTATTGATTTTTTCAGGTAGAATTTAGAACCCAAATCAACCAAAAAAATAAATAGGCTTTCTATGGCCCACTATTTGTGAGAGAGATGGCACGCTCAGGACTGGCACACAAGCCCAGAAGCCAATATTAATCTCCCACTTTTTTTTTTTTCCAGGGAAAATTTATAAACCCATAAAAAAAAAACAATAAATAGGCTTTCTATGGCCCACTATCTGAGAGAGAGAGATGGCACGCTGAGGACTGGCACACAAGCCCAAAGGCCAATATTAATCTCCCACTGATTGATTTATTGATTTTTTCAGGTAGAATTTAGAACCCAAATCAAGCAAAAAAATTAATAGGCTTTCTGTGGCCCACTGAGTGAGAGATGGCACACACAGGAGTAAGGAGTGGCACACAAGCCCTGAGGCCAATATTTTTCTCCCACTGATTGATGTAGTGATTTTTTCAGGTAGATTTTAGAACCCAAATCAAGCAAAAAAATAAATAGGCTTTCTATGGCCCACTGAGTGAGAGATGACACAGACAGGGATGGCACTCTAGCAGAAATGCCAATCTTAATCTCCCACAAAAAAAAATAAAAAAGGAACTGTCCTTCAATTACTATCTCCCTGCAGTAATCTCAGCCAGGTATGGCAGGCAGCAATAAGGAGTGCACTGATGCACAAATTAAATAAAAAGTGTGGACAAACAAACAATGCAGCTATCAGGGAGCCTTCTAGGGCAGCCCAATGAGCTACAGCGCTGAGGAAAAAAAAAAAATGTAGCTTCCACTGTCCCTGCACACCGAAGGTGGTGTTGGGCTGTGGAAATCGCTACAGCACAAGCGGTTTGGTGGTTAATGGACCCTGCCTAACGCTATCCCTGCTTCTGACGAAGCGGCAGCAACCTCTCCCTAAGCTCAGATCAGCAGCAGTAACATGGCGGTCGGCGGGAACGCCCCTTTATAGCCCCTGTGACGCCGCGGACAGCAAGCCAATCACTGCAATGCCCTTCTCTAAGATGGTGGGGACCAGGACCTATGTCATCACGCTGCCCACACTCTGCGTTTACCTTCATTGGCTGAGAAATGGCGCTTTTCGCGTCATTGAAACGCGACTTTGGCGCGAAAGTCGCGTACCGCATGGCCGACCCCGCACAGGGGTCGGATCGGGTTTCATGAAACCCGACTTTGTCAAAAGTCGGCGACTTTTGAAAATGTTCGACCCGTTTCGCTCAACCCTAGTGGACAGCACTAGTACCTATGTTATTCAATGGGGCAGTGCAGGTGAGAAACTATTTTCATAGATCAAATCTGCAAGTGAAAAGAGCCACAGAATGCACTAGTTTCTTCCATATTTCGGATAAGACTCAACTATTTAAGTCTATGGGTGCGAAAAATAAAAACAGATCCCATACGGATTAACCGTTTGACATCCAAGTTTTACTGATAAATTGTGATCCTTTAACACAGAAATGTGTTTTGATCTAGTAAATTTTTCATAAGCACAAGCGAACAGATGTTTGCAGCTTCATGTCCACTAAGGGTACTAATAAATGCAGTGAAAATTAAGAAAAATGTTTTAAAATATATAAAAGTTAAAATTACTTGCTTCTTCCTCCATTAAAAATTTGGAAATAAAAAATTTCCCAAAATACACATATTAGGTATCGCTGCATTCGTAAAAGTCCATTCTATCAAAATATAAAATTGGAAAAATGAGGAAAAAAATAAAAACACCAGAATTGTGTTTTTTGTTGACAGTTGCAACGACACATAAAATGTAATAAAAAGGTATCAAAACATCGTATGTACCCCAAAGTGATAGCAATAAAAACAGTGAAACTGGGTACAAAAACAAAGTCCTCACATAGCTCCTTATCCTGAAAATTGAAAATTTTACGGGTCTCAGAAAATGGCAACACAAGCAATTTTTTAAATTGTGTTTTTTGCAAATGTCTGAATTTTTTTTTCATCATTTAGATTAAATAAAACTAATACATGTTTAGTAAATGGGTTATCACTCTGACTTTGAGAATCATATTGCCAGGTAATTTTTACAGTAAAATGAATGCTGTAAATAAAAACAAAAGAAAAAAGCAATTGCGGGGTTTTTTCTTTTAGCTATTTCACAGGATTTGGAATTTTTTCAGAAGAAGCTCTCACATGGTTATGTTGACAGAAAAATAACAAAGTTGTGGCTCTTGAAATAGCGGCAGGAAAGTGTAAAAAAGGAAAATCGCCCAGTTGGGAAGGGGTTAAGAATTCTACGTATATAGCACATTGGCTGTAGAATATGCTTATAGTTTCAAGGTCCTTAACAAGGCCAGAATTCAGAACAAGCCATAGGAAGACACACGGAATCAGCAGAAGGAGCCAAATGAGCGGCAAGTGCATGCAGGGCAGGACACAAAGCTTGACTAATCTAAGCCTTGTGGCTATGTCTAATGCACCTTGGCTCCGATTCATCGTTGTCTTTGTGACTGTTTTTGGTCTATTTTTGTGCCTTTTAAATGTTACACCCAGGTCACTATTCTATTTGTACCTTTTATTAAATCTATTTTACTAGTGCTTGCCAGTTTTTTTTATTTTCCGCGTTCTGGGCAGAGTTTAGCGATTCCAAATGTTTTCACTTGATTCATCACAACTCTTTAAAAAGTTGTCACATTTGAAGCAACTCTACTCTAGTCTTTCAATTTTGTGAAACGTGCATCTTTTTGTTCTAAAGAGTTGGAGAAAAAGAGTTGGAATTGAGAAAAAAACTATTTTTGACTTTGTGCCAAATAATACCATTTTTAAAAATTTGGTGCAATACAGAAAAGGAAAAGTGATTTAAGAAAAAAAATTAAATAATGAATCGAGGCTAGTGATGAGCGAGTGATGATGAGCGAATATACTCGTTACTCGAGTTACTTATTCCCTAGCAACCAGGCAACCCCCACATGTACTTATGCTGGCTAACAGATGTAAATCATTCAGCTGCGGCAATAAGAACTAAATCTCCGAGCACTAAAAAAATATTCGAAGGACCCTCGAGCGTGCTCGAGAAATCTCGAATAACGAGTATATTCGCTCATCGCTAATCGAGGCTCTTGTGATGCTGATGACACAATTCATTTGGTGCATCTTACTCTAGCGGAATTTATAAAATTCCAGTGTTGATGAATTTCCCTGTAAATTTGTTTTTTTTTTTTTATTCTATGACAAACTATTTTTTATTGTATCGTTTTACATTTTGTATAGGGAAAATAGCAGCTGAATATATATAATGCTTATATCTGACAACCCATATATTTGTTTCACTAAAGGGATTGTAAAGCCAACATTTAATACCAAATACTAAAACTCAGCTGCAGCAGAACATTACAAAACTGAACCAACTTCAAATAAAACATTATTTTAAGGTGTGTGACATGAAGCTGGCTAGTAAAGCACATTGTTTTTTATGTTATGTGCCTGGGAAAATAAACTCAATGGAGTTAACTTTTTATTTCAGAAGCTCTGCTGAAAGTCAATTTTTATTGCAAGAGATCGAGGAAGGTTGTAATAAATGACACATTTAATTGAAAAGACCTTTCAATAACTTGTACAAGACGTACCTAAAGCTTTATTGAAGAATGGGTTTTATCATCAAGGTGGCCATGACAAAGCAGATTCAATTGATGGCGTTTAGCCCAAACTATTTTGAAAAACACATATGACCCAAGCATGTCCATGGATTCTTTAATCTTCTATATCCTTTTCTATATTCTTAGGACATCATTGGATTTGGTTAAGTTATATACGGAACATGGATAGATATGCAGTAGAAAATCACAGAGCTGTATTTGTCATTTGACATCATGGTTTCTGGTATCAATGTACTGTATAAGTCTTTTTCTTTTACATTAAGACCACCTCTGTGCATAGTCCTTGTTTATGGATTGTTTATAGATGGCAATAATATTCTTGATAAGGTCATACTAGTGGGTAGAAATGAGCTCTTTAGTATAAAGTTACAAAATATATTTAAATATAGCATAGTTTTTCATGAAGAAGAGTTTCAACAAGAAGAGTTTTATTTTACGATAAAAGGGTTCTCCCAAGAACAAAGTTAGGTTTAAAGTTAATTTTAATTAATAATAAGTTCCACAACTGGATGTGTTTTAAAAAACATGTCCCTGTGCTGACATAATCTTATAAATGTGCCCCTGCTGTGTATTGTGTAATGGCTGTGCCTGACCGTAGGGGAGCATGGTATGATCGTACCATATGTCATGGGCAGTGGAGGAAGCAAAAGACTTTACAGATAGCACAACAAGGGATCACACCTGATTCTCTTTGTGAGATAAAGCATTTCTGTTTTTAAAAAAAATGTTTTGCCTCAAATAAATAATCAGCTGTGTTCTCATGCTGTCCTGTGTGTATACATTTTTACTTCCTGTGGTATGGTCAGAAAATGTCCCTCTACGTGAACACAGCATCAGGAACTCAAATAGTGCATACATACAGTACAGCAGTAGAACCACCATCAGTACATGAATACTACACCAAAACTTTCATCAGTATATGAATGCAGTAACAGAACCATTATCAGTACATGAATGCAGCACCGTAACCATGATCACTACATGAATTCATAACATATACCACCATCTGTACAGGAATATAACACCAGAAGCACCATCAGCACATGAATACACCATGAGAATAACAATTAGCACATGCATACAGCACCAGAACCACCATCATTACATGAACACAACACCATAAGACCCATCAGTACATGACTACAGCACCAAACATAGCACAGTGATCAACTCCAATGTCATGTCAGCACCCATCATATACATTTATATTGCATGAATTATCAACTTCTAGTGTGTCCTTAAAAATGATAAAGAGATATCTGGAATTATTTTTACCAGTTATTATCAGACTACGGACCATACAAGATCTCCAGTACGAATTCCACTTAGTCAGAATCTCAAACAAACCTTTACATTCAGGGACTTTACAGGTGACGTCATCTCTGATAGTGACATGATCTTTAGGAGATGCCATGATGACATTTCATTTCCAAAATTTGTATCTGGCTTTCTGCAGCAAACTCTTGTTTTAGTTAAAAATGTGTGTCATTATGGTGCCCTCTGAATAAAACTATCCATGTATGTTTGGCCCCTGAATAAATACCTGCCCTTGAATGTGATACCTGCAGAAAATATCCCTCTAATGATTTGTTGCCGCTGCACTCTCCTCCCTTATGAGCTATAACCTCCACACCATTCTTCTTCATGAACTAAGACAGCTAGCTTCCTTATTTACAAATGATGGCCTCTATGCTGTCCCCCCTCATAAATATGGCCTCCATAGTATTCTCATACCTCATTGTCCCCCTTGCACCCTTTCTTCTCCATTTTTACCCCACTCTGTTCCCTCTCTAAAATGTCACCCTCCACTCTAAACCTTTTCTCATTGTTCTACTCAATTCTGCCTCCTCACCACTATGTAACCCCTCAACCCTGCTATGTCCGTTTTGCTACTTAGATTTCACATAGAAAACTAAGTAGCAATAAAAATGGAAATATCTTCTACTACAAAAAGGATCAACAAAAGCTTCCTCTGTGCTTGCTGCCTCAATGCTCCAGGCCCCTGCAACACGACTCTATGACATGAGCTTATGCTGCTGCATGACTTGAGAAGACACTATGGGCTGGGAGCTGATTAGTCTCTCTTTCCCTGCAGCTCTGGTTTTACATCTCTTCACGATGAATCATGTAAAGGGGAACTGGATTGAATCCTGCAACTCTCACTTTTCGCAAATATGGCTGTTTTTAAAACAACTGCTATGGGAGAACTGACCGAATTCTACAGTGTAATATTCCTCTCATGTATGTACAGCCTCATGATGTAGTTCATCATCCCTCTCAGCCCCTCTATATACAACCCCATCCAGCAGAATATCACTCATCTTAGACCCTCTATATACAGCATCATCCTGCAGAATATTACTTCTCACAGAAGCAGTTCTAGTCTCACACAATGTATGCAGAGGAGGAGCACAATACAGAAATGTCCGCATGAGGGTACAGTCATGTGATGCCATAAATGGGCCTCACACCACAGGAAACGTTATCACATAATGTTCTGATATCGCTGTACTCTGCTTTGTTCCTGGGCTATTATGTCCGTCTTTTGTCATTCAGCTTATTCAATAAAGAGACCACATAAACATCTAAGCTTTTTCCTCAATTAATATTAAATATTGAATCGGATTGTGGCACAGTTGCTCCCCGGTTTGGTGAACTGTTAAGCCACATTGGCTGAGTCCCACCTCTGCGAAGAGGTGACTGTGAAGCTACTAAGAAAGTGACACACAGACAGTTGCACAGTGACCAACGTGTTGTTGAGAATATATCCAAGAGACTATAGGAGGTATCAGCAAATTGTCACAAATGCAACCCCTACTTTTAGTACCAAGAAAAGGACCTACAACTTCCTCCTTCTGAGCTCATGAGCTAAAGCCCAGAATGCCCCCTTAATAAGTAGTACATGTGTTTCTCCAAAGTGTCCCAGTAGCCTTTTTTCAACCTGTCAATGCAAGGCGTCATTTCCCTGGTGCTACTGTAAGAAGGCATTGTGGCCTAAACATTCTATGATGGCCTGCCACATCTTCGAAGTTGTCTCTCATCAAGCAGATTTGGGACATCATTGGTCAGCAACTGAAAATGGTGCTGCCAGCGGCAGACCTCAATGATTTGTGTGCCTAAGTGAATTCAGCATGGCAGACCATTTCTTAGAAACCATTAACCCCTTCCCGACCCATGACGCCACGTAGGCGTCATGAAAGTCGGTGCCAATCCGACCCATGACGCCTATGTGGCGTCATGGAAAGATCGTGTCCCTGCAGATCGGGTGAAAGGGTTAACTCCCATTTCACCCGATCTGCAGGGACAGGGGGAGTGGTAGTTTAGCCCAGGGGGGTGGCTTCACCCCCTCGTGGCTACGATCGCTCTGATTGGCTGTTGAAAGTGAAACTGCCAATCAGAGCGATTTGTAATATTTCACCTATTATAACGGGTGAAATATTACAATCCAGCCATGGCCGATGCTGCAATATCATCGGCCATGGCTGGAAGTACTAATGTGCCCCCACCCCACCCCACCAATCGCCCCCCCAGCCCTCCGATCTGGCCGGTACACTGCTCCGGCTCCCCTCTGTCCTGTGCTCCGGCTCCCCCCGTGCTTTTGTCCGCTCCCCCTGTGCTTCAATCACCCCCCCGTGCTCCGATCACCCCCCCCTGCACTCCGATCCACCCCCCTCCGTGCTCCGTTCCACCCCCCCGTGCTCCGTTCCACCCCCCCCGTGCTCCGTTCTACCCCCCTGTGCTCCGTTCCACCCCTCCCGCGCTCCGATTCACCCCCCAATTCTCCGATCCCCCCCCCATGCTCCAATCCCCCCCCATGCTCCCCCCCCAACCTATCATACTTACCGATCCTGCCGGGGTCCGTCCGTCTTCTCCCCGGGCGCCGCCATCTTCCAAAATGGCGGGCGCATGCGCAGTGCGCCCGCCGAATCTGCCGGCTGGCAGATTCGTTCCAAAGTGCATTTTGATCACTGAGATAGATTATATCTCAGTGATCAAAATAAAAAAAATAATAAATGACCCCCCCCCCCTTTGTCACCCCCATAGGTAGGGACAATAAAAAAATAAAGATTTTTTTTTTCCACTAATGTTAGAATAGGGTTAGGGGTAGGGTTAGGGTTAGGGGTAGGGTTAGGGGTAGGGTTAGGGCTAGGGTTAGGGCTAGGGTTAGGGCTAGGGCTAGGGTTAGGGGTAGGGTTAGGGCTAGGGTTAGGGGTAGGGTTAGGGGTAGGGTTAGGGGTAGGGGTAGGGTTAGGGTTTTGGTATGTGCACACGTATTCTGGTCCTCTGCGGATTTTTCCGCTGCGGATTTGATAAATCCGCAGTGCTAAACCGCTGCGGATTTATGGCGGATTTACCGCGTTTTTTCTGCGCATTTCACTGCGGTTTTACAACTGCGATTTTCTATTTGAGCAGTTGTAAAACCGCTGCGGAATCCACACAAAGAAGTGACATGCTGCGGAATGTAAACCCCTGCGTTTCCGTGCAGTTTTTCTGCAGCATGTCTACAGCGATTTTTGTTTCCCATAGGTTTACATTGAACTATAAACTCATGGGAAACTGCTGCGGATCCGCAGCGTTTTCCGCAGCGTGTGCACATAACTTTAGAATTAGGCCATGTGCACACGGTGCGGATTTGGCTGCGGATCCGCAGTGGATTGGCCGCTGCGGATTCGCAGCAGTGTTCCATCAGGTGTACAGTACCATGTAAACCTATGGAAACCAAATCCGCTGTGCCCATGGTGCGGAAAATACCGCGCGGAAACGCTGCGTTGTATTTTCCGCAGCATGTCAATTCTTTGTGCGGATTCCGCAGCGTTTTACACCTGTTCCTCAATAGGAATCCGCAGGTGAAATCCGCACAAAAAACACTGGAAATCCGCGCAAAATCCGCAGGTAAAACGCAGTGCCTTTTACCTGCGGATTTTTAAAAAATGATGCTGAAAAATCTCACACAAATCCGCAACGTGGGCACATAACCTTAGGGTTAGGGTTGGAATTAGGGTTGTGGATAGGGGTGTGTTGTGGTTAGGGTTGTGATTAGGGTTATGGCTACAGTTGGGATTAGGGTTAGGGGTGTGTTGGGGTTAGGGTTAGGGCTGTGATTAGGGTTATGGCTACAGTTGGGATTAGGGTTAGGGATGTGTTGGGGTTAGGGTTAGGGTTAGGGTTAGGGCTGTGATTAGGGTTATGGCTACAGTTGGAATTAGGGTTGTGTTTAGGGTTAGGGTTAGGGTTGGAATTAGGGTTGTGGTTAGGGTTAGGGGTGTGTTGGGGTTAGGGTTATGGTTAGGGGTGTGTTGGGGTTAGGGTTGTGATTAGGGTTATGGCTACAGTTGGGATTAGGGTTAGGGGTGTGTTGGGGTTAGTGTTGGAGGTAGAATTGAGGGGTTACCACTGTTTAGGCACATCAGGGGGTCTCCAAACGCAACATGGCGCCACCATTGATTCCAGCCAATCTCGTATTCAAAAAGTCAAATGGTTCTCCCTCAATTCCGAGCCCTGACGTGTGCCCAAACAGTGGTTTACCCCCACATATGGGGTACCAGCATACTCAGGATAAACTGCGCAACAAATACTGGGGTCCAATTTCTCCTGTTACCCTTGTGAAAATAAAAAAATGCTTGCTAAAACATCATTTTTGAAGAAAGAAAAATGATTTATTATTTTCACGGCTCTGCATTATAAACTTCTGTGAAGCACTTGGGGGTTCAAAGTGCTCACCACACATCTAGATCAGTTCCTTTTGGGGTCTAGTTTCCAAAATGGGGTCACTTGTGGGGGGTTTCTACTGTTAAGCCACATCAGGGGCTCTGCAAACGCAATGTGACGCCCACAGAGCATTCCATCAAAGTCTGCATTTCAAAACGTCACTACTTCACTTCCGAGCCCCGGCATGTGCCCAAACAGTGGTTTACCCCCACATATGGGGTATCAGCGTACTCAGGAGAAACTGGACAACAAATTTTGGGGTCAAATTTCTCCTGATACCCTTGGGAAAATAAAAACTTGCAGGCTAAAAGATCATTTTTGAGAAAATAATTTTTTATTTTTATTTTCATGGCTCTGCGTTATAAACTTCTGTGAAGCACTTGGGAGTTCAAAGTCCTCACCACACATCTAGATTAGTTCCTTTGGGGGTCTAGTTTCCAAAATGGGGTCATTTCTGGGGGATCTCCAATGTTTAGGCACACAGGGGCTCTCCAAACGTGACATGGTGTCCGCTAATGATTGGAGCTAATTTTCCATTTAAAAAGCCAAATGGCGTGCCTTCCCTTCCGAGCCCTGCCGTGCACCCAAACAGTGGTTTACCCCCACATATGGGGTATCAGCGTACTCAGGACAAACTGGACAACAACATTTGGGGTCCAATTTCTCCTATTACCCTTGGCAAAATAGGAAATTCCAGGCTAAAAAATCATTTTTGAGGAAAGAAAAATTATTTTTTATTTTCATGGCTCTGCGTTATAAACTTCTGTGAAGCACCTGGGGGTTTAAAGTGCTCAATATGCATCTAGATAAGTTCCTTGGGGGGTCTAGTTTCCAAAATGGGGTCACTTGTGGGGAAGCTCCAATGTTTAGGCACACAGGGGCTCTCCAAACGCGACATGGTGTCCGCTAACAATTGGAGCTAATTTTCCATTCAAAAAGTCAAATGGCGCGCCTTCCCTTCTGAGCCCTGCCGTGTGCCCAAACAGTGGTTTACCCCCACATATGAGGTATCGTCGTACTCGGGAGAAATTGCCCAACAAATTTTAGGATCCATTTTATCCTATTGCCCATGTGATAATGAAAAAATTGAGGCGAAAAGAATTTTTTTGTGAAAAAAAAGTACTTTTTCATTTTTACAGATCAATTTGTGAAGCACCTGAGGGTTTAAAGTGCTCACTAGGCATCTAAATAAGTTCCTTGGGGGGTCTAGTTTCCAAAATGGGGTCACTTGTGGGGGAGCGCCAATGTTTAGGCACACAGTAGCTTTCCAAACGCGACATGGTGTCCGCTAACGATGGAGATAATTTTTCATTCAAAAAGTCAAATGGCGCTCCTTCCCTTCCGAGCCTTACCATGTGCCCAAACAGTGGTTTACCCCCACATATGAGGTATCAGTGTACTCAGGAGAAATTGCCCAACAAATTTTAGGATCCATTTTATCCTGTTGCCCATGTGAAAATGAAAAAAATTGAGGCTAAAAGAATTTTTTTGTGAAAAAAAAGTACTTTTTCATTTTTACGGATCAATTTGTGAAGCACCTGGGGGTTCAAAGTGCTCACTATGCATCTAGATAAGTTCCCTGGGGCGTCTAGTTTCCAAAATGCGGTCACTTGTGCGGGAGCTCCAATTTTTAGGCACACGGGGGCTCTCCAAACGTGACATGGTGTCCGCTAAAGAGTGGAGCCAATTTTTGATTCAAAAAGTCAAATGGCGCTCCTTCCCTTCCAAGCCCTGCCGTGCGCCCAAACAGTGGTTTACCCCCACATATGAGGTATCAGCGTACTCAGGACAAATTGGACAACAACGTACGTGGTTCAGTTTCTCCTTTTGCCATTGGGAAAATAAAAAAATTGTTGCTAAAATATAATTTTTGCGACTAAAAAGTTAAATGTTCATTTTTTCCTTCCATGTTGCTTCTGCTGCTGTGAAGCACCTGAAGGGTTAATAAACTTCTGGAATGTGGTTTTGAGTACCTTGAGGGGTGCAGTTTTTAGAATGGTGTCACTTTTGGGTATTTTCAGCCATATAGACCCCTCAAACTGACTTCAAATGTGAGGTGGTCCCTAAAAAAATGGTTTTGTAAATTTCGTTGTAAAAATGAGAAATCGCTGGTCAAATTTTAACCCTTATAACTTCCTAGCAAAAAAAAATTTTGTTTCCAAAATTGTGCTGATGTAAAGTAAACATGTGGGAAATGTTATTTATTAACTATTTTGTGTCACATAACTCTCTGGTTTAACAGAATAAAAATTCAAAATGTGAAAATTGCAAAATTTTCAAAATTTTCGCCAAATTTCCGTTTTTATCACAAATAAACGCATAATTTATTGACCTAAATTTACCGCTAACATGAAGCCCAATATGTCACGAAAAAACAATCTCAGAACCGCTAGGATCCGTTGAAGCGTTCCTGAGTTATTACCTCATAAAGGGACACTGGTCAGAATTGCAAAAAACGGCAAGGTCTTTAAGGTCAAAATAGGCTGGGTCATGAAGGGGTTAATAACCTTCTTGATATCAGACAAGGTGTGTTAGTGCATGAACTCTGTGTGGCACTCATACTCATTTCTGAATGAATTGAGATGTTTCAAAAACTTTTTTCCCGTTTTTTTTATCATTTACATATCACTAAAATGTCTATCCATCCTGTGATGTCTATTATTATATGACTTTTTGTTCTTGATGCTTTCCTTTTTGGTTATTATATACAGAAATATGTACATTTCTTCCACGAAGACCCACACATGCATGAATACTGAAGAGTCCATTACCTGAGCTCGCAGCTACACATTTAGCATTTGAGGAAAGATGGAAAAAGACACCGATGTCCTGTGCGTGTCCCCTGTTTTTCTGTAGCAGCCTATGTCTCCCTGCTCTACCACAGGTTTTCACTGTCTCAGCATCTTGTATGCCAACACAGTTAAGTTTGTACACCACCATGAGAGCATATTACTTGGCCTACCATCCGTTTCAGACAGAGTGCTTCTTCTAGTCCCATTATCTGAATAGCAAATAATCTGATGAAGATCTGAGTATTAGACTGAAACGTTACCCCCTTTTTTTGGATTGCACTTCTAATTAAGCATTATCTTTCTTTTACACTCTTCTTTGCACATTATACAGTATGCGTCCTCTCACTAGCTATGTATGAGAGCTGGTAGATTTTTACAATATCCCTCAGTCTCTCACTACTGCCTGGTCACCAGGTTGATACTTATGGATCTTGTACTGTACTTGTGGTGACAGCTCAATTCCTCAACATTTCATCCTAGCTCCTAAATTTTGCTCTTTACATCCTATCCTTCATATATTAATATACTGAACATTTTAGCTTTGACACAGAGAATGCTGTTAACCCCAAATTTGCCATTTGTAAGTATTCTTGCAAAGATGTGTATGGATATGGTGCGGATCTCTCAGTATACACTAGAGGCTGATGCCAGTAATTAAATTACAGTTAAACACAGATGGTTATTTCACAGCAGGTTCCCATCTCTGAGCCGTGCCTCCTGCCCTCTCCTCGTACAATATGCTGCCTAGTCCCCGATGTGTGCCTGACAGCGCTTGTGTGAAAGTAGAGAATTTCTCATCAAGCTTTTCTTGGTCGCTTCTTATCAAGTAAACTCAGCAAATTATCACTTCTATTTTATAAGAGAATTTGCAGCGTGAGGAATAACGAAGTAGAAATGTCTCAACTAAGCTCTCACATGTCTTGTTGCTCTGAGCAGTGTGCCAGAAACGGAAGCGTGGAGAATGGCAGGACACAGCTGGTAATGAAAAAATATTCCATTGTTCACAACCATATAATTGAATAAAATAACCATGTAATTGTGACAATACATGTTAATTTCACAAATATATATTGTACAGCCTTAGCGATTGTGTACGCCTGTTATGGTGGTAAAGCCCATTTAAAAAACTTTAGGAATTGGGATATACAGTGCAAATAGCTGTTTTCCTGGATTGCGAGTCTGTCTACTTGTAGGTAATCAATGGTCCTTTTTAGAGCAATAAAGCTCTGAATTTTTTTGATTATGTTACTGTTTTGTCAGGATGCTGTTTTTGCAATATGGCTAAGTATTCTGCATCACCTTCGATACTATCAGTAGCATAGCACCATCTAGTCAGGTGTATTCCAATAATATAAATTGGACTTGTTTGCTATTGTATGGAGAATATTTCTGCAATGTCTGACAATTTTAGAAACTGCATAAAACACACAGGATATCACAGGTTGCCAGGCCATACGAGTTTGGATTTAAAGAACTAATTTTTAAAAATCCCTATTTTAGAATTCCATATTGATTAAGGCACATCCTTGTTTAGGGTTGGGAAGATCTGGATAGGACAAAGGCGCACAGATAGGGTGCCATAAGGAACACAATTGGGGTGAGTGTGGTGGTAGGGAATGAGATGCTGCGAGCTCAGCATCATTGACCAGCAGTGACATCATCGAGGCCAGGCTGAACTGCGGTGACCCCAGGACCGTGAGAAAATGCATTAGGTGAGTGCATGGACAGGCTCAGGTTTGAGCTGAGGTGGTGACCATCTCCCATTTCCTATGGGTAGGGCCTTCCTCTCACCTTTTCCATCCCGTTGTTTGTTAGTTGTGCTGTCCATTGACCGACCACCATTTGGATCGGTTCACACAGTGACATTATCACCAACCGTCACATTTTTTTTCGGTGAGCCATGGCTCAAATGCAGGCCTTTGCCCAACTGATCCAGACCCTCACTGATGAGCTTAAGGAGCTGCGGGGTCAGGTGACACAGCAGCTTCAGCAGTTGACAGGTATCTGGGCCTCGGCTCAGTTGTAGGCTCAACCGGAACCCAAAATATCTCTCCCTGACCGTTTCTCTGGAGGGAGAGATAAGTTTGTAGTATTTAAAGAATCCGGCAAGCTGAGTGAGGAACAGCGTGTGGGGATTATATTCTCCCTTCTCAAGGGTGATCCCCAATCCTGGGCCTTCTCCCTGCCAATCAGTTCACCATTTTTACGGTCGGTGGACGAGTTTTTTGCAGCATTGGCGCTGGTGTATGGGGATCCTGATGGTGTCTCCCTGGCCGAGTCTCGACTTCATAAAATCAAGCAGGGGATCAGCCGGCTGAGGAGTACTGCTAGGGTTTAGGAGGTGGGCCACTGACGTGCAGTGGAATGACTCTGCCCTTAGGAACCGTTTTTGTCAGGGTCTGGCACCTAGGCTTCAAGATACTCTTGTGCAGTACGCTGCTCCCAGGTTGTTGAAAGCCACCATGTCCCTTGCAATCCGGAAGGATAGACGCCAAAGGGAGAGTCATACACCAAATCTGCCCCTGTTACCTTTCTAGGGAGGAGAACACAGCTTTGCAGAAGGATGAACCTATGTAGTTGGAACTGAAGTAGTGTTATCTCAAATGGAGTTGCCTGCGGTTCGCCCTGATATGGGGGCATGTTTTTACTTTGGGCAGACTGGTCATTTTATCAATGTCGGCCCAGCTCACACCAAAGTACCATCACCATCTCAAAAGTCGTGTCCCCCTGGTCGTGTGGAGGGAGGTGACCAGGGTATGTATATATCCTCTATCTTCTCATCTCAGTGTACCATAACTGCTGAAGTGGTGGAGGGCGGGGAGATAAGATGAGTGGGAAAAAATAATAAATTACTGATAGGGGTTTGTTATAAGTCTCCAAAAATAATGGAAGCAATGGAGAATATCCTCATAAAGCAAATAGATGAAGCTGCGACTCGAGGAGAAGTCCTTATTATGGGGGACTTCAACTACCCTGAAATAGATTGGGGAATGGAAATCTGCAGTTTCAGCAAAGGTAATCGGTTTTTGACAACTATGAGAGACAATTACCTTTCACAGTTGGTTCAGGACCCAACAAGAAGGGGGGCACTGCTAGACCTAATATTAACCAACAGGCCAGACCGCATAGCAAATATAAGGATTGGGGGTCACTTGAGGAATAGTAATCACAAAATAATAAGTTTTCATGTATCCTTTAATAAGATGTGTAGTAGAGGGGTTACAAGGACACTAAACTTCAGGAGGGCAAATTTCCAATGGATGAGAGATGTTCTTAGTGCAATTAAC
Organism: Ranitomeya imitator; assembly: GCF_032444005.1. Classification (NCBI taxonomy): domain Eukaryota; kingdom Metazoa; phylum Chordata; class Amphibia; order Anura; family Dendrobatidae; genus Ranitomeya; species Ranitomeya imitator. The sequence continues at coordinate 132,238,936 of NC_091289.1, read as the reverse complement.
TGGGCCGATATCCTGAGACATAAAAATACACAAAGAAAATGGGATACGTTTATTAGCATCCTGGATAGGACCTGTGCACAGTATATACCGTATGGGAATAAACATACTAGAAAAAGGAGGAAACCAATATGGCTAAATAGAGCTGTAAGGGGCGCAATAAGTGACAAAAAGAAAGCATTTAGAGAACTAAAGGAAGTAGGTAGTGATGAGACATTAAATAAATGCAGAAAATTAAATAAATTCTGTAAAAAGCAAATCAAGGCAGCTAAGATTGAGACAGAGAGACTCAATGCCAGAGAGAGTAAAAATAATCCCAAAATATTCTTTAACTACGTAAATAGTAAGAAACTAAAAAATGATAGTGTTGGCCCCCTTAAAAATAGTCTGGGTGAAATGGTGGAAAATTCCATGGCAGACAATATGATCAGTGATAACAAAAATTCCCCATATAGTGTCACCTACTTAACCCAGCAGGAAGTACGTCGGCATCTAAAAATCACTAAAATTGGCAAATCTCCGGGCCCGGATGGGATGCACCCCCGAGTACTGCAGGAATTAAGTACAGTCATTGATAAACCATTATTTTTAATCTTTAAAGAGTCCATAATAACAAGGTCTGTACCACAGTACTGGCATATAGCAAATGTGGTGCCAATATTCAAAAAGCGAACAAAAACTGAACTTGGAAATTATAGGCCAGTAAGCTTAACCTCTACTGTGGGTAAAATCCTGGAGGGCATTCTAAGGGATGCTATACTGGAGTATCTGAAGAGGAATAACATCATGACCCAATACCAACAAGGGTTTACTAGGGACCGTTCCTGTCAGACTAATGTGATCAATTTCTATGAAGAGGTAAGTTCCGGACTGGACCAAGGGAACCCAGTGGACGTAGTGTATGTGAACTTTTCAAAAGCTTTTGATACGGTGCCACACAAAAGGTTGATACATAAAATGAGAATAATGGGGATAGGGGAAAATATGTGTAAGTGGGTTAAGAGCTGGCTCAGGAATAGGAAACAAAGGGTGGTCATTAATGGAGCACACTGGGACTGGGTCGAGGTTAGCAGTGAGGTACCACAGGGGTCAGTATTGGGCCTTCTTCTTTTTAACATATTTATTAATGATCTTGTAGGGGGCATGCAGAGTGGGATTTCAATATTTGCAGATGACACTAAACTCTGCAGGGTAATCAATACAGAGGAGGACAATTTTATATTACAGGATGATTTATGTAAACTAGAAGCTTGGGCTGATAAATGGCAAATGCGCTTTAATGGAGATAAATGTAAGGTCATGCACTTGGGTAGAAGTAATAAGATGTATAACTATGTGCTTAATTCTAAAACTCTTGGCAAAACCATCAATGAAAAAGACCTGGGAGTATGGGTGGATGACAAACTCACATTTAGTGGCCAGTGTCAGGCAGCTGCTACAAAGGCAAATAAAATAATGGGATGCATTAAAAGGGGCATAGATGCTCATGAGGAGAACATAATTTTACCTCAATACAAGTCACTTGTTCGACCACACTTAGAATACTGTGTACAGTTCTGGTCTCCGGTGTATAAGAAAGACATAGCTGAACTGGAGCGGGTGCAGAGAAGAGCAACCAAGGTTATTAAAGGACTGGGGGGTCTGCTATACCAAGATAGGTTATTACACTTGGGGCTATTTAGTTTGGAAAATCGAAAGCTAAGGGGTGATCTTATGTTAATGTATAAATATACGAGGGGACAGTACAAAGACCTCTCTAATGATCTTTTTAATCATAGACCTGAGACAGGGAAAAGGGGGCATCCTCTACGTCTGGAGGAAAGAAGGTTTAAGCATAATAAAAGATGAGGATTATTTACTGTAAGAGCAGTGAGATTATGGAACTCTCTGCCGTATGATGTTGTAATGAGTGATTCATTACTTAAATTTAAGAGGGGACTGGATGCCTTTCTTGAAAAGTATAATGTTACAGGGTATCTATAATAGATTCCTTGTTAGGGTGTTGATCCAGGGAACTAGTCTATTTGCAGTATGTGGAGTCGGGAAGGAATTTTTTTCCCCAGTGTGGAGCTTACTCTTTGCCATGTGGGTTTTTTTTGCCTTCCTCTGGATCAACATGTTAGGGCATGTTAGGTTAGGTTGGGCTATGGGTTGAACTAGATGGACTTAAGGTCTTCCTTCAACCTTAATAACTATGCTACTATATAACTGAGACTGTACCAGTGCTTGTGGACAGTGGAGCAGCAGTCAATTTGGTGGATGCTTGCTTTGCTCAAACCCATGGTCTAAGGGATAGGACGCTAGCAAGACCCCTAAGCATTCAGACCAATGACTCAGTCCCACTCAGCCAGGGGATTGTGATCCAAGTCGTAGATAATATACACCTGCGTATAGTGACTCATCATGAAGAGTCCCTGTCGTGTTACGTCTTTGAGGGTATGCCAACTCCCATTGTTTTAGGCCTCCCTTGGTTGATAAAACACAAACCGGTCATAGATTGACGGTTCAGGGCAGTAGTCAGCTGGAACCAGTCATGTAAGGACTGCTGCCCAGTAGCTACAATCTCTGCCATCTTTCTGCAACCTACCCCTTCTTATCTGGGGGGGCAGCAGAGGTGCTGCCAGGGAGTAGGGGCAAGACTCAACTCTCACCACAAGCAAACCCTGTGTGGGAGTCTTCAGATGAGGAGGGGTCAGGGGAGGGTGTTGGTTCCCTCTGGGCATAGTGGGGGTATGAGTGTGGTGACACCTCTGCTGTTGGTTCCTCAAAGAGTTCACCATCTTGTGGCAAATGTATGCGTGGGAATAAATGTTAAGCTCCGGATCTGCGTGTGAACGAGTACGTGTGGATGTCCACCGAAAACATCAGATGGAAGTGTGCTAGGGTGATCAGGCCGTATCGAGTGTCAACTATTCTCAACACAGGGACTTTCCAACTGTAGTTACCCCCTATAATGCACATACACAACTCATTCCACAGGTTGGTGCTCTGGAGATTTGTGGTGCCTCTGGAGCCTACGTTATCGTTACCTCCATCGGGCTGCATTCGCCATAAACCTGAGGGTCAGGTGACTGCAGAGGTCAACTCTGGTGGATCGTGGCGTCCTCACCATGTGTTGTTTTCTGGTGAGGACTGGTGCTGAGAGTCCAGAGGCCCCTCATGGAAAGGGGGATACTATCACAATCCAGTTTTTGGACTTGAGGCAGCTCTGGTTCTACTCAGTTTAAAACTTTTTTCCTTTTGGACTATCGGGGGTTAATGTTAATTTTTCCCCCGCTGGCTTTCTGGTGTTACTGCAGTGCTGCTGGGTCAGCTGATGCAGGTGGTGACCACTCCCACCATCTTTTAAAATGTCACCTGATGCATCAGCTGACTGTTGGTGATACAGTTTCTTTCTGGTGACCAGCCTAGCAGGAGCAGCTCTCTGATGTCAGCCACGTCTGGTGATTGGAGTCCAGTTGCTGTTGTTATCTGCAGTGTGTAGCTTAGCAGCGGTGTTCTTAAGCTAAGTGTGGTGTTTTTTCACTTCCCCTTGTGTGTATTATCTGCAGAGGTGAGGCTAGTGCTCATTGATGACCAGTGTACTAGCCAGGGCAGTAATAGGTGACTACTAGGGACAAGGTATCCTGACGGTGGTGGGGGGAAGGACCAACATAGGGTGTTAGATGAATGCAGGGACAGGCTCAGGTTTGGGCTCAGGTGATGGCCATCCCCCATTCCTTATGGGTAGGGCCTTCCTCTCACCTTTTCCATCCCATTGTTTGTGAGTTGTGCCATCCATTGACCGACCACCAGTTGGGTCAGGTCACACCGTGACACGAATTTTGACCTACATTTACATGAAATGTTGTGACAGGGTTAACGATTTGAAAGAGTTTTTGATTCACACATGCAGCCTGGGCAATATAGAAACTGATTTATACTAGGAAATGATAGTTTTGCTTTTTATTGCTTCTGGAATCTAGAAACAAAGGTCTGATCATCAAAGCTTTTACTAAAGAATTCTATCGTAAAAGGTTTCATGGATTTGCAAAATTTAGATGCAACTCGGTACCTAAATTTTGCATCTTTTAAAGCTTTCAGTTTTTCCCAGTTCCATCAATATGTTGGCGAGCTGGGGTGGGACAGGGCGCAGCGGGGGCATGGAACCATGGCTCATCAATATTTATGAAGAGTTGTGGATTTTCTTAATCCAGAAATCTCACTACAATATCTGACTAGAGTAGGATTTGTGGCACAGAGCGTCGGGGCACAGGTCATCAGATGCCCCAGATTCATAAAGAGGCATGTACGTTTTCATGAATCTGGAGTATATGACTCCAGTATGATCCCTCATTAAGAAAGGCGTGAACAACTTCGTTCTTGATGAATCTTGACCCAAAGTCTCCATGGCTACAGACTACAAATAAATAGTGTAGTCTGATTCTGTAGTTACAGTACACTACAGTGTACATGTAAATCTTTCAGAGACAAGCCCAGCAATGCATTTACATGTCCACTCCGATTCTTCGTTACTGAGAAATTGGCATTTGAATAGATATTTAAATGAGGCTGAAGTGCTTTTGGTTGATGGAAGCTCTTCCCAAGCCACTGTCACTCCCATACAGCGCTGCCTCCTCCTGCTTGTCTGACACCTCCTTTGTTGTGTGGCCCTAAACAAAGAAGCTATTAGTCAAGCAGGAGGAGGTGGCCCTGGGCAAGGTATACTGTAGAGCTGGAATGACAGAGGCTTGGAAAGAGCTCTTGGGCTTGGGAAGCATTTTTTTTAATGGAGGAATGGACTGTCTAGATAAAGGTATTTCTGGACTTGTATTTGAAAGAGCTAACAAATAAATAGTTTGTGGGGTGAAATCCTGCAGGCAGGATATTTAACAAAATAGTTGGTTGCAAGGGTGGCCATATCCATTAAAGATGATATTTTACCTGACTACATCAAACGTTAAAGCAATTGAATTATTCTCTTTTTTTCTTCATTTGCTTTGCTTTCTTTGATGCAAGTGATGGTATTTTATAAAGCTGTAACCATTCCATGTCTCCTCCCGCGTACAATGCAGTAATTGGCCATTGTTCATCCTACATGGGATCGTAATTCAATTTAGAGAGCAACTAAGTTTTCCAATGTATACTTTCTAACATTTTCTACCAACAGTTATGTTAGCAATAGCAATATTGTCAGGAGCGTGAATTACACATTCCCAGTTACATTTCCCAGTTGGGGAATTAATCAGGAATTCCTATAATGGGATTCTACTTAAAGGGACTCTGTCACCTGAATTTGGCGGGACTGGTTTTGGGTCATATGGGCGGAGTTTTCGGGTGTTTGATTCACCCTTTCCTTACCCGCTGGCTGCATGCTGGCTGCAATATTGGATTGAAGTTCATTCTCTGTCCTCCATAGTACACGCCTGTGCAAAGCAATCTTGCCTTGTGCAGGCGTGTACTATGGAGGACAGAGAATGAACTTCAATCCAATATTGCAGCCAGCATGCAGCCAGCGGGTAAGGAAAGGGTGAATCAAACACCCGAAAACTCCGCCCATATGACCCAAAACCAGTCCCGCCAAATTCAGGTGACAGGTTCCCTTTAAGATAACAGCACATTTACCACTCAGTAGATTTCATTGTTCACTCTACTACACATACATCATTGTCACTTACTTTACTACATCATTGGGTATCATTTGTTAATTTCTCAATAGTATTTTAGCGCCAGGAGGTAATATGGCCATTGTTGTAGTCCTTTGTTTGTTCCTAGGTGCTTGTCAATCCGTAGTCCTGATGAAAGGTGACAATACTGTCTTACAGTTCCGCATTCTGCTTGGCATTCAGCCAATGATTAGGCAGTAATGGCACATTTACATGCAAATAATTAATATCTCTCCCATTTAGCAAAGAGTTAACCTCTTGCTTCATTCCTGTCACGTACTTAATGGACAATTAAATCACTCATGCCTATTGCAGGATAAAGGGCCGGTCTGTTGTTATAAAAGCAATAGCCAAGTATTATCAAAGAAAATAGACGTCGATAATAAGGAACACCAGGGTCATTTTTGGCACCAGCAGAAAGGGCCAAATGAGGACTGTTTTAAAACTTGAAGCAGGCATGTCATTTTACAGGTGGCAGCATTTTTGGACTTATCCTGAGCTACTGTCATTTATTGCTTATTCTCTTTTCACTTTATTTGTGTTACTTTATTTTTTTCATTGGAAATGTTCACATGTATAATCGATGTTCATACCAATTATGACTAAAATATCTGGTGAAAGGGAAACTGTCACCAGGGTTTTTGCCATCTAGTCAAAGAGCATGAGGTTGAGACAATGAACCTGAGTCCAGCGATGTGTCACTTAATGGGCTGCTTGCAGTAACCTTGATGAAATCTGAATTTTAGCAACAAAAGATTATCCCTAGAAGACAAGTACACCTGCTGACAGGTAGTCAAACCCCACCCCCAGCACAGTGTATACGGAAAGTTGCCAATCAGTGGTGTGGGTGGGGATATATACGGCTCAACATTCAGAGAACTGGTAGATCTGCAGTGACCAGTAAACTAAAGCTTGCTATACACATTAGAAGGCTGTCAGTCGAATGGTGCTTCTATAAGAAGGAAGACCGGGAGGCAGGTGCCTGCATCAGGCTGGGTCTGGAACTGCTGAGGCTGCTTCACATGTTGTACGAGGGAAAGAATAGGGGACAGTACAGGCCCCATGATCCACACGGGAAGAGGGGGCATGTGCAACACCCCCTAGAACAGTGGGGTACTCGGCGGTAATTAAAGGGGTGGTCACGGAAGCAGTGACCCGTCCGTGGCCTGTCCAACAAAAATGATGGAGGAAAGTGGAATACAAAGTCTATGGGGGACAATTCGTGATGCCAACTGTGGTATTCGGCCAGGATGGCCGACACTGCTTAAAGGGACCGCTGGACAGATGGTAATGCAACGAGGATGGTTTTGCTCCCCACAGGTTGAACGTGGGCCTCAGGGCCACCAGTACAGTTGGTAAGGGATGATAGATGGTGGGGTGCAGGATTGAGTGTACAGGAAATAATTGGTGGACACAGGGATTGCAGTCTCCTTTACCTTTTACAGGTGAATTGCAGGTGCAGTCCGGAGCACAGGTTACAGGTGTTGATGGGGTCCGGGCAGCCTGGATGTAATTTGAGATCCACCTAGCCAGGGGGGATTGGAGGCCTTCCTTTTATGCTGTATTCTCTGTCTCTTTCTGCCTGAAGCTTTGCACAAGTTACTCTCATTATCTTTTACTCCTAACCTGTATGGTTAACAGCATGAGCCTTTCATAAGTGTTGTGAATTCTGTGGCAGAGCTCCCTCCTGTGGTCACAAGTGGTACTTCGGCTGATTCTCTTTGTGAGCTTCCGTTGGTGGAGGAGAGTGGTACTGCGGCTTCTGAGTTTCCTTCCTCAGGTGATGTGGTGATGTCGTTAGGTGCTGCTCTATTTAACTCCACCTAGTGCTTTGATCCTGGCCTCCAGTCAATGTTCTAGTATTGGACCTGTTTTCTCCTGGATCGTTCCTGTGGCCTGCTGCTCTGCATAGCTAAGTTCCGCTTTTGCTTTTTTGTTTGCTATTTTTTCTGTCCAGCTTGTTTAATATTGTTTTCTTGCTTGCTGGAAGCTCTGGGACGCAGAGGGGGTTACCTCCGTGCCGTTAGTTCGGTACGGAGGGTCTTTTTGCCCCCTTTGCGTGGTTTTTGTAGGGTTTTGTGTTGACCGCAAAGTTACCTTTCCTATCCTTGCTCTGTTCAGAAAGTCGGGCCTCACTTTGCTAAATCTATTTCATCTCTACGTTTGTCTTTTCATCTTAACTCACAGTCATTATATGTGGGGGCTGCCTTTTCCTTTGGGGTATCTCTCTGAGGCAAGGTAGGCTTATTTTCTATCTTCAGGCTAGCTAGTTTCTCAGGCTGTGCCGAGTTGCATAGGGAGCGTTAGGCGCAATCCACGGCTGCCTCTAGTGTGGTTGGAGAGGATTAGGGATTGCGGTCAGCAGAGTTCCCACATCTCAGAGCTCGTTCTATGTTTTTGGGTTATTGTCAGGTCACTGTATGTGCTCTGACTTCTATGTCCATTGTGGTACTGAATTACCTTATCATAACAGTACTGGAGGACCAAAGTACTAATGATTCTCAATAGAGGGAAAAAAGAAGTTCTAAGACCATTTTTTTTTCTCTGCACTGTGTTTTGCCTTTTTTTTCCCCTAGACATTTGGGTGGCTCAGGACACAGGTGTAGCAATGGACATTAAAGGTCTGTCTTCATGTGTGGATCAGCTCACGGCAAGAGTACAAAATATTCAAGACTTTGTGGTTCAGAATTCTATGTTAGAACCAAGAATTCCTATTCCTTATTTGTTTTTTGGAGAGAGAACTAAATTTCTGAGTTTCAAAATAATTGTAAACTATTTCTGGCTTTGAAACCTCGCTCCTCTGGTGACCCAGTTCAACAAGTTAGGATCATTATTTCTTTTTTACGTGGCGACCCTCAGGACTGGGCATTTTCTCTTGCGTCAGAAGATCCTGCATTAAGTAATATCGATGCGTTTTTCCTGGCGCTCGGATTGCTGTACGATGAGCCTAATTCAGTGGATCAGGCAGAGAAAAATTTGCTGGCTCTGTGTCAGGGTCAGGATGAGATAGAGGTATATTGTCAGAAATTTAGAAAGTGGTCCGTACTCACTCAATGGAATGAAGGTGCGCTCGCAGCTATTTTCAGAAAGGGTCTCTCTGAAGCCCTTAAGGATGTCATGGTGGGATTTCCTATGCCTGCTGGTCTGAATGAGTCTATGTCTTTGGCCATTCAGATCGGTCGACGCTTGCGTGAGCGTAAATCTGTGCACCATTTGGCGGTATTATCTGGGCATAAATCTGAGCCTATGCAGTGCGATAGGACTTTGACCAGAGTTGAACGGCAAGAACACAGACGTCTGAATGGGCTGTGTTTCTACTGTGGTGATTCCACTCATGCTATCTCTGATTGTCCTAAGCGCACTAAGCGGTTCGCTAGGTCTGCCACCATTGGTATGGTACAGTCAAAATTTCTTTTGTCCGTTACCTTGATCTGCTCTTTGTCATCTTATTCTGTCATGGCATTTGTGGATTCAGGCGCTGCCCTGAATTTGATGGACTTGGACTATGCTAGGCGTTGTGGGTTTTTCTTGGAGCCCTTGCAGTGTCCTATTCCATTGAGAGGAATTGATGCTACGCCTTTGGCCAAGAATAAGCCTCAGTACTGGACCCAGCTGACCATGTGCATGACTCCTGCACATCAGGAGGTTATTCGCTTTCTGGTGTTGCATAATCTGCATGATGTGGTCGTGTTGGGGTTGCCATGGCTACAAGTCCATAATCCAGTATTAGATTGGAAATCCATGTCTGTGTCCAGCTGGGGTTGTCAGGGGGTACATGGTGATGTCCCATTTCTGTCTATTTCGTCATCCACCCCTTCTGAGGTTCCAGAGTTCTTGTCTGATTACCGGGATGTATTTGATGAGCCCAAGTCCGATACCCTACCTCCGCATAGGGATTGTGATTGTGCTATCGATTTGATTCCTGGTAGTAAATTCCCAAAAGGTCGACTGTTTAATTTATCTGTGCCTGAACACGCCGCTATGCGGAGTTATGTGAAGGAGTCCTTGGAGAAGGGGCATATTCGCCCGTCATCGTCGCCATTAGGAGCAGGGTTCTTTTTTGTAGCCAAGAAGGATGGTTCACTGAGACCTTGTATAGATTACCGCCTTCTAAATAAGATCACGGTTAAATATCAGTACCCCTTGCCGTTGTTATCTGATTTGTTTGCTCGGATTAAGGGGGCTAGTTGGTTCACCAAGATAGATCTTCGTGGTGCGTATAATCTTGTGCGTATTAAGCGAGGCGATGAATGGAAAACTGCATTTAATACGCCCGAGGGCCATTTTGAGTATCTAGTAATGCCATTCGGACTTGCCAATGCTCCATCAGTGTTTCAGTCCTTTATGTATGACATCTTTCGAGAGTACCTGGATAAATTCCTGATTGTGTACTTGGATGACATTTTGATCTTCTCGGATGATTGGGAGTCTCATGTGAAGCAGGTCAGAACGGTGTTTCAGGTCCTGCGTGCTAATTCTTTGTTTGTGAAGGGATCAAAGTGTCTCTTTGGTGTTCAGAAGGTTTCATTTTTGGGGTTCATCTTTTCCCCTTCTACTATCGAGATAGACCCTGTTAAGGTCCAAGCCATCCATGATTGGACTCAGCCGACATCTCTGAAAAGTCTGCAAAAGTTCCTGGGCTTTGCTAATTTTTATCGTCGCTTCATCTGCAATTTTTCTAGTATTGCTAAACCATTGACCGATTTGACCAAGAAGGGTGCTGATGTGGTCAATTGGTCTTCTGCTGCTGTGGAAGCTTTTCAAGAGTTGAAGCGTCGTTTTTCTTCTGCCCCTGTGTTGTGTCAGCCAGATGTTTCGCTTCCATTCCAGGTCGAGGTTGATGCTTCTGAGATTGGAGCAGGGGCTGTTTTGTCGCAGAGGTGTTCTGATTGCTCGGTGATGAAACCATGCACCTTCTTTTCCAGGAAGTTTTCGCCTGCTGAGCGAAATTATGATGTTGGCAATCGAGAGTTACTGGCCATGAAGTGGGCATTCAAGGAGTGGCGTCATTGGCTTGAAGGAGCTAAGCATCGCGTGGTGGTCTTGACTGATCATAAGAGCTTGACTTATCTCGAGTCTGCCAAGCGGTTGAATCCTAGACAGGCTCGTTGGTCGCTGTTTTTTGCCCGTTTTGACTTTGTGATTTCGTACCTTCTGGGCTCTAAAAATGTGAAGGCGGATGCTCTGTCTAGGAGTTTTGTGCCCAACTCTCCGGGTTTATCTGAGCCGGCGGGTATTCTCAAAGAGGGAGTAATTGTGTCTGCCATCTCCCCTGATTTGCGGCGGGTGCTGCAAAAATTTCAGGCTAATAAACCTGATCGTTGCCCAGCAGAGAGACTGTTTGTCTCAGATAAGTGGACGAATAAAGTTATCTCTGAGGTTCATTGTTCGGTGTTGGCTGGTCATCCTGGAATCTTTGGTACCAGAGAGTTAGTGGCTAGATCCTTTTGGTGGCCATCTCTGTCGCGGGATGTGCGTTCTTTTGTGCAGTCCTGTGGGATTTGTGCTCGGGCTAAGCCCTGCTGTTCTCGTGCCAGTGGGTTGCTTTTGCCCTTGCCGGTCCCGAAGAGGCCTTGGACACATATCTCTATGGATTTTATTTCAGATCTTCCCGTCTCTCAAAAGATGTCAGTCATTTGGGTGGTCTGTGATCGCTTCTCTAAGATGGTCCATTTGGTACCCTTGTCTAAATTACCTTCCTCCTCTGATTTGGTGCCATTGTTCTTCCAGCATGTGGTTCGTTTACATGGCATTCCAGAGAATATCGTTTCTGACAGAGGTTCCCAGTTTGTTTCGAGGTTTTGGCGAGCCTTTTGTGGTAGGATGGGCATTGACTTGTCTTTTTCCTCGGCTTTCCATCCTCAAACTAATGGCCAGACCGAACGAACCAATCAGACCTTGGAAACATATCTGAGATGCTTTGTTTCTGCTGATCAGGATGACTGGGTGTCCTTTTTGCCTTTGGCTGAGTTCGCCCTTAATAATCGGGCCAGCTCGGCTACCTTGGTTTCGCCGTTTTTCTGCAACTCTGGGTTCCATCCTCGTTTCTCTTCAGGGCAGGTTGAGTCTTCGGACTGTCCTGGTGTGGATACGGTGGTGGACAGGTTGCAGCAGATTTGGACTCATGTAGTGGACAATTTGACCTTGTCCCAAGAGAAGGCTCAACGTTTCGCTAATCGCAGACCCTGTGTGGGTCCTCGACTTCGTGTTGGGGATTTGGTTTGGTTATCTTCTCGTCATATTCCTATGAAGGTTTCCTCTCCTAAGTTTAAACCTCGTTTCATTGGTCCGTATAGGATTTCTGAGGTTCTTAATCCTGTGTCTTTTCGTCTGACCCTTCCAGATTCTTTTTCCATACATAACGTATTCCATAGGTCATTGTTGCGGAGATACGTGGCACCTATGGTTCCATCTGTTCATCCTCCTGCCCCGGTTTTGGTGGAGGGGGAGTTGGAGTATATTGTGGAGAAGATTTTGGATTCTCGTGTTTCAAGACGGAAACTTCAGTATCTGGTTAAGTGGAAGGGTTATGCTCAGGAAGATAATTCCTGGGTCTTTGCCTCTGATGTCCATGCTCCCGATCTTGTTCGTGCCTTTCATATGGCTCATCCTGGTCGTCCTGGGGGCTCTGGTGAGGGTTCGGTGACCCCTCCTCAAGGGGGGGTACTGTTGTGAATTCTGTGGCAGAGCTCCCTCCTGTGGTCACAAGTGGTACTTCGGCTGATTCTCTTTGTGAGCTTCCGTTGGTGGAGGAGAGTGGTACTGCGGCTTCTGAGTTTCCTTCCTCAGGTGATGTGGTGATGTCGTTAGGTGCTGCTCTATTTAACTCCACCTAGTGCTTTGATCCTGGCCTCCAGTCAATGTTCTAGTATTGGACCTGTTTTCTCCTGGATCGTTCCTGTGGCCTGCTGCTCTGCATAGCTAAGTTCCGCTTTTGCTTTTTTGTTTGCTATTTTTTCTGTCCAGCTTGTTTAATATTGTTTTCTTGCTTGCTGGAAGCTCTGGGACGCAGAGGGTGTACCTCCGTGCCGTTAGTTCGGTACGGAGGGTCTTTTTGCCCCCTTTGCGTGGTTTTTGTAGGGTTTTGTGTTGACCGCAAAGTTACCTTTCCTATCCTTGCTCTGTTCAGAAAGTCGGGCCTCACTTTGCTAAATCTATTTCATCTCTACGTTTGTCTTTTCATCTTAACTCACAGTCATTATTAGTGTTGAGCGATACCGTCCGATACTTGAAAGTATCGGTATCGGATAGTATCGGCCGATACCCGAAAAATATCGGATATCGCCAATACTGATATCCGATACCAATACAAGTCAATGGGACATCAAGTATCGGAAGGTATTCTCATGGTTCCCAGGGTCTGAAGGAGAGGAAACTCTCCTTCAGGCCCTGGGATCCATAGGGATGTGTAAAATAAAGAATTAAAATAAAAAATATTGATATGCTCACCTCTCCGGCGGCCCCTGGACTTCACACTGCTAACCGGGAGGCTTCTTTGTTTAAAAAGCGCGCCTTTCGGACCTGTGAATGACGTCCCGGCTTCTGATTGGTCGCGTGCCGCCCATATGACCGGCACGCGACCAATCAGAGGCCGTGACGTCATTCGCAGGTCCTCAATTCCTATAATTAGAAGTTTTGTGAATGAGAATGACGTCGCGGCTTCTGATTGGCCGCGTGCCGGTCACATGGGCGGCACGCGGCCAATCAGAAGCCGCGACGTCATTCTCATTCACAAAACTGCTAATTCTAGGAATTGAGGACCTGCGAATGACGTCGCGGCCTCTGATTGGTCGCGTGCCGGTCACATGGGCGGCACGCGACCAATCAGAAGCCGGGACGTCATTCACCGGTCCGAAAGGCGCGCTTTTTAAACAAAGAAGCCTCCCGGATAGCAGCGTGAAGTCCAGGGGCCGCCGGAGAGGTGAGCATATCAATATTTTTTATTTTAATTTTTTATTTTACACATCCCTATTGATTCGATACCGATACCCGATATCACAAAAATATCGGATCTCGGTATCGGAATTCCGATACCGCAAATATCGGCCGATACCCGATACTTGCGGTATCGGAATGCTCAACACTAGTCATTATATGTGGGGGCTGCCTTTTCCTTTGGGGTATTTCTCTGAGGCAAGGTAGGCTTATTTTCTATCTTCAGGCTAGCTAGTTTCTCAGGCTGTGCCGAGTTGCATAGGGAGCGTTAGGCGCAATCCACGGCTGCCTCTAGTATGGTTGGAGAGGATTAGGGATTGCGGTCAGCAGAGTTCCCACGTCTCAGAGCTCGTTCTATGTTTTTGGGTTATTGTCAGGTCACTGTATGTGCTCTGACTTCTATGTCCATTGTGGTACTGAATTACCTTATCATAACACATAAGCACTGTATTTTCACTGGCAGCCCCAGGCTCTTGACCTGCTGTGGTGCCTCCAGGTGTCAGATGGGCCAGGAGACCTTCAATCTCCTGCCCTCTGGTTCCTTTTGCTGTGCCCTTGGTACCCGTGGAACCACGGACTCTGGTGTTCGGCTTCTTTCACGCTTAATTCTGGGAAGAGCTCAGTTACAGCTCCACTCCCAGTCTCTCTCCTCACAAGCTTCCTCTCCCTCCACTGTCTCACACTTCACTCCCTAACCCCGCCTCCAGACCAGATCTTATAGGGAAGTTCCCCTGAAACTGGGTTTAGCGCTCCCATTTCTGGTCTGGAGTCAGGAAGGTGCTGTATGTTTGTGTTACCTGCTAAGGGGATCCCTCCTTTTTCCAGACATGACATCACCCCCCCCCCTGAGAGGAAGGCATTGCCAGTGTGGCAACCGAACTCCTGGGGTGCCACATGTGACCAAGCCAGGCAGTAGGCAGTAAGGAGAAAGTGCACAGTCAGTTTCCCGCCAACAACGCAAGCAGAAGAAGGTGTGCGGCATGCTCCGCAAAGTGACAGACAGCGTGAAGACGTACTATCGCCGAGGTCTCCTGAGCGCTCGAGCGGGACAGAAAGTGATGACCTGCACCACGAGCAATGACAGGCCACGCAGCAGAGAAAAGGACCGCAGATACAGGACGGCTGCGTGAGAGACTTACTGTGTGAGAGACTTTCCGGTAATGTGGACATGCAGAGCAGCATGTGCCAGGCAGAGCATTGCAGCACGGGCATCTGGGTGTCGTCTGGCACACAGAGGAGCAGAGCCATGCAGAGCAACCATTCAGGTGATGGCAGCTGCTCAGAGAGACACATGATACAATGAAACTTGCAGAGAGCTTTACTCTTTTGCTCCGCAGTTAAATGAACTTGGGGCTCAGCAGGCAAAAGTTGTGACAGCCCGCTGCCGCCAGAAGACAGATCGCTATTGTCGGACCTCATCAGAGAAATCTACACCGGCTGTTGCCGGCACTACTACCCCCACATGACCATGAGCTGTGGAGCCTCCTCTGGGGACATTACATTGGCCATTGCTGGAACTACAACCCTCACCAGATCATCTGCGGCTGAGGAAGCCAAGTACATGATAATATAAATAGTGATGAGCAAGTATACTTGCTGTTCAAGTTTTCCCGCACACGCTTGGGTGACCTCTGAGTATTGGTTTTCATCACCTCAGCTGAATGATTTACGGCTGTTAGCTTGAATTCATGTGGGGATTCCCTAGCAACCAGGCAACCCCCACATGTACTTAAGCTGAGTAGTAGATGTAAATCATTCAGCTGCCGCGATGAAAACAAAATCTCCGAACACTAACAAATACTTGGAGGTCACCCGAGCGTGCTGGGGAAAACCCGAGCAACAAGTACACTCGCTCATCACTATTTATTAAGTGATCTGTTGCTGCATTGTCATTGTTTCCCTTTCCTTCATTTTCTATTTTACTGTTTATCTCCCTTCGAAGAGTACCTTCACTATTAAATTAAATTGTTAACCATTGCTCTGCCTTTCTTGCATCACTGGATCCCGCAATCTGCTTACACTTTAGCAGATCGTTAGGCTCACAGCCATCTCAGCCGATACTCACATATACAGGACAGCTCGTTTGCCTGAGCGCTCATGTGTTAACTTAGAGAAAACCGCCAACTGACACCTCAACCAGCAGATTATCTCAGGGAGAACAAGGTGATCATCAGTTTGGAGTCAAACATTCCTGATCAAAATCTTTCTCGACCATCAGTTGACCCCTATGCACATTAGACTATCAGCTGAACTCATCAATATCGGTGGGCTCAGCCGACATTAGTTTAATGTGTATGGAGGGCTTAAGTGACACATTACTATAATCACAGTCTCTGCCCCTGCTTCAAGCTGCTCTCAGATGGGTAGGAAAAACTTAGTGAAATATTCCCTTTAAGGACAATTCTGTACAACAGCCAATAAATAAGAAAGGTTTTGTTAGGAATACCTGCTGTAGACCCAATTGTCCTCCTTTGGTTTCCAGACTGCTCCGCTGATCTGTCTGCGCTGGGGGTGGAGCTATCGTGCACTTGGGTGGTGTAACTACATACGGTGGTGCCTCACATGTGCAAGTGGTGAGTTATGTGGGAACATGGGACACTGTGTCTCCCAGTTGCCCGGTAATCCAGGACAATACCTTGCCTGGTGTTGGCCAATGATGGAAATGTGTGCACCTTGCTGTATAAGTGAGTAGGGAGTGGCTCCCTGGACATGACTGGGAGGAATGTATCACCTGATTGATATCTTTAGATTTGGGCCGGCTATTCAAAGCCTGCTCCTAATCCAGTCCAGTGCTGTTTATTCAATTGCCCTGCGTAGTGATATGGTGAGTGCTCCCTGGTTTGGTTTTCGTTGCTTCTCAGCAGTTGCTAATGGTCTTTATTGGTTCTTCTTCATTAGCTATTGTCCTGGGGTTTCCTGTTGGGTTTCATTTGAGTTTTATGCTGCTATCTTTGGATTATCTCTTATTACTTGGCTCTACATCATCCACGTCACCATACGCCAGCTATCCGGCAACAGCAGTCTGGGTAGGGGTCTGTAAAACCCCCTCCCTTTTGGGAGTGTGTGTAGAATATTCTGGCCCTTACGGAGTTGCCTAGCAGAGGTGGCTTGCGCCATGTGCATCTGGGATTGCACTTTTGTGGGTCCGATGCGAGTCTCTACAGAGTAGTTATTCCTGCACGTAACAGTTAATGAAAGTTGTTCACCCTCCACACCGCTGGTAAGCTCTGTCCTCCAGTATTGCTTGTTATTGTATCACTGGCTGCTGCACGTCTCTTCTGGATGGTTTATTTTTTTAGCTCACCATACGGTCTATGGCTCTGTATGTCTGTACACATGTAGAAACGTTTGATCTCTCTGCCCTTTCTTTTGGGTGACCTTGGTGTATCTATGCTGTCCTGTTGTATTTGTGAACATACAGTACATGCATTTTCTATTTTTATATGATATCTAATAAAATTTATATCTGCTTTTATTCAATTTCACCTGCTACTCCTAATTCTCCTTTCGTTCATTCCAATGTAATCTATGCTGCTATGCACAAGTCCATATTTTTACATGGACCTTGTGTTCTTGCAAAACACATGGCGATATGTCTATTTTTTTCAGCAAGGAGAAGGGACATTACAAGTCTATAGGGCTGTGAAAAACATGTGCAGCAACCGGATGGCATCTGTGTGATATACGTGTTTAGTAGAAGGATATGTGTATAGGAGAAGCTTTGTAATTCTTTCTTTATCGAAGCAAGAAGGGGGAGGAGCCAGCGCTGCCTATGGTCAGAACGCAATACATAAAGTGCAAATGCACATATTGATTTCTAGCTGTATTTCAAAATGAGACATTTAGCAAACAATTGATCAATTCTTTGAGCTACCCCGCCACTTCACGGCAATCTCATTATGGGGCAGTCCTACACTACGTTTTTTATATTCGCTGTGCCATAAAGGCCTCCTAAATAAATTAAAAGCAAGACCACATTAAATGCAAACTGTACCTAGAGCATTTCTGAATCACTCCCATAGCACCAGAGGGGCAGGTAAGGATAAAGGTTGACCAGGTCAGCGCCACAGATGAAGAGTGAGACAGGCTGAGACACAGGTGCACAATTAAACAAGGCACACACATACAGCAGCCCTGCCCTGCCTTAGGCTCTGTTTAATTGTGCACCTGTGTCTCAGCCTGTCTCACTCTTCATCTGTGGAGCTGACTGGGCAGTGTGGAAGTTGGACCTGAAATGTCTGTTTGGACCTGGTCAACCTTTATCCTTACCTGCCCCTCTGACGCTATGGGAGTGATTCAGAAATGCTCTAGGTACAGTTTGCATTTAATGTGGTCTTGCTTTTAATTTATTTAGGAGGCCTTTATGGCACAGCGAATATAAAAAACGTAGTGTAGGACTGCCCCATTATGAGATTGCCGTGAAGTGGCGGGGTAGCTCAAAGAATTGATCAATTGTTTGCTAAATGTCTCATTTTGAAATACAGATAGAAATCAATATGTGGATTTGCACTTTATGTATTGCGTTCTGACCATAGGCAGCGCTGGCTTCTCCCCCTTCTTAATTCTTTCTTTATCCATGCCGGAAAAACACTGATGGTAAAAACGGATGCATGGATGAAAAACTGATGACTCGCATTACATTGTGTACATTGTGCATTGTGAGCAAGCTGCTTATCAGTGGCGGGTGCAGGGTTACACTGATTAGCTTGACTGTTGTGCACGTGAGATGTAGTCCTGTAGCGATAATCTCATGTTGATAAAATACTGATATTCAAAATACAAAGCACTTTATATTAAATCACAAATCCTTGGAATCAGGCTTACCTGCCATGCATTGTGCTGATTTCAGATTACAAAGCAAAAACCTGCTGACAGATTCTCTTTAAGTCTAAGTTCACATTTGCGTTGTGCGCCGCAGCGTCGTCGCCGCAACGCACAACGCAAACAAAAACGCACCAAAACGCATGTACAACGCAGCGTTTTGCGCCGCATGCGTTCAACGCATGCGTCGCAAAACGCTGCAGGTTTTTGAAACGCAGTTGCGTTTTTACCAAAAAACGCAGCGTTTTTAGACGCATGCGTTTTTAGTGCAGTGAGTCATTCATCATCCCCCACCCACAATAAAAAGTGTCTACACAATAGATAAAGAACCACCAATGGCTAGAAGAGGGTTGGTGTTAACAAATGTGTATATACCCTGGCAGAGATGAATTCCTCACATTTTGCTGGTATTCATGATGGAGCGAACCATGAACAGTATCTACATGGATATGGATATGGAATTTGCCTTGGCTCATGCCTATGCTGTTGCCTGTTTTAATGAAAGGGAAAGGGAAAAACGGAGATGGAGTCGTCGCCGCTTTTGGATCCACCCTATAGTTGAAGTCCGGGAGAGTCGTGGAGCATACCATTGCTTGTTTGGCGAACTGAATGACAACCGGGAAAAATATTTCGAATATACCCGGATGTCACAGGAGAGCTTCCGCTATCTTCTGCGTCGGGTGGAAGGATCCATTAGCAGGCAGGACACGCAGCTCCGGAGAGCTATTTCCGCAGAGGAACGGCTGCTGGTGACTCTACGGTACGTTGCTGTTTGAATGACTGTGATATGTATTTACTTTTTATTTTATTTTATTAATTTTTTTCAATTGTAATGGTCAATGTACTTTTATAAATTATAATGTGCTTTATTCTAAATTTCTTTATCTTCTTTGCAGTTTCCTGGCTACCGGAGAAACGTTGAGGTCACTTCATTTTCAATTCCGGATTGGAGTGTCCACTCTTTCAGGAATTATTGCTGAGACATGCCGCGCTTTGTGGGATAATCTCCGGGAGGAATATTTACCTGTCCCTACAAGTGCAATCTGGGAGGCCAACGCACAGAAATTCAACCAAGTGTGTAATTTTCCAAACTGTATTGGCGCTGTCGATGGAAAGCACATTCGGATTACCAAGCCTGCGAAAAGTGGATCCCTTTTCTACAATTATAAAAAATACTTTTCAACTGTTCTCATGGCAATTGCCGGTGCGGACTGCCGTTTTCTCGCAGTGGACATTGGTGCATTTGGGCGTGCAAATGACTCGCGCACATTTAAAGAGTCGGATATGGGCCAAAAGTTATATGGAAACAATTTTAATTTCCCACAGCCACGACCTCTTCCCCACACCGAAGGCCCTGCGATGCCATTTGTTGTGGTAGGGGATGAGGCATTCCAAATGTCTGCCAACCTATTGAAACCCTACTCCAGTCGGGGCTTGGACCATACAAAAAGGGTTTTCAATTACAGACTGTCCAGGGCCAGAAGGACTGTGGAGTGCGCCTTTGGCATCCTCGTTTCCAAATGGCGGATATTGGGATCGGCCATTAATCTTAAAATTGAAACAGTGGATGAGGTGGTGAAGGCTTGTGTGGTTCTCCACAATTTCATTATGGCCAAAGAGAGAATAAATGTTGAACTGGATGAACCCATAGCCAACCCCTTGCCCGATTACCATGATCATCCTCTGAGGACAAGTGTGGAAATTGCGCAGATGCGTGATCGTTTTGCGGCCTATTTTGTGTCAGATGTTGGCCGTGTGTCATGGCAAGATCAAATGGTGTAGTAATGTTACTTTTGGACTGTCTTCTGATTGTAACTACACCAATAATACCTCTACTGTGACAGTTAGAAATATATTAAAAAAAAATAATTTTCCGTTAAATGTGCAATCAAAGTTCCGTTTAGGTTGGTTTGGTATATGTCAAATTTTGCATCTAAGTATAGTTCACAAATTTAATGTTCCTATAAAAACTTGAACCTGTTGTTTTTAAAATATTAAATAAAAAAGTTTTTAAATTCTATACCGATTCAAATACAATTTTTATACCATAATATTACATATACTTGTTTGTCTGATCGACCTGTATCTTTGTGTTTTACCTGATAAGCAACGATAACAGCGATGTTTTCCAATTGAAACCAGGGTAAATATCTGAAGCGTGGCCCTGCGCTTATCAACATGATGTACGTGGGCCTCTGCATCGTTGTTCGCTGGAGAGATGTCTGTGACAGCTCTCCAGGGACCAACCAGCGGACGCTGCAGTGATCTGCATCATTGTGTGTTTCGCTGCTGCATTAAGTGTGAACACCTCATACAGCAATGAGAGACACCCAAAAAAAGGCAAACTAAAAATTGAAAAAATAGTGTCTGACATTGCATATATGAGGTGTTTGAAGCACAAAATATGTGTAGACAGCACATGGCGTGATTTGCCGAGATAAATTCTGGAAAATAATAGCATAAATAATAACAAATAGTGTTTTTTAAAAATAACATTTTTTATTGGGGGAAAACAGAAAACAAAAAGGGTTCTTAAACTTAGGGGGTTTCCACCTGTGCCACCAGGGGGGAATGGTAGGTGTCTTCTCTGGAATGGTGAGAGAAATGGGAGGATGATGGAGAAGATGACGATGATGGCGAAGAGGAGGATACATAGTCAAGTAGACTTGATGGGAGATCCAAACCCTCCCCAGGGTATACTGGGGAGGAAACCGCCACCTCTGTAGGGGAGGGAGGAGGCAACACAAGCCTTGTTTGGCCCTGGCTGCTCCTACTGCGACTCGAGCCCCTACGGACAGTTGGTGTTGTCACTGGAACAGCAACCAGAGCCTCTTTGTGTGCCCGTCTGTGTTTCCTCTTTTTTTTTTTTTTTTTGGGTCCTGTGGCAGGTTCCCCAGCATGATGACGCCTACGGGAGGATGAAGGCATGGCAGGAGCAGGAGTCGGCGGCACTATGCTATGGTGCCTGTGGTGGCGTCGCTCGGCACGTGGACCACGGTGGGGTGGCTGGAGTGGCTCTCCAGCAGGAGTGGGAGTCATGCTTGCCAGCGACGGCACTACTGCCATTGTCGCTGACTGCATGACCCCAGCCTGCTGGAGAGCCCTCACGTAGGAAGTGTTGCAGGACTGCATCACTGAAATCTGTAGTTCCGGCGTAAGGTGTTCCACCATGCCCTTAGCAATGGTACTAAAAAAATGTTTTGCCGGATTTGAGAGCTCGGTTTCAATTGTTTCAAGGCGCCGGTCGATATTGGACAGACGAGTGTCCATGTTATCGCTCAACGCCTTGAAACAGTTCTGGAAAACCGTGCTCAAATGCAAAAATTCGGGCATGGTTGGCCTGTCCGAGGCCCGCTGGCGCTGTCGGGAATACCCAAACGAAGGTGCGCCAGAGGCCTCGGCCAGGGGAACACCTGATGTACCGGCTGCCGGTTCACCAGATGGTGGTGCAAGCCTGCTGTCGCTGTGGGAGGGCTGTGATGGATCAGATGGCGATTCATGAAGGACCGCTTCTGCGGGGCGAGCTCTCTCGAGGGTGCTGCTGTGTGTCCTGTGAAAAGATAATGAAAAAAATTAGTCTTCAATGAATAACCTCTCCCATACGCCAACTCCTGGAATAAAAATAGCATTACATTACACAATAATACAAATCCTCGGTCTCACAGTCTGTGTGGCCAATAATTAATTTCTGATTGTTATCGCCAGCTGACCGTTAGGGCCGACGATAACAATCATGAACATTCCCGCTGTCAAAGCATTTTGACCGTATACCACTGTGGGTATAAAAATTTTGTAATCGAAAACTCTTTCTGGAAGCTGCCTATGCCACAAAAATAGTTGAAAATTTAATGTCAAGATAAAAAATTAAATAAAAAAAAAAACCAGTGATTTCACTGATCTGATTGCAGGAACGACCATGATGTTAGGATCATGTGATCGAGACTTCATCATTATTCCTGCAATCAGAACTACCCTGACTCAGAACTTAACCTGTCATGGACTACAAGGACTCACGCTTAACCCAAAAAATTAACTAATGGCCTATATAGCATTTTAATAGGGATACATTTACGTGGATGGCCAATATGTTACGCTGACTACATGGATGGGCAATACAGTATGTGCCTGTGAAATATACTATGTGGATACGTGGCTAGAACGTGTGGTATGTGGCTGCGATATTGTTACCTGCCAATATACTATGTGGATGCACAATGTACGTGGCTGGGCAATGTACTATGTGTTTGTGCAGTAGGCTATGTGGCTGGGCACTGTAATGGGGCTGTGCAATATGTTTTGTGGACAAAATACTTACTGACGGCGGCCAAGGACTGGTCTTAAGAACTGTAAACATTTGGAATATTTATAGGGCACAGACTTGGCCGCAGCAGCACCACTCTTCGAGCGCTCCTCCTCTGCCCGTAGCCCCTTATTGAAACGGTCCTTGATGGATCGCCATCTGATCCTCAACCTTTTAACTGTGAATGCAAAGGAAAAAAAAGGTTACATATGTAGCATTTGAAATGGATAAAACAACCGTGTGCGATGCAAAACTTTAGGCGTTTATTGCATCACACACGGTTGTGTTTATCCTGGAAAGATGGTGGGTCATAGCAACGTATCTGCACGGCGTATCAGCAATACTCACCAAAGTTGGCTTTGTCCTTTGCAGGAGCTATGTCAAAGCCCTCCCACAGCGACTTTGCCACCTCTACCCACAAACGCCTCAACACCACCTGGTCCATGTGCCGGGAGTCACGGCTGTCCCACAACGGGCCACGCTCCTGGATGCTTGATATGAGGAGCTCCACATCAATGACTCCATGGTCCCGTTGTGAAACCTAGAAAAATTACAAACAGAAAAGGTTACAAATATGCAAATATTAACAAACACCAGCACCTGTCATGATATGTACCTTGGCCCTATCCTTTGTCATTTGATATATGTATATTGATGGTTTCTACACCTGTATTTTTGAATGTTTTGGTTGTTTCACCTTTCCTTCCCCCAATACTTGCTGCCCTGAAAAGTTTGAATGTAAGCTTACTAAACATCCCTAGTGAAAGCAGGATGCTAATCAAAAAAAAAAAAGAAATTGTTTAATAAAAATACTCACTCGCCGTGCTGACGCCACACCTTGGCACTGACCTCTCTGCTCCCGCTGACTTCCTTCACCCTCACTTGAAGAAGCCTGTAAAAATTGTATAAAGAAATTATTTTAAAAACTACAAATGACTGCGAATAGTAATGAAATTGACATAATTACTCACCACACTCCCCTGCGCCGATTGGCTCGATTCTGACACAGTGGCCATTGTAGCACGTTTGTTCTGGCATGAAAAAATGAAAAAAAAAAAATCAAAACTAAACCTAAATATGGCACATACAATAAAATATGCCCAAAATTTTTTACAACAACCACAATTGACTTTTGACTGATCGGACAAAGCAAAAATAAGAAAGCGACACCACAACGCCATACATTGCAAGAGAAGACAATCAATAGAAGAAACTATACAAGAATAGACCCAAACCAAAAAGCAAAAATAGACACCTATGTCCAAAAATGGACATATCAAAACTTTCTGAAAAAACATTACAGGCACAAAAATACAATGAAAGAGCAAAATAATGAACGCAATACTTTACAATTGCAACAAGACATGATCCTGAAAAACAACATCTTGTGACATCTAACCACAGAAAGACAAAAGGCAATAAAAACCATTCTAGATAACAAGCAATAAACATTACGGGACAACCGCTGTAAAAATATACAGCAACCCAAACATAAACCATAGCCAAATAGAAAATAAAACACATGGAATTTTTAAAAAAAGGCCACCACCAAAAATAATATAAACAAATAAAAATTATACTACACACTTCGCAATGCAATCAGTCAATGAAGGAAGATATATGCCATACGGAAAACGACGTAAAAACATCAGCGATATTTTTTAAAATAAAGGGAAAGTACAATTGAAACTATAATGGCATAGCAGCAGCACGGAACTATACAATACAAAGACATCATAAATGTTGCCCCCCCACCAGCAAGAAAATACACTCAAGGAAAGAAAAAATAAAGCCAACAGCATAATCCAAAACACAGCAAGACATGAGCCAAGAAAATGCCACACAGTTACCACCAACAATAGAAACCAGAAAAACATGCACCAGAAATTTTACAAGACAAAATGAGCAAAAATCAATACATTGAACAACCACATGACACAAGAACAAAACACATAACCAAACCCAAACTAACGTAAAAAAAAAAAATAAAAGAAAATAAATGCAATCCTATTAACCCAGAAGAACATCAGAACCAGACAAACAATTTTTCAATAACAACCCATAACCGTAATAGCACAGACCAAACATTACAAAAATATAGACAAATCAAGAAATAAAACACAGAATACAAAATGTGCAAAGAGAAATATATACTTACAAGTTTGGAAAGCAGATTCTCCAGTCTAGTCTTGTCTGGTGTGATGACTTGTGAAAGACAATGGCAAACCCCTCGTTTCTTTATATATATAGGTTGTTTTTTTTGTGTCTAGACAAAGTCTAGACAATGTTTTGCATTTTTTATTGGAAAACGCATGCGTCGTACAACGCACCACGACGCAAGTACTTGCGTCGTCTGCGTTGTCAATACAAGTCAATGGGAAAAAAGGCGCATCGACGACGCAAACACGACGCAAACACGACGCATGCGTTTTTTAAAAGGTCGGCGCCGCCAGAAAAATGCAACATGTTGCGTTTGCCGCGCCCAGACAGGTGCGCCCTAACGCCGCATGCGGCGTAAAACGCAACACAATGCAACACAACGCATGCACATGCGGCCCCATGCAGCGCCAATGTTAAAGATAGGGCCGCACGACGCATGCGTTTTGTTGCGGCGGCGACGCTGCGGCGCAAACCGCAAATGTGAACGTACCCTTATAAATTCTATTTGAACTTAGACACACAAAGAGAGTCAAAGGAAAGGCGGCAGCGCAGGCAATTTGAAAAGAGGGTGCACGCCTCTAAAGGTACCGTCACACTAGACGATATCGCTAGCGATCCATGACGTTGCAGCGTCCTTGCTAGCGATATCGTCCAGTGTGACAGGCAGCAGCGATCAGGCCCCTGCTGTGCTGTCGCTGGTCGGGGAAGAAAGTCCAGAACTTTATTTGGTCGCTGGACTCCCCGCAGACATCGCTGAATCGGCGTGTGTGACACCGATTCAGCGATGTCTTCACTGGTAACCAGGGTAAACATCAGGTAACTAAGCGCAGGGCCGCGCTTAGTAACCCGATGTTTACCCTGGATACCATCCTAAAAGTAAAAAAAAACAAACACTTCATACTTACCTACCGCTGTCTGTCCTCCAGCGCTGTGCTCTGCTCTCCTCCTGTACTGGCTGTGAGCGTCGGTCAGCCGGAAAGCAGAGCGGTGACGTCACCGCTCTGCTTTCCGGCCGCTGTGCTCACACAGACAGTACAGGAGGAGAGCAGAGCACAGCGCTGGAGGACAGACAGCGGTAGGTAAGTATGAAGTGTTTGGTTTTTTTTACTTTTAGGATGGTAACCAGGGTAAACATCGGGTTACTAAGCGCGGCCCTGCGCTTAGTTACCCGATGTTTACCCTGGTTACCGGCATCGTTGGTCGCTGGAGAGCTGTCTGTGTGACAGCTCTCCAGCGACCAAACAGCGACGCTGCAGCGATCCGGATCGTTGTCGGTATCGCTGCAGCGTCGCTAAGTGTGACGGTACCTTAAGGACTTGATCCAACTGCCTCAATATTTATATTTTTTTAACTTACTAGACACTGATGTGTCATAAATATAGATACTAACAGTATATTGGTATAATTGTATACTCACATTCGTTTTAACCCTCTTGCTTTTTAACATAAAATAAATTTTTCATATTCACTTCATATTTTCTACTATCTACTAGCACAACCCAACAAAACCTTCCATCTGGCTTCATTCATGTAAGGCATGTTCTCCTAGATTCAGCACGCCATGAAGCATGCTCATGTTTGCTGTTGTTTTAGTGGCTCCTTATAAGCTGTATTTATAAATTCCTTCCATCGCTGCAGTTAATTAAGTTGTAAAACTGCACAGTGAACACATCTCCCAAAGGTGGAATTATATGCAGACAAATTCTGACTGACAATATTGTCAGTAGACCAAGGGAGACGTATTGCATTCATTTTGAGAAAAAAAAGGAAGCCTTGAATTCCCTTTGCTGGGTTAGGATGTGCCTGCCATCCCTGATGTATCTGCTGGAAAGTTGATCTGACAAACCGCTTCCATGGATCAAGAAAATGTAAGAAAGGGTTGAAGTTTGACGAATAAAGACCATGCTACATTGTGCTGTTTACCAAATTTAGCATTTACTTCTTTTTGCTTTTTCAAAAAATAGAACTCATAACATTTAAAATATTTCTGTTTTGTGACACAGAGATACACGAGTATCCCTTTTTTTAGTGTAAAGGTAGGTCATGTGTGATGGTTAAGCAAAGACATCAAGATATTTGGTCCATTGTTTCTAAAATTGGCCAATATCATGATGTTCTTGATGCTTAGGCCTCTACTGTCCTTACGTGTATTGTGTCAAGTTCAATCATCCTATGTATTTTCGATTTATGTAATTGTAGATACAGAGCGCTAAGAGTTCAAGAGAAGACTTCTGGAAATACTCCTCATCGCTACTTTGTAACCATTATTATAACAAAACAGCTCAGCATTTTTTCCATAATGAGATCAATCCACCTGATTATCACACTCTACGCCTCTTTGCAATGTACAGTATATTCTAATTATTTATCCACAGGTTCGCCCCCATGATATACAATTTGGCAACAGACAATTAAGACGATCACACAGCTTTAGTGTGACTCTAACACATCAGCACATGGGCAGGTGGAGACAATGCCATTTTTGCTTGCTTGGATGACTACATGATTATATTTCCTTCTCTATTTTCCTACATAGGTAAAGAGACCAAAAGAATGTAGTGATAGAAACTAAACTCTCAACTCCTTTATTACATCTGTGTTATAGGAGCCGCTTAATCATCATCTGTAACTGTGATAGGATCCCACAATCGCACGACCTGTTGAGAACATATCGGGATACAGTCCGTGCAGTTTCATAATAGAGGACGTTCTGGTCACTCAGGTAAGCATATTGAAATGACATGGTATGTAATTCCCTCGAGGTCACCATGAGATCCCATGACAAAAGATGAGCATATAAATTCATGGAGGATTGAGCCTTAGTCAAATTTTCTGAAATTTGCAGTTCTATGTTAACTGAAAATACTCTGAGATTGGATGTGATTCTCTCACACTGCTGAACCATCGCTAAGTGAATAATACAGTTTTGTGTTGCCGTTCGAGATTCCGATAATGCCCTACATCTAGCAAGATATCATACCTTGTACATTGGCTTTCAGAACCTGGACCATTGCAGATCAGCGGTTCCCAATGGGGTACAGTCAGGAACAGCCCTGGCAGATTGGTCCGCAGAGTTGGTGTCCATTTACAGATTTTGCTGGGTAAATGGAATGAACATATATTGAAAACTTGCTGTGCTTCTTGATATCTCAGATTATCTTCCTTCTATTGACAGTTGTGTGAATTTATTTGACACAAATTAATTTTTTGAGGAAAATTCTTCCAACCCAGTTAAAAGTTTGAACGATCTCCTTTCTGCCTTTGAGCCAATAGAAATGAAGAAATGCATCAATTTTCAGATAATAAGGAAGCGTTAAGTAAGCTAATACTGGCTGAATTGGATATGCTGAGTGACTTTTTCCTCTGTCTATCTGTCTTTTTAGTTTTTATTCAATATCCATACTCGGCTTCTATGTCCTCGAAGTGCAGATTGTGCCAGTAGAGGTGATGGCACCTGAAGAGCTTACTTACTCTTGCGGGAGGTAGTGCTGTCGCATTCTGAGTAATCTGCTAGTTCGTACTTTGTCTCTGGAATTGTGTGATCTGCTGCAGCACGCTTTCTTCGAGCTTCCTTGTACTTATCCAAAGCTCTTGTTCTGTTGTTGTGCTTGCACTTATGGAGCTAATCAGTGCTTGTTCATCTCTGCGGTACAACATTTCTCACTGTCTTTGCCACATGATAGTAAACAACATTAGTCTATTTGCATAAAAGATGACTGCAATATGATGTTTGGTATCAATTTAACTTTTCTGTTGTGTTGATAGAAAACCATGGACTAAACATGATTTAAAGGGAATCTGTCACCCATCCCCCTGGATGTATATGACTTATTAATATGGGCATACAGGTAATAGAAATGTTAAGTTAGTCCTACCTGTATGCCTCATGTTAATGGTCTTGATGCTGAAAAATGTTATATTCTTTCATTATGTTAATGATTTCTTAAAGGCTCAGGGCAGTGCGGTGCCTGGAAGAAATCCCTGCCTCTTCTCTTCATTGTAATACTTACCTCCTCCAATCAGTGTCGGCTAAAGCACCGAAATCCTGCACCTGCACCTTGCAGTCCCTCAGGAATACATTCCTCCCTGCATAGCTATCGCCATGTGCAGGGAAGAAGTGGGGAGAGCATATTATCGCCGCGCACATCATACAGTCATGGCCAAAAGTTTTGAGAATGACACCAAAATTATATTTTCACATGATCTGCTGCCCTCTGGATTTAATTAGTGTTTGATGTTTATATCACATACAGAAATATAATTGCTATCATATTATGAGTACTAATAGGTTATATTGACAGTTAGAATGAGTTAATGCAGCAAGTCAATATTTGCAGTGTTGACCCTTCTTCTTCAAGACCTCTGCAATTCTCCCTGGCATGCTCTCAATCAACTTCTGGACAAAATCCTGACTGATAGCAGTCCATTCTTGCATAATCAATGCTTGCATTTTGCCAGAATTTGTTGGTTTTTGTTTGTCCTCCCGTCTCTTGATGATTGACCACAAGTTCTCAATGGGATTAAGATCTGGGGAGTTTCCAGGCCATGGACCCAAAATCTCTATGTTTTGTTCCATGAGCCATTTAGTTATCACCTTTGCTTTATGTCAAGGTGCTCCATCATGCTGGAAAAGGCATTGTTGGGCGCCAAACTGCTCTTGGACGGTTGGGAGAAGTTGCTCTTGGAGGACATTCTGGTACCATTCTTTATTCATGGCTGTGTTTTTAGGCAAGACTGTGAGTGAGCCGATTCCCTTGGCTGAGAAGCAACCCCACACATGAATGGTTTCAGGATGCTTTACAGTTGGCATGAGACAAGACTGGTGGTATCGCTCACCTCTTCTTCTCCGAATAAGCTGTTTTCCAGATGTCCCAAACAATCGAAAAGGGGATTCATCAGAGAAAATGACTTTGCCCTAGTCGTCAGCAGTCCACTCCCTGTACCTTTTGCAGAATATCAGTTGGTCCCTGATGTTTTTTCTGGAGAGAAGTGGCTTCTTTGCTGCCCTCCTTGAAACCAGGCCTTGCTCAAAGAGTCTCCGCCTCACAGTGCGTGCAGAAGCACTCACACCAGCCTGCTGCCATTCCTGAGCAAGCTCGGCACTGCTGGTAGTCCGATCCCGCAGCTGAAACAATTTTATGATACGGTCCTGCCGCTTGCTGGTCTTTCTTGGGCGCCCTGGAGCCATTTTGACAACAATGGAAGCTCTCTCCTTGAAGTTCTTGATGATGCGATAGATTGTTGACTGAGGTGCAATCTTTGTAGCTGCGATACTCTTCCCTGTTAGGCCATTTTTGTGCAGTGCAATGATGGCTGCACGTGTTTCTTTAGAGATAACCATGGTTAACTGAAGAGAAACAATGATACCAAGCACCAGCCTCCTTTTAAAGTGTCCAGTGATGTCATTCTTACTTAATCATGACTGATTGATCGCCAACCCTGTGCTCATCAACACCCACACCTGTGTTAATTAGTGTTGAGAGATACCGTCCGATACTTGAAAGTATCGGTATCGGATAGTATCGGCCGATACCCGAAAAGTATCGGATATCGCCGATACCGATACCCGATACCAATACAAGTCAATGGGACACCAAGTATCGGAAGGTATCCTGATGGTTCCCAGGGTCTGAAGGAGAGCAAACTCTCCTTCAGGCCCTGGGATCCATATTATTGTGTAAAATAAAGAATTAAAATAAAAAATATTGATATAATTACCTCTCCGGAGGCCCCGGGACATCACCGCTGGTAACCGGCAGCCTTCTTTGCTTAAAATGAGCGCGTTTAGGACCTGAGAATGACGTCGCGGCTTCTGATTGGTCGCGTGCCGCTCATGTGACCGCCACGCGACCAATCAGAAGCCGCGACGTCATTCTCAGGTCCTAAATTCCTAGAATGAGGAGTTTAGGACCTGAGAATGACGTCGCGGCTTCTGATTGGTCGCGTGGCGGTCACATGAGTGACACGCGACCAATCAGAAGCCGTGACGTCATGGAAGTCCCTAAACGCGCTCATTTTAAACAAAGAAGGCTGCCGGTTACCAGCGGTGATGTCCAGGGGCCTCCAGAGAGGTGAGTATGTCAATATTTTTTATTTTAATTCTTTATTTTACACATTAATATGGATCCGATACCGATTCCCGATACCACAAAAGTATCGGAACTCAGTATCGGAATTCCGATACCGCAAGTATCGGCCGATACCCGATACTTGCGGTATCGGAATACTCAACACTAGTGTTAATGGATCAATCACTAAAACGATATTAGCTGCTCCTTTTAAGGCAGGACTGCAATGATGTTGAAATGTGTTTTGGGGTTAAAGTTCATTTTCTGGGCAAATATTGACTTTGCAAGTACAGTAATTGCTGTTAAGCTGATCACTCTGACATTCAGGAGTATATGCAAATTGCCATTAGAAAAAAAGAAGCAGTAGACTTTGGAAAAATTAATATTTGTCTCATTCTCAAAATTTTTGTACATGACTGTAGATCACAGTGACTCGCCTGCACAGAAGATCCCTAAATGCAGCGCCCACAGAAGGGTGGATGAAAGAGTATAACATTTCTCAGCATCCAGACACATTGACCCCTTTCCAACATCGGGCTTAATAGTACCCCGATGTCGGACTCCCTCCCTTTGATGTGGGCTCCAATGCTTAGCCCTCATCTTTTCTGGCACATGTTAGCTGTTTTGAACAGTGGACATGTGCCTCTAATAGCCGCAGATGGAATCGCGATCCACCCATCGCTGTTAACTAGTTAAATGCCGCTGTCAAACTCTGACAGCGGCATTTAACACGCTCTTCCGGCAAGTGCGCCGGAAATCCCACCCATCGGCACCCGTGTCACATGACCATGGGTCGTTGATGGGTTGGCATGACAACCAGAGGTCACCAGCAGACTTCTATGATTGTCATTGCCAGATTGCTATGAGCGCCGACCACTGGGCGGCGCTCATAGTAAATGAGCAATTCTGTTACATACAGGTGATCTTATCATCGCCTGTATGTAGCAAAGCTGATCAGATTATGCCAGCTGCTTAGTCTCCAATGGAGACTATTGAAGCATGCCAAAAGCAAAAAAAAAAAAAAAAAATTTAAAATATAAAACAAATAAAAGTTCAAATCACCCCCCCTTTCGCCCCGGTCAATTAATATAAAAAATGAATTAACCCGATCGCTAAGCGTCATAACGAGAAATAAAGTCAAAACATTACATTAAAATGCAATAACGGGCGATCAAAATTAGTATCTGCAACAAAATGGTATCATTAAAAACATTAGCTCAGCGCTCAAAAAATAAGCCCTCACCCAAGATCACGAAAAATGGAGACACTATGGGTATCGGAAAATGGAACAATTATTTTTTTTAACAAGCTTTGGAATTGTTTTTCACCACTTAGATAAAAAAGAACCTAGCCATATTTAGTGACTATGAAATCGTAATGACTTGGGGAATCATAATGGCAGGTCAATTTTAGCATTTAGTGAACATGGTAAAAAAAAAATCAACAACTTGTGGGATTGCACTTTTTTTGCAATTTCACCACATTTGGAATTTTTTTCCCATATTCCAGTACACAATATGTTAAAACCAATGGTGTCGTTCAATAGTTATGGCTCTGGGAAGAAGGGAGCAAAAAACGAAAATACAAAAGCGAAAATACCTACAGGGGTTAAAGGGTTACTATGAGGCATACAGACTAGCTTAACATTTCTATTACCTGTATGCCCATATTAATAGGTCATATACATCTCGGGGGGGTGACAGATTCCCTTTAATGACTTCAATGTAAAAAAAAAAGTTCAGTACTCTCTGCTACATGTGCATTAGTCATTATGCTGCAAGAGAAATGATGGGAATTTTGAGCATCAACTACTGTGAATTATGTAATCCTGTGTTATTTATTTATATAGCTGTTGCATTTAATTACAACCCTGCCTGAAAAAATTGATCCAGGCAGAACGAGAATTCTAAGTATATTATGACACTTTTCAATGTAGATAGTCATATGGAACATTATTTTTTTAAATTGATTGAAACAATAGCTCAAGCCCTAATAGCACATTCATTTTAAATGGTGCAAAATGATTCAACTCTCATTGCAAATAAGGTTTATTGACAAAATGTAGAAATTGTCTGCTGTTTGCAATGAACCAATCAAGCAAAATCATTTTAATATTTCAATCCAACTAATAATACAAGTACTTTATCTTACTGAAATTCCCTTTTTAATGACCTTTGCAACCTAAGAATTAGTTAACCCTTGATGTCAAGAATCTTTATCATTTAGTAGGGCACCTTTGGCTGCTATGAACTGCTGCAAACCATAGCCAGACACCAGTTTCCACCAGTGTTCCAGAGGAATCTTAGCCCATTTTTCATGACAATTGCTTTCAGTTCACTAATATTCCTTGATATACATAATACAATAATATAGATTTTCAAGAGGGCTTAACATTTAGTGTGCGCCTTTACTGGGCAAATAGCTGATATTATTTGTGGGTTTTTCTTTGCATCCTGAACAATTTTCCTGGCAGTTGTAGAATACGCTTTTGTTGGTCTATCTGACCATGGTTTTGTTTTTACAGAGCCCCTGATTTTCCATTTGTTAATCACAGTTTGAAAGCTCCTTACTGGCATTATCAATTCCTTGAATATATTTTGGTATCCATCTCCTGTTTTATACAGTTCAACTACCTTTTCCCGTAGATATAAGAGTATAAAGATATAAATGACTCCATATAAAGGATTACAAAAAACTGCAGGCAGGACCAGCATATAATATTAGTAGAAAAGGCTAAATGTGCCATGTGCGTCAGCATGCATGATGTCCAGAAAAAGCCATCACCTAAAAGTAACCGCTACAATACGTAGAAAAACATGTGTTTACCCAAATATTGGAGGGGAACCAGGAGTCCACCACACCCGACGCGCGTTTCGCAATGAAATGCTTCGAAGCATGGAGTCATTTATATCTTTATACTCTTATATTTTTATTGAGCAGTGACTATAGCACTATTTTTGAGAAAAAGCTAACATATTAAACACCTTCTTCTCCACGGTATTCACAGTGGAAAATGAAATGCTAGGTGAAATCCCAAGAAACAATGAAAACCCTATATTAAGGGTCACCAATCTAACCCAAGAAGAGGTGCGAAACCGGCTAAATAAGATTAAAATAGATAAATCTCCGGGTCCGGATGGCATACACCCACGAGTACTAAGAGAACTAAGTAATGTAATAGATAAACCATTATTTCTTATTTTTAGGGACTCTATAGCGACAGGGTCTGTTCCGCAGGATTGGCGCATAGCAAATGTGGTGCCAATATTCAAAAAGGGCTCTAAAAGTGAACCTGGAAATTATAGGCCAGTAAGTCTAACCTCTATTGTTGGTAAAATATTTGAAGGGTTTCTGAGGGATGTTATTCTGGATTATCTCAATGAGAATAACTGTTTAACTCCATATCAGCATGGGTTTATGAGAAATCGCTCCTGTCAAACCAATCTAATCAGTTTTTATGAAGAGGTAAGCTATAGGCTGGACCACGGTGAGTCATTGGACGTGGTATATCTCGATTTTTCCAAAGCGTTTGATACCGTGCCGCACAAGAGGTTGGTACACAAAATGAGAATGCTTGGTCTGGGGGAAAATGTGTGTAAATGGGTTAGTAACTGGCTTAGTGATAGAAAGCAGAGCGTGGTTATAAATGGTATAGTCTCTAACTGGGTCGCTGTGACCAGTGGGGTACCGCAGGGGTCAGTATTGGGACCTGTTCTCTTCAACATATTCATTAATGATCTGGTAGAAGGTTTACACAGTAAAATATCGATATTTGCAGATGATACAAAACTATGTAAAGCAGTTAATACAAGAGAAGATAGTATTCTGCTACAGATGGATCTGGATAAGTTGGAAACTTGGGCTGAAAGGTGGCAGATGAGGTTTAACAATGATAAATGTAAGGTTATACACATGGGAAGAAGGAATCAATATCACCATTACACACTGAATGGGAAACCACTGGGTAAATCTGACAGGGAGAAGGACTTGGGGATCCTAGTTAATGATAAACTTACCTGGAGCAGCCAGTGCCAGGCAGCAGCTGCCAAGGCAAACAGGATCATGGGGTGCATTAAAAGAGGTCTGGATACACATGATGAGAGCATTATACTGCCTCTGTACAAATCCCTAGTTAGACCGCACATGGAGTACTGTGTCCAGTTTTGGGCACCGGTGCTCAGGAAGGATATAATGGAACTAGAGAGAGTACAAAGGAGGGCAACAAAATTAATAAAGGGGATGGGAGAACTACAATACCCAGATAGATTAGCGAAATTAGGATTATTTAGTCTAGAAAAAAGACGGCTGAGGGGCGATCTAATAACCATGTATAAGTATATAAGGGGTCAATACAAATATCTCGCTGAGGATCTGTTTATACCAAGGAAGGTGACGGGCACAAGGGGGCATTCTTTGCGTCTGGAGGAGAGAAGGTTTTTCCACCAACATAGAAGAGGATTCTTTACTGTTAGGGCAGTGAGAAACTGGAATTGCTTGCCTGAGGAGGTGGTGATGGCGAACTCAGTAGAGGGGTTCAAGAGAGGCCTGGATGTCTTCCTGGAGCAGAACAATATTGTATCATACAATTAGGTTCTGTAGAAGGACGTAGATCTGGGGATTTATTATGATGGAATATAGGCTGAACTGGATGGACAAATGTCTTTTTTCGGCCTTACTAACTATGTTACTATGTTACCTTGTCGCTATATTTATCATGCCTGTATTTTAATGTGAGCCATATTGTCACACTAAGTGCTTATGTATTTTGGCAGTTACTTCCAGGTTTTTGTCCATCTTTTCTGTGTTTGTTGCATCTCATCTCTGCCTGTTTTGGCTTTTTTATGACCATGTTGTGGTCTTTTTGTCATTAATAAAGTATATATTTTTATATTATTGGTGTGTGGTGCCTTTTTCTATAGGTGTGTATCTAATGTCCGGCTAACCACGTAAGGATACTTTATAGGTGTTGCATTTTAGAAAAGTGCAAATTCAATGCAAAATAGCATCCTCCAGTGGTAAGGATAAGGCGTAACTTTGTAACACAGTTTCTCAACGTGAACAATAGCGGCAACTAGTGGTCAATCAGCAGTAGGAAAGCAAAATTCTTACACGTAGAAAAGTTTATTCACACTTTAAATACATGTAATAATATCATTTTATTATGTGTTTACTCAGACTTCCTTTGCTTATTTTTAATAGTAAAGAGGGAAATTATTTTTTACAGCACTGTACATATTTCCAGAAAAGTATGTTATGTTTAATTTCCCAGTTTAGTGCCTTTAATTGGTTTATGCATAAAAAGATAAGCAATGAGAAATTGTGTGGTTTTAGTTTGTGTACAATAAAATATAGCTTCCATTCCTGTTGGTTTGGCATGGAAGTTACATTTTCTGGTTCCTATCCACGCTACACAGAGCTGTCAATGACTTTTGTCATATTTATGGCAGGCTTGGGAATAAAGGAAGAGCTGAAATTCTAATTGAAGGATGATCATTCTCACTGAGATACTCAGCTGGATTTCCGCGAAGTTATTGCTGAACCCAGCTTCTTTATAAATACTTCAAATCTCTCTAAATTATTCTCAAAAGCTTTTTGTAAAGGTGATGGTCAGTCTGCATGTAGAAGGACAGTAATCAGAAGAAATAAATACATATGTTAAAGTATCTTAAGGTGTAACCATCTTGAAGTTCAAGGTCGGTCGTTTTTGACCAAAGACAACAGCAGGGTTAATTTAATTTAATTTTTCAATAATGCACATGAAAATAAGCAACTGTGTATTATATTTTATCAGAGAAATGTGCTTCTTTCTCTGCCAGGACTGACCATAAATTTTCAAAATTCTCAACTCATGGGTAAAATCTGTATTCAGTGAAGACATGTTTTGCATTGCTGAAATAGGAGATGACAGCTGCTCCTAATAAGATTCTATGTAAATGGGACAGAGGAAAAGGGAAGAGCAAGAGGCAGAGCTCCTCCCTCATCTCTATTACATGGAATCTTATAAAAACCAACTGTCACCTCCCATCTCAGTAACACAAAAATCGGTCTTCACCGAATACATAAATATATTATTATAAAGTTTTTATTTTCAGGGGTACTATTAATTTATAAAATTAAAATTAAAATAAGGATTACTCTGAGTTTCTGAGAATCTTTAACAGTAACACTTAATCAGAATGCTTAAGTTATAATCTTCAATTGGTTAGTTACAATTAATATATGGCCACATACCCACTTTGTAGCCTTTGGCATCATAATAACTGAGCTGCATTCATAGATTTATTTTATTTATTCTATAGATAGAACTAAATAGATAGAAAAATGTAGACAATTGAATTCCCTGAATGAAGCTGATTGGAATACCCTTTTTGCAGTAAAAGTTTTGTGTCACCTTAGCCTCAGGTTCTGTCCGAACAAAATAAGTTAAAGGGAACTTTTCACTAGTTTTAGCATACATCATGGAGTAGTCATGGCAGAGCTGAATAAAACATTTTTTTTTATTATTTCTCCTCTGCAGTGCAGAAATATTACCTTTTCAAATTATCGGTTATATTTTATGATAAGCCCAATGGGATGTTACCAGAGATTCTTCTCTGGAATGGTTTATTTTTTCCCTTAGGCTACTTTCACACTAGCGTTTTCTGCAATCCGTCACAATGCGTCGTTTTGCAGAAAAAACGCATCCTGCAAAAGTGCTTGCAGGATGCGTTTTTTTCCCCATAGACTTGCATTGACGACGCATTTGCGTCGGATTGCCACACGTCGCATCCGTCGAGCGACGGATGCGTCGTGCTTCTGCGGACCGTCGGGAGCAAAAAACGCTACATGTAACGTTTTTTGCTCCTGACGGACCGCTTTTTCCGACCGCGCATGCGCGGCCAGAACTCCGCCCCCACCTCCCCGCACCTTACAATGGGGCAGCGGATGCGCCGGAGAAATGCATCCGCTGCCTCCATTGTGCAATGCGCTAAACGCTAGCGTTGGAATCTCGCCCCGACGCATTGCGATGGGGAGATTCCGACGCTAGTGTGAAAGAAGCCTTACATGACGTTGGCCAATCATAAGCAGGAGACACAATGCAGGGTACGAAAGAACATGCCGCCAGAAATTCAGAAGTACATACTTTCTCCTGTAAGATGAAATGATAGACAGCCCTGATCTCTGTACCTATGCTGTATACTATAGACCAGGAGGATACAGAGATGTTTGTAATGACATTCAGCTCAGCTCTACTTTCATTGCCGTGCTCATGAGGTGAGCGCAGCTGATCACAGCCAGGTGTCAGCTGATTATGTGCCAGGATTCACGGACCGCTCCCGCCACTTTAACCTCTGGAGCACTGCGATCAAACAAGATTGCAGCGTTCCGGTGGCATAGAGAAGCATCGTGCAGGGAGGAGGCTCCCTGCATGCTTCCCTGAGAACCTCAGATTAATGCGATGTGATGGCCTTGTTCCGAGGGTCTACTCCCTGCAGGCCCCCAGATGCAAGATGGCCGCGGGGTCCTTCCGGTTTCTGTCAGCAATCTGACTTTATACAGTGATGTCCCACCTTAGGACAATGTAAAAAAGTAAAAAAAAAAAATTGACATGTGTAAAATTAGTTAAAATAAAAATCCTAAATAAAGACAAATAAATTACTAAAGATTTTTCCCAAAAACATACATTTTATATGTACCGTAAGTATAAAAAACAATAATAGTACACATATTTTGCATTGCCGCATCTGTAACAACCCGACCTATAAAACTTTCCCACTAGTAAACCCCTTCAGTGAACACAGTAAAAAAAATAAAAAACGAGGCAAAAAACAACGCTTTATCATCATGCCGCCGAACAAAAAGTGGAATAACACGCGATCAAAAAGACGGATATAAATAAACATGGAACCAAAGAAAGCGTCATCTTGACCCGCAAAAAACGAGCCGCCATACTGCATCGTCATCGAAAAAATAAAAAGTTATAGCTCTCAGAATAAATCGATGCAAAAACAATTATTTTTTATATAAAATAGTTTTTATTGTATAAACGCACCAAAACATAAAAAATTATATAAATGAGGTAATCATACTAACCCGAAGAATAAAACTGCTTAATCAATTTTATCACACATGGAATGGTATAAACGCCCAACCCAAAAGAAATTCGTGAATTGCTGGTTTTTGTTCATTCTGCCTCCCAAAAATCGTTATAAAAAGAGTCATGTGCCCAAAAATGGTAACAATAAAAAAGTCAACTCGTCCCGCAAAAAACAAGACCTGACATGACTCTGTGGGCCAAAATCTGGAAAAATTATAGCTCTCAAAATGTGGTGATGCAAAAACTATTTTTTGCAATAAAAAGCGTCTTTTAGTGTGTGACGGCTGCCAAACAAAAACCCGCTATAAAAACCTGCTATAAATAGTAAATCAAACCCCTCTTTATCACCCCCTTAGGGAAAAATAATAAAATTAAAAAAATGTATTTATTTCCATTTTCCTATTAGGGTTAGGGTCAGGGTTAGGGCTAAACTTAGGGTTGGTGCTAAAGTTAGGGTTGGTGCTAAAGTTAGGGTTGGGGCTAAAGTTATGGTTAGGGTTGGAGCTAGAGATCAGGTTAGGGTTTGAATTACGTTTACATTTGGGATTAGGGTTGGGATTAGGGTTAGGGGTGTGTCAGGGTTAGGGATGTGGTTAGGGTTATGATTAGGGTTGACATTAGGGTTAGAGGTGTGTTGAGGTTGTTGTTGGAGTTAAAATTGAGGGGTTTCCACTGTCTAGGCACATCAGGGGTACTCCAAACACGACATGGCATCTGATCTCAATTCCAGCTAATTGAAAAAGTAAAATGATGCTCTTTCCCTTCCGAGCTCTGCCGTGTGCCCAAACAGTGGTTTACTCCCACATATGGGGTTTCAGCATACTCAGGACAAATTGTACAACAACTTTTGGGGTCCAATTTCTCCTGTTACCCTTGGGAAAATACAAAACTGGAGGCTAAAAAATCATTTTTGTGGAAAAAAATGATTTTTTATTTTCACGGCTCTGCATTATTAACTGTAGTGAAACACTTGGGGGTTCAAAGTTCTCACAACACATCTAGATAAGTTCCTTGGGGGGGTCTAGTTTCCAATATGGGGTTACTTGTGGGGGTTTCTACTCTTTAGCTACATCGGGGGCTCTGCAAACGCAACGTGACGCCCGCAGACTATTCCATCTAAGTCTGCATTCCAAAACAGCGCTCCTTCACTTCCAAGCTCTGCCATGTGCCCAAACGGTAGTTCCCCCCCATATGGGGTATTAGCATACTCAGCATAAATGGCAAAACAACTTTTGGGGTCCAATTTCTCCTGTTACCCTTGGGAAAATAAAAAACTGGGTGCGAAAATATCATTTTTGTGAAAAGAATTTATTTTTTTCTTTTAATGGCTCTACATTATAAACTTCTATAAAGCACATGGGGGTTCAAAGTGCTCACTACGCATCTAGATAAGTTCCTTAGGGGGTCTACTTTCTAAAATGGTGTCACTTGTGGGGGGTTTCCACTGTTTAGGCACATGAGGGGCTCTCCAAATTCGGCATGGAGTCCTATCTCAATTTCAGACAATTTTCCAAAAGTCAAATGGTGCTACTTCCCTTCTGAGCTCTGCCATGTACCCATACAGTGGTTTACCCCCACATATGGGGTATCTGCGTACTCAGGACAAATTGCACAACATCTTTTGGGGTCCAGTTTCTCCTGTTACCCTTGGTGAAGCACCTGAAGGGTTAACAAAACTTCTTGAATGTGGTTTTGAGCACTTTGAGGAGTGCAGTTTTTAGAATGGTGTCACTTTTGGGTATTATCTATCATATAGACCCCTTCAAAGGGACTTCAAATGTGATGTGGTCCTTAAAAGAAAATTGGTGTTGTAAAAATGAGAAATCGCTGGGCAAATTTCAAGCCTTATAACTTCCTATCAAAAAAATTTTGGTTCCAAAATTGTGCTGATGTAAAGTAGACATGTGGGAAATGTTCCTTATGAAGTATTTTGTGTGACAGAGCTCTGTGATTTAAGGGCACAAAAATTCAAATTTGAAAAATTGCGAAATTTTTAACATTTTCACAAAAGTTCAATTTTTTTTCCACAAATAAATTCAAGTAATATCGAGGAAATTTTACCACTAACATGAAGTACAATATGTCACGTGAAAATATTGTCTGAATCACCAGGATCCATGCAAGCGTTCCAGAGTTATTACCTCTTAAAGGGACAGTGGTCAGAATTCTAAAAATTGCCCCGGTCATTAACATGCAAACCACCCTAGGGGTTTAAGGGGTTAATCACCTAGCCATGAAACCTATAGCTTGTAACACAGAAGGTAACGGGTCTTAGCAGGACTCAGAGATGTGGAAAAGGGAAGGGTCCTGAGCAGGAGATCCAAGGTGCCAGTAGTGAAAAAATAGGATGCAAAACGCTGAGCAAGTAAAGGAGACTTATGAATCAGGGTTGTGACAAAGCAAGGAGAAACAGTGTGTTTGAAAGCCCTGTAGTATACTATAGAAGAAATATGCTTTGTGGAAAAATGTAAGACTTTGCGCGCCTTTAGGACCTGCGAATGATGTCACGGCTTCTGATTGGTCGCGTGGTGGTCACATGGGCGGCACGCGACCAATCAGAAGCCGGGACGTCATTCGCAGGTCTTAAAGGCGCGCATTTTAAACAAAGAAGCCTGCCGGTTAGCAGCGTGATGTCCAGGGGCCGCCGGACAGGTGAATATATCAATATTTTTTATTTTAATTCTTTATTTTACACATTAATATGGATCCCAGGGCCTGAAGGAGAGTTTCCTCTCCTTCAGACCCTGGGAACCATCAGGATACCTTCCGATACTTGGTGTCCCATTGACTTGTATTGGTATCGGATATCGGTATCGGCGATATCCGATATTTTTCGGGTATTGGCCGATACTATCCGATACCGATACTTTCAAGTATCGGACGGTATCGCTCAACACTACTCAGGAGCCATGTAACCTATTGTCCCAGCGAAACCGGTGGCTGTTTGTTCTCCGTGCATGTTCTCAAGTGCAAGACCGTAATCCGTGATCTTAATATGGCCCGTCTCAGCCACCAGGATGTTCTCGGGCTTTAGGTCTCTGTAAGAAAAAAAAAAATAACCTGAGTATAAAGTAAGTGTTCTTCTTCTATCTGTGGTCACATGATGACAGATGGGAATAAACCTATTTTCTTTTCCTGCTGTACTTTGCTCATCTGGGATGACTCCATTACTATGTACCCTACCTGTGCACTGTAGAGATCACTGCATGACATGTGACGGCCGC
The DNA here is from genome assembly GCF_032444005.1 of Ranitomeya imitator. NCBI lineage: Eukaryota > Metazoa > Chordata > Amphibia > Anura > Dendrobatidae > Ranitomeya > Ranitomeya imitator. Next base: position 132,196,709 of record NC_091289.1, on the reverse strand, counting down.
TCATCTGCAGCTTCCTGTCTGTGACACCAGACAGGACGACTAGACCCCAGGAACAGCGCATCAGTCTGTCAGTGGGGAACAAAACATCAGATTGCACTCGGACCAATGTTATTCTATGGGGCCGTGTACATGTCTGATTGTTTCCGATCGCAACATGCCTGAGTTGGATCAGATTATTAGATCATGCTTCAATATGCGAGTCAATGAGTCCATGGAAAACATCACACTACACTCGGATGACATCTGAGTGCAGTCTGATTGCAGAAGATGGAGACATTTTTTTCCCATCTTCTCTTCATCCGAAAAAATGAGATCACACTGTGATCACTCTGATCAAATTCTGTTCAGAGTTTAATCAACCTGCAATTTGGATAATCGTCCGGATTCTGTTAGATGAGAGAAAATACGCTGGTGTGACCCGGCCTAACACTGACTAGATTACCTGTGGATGACGCCTCTCGAATGGAGGAACTGGATCCCACACACCAGTTCGGCAGTATAGAATCTGACAAAGAGAAAATGAATAAGTATCAGATCCCATAGAGAGGAAACTTGGGAATCATATCAGTCATTAGAAGCATTATTCCATATTATTCCTCTTAACTTAGATGGTTTCATAAAGGGGTTGTCCAGTCTCAGAAGAAAAGTCTTCAGTCACTGTATATGACCTCCGAATCGTGATGGTGTATGAGGTGCACACTATCAGTACTGCAGTCTCGAGAAGGTAGGAATGAATGAATGAATGAATGAATGAGTGTATGAAAATTACATATTCGCGATTATGTTCTGACTGTACCCTGCATGTCTCTCAATTCTTTACTACTGAGAGAAGCCAGGAGAGACTAGTCAGCACGTGACCACAAATGTGCAAAGTGTACACAGGATCGCCCACCTGATTGGAGAACACAGGGAAGTCGTGACCGTGTGCGCATTGCCCGCTGTCACAATCTGGCAGTCTGCAGTCATGTACAGTGACTGATGACTTTTCTTCTGAGATCGGACAACTCCTTTAACACATTACCTGGCACTGGCGATATCAAGTGGCCCATTCCTTTCTAGAAGTTGGGAAAAGTCCCCGCAGCTCATGTATTCCATTCCAAAGAAAACATTAATCTGTAACATGGAACATTTGCATTTATTATACACTAAAGACAAATACAGATTTTACTACTTAAAGGGGTTTTCTATCCAAGAAAGTTAAATTAACCCCTCTGTGACCTTAGACGTACTATCCCGTCGAGGTGCCCTGGGCTTATCTGACCCTGGACGGGATAGTACGTCATAGCCGATCGGCCGCGCTCACGGGGGGAGCGCGGCCGATCGCGGCCGGGTGTCAGCTGCTTATCGCAGCTGACATCCGGCACTATGTGCCAGGAGCGGTCACGGACCGCCCCCGGCACATTAACCCCTGGCACACCGCGATCAAAGATGATCGCGATGTGCCGGCGGTACAGGGAAGCACCGCGCAGGGAGGGGGCTCCCTGCGGGCTTCCCTGAGCCCCCCGCAGCAACGCGATGTGATCGCGTTGCTGCGAGGGTCTCCTCACCTCCCTCCCTGCTCGAGCCCCGGATCCAAGATGGCCGCGGATCCGGGTCCTGCAGGGAGGGAGGTGGCTTCACAGAGCCTGCTCAGAGCAGGCACTGTGAAGCAGCCTGCACTCCTATTAGATCAGTGATCTGACAGAGTGCTGTGCAAACTGTCAGATCACTGATCTGTGATGTCCCCCCCTGGGACAAAGTAAAAAAGTAAAAAAAAAAATTTCCAAATGTGTAAAAAAAATAAAAAAAAATATTCCAAAATAATGAAAAAAAAAAAAAATATTATTCCCATAAATACATTTCTTCATCTAAATAAAAAAAAAAAACCAATAAAAGTACACATATTTAGTATCGCCGCGTCCGTAACGGCCCGACCTATAAAACTGGCCCACTAGTTAACCCCTTCAGTAAACACCGTAAGAAAAAAAAAAAAAAACGAGGCAAAAAACAACGCTTTATTATCATACCGCCGAACAAAAAGTGGAATAACACGCGATCAAAAGGACAGATATAAATAACCATGGTACCGCTGAAAGCGTCATATTGTCCCGCAAAAAAAGAGCCGCCATACAGCATCATCAGCAAAAAAATAAAAAAGTTATAGTCCTGAGAATAAAGCGATGCAAAAATAATTATTTTTTCTGTAAAATAGTTTTTATCGTATAAAAGCACCAAACCATAAAAAAATGATATAAATGAGGTATCGCTGTAATCGTACTGACCCGAAGAATAAAACTGATTTATCAATTTTACCAAACGCGGAACGGTATAAACGCCTCCCCCAATAGAAATTCATGAATAGCTGGCTTTTGGTCATTCTTCCTCACAAAAATCGGAATAAAAAGCGATAAAAAAAGTCACGTGCCCAAAAATGTTTTCAATAAAAACGTCAACTCGTCCCGCAAAAAACAAGACCTCACATGACTCTGTGGACCAAAATATGGAAAAATTATAGCTCTCAAAATGTGGTATTGCAAAAAATATTTTTTGCAATAAAAAGGGTCTTTCAGTGTGTGACGGCTGCCAATCATAAAAATCCGCTAAAAAACTCGCTATAAAGGTAAATCAAACCCCCCTTCATCACCCCCTTAGTTAGGGAAAAATAAAAAAAAATGTATTTATTTCCATTTTCCCATTAGGGCTAGGGTTAGGGCTAGGGCTAGGGTTAGGGCTAGGGTTAGGGCTAGGGTCAGGGCTAGGGTTAGGGTTAGGGCTAGGGTTAGGGCTAGGGTTAGGGCTAGGGTTAGGGCTAGGGTTAGGGCTAGGGCTAGGGCTAGGGTTAGGGCTAGGGTTAGGGCTAGGGTTAGGGCTAGGGTTAGGGTTAGGGCTAGGGTTAGGGCTAGGATTAGGGTTAGGGTTAGGGTTGGGGCTACAGTTAGGGTTGGGGCTAAAGTTAGGGTTAGGGTTTAGATTACATTTACAGTTGGGAATAGGGTTGGGATTAGGGTTAGGGGTGTGTCAGGGTTAGAGGTGTGGTTAGGGTTACCGTTGGAATTAGGGTTAGGGGTGTGTTTAGATTAGGGTTTCAGTTATAATTGGGGGGTTTCCACTGTTTCGGCACATCAGGGGCTCTCCAAACACGACATGGCGTCCGATCTCAATTCCAGCCAATTCTGCGTTGAAAAAGTAAAACAGTGCTCCTTCCCTTCCGAGCTCTCCTGTGTGCCCAAACAGGGGTTTACCCCAACATATGGGGTATCAGCGTACTCAGGACAAATTGGACAACAACTTTTGTGGACCAATTTCTCCTGTTACCCTTGGGAAAATACAAAACTGGGGGCTAAAAAATAATTTTTGTGGGAAAACAAAAAGATTTTTTATTTTCACGGCTCTGCGTTATAAACTGTAGTGAAACACTTGGGGGTTCAAAGTTCTCACAACACATCTAGATAAGTTCATTGAGGGGTCTAGTTTCCAATATGGGGTCACTTGTGGGGGGTTTCTACTGTTTAGGTACATTAGGGGCTCTGCAAACGCAATGTGACGCCTGCAGACCAATCCATCTAAGTCTGCATTCCAAATGATGCTCCTTCCCTTCCGAGCCCTCCCATGCGCCCAAACGGTGGTTCCCCCCCACATATCGGGTATCAGCGTACTCAGGACAAATTGGACAACAACTTTTGTGGACCAATTTCTCCTGTTACCCTTGGGAAAATACAAAACTGGGGGCTAAAAAATAATTTTTGTGGGAAAACAAAAAGATTTTTTATTTTCACGGCTCTGCGTTATAAACTGTAGTGAAACACTTGGGGGTTCAAAGTTCTCACAACACATCTAGATAAGTTCATTGAGGGGTCTAGTTTCCAATATGGGGTCACTTGTGGGGGGTTTCTACTGTTTAGGTACATTAGGGGCTCTGCAAACGCAATGTGACGCCTGCAGACCAATCCATCTAAGTCTGCATTCCAAATGATGCTCCTTCCCTTCCGAGCCCTCCCATGCGCCCAAACGGTGGTTCCCCCCCACATATCGGGTATCAGCGTACTCAGGACAAATTGGACAACAACATTTAGGGTCCAATTTCTCCTGCTAACCTTGGAAAAATACAAAACTGGGGGCTAAAATATAATTTTTGTGGAAAAAAAAATATTTTTTATTTGCATGGCTCTGCGTTATAAACTGTAGTGAAATACTTGGGGGTTCAAAGCTCTCACAACACATCAAGATGAGTTCCTTAGGGGGTCTACTTTCCAAAATGGTGTCACTTGTGGGGGGTTTCTACTGTTTAGGTACATTAGGGGCTCTGCAAACGCAATGTGACGCCTGCAGACCATTCCATCTAAGTCTGCATTCCAAATGGCGCTCCTTCCCTTCCGAACCCTCCCATGCGCCCAAACGGTGGTTCCCCCCCACATATGGGGTATCAGCGTACTCAGGACAAATTGGACAACAACTTTTGTGGTCCAATTTCTCCTCTTACCCTAGGGAAAATACAAAACTGGGGGCTAAAAAATAATTTTTGTGGGAAAAAAATTTTGTTTTATTTTTATGGCTCTGCATTATAAACTTCTGTGAAGCCCTTGGTGGGTCAAAGTGCTCACCACACATCCAGATAAGTTCCTTAGGGGGTCTACTTTCCAAAATGGTGTCACTTGTGGGGGGTTTCAATGTTTAGGCACATCAGTGGCTCTCCAAACGCAACATGGCGTCCCATCTCAATTCCTGTCAATTTTGCATTGAAAAGTCAAACGGCGCTCCTTCCCTTCCGAGCTCTCCCATGCGCCCAAACAGTGGTTTACTGCCACATATGGGGTATCAGCGTACTCGGGACAAATTGGACAACAACTTTTGAGGTCCAATTTCTTCTCTTACCCTTGGAAAAATAAAAAATTGGGGGCAAAAATATAATTTTTGTGAAAAAATATGATTTTTTATTTTTACGGTTCTGCATTATAAACTTCTGTGAAGCACTTGGTGGGTCAAAGTGCTCACCACACCTCTAGATAAGTTCCTTAGGGGGTCTACTTTCCAAAATGGTGTCACTTGTGGGGGGTTTCAATGTTTAGGCACATCAGTGGCTCTCCAAACGCAACATGGCGTCCCATCTCAATTTCTGTCAATTTTGCATTGAAAAGTCAAACTGCGCTCCTTCCCTTCCGAGCTCTCCCATGCGCCCAAACAGTGGTTTACTGCCACATATGGGGTATCAGCGTACTCAGGACAAATTGGACAACAACTTTTGAGGTCCAATTTCTTCTCTTACCCTTGGAAAAATAAAAAATTGGGGGCAAAAATATAATTTTTGTGAAAAAATATGATTTTTTATTTTTACGGTTCTGCATTATAAACTTCTGTGAAGCACTTGGTGGGTCAAAGTGCTCACCACACATCCAGATAAGTTCCTTAGGGGGTCTACTTTCCAAAATGGTGTCACTTGTGGGGGGTTTCAATGTTTAGGCACATCAGTGGCTCTCCAAACGCAACATGGCGTCCCATCTCAATTCCTGTCAAGTTTGCATTGAAAAGTCAAATAGCGCTCCTTCCCTTCCGAGCTCTCCCATGCGCCCAAACAGTGGTTTACTGCCACATATGGGGTATCAGCGTACTCAGGACAAATTGGACAACAACTTTTTGGGTCCAATTTCTCCTGTTACCCTTGGTAAAATAAAACAAATTGGAGCTGAAGTAAATTTTTTGTGTAAAAAAGTTAAATGTTCATTTTTATTTAAACATTCCAAAAATTCCTATTAAACACCTGAAGGGTTAATAAACTTCTTGAATGTGGTTTTGAGCACCTTGAGGGGTGCAGTTTTTAGAATGGTGTCACACTTGGGCATTTTCTATCATATAGACCCCTCAAAATGACTTCAAATGAGACGTGGTCCCTAAAAAAAAATGGTGTTGTAAAAATGAGAAATTGCTGGTCAACTTTTAACCCTTATAACTCCCTAACAAAAAAAAAAATTGGTTCCAAAATTATGTTGATGTAAAGGAGACATGTGGGAAATGTTACTTATTAAGTATTTTGTGTGACATATCTCTGTGATTTAATTGCATAAAAATTCAAAGTTTGAAAATTGCGAAATTTTCAAAATTTTCGCCAAATTTCCGTTTTTTTCACAAATAAACGCAGGTACTATCAAAGAAATTTTACCACTATCATGAAGTACAATATGTCACGAGAAAACAATGTCAGAATCACCAGGATCCGTTGAAGCGTTTCGGAGTTATAACCTCATAAAGGGACAGTGGTCAGAATTGTAAAAATTGGCCTGGTCATTAACGTGCAAACCACCCTTGGGGGTAAAGGGGTTAAAGCATATTGCAGTGACATGTAGTCACTCATTGAATGAAAAAGGTGTTTTAACTGCTGGGACCCCTAAAATTCTAAACAATTATGTAGAATATATTACTCAATTTAGAAATTAATGTTCCAGCCAATGTTTGGTAATCATTATTTTTATTTTAATTGTAGACATAGGCCCGGGTGCATAATTAGCATTTTTTAATCACTTTCGTTTTGGTCTTGTGTATTTGTTGCTGGTTTTGGTGCCAGAATCTTCATAATGGCGCGCACAGTTCAAGAATTTGAGGCAAAGTCGAAAAAGGTCTTTTTTTCTGCCTTGAACTTTTTTGCAATTTTTTGGCCCTCAAAATCACACATTTTGAAAATTGACCCAAAATTTGGCCCCAAAATTGTAATACTTAAAAAATTCACCAAAGGGAACTGGAATGAAGATTGTGTCCTATTTGCGACTTTTTAAAATAATCACAATTGATGAATAGGGTAAAAATATCTGGAATCACTAAACTCTGAGCACAAAGTGGAAAAAACAAAAAAAGTTTACAGTATACAGTAATATCACAACAATATCACACAGTAATAACCCACAATATAATCCTCAAATTACCCAAATCACACATTCAAAATCAGCCCTCCCATATATAGCCTACTATCCCTAATGAGTAGTACAGGGCCTCATAAGAAAAGGGGATACAGAGTATACTTAACCACCACGTACGTCCATGATCTTCCCAGCAAGCAAGGGAGCCAAAAAAGAGTGAACCACATGCTCTTGTCCCTTTTATGTGACCAGCTAAAAGTGGTGTGTCCAGCCCCAGGTGTGAGGAATGAGATCACAAGTCTATTGTCTACTGGCAAAGGTACATCTCCTCAATAACCTGTCTTACCAGCTCATGAAAGACCTACTTTGCAATACTGCAGGCTGGAGGATGGGTTTCGCTCCTCCATGTGGGGGTGTATATACACAAAACATGCATTAAACACATCACAATATAAAAATTTACATTTTGGTGCACTACCCTTCCACATTCCCCCTGTTGTCGAGAACACGACAATGACATTTGAGGAAAGTGTTGTGCTGGGATTAATTTGCCTACTCAACCCCGATCAGCTGGTACCATCTCCTCTAAAAGCCGGATGTGAGCAGTGTATGGAGCACACAAGGTTTAGTGGTCACTCCTGGGTCCTGCAGGACAGCTTCCATTCAGATGGAACCATTACATTACAGGTCACCATTACAGGTCACCAATATCAGAGAAGTGGACAAAATCTTATAGCGCTAAGTAGTCACAATGATACCTTGGTCTGAAATGCGAAGGCTGAGTGGACAAGGAAGGGGCTTCCAGATGCCAGCTGCAGAACTCGCCTCTCCACCATCACATCCAGCCTATCCCCTCCGGCCAGCAGGGCTCTTTTGCCGATGATCTTAACTGCAAATTCTTTACGGGTTAAAGTATCTTCCGCCAGCAGGACCTTTCCAAAGCTTCCAACTCCAAGCACATGGAGGAATAATAATCTCTCCTTGATGGAATGAGAGATTATGCTGGAGCTGGATGGCCGAACACCGCTACCTCCTATCAGGGGGGATGAATGGGAAATGTCAGAATAAATCTAATATTTACAGGACATTATTCACACTGAGGAAATCTTCTGTTCTAAGTAAAGCTTGTTCTTCATTTCATAAATTCTGTTAAAACGAAGCTGTCACCAGGTTTTGCCAATATGAGATACGACACCACCATTCAGGGCTGATATACAGCATTCTGCAATGCAAATTATCTGCCTCAACCTGACCTGTGAGACAAGAAAAAGACCTTTTATTACTCCCACCTGCGGGGCGGTCCGGTCCGAGGGGTGTCGATGTTCTTGGTCCGGCACCTCCCATCTTCCTGCGATCCTTGTCCTCCTTCTTGCTTCGCGTGGATGACGTGTCCCTTCGTCATCCACACAGTCTCCTCGGCATCGCGCTCCTGTGCTGGCATACTTCTCTGCCATATTGAGTGCAGAATAAAGTATTTCAGTGCGCAGGTGCCGGGAAAAGACAAAGAGCTTTGACATATGCGCACTGCAGTACTTTGCTCTCCCCTCAAAAGGGCTGAGAAGTATGACTGAACAGGAGCGCGATGCCGAGGAAACTGTGCGGATGATGCACGGACGTGTCAACCACACAAAGCAAGGAGGAAGGCGATCATAAGAAGATGGGAGGCATCGGATTAAGGACATTGTCACTAGGGTTGAGCGAAATAGATCGGACAAATTCAAAAATCGCCGACTTTCGGCAAAGTCGGGTTTCATGAACCCGACCCGATCCTAGTGTGGGATCGGCCATGAGGTCGGCGATCTTCGCGCCAAAGTCGCGTTTCATATGACGCTTTCAGCACCATTTTTCAGCCAATGAAGTAGGACACAGAGTGTGGGCAGCATGGTGACATAGGTCTCGGTCCCCACCATCTTAGAGAAGGGCATGACAGTGATTGGCTTGCTTTCTGTGGCGTCACTGGGGCTATAAAGTGGTGTGCACACCGACCACCATCTTACTTCTGCCGATCGTAGCATAGGGAGAGGTTGCCACAGCTTCATCAGAAGAAGCGATATAGTTAGGGAGGGAAGATTAAGCCCCGAAACAGCTTGTGCTGTAGCGATTTCCACTGTCCAACACCACCATTTTTTGCAGGGACAGTGGAGGCTATATTTTTGTGCATCAGCTCTGTAGCTTATTAGGCTGCCTTATAAGGCTCCCTGATAGCTGCATTGCTGTTTGCACGCCGCTGTGCAAACCAACTGCTTTTTTAAAAGCAAAAATCCTGTTGCTCCTTTCTGCACAGTTATCTTGTTTATTTGTCCACATTTTGTGTGCAGCAGTCCTTTTTATTGCTGCCATACTTTTCCTGAGATCATTGTAGGGAGATTGAAATTGTACTACAGTCCTTGTATTTTTTCATATATCTTCCAGCCAATCTCTGCCACTGCATCGATTTAAAGTGACAGCATTTGTCCAGTATGGTTGCGAACTATTTTTCCTCCCCTATCGATGTTCTCCCTCACAGGTCATTCCCCTTTGATTACTGGGCATCTAAAATAGACACCTGGCCTGAATTGGCAGAATATGCATTACAGGAGCTCACTTGCCCTGCTTCTAGTGTGCTATCAAAAAGTCTTCAGTGCTGCTGGTTCAATACTGACCGAAAAAAGGACACGTCTGGCTACCCAGAATGTTGATGATCTAACCTTCATTAAAATGAACCAATCATGGATTTCAAATTATTTTGCCCCACCTTCCCCTGCTGACACGTAGCTTGTGAAGAAAGAAAATAAGACATAAAATATTTCCATTATACACTTGGCTGTGATGAGGTTGATCAATATGAAAATTTAAAGGGTTTTTCCATAATGCCAATTATCACTAGAGACAAATGGATTTTACCTGGACATTCGATTTACAATTAATTTATTCTCAGCTAATTGGATTTCCTTTACTAAGCTCTCAGGTACTGGGGTATGGAAAGACTCCCCAAGCATAATATGCAGGAGAAAATACCCAGAAAATTAATACTCCCCTCACATCTCCACTTTTCTGCTCTTTGTCATCCACAAGGTCCTTGGTGCTGCTCCTTACCGCCAGCATGCTCTGATGGAACCCGGTCATCTTCACACTAGGCCAGGACTTCTGGGGCCTACTTGCAGCTGGAAGTCCGGGCTAGAGTCATGAAGCAAGTCATGATGTTATGACATGTGCCACAACCTTACAACGAGTACAGTAGACCAGGACTTCCAGACTCAGGGACACTCAGGGTCTACTCCCAGCCTAGCGTGAAGATGCCTGAGGTTTCAGGGCACTGTGATGGTAAGTAGAGGTGTTGAGGACCGTAAGGGGGACAACGAGCAGCAGAGACATTAGTTTTTTAACCTTCGGCCGACTCTGTACAGTTCAACAATATTGTGGAAACTATTTTACTGAGTTCCTTAGGAGCAAACTACAAAAAATATGGAAAAGAATAGTGATGTTTGTAAAATTGAACTTCACTTGAATACATTTTCCCAACTCTACTTATCACCTATCTTACTCTGGGACTCTCATGATCACTAGAAAAGGACCCTTGCAGTCGTCCATTGAGGAGGGTTTTTGTATATGATAGTGGTGAAACATGCATATTGCTATTTTCAACTCAAAATTTATGGGACTGATGGAAACAGCAAAGTTCTACAGTATTGTGCTGGCAGCTCTAGATGGGAGATCTGAAAAGGTGTTTAAAGGTATCCTGTCAGCAGGATTGTGCACAGTAACCTACACTCAGTGTCAGGTCGGCGCCGTTTTACTGATTAGGCCGAGGTCACTCTTGCGAGTGCAATGTGAGAAACTTGCGCGAGTTTCTCGCCTCAATACCCAGCACCGCCTCTGGCACTCGGGACTGGAGTTTGCGGCTGCATGGATTTCTATACAGCTGAACACTCCGGACCCAAGTGCCGGCAGCAGTGCCAGAAATTGAGGTGAGGTTCTCGCATTGCACTCGCAAGGGTGACCCCGGCCTTACAATGATACCTTGGGTGATGTGGTTGTTCTTTAATCTTTATTTTCAGTTTTGTGTTAATGAGATTCTCATGCCCTAAGGCGGGTTTGGAGTATATGGTGTCTGATAATATATTCATAATGCAGACTGCTGACAGGTCACTGATCCCTCACTGACCTGCCCATTAGTTTGCATGTTGAATATTTGTATATACATAAAAAAGTGCTTCTGCAGGAAGGTGCCGGCCGTGCCACCAGCACTGCAGCATAATCGCATGTTTACTGTGACACAAATACATTTTATTCATGTTATTCAGCTTGGAGGAAAAAAAATCAATTTGAAAATGGCGCCCGCAGCACCTGCGCAGTAGCAGCTACCGGTGTGTATAGAGATCCGATAGCTAGGGTTGAGCGAAACGGGTCGGCTATTTTCAGAAGTCGCCGACTTTTGGCAAAGTCGGGTTTCATGAAACCCGACCCGACCCCTGTGTAGGGTCGGCCATGAAGTCGGTGATCTTCTGAATCTGGTATCGGAATTCTGATACCGAGTTCCGATATGTTTGCGATATCGGGAATCGGTATCGGAATCCATATTTAAGTGTAAAATAAAGACTCAAAATAAAAAATATTGATATACTCACCCTCGGACGCGCCCTGGTACTAACTGGCAGCCTTCCTTGCTAAGAATGAGCGCGTGAAGGACCTGCCTAATAGGAATATACTCACCCTCGGACGTGCCCTGCTTCTTTCCAGCAGCCTTCCTTCCTAAGAATGAGCGCGTGAAGGACCTTAGATGACGTGGCGGCTTGTGATTGGTCGCGTGACCGCCCATGTGACCGCTCACGCGACCAATCACAAGCCGTGACGTCACCACAGGTCCTTCACGCGCTCATTTTTAGGAAGGAAGGCTGCCGGTTAGTACCAGGGCGCATCCGAGGGTGAGTATATCAATATTTTTTATTTTGATTCTTTATTTTACACATTAATATGGATCCCAGGGCCTGAAGGAGAGTTTCCTCTCCTTCAGACCCTGGGAACCATAGTATCCCATTGCACTGCATTGGGTTTCGTGTTTCGGCCGACCCCGACTTTTTTATAGGTTCGGCCGATTTCACTCGACCCGACTTTTGAGAAAGTCGGGTTTCGTGAAACCCGACCCAATCCTATAAAAATAAAAGTCATTCAACCCTACCGATAGCTGCTATTGCGCCATCTAGCTGGAGAAGAAAGAAAAGATTTCCTCCTCCAAGATATCGATGCCAGCGCCTGCACAATAGCAGCTATGGAATCTATACATACTGATAGGGGCTACTGCGCAGGTATGGCGGGCGCCATTTTCAAATTGACTTGCATCTGGAGGGGCATCTAAACGGGCATCTGGCCGGATGCTACCGCTGTCACTCCAGAGCAGAGGTGCGGTAAAGCCCTTACTGCAGAATGCCAAGGGCATGTCATAGTAACAGAATTCTCAGTTATGATGCTGCTGAAAATTTTAATTTGCAGACAAACCTGCTGACAGTCTCCTTTTTAGAAAACTGCTCCAGTATTTTTTTTCCATATATAAAGATTACTCGCCTTCAGTATTCTAGCTGTTTAACCAGTTTGCGACCAGGTTGCTTCCCCCCATTCCTGACCATACACTTTTTCGGGTTTTCTCATACATGCGCTTATAAGTGCTCTAAAAAGAATGTTCTCTATTGGGTATTCAAAAGTTTTGCCTTTTTTTGCCATACATGGGGCTTATTTTTTATGACATTTTTAGATTCCCTTTTCTTGTTCATATGGGGGATGTAAATGAAACTAGGAAATATGTGTTTATTTGTCACTTTTTTTTTCCAGAAAAGAACAGTAAAAGGTTTTTAAATTGCATTCCCCTTTTCATAGAAATGATTTTTAGATACTGAACATATTTTTTACACTCTACGCCCCCATAAGACCCTAGAAAACATTTGGGGCACATTTTTACACATTAACCCCTTCACGATCTTGGGGTTTTCCATTTTGCGTTTCCGTTTTGTGCTCAATATCTTCCTAGAGCCATAACTTTTTCATTTTTTTCGGTCAATATGGCCGTGTGAGGGCTTTTTTTTGTGGGACGAGTTGTACCATGTTCAATACATGCTAAAACTGACCTACCATTATGATTCTCCAGGTCATTACGAGTTTGTAGATACCAAACATGTATAGATTCTTTTTTAATTATTTAATATTTTTAAATTTTCTTTGTAAACTTTTTACTGCCTACAATAGTCCATGGGAGACTAGAAGCTGCGATCCTCCGATCACCTGTGCCACACATGGCAGGGCGTTTCTGTAACTAAAATACTCATAGCAGTTTGGGTGATGACAATGACAGTGGTCTCCGCAGACTCCGAGTTGTCATGCCAACCCACCAACAGCCCGCGGTCATGTGACGTGGGTGACGATGGGCAGGGTTTGTGATGCGCTTCTGGCACGATCATGTTACATTCCGCTGTCAGAGATTGACAGCGGCATTAAACATGTTAACAGCCGCGGGTGGATATCGGTTCCTGCTGCAGCTGTTAGGGTCACATGTCAGCTGATAAAATCAGGGGGAGGCGATCTTGGACGTACCAACATGTCCACGGTCATAAAGGGGATAACATTCTTATTATTGCTAATTTATCCTGTAACTTACCCTGGTATATTCCCCCAGTTACAGGAGATTTCAGCCTCCGGCCTGCATGGCAGAGCTGACCTGACCTCCTACAGCCAAGCAGCTCCTGGTCCCTCCCTACATCTAGCGTCACATGTTCTCTGGATCTGGAGAAGGAAGCACAGTCCGTGTTTCCTAATCTCTTCTTCATCTGTATACAGAAGCGCTGGTTTAGCACAGTGTATCCAACCATGGAGATGGTGAGTGTGGTAATAAGCCAGGTTTTACCTCCTGTCTGGGAAGTCTGGCTGTGTGTGACAGTCTGCTCCCCACCCCACAGCTTCACCATCTTGTGCAAGCTGCTTACGCTCCATTGAGGTTTTATAACGTCCATGCAGAGTAATGAGTGGACTGCCCAGAAATGTATAATGTAAGGGTGGTCCAGAAGTGCTTTATTTCATCCCACATCAGTTACATTGACCCATCCCCCCTTCATTATAGGGAATTGGGTCATGTGATCTCCGGTCTGACAACTATTCCAGTACATGCACTAATGTGTTGACAGGAAGTCAGTCTCTGACGTCATGTGACCTGTAAGATGACGTCATGTGACCTGTAAGATGAGCTCACAGCTATGAATCCCTCCTGACAGCTCAGACTCTTCCCCGGACCCCCAGCTTCACCCTCCTTGTCACTCTGTATGTCTCCCATGCATGTATGTCATCCCATGTCTCTATATGGACCATGGTCGAAGACTTGTCTAAAAGAAGTCCTGTCAGGTAAAACACTGTGGCAAAACGCGCATTTTTGCTGCATTGTTTACTTGTGAGTTTGGGGCAGATTTTTCCCCACTCACAATGAGTGAAATCTGCAGGAAAAATGCTGAAATAATTGATATGCTACGGATTTATATCTGCACCAAATCTGCAAGTCACAGATAAGCAAGGTGTGCATGAGACTTCAGGATTCTCATTCACTTTTCTGGCATCAAGAAACACTTTACGTTTTATGACAAATCTGCACTGAATAAACGCAGCAAAAACACAACGTGTGCTCACAGCCGTACAGCAGGACAATCTACTTTGCCCATAACAACCAATCAGAGATCAGCGGTCATTTTACCTAAGCATTTTGAGAAATAAAAGCTGAACTCTGGTTGGTTGCAATGGGCAACAAAGACAATTTAATGAACAGTTTTGATAAATGAGGATGAGACCCTGCATTATACATTAGGGGACAGCAGCTCCATGTCACTGATCTACCACAGCTGTCAGGAGATGGAGCAAGGACAACTGAGGAGAATCCAGCAATATGGGAAATATACTCTGCATTACAGGAGCCATATAAGCAGGGGTGTACAAAGAAATCATGGGGCACTGTAGCAGAAGTTCCAATTGTTTCCCCCTCAAAAAAATTTTTTTTAAATTGCTGGGGTCAAAGAAAAGCATATCTCCCAACTTTCCAGTCCTTACAAAGTAATTTTCCGCCTACTGAAGTCTTAGACCCACACAACCTCCCTATGTCCAGCAAAGAGCCCCAAACAGCCTCCCTGTATACTGCATGAGCCCCACACAGCCTCCCTATATACTGTATGAACCCCACACAGCCTCCCTATATACAGCATGAGCCCCACACAGCCTCCCTATATACAGCATGAGCCCCACACAGCCTCACTATATACAGCATGAGCCTCAAACAGCCTCCCTATATACAGCATGACCCCACAAGCCTCCCTATATACAGCATGACCCCACACAGCCTCCCTATATACTGTATGAGCCCCACACAGCCTCCCTATATACAGCATGAGTCCCACACAGCCTCCCTATATACTGCATGAGCCCCACACAGCCTCACTATATACAGCATGAGCCCCACACAGCCTCCCTATATACTGTATGAGCCCCACACAGCCTCCCTATATACAGCATGAGCCCCACACAGCCTCCCTATATACTGAATGAAACCCACACAGCCTCCCTATATACTGCATGAGCCCCAAACAGCCTCCCTATATACTGCATGAGCCCCACACAGCCTCCCTATATACAGCATGAGCCCCACACAGCCTCCCTATACACTGAATGAACCCCAAACAGCCTCCCTATATACAGCATGACCCCACAAGCCTCCCTATATACAGCATGAGCCCCACAGAGCCTCGCTATATACTGTATGAGCCCCACACAGCCTCCCTATATACAGCATGAGCCTCAAACAGCCTCCCTGTATACTGCATGAGCCCCACACAGCCTCACTATATACAGCATGAGCCCCACACAGCCTCCCTATATACTGTATGAGCCCCACACAGCCTCCCTATATACAGCATGAGCCCCACACAGCCTCCCTATATACTGTATGAAACCCACACAGCCTCCCTGTATACTGCATGAGCCCCAAACAGCCTCCCTATATACTGCATGAGCCCCACACAGCCTCCCTATATACAGCATGAGCCCCACACAGCCTCACTATATACAGCATGAGCCCCACACAGCCTCCTCATATACTGCATGAGCCCCACACAGCCTCCCTATATACAGCATGACCCCACACAGCCACCCTATATAAAGCATGAGCACCACACAGCCTCCCTATATACTGCATGAGCCCCACACAGCCTCCCTATATACTGCATGATCCCCACACAGCCTCCCTATATAAAGCATGAGCACCACACAGCCTCCCTATATAAAGCATGAGCCCCACACAGCCTCCCTATATACAGCATGAGCCCCACATAGCCTCCGTATATACTGCATGAGCCCCACACAGCCTCCCTATATATAGCATAAGCCCCACACAGCCTCCCTATATACTACATGATCCCCAAACAGCCTCCCTATCTACAGCATGAGCCTCAAACAGCCTCCCTATAACTGCATGATCCCCACACAGCCTCCCTATATAAAGCATGAGCACCACACAGCCTCCCTATATAAAGCATGAGCCCCACACAGCCTCCCTATATACAGCATGAGCCCCACACAGCCTCCCTATATACTACATGATCCCCAAACAGCCTCCCTATCTACAGCATGAGCCTCAAACAGCCTCCCTATATACAGCATGAGCCTCACACAGCTTCCCTGTATACTGCATGATCCCCAAACAGCCTCCCTATATACAGCATGAGCCTCACACAGCCTCCCTATGTACAGCATGAGCCTCACACAGCCTCCCTGTATACTGCATGAGCCCCACACAGCCTCCCTATATACTACATGATCCCCAAACAGCATCCCTATATACAGCATGAGCCCCACACAGCCTCCCTATATACAGCATGAGCCCCACACAGCCTCGCTATATACTGCATGAGCCCCACACAACCTCCCTATATACTGCATGAGTCCCACACAGCCTCCCTATATACTGCATGAGCCCCACACAGCCGCCCTATATACTGGATGAGCCCCACATAGCCTGCCTATATACTGGATGAGCCCCACATAGCCTTCCTATATACAGCATGACCCCACACAGCCTCCCTATATACTGCATGAGCCCGACACAGCCTTCCTATATACTGCATGAGCACCACACAGCCTCGCTATATACTGCATGAGCCCCACACAACCTCCCTATATACTGCATGAGTCCCACACAGCCTCCCTATATATAGCATGAGCCCCACACAGCCTCCCTATATACTGGATGAGCCCCACATAGCCTTCCTATATACAGCATGACCCCACACAGCCTCCCTATATACTGCATGAGCCCGACACAGCCTTCCTATATAATGCATGAGCACCACACAGCCTCGCTATATACTGCATGAGCCCCACACAACCTCCCTATATACTGCATGAGTCCCACACAGCCTCCCTATATACAGCATGAGCCCCACACAGCCTCCCTATATACTGGATGAGCCCCACATAGCCTTCCTATATACAGCATGACCCCACACAGCCTCCCTATATACTGCATGAGCCCGACACAGCCTTCCTATATACTGCATGAGCACCACGCAGCCAGCCTTCCCATATATAGCATCAGCCCCACACAGCCTCCCTATATACTGCATGAGCCCCACACAGCCTCCCTATATACAGCATGAGCCCCACACAGCCTCCTTATATACAGCATGAGCCCCAAACAGCCTCCCTATATACAGCATGAGCCCCACACAGCCTCCCTATATACTGTATGAAACCCACACAGCCTCCCTATATACAGCATGACCCCACACAGCCTCGCTATATACTGTATGAGCCCCACACAGCCTCCCTATATACAGCATGAGCCTCAAACAGCCTCCCTGTATACTGCATGAGCCCCTCACAGCCTCACTATATACAGCATGAGCCCCACACAGCCTCCCTATATACTGTATGAGCCCCACACAGCCTCCCTATATACAGCATGAGCCCCACACAGCCTCCCTATATACTGTATGAAACCCACACAGCCTCCCTGTATACTGCATGAGCCCCAAACAGCCTCCCTGTATACTGCATGAGCCCCACACAGCCTCCCTATATACAGCATGAGCCCCACACAGCCTCACTATATACAGCATGAGCCCCACACAGCCTCCTCATATACTGCATGAGACCCACACAGCCTCCCTATATACAGCATGACCCCACAAGCCTCCCTATATACTGCATGAGCCCCACACAGCCTCCCTATATACTGCATGATCCCCACACAGCCTCCCTATATAAAGCATGAGCACCACACAGCCTCCCTATATACTGCATGAGCCCCACACAGCCTCCCTATATACAGCATGAGCCCCACATAGCCTCCGTATATACTGCATGAGCCCCACACAGCCTCCCTATATATAGCATAAGCCCCACACAGCCTCCCTATATACTACATGATCCCCAAACAGCCTCCCTATATACAGCATGAGCCTCAAACAGCCTCCCTATATACAGCATGAGCCTCACACAGCCTCCCTGTATACTGCATGATCCCCAAACAGCCTCCCTATATACAGCATGAGCCGCACACAGCCTCGCTATGTACAGCATGAGCCTCACACGGCCTCCCTGTATACTGCATGAGCCCCACACAGCCTCCCTATATACTACATGATCCCCAAACAGCATCCCTATATACAGCATGAGCCCCACACAGCCTCCCTATATACAGCATGAGCCCCACACAGCCTCGCTATATACTGAATGAGCCCCACACAACCTCCCTATATACTGCATGAGTCCCACACAGCCTCCCTATATACTGCATGAGCCCCACACAGCCTCCCTATATACTGGATGAGCCCCACATAGCCTCCCTATAAACTGGATGAGCCCCACATAGCCTTCCTATATACAGCATGACCCCACACAGCCTCCCTATATACTGCATGAGCCCGACACAGCCTTCCTATATACTGCATGAGCACCACACAGCTTCGCTATATACTGCATGAGCCCCACACAACCTCCCTATATACTGCATGAGTCCCACACAGCCTCCCTATATACAGCATGAGCCCCACACAGCCTCCCTATATACTGGATGAGCCCCACATAGCCTCCCTATAAACTGGATGAGCCCCACATAGCCTTCCTATATACAGCATGACCCCACACAGCCTCCCTATAAACTGCATGAGCCCGACACAGCCTTCCTATATACTGCATGAGCACCACACAGCCTCCCTATATACTGCATGAGCCCCACACAACCTCCCTATATACTGCATGAGTCCCACACAGCCTCCCTATATACAGCATGAGCCCCACACAGCCTCCCTATATACAGCATGACCCCACACAGCCTCCCTATATACTGCATGAGCCCGACACAGCCTTCCTATATACTGCATGAGCACCACGCAGCCAGCCTTCCCATATATAGCATGAGCCCCACACAGCCTCCCTATATACTGCATGAGCCCCACACAGCCTCCCTATATACAGCATGAGCCCCACACAGCCTCCTTGTATACAGCATGAGCCCCAAACAGCCTCCCTATAAACAACATGAGCCTCACACAACCTCCCTGTATACTGCATGAGCCCCACACAGCCTCCCTATATACTGCATGAGCCCTACACAGCCTCCCTATATACTCCATGAGCCCCACACAACCTCCCTATATACAGCATGAGCCCCATACAGCCTCCCTAAATACAGCATGAGCCCCACACAGCCTCCCTATATACTGCATGAGCCCCACATGGCCTCCTTATATACAGCATGAGCCCCACACAGCCTCCCTATAAACTGTATGAGCCCCACATAGCCTCCCTATATACCGGATAAACCCCACACAGCCTCCCAATATACCGCATGAGCCCCTCACAGCCACCCTATATACTGCATGAGCCACACACAGCCTTCCTTTATACTGCATGAGCCACACACAGCCTCCCTATATCCCGGATAAGCCCCAAACAGCTTCCCCACATGCCACATGAGCCCCACATCCTCCCCATATACTGCATGAGCCCCACACAGCCTCCCTACATACTGCATGAGCCCCACACAGCCTCCCTATACAGAATGAGCCCCACACAGCCTCCCTATATACTGCATGAGCGCCACACAGCCTCCCTATATACTGCATGAGCCCCACAAAGCCTCCGCATATACCACATGAGCCCCACACAGCCTCCCTATATACTGCATGAGCCCCACACAGCCTCACCATATACTGCATGAGCCCCATACAGCCTCCCTATATATACAGAATGAGCCCCACACAGCCTCCCTATATACTGCATGAGCCCCACACAGCCTCCCTATATACTGCATGAGCCCCACATAGCCTCCCTATATACTGTATGAGCCCCACACAGCCTCCCCATATACCACATGAGCCCCACACAGCCTCTCCATATACTGCATGAGCCCCACACAGCCTCCCTATATGTTGCATGAGCCCCACACAGCCTCCCTATATACAGCATGAGCCCCACATAGCCTCCCTATATACAGCATGAGCCCCATACAGCCTCCCTATATACAGCATGAGCCCCACACAGCCTCCCTATATGTTGCATGAGCCCCACACAGCCTCCCTATATACAGCATGAGCCCCACATAGCCTCCCTATATACAGCATGAGCCCCACATAGCCTCCGTATTATATACTGCATGAGCCCCACACAGCCACCCTATATGTTGCATGAGCCCCACACAGCCTTCCTATATTCTGCATGAGCCCCACACAGTCTCCCTATATGTTGCATGAGCCCCACACAGCCTCCCTATATACAGCATGAGTCCCACACAGCCTCCCTATATGCTGCACGAGCCCCATGTTGCCTTTTCATATACTGTATGAGACCCACACAGCCTCTCTATATATTGTATGAGCCCCACACAGCCTCCCTATATACAGCATGAGCCCCACACAGCCTCCCTATATACAGCATGAGCCCCACACAGCCTTCCTATATACTGCATGAGCCCCACACAGCCTCCCCATATACTGCATGAGCCCCACACAGCCTCACTATATACAGCATGAGCTCCACACAGCCTCCCCATATACTGCATGAGCCGCACACTGCCTCCCTATATACTGCATGAGCTCCACACAGCCTCCCCATATACTGCATGAGCTCCACACAGCCTCCCCATATACTACATGAGCCCCACACAGCCTCCCTATATACTCCATGAGCCCCACACAGCCTCCCTATATACTGCATGAGCTCCACACAGCCTCCCCATATACTGCATGAGCTCCACACAGCCTCCCCATATACTGCATGAGCCCCACACAGCCTCCCTATATACTCCATGAGCCCCACACAGCCTCCCTATATACTGCATGAGCCCCACACAGCCTCCCTATATACTGCATGAGCTCCACACAGCCTCCCCATAAACTGCATGAGGCGCACACTGCCTCCCTATATACTGCATGAGCCCCACACAGCCTCCCCATATACTGCATGAGCCCCACACAGCCTCCTCATATACAGAATGAGCCCCACACAGCCTCCCTATATACAGCATGAGCCCCACACAGCCTCCCTATATACTGCATGAGCTCCACACAGCCTCCCCATATACTGCATGAGCCCCACACTGCCTCCCCATATACTGCATGAGCCCCACACAGCCTCCCTATATACTGCATGAGCTCCACACAGCCTCCCCATATACTGCATGAGCCCCACACTGCCTCCCTATATACTGCATGAGCTCCACACAGCCTCCCTATATACTGCATGAGCCCCACACAGCCTCCCTATATACTGTATGAACCCCACACAGCCTCCCTATATACAGCATGAGCCCCACACAGCCTCACTATATACAGCATGAGCCTCAAACAGCCTCCCTATATACAGCATGACCCCACAAGCCTCCCTATATACAGCATGACCCCACACAGCCTCCCTATATACTGTATGAGCCCCACACAGCCTCCCTATATACAGCATGACCCCACACAGCCTCCCTATATACTGTATGAGCCCCACACAGCCTCCCTATATACAGCATGAGTCCCACACAGCCTCCCTATATACTGCATGAGCCCCACACAGCCTCACTATATACAGCATGAGCCCCACACAGCCTCCCTATATACTGTATGAGCCCCACACAGCCTCCCTATATACAGCATGAGCCCCACACAGCCTCCCTATATACTGAATGAAACCCACACAGCCTCCCTATATACTGCATGAGCCCCAAACAGCCTCCCTATATACTGCATGAGCCCCACACAGCCTCCCTATATACAGCATGAGCCCCACACAGCCTCCCTATACACTGAATGAACCCCAAACAGCCTCCCTATATACAGCATGACCCCACAAGCCTCCCTATATACAGCATGAGCCCCACACAGCCTCGCTATATACTGTATGAGCCCCACACAGCCTCCCTATATACAGCATGAGCCTCAAACAGCCTCCCTGTATACTGCATGAGCCCCACACAGCCTCACTATATACAGCATGAGCCCCACACAGCCTCCCTATATACTGTATGAGCCCCACACAGCCTCCCTATATACAGCATGAGCCCCACACAGCCTCCCTATATACTGTATGAAACCCACACAGCCTCCCTGTATACTGCATGAGCCCCAAACAGCCTCCCTATATACTGCATGAGCCCCACACAGCCTCCCTATATACAGCATGAGCCCCACACAGCCTCCTCATATACTGCATGAGCCCCACACAGCCTCCCTATATACAGCATGACCCCACACAGCCTCCCTATATAAAGCATGAGCACCACACAGCCTCCCTATATACTGCATGAGCCCCACACAGCCTCCCTATATACTGCATGATCCCCACACAGCCTCCCTATATAAAGCATGAGCACCACACAGCCTCCCTATATAAAGCATGAGCCCCACACAGCCTCCCTATATACAGCATGAGCCCCACATAGCCTCCGTATATACTGCATGAGCCCCACACAGCCTCCCTATATACAGCATGAGCCCCACATAGCCTCCCTATATACTGCATGAGCCCCACACAGCCTCCCTATATACTGCATGATCCCCACACAGCCTCCCTATATAAAGCATGAGCACCACACAGCCTCCCTATATAAAGCATGAGCCCCACACAGCCTTCCTATATACAGCATGAGCCCCACACAGCCTCCCTATATACTACATGATCCCCAAACAGCCTCCCTATCTACAGCATGAGCCTCAAACAGCCTCCCTATATACAGCATGAGCCTCACACAGCTTCCCTGTATACTGCATGATCCCCAAACAGCCTCCCTATATACAGCATGAGCCTCACACAGCCTCCCTATGTACAGCATGAGCCTCACACAGCCTCCCTGTATACTGCATGAGCCCCACACAGCCTCCCTATATACTACATGATCCCCAAACAGCATCCCTATATACAGCATGAGCCCCACACAGCCTCCCTATATACAGCATGAGCCCCACACAGCCTCGCTATATACTGCATGAGCCCCACACAACCTCCCTATATACTGCATGAGTCCCACACAGCCTCCCTATATACTGCATGAGCCCCACACAGCCGCCCTATATACTGGATGAGCCCCACATAGCCTCCCTATATACTGGATGAGCCCCACATAGCCTTCCTATATACAGCATGACCCCACACAGCCTCCCTATATACTGCATGAGCCCGACACAGCATTCCTATATACTGCATGAGCACCACACAGCCTCGCTATATACTGCATGAGCCCCACACAATCTCCCTATATACTGCATGAGTCCCACACAGCCTCCCTATATATAGCATGAGCCCCACACAGCCTCCCTATATACTGGATGAGCCCCACATAGCCTTCCTATATACAGCATGACCCCACACAGCCTCCCTATATACTGCATGAGCCCGACACAGCCTTCCTATATACTGCATGAGCACCACACAGCCTCGCTATATACTGCATGAGCCCCACACAACCTCCCTATATACTGCATGAGTCCCACACAGCCTCCCTATATACAGCATGAGCCCCACACAGCCTCCCTATATACTGGATGAGCCCCACATAGCCTTCCTATATACAGCATGACCCCACACAGCCTCCCTATATACTGCATGAGCCCGACACAGCCTTCCTATATACTGCATGAGCACCACGCAGCCAGCCTTCCCATATATAGCATCAGCCCCACACAGCCTCCCTATATACTGCATGAGCCCCACACAGCCTCCCTATATACAGCATGAGCCCCACACAGCCTCCTTATATACAGCATGAGCCCCAAACAGCCTCCCTATATACAGCATGAGCCCCACACAGCCTCCCTATATACTGTATGAAACCCACACAGCCTCCCTATATACAGCATGACCCCACACAGCCTCGCTATATACTGTATGAGCCCCACACAGCCTCCCTATATACAGCATGAGCCTCAAACAGCCTCCCTGTATACTGCATGAGCCCCTCACAGCCTCACTATATACAGCATGAGCCCCACACAGCCTCCCTATATACTGTATGAGCCCCACACAGCCTCCCTATATACAGCATGAGCCCCACACAGCCTCCCTATATACTGTATGAAACCCACACAGCCTCCCTGTATACTGCATGAGCCCCAAACAGCCTCCCTGTATACTGCATGAGCCCCACACAGCCTCCCTATATACAGCATGAGCCCCACACAGCCTCACTATATACAGCATGAGCCCCACACAGCCTCCTCATATACTGCATGAGACCCACACAGCCTCCCTATATACAGCATGACCCCACAAGCCTCCCTATATACTGCATGAGCCCCACACAGCCTCCCTATATACTGCATGATCCCCACACAGCCTCCCTATATAAAGCATGAGCACCACACAGCCTCCCTATATACTGCATGAGCCCCACACAGCCTCCCTATATACAGCATGAGCCCCACATAGCCTCCGTATATACTGCATGAGCCCCACACAGCCTCCCTATATATAGCATAAGCCCCACACAGCCTCCCTATATACTACATGATCCCCAAACAGCCTCCCTATATACAGCATGAGCCTCAAACAGCCTCCCTATATACAGCATGAGCCTCACACAGCCTCCCTGTATACTGCATGATCCCCAAACAGCCTCCCTATATACAGCATGAGCCGCACACAGCCTCGCTATGTACAGCATGAGCCTCACACAGCCTCCCTGTATACTGCATGAGCCCCACACAGCCTCCCTATATACTACATGATCCCCAAACAGCATCCCTATATACAGCATGAGCCCCACACAGCCTCCCTATATACAGCATGAGCCCCACACAGCCTCGCTATATACTGAATGAGCCCCACACAACCTCCCTATATACTGCATGAGTCCCACACAGCCTCCCTATATACTGCATGAGCCCCACACAGCCTCCCTATATACTGGATGAGCCCCACATAGCCTCCCTATATACTGGATGAGCCCCACATAGCCTTCCTATATACAGCATGACCCCACACAGCCTCCCTATATACTGCATGAGCCCGACACAGCCTTCCTATATACTGCATGAGCACCACACAGCTTCGCTATATACTGCATGAGCCCCACACAACCTCCCTATATACTGCATGAGTCCCACACAGCCTCCCTATATACAGCATGAGCCCCACACAGCCTCCCTATATACTGGATGAGCCCCACATAGCCTCCCTATAAACTGGATGAGCCCCACATAGCCTTCCTATATACAGCATGAGCCCCACACAGCCTCCCTATATACAGCATGAGCCCCACACAGCCTCCCTATATACTGGATGAGCCCCACATAGCCTCCCTATAAACTGGATGAGCCCCACATAGCCTTCCTATATACAGCATGAGTCCCACACAGCCTCCCTATATACAGCATGAGCCCCACACAGCCTCCCTATATACAGCATGACCCACACAGCCTCCCTATATACTGCATGAGCCCGACACAGCCTTCCTATATACTGCATGAGCACCACGCAGCCAGCCTTCCCATATATAGCATGAGCCCCACACAGCCTCCCTATATACTGCATGAGCCCCACACAGCCTCCCTATATACAGCATGAGCCCCACACAGCCTCCTTGTATACAGCATGAGCCCCAAACAGCCTCCCTATAAACAACATGAGCCTCACACAACCTCCCTGTATACTGCATGAGCCCCACACAGCCTCCCTATATACTGCATGAGCCCTACACAGCCTCCCTATATACTCCATGAGCCCCACACAACCTCCCTATATACAGCATGAGCCCCATACAGCCTCCCTAAATACAGCATGAGCCCCACACAGCCTCCCTATATACTGCATGAGCCCCACATGGCCTCCTTATATACAGCATGAGCCCCACACAGCCTCCCTATAAACTGTATGAGCCCCACATAGCCTCCCTATATACCGGATAAACCCCACACAGCCTCCCAATATACCGCATGAGCCCCTCACAGCCACCCTATATACTGCATGAGCCCCACACAGCCTTCCTTTATACTGCATGAGCCACACACAGCCTCCCTATATCCCGGATAAGCCCCAAACAGCTTCCCCACATGCCACATGAGCCCCACATCCTCCCCATATACTGCATGAGCCCCACACAGCCTCCCTACATACTGCATGAGCCCCACACAGCCTCCCTATACAGAATGAGCCCCACACAGCCTCCCTATATACTGCATGAGCGCCACACAGCCTCCCTATATACTGCATGAGCCCCACAAAGCCTCCGCATATACCACATGAGCCCCACACAGCCTCCCTATATACTGCATGAGCCCCACACAGCCTCACCATATACTGCATGAGCCCCATACAGCCTCCCTATATATACAGAATGAGCCCCACACAGCCTCCCTATATACTGCATGAGCCCCACACAGCCTCCCTATATACTGCATGAGCCCCACATAGCCTCCCTATATACTGTATGAGCCCCACACAGCCTCCCCATATACCACATGAGCCCCACACAGCCTCTCCATATACTGCATGAGCCCCACACAGCCTCCCTATATGTTGCATGAGCCCCACACAGCCTCCCTATATACAGCATGAGCCCCACATAGCCTCCCTATATACAGCATGAGCCCCATACAGCCTCCCTATATACAGCATGAGCCCCACACAGCCTCCCTATATGTTGCATGAGCCCCACACAGCCTCCCTATATACAGCATGAGCCCCACATAGCCTCCCTATATACAGCATGAGCCCCACATAGCCTCCGTATTATATACTGCATGAGCCCCACACAGCCACCCTATATGTTGCATGAGCCCCACACAGCCTTCCTATATTCTGCATGAGCCCCACACAGTCTCCCTATATGTTGCATGAGCCCCACACAGCCTCCCTATATACAGCATGAGTCCCACACAGCCTCCCTATATGCTGCACGAGCCCCATGTTGCCTTTTCATATACTGTATGAGACCCACACAGCCTCTCTATATATTGTATGAGCCCCACACAGCCTCCCTATATACAGCATGAGCCCCACACAGCCTCCCTATATACAGCATGAGCCCCACACAGCCTTCCTATATACTGCATGAGCCCCACACAGCCTCCCCATATACTGCATGAGCCCCACACAGCCTCACTATATACAGCATGAGCTCCACACAGCCTCCCCATATACTGCATGAGCCGCACACTGCCTCCCTATATACTGCATGAGCTCCACACAGCCTCCCCATATACTGCATGAGCTCCACACAGCCTCCCCATATACTACATGAGCCCCACACAGCCTCCCTATATACTCCATGAGCCCCACACAGCCTCCCTATATACTGCATGAGCTCCACACAGCCTCCCCATATACTGCATGAGCTCCACACAGCCTCCCCATATACTGCATGAGCCCCACACAGCCTCCCTATATACTCCATGAGCCCCACACAGCCTCCCTATATACTGCATGAGCCCCACACAGCCTCCCTATATACTGCATGAGCTCCACACAGCCTCCCCATATACTGCATGAGGCGCACACTGCCTCCCTATATACTGCATGAGCCCCACACAGCCTCCCCATATACTGCATGAGCCCCACACAGCCTCCTCATATACAGAATGAGCCCCACACAGCCTCCCTATATACAGCATGAGCCCCACACAGCCTCCCTATATACTGCATGAGCTCCACACAGCCTCCCCATATACTGCATGAGCCCCACACTGCCTCCCCATATACTGCATGAGCCCCACACAGCCTCCCTATATACTGCATGAGCTCCACACAGCCTCCCTATATACTGCATGAGCCCCACACAGCCTCCCTATTTCCAGCATGAGCCCCACACAACATCCCCATATGCACCATGAACCTGACACAGCCTCCTATATACTGTGTGAGCCCCATACAGCCTCCTCATACACGGCATGAGCCACACACATCATCCCCATATACTGCATGAGCCCCACACAGCCTCCCTATATACTGCATGAGCCCCACACAGCCTCCCCATATACTGCATGAGCCCCACACAGCCTCCTAATATACAGAATGAGCCCCACACAGCCTCCCTATATACAGCATGAGCCCCACACAGCCTCCTTATGTACTGCATGAGCACCACACAGCCTCCCCATATACTGTATGAGCCCCACACAGCCTCCCTATATACTGCTTGAGCCCCACACAGCCTCCCTATATACTGCTTGAGCCCCACACAGCCTCCCCATGTACTGCATGAGACCCACACAGCCTCCCTATATGCTCCATGAGAGTCCCATAGCCCTCTCATGTCCACCATTGACATACAATACAATATATTGCTCTCCCCATGGTCCTACATAGAATATAATGCACCGCCTATGCTCCTCCTTACAATAGAATGTAGCCCCTCTGGTCCTCCATACAATATAATGCAGACCTCATGGTCCTCCATACAATATAATGCCCTCCCCATAGTACTCCATACAGTATAATGCATTCGCCATGGTCCTCCATATAATAAATAACGTACCCCTCCATTGTCCTCCATAAGATAGAATGCACCCCCATACTCCTCCATGTAAGATAATGTACTCCTCATGGAGTATACAGTATAATGCACCACCCATGGTTCTCCATACTGTATATTGCAATCCCTGTTATCCTTCATAGAATATAATGCACTGCCCATAGTCCTCCTTACAATAGAATGCCGCCACCATGGTCCTCCACACAATATAATGCAGCTCTCATGGTCCTCCATACAATATAATAAGCCGCAATGGCCCTCCGTAGAATACAATGCCCCCATGGTCTTCCATACATTATAATGTACTCCCCATGGTACGCCATACATTATAATGCACCCCTTTGGTACTCCATTTAATATAATGAACCTCTATGGTCCTCTGTACAAAATCGAGCAACTCCATTGTCCTCTATACAGTACAATGCACCCCCTTTGTCCTTCATATAGTATAATGCACGCCCCATGGTCATCTATACAATATAATGAATCTCCAATTGTCCTCCATACAATGCAATGTACTCTCCATGGTCTCCCATACAATATAATGCACCCCCTTGGTCCTCTATATAGTTTACTGCACTCTCCATGGTCCTTCCTACAATAACATGCACCTCCCATTGTTCTATATACAACATAATCCATTCCCTTGTTCCTCTATTCAATATAATACACAAACCAAGGTATTCTATAAAATATAATGCACCCCCCATGGTCATCCGTACAATATGATGAACCATTTCCTATTGTCCTCTATACAATATAATGACCTTCCCATGGTGCTACATAAAATATAATTCACCCACCAAGGTCATTTATACAATATAATGCACTCCCTATGGTCGTCCATACAATATAAAGCACTCAACATGGTCCTCCATATAATGCAATGCACTTGCCATGATCTTCCATACAATATAATGAACCTCCTATTGTCTTCTATAAAATATAATTCAATCCCCCATGGTCCTCCATACAATATAAAGCACTCCCCATAGTGCTCCATAGAACATAATGCGCTCCACACGGTCCTACAGAGAATATAATGTACTCTCCATGGTCCTCCATAGAATGTATTGAGCTCTCCATGGTCCTCCATACAATATATTGCTCTCACATCAAGGAAAATAGAAAAATTTGGAACCCGGCTCAACAGGACTAGATTTTCTTTTTCTTTTTCAAAAGAAATACGGTGCATACATAAGAAAAATTTACATGGTCGGCATGACCCAGTGTCTGAGCCCCAGGTGGATGAGCTTAGAGCAACTGGGTGAGCTGGAGTTAAGTTTCTATAAATATAATGCTCTCCCCATGGTGCTATATACAATATAATGAACCTCCTATGTCCTCTTTACAATATAATGAACCTCCTATTGTCCTCTATACAATATAATGCGTTCCCCATGGTCCTCCAAACAATATAATGCACCCACAAATCACCTATACAATATAATGCACTCCCTATGGTCCTCCATATAATATGATGCACTCCCCATGGACCTCCATGCAATATAATACACTCCCCATGTTCCTCCATACAATAATGCACTCCCCATAGTCCATTATGCAATATAATGCATTCCCCATGGTCCTCTATAGAATATAATGCACATCCCATGGTTCTCCATACAATGTAATGCACTCTCCATGGTTCTCCATAGAATATAAATCACCCTCTCCATAGTCCTCCATACAATATAATGCACCCCTCCATAATCCTCTATATAGTATAATGCACTCCCCATGATACTCTGTACAATAAAATGCACCCTCCATGGTCGTCCACACAATATAATGCACCCCCACGGTCCTCCATACAATATAATGCACTCCCCACGGAACTCTATATAATAGACTTCACCACCATAGTCCTCTATACAATATAATACAAGCCACGTGGCCCTCCATAGAATTGAATGTGCTCCCCATGGTGCTCCATAAGATATAATGCGCTCCCCATGGTCCTCTATAGAATGTAATGAGCTCCCCGTGGTTCTTCATACAATATAATGAACCTGCAATTGTCCTCTATAATATATAATGGCCTCCCCATGGTCCTCCAAACAATAGAATGCACCCTCCAAGCTGATCTATACAATATAATCCACTCCACATGGCTCTCCATACAATATAATGTACTTCCTATGGTCCTAAATAGAATATAATGGGCTCCCTATGGTCCTCCATAGAGTGTAATGTGCTCCCCATGGTCATCCATAGAATGTAATGAGCTACCTATTGATCTCCATATAATATAATGCCTTCCCCATGGTCTTCCATACAATGTAATGTACTCTCCATGTTTCTTCATAAAATATAATGCACTCCGTTGGTCTTCTTAACAATATAATGCACACCCCATTTTCCTCCATAGAATATAATGTGCTCCACATGGTCCTCCATAGAATGCAATGTACCCCCCATGGTGCTCCATACAATATAATGCGATACAATAATAAAGAAGCTAAGGACACTTCATCAATATATGACTAACATCTGCTATGGTAAGGTGCCATATAGATGAGAAGTGATAGGAAACAATATGCAAATAAAAGAATATCTTTATTAAATAACAATAGTATAAAAACAAATTTAAAAAGACAGGGCAAGAAAAAAGGGTCTCCAAATGATGGGGAAAGGAAGCAGCAAGTAA
Source organism: Ranitomeya imitator (assembly GCF_032444005.1). Classification (NCBI taxonomy): domain Eukaryota; kingdom Metazoa; phylum Chordata; class Amphibia; order Anura; family Dendrobatidae; genus Ranitomeya; species Ranitomeya imitator. The sequence goes on along the minus strand of NC_091289.1, from coordinate 132,165,286 downwards.
TGATAAAGCGCACAGTTAAAGATTATAATGTGAGCACAATGCATAAAAGAAGCAGGCGAATGTATAATCCTTAAATTCATGAAGGGGCAGGAACGGAGAGACTTAGCAAGCACTACAAAGGTGCTTTATATGCTAAGTTTTGCAGATGCAATATTAAATAGCTGGCTGCAAGAAGGAAAGGAAAGAAACAAAGCCCAGGAGGAGTGAAGACAAGGTGAGGTGCTTATGGATTATATGCCATGGAAGCTAGTTCCTTCACATCACATGTGCTGACAGATCTCAGTAAAAAGCAGGTGTATTAAATGTCCAGGAAGTTCAGAATGCTCCTATAGTTAGATACCTGCTAGAAGACTGGAACTGTGAGACTGTGCGGTAGGGTCAGCTGCTGCTAGAGATCCCCTTGCCCGACGTGCGCCGTTTCGCAAGGTTGCTTCTTCCGGGGGCCTGACCATGGTCCTCTATACAATACAATGCAGTCCCCATGGTCCTGCATAGAATATAATGCACCCCCATAGTCCTCCCTAGAATATAATGCACTCCCAAATAGTCCTCTTAACAATATAATGCACACCCAATTTTCCTCCTGAGAGTATAGTAGACTCCCCTTGGTCCTCCATAGAATATAATGCACCCCCATAGTCCTCCCTAGAATGTAATGCACTCCCAATAGTCCTCTTAACAATATAATGCACACCCCATTTTCCTCCCGAGAATATAGTTGACCCCCCATGATCCTCCATAGAATATAATGCACCCCCCATAGTCCTCCCTAGAATATAATGCGCTCTCTATGGTCCTCCATAAAATGCACTCCCAATGGTCCTCCATACAAGCTTATGCACCCCCATGGTCCTCAATGTTCTGCCCATGGTCATCCATAGAATGCAATGAGCAACCTATGGTCCTTCATACAACTTAATGCCCTCTTCATGGTCCTCCATACAATATAATGCACTGCCCATCGTCCTCCATAGGCTATAATCCACACCCATAGTCCTCCATGGATTATAATGCACTCCCCATGATCCACCAAACAATTTAATGCACACCCCATGGTCCTCCAGATTATTTAATGCACTCCCCGTGGTCCTCCTTAGAATATAATGGACCCCCAATGGTCCTCAATACAATATAATGCACCCCATGGTCCTCCATACAATATAATGTACCCTCCATGTTCTCCATAGAATATAAAGCACCCCTCATGGTCCTCTGTAGAGTACAATGCACCTTCATGGCCCTCTATACAATATAATGCATTCCCCCTATGGTCCTCGATACAATATAATGAACGTCCAATTGTCTTGCATTCAGTATAATATACCCCCCATGTTCCTCTATATAGAATAATGCACTCCCATGGTTTCTCATATGATAATATGCACTCCCCAGTTATCTATATAATATAATGCATGTCCCATGGTACTCCATACAATATAATGCACTCCCCTTTTGGTTCTCTATACAGAATAATGCAGCCCCCATGGTCCTCCTTACAATATAATGTACCCTCCATGGTCCTCCATACAATATAATGAACATTCTATAGTCCTCCATACAGTTTAATGCACCTCCCATGGTCCTCCATAGAATTTAATGCACTGCCCATGGTACTCCATACATTAAAATGCAGTCCTGCATGGTCCTGCATAGAATATACTGCCCTCCCCATGGTCATACATGTAATAAAATGCAGTTCCAATGGTCCTCATTAGACTATAATGTACTCCCCATGGTTCTACATAGAATATAATGCACCTCCCATGGTCCTTTATAGAATATAATGCACCTACCATGGTTCTCCACAGAAAATAATGCACCCCCATAGTCCTCCAGGCAATATAATGAACTCTCAATGGTCCTCCGTAGAATAAAATGCACCTCCCATGGTCCATCATAGAACATAATACACAGCCCATGGTACCTCATAAAATAAAATGCAGCCCTGTACCCTATGGACCTCCATAAAATATATTGCCCTGACCATGGTCCTCCATACAATATAATGCACCCCCATGGTCCTCCATACAATATAATGCACTCCCAATGGTCCTCCATAGAATAAAATGCACTCCTCATGGTACTCCATTGACTATAATGCACCTCCCATGGTCCTCCAAACAAGATAATGCACTCCACATTGTCCTCCATAGAATATAATGCACTCCACATAGTCCTCCCATGGTCCTCCAAACAATATAATGCACCCCCATGGTCCTTCATAGAGTATATTGCACCCCCCCATGGTCCTCCATAGAATATAATGCACCCATATGGTCCTTCATGAAATATATTGCACTACCCATGGTCCTCCATAGAATATAATGCATTCCATATGGTCCTCCATGGAACATTACCCATCACCTATGGTCCCCCATACAATAAAATGCAGCCCCCCATCCCATGGTCCTCCATACAATATAATGCACTCCCTATGGTCCTCCCTAGAATATAATGCATCCCCATGGTCCTACATAGAATACAATGCACCCTCCATACAATAAAATGTAGCCCTCCACCCCTTGGTCCTCCATACAGAATAATTCACCCCCCCCCCATGGTCCTCCATACGCTATTATAACCTCCAGTCAATGATTTAAAAAAATAAATACAATGTTCACGTCTCCTCACTCCACCCGATGCTCCGGTCTGCTGAGAATGTGGTGTAAAGCGTCGAATATGTCAGAACAGTTGGCGTGCTGTAATGACGTCATCGCGCCCGCTATTCTGACACGTCAGATGCCGAGGCAGAATGATGGGTGTGGAAGCGTCTGCTGGCACTCCCTCCTCCAGCATCAGTGGTCACGAGCAATGACGATGGAAGACGGAGTGTCAGCAGACGCTTCCACCCCTATCATTCTGTGCGGGGGGCAGTGCAGCTGCTGACGGGCAGAGGGGGGCCCAGTGCGGGCGCTGACACCGGGCTTCCCTGGCTCACGGGCCACATTGCAGTGGTGTGGCCCGCCGCCATTGGTGGTACACCACTGCATATAAGAGCAGAACTCAATATGGCAGATACTGCAGACGTTTGACACAAGGCATACACCAGGATTTCTAAATATACGGTGTATGGTGCTGATAAACAACCGCAATACTCATGAAATAACCTCCTAAGAGACGGACAGTCCTCATACAAATATCACTAGGATTATTATTATTTATTATTATAGCGCCATTTACTCCATAGCGCTTTACATGTGATAAGGAGAATGCATAGTAATAACAGGTGCAATAATCCTGACCAATACGAGTCAGCGACTGGTACAGGAGGAGCGAGGACCCTGCCCCCGAGGGCTCACAGTCTACAGGGGGTGGGTGAGGATACAGAAGGGAGGGCAGCGCTGGTCGTGCAGCGGTGTGGTGGAGCGAGGGTTACTGCAGGTTGTAGGCTTGTCGGAAGACGTAGGCCTTCAGGTTCCTTATGAAGGTTTCCACAGTAGGTGAGAGTCTGATATGTTGGGGTAGAGAGTTCTAGAGTAGGGGGATGCACTGGAGAAACCTTGTATGTGAATGTGGAAAGACTAAATAAAAGGGGAGTAGAGGAGGAAATTGTAACATTATGACATTGGCAATAATGTGGCAACTTCTAGGACCATTTACTGCAGAGAAAGTCATTTAAGGAGTTATTCACTACTGGTCAACCCCTTCTGAGTGCTGCAGAGCAACAAAGAAAAAGGTCTCCATGTTTACAGGAGACTCAGTGCCAGCATGGTTGGCATGGCGCCATTCCAGGAGGTATGTGTTTTTTATTTTATTTCAGACACTGCAGCATTTAAAGGGGCTATGTCACCAAGGTTTTAACACCTAATTTGAGATCTAATATATTTAGAATTATATATCTATATACTGTAATATATAAAGAGAAATGTGTCACGTATTGAGCTGCTTGCTGTAGTTTTGATAAAATCACTGTTTTATCAGCAGGAGATTATCACTAGAGGACTGCTGCAAGGTAGTCATCCATATTCATGAGCTCTGTATAACTCCACCACTGATTCAGAGCTTTCTGCCTATGCACAGTGTACACATACACAGAATGCTGCCAATCAGTATTGTTAGCAGGGTTATACAGAGCTCAGCATTGAGAGAACTGTTAAATAGGGTTGAGCGAAACGGGTCGGCCATTTTCAGAAGTCAACGACTTTTGGCAAAGTCGGGTTTCATGAAACCCGACCCGACCCCTGTGTGGGGTCGGCCATGAGGTCGGCGATCTTCTGAATCTAGTATCGGAATTCCGATACCGAGTTCCGATATGTTTGCAATATAAATATAATATTATACCTAATAGGAATATACTCACCCTCGGACGCGCCCTGCTTCTTTCCGGCAGCCTTCCTTCCTAAGAATGAGCGCTTGAAGGACCTTCGGTGACGTCGCGGCTTGTGATTGGTCGCGTGAGCGGTCACATGGGCGGTCGCACGACCAATCACAAGCCGCGACGTCACCTAAGGTCTTTCATGCGCTGATTCTAAGGAAGGAAGGCTGCCGCTTAGTACCAGGGCGCGTCCAAGGGTGAGTATAGCAATATTTTTTATTTTAATTCTTTATTTTACACTTAAATATGGATCCCAGGGCCTGAAGGAGAGTTTCCTCTCCTTCAGACCCTGGGAACCATAGTATCCCATTGCACTGCATTGGGTTTCGTGTTTCGGCCGACCCCGACTTTTCTATAGGATCGGCCGATTTCACTCGACCCGACTTTTGAGAAAGTCGGGTTTCGTGAAACCCGACCCGATCCTATAAAAGTAAAAGTCGCTCAACCCTACTGGTAAATCTGCAGCTGATAAGACTGTCATTTTATTAAAATTACACCATGTTGTCCAATAAGTAGTATATCATTAGTATAAGGGTCTCTGCCCCTATATCATCTCATCAGAGCTGAACCTGGACATTACACAATAAGAACATGTCATCATGATTTGGGAACAGATAACTCTGACGATGTTATATTGATAAACTGTCTACAACACCTATAATCTTCTGCACTAATATAAAACTGGTTTTGGTAATTTTTCATTATAAAGGTTCAATTGATGTAGAATCATTTTGCTGACATTTTATCCCTGGATTACAAGTGGAGATATAAAACATGTACAATAACTTTCTCTGTAATTGATAGTTCTTTTTCTCTACTTACCTGAGCCTCCTGGGTACTTCTGCAGGTCTTTTTTTTCCCGAATATTGGTCTTAATTGGTGTCTTTCCGTCCTCTGAACAGTCCAGGCTGATTCTTCTGTTCTTTGGTCCTTTTCTCTGGACAATGACGTCTTCATCCCCTCGGTCCATCTCTGGGGTGGGAGACATCTTCTGTCCTGAGTCTGGATTCTTCCTCTATTTTCCCGTCCTTTTGGGCTCTTTGAGTGAAGACTTCTCATCAGCCTATGAGCCGAAGTGTCTTCTGTTTTTCACTCCTTTACTCTGGGCAATGACGACCTCATCCACTCGCTCCATTTCTGGGGTGGGAGACGTCTTCCGTCCTGAGTCTGCTTTTTCAATCTTGCTTCCCATCCTTTTTGTTTTTTTGATTGAAGACTTGTCATTAGCCGATGAATGCAAGTGTCTTCTTTTCCTCTCTCTCTTCCTCCCTACAAACTCCTCTTTCTCCATATTAGCGATTTGCTTATAATCCACAGACAGATTCTTCACCTTCACCATCAACTCCAACTGTCACTTTCCTCAACTGTCAACTGAGCGCACGGGCACCTGGATGGCACTGGTCATGTGATCAGTAACTGACCAATAGGATTCCAGCGTATATGCTATAGGAATGTTTCAATTTGATATACGGGTTGTAATAAAATTAAATCTGTTTCTGTTTTACTGTTTTTAGTTAGTTGATTTAAACTTTATCTTTGCAATTTTCCATCACTTTAGTATTATCTCACAGATAATGTTAGGATTGTTGGGCCCATTTTAACAATGTTCTGTATTGTTTGTCCACACAACATCCAATAAACTGTATACCTGACCATTGTAATTATTGAGAATCAGCTGAGAGCTCGACATTATTTGCATCGAGTGGATGTGAACAAAGCAAGCAATATTAGTTTCTCATCTACTGCTGTAGTCAGTATAAGCAGTGGCTGAAATGGCAAAGCTAAGGATAATAATGTTTGTTTTGATTCCTGCCTATGCAGAGCACAGAAGTCTGTGACGAGCTGATTTCGACTTCAGTGTTATGTATAAGTAGTGACTATGGTGACAGAAGATGAGCAGCTAATTATTGGAGACAGCTCTAATCATGTGCAGTGCATATAACCAGTATTCATTCATTAGCTATTTATTTTCGGTTGTCTTTGTTTCTGGCTATGTAGAGTAGACCGCTCCAGATGAGTTTGCCATAGGCTGCTGTACTCTGCTTAGGCAGCATCTTCTATGATAAAGCTCACTTCATTATCCTGAGATTTGTAATTTTGGTCTTTGCTTATGTAGAGAGCAGCAGCCACTGGCAAAATCATCCCACCTTGTGCGCTCTGCATAAGTAGAGTTAGGTGGGCATTCGCTTTGCCGCTCAATACGTCTTAATTTATTAGTTAGAGCTGCTTTTATACTTTTACATTATTTCTAATCCAAGCTAGTGTTACAAGTAAGGAAAGGGACTTATTCAGGGTTATGGTTAGGCCCGGGGCTAGGCTTAGGGCGGGGGTTAGGGACCAGATTAGGAATAGAGTTAGGATTATATAGGATTATATATGATTAAGAATAGGGCTAGGGCAATAAAATTGTTACATAAAAAATGTAGTAAGAAAATGAAAAACAAACAAATATAATAATTTATAATGTTTAATATTTTGAAAATTTGAGATCTGATTTCAGCAAAGAGCAGAATTTTTTTTTTAAAAATTAAGACATAAAATCTTTAAGTATACTTACATCAGTATTTTTCCATAAATTACAATTTACTGGCAATACTGGGTTTTGGAACGGACTCAGGGAGCGCTAATGCTTCACGTGTTAGGTGGCACATACTTGTATTGTCCTGCCTTTAACCCTTAAATTTTATAGCTTTCAGCAATTTAAGGGTTAAATCGCTGAAAAAATTGGCGTGGGCTCCCGTGCAATTTTCTCCACCAGAGTAGTAAAGCCAGTGACTGAGGGCAGATATTAATAGCCTAGAGAGGGTCCACGGTTTTTGCCCCCCCCGGCTAAAAACATCTGCCCCCAGCCACCCCAGAAAAGGCACATCTGGAAGATGCGCCTATTCTGGCACTTGGCCACTCTCTTCCCATTCCCGTGTAGCGGTGGGATATGGGGTAATGAAGGGTTAATGTCACCTTGTATTGTAAGGTGACGTTAAGCCAGATTAATAATGGAGAGGATGCTGGATGTCCTCATATGACCTCGAGCCTGGGAACTTTTCCCACGCTCCAGGGACATCCAGCAGGGGGCGCATCACCGCGAATGAAGGTAACTACAGGTCATTGACCTACATTACCTTCATTCGCTGGGGTTTACAGCCACGAGCAGCACTGCATTAGCAGAGCTCCTGGCTGTAAAATATTGTAACCCCTTCAGATGGATTTACAACGTGGGACGTTACAGATCTGCGGAAGGTATGTATATTGTTGGTTTATTATTTTTTATTTGTTATAGCGCGAGGGTCTTCAGCGAGTTGATTGAGCGTACAATAAAATATTACAACAAACAGTGTGTTTATTTCATTAAAATAATTTTTAATATTGTGTGTGTGTTTTTTTAACTCTTTCATACAATTGGATTAATAATGGATAGGTGTCATAATTGACGCCTCTCCATTATTAATGTGGCTTAATGTCACCTTACAATAGCAAGGTGGCATTAACCCTTCATTACCCAATATCCCACTGCTACACGGGAATGGGAAGAGAGTGGCCAAGTGCCAGAATAGGTGCATCTTCCAGATGTGCCTATTCTGGGGTGGCTGGGGGCAGGAGTTTTTAGCCATGGGGGGCCAATAACCGTGGACCCTCTCTAGGCTATTAATATCTGCCCTCAGTCACTGGCTTTACTACTCTGGCGGAGAAAATTGCGTGGGAGCCCACGCCAATTTTTTCCGCGATTTAACCCTTAAATTTAAGTGCTAGAGTGCTGAAATTTTGCACATACACACTACTAACATTAGTAGTGTGGAATATGCAAAAAAAGGGGGATATGACATGGTTTACTGTATGTAAACCATGTCTCAAATCATGTCGGGTTTTGGCAGGAGAAATGAAAAGCCGGTAATTGAAAAGCCGGCTTTTCTGCTATATAGCGCTGAAGTTAATATATATATATATATATATATATATATATATATATATGTGTGTGTCTGAATGCCATATATATATATATATATGTATATAAAACGAAACCCGACTTTTAAGTAGAGATCGCCGACCCGATCCCAAAGTGGCGACTTTTGAAAAGTGCCGATCTGTTTCGCTCAACCCTACTTGTCACCATCGAGTGAAGTCAGTCCATGAAATTTCTTCCCTGCCAAATATTTATACTACAACATCGAGTGATATTATTAAAAAGTGGAAGCGTTTAGGAAAAAGGGCAATGCAGTCATTTGCTTTTCCTATCTGTTGTGTTTCCTGCTCTGAGACCTTTTATTCTATTGTTTACAGGTTGTTGCTGAGCAGATTGACCACTTGAGCCCGGCTGAGTATGCGCAGTAGCTACATTCCAGGTTCAGGTGTGTTTTTATGCCTCTTTCACACTTCTGTCATTCTTCTCCCGTCAGAATGCGTCTTTTTGTGAAAAAAACGCATCCTGCAAATTTGCCCGCAGGATGCGTTTTTTTCCCATAGACTTGTATTAGCGACAGATCGTGATGTATGGCCATACGTTTCATCCGTCGTGCACTGGATCCGTCTTAATTTGGCGACACGTCATCTGGAAAAAACGATCAATGTAATGTTTTTTGTCTGCGCTGAAAAAACATGCCACGATGCATGTTGATGGCTACATGGAAGCCTATGGATGCAGGATCCGTCGTGGCACGTCGTATGATGGAATCCAGCGCAGGAATACGTCTTTTTACACTGAGCATGCTCCAAATCAGTATTTAGTAGCCAATTGGCCAGACAGCCCCAAATCTATATAAACCTGGCCTGTGGCTTCACCCCTAAATGTGCCAGCAAGACTCCTGCCAGCATCCAGCCAGAGGCCAGCCATCGTCCAGCCAGCGTCCAGCCAGAGGCCAGCCAGCATCCAGCCAGAGGCCAGCCAGCATCCAGCCAGAGGCCAGCCAGCATAAAGCCAGAAGCCAGCCAGCATCCAGCCAGAGGCCAGCCAGCGTCCAGCCAGAGGCCAGCCAGCATCCAGCCAGAGGCCAGCCAGCATCCAGCCAGAGGCCAGCCAGCATCCAGCCAGAGGCCAGCCAGTATCCAGCCAGAGGCCAGCCAGCGTCCAGCCAGAGGCCAGCCAGCATCCAGCCAGAGGCCAGCCAGCGTCCAGCCAGAGGCCAGCCAGCATCCAGCCAGAGGCCAGCCAGCGTCCAGCCAGAGGCCAGCCAGCATCCAGCCAGAGGCCAGCCAGCATCCAGCCAGAGGCCAGCCAGCATCCAGCCAGAGGCCAGCCAGTATCCAGCCAGAGGCCAGCCAGCGTCCAGCCAGAGGCCAGCCAGCGTCCAGCCAGAGGCCAGCCAGCGTCCAGCCAGAGGCCAGCCAGCTTCCAGCCAGAGGCCAGCCAGCGTCCAGCCAGAGGCCAGCCAGCATCCAGCCAGAGGCCAGCCAGCATCCAGCCAGAGGCCAGCCAGCGTCCAGCCAGAGGCCAGCCAGCATCCAGCCAGAGGCCAGCCAGCATCCAGCCAGAGGCCAGCCAGCGTCCAGCCAGAGGCCAGTCAGGATCCAGCCAGAGGCCAGCCAGCGTCCAGCCAGAGGCCAGCCAGCCTCCAGCCAGAGGCCAGCCAGCCTCCAGCCAGAGGCCAGCCAGCGTCCAGCCAGAAGCCAGCCAGCGTCCAGCCAGAGGCCTGCCAGCCAGTGTGAGTCCTGCCATTTTTGCGTGCGTCTGTGTGTGCGTGCATCTGTGTGTGCATGTGTGCGTGCGTGCGTCTGTGCGTGACTGTGTGTGTATGCTTGTGACTGTGTGTTTGTGTGCACCTGTGTGCTTTCGTGCGTGTGCATGTGTGTGCAGGTCTGTGTTTGCATGCGCCTGTGTGCATTTGTGCATGTGCATGCTTGTGTGTGTGCGTGCGTCTGTGTGTTTGCGTGCGTGCATGCATGCATGCGTGCGTGCGTGTGTGCGTGCGTCTGTGTTTGCGTGCGTCTGTGTGCTTTAGTGCGTGTGCATGCATGCGTGCATCTGTGTGTGCGTGCATGCACGTGCATGTTTTTTTACTGTGATGTATTTATAAAGTAGTGTGGCGTGTGCAGCATGTGGTTTCAGCGTGTAATGGTGGTGGGAGCGTGTGTGTCTTGCGTGTGTGTGTTTGTTTTTTTATTTTAATTTTTTTGTAAAATTGTATTGTTGAAAACATTTACAGTTAATGTACTTGTATCTAAAATAAAGAGCATCGTAGCTCCTAATTGTGATGGTAAAAAAAAAGAAAAAACTATTACATTTTTTTAATTCAAAGTGTATGTAGTATCATTTCGCAAAGGTAAATTTTAAAGTGTTGTCTATGTACAAATGTACACACACCATGCAACACAGAGTTGGTTGAGGGTTTATTTTTTTATATAAAAGGTGTAGGAAAATTTTAAGAGGTTTTTTTTTATTTTATTTTTTTAATTTTTAAAGGGATCTTTTCAACTCACATATGTGGTCAATACATTTTCAACTGGTGTTTAAGCATTTCAATTTTAATTGAGGGTTTTTTTTTTTTGGGGGGGGGGGGGTGGTGGGAGGAAATGGTTTTACAGCTTGCACATATTATTGAACTAGGATATCCAGCTCAGACTGGTGTGCCTTGGGTATATTTTTGGGTGATTTCTCAAAACGTTGTTTTTTGGCCTGCTTGGACATTGCTCAGATATAACATTTGAGCAGGGTGGTTTTTAGATCTATTACATTATCTATTTGGGGGGGGGGGGGGGGTTGTGGGTCTAAGCCATCAAGCCAGTTTCCTGATGTAAGTATTAAAGACCACAAAGCTTGGAATATAATTCATATAGTAGCTTACAAATGTCTTTATACTTGCAGATACACCAGGGACCACTGAGCCAAACAAAATGTCTTCTTCTAGGAGCCCTCCTTCACAGCATCTGCGTAGTGAGGTAATTTAAAAATTCTTTTTTTTTTTGGCTCTTGTTAAAATTTTGGTTAAACACTATATGCATTAATTATGTTTTCACAGGAAGCTGAAGCAGCCAAGGGCCTCTCAGGAGACGGGATGGGTGGAGAAATGCCAGGAGCTGGCACACAGAGTGTAAGTTGTGCCGAAACAGTTGCTTCACACATCACAGTGCACCCAACACATACAAAACAGATCATCATACATCACAGTACACATAAAACATATGCCTACGTCCAACATAATTCGTTTTCCTTTTTTTAAGTCTGCTGCACATTCTGGCCAACGCCATGAAGGTCCTCCCAGCAGCTCCCAGAGTCGGCGTCACAGTCGCCTCTGCGGTCAGCCAGCAGTAAGTCTTTTTATTTGTCTTTTTTCTCTTGGTAGTTTTGTGTTTCAGTGTACTAATATAGGACTGCTCTATATGGGTATACCTTGGCGATTGATGGAGCAGCTTAGTATACATTTTTTTGAAAAAAAGTATCAACTAAATACCCTGTTTTTTTCATCTTTTGACTAGCACTTGCTTATTACTGTGATTTGTTTACAACAGAGTATTTTTGACCTCACTGTGCTCTTTTGTGTCTTCATGCTGCTCTATCGCAGGCCATCGTCTCTCCTACCAACCCTTTCCAAAATACTTGCCGTTTCCCAACCCAGGCCCAAATCCCAGCCCAGGCCCAATTTCAAATTTCCTCCCCTCTGTTTCCTTCCCTGTTAAATTTTCCTTCCCCGTATAGTTTTCCACCTACCCCAACACCACCCCCTGTCCATCCTGACCTCTCTGCTCAGCCTCATGTTTCCCCCCCCTTCCACTACAGATCAACCCCAACCCAGTAGGCTTTCCCCCAATATCTGCGTGGTCCAACCTTCCAGCCCCTCCGTTAGTATCTCCACCCCACAGTTTACAGATTTGTAAAGATTAATCTTTTAAAAATTGTTAAAGTTGTTTAATAAAAATTGTGAAAAAATGTGTTTCATAAAAATTGGTTTAAAAAGTGATAAAAAAATGTGTTTAATCTAAATTGATTAAAAAAAGTGGTTAATAAAAATTGTTTAAAAAAAGTGTAATAAAAATTTGGTTTTGTTTAAAAAAATTTTTATTGTCAAGTATCTTCATTTAACTATGGTTAAAAAAAGGTACAAAAACATAACAAGTTGTAAAGGTATAACATGTTTGGTTTATTAGAAAACATACCAAACTTTAGGGAAATAAGTAAAACTTATTACAGTAATGAATATGCGGCTCCACCCCTATGGGAGATGGAGCCGCATATTCATGACTGTAATCGGCGGCCCCACGTGACCGCTCATACAGGAGAAGGTGCGGTGAGGACAGGACACTGCAAGGGAGCCGGGTGAGTATTTTAGTAACAGCGGGGTGGTCGCACAGGGGGTGGGAGGGGGGTGGCGACAGGGATCTTTATTTTAAACATGAGGACAAAAAAAAAAGGATTTTTCATATCTTCTTTCCAGCGAACGCTGCTGGAGAGAAGATATGAATGGCCGTTTCAGCACCACGTGGGGGGTGACAGCGCTTACAGTAGCGCTGTCTCCTGCATGGCACACGGACTGCACACGGACAGCGTCCGTGTGCGGTATGTGTTTTACACGGACCCATTGACTTTAATAGGTCTGTGTAATCCGTGCACTCCCCCGAACACTGACATGTCTCCGTGTTTTGCACACGGACACACGGTCCGTGAAAGCACGCTGACATATGCAGAGACACATTGATTTCAAGGTGTGTACGTGAGTCAGTGTCTCCGGTATGTGAGGAAACTATCACCTCACATACCGGAGCCACTGACGTGTGAAACCGGCCGGAATGGACACAAATAATTGACATGCTGCAGAAAATACAACGCAGTGTTTCAGCGCATTTTCGGCAGCTTGTTCACTGCAGATGTGGTTTTCCATAGGTTTACAGGGTACTGTTAACACAAGGAAAAATGATGGAATACGCAGCGTCAAATTTGCTGTGTTCCCGCTGCAAAAATACGCAACATGTGCACATGGCATGAACTATGAACAATGAAAAAACAAAATACAAAAATAAAGGCTTACCGCAGTGTCACCATCATACGCTCCGCCGGTGAGATGGAAAACCTCAAATATGTGTCCTTCCTTCGGATTAAATCCCCTACACGTTCCACCAAAAAGTCAGTGTTCCGGTCTCGTGCGCACATAGTTAAATAATTTTTCCAGGTTCTGTCTCAACTCCATGTAGTGTTGAACACACGCCCCGGGTCATTTGCTATGCGTTGATGGGATGTATCCATAGGCGGCGCCGGCGACGTCGAAGCATGCGCTCTCTTGCTGCCTCCTTTTCCCGAACTATGATTGCCAGCCTATTGGCCTCAAAAGTAAAATCAGAACATATGGTTACAATCTTTATTAGCACTCCTTCCATCTCTGCCACTTGTTCTAAACCCTATCAAAGATGGGGTGTTAAAACACTCAATATATGGGTTTCCCTTTTTTTCCAGTAGCCAATCACATTCGGGAGACTCCCATTTGTAGGCATGGAAAACGGATCCGTCAAAAAAACCAGATGAAACGGATGGTAAAAACGGACAAAACGGATGCAATGGATCCAGTTTTTTGACGGAACCGTCTAGCGGATCCGTCGAAATACTGTATGCATTGCATCCGTTTTTCACTATTTTTCACAAATCCGTCGATACGTTGTGATGACGCATTATGACGGACGTTTGCCAATGGAAGTGTGAAAGAAGCCTCACCATCCCAGGGAGAATAATGTCTCCATTGTTGCTCTTGGAATCTGATATTGGCGACTGTGCTGACATTTTGTCAACAGCACAGGAGCCAATCAGTAAGCTCAGCAGCTTTGAGCTGGATATTCAATCTGTCCATCATCAATCTATCATTTAACTGTTATCTATCTATCTATCTATCTATCTATCTATCTATCTATCTATCTATCTATCTATCTATCATCTATGTATTATGTATCTATCTTTTATCTTTATTTATTATCTGTCTATCTATCGATCGATCTATTATCTATCTATCTATCTATCTATCTATCTATCTATCTATCTATCTATCTATCTATCATCTATGTATTATCTATCTTTTATCTTTATTTATTATCTGTCTATCTATTGATCTATTATCTATCTATCTATTGATCTATTATCTACCTATCTATCTATCATCTATGTATTATGTATCTATCTTTTATCTTTATTATCTATCTATCGATCGATCTATTATCTATCTGTCTATCTATTGATCGATCTATCTATTATCTATCTATCCACAGATAAATTTGCTAAGGAATATACATAGTCAGACATTTACTTTCCTTTGATACATTCATAAACAGTGTAGTTATTAATTTGCAGCAAGGAGCGTTAGAGTGGGATTGAATCGATGCTCTAATTACAGGTCTCTGATACATTCATTCTGCATGTCTGGAAACATCACGGTGATAATTACTGAGATTTGGCATAGAACAGAGTATAAACACAGCCAATAAATTCCATCTTGGGCAGGCCTCTGACAGGACAGCTGACAGCTCCCATTTACTGGCTGCCATTGTAGAAGAAGTGAACGAGGTGCGAGGGCGAGGGGTCAGGGGCAGCTCAATACCTGCCTGCTATCTACAGGACCAATTACCTGTCGGACAGAATCAGCGTGACAGCTTTTAACAGGAGCACCATCTGCCGGATATTGCTGTAGCTACAATACATGGAAATGTGCAGATTATCAGATCTGTAAAGCAGAATCTTGTACTTCAAATAGATTCTATTTTGTATAAAAGTCGATAGTTTAGCCTTCACTCCCGACTTTCCCAGGTACTTTCAGTACATGTCTGCAGATTAGGTACATATGTACTGTATATATATATATATATATATATATATATATATATATATATATTTATATTTATATATATATACAAATTTCATCTCTACTTTCTAAGTGATTAGATTTTGTGTTGAAAAGCTAATTTGGTCTATTTTAGACATTATTTGTCACATTCTCTACACAGTGTGTCATGGTGCTATGACATGTACTTCTGAGACCAGTGAGATAAAATGTTTAATCCCAGTGCAGAATGCTCTCGCTAATACAGACGAAGCTGCTTAGAGTTTCAAAGTTATCTGTCCCCAGGTTTTTGGCACCTAATCTGAGCAGAAACAGAGGCCCTGAATCTAGAGATGTGTCACTTACTGGGCTGCTTGCTGTTCTTTTAATAAAATCTCTGTTTTATCAGCAGGAGACTATCACTGGAGGAGTAGTAAACCTGCTGCCATGTGGTCAAACCACTCTCCATCACTAATTGACAACTTTCTGCCTATACACAGTATGCACAGTGGTGTGGGTGGGGTCACACAATGCTTAGCATTCAGACAGCTGATAGATCTGTAGCAAATAAAATGTTGATTTTATGAAAAATACCACACACAGTCTAGTAAGTGATACATCAATGGATTCAGGGTCTCTGCTCCTCCAACATGCTGCACCCAAATAAGGTGGCAAAACCCTGCTGACAGATTCCCTTTAATTGTCTGTAAATTGAGACTACGCAGGGCAAAAAAACAATGTTAAAGAACCATTGAAAATCTGTCTGCTGAAATTGCCTCACTAACTAGACTCACTGCTTAATGGTATACGGTGGAAGCTATATGTAAAGAGTCACAGCAAGATTTGAACATAATATGGTCCTAAAGGAATAGTATGCATATCAAAGCCTATATGGAGGCATGCAATTACTCTGATGCTTAGTACTGAGGATAGTCACTCCATAGTGGCTGTATGATGTAACTGTACTTACACAATTCTTCTAGACACACTTGCACAGAGTAGTTGAAGGCGTTCAGCAGAAGTGTGATTCCAAACATCCTGGAGAAGTAACCAAAGATCTTCTATGGATAAAGGCTTGTGTAAATCTTTTTGTCTCTTCATATCATCCCCGACAGATGAACTAATGTTGAGAACAGGCCTATGCGGGGCCAGTATTTTCACTTTCGGAAGCAGAAGCACACAAAAAACAGGAACCCGTTACCCTGTGAAAAACCAAGATATGGGTCCTTTGCACTCCAATAGCTCATCAAAATGCATCCCCCTATGTGTCAGTGAGAGAAGCTGCTGACTGCTTTTAGGGTAGAAGTGTGCCCCCTACACATTTTTCCCTGTGCGACTGCACAGGTTGCACCATTGGTTTGTCTGCTCCTGCATAACGAATGACCTTCAGAGCAAAAAAAGTGCAAATAAGGTCTTATCCAATTTAAAATTAAGACAATAATAAAGGTTATGCTACCCTGGTGAAGATTGTGTTCACACAACAATGTCAAGGCATAGAAATATAGATGCTGCAGGTCCACAAGTCCTCTGACCAGTACAAGTTGAATAAAATGGATATATGCTGGTAGATCAAAAGAAAATTCAGAATACACATGGATATTTTTGCGTTTTTTATTAGTCGACTCGTTTCAATATTTTCATACTTTTTCGTCAGGACTTTGTGGCTTTTATTATTCGACGAGTTTCGAAGTTTCATAAGTATGAAAACATCAAAATGTGCCTACTAATGAAAAAATAACCTTGTGTATCCTGGATTCTATCCATGCAGTATGAACAATATAAGATCACCATCAGCAGCTGGGAGGCGGGATAGAGAAAAACTAACAATACCGGGACAGACGGTGTAAGGTTATTCCCGTGGCAAAGAGGAGATAGCGCTTCATAGCGTTTCGAGCAATACTGAAAAAAAGGAAGGGCGTTATATACCATAGATACCGTGTATGTGGTTGGTATGCTGTCGACTATCCTTATTGTGTTTTACTTGTTTTTAATGCATTTTTTATAGAACACACTTATGTGAAAACAAACACATCCTTGCAATTGGATTTCTCACGCTATATTTTTATATGGCGCTAACATATTCTGCAGCGCTTTTACATTTTGCACACATTATCATCGCTGTCCTCGATGGGGCTCACAATCTAAATTCCCTATCAGTATGTCTTTGGAACCTGGAGGAAACCCAGGCAAACACGTGGAGAACATACAAGCTCCTTGCAGATATTGTCCTTGGTGGGATTTGAACCCAGGACCCCAGTGCTGCAAAGCAACAGTGCTAACCACTGAGCCACCGTGCTGTCCATTCATTCTTTTAATAATGATATCCAACAAGTGTCAAAATTATTTTACACCAGCAATCATTTTCTTTGCTACTTGTATGAAGAGGTATTTTGTTGACTTTGCACTGATGAGGGGCAATACCCCAAAACACTGTCTGCAAATTCAGATTCTGATTTGGCTTTTATCCTAAGTCATATTGCAAGGCTCGTTAAAGGGTCAACATTGACTTGTAGGATCGCTACTTCCAATAGGTGACGCTATAGAGTTCAAGTCCTCTTCCTCTCTGAAGAGACAATTTGCACATTTAATTTCCCAGAGGAGCATGCAAGGTGTTTAAAGGGAACCTGTCACCCCGTTTTTTCAGATTGAGATATAAATACTGTTAAATAGGGCCTGCGCTGTGCGTTACTATAGTGTATGTAGTGTACCCTGATTCCCCACCTATGCTGAGAAATATATTACCAAAGTCGCCGTTTTCGCCTGTCAATCAGGCTGGTCAGGTCGGGTGGGCGTGGTGACATCGCTCTTTTCTTCCCCAGCTTTCCGTTGGTGGCGTAGTGGTGTGCACATGTCGCAGTGACGAATCCACTGCGTGCATGTGAAGAAGCAGCGCGCGATCTGCGCTATTACCCCCTGTCATCGGTGGGGGCGGCCATCTTCCTGGGGCCGCGCGTGCGCAGATGGAGTGCTCTGCTGTACGGGGCTTCAGGAAAATGGCCGCGGGATGCCGCGCGTGCACAGAAGAGATCGCGGCAGCCATTTTCCCAAAGCCGAGATGCAAACTCGATGTCTTCGCTGGTAACCAGGGTAAACATCGGGTTACTAAGCGCTGGGCCGCGCTTAGTAACCCGATGTTTACCCTGGTTACCATCCTAAAAGTAAAAAAAACAAACGCTTCATACTTACCTTCCGCTGTCTGTCCTCGGCGCTCTGCTTCTCTGTACTGGCTGTGAGCACAGCGGCCGGAAAGCAGAGTGGTGACGTCACCGCTCTGCTTTCCGGCCGCTGTGCTCACAGTGAGTGCAGGAAAGCACAGCGCCGGAGGACAGACAGCGGAAGGTAAGTATGAATCGTTTGTTTTTTTTACTTTTAGGATGGTAACCAGGGTAAACATCGGGTTACTAAGCGCGGCTCTGCGCTTAGTAACCCGATGTTTACCCTGGTTACCGGCATCGTTGGTCGCTGGAGAGCGGTCTGTGTGACAGCTCTCCAGCGACCAAACAGCGACGCTGCAGCGATCCGGATCGTTGTCTGGATCGCTGCAGCGTCGTTTAGTGTGAAGGTACCTTAAGAGCAGTGAGATTATTGAACTCTGCAACATGATGTTTTAATTGTTGATTCAATATAAAAGATCAAGGAAGGAGGGCGTTGATGGGTTTCTTAGACTATATAATATTACCAGTTATGGGTATTAGCTTCTGAAATGGAATGTGGATCCAAGGAACTAGTCTGATATATATGTTAGTGAAAAGGAGTTTTTCCTCTAATGTGGGGCAAATAGAATCCCCCTCTTGGGGTTTATGCCTTCCTCCGAATCAACTTGTTAGGTAATAGGTTGAAGTTGATGAATTTAAGTGACAGCTTTGGTGAGAGTGCCAAGCCATGACTGGCATGTCAGAGTGAAGAGACTTATATATGCCATACATTCTCCTCTAGGAAATGACATATGTAAATTACCTCTTCATATAAGTCTCCTCGCCCTGAAATGCCAAATGCCAGGCCTGGCTTGTCACTCTCCACAAGGAGAAATACTACCCCTTAGATCTTAGTCTTAAGCTTCTCACTTAGCCAAATCACATCTCATACAATGCACTAATGAGGGGCAATACCCTGAAACACTGTGTCTGCAAGTTAAGAATCTCATTTGGCTTTAATCCTAAATTATAAGGCTAGGCTCGTTAAAGGATCGATATTGACTTTTAGGATTGCTACCTCCAGTGAGTGACCCTGAAGTTCCAGTCCTAAGAAGAATTCCAAAGTTTAGTGCTTGCGACTGAAATGTAACAGACTGCAAACAATGACTGCATATTGTGTGTGTGATACTAATTCTAGCAGCTAAAAGGCAAACTACATTTAATTGTTATACTAAATAAAATACCTGCCAGCACTTGCCTGCATATTTTGGGTGATGTATTCCTTATATCGATCTTACTGTGTATATTATATGTCCATTTTGCACTTTAGGCTCTACTATGAGTCGGGACTAGGGTTGAGCGAAACGGGTCAGCCATTTTCAGAAGTCGCCGATAGAGTTGAGCGACCTTGACCTTTTTAGAGTCGAGCCGGGTTGAGCGAAACCCGACTATCTCAAAAGTCGGGTCGAGTGAAATCGGCCGATTATGACGTAAAGTCGGGATCGACCGAAACACGAAACCCAATGCAAGTCAATGGGGGAGCATAGTCGGCAGTGAGTGGGGGCCAGGAAAACACCTAGAGTGCCCATTTTAATGTCAAAACCATCCATTCTTCTTAATGAAGCTTGTCAAGCGTAATTTACCTTATAATAATTGGAAGGCATTTGAAATTGGGGGTCATTTGGCTAAAGTGGTGGTGGGTAGGGCTGGTTCAAGTAATTAGTGGGCCCAGGAAATCTGGACCACGTCACGGCAGTGGAGCAGGGAGAGGTAAGTATTTCAACTTTGCAAGTGCTGTGAACCTGAGCAAGCAGGGGGGGCCCACTCGTTGGCATTGGCACTGGCACAGGGCCCCTCAAAGTACAGCGGTGTTTGCACGGCGGGGGCGCCTCCCACCGGCAGCAACACTTTTGCGTACTATGAGAGGCCCTGTGCCAGTGACATCGCCAACTAGTATTTCTCCCCCCACCTGATGAAGGAACCTGCACTTTCATCTGCACCTTCCTCTTTGTCCCCGTGTAAGGTGGTATGGTATGCGGGAAGAGCAACCTGACTTTCAGCAGGATCACAATGTTGTTGTGTAGCGTGCACGGGGAATGTTGCGTTATGGGTCAATGTACCAGCAGACTCATCTATCACTGGCTGGGCAATGGGCAGGATGAGGAGGAAACACAGATATAGGCCCAAAGAATAAAGTTGGCTAAATGCAGTTCAAAATTGGTAACACAGGAATAACCAGGGGGCATTGCAGTGGAGGACAACTGGAATGAGAGGCTGACACAGAGAGTAGGCCCAAATCAGTAAGTAGTCGAAATGCAGTTCAAAATTGGCAACCGTAGTAAACAGGCGGCACAGCTTTGTTCAGTGGAGGAGAACAGCAAGGAGTGGCAGACACCGATAGTAGGCCCCAACCCAACTAGTAGGCCAAATGCAGTCTAACATTAACAACTACTTAACGAGCGCCTGAAAACGGAATTTCAGGACAGGAAACCAGGAGAACAGCAAGGAGTGGCAGACACCGATAGTAGGCCCCAAACCAACTAGTACGCCAAATGCAGTTGTTCCGTTTAACCACAATTTAATGAGAGCCTGAAGATAGAAGTTCAGGAAAGGCAACCTGGAGAACACCTTGGAGTGGAACACACCATCTCTCTACACCCCATACCCAATTTGTAGGCCTAATGCAGTGTAGTTTCCAACAACTACGAAACGAGAGCCGGAAGATCGAAGCTCAGGAAAGGCAACCTGGGGAACACCTTGGAGTGTAACAAACCCTCTCTCTACACCACGGAAGGGCTGATTCTTAGGAAGGAAGGCTGTCGGAAAGAAGCAGGGCGCGTCCGAGGGTGATTATATTCTTATTAGGTATATACTCACCCTCGGACGCGCCCTGCTTCTTTATTTGTAATGAATGTTTATTTGCAATGTGGTTTTGACTTACTCTATTTTTTTGGTAAATAATGATTTTATTATTTTCATTGTTTTGCATCTTCTTGGCAATAATATAAAGAAGACGCGACAGGACAACACTCGGTGGATGCCATATCTGTGTTTAAAATTGAAAAAACCTTTCAGTTAACTACTTGCAGGAGAAAGTTATTGTAGCTGGTGGCCATTTTTAGTACTGTACCAGATTTTTGTTGTATGTGTTTGTTTTTAATGTTAAAATGTCTGCATTTGATATCTCTCCAGTATTTTCTTTTTTATAAGCAAAATACTTATTTTTATATTTTCTGATGTTGGTTCCAGGGGTACACGGGCAGCAGTGGTGTGGTCAGTGGAGGCCTAGTGGAAGGAGTGACCGCAGACAGGCATCGAAGGCCTAAAATAATAACACATGGCTGTAGGCAATTTTAAATTGGTTCCAGGGGTACACGGGCAGCAGTGGTGTGGTCAGTGGAGGCCTAGTGGACAGAGTGACCACAGACAGGCACCGAAGGCCTAAAATAATAACACATGGCTGTAGGCAATTTTAAATTGGTTCCAGGGGTACACGGGCAGCAGTGGTGTGGTCAGTGGAGGCCTAGTGGAAGGAGTGACCGCAGACAGGCATCGAAGGCCTAAAATAATAACACATGGCTGTAGGCAATTTTAAATTGGTTCCAGGGGTACACGGGCAGCAGTGGTGTGGTCAGTGGAGGCCTAGTGGAAGGAGTGACCACAGACAGGCATCGAAGGCCTAAAATAATAACACATGGCTGTAGGCAATTTTAAATTGGTTCCAGGGGTACACGGGCAGCAGTGCCCTGGTCAGTGTAGTAGTAGTTGAAAGAATGGACCGCAGACAGGCATCGAAGGCCTAAAATAATAACACATGGCTGTAGGCAATTTTAAATTGGTTCCAGGGGTACACGGGCAGCAGTGGTGTGGTCAGTGGAGGCCTAGTGGAAGGAGTGACCGCAGACAGGCATCGAAGGCCTAAAATAATAACACATGGCTGTAGGCAATTTTAAATTGGTTCCAGGGGTACACGGGCAGCAGTGGTGTGGTCAGTGGAGGCCTAGTGGAAGAAGTGACCACAGACAGGCATCGAAGGCCTAAAATAATAACACATGGCTGTAGGCAATTTTAAATTGGTTCCAGGGGTACACGGGCAGCAGTGGTGTGGTCAGTGGAGGCCTAGTGGAAGGAGTGACCACAGACAGGCATCGAAGGCCTAAAATAATAACACATGGCTGTAGGCAATTTTAAATTGGTTCCAGGGGTACACGGGCAGCAGTGGTGTGGTCAGTGGAAGCCTAGTGGAAGGAGTGACCGCAGACAGGCATCGAAGGCCTAAAATAATAACACATGGCTGTAGGCAATTTTAAATTGGTTCCAGGGGTACACGGGCAGCAGTGGTGTGGACAGTGGAGGCCTAGTGGAAGGAGTGACCGCAGACAGGCATCGAAGGCCTAAAATAATAACACATGGCTGTAGGCAATTTTAAATTGGTTCCAGGGGTACACGGGCAGCAGTGGTGTGGTCAGTGGAGGCCTAGTGGAAGGAGTGACCACAGACAGGCATCGAAGGCCTAAAATAATAACACATGGCTGTAGGCAATTTTAAATTGGTTCCAGGGGTACACGGTTAGCAGTGGTGTGGTCAGTGGAGGCCTAGTGGAAGGAGTGACCACAGACAGGCATCGAAGGCCTAAAATAATAACACATGGCTGTAGGCAATTTTAAATTGGTTCCAGGGGTACACGGGCAGCAGTGGTGTGGTCAGTGGAGGCCTAGTGGAAGGAGTGACCGCAGACAGGCATCGAAGGCCTAAAATAATAACACATGGCTGTAGGCAATTTTAAATTGGTTCCAGGGGTACACGGGCAGCAGTGGTGTGGTCAGTGGAGGCCTAGTGGAAGGAGTGACCACAGACAGGCATCGAAGGCCTAAAATAATAACACATGGCTGTAGGCAATTTTAAATTGGTTCCAGGGGTACACGGGCAGCAGTGGTGTGGTCAGTGGAGGCCTAGTGGAAGGAGTGACCACAGACAGGCATCGAAGGCCTAAAATAATAACACATGGCTGTAGGCAATTTTAAATTGGTTCCAGGGGTACACGGGCAGCAGTGGTGTGGTCAGTGGAGGCCTAGTGGAAGGAGTGACCACAGACAGGCATCGAAGGCCTAAAATAATAACACATGGCTGTAGGCAATTTTAAATTGGTTCCAGGGGTACACGGGCAGCAGTGGTGTGGTCAGTGGAAGCCTAGTGGAAGGAGTGACCGCAGACAGGCATCGAAGGCCTAAAATAATAACACATGGCTGTAGGCAATTTTAAATTGGTTCCAGGGGTACACGGGCAGCAGTGGTGTGGACAGTGGAGGCCTAGTGGAAGGAGTGACCGCAGACAGGCATCGAAGGCCTAAAATAATAACACATGGCTGTAGGCAATTTTAAATTGGTTCCAGGGGTACACGGGCAGCAGTGGTGTGGTCAGTGGAGGCCTAGTGGAAGGAGTGACCACAGACAGGCATCGAAGGCCTAAAATAATAACACATGGCTGTAGGCAATTTTAAATTGGTTCCAGGGGTACACGGGCAGCAGTGGTGTGGTCAGTGGAGGCCTAGTGGAAGGAGTGACCACAGACAGGCATCGAAGGCCTAAAATAATAACACATGGCTGTAGGCAATTTTAAATTGGTTCCAGGGGTACACGGGCAGCAGTGGTGTGGTCAGTGGAGGCCTAGTGGAAGGAGTGACCACAGACAGGCATCGAAGGCCTAAAATAATAACACATGGCTGTAGGCAATTTTAAATTGGTTCCAGGGGTACACGGGCAGCAGTGGTGTGGTCAGTGGAGGCCTAGTGGAAGGAGTGACCGCAGACAGGCATCGAAGGCCTAAAATAATAACACATGGCTGTAGGCAATTTTAAATTGGTTCCAGGGGTACACGGGCAGCAGTGGTGTGGTCAGTGGAGGCCTAGTGGAAGGAGTGACCACAGACAGGCATCGAAGGCCTAAAATAATAACACATGGCTGTAGGCAATTTTAAATTGGTTCCAGGGGTACACGGGCAGCAGTGGTGTGGTCAGTGGAGGCCTAGTGGAAGGAGTGACCACAGACAGGCATCGAAGGCCTAAAATAATAACACATGGCTGTAGGCAATTTTAAATTGGTTCCAGGGGTACACGGGCAGCAGTGGTGTGGTCAGTGGAGGCCTAGTGGAAGGAGTGACTACAGACAGGCATCGAAGGCCTAAAATAATAACACATGGCTGTAGGCAATTTTAAATTGGTTCCAGGGGTACACGGGCAGCAGTGCCCTGGTCAGTGAAGTAGTAGTTGAAAGAATGGACCGCAGACAGGCATCGAAGGCCTAAAATAAAAAAATTGGGCTGGCTGTAGGCAATTTTAAATTGGTTCCAGGGGTACACGGTTAGCAGTGGTGTGGTCAGTGGAGGCCTAGTGGAAGGAGTGACCACAGACAGGCATCGAAGGCCTAAAATAATAACACATGGCTGTAGGCAATTTTAAATTGGTTCCAGGGGTACACGGGCAGCAGTGGTGTGGTCAGTGGAGGCCTAGTGGAAGGAGTGACCGCAGACAGGCATCGAAGGCCTAAAATAATAACACATGGCTGTAGGCAATTTTAAATTGGTTCCAGGGGTACACGGGCAGCAGTGGTGTGGTCAGTGGAGGCCTAGTGGAAGGAGTGACCACAGACAGGCATCGAAGGCCTAAAATAATAACACATGGCTGTAGGCAATTTTAAATTGGTTCCAGGGGTACACGGGCAGCAGTGGTGTGGTCAGTGGAGGCCTAGTGGAAGGAGTGACCGCAGACAGGCATCGAAGGCCTAAAATAATAACACATGGCTGTAGGCAATTTTAAATTGGTTCCAGGGGTACACGGGCAGCAGTGGTGTGGTCAGTGGAGGCCTAGTGGAAGGAGTGACCACAGACAGGCATCGAAGGCCTAAAATAATAACACATGGCTGTAGGCAATTTTAAATTGGTTCCAGGGGTACACGGGCAGCAGTGGTGTGGTCAGTGGAGGCCTAGTGGAAGGAGTGACCACAGACAGGCATCGAAGGCCTAAAATAATAACACATGGCTGTAGGCAATTTTAAATTGGTTCCAGGGGTACACGGGCAGCAGTGGTGTGGTCAGTGGAGGCCTAGTGGAAGGAGTGACTACAGACAGGCATCGAAGGCCTAAAATAATAACACATGGCTGTAGGCAATTTTAAATTGGTTCCAGGGGTACACGGGCAGCAGTGCCCTGGTCAGTGAAGTAGTAGTTGAAAGAATGGACCGCAGACAGGCATCGAAGGCCTAAAATAAAAAAATTGGGCTGGCTGTAGGCAATTTTAAATTGGTTCCAGGGGTACACGGTTAGCAGTGGTGTGGTCAGTGGAGGCCTAGTGGAAGGAGTGACCACAGACAGGCATCGAAGGCCTAAAATAATAACACATGGCTGTAGGCAATTTTAAATTGGTTCCAGGGGTACACGGGCAGCAGTGGTGTGGTCAGTGGAGGCCTAGTGGAAGGAGTGACCGCAGACAGGCATCGAAGGCCTAAAATAATAACACATGGCTGTAGGCAATTTTAAATTGGTTCCAGGGGTACACGGGCAGCAGTGGTGTGGTCAGTGGAGGCCTAGTGGAAGGAGTGACCACAGACAGGCATCGAAGGCCTAAAATAATAACACATGGCTGTAGGCAATTTTAAATTGGTTCCAGGGGTACACGGGCAGCAGTGGTGTGGTCAGTGGAGGCCTAGTGGAAGGAGTGACCACAGACAGGCATCGAAGGCCTAAAATAATAACACATGGCTGTAGGCAATTTTAAATTGGTTCCAGGGGTACACGGGCAGCAGTGGTGTGGTCAGTGGAGGCCTAGTGGAAGGAGTGACCACAGACAGGCATCGAAGGCCTAAAATAATAACACATGGCTGTAGGCAATTTTAAATTGGTTCCAGGGGTACACGGGCAGCAGTGGTGTGGTCAGTGGAAGCCTAGTGGAAGGAGTGACCGCAGACAGGCATCGAAGGCCTAAAATAATAACACATGGCTGTAGGCAATTTTAAATTGGTTCCAGGGGTACACGGGCAGCAGTGGTGTGGACAGTGGAGGCCTAGTGGAAGGAGTGACCGCAGACAGGCATCGAAGGCCTAAAATAATAACACATGGCTGTAGGCAATTTTAAATTGGTTCCAGGGGTACACGGGCAGCAGTGGTGTGGTCAGTGGAGGCCTAGTGGAAGGAGTGACCACAGACAGGCATCGAAGGCCTAAAATAATAACACATGGCTGTAGGCAATTTTAAATTGGTTCCAGGGGTACACGGGCAGCAGTGGTGTGGTCAGTGGAGGCCTAGTGGAAGGAGTGACCACAGACAGGCATCGAAGGCCTAAAATAATAACACATGGCTGTAGGCAATTTTAAATTGGTTCCAGGGGTACACGGGCAGCAGTGGTGTGGTCAGTGGAGGCCTAGTGGAAGGAGTGACCACAGACAGGCATCGAAGGCCTAAAATAATAACACATGGCTGTAGGCAATTTTAAATTGGTTCCAGGGGTACACGGGCAGCAGTGGTGTGGTCAGTGGAGGCCTAGTGGAAGGAGTGACCGCAGACAGGCATCGAAGGCCTAAAATAATAACACATGGCTGTAGGCAATTTTAAATTGGTTCCAGGGGTACACGGGCAGCAGTGGTGTGGTCAGTGGAGGCCTAGTGGAAGGAGTGACCACAGACAGGCATCGAAGGCCTAAAATAATAACACATGGCTGTAGGCAATTTTAAATTGGTTCCAGGGGTACACGGGCAGCAGTGGTGTGGTCAGTGGAGGCCTAGTGGAAGGAGTGACCACAGACAGGCATCGAAGGCCTAAAATAATAACACATGGCTGTAGGCAATTTTAAATTGGTTCCAGGGGTACACGGGCAGCAGTGGTGTGGTCAGTGGAGGCCTAGTGGAAGGAGTGACTACAGACAGGCATCGAAGGCCTAAAATAATAACACATGGCTGTAGGCAATTTTAAATTGGTTCCAGGGGTACACGGGCAGCAGTGCCCTGGTCAGTGAAGTAGTAGTTGAAAGAATGGACCGCAGACAGGCATCGAAGGCCTAAAATAAAAAAATTGGGCTGGCTGTAGGCAATTTTAAATTGGTTCCAGGGGTACACGGTTAGCAGTGGTGTGGTCAGTGGAGGCCTAGTGGAAGGAGTGACCACAGACAGGCATCGAAGGCCTAAAATAATAACACATGGCTGTAGGCAATTTTAAATTGGTTCCAGGGGTACACGGGCAGCAGTGGTGTGGTCAGTGGAGGCCTAGTGGAAGGAGTGACCGCAGACAGGCATCGAAGGCCTAAAATAATAACACATGGCTGTAGGCAATTTTAAATTGGTTCCAGGGGTACACGGGCAGCAGTGGTGTGGTCAGTGGAGGCCTAGTGGAAGGAGTGACCACAGACAGGCATCGAAGGCCTAAAATAATAACACATGGCTGTAGGCAATTTTAAATTGGTTCCAGGGGTACACGGGCAGCAGTGGTGTGGTCAGTGGAGGCCTAGTGGAAGGAGTGACCACAGACAGGCATCGAAGGCCTAAAATAATAACACATGGCTGTAGGCAATTTTAAATTGGTTCCAGGGGTACACGGGCAGCAGTGGTGTGGTCAGTGGAGGCCTAGTGGAAGGAGTGACTACAGACAGGCATCGAAGGCCTAAAATAATAACACATGGCTGTAGGCAATTTTAAATTGGTTCCAGGGGTACACGGGCAGCAGTGCCCTGGTCAGTGAAGTAGTAGTTGAAAGAATGGACCGCAGACAGGCATCGAAGGCCTAAAATAAAAAAATTGGGCTGGCTGTAGGCAATTTTAAATTGGTTCCAGGGGTACACGGTTAGCAGTGGTGTGGTCAGTGGAGGCCTAGTGGAAGGAGTGACCACAGACAGGCATCGAAGGCCTAAAATAATAACACATGGCTGTAGGCAATTTTAAATTGGTTCCAGGGGTACACGGGCAGCAGTGGTGTGGTCAGTGGAGGCCTAGTGGAAGGAGTGACCGCAGACAGGCATCGAAGGCCTAAAATAATAACACATGGCTGTAGGCAATTTTAAATTGGTTCCAGGGGTACACGGGCAGCAGTGGTGTGGTCAGTGGAGGCCTAGTGGAAGGAGTGACCACAGACAGGCATCGAAGGCCTAACATAACAAAAATGTCAATACAATGGTATTGTCAGTGGCAGGCATTGAAGGATGTCAGCGCATAGACTAAACATTGGTGGAGCTGTGAGATAATTTTGCAAGTGGTACAGCACTGTTTGAGGTGGGGTGGGGGGAAACTGTCTTGTGGCCGGCGGTACAGGCCCAGGGCCCCTCATATTACAACGGTGTGTCTGACGTTGGGTGCGCACCACCACCGCCAGAGACACTTTATTGTACTAGGAGGGACCTAGTGGCAGTGCCGTCGACCAAAAGTGGGCTCACCCACCTCTTCAGACAAACTGCACTCTCACGGGTGCTGTCGCCAAGTGTCGATACCACGGCCCCGTGTGGGGAGTTTGGCCATTTAGTGAGGTGTAAACATGTCGTATGCTGGACAATCAGGTGCAGAAAATTACGAGATTGGAAAAGGCATTCAGAATAGTCCACACAGGCAAGACCTTTTCATAGGAAAGCTAGGTGTCAGCCGGGCAAGGTGGGGCAAAAGATTTCGAAATCCAGTTGTGGTTCATTTTAATGAAGGTTAGATCATCTACATTTTGGGTAGCCAGACGAGTCCTTTTTTCTGTTAGTATTGAACCTGCAGCACTGAATACTCTTTCTGATAGGACACTAGCTGCCGGGCAAGCAAGCTCCTGCAATGCATATTCTGCCAATTCTAGCCAGGTGTCTAATTTTGATGCCCAGTAATCAAATGGGAATGACGGTTGAGGGAGAACATCGATAAGGGATGAAAAATAGTTTGTAACCATACTGGACAAATGTTGTCTCCTGTCACTTTGAATTGATGCTGCAGTACCTGTCCTGTCTGCGGTCATAGCAAAATCACTCCACAACCTGGTCAGAAAACCCCTCTGGCCAACGCTACTTCTGATTTCTGCCCCTCTAACTCCTCTGGTCTGCTGGCCCCTGCAGCTCGTGTGAGAACGATCACGGGCACTGTGTGCAGGGAATGCCAGAAGCAAACGGTCAACAAGAGTTGATTGTTTGGTTGCTAATATTAGTTCCAAGTTCTCATGTGGCATTATATTTTGCAATTTGCCTTTATAGCGAGGATCAAGGAGGCAGGCCAACCAGTAATCGTCATCATTCATCATTTTAGTTATGCGTGTGTCCCTTTTGAGGATACGTAAGGCATAATCCGCCATGTGGGCCAAAGTTCCAGTTCTCAAATCTGCGGTTGTGCTTGGTTGAGGGGCAGTTTCAGGCAAATCCACGTCACTTGTGTCCCTCAAAAAACCAGAACCCGGCCTTGCCGCGCCACCAATTTCCAGTGGCCCCGGAAAAGCTTCCTCATTAAAAATATAATCATCCCCATCATCCTCCTCGTCCTCCTCCTCCTCTTCGCCCGCTACCTCGTCCTGTACACTGCCCTGGCCAGACAATGACTGACTGTCATCAAGGCTTTCCTCTTCCTCAGCTGCAGACGCCTGATCCTTTATGTGCGTCAAACTTTGCATCAGCAGACGCATTAGGGGGATGCTCATGCTTATTATGGCGTTGTCTGCACTAACCAGCCGTGTGCATTCCTCAAAACACTGAAGGACTTGACACATGTCTTGAATCTTCGACCACTGCACACCTGACAACTCCATGTCTGCCATCCTACTGCCTGCCCGTGTATGTGTATCCTCCCACAAAAACATAACAGCCCGCCTCTGTTCACACAGTCTCTGAAGCATGTGCAGTGTTGAGTTCCACCTTGTTGCAACGTCTATGATTAGGCGATGCTGGGGAAGGTTCAAAGAACGCTGATAGGTCTGCATACGGCTGGAGTGTACGGGCGAACGGCGGATATGTGAGCAAAGTCCACGCACTTTGAGGAGCAGGTCGGATAACCCCGGATAACTTTTCAGGAAGCACTGCACCACCAGGTTTAAGGTGTGAGCCAGGCAAGGAATGTGTTTCAGTTGGGAAAGGGAGATGGCAGCCATGAAATTCCTTCCGTTATCACTCACTACCTTGCCTGCCTCAAGATCTACAGTGCCCAGCCACGACTGCGTTTCTTTCTGCAAGAACTCGGACAGAACTTCCGCCGTGTGTCTGTTGTCGCCCAAACACTTCATAGCCAATACAGCCTGCTGACGTTTGCCAGTAGCTGCCCCATAATGGGAGACCTGGTGTGCAACAGTGGCAGCTGCGGATGGAGTGGTTGTGCGACTGCGGTCTGTGGACGAGCTCTCGCTTCTGCAGGAGGACGAAGAGGAGGAGGAGGGGGTGCGAACGGCTACAGCCAATTGTTTCCTAGACCGTGGGCTAGGCAGAACTGTCCCAAACTTGCTGTCCCCTGTGGACCCTGCATCCACCACATTTACCCAGTGTGCCGTGATGGACACGTAACGTCCCTGGCCATGCCTACTGGTCCATGCATCTGTTGTCAGATGCACCTTTGTGCTCACAGATTGCCTGAGTGCATGGACGATGCGCTCTTTAACATGCTGGTGGAGGGCTGGGATGGCTTTTCTGGAAAAAAAATGTCGACTGGGTAGCTCGTAGCGTGGTACAGCGTAGTCCATCAGGGCTTTGAAAGCTTCGCTTTCAACTAACCGGTGGGGCATCATCTCTAACGAGATTAGTTTAGCTATGTGTGCGTTCAAACCCTGTGTACGCGGATGCGAGGCTAAGTACTTCCTTTTTCTAACCATAGTCTCATGTAGGGTGAGCTGGACTGGAGAGCTGGAGATCGTGGAACTAGCGGGGGTGCCGGTGGACATGGCAGACTGAGAGACGGTGGGAGATGGTATTGTTGCCACCGGTGCCCTAGATGCAGTGTTTCCTACTACGAAACTGGTGATTCCCTGACCCTGACGGCTTTGGCCTGGCAAAGAAACCTGCACAGATACTGCAGGTGGTGCGGAAAATGGTGGCCCTACACTGCCGGAAGGGATGTTGCGTTGCTGACTAGCTTCATTGGCCGAGGGTGCTACAACCTTAAGGGACGTTTGGTAGTTAGTCCAGGCTTGCAAATGCATGGTGGTTAAATGTCTATGCATGCAACTTGTATTGAGACTTTTCAGATTCTGTCCTCTGCTTAAGGTAGTTGAACATTTTTGACAGATGACTTTGCGCTGATCAATTGGATGTTGTTTAAAAAAATGCCAGACTGCACTCTTTCTAGCATCGGATACCTTTTCAGGCATTGCAGACTGAGCTTTAACCGGATGGCCACGCTGTCCTCCAACAGGTTTTGGCTTTGCCACGCATTTTGGGCAAGATACGGGCCCGGCAGATGGAACCTGTTGCGATGTTGATGCCTGCTGCGGCCCCTCCTCCTCCGCTTCAGAACTGCTGCCGCCTGCACCCTGTTCCCCCAATGGCTGCCAATCGGGGTCAAGAACTGGGTCATCTATTACCTCTTCTTGTAGCTCGTGTGCAACTTCGTCTGTGTCACCGTGTCGGTCGGTGGTATAGCGTTCGTGATGGGGCAACATAGTCTCATCAGGGTCTGATTCTTGATCAGCACCCTGCGAGGGCAATGTTGTGGTCTGAGTCAAAGGACCAGCATAGTAGTCTGGCTGTGGCTGTGCATCAGTGCACTCCATGTCAGATTCAACTTGTAATGGGCATGGACTGTTAACTGCTTCACTTTCTAAGCCAGGGACGGTATGTGTAAAGAGCTCCATGGAGTAACCCGTTGTGTCGCCTGCTGCATTCTTCTCTGTTGTTGTTTTTGCTGAAGAGGACAAGGAAGCGACTTGTCCCTGACCGTGAACATCCACTAACGACACGCTGCTTTGACATTTACCAGTTTCACGAGAGGAGGCAAAAGAGCTAGAGGCTGAGTCAGCAAGATAAGCCAAAACTTGCTCTTGCTGCTCCGGCTTTAAAAGCGGTTTTCCTACTCCCAGAAAAGGGAGCGTTCGAGGCCTTGTGTAGCCAGACGACGAACCTGGCTCCACAGCTCCAGACTTAGGTGCAATATTTTTTTTCCCACGACCAGCTGATGCTCCACCACTACCACTACCCTCATTACCAGCTGACAATGAACGCCCCCGGCCACGACCTCTTCCACCATACTTCCTCATTGTTTTAAAAACGTAAACAAACTAACGGTATTTGTTGCTGTCACACAAATTACACGGTGAGCTATAACTTCAGTATGATTTAGCTACCCCTTTACAGGTGAGTGAGACCACAACGAAAATCAGGCACAATGTTACACACTCTGTTGTTGGTGGCAACAAATGAGAGAGATGCCACACACGCAGGACTGTCACTGAAGCACAAATGTAAATATTAATCTCCCACTGATTTGATTTTTTTTTTTTTTCAGGGAGACTTTAGGAAAAAAAAAAAATAGAATAAAATGATTTTTTCAGGAAGAATTTAGAAACCAAAGAAAATAAAATGATTTTTTCAGGGAGAATTTAGAAAACAAATAAAACAAAAAAAGGCTTTCTATGGCCCACTGAGTGAGAGATGACGCACACAGGAGTCAGGAGTGGCACACAAGCCCAGAGGCCAATATTTATCTCCCACTGATTGATGTAGTGATTTTTTCAGGTAGATTTTGGAACCCAAATCAAGCTAAAAAAATAATAGGCTTTCTATGGCCCACAATTGGAGAGAGAGAGAGAGATGGCACACCCAGGAGTCAAGACTGGCACACAAGCAGAAAGGGCAATATTAATCTCCCACTGATTTTTTTTTTTTTTTTTTTTTTTCAGGGAGACTTTAGGAAAAAAAAAATAGAATAAAATGATTTTTTCAGGAAGAATTTAGAAACCAAATAAAATAAAATGATTTTTTCAGGGAGAATTTAGAAAACAAATAAAACAAAAAAAAGCCTTTCTATGGCCCACTGAGTGAGAGATGACGCACACAGGAGTCAGGAGTGGCACACAAGCCCAGAGGCCAATATTTATCTCCCACTGATTGATGTAGTGATTTTTTCAGGTAGATTTTGGAACCCAAATCAAGCTAAAAAAATAATAGGCTTTCTATGGCCCACAATTGGAGAGAGAGAGAGAGATGGCACACCCAGGAGTCAAGACTGGCACACAAGCAGAAAGGGCAATATTAATCTCCCACTGATTTTTTTTTTTTTTTTTTTTTTCAGGGAGACTTTAGGAAAAAAAAAATAGAATAAAATGATTTTTTCAGGAAGAATTTAGAAACCAAATAAAATAAAATGATTTTTTCAGGGAGAATTTAGAAAACAAATAAAACAAAAAAAAGGCTTTCTATGGCCCACTGAGTGAGAGATGACGCACACAGGAGTCAGGAGTGGCACACAAGCCCAGAGGCCAATATTTATCTCCCACTGATTGATGTAGTGATTTTTTCAGGTAGATTTTGGAACCCAAATCAAGCTAAAACAATAATAGGCTTTCTATGCCCCACAATTGGAGAGAGAGAGAGAGATGGCACACCCACGAGTCAAGACTGGCACACAAGCAGAAAGGGCATCTCCCACTGATTTGTTTTTTTTTTTTTTTTTCAGGGAGACTTTAGGAAAAAAAAAAAAATGAATAAAATGATTTTTTCAGGAAGAATTTAGAAACCAAATAAAATAAAATGATTTTTTCAGGGAGAATTTAGAAAACAAATAAATCAAAAAAAGGCTTTCTATGGCCCACTGAGTGAGAGATGACGCACACAGGAGTCAGGAGTGGCACACAAGCCCAGAGGCCAATATTTATCTCCCACTGATTGATGTAGTGATTTTTTCAGGTAGATTTTGGAACCCAAATCAAGCTAAAAAAATAATAGGCTTTTTATGGCCCACAATTGGAGAGAGAGAGAGAGATGGCACACCCAGGAGTCAAGACTGGCACACAAGCAGAAAGGGCAATATTAATCTCCCACTGATTTGGTTTTTTTTTTTTTTTTTTTCAGGGAGACTTTAAGAAAAAAAAAAAATAGAATAAAATGCTTTTTTCAGGAAGAATTTAGAAACCAAAGAAAATGAAATGATTTTTTCAGGGAGAATTTAGAAAACAAATAAAACAAAAAAAGGCTTTCTATGGCCCACTGAGTGAGAGATGACGCACACAGGAGTCAGGAGTGGCACACAAGCCCAGAGGCCAATATTTATCTCCCACTTTTTTTTTTTTGTTCCAGGGAAAATTTATAAACCCAATAAAAAAAATAATAAATAGGCTTTCTATGACCCACTATCTGAGAGACAGAGAGAGATGGCACGCTTAGGACTGGCACACAAGCCCAAAGGCTAATATTAATCTCCCTTTTTTTTTTAAGGGAGAATTTATAAAACCCAAAAAAAATAAATAAATAGGCTTTCTATGGCCCACTATTTGTGAGAGAGATGGCACGCTCAGGACTGGCACACAAGCCCAGAGGCCAATATTAATCTCCCACTTTTTTTTTTTCCAGGGAAAATTTATAAACCCAATAAAAAAATAAATAAATAGGCTTTCTATGGCCCACTATCTGAGAGAGAGAGATGGCACGCTTAGGACTGGCACACAAGCCCAAAGGCCAATATTAATCTCCCACTGATTGATCTATTGAATTTTCAGGTAGAATTTAGAACCGAAATAAAGCAAAAAAAAAAAAAAAATGGGCTTTCTATGGCCCACTGAGTGAGTGATGATGCACACAGGAGTCAGTAGTGGCACACAAGCCCTGAGGCCAATATTTTTCTCCCACTGATTGATGTATTGATTTTTTCAGGTAGATTTTAGAACCAAAATCAAGCAAAAAAATAAATAGGCTTTCTATGGCCCACTGAGTGAGTGATGATGCACACAGGAGTCAAGAGTGGCACACAAGCCCTGAGGCCAATATTTTTCTCCCACTGATTGATGTAGTGATTTTTTCAGGTAGATTTTATAACCCAAATCAAGCCAAAAAATAAATAGGCTTTCTATGGCCCACTGAGTGAGAGATGACACAGACAGGGATGGCACTCTAGCAGAAATGTCAATCTTAATCTCCCACAAAAAAAAAAAAAAACAGGGAGTGTCCTTCAATTACTATCTCCCTGCAGTAATCTCAGCCAGGTATGGCAGGCAGCAATAAGGAGTGGACTGATGCACAAATTAAATAAAAAGTGTGTACAAACCAAAAAGATAGCTGTGCAGAAAGGAAGGAACAAGAGGATTTGTGCTTTGAAAAAAGCAGTTGGTTTGCACAGCGGCGTACACACAGCAATGCAGCTATCAGGGAGCCTTCTAGGGCAGCCCAATGAGCTACAGCGCTGAGGGGGAAAAAAAAAAAATGTAGCTTCCACTGTCCCTGCACACCGAAGGTGGTGTTGGGCAGTGGAAATCGCTACAGCACAAGCGGTTTGGTGGTTAATGGACCCTGCCTAACGCTATCCCTGCTTCTGACGAAGCGGCAGCAACCTCTCCCTAAGCTCAGATCAGCAGCAGTAACATGGCGGTCGGCGGGAACTCCCCTTTATAGCCCCTGTGACGCCGCAGACAGCAAGCCAATCACTGCAATGCCCTTCTCTAAGATGGTGGGGACCAGGACCTATGTCATCACGCTGCCCACACTCTGCGTTTACCTTCATTGGCTGAGAAATGGCGCTTTTCGCGTCATTGAAACGCGACTTTGGCGCGAAAGTCGCGTACCGCATGGCCGACCCCGCACAGGGGTCGGATCGGGTTTCATGAAACCCGACTTTGCCAAAAGTCGGCGACTTTTGAAAATGAACGACCCGTTTCGCTCAACCCTAGTCGCCGACTATTGGCAAAGTCGGGTTTCATGAAACCCGACCCCTGTGTGGGGCCGGCCATGAGGTCGGCGATCTTCTGAATCTGGTATCGGAATTCCGATACCGAGTTCCGATATGTTTGCAATATCGGAAATCGGTATCGGAATCCATATTTAAGTGTAAAATAAAGAATTAAAATAAAAAATATTGCTATACTTACCCTCTGACGCGTCCTGGTACTAACCGGCAGCCTTCCTTCCTTAGAATCAGCGCGTGAAGGACCTTAGATGACGTCGCGGCTTGTGATTGGTCGCGCGACCGCCCATGTGACCGCTCACGCGACCAATCACAAGCCGCGACGTCACCGAAGGTCTTTCAAGCGCTGATTCTTAGGAAGGAAGGCTGCCGGAAAGAAGCAGGGCGCGTCCGAGGGTGAGTATATACCTAATAGGAATATACTCACACTCGGACGCGCCCTGCTTCTTTCCGGCAGCCTTCCTTCCTAAGAATCAGCGCTTGAAGGACCTTCGGTGACGTCGCGGCTTGTGATTGGTCGCGTGAGCGGTCACATGGGCGGTCGCGCGACCAATCACAAGCCGCGACGTCATCTAAGGTCCTTCACGCGCTGATTCTAAGGAAGGAAGGCTGCCGGTTAGTACCAGGGCGCGTCAGAGGGTAAGTATAGCAATATTTTTTATTTTAATTCTTTATTTTACACTTAAATATGGATCCCAGGGCCTGAAGGAGAGTTTCCTCTCCTTCAGACCCTGAGAACCATAGTATCCCATTGCACTGCATTGGGTTTCGTGTTTCGGGCGACCCCGACCCCGACTTTTCTATAGGATCGGCCGATTTCACTCGACCCGACTTTTGAGAAAGTCAGGTTTAGTGAAACCGACCCGATCCTATAAAAGTAAAAGTCGCTCAACCCTAGCCGGGACGTGATTGATTCATATTTGTTCCATTTTTGTATTTTTGTATTTATTTATGCAAGAAACTGTCTATAGGTTTTTGGATACATCTGTGACCCGTTATATTTATTGTTACTTCTAATACGGCACGTATGGTTGCCCAGTGCCCCTGTTATGTTTTGTTTGGTGGCAATCCACTGCTGCCACCGCTTCTGTGCCTTCCACAATAAAGCATTTTATTGAAAGACCATAGGTTATTGTTTGGAATCTTTTTCCTCCCTGCCCATTTAATTGTTATACTGTATACATGTTAAAATGTTTCCATAAATACGAGCCTGAACATGGTATGTTATGCTTCTGAAGTAACCAGAGAAATCTAAGAAACAAATAACATGATTCCAGTAAGTCTCCAAGTTCCTCCAGTCTGTCACAATCCAATATCTATTAAATTGTGCTCTGCACATTGCCTGTGTGTCAGATAGAATAAGTCCATGTATAGGATACATTTGCTCTTCATTCCTAGATTTGACCTTCGAGACAAAGCATCCTGTTGGGGGATAAAAAAAAAACTAATTTATGGAGCTGCTGGAATTAGACATTTTCAGCATCTCTTTGATTTCATTACATCCTTATCAATGGATATTAAGATTGATCTGTGTGTAGCTGCAAGTAACATAATATCAGAGTTAGGAGATTAAAATTGCTTTTTAGATCAGGTCAGAAAAAAAGATGTTCAGTTCCCACAGGGGAAAGAATGTAGCGGGTAAAAAATATTAGTGGTCTTAATGGAGCATTTCCTTCAATACTTTATCTATGCAATAGACTTGGGATATAATATGACGAATATAAGCCAATGACACGCAGAGAATATTGATGACTTAATATTTAACACTGAAGGAAAAAAAATGCTATATTTAAAGAGACATTATAAATAGTTTAGTTCTTTATATAGCATCTTCAGTGAGTGAAATCTATTATTTTATCATTTTCATCATGTACAGTTCAAACCAGGTAAAGTCTAGGTTTACTCTTTATAGTGCCTTCCACCAAGCACTACGGAGCTTCTGTTGGAATCCTCAAAATACTGTAATCCGAGGAGAACGCCAACAGAGCCTCCAGAGAGCCTAAGCGAAGCTGAAAATGTCACCATGGACACTGTCTCTCTTCCGTCCTGGCAGTATTCGCCTTTTTCAGGCAAACGGAAAAACATGGCAAACCACATCTGTAATTATGATGACACACAACTTTAAATGAGAGCTGTACACACAGAATGGAAGTAATTGTTAAAGGGGTTGCAGAGTGCTTTAATGTTGATGATCCTTCGAAAAGGTCATTAAAATCAGATTGGTGGGGGTGCAATACTCAGAGCCCCCACCAATCAGCTATTTCATATGTTAACTCTATAGTGGCCACAGCTAGTGCAGATCCCCCATCATTCATTGTAAAAGGCAAATGTGCAGTACATGGTTGCATTACGGCCACTATGCAGTTGACGGAGCTGTTTACATCCAGCTGGCACATGGTAGCTAAATGGGAGCCCCATGAATCTCTTACTTTCTGGTGTCCCCGTTGAGGCATTCGATCTGTTAGGGCTAGTACTACATCATCTATGTGATATGACACACAAATTAAATTTTGCCAATCCTTCCTGATCAAAAGTAGGGCCGAGGATGGAAGAAGGTAAGGGATTTGCGTGCCTCCTGTCTAGCCGCCAGGTACCACAAACGCTGGACCGCAATCCAATAAATCAATCCACTCGCCTCTATTAGGATGGTTTAGCGGTTAACCCAAACTCTTAAACAACAAAGTTTCAGCTTTTGCTTCCTTCTTTTCTATTACCGTATATTTTTGGTTAGTAAAGAAAGAAAAAAACAAAACTAACATAAGGGCATCCGTACCAAAAGGACAGTCATTCCAATTCTGTATAGACAGTGTGAACATGCACAAAGATCCTTCTCCTCATTGATCTCCTCATTAGCATATAAAAAAATAAATATAAGCATTACTCCTTTTCTCTTTGGGAAAAAATATGTAGAGAACTCAATCAGCACCAGGCTTTTCTGTTCTGATGAAGCCGCCATGACATGAACCATTACAGCATAGGAGCACATATTTTGCTTCTTCTATAGCTTCCTTTTCCCCCAGGTTTTGCCATATTCACACATTCATGTGTAATGGTCTGAGAACAAACGTGATTCATGCATCATCTGCAGGTCTCCAGATCCAAACTTTACAGCCTCATTGGCATATAGTTTATGAGGCTGTCGAATTCTGGTGAGTAGACCCTTGACTGGTAGGTGAATCACGGTCCGTACTGGCACGATGACATATAGATGTGTGAATGTGGTGTTAAATCTTTTTTTACTAATACCGATACCATAAAATGCAAGCTTCACAATATGCTTTATAAACCAGAACATCAGATACAGACAGTAGTAATAATTAAAGGGAACTTGTCAAGTCACCAAACACAATTTACTTGCAGATATAGAATTAACCTGTAGGTTAATAGCATTACAATGATGTCCGACCGGTTAACTGAAAGCACGGCTACTGGGAGAAAATGAATTTTATTACACCCAGTCCCTGGATCTACCGAATTTCTGCTGTAGAAATATGCCGAAGGAGACTTCAGTCATCACACAGAGCGTTTCGAGCAGCAACTGTAAGCATGTCCCATCTCCATGATTGACAGCTCTCTTTGAACAGATGTGCTGTAGAGCAAGCTTTCAAATTTAGTATTGGGGCTTGTTTGTTGAGTACTGAGCGGTGACTGTAGCTACACTGGCTTCACCTCTATGCCTGTAATCCCGTGGCTTCCAGGAGAAATAGTTCATTTTTTTCCAAGCAGCCACCCTTTCAGTAAGGTGCTGAACAGCATTGTAATGCTAATATCCTGCAGATTAACCTTAAATCCAGGGCCGGACTGGCCATCGGGCAGTTCTGGCAAATGCCAGAAGGGCCGGTGCCAGTAGTGGGCAGCTGCATGCCGACTCACCCTTCCCCCCAGCACCGCTGCTGCCGCATTCAACTATACCGGCGTCTATGACGCTGGTAAAGTTGAATGCAATGATGGAGGAGAGAGCGTCATCTGACGCTCCCTCTCCCATCATTCCACGCTCTGCCTCTGACACTGCGGCTGCGCGCACACTCACTGTGTCTCAGGCAGTGCAACGGCAGCTGCCGAGACAGGAGCAGAGAGCACCGCAGGCACGAGAGGAGGTGAGGAGTGTTTTTTTACTGGACTGTAAGGCCATTCTAGGGGGGAGGAGAGATGTGGGCTCTGCTGTATACTACAATGTGGGCTCTTCTGTATACTACTATGTGGGCTCTGCTGTACAATGATATGTGGGCTCTACTGTATACTACTATGTAGGCTCTGCTGTATACTGCTATGTGGGCTCTGCTGTATACTGCTATGTGGGCTCTGCTGTATACTACTATGTGGGCTCTGCTGTATACTGCTATGTGGGCTCTGCTGTATACTATGTGGGCTGTGCTGTATACTACTACAGTATGTGGGCTGTGCTGTACACTGCATATACTACTGTGTGGGCAGTGCTGTATACTACTATGTGGGCAGTGCTGTATACTACTATGTGGGCAGTGCTGTATACTACTATGTGGGCTGTGCTGTATACTACTATGTGGGCTGTGCTGTAGACTGCTACATGGGCTGTGCTGTTTACTGCTACGTGGGCTGTGTTATCTGCTATGCGGGTTGTGCTATATACTATGGGAGTATATTATATTCTATGGGGGAGGCCGTGTTATATACTATGTGGCTGTTATAATATACCCCCACAATAGTATATATTCTATGGGGTAGGCTGTGTTATACTATGGGGGCTGCATTATAATCTATGGGGGCTACATTATACATTATGGGGAGGTGGACTGTATTATATTCTATGGGGTGGCTGCATTATACTATGGGGTGGCTGCATTATATTCTGTAGGGTGGTGGCTGCATTATACTATATGTGGGCTGCATTATACTGTATCAAGGATTATGGGGAATACGTTATACTATATGAAGAACTATGGGGTGCATTATACTATGGGAAGTGAATTGTACTACATGGATGACTTTGGCGGTGCATTATCCTATATGGAGCACTATGAGGAGTGTAATGCTATATGGAGGACTTAGCAGTGTATTTTAATATATGGAGGACTATAGGGAGTGTATTATACTATATGGAGGACTGTGGTGCACATTATAATATATGGAAAACTATGGGGTGTATTTTACTAAACAAGTAAAATGCTGCATATTCAGATTGTTGTTGCTGGAACAAAAATCATTGTTCTCAGCAGCACATCGCCAGCGTAAACTGTAGATGTGCTGCTGATAACATGATACTGTATGGTGATCTATTAGTGATCGTTCTGTCCTATCATTATTCCTCAGCTGGTGGAAACAGGCCGGGAAACAAGTGTTGAACAACTTCAGTATTGTCGATCAAACTCATTTAGCGGCCTGAGATCAGCGCATGTAAATACAACCTAAATGCTTTTGTGTGATGTGCAATATGTTAGCATTTGGGGCCCCATTTTAAACTTTGCCTAGGCGTAGGGCCCCACTTTGCCTAAAACCGGCCCTGCCTACAAGTGTACATAGATATTATACGGTCACCATGTGACAAGTGGGCCTGTGTAACTTCAAATGCCAGGGCTGAATTTTAGTCCCAGTCCGGCCCTGCTTATATCTGCAAATTAATAACATTTGGGGATATGACCGATTCCTTGATAGTGTGTGATCTTATTGACTTTATGGGGGAGATTTCATCCACTCAGGATGAGGCTTCATGAAATACAAAACAACTATTATACTAGCAATACATTTCTTAACTCTGAGTCTGTCTGAGACATAAAGACAATCAACATGTGCTAGTTTTTGCGGTGCATCCGGCATGTGGAGCGCAACCGTTCATATATTGTTACACCACGTATAATGTACTATTTAAAAATAGAGAAGTGTGTGATGATGATTAGAGAAAAGACTTTGTGTTCTGAAGATGGGTGAAGATAAAGAGACAATAATGTCAGCGGTAAATTAGGATATCATTTCACACTCCCACAGAAA
This sequence comes from Ranitomeya imitator, assembly GCF_032444005.1. Classification (NCBI taxonomy): domain Eukaryota; kingdom Metazoa; phylum Chordata; class Amphibia; order Anura; family Dendrobatidae; genus Ranitomeya; species Ranitomeya imitator. The sequence continues at coordinate 132,123,345 of NC_091289.1, read as the reverse complement.
GTTAGTGTTCTACTCTTTGTTAGGCACAGGATTCATACGCTGCCATTTGTGTTTAAACTACAATAAAGCTCTTGTTCAGAAACGCTATTTTTCTTCTTTTTAACAAGAGAGATCTATTTCTGCGCATAAAAGGTGAAGTCTTACATGAGAGACCTCGTCATCTCTTTTCTTAGCCGTACACCCTTTCTCTATGAATCATCACATTTGTAGTCTGCATTTTTGAGACATCACATTTGATAAGGTGCTACTGATTGTGATCTGCAGGACTGAGCCGGGCTACAACTATGTGGATAGTGACCTTGAAGAACTCACCTTCTCATTTTAGAATTAGATTCTGATTAATATGATAAGGCACTTGTCCTGAGGGCAGGTAGCAATTTGGTATTTTTTATCATGTATCATTTATGCGTAGCTTGCAAGCTTTTCTTCCTGGCCTTTCTTTTTTAGCTTGTCTAAAAAAAATGTACTTTTTTTTCAAGACGGTTGGATAAGAAAGTTTACTTGTAAATATTTTGTTAGCAATTAGCTTAATAATGGAAAGTTCCTAATTTGGAACCTGCATCAATTATTCTAATGGCAGCTCCAAAGAGTATCTCTCATTCGGGAGGGCCCTGGAGGACATGGACACTTACTGATCACAATGACCAATGTGTAATCCTTTATGTAACCTGTGGTAGCACTTTAGGGACATTGAATAATGGCTACCATGATTGCTGGGATTCCTGCACAGAAATACCTTGCAACTACTTTTTGTCAGGAAACCATTTGAACAAAAAGATTTCCCAAACTGAAGAATCCAAAATGGTTTTCAATAGCTTTTTTACAGCCATTTAAATTACAGCTTTACTTTAACCCATATTTTAAAATTGTATCTTCAAATGTTTGTGCAGATAAAGGGAACCTATCACATGATTCATGCTGCCATAATAAATCTCAAACTGGCTCCTTCAATACAGGCATATATTGTATAATATGAAATGCTGGAGCAATTTAGATAAAAACATACTGAAATCGGGTCAAAAGATGAGGTAACTGATCATGGTGATATGTTCATACTGGCTTCCCCCGTCTTGCTAAATTTACAGGCATTTTCTCACGCCGAGAAGTGATGCTGGAGCAACTTGGGCTTTGATAGTTAGATGGTTATTCTGATGTTATTGAATTGCTTTAGATAGCTAGACAGCATGAACATAAGCAACTTTACAACTGACTTGCTTGTTCTATCTGCTCTTATTCTCCTGTAAGGAGAGCTTTTATCTTACGCATTGTACAGCTTGTTTCCAAAGAGCTTGGCCTCCAGATCCTGTCCAAGTTTGTGCATCCGCTACATTCCAGGAGAGGAGTTAACTGTTAACGAGGTTACATATATCATCAATGTCTGATTGATTGCAGTGCCCCCCCCTACCGGTTGGTTAGGTACTGCATAGTCATACACTATTGATTTGAATAGGGAATGGCTGTGCAGTATCTTATTGCTGCCACTATACAGTTGATGGAGTTGTGCTGTACAGCTCCGTAACTGAGCAGTTCCAGCTGCTGATACTGGGAATAGCTAATTGGCAGTGATGCTGGATGTCACACACCCACTGATCAGACATTGATAATCTATCCTCGGAATAGCCCCTCAAAGTTAAAGTCCCATACAACCTCTTTAAGTTACTTCCCAACTGTTTTGCACCCATTGATTTCTATATAGCAGCTAGCATCTCACTTCCCTTCCACTCCTTCTCAGTTCCTGACAGCTCACTTATTAATTCTGTATTAGCACAATCCATTGCCCCTCCCCCCAATCACGGTAGCTTCAGTTTCCACATCCTTATGTTTGCCTAAATGTATAATTAATTTGAGGATTATTAATTAAGGATCTGAGCCAGAATTGTTACTTAAGGAGGGGTTCTCACCCTCCAAGCAGCGAAGAGGTAAGAAGACTGCAGAGCTATGAGCTGCTCAGTAGATAACTTGAGAATACCCCTATAAGTATAACATTTTGTTAATTATTTAATCATTTATTTTCATTTTTTTTCTTTTTTTTACCAGTTACTGAGCTCACATATATTTTATTGTTCATCAACTGAGCAAAGCTTGTTTTAGAAAGGCTATAATTCACCAATTAACCACACTAGTGCTGCACGTGTTTGTGTCTAAAAGAGAAAAAGGGTAAAGAAAAAGCTGCTGGTATTTAGACAGAAGCTGTGCTGGCCTCTGTCGGATATATTTGCATGAAGGGTGATCGTTAAAAATACAACGCTAAAGAGGATTTGATCAGGACTGGTGGTTTAGATAATCACAAACAAATGTGCATAAATAAGTACATTAAAGGTTAATGTTAGATCCGGTCAGCCACACTCAGGGATTTGTCTATCAGGGTACTACGTTAAACCATCATTATAAGGGTTTAATTGGTGATTCAATTTAAGGATCGCAACCTAGTCTTTGTACATCACATCTCACATACCTTTAGAGGAGAAATGTAGGGAAAAGAATAAGGTGCTGCGTGAAGATGCCCCATTGTTCACAGGGTGGATAGCTGGTGCTTGCGACTCTGTATAGAGCTGGACGGGTATGCGTGGTTCCTGTACCGCTCGTAGAATTGAGTGTGAGGCACAGAGGAAGTGGAGTCAGATTCTTGTGATTCCGTAGACCAGTCTCGTCACTCTTTGGTTGAGCGGCCGAGCATCATTGGCCATCTTTCTTTCCTCCTCGTGTAACCAGGGACGCCACCGGCCGGGGCGCTTCTGGCTCTGCACTTTACGGCACTTCCTCTGCGCAATGAAGCTCCATTCAAACTGTCTACATCTGGTATCTGACTGAGAAAATAACAGCTAATTAGGGGGTTTACAGGCATTAGACCCAACCGATATGAATATAATAACCTATCCCATTAAAACAGTTGTCTGGTCTTGTGGCGAAAATCTGCAGTCGCTGCATGTGACATGCAAACCGCATGCGCTCAGGATTCTCTTGTGTCACAGCCAAGAATAAGTGATCACTTGACTGCAAGTTTGCGATTTGCATATTTCCAGCCACATTCTGATTAGACATGCACAGCCTCACTCAATTCACTTGCACTGAGCGGAGCTGAGCACGTCTAGTTGGTACGATGCAAATCTCTTAACTGCGGTCCCGGGACCTCGAGCTCTCAGCAGTGTTGCCAGAGATTTCTGACCATGTATGGTATGCATACTGGCATACTGTTAGGATTCAAAAGTCTGCAGTCACATAGAGTGACTGTAGACTTTCACAACAAGACCAAACAATCCTTTCAGCAATTTGTACAATGCAAACCTTAAATTGCTAGTTCTGTTTCAAATGCAGTTCGTCCTGCATTTTGTTTCTTTTTTTTTATTCATGCTGTACTTATCTTCTCTTGGTCCACTGATGAGTCTCCAGTGCTTCTCTCGGCCTGTGACATTGGCGGTGGCACTGATAATGCCTTGAAAGAGTGGCAGTCAATCAGTGAGTTCAGTAGCTCTGTGCAGAACATTCCATGGTAGACAGATTGCCTTTCTCCGAGACTCTGAGCTCACTTACCGTCTACTGCACTTTCTAGGTGATGTCAGCGCTGACATAGGGAGCAGAGTTGAAGACTCGTGTGTAGATTTGGGAAAGGTGATTACCGCACAGTTAAAAAAAAAATAAAAAAAATAAAGCAAATTATATAAATAAATTACAAAATAGAGTGTAAGTGTATGTCACATCTTCCTGGTGATAATTTTTACTTATAAGCTGCGATTTGTTCAAATGTGTACCTGTGCTTCATTAATTCATTATTCATGTGCTTCTTTGTTCCATTTTTCAAGAAGAGAGATAAGATTGTACATGCCTCTTTTATGAAGACGTACAGTGTCTTGCGAAAGTATTCGGCCCCCAGGAACTTTTCAACCTTTTCCACATTTCATGCTTCAAACATAAAGATACCAAATGTACATTTTGGGTGAAGAATCAACAATAAGTGGAACACAATTGTGAAGTTGAGCAAAATGTTTTGGTTATTTAAAATTTTTGCGGAAATTCAAAAAACTGAAAAGTGGGGCGCGCAATATTATTCGGCCCCTTTAACTTAATACTTTGTTGTGCCACCTTTTGATACGATTACAGCTGCAAGTCGCTTGGGGTTTGTCTCTATCAGTTTTGTACATCGACAGACTGAAATTCTTGCCCATTCTTCCTTGGCAAACAGCTCGAGCTCAGTGAGGTTTGATGGAGATTGTTTGTGAACAGCAGTTTTCAGCTCTTTCCACAGATTCTCAATTGGATTGAGGTCTGGACTTTGGCTTGGCCATTTTAACACCTGGATAAGTTTATTTGAGAACCATTTCATTTTAGATTTTGTTTTATGTTTGGGATCATTGTCTTGTTGGAAGACAAATCTCCGTCCCAGTCTCAGGTCTTTTGCAGACTCCAACAGGTTTTCTTCAAGAATGGTCTTGTATTTGGCTCCATCCATCTTCTCTTCAACTTTAACCATCTTCCCTGCTGAAAAGAAGCAGGCCCAAACTATGATGCTACTACCACCATGTTTGACAGTGGGGATGGTGTGTTCAGGGTGATGAGCTGTGTTGCCTTTACGTCAAACATATCTTTTGGCATTGTTGCCAAAAAGTTCGATTTTGGTTTCATCTGACCTGAGCTTCTTCCACATTTGGTGTGTTTCCCAGGTGGCTTGTTGCAAAATTTAAACAACACTTTTTATGGATATCTTTGAGAAATGGCTTTCTTCTTGCCACTCATCCATAAAGGCCAGATTTGAGCAGTGTACGACTGATTGTTTTCCTATGCACAGACTGTCCTTCCTCAGTTGTAGATCTCTGCAGTTCATCCAGATTGATCATGGGCCTCTTGGCGGCATCTCTAATCAGTTTTCTCGTTGTTTGAGATGCAAGTTTAGAGGGATGGCCGGGTCTTGGTAGATCTGCAGTGGTATTATAGTCCTTCCATTTCAATATGATCGCTTGCACAGTGCTCCTTAGGATGTTTAAAGTTTTGGAAATCATTTTGTATCCAAATCTGGCTTCATACTTCTCCATAACAGTATCACGGACCTGCCTGTTGTGTTCCTTGGTCTTCATGATGCTCTCTGGGCTTCTAACAGAACCCTGAGACTTGTGAATTCTGTGGCAGAGCTCCCTCCTGTGGTCACAATTGGTACTTCGGCTGATTCTCTCTGTGAGCTTCCGTTGGTGGAGGAGAGTGGTACTGCGGCTTCTGAGTTTCCTTCCTCAGGTGATGTGGTGATGTCGTTAGGTGCTGCTCTATTTAACTCCACCTAGTGCTTTGATCCTGGCCTCCAGTCAATGTTCTAGTATTGGACCTGTTTCCTCCTGGATCATTCCTGTGACCTGCTGCTCTGCATAGCTAAGTTCCGCTTTTGCTATTTTGATTGCTGTATTTTTCTGTCCAGCTTGCTATTTGTTTTTTCTTGCTTGCAGGAAGCTCTGGGACGCAGAGGGTGTACCTCCGTGCCGTTAGTTCGGTACGGAGAGTCTTTTTGCCCCCTTTGCGTGGTTTTTGTAGGGTTTTGTGTTGACCGCAAAGTTACCTTTCCTATCCTCGCTCTGTTCAGAAAGTCGGGCCTCACTTTGCTAAATCTATTTCATCTCTACTTTTGTCTTTTCATCTTAACTCACAGTCATTATATGTGGGGGCTGCCTTTTCCTTTGGGGTATTTCTCTGAGGCAAGGTAGGCTTATTTTCTATCTTCAGGCTAGCTAGTTTCTCAGGTTGTGCCGAGTTGCATAGGGAGCGTTAGGCGCAATCCACGGCTGCCTCTGGTGTGGTTGGAGAGGATTAGGGATTCCGGTCAGCAGAGTTCCCACGTCTCAGAGCTCGTTCTATGTTTTTGGGTTATTGTCAGGTCACTGTATGTGCTCTGACTTCTATGTCCATTGTTGTACTGAATTACCTTATCATAACAGTACTGGAGGCCCAAAGTACTAATGATTCTCAATAGAGGGAAAAAAGAAGTTCTGAGACCATTTTTTGCCTTTTTTTTCCCCTAGACATTTGGGTGGTTCAGGACACAGGTGTAGCGATGGACATTAAAGGTCTGTCTTCATGTGTAGATCAGCTCACTGCAAGAGTACAAAATATTCAAGACTTTGTGGTTCAGAATTCTATGTTAGAACCAAGAATTCCTATTCCTGATTTGTTTTTTGGAGATAGAACTAAATTTCTGAGTTTCAAAAATAATTGTAAACTATTTCTGGCTTTGAAACCTCGCTCCTCTGGTGACCCAGTTCAACAAGTTAGGATCATTATTTCTTTTTTACGTGACGACCCTCAGGACTGGGCATTTTCTCTTGCGTCAGGAGATCCTGCATTAAGTAATATCGATGCGTTTTTCCTGGCGCTCGGATTGCTGTACGATGAACCTAATTCAGTGTATCAGGCAGAGAAAAATTTGCTGGCTCTGTGCCAGGGTCAGGATGAGATAGAGGTATATTGTCAGAAATTTAGAAAGTGGTCCGTACTCACTCAATGGAATGAAGGTGCGCTCGCAGCTATTTTCAGAAAGGGTCTCTCTGAAGCCCTTAAGGATGTCATGGTGGGATTTCCTATGCCTGCTGATCTGAATGAGTCTATGTCTTTGGCCATTCAGATCGGTCGACGCTTTCGTGAGCGTAAATCTGTGCACCATTTGGTGGTATTATCTGAGCATAAACCTGAGCCTATGCAGTGCGATAGGACTTTGACCAGAGTTGAACGGCAAGAACACAGACGTCTGAATGGGCTGTGTTTCTACTGTGGTGATTCCACTCATGCTATCTCTGATTGTCCTAAACGCACTAAGCGGTTCGCTAGGTCTGCCACCATTGGTATGGTACAGTCAAAATTTATTTTGTCCATTACCTTGATCTGCTCTTTGTCATCTTATTCTGTCATGGCATTTGTGGATTCAGGCGCTGCCCTGAATTTGATGGACTTGGAGTATGCTAGGCGCTGTGGGTTTTTCTTGGAGCCCTTGCAGTGTCCTATTCCATTGAGAGGAATTGATGCTACGCCTTTGGCCAAGAATAAGCCTCAGTACTGGACACAGCTGACCATGTGCATGGCTCCTGCACATCAGGAGGTTATTCGCTTTCTGGTGTTGCATAATCTGCATGATGTGGTCGTGTTGGGGTTGCCATGGCTACAAGTCCATAATCCAGTATTAGATTGGAAATCCATGTCTGTGTCCAGCTGGGGTTGTCAGGGAGTACATGGTGATGTCCCATTTCTATCTATTTCGTCATCCACCCCTTCTGAGGTTCCAGAGTTCTTGTCTGATTACCGGGATGTATTTGATGAGCCCAAGTCCGATACCCTACCTCCGCATAGGGATTGTGATTGTGCTATCGATTTGATTCCTGGTAGTAAATTCCCAAAAGGTCGACTGTTTAATTTATCTGTGCCTGAGCACGCCGCTATGCGGAGTTACGTGAAGGAGTCCTTGGAGAAGGGGCATATTCGCCCGTCATCGTCGCCATTAGGAGCATGGTTCTTTTTTGTGGCCAAGATGGATGGTTCGCTGAGACCTTGTATAGATTACCGCCTTCTAAATTAGATCACGGTTAAATTTCAGTACCCCTTGCCGTTGTTATCTGATTTGTTTGCTCGGATTAAGGGGGCTAGTTGGTTCACCAAGATAGATCTTCGTGGTGCGTATAATCTTGTGCGTATTAAGCGAGGCGATGAATGGAAAACTGCATTTAATACGCCCGAGGGCCATTTTGAGTATCTAGTAATGCCATTCGGACTTGCCAATGCTCCATCAGTGTTTCAGTCCTTTATGCATGACATCTTCCGAGAGTACCTGGATAAATTCCTGATTGTGTACTTGGATGACATTTTGATCTTCTCGGATGATTGGGAGTCTCATGTGAAGCAGGTCAGAACGGTGTTTCAGGTCCTGCGTGCTAATTCTTTGTTTGTGAAGGGATCAAAGTGTCTCTTTGGTGTTCAGAAGGTTTCATTCTTGGGGTTCATCTTTTCCCCTTCTACTATCGAGATGGACCCTGTTAAGGTCCAAGCCATCCATGATTGGACTCAGCCGACATCTCTGAAAAGTCTGCAAACGTTCCTGGGCTTTGCTAATTTTTATCGTAGCTTCATCTGCAATTTTTCTAGTATTGCTAAACCATTGACCAATTTGACCAAGAAGGGTGCTGATGTGGTTAATTGGTCTTCTGCTGCTGTGGAAGCTTTTCAAGAGTTGAAGCGTCGTTTTTCTTCTGCCCCTGTGTTGTGTCAACCAGATGTTTCGCTTCCATTCCAGGTCGAGGTTGATGCTTCTGAGATTGGAGCAGGGGCTGTTTTGTCGCAGAGAAGTTCTGATTGCTCGGTGATGAAAACATGCGCCTTCTTTTCCAGGAAGTTTTCGCCTGCTGAGCGAAATTATGATGTTGGCAATCGAGAGTTGCTGGCCATGAAGTGGGCATTCGAGGAGTGGCGTCATTGGCTTGAAGGAGCTAAGCATCGCGTGGTGGTCTTGACTGATCATAAGAACTTGACTTATCTTGAGTCTGCCAAGCGGTTGAATCCTAGACAGGCTCGTTGGTCGCTGTTTTTTGCCCGTGTTGACTTTGTGATTTCGTACCTTCCGGGCTCTAAAAATGTGAAGGCGGATGCTCTGTCTAGGAGTTTTGTGCCCGACTCTCCGTGTTTATCTGAGCCAGCGGGTATTCTCAAAGAGGGAGTAATTGTGTCTGCCATCTCCCCTGATTTGCGGCGGGTGCTGCAAAAATTTCAGGCTAATAAACCTGATCGTTGCCCAGCGGAGAAACTGTTTGTCCCTGATAGGTGGACGAATAAAGTTATCTCTGAGGTTCATTGTTCGGTGTTGGCTGGTCATCCTGGAATCTTTGGTACCAGAGAGTTAGTGGCTAGATCCTTTTGGTGGTCATCTCTGTCGCGGGATGTGCGTTCTTTTGTACAGTCCTGTAGGATTTGTGCTCGGGCTAAGCCCTGCTGTTCTCGTGCCAGTGGGTTGCTTTTGCCCTTGCCAATCCCAAAGAGGCCTTGGACACATATCTCTATGGATTTTATTTCAGATCTTCCCGTCTCTCAAAAGATGTCAGTCATTTGGGTGGTCTGTGATCGCTTCTCTAAGATCATCCATTTGGTACCCTTGTCTAAATTACCTTCCTCCTCTGATTTGGTGCCATTGTTCTTCCAGCATGTGGTTCGTTTACATGGCATTCCAGAGAATATCGTTTCTGACAGAGGTTCCCAGTTTGTTTCGAGGTTTTGGCGAGCCTTTTGTGCTAGGATGGGCATTGACTTGTCTTTTTCCTCGGCTTTCCATCCTCAGACTAATGGCCAGACCGAACGAACCAATCAGACCTTGGAAACATATCTGAGATGCTTTGTTTCTGCTGATCAGGATGACTGGGTGTCCTTTTTGCCTTTGGCTGAGTTCGCCCTTAATAATCGGGCCAGCTCGGCTACTTTGGTTTCGCCGTTTTTCTGCAACTCTGGGTTCCATCCTCGTTTCTCTTCAGGGCAGGTTGAGTCTTCGGACTGTCCTGGTGTGGATACTGTGGTGGACAGGTTGCAGCAGATTTGGACTCATGTAGTGGACAATTTGACCTTGTCCCAGGAGAAGGCTCAACGTTTCGCTAATTGCAGACGCTGTGTGGGTCCCCGACTTCGTGTTGGGGATTTGGTTTGGTTATCTTCTCGTCATATTCCTATGAAGGTTTCCTCTCCTAAGTTTAAACCTCGTTTCATTGGTCCGTATAGGATTTCTGAGGTTCTTAATCCTGTGTCTTTTCGTCTGACCCTTCCAGATTCCTTTTCCATACATAACGTATTCCATAGGTCATTGTTGCGGAGATACGTGGCACCTATGGTTCCATCTGTTGATCCTCCTGCCCCGGTTTTGGTGGAGGGGGAGTTGGAGTATATTGTGGAGAAGATTTTGGATTCTCGTGTTTCAAGACGGAAACTCCAGTATCTGGTTAAGTGGAAGGGTTATGCTCAGGAAGATAATTCCTGGGTCTTTGCCTCTGATGTCCATGCTCCCGATCTTGTTCGTGCCTTTCATATGGCTCATCCTGGTCATCCTGGGGGCTCTGGTGAGGGTTCGGTGACCCCTCCTCAAGGGGGGGGTACTGTTGTGAATTCTGTGGCAGAGCTCCCTCCTGTGGTCACAAGTGGTACTTCGGCTGATTCTCTCTGTGAGCTTCCGTTGGTGGAGGAGAGTGGTACTGCGGCTTCTGAGTTTCCTTCCTCAGGTGATGTGGTGATGTCGTTAGGTGCTGCTCTATTTAACTCCACCTAGTGCTTTGATCCTGGCCTCCAGTCAATGTTCTAGTATTGGACCTGTTTCCTCCTGGATCGTTCCTGTGGCCTGCTGCTCTGCATAGCTAAGTTCCGCTTTTGCTATTTTGATTGCTGTATTTTTCTGTCCAGCTTGCTATTTGTTTTTTCTTGCTTGCTGGAAGCTCTGGGACGCAGAGGGTGTACCTCTGTGCCGTTAGTTCGGTACGGAGAGTCCTTTTGCCCCATTTGCGTGGTTTTTGTAGGGTTTTGTGTTGACCGCAAAGTTACCTTTCCTATCCTCGCTCTGTTCAGAAAGTTGGGCCTCACTTTGCTAAATCTATTTCATCTCTACGTTTGTCTTTTCATCTTAACTCACAGTCATGATATGTGGGGGCTGCCTTTTCCTTTGGGGTATTTCTCTGAGGCAAGGTAGGCTTATTTTCTATCTTCAGGCTAGCTAGTTTCTCAGGCTGTGCCGAGTTGCATAGGGAGCGTTAGGCGCAATCCACGGCTGCCTCTAGTGTGGTTGGAGAGGATTAGGGATTGCGGTCAGCAGAGTCCCCACGTCTCAGAGCTCGTTCTATGTTTTTGGGTTATTGTCAGGTCACTGTATGTGCTCTGACTTCTATGTCCATTGTGGTACTGAATTACCTTATCATAACAGAGACTATCACAGAGCAGGTGCATTTATACGGAGACTTGATTATACACACGTGGATTATATTTATCATCATTAGGCATTTAGGGCAACATTGGATCCTTCAGAGATCCACAATGAACTTCTGGAGTGAGTTTCCTGCACTGAAATTAAAGGGGCCGAGTAATATTGCATGCCCCACTTTTCAGTTTTTGAATTTCCACAAGAATTTAAAATAACCAATAAATTTTGTTCAACTTCACAATTGTGTTCCTCTTGATGTTGATTCTTCACCAAAAATTTACATTTGGTATCTTTATGCTTGAAGTATAGTATGGGGCAAAAGGTTGAAAAGTTCCAGGGGGCCGAATACTTTTGCAAGGCAATGTATATTGTATAAAGCATGTTTCTTTTTCATATCACAGATAACTGAACATAAAAAGCACATTAGAATAGTAAGCACTATTCATTCTACTTACAGTCATGTTGTCTGTTTCCGTCATTTGGCCTGTGAAGCTTATAATAGTCAATGGGTCAGCCCAATGCTGAGTGGATCTGTCCCTGAGATGAGAGGAAAATTGTCACCAGTTTGACTGTTGTCACAATGTCAGCTGCGGACTGTGGTAATAGAATATTCCTTTTCCTCAATGTCATCCTTTCGGTGACGTTCCTTCTGCTCCCTGCTCATTTTCTTGTCTGTCTAGAAAGTGCTTTGATCATCTCTGCCACTTGAAATATATGATTCGAACGGCAGAAATGAGATGAAATCCAGGCATAACACGGGGAATAAAAAAAGCAATTACTGGAGCAAAGACTATATGTTACTATCATGGCAGAATGGCAAAACACGCGTCCTGGTGTTTGGCGCCTGATTTTAATGCTATCAGGTCCTTGACTGATGTCATTTATGAAATCAGTGTGAATACAGAGTAATGTCGACTCGCTATATACCTTCCTGGCTCGTCTGATACCGATGCATTATATCATAAATATACTGTTGGTGGATTCTTCATTTTAATATTATGCAACTTAAAAACGAGTTTGTATAACAGTGCAGAGATTTGATAAGCTAATTGACATAGTGCAATTTTTTCAAGGACTTCAAAACACCAAATACAAAGTGATAGATTGGCAGTACTAAGAATCAGTTTAATTTTAGGGTGAATAAACATTATTGATAACATTTTATTTGTTTTTTTTTAATGTAGGGGAGACAATGAACCAAAAACAGCAATTCGGTATTTTTTTTTTATTTTTTATTTATTGTCTTGTTTTTATTTTATGAGTTCTTCATGTGTGAGATACATGTGCATTTTCTTAGTAGTGGTTCCCATGGCTGTGGTGATATAAAATGTGTATTTTTTTTTTAATTTTTCATATTTTGTATAGGATTTTTACTTGCAATTTTTTGGTATTGTTTTTTCGGTTCCTGTTTTTTTTTTTTTTTTTTACTTAGGAGTTCTTCATCTTTAAGTTTTATTAAATCTAATTTTTCTTCATCTTACTATATAATCCTTAAAAGGGTTATCTGGAAAAAATAAAAGCTTGCCCAGAAGAATGGACATGTAAAAAATAAGTCATTAATATTCATCTGGATTCAACCCAGACCCGCCGACACTGGGAGTGAAGTCATCACATACGGTTAGATAACGGAGGTAAGAACTCACCACCTTTGGTTGTAGCAGAAGGCAGATGGACCTAGAATCAGTGAGTGCTGAATCCTGCTGGTGGATCACAGCAAAACCGCCACAAAAGGAGTGCGACAGCACAACTATCCAGTAAATTGTAATATCTTTTATTGGAAAATCAATAAAACAAGCAGATCAATTTGAGATACATTAAAAACTGATGCATTTCTGGCACACATAGTGCCCTTAGTTGTAATTTATAAGTGGCTTTCTCGAGGAATTATATCTATATATGGATCTATAATTTGTTCAAGGATAATAACGCTGATATTTTATTATACCCACTCTCTATATGTTTCACTTTATATAATCCTTTTGTGTATGTCCCTCTCCCTTCTGTACATGCCGTATGTTTAAAGTGATTTTTATCCTAATGTATTATTAAAATTATAATTTTTATCAAATAAAATTTCTTCTTTTGTGTTTATTCGCTTATTATTGTGTTTATTTATGCTTCTTTTTCTCTGTTTTTCTTTGTGTTTCCTTATGTTTTTACAACACACAAAGGAAATAAACAGGTGCATAATAAAACACACATAATTGCAATAATCTGCAATAATTTTCTGGGAGAAATACTTCAATTTTTGTTACAATTTCAAGGGTGCCAACACTTTTGACCATGACTATATATGAGTAGAGCGGGTGGTCCTGCTTAGAATAAAACAGCTTTCTCTGCATGCACAGTGATGCAAGCTGCCAGTCAATGTTTGGGGCAGGGTTATACAAGGCTTATGAATATGGCTAACTGCCTGACAGCAGGTTTGCTAGTCCTATAATGATAATCTCCTGCTGATTAAACTATGATTTTATCAAAACTACACTAAGCGGCCCAGTAAGTGACACATCTATGGAATCAGGTTCTTTTTGCCTACATCATGTTGCTCTTAGATTACGTGGCACAAATTTGGTGAAAGATTTCCTTTAATTCAATTATATATTTTACTGTGCATTAACCCTAGAACACATATTGGGGGGCCTTTTAGGCCCCCATGCTTACATTTTTGCTATTAACTGCAACATTACTTTAGTTAGAATTTTGAAACTCCAGGTATTCCTCAAGTATGTCGCTGTTGATAATATCCAGTTGTTCATATAATTTTTTTCATAGGCATTATGGTGTAACAATGCTTGTTTGGTGAAAACTACACCTGTACGAATTGGGGCCTTTTAGGCCCCCGCTATTTTTATCATGTTCTCAGTAGTGTTTGTGTCTCAAGTTACTTTATTTGTACTCAGTAATGCTGGTGGAGGGGCCAGGGTGTGGATAATAACATGTGAGGATGTCATGTGATTTTTGGAGGGAGTGATAAGGCCATGACATCACCTCAGGTCCTTCGGAACACAGCAATGAGCTGTGCATAGAGTACTGAGGACATTATACACTGTGAGCTAATTCCTGAAGGACCTGTGATAAGATAAGCTGTTGAGAGGAAATCTGATTCATTTTCAGTTTCTGTTTCTAAGAAGCTTGCAAAGGCTAGAGCTTGTGAGCCACAAAAATCCAAAGAATTGTACACCACCTAAAAGTATATAAGGTAAGAGCTGCTGAGGGTGAGAGGAAGAAGGGGGGACATTACACTTACAGTGTGTCACACACAAGCAAAGAGTGGACAACCCTGATTATGTTCATTGTTTTTTCTTTTAGTTTGCTAACATCTAGTCAGCAATGGCACACTCTTCCTCCAAGTGTCTGACTGACCAAGAGATTGAAGCGACTATGTTTCAAAGCGATGATGAAAGTGAACTATCTTTGTCTGATGAAGAATATCTGCCACCAGCTAATCAAACATCCTTATCCAGTGATTCTTCTGATGATAAAGAAGTGAATTTAGTGGATCCTCAAGAAGTGATAAACAGAACATCCAAAACGAATGTTTTTTGCGACAGTAATCCTACATTAGTCGGACGATGGTGGGAGAATATTCGTGTAAGAGGCAAACAAAACGATGGCCTGTAGTGCTATTTTCAGATATGCTTGATGTAGCAGCCCTAAATTCATTAATTATTTATACAGAAACTCATCCAGAATTTCATGCACAGAGGAAGGACAGGAGACACATATTCTTGGAGGACCTTTGTCATGAACTTGTAATGCCTCACATGATAGAGCGAAACAACTTGAAATGCTTGCCAAAGCAAACTAAAGAAGCAATGAAACGGTGTGGCGTACAGTTTCAGATTATTCTAGAGCCAGGTGAAAGAAAACGAAAGCGTTGTTTCATGTGTCCAAGAAACATAGAGAGGAAAACTGAGCGATATTGTTCCACTTGTAAGGAAACTGTTTGCAAAGAACACTTTTCTGAAAAAATAACATGTCAGAATTGTCTGGAAGACTAATATAATAGAAAAGAAAGTTAGAATAAAAATGTAGCTGCAGCTAGTTTGCTATAGATTTCTATGCGTTTTTGTGTGTTTTCATGTCTTTGTGTGAAATTTGGAAAAAAATAGATTTTCTGGGTGTTTTCTGTGAAAAAGATAATTAAAATTGTGTCCACTATTCATATTTTATTGAGCAATTTTGAAATAACCATGTGAAAGTTATTTAAGTGTGTTTTTCTACATTATGTGCATGGGGGCCTAAAAGGCCCCCAATACGTTAATATGTATATTTTTAACATCATGCCTTCGAGGGTTAAATGTCAACTTGGCATACAGTAATTAAACTATAAAACAGTACCAATAACGGTAGTGCATAAAGTACATCATCTAGAAATATCTTCATATCGAGTCACAGAAAATGATGTAATACATCTAAAACATGCATGAGATTTGAGAGCACGAGATATAGCAATTATCAAAAAAGCTGGAAAGCAACAATTTGACTTTATTATGAAATAAAGTATCTATTACAGACTGTGTTTTCTTGTCTATGAGAGTTATCACTACGAAGATTCACAATGAATCATTCTGATTTGTAATATCGCTGAAATGCAATACTTAAAATCAGAATTGCAGGCTGTTTCACTTGCTGGAAATGTGGCAACACATTAATGTGAATTTACGAACGTTTATATTTTTTTAAATCATGTAAATTGTAAACTGCCAAAAAGGAGAAATAGACTTATCTGATCAACCTTCAAATTGCAATAAACCTGGGATAAATCATGTGATTTTCTCCCTTGATGTTACAAACTTGAGCTCCTTTTTATATAGTTTGCTAATTTTCTTCGAGAAAAATATAGGAAGAGCTTCTTTTAAAGTGTAGATACGGTAATAAGCAAAATGTGTCGCATGAAGGACTCACAAAATACATTTTTTGGCAAAATGGATATTATCATGATGTGAGGGCTGCACTCACAGAAAAAATAAGATCTGGACAGTATAGGCAAGGTTTTTTATCCACACTAATGCATTTCGACCCTGGACCGAGGTAAGAAAACAAGTAATTTACACAACTCTTACAGGTGAGCGCCACCATCACCCTCACCCCTCTATTGCTCCATACGGTACCGGTGAAATGAAGCATTTACACTATGGACATTCAAATCAATACACTAGCTAATGCAGGACAGGATAACTTATCTTTAGTGAGAAAGTTAAGCTTTATAGCCATGCTTTTTGAGAGGAGGAAGACATTTTCGAATCTAGACAAGCCCTTTAACATTCTCACAACATATAACCTAATATGCAAGCTAAGGATATGTTACACAGCCATCATCTGCCTCCTTCACGTGAGCTTCTCCCGACTGCTGTTAATCCCCTAAATGCCACTTAAGTGCCCGTAGTGCCCCGCATCATGATCTAGAGGTGCCAATGAACTGTCATGGCAGCCTGGGACCTGAAGGCCTCTTTGCTTGTCATCTTGGTATTCTTGTGAAGACGAGCCTATGGCTGGTCTTTATTGAAGACCATGGTTTTTACTTTATCTTGGAATCCTGTGGTATTGTAGCATACAGCATAAGCAATCAGATGATCACAGATTAACCCTTTAAGCCCCAAGGGTGGTTTGCACGTTAATAACCGGGCCAATTTTTACAATTCTGACACTGTCCCTTTTTGAGGTTATAACTCTGGAACGCTTCAACGGATCCTGATGATTCTGAAATTTGTTTTCTCGATGCATATTGTAGTTCATAATATTGGTAACATTTCTTCAATAAGACTTGCGTTTATTTGTGAAAAAAACTGAAATTTGGTGAAAATTTTGAAAATTTTGCAATTTTCAAAATTTGAATTTTTATGCCCTTAAATCAGATATGTCACACAAAATACTTAATATGTAACATTTTTCACTTGTCTACATTACATCAGCACAAATTTGGAACCAACATTTCTTTTGTTAGGGAGTTATAAGGGTAAAAAGTTGACCAGCAATCTCTCATTTTTACAACACCATTTTTTAGGGACCACATCTCATTTGAAGTCACTTTGAGGGGTCTATATGATAGAAAATAACCAAGTGTGACACCAGTCTAAAAACTGCACCCCTCAAGGTGCTCAAAACCACGTTCAAGAAGTTTATTAACCCTTCAGGTGTTTCATAGGAATTTTTGAAATGTTTAAATAAAAATGAACATTTAACTTTTTTTTCGCACAAAATTTAATTCAGCTCCAATTTGATTTATTTTACCAAGGGTAACAGGAGAAAATGGACCCCAAAAGTTGTTGTACAATTTGTCCTTAGTGGGCCGATACCCTATATGTGGGGGTAAACCACTGTTTGGGTACATGACAGAGCTCGGAAGCGAAGGAGCGCTATTTGACTTTTCAATGCAAAATTGACTGGAATTGAGATGGGACACCATGTTGCGTTTGGAGAGCCACTGATGTGCCTAAACATTGAAACCCCCCACAAATGACACCACTTTGGAAAGTAACCCTAGCCCTAACCCTAGCTTTAACCCTACCCCTAACACTAGCCCTAATCCTAACCCTAGCCCTAATCCTAACCCTAGCCCTAATCCTAACCCTAGCCCTAACCCTAATGGGAAAATGGAAATAAATACATTTTTTTAATTTTATTATTTTTCCCTAACTAAGGGGGTGATGAAGGGGGGTTTGATTTACTTTTATAGTGGGTTTTTTAGCAGATTTTTATGATTGGCAGCCGTCACAGACTAAAAGCCGCTTCTTATTGCAAAAAATAGTTTTTGCATCTCCGCATTTTGAGATCTATAATTTTTCCATATTTTGGTCCACTGAGTCATCTGAGGTCCTGTTTTTTGCGGGACGAGTTGACGTTTTTATTGGTAACATTTTCGGGCATGCTACATTTTTTGATCGCTTTTTATTCCAATATTTGTGAGGCTGAATTACCAAAATCCAACTATTTATGAATTTCTTTGGGGGGGGGGCATTTATACCGTTCCACGTTTGGTAAAATTAATAAAGCAGTTTTATTGTACGGGTCAGTACGATTACAGCAATACCTCATTTATATCTTCTTTTATGTTTTGGCGCTTTTATACGATAAAACTATTTTATAGCAAAAGTAATAATTTTTTTGCATCGCTTTATTCTGAGGACTATAGCTTTTTTATTTTTTCGCTGATAATGCTGTATGGCGGCTCGTTTTTGCGGGACAAGATGACGTTTTCAGCGGTACCATGGTTATTTATATCCGTCTTTTTGATCGCGTGTTATTCCACTTTTTGTTTGGCGGTATGATAATAAAGCGTTGTTTTTTGCCTCGTTTTTTGTTTTTTGCCGCGTTCACTGAAGGGGTTAACTAGCAGGACAGTTTTATACGTGGGGTCGTTACGGACGCGGTGATACTAAATATGTGTACTTTTATTGTTTTTTTAATAATTATTTAAAGAAATGTATAAATGGGAACAATATATTTTTTTTCTTTATTTAGGAATTTTTTTTTTCTTTACACATGTGAATATTTTTTTTTAACTTTACAACATTGCCCCAGGGGGAGGGGGGGTCATCATGTCATAGAGTCAGATTGCTGATCTGACACTTTGCAGAGCACTGTGTCAGATCAGCGATCTGACATGCAGGGCTGCAGGCTTACCAGCGCTTGCTCTGAGCAGGCACTGGTAAGCCACCTCCCTGCAAGACTCGGATGCAGCCCCTCGGCCATTTTGGATCCGGGGTCTGCAGGGAGAAGAAGGTAGGAGACCCTCAGAGCAACGCGATCACATCGCGTTGCTCCGAGGGTCTCAGGGAAGCATGCAAGGAGCCCCCTCTCTGCACGATGCTTCCCTATGCCTCCGGAACACTGCGATCATGTTTGATCGCAGTGTGCCGTGGGTCAATGTGCCAGGGGCGGTCCGTGACCACTCCTGGCACATAGTACCAGATGTCAGCTGCGATAGTCAGCTGACACCCAGCCGCGATCGGCCGCGTGCCCCGCGTGAGCTCGGCCGATCGCATATGACGTACTATCCCATCACTGGGTCCCAGGTCACCTCGACGGGATAGTACGTCATATGGGATTAAGGGGTTAAAGTCCTTTAAAGGGTCTAAAATTAAAGTAAAAAGTAAAAAAAAGTTTCTAAAATGTGATATGTATTTCAAAATTGAGTCACCCCCTTTTCCCTCATTAAAAAATAAAAATAAAATAAACACATTGGGTATTGCTTTGCCTGTAAAAGTCCAACAAAATAAAAAATGAATTAACCCAATTAGTAAATGCTGTAAAAAAGAAAAACAAAGATGAAAAAGCAAGAATGGCACTTTTTGGTCACCACATTCACACAAAAATTGCAATAAAATGATATCAAAACATCATATCTATCATAGAATTGGTTCTTTGTTTGAAATTTTGTTTCACTATTTAACCCCTTCACAACATTTGATGCGCCTGTACATCAATAGATGGGGTTCACAGGAGCTGTGCCAGGGCGATCGCCGCCGGGAGCATGATAGGCGAGCAGCTGCTGTCACAGGCAGGAGCGGTATCCACATTGTCTCCGGCTATTTAACCCCGTAAATACGGCAACAGCTACCGGTTGCAATATTTAGGAGGCTACAAGAGGGCGAGGTGATGGCAACCCAAGGTTATCATGATGACCTCTGGGTTTGTCAGTGATGGTGGCCTTCTTAGACCATGCCAGGAGCATAGTCTTAAGGGGCTTCTGTCACTGTAATGCTGCTGGTGCATTGCAATGCATCATACAAGCCATCTGAGTAATGAAAGTTAAAGTCCCAAAGTGGGACCAAATACAAAAGTTGAAAAGTTTTTAAAAAATGTAAAAAATGTATTAATAAAAATCACAAAATAATAGGTAAAATTAAAACAAAATTATACCCATAAATACAAATATTTACGAAAAAATCAAATAAAAAAGTACACATTTATTTTCTCCGTGTCTGGAATGACCCGACTTATTCAACTGTCAAACTAGTTAACCCCTTCAGTAAACACCATAAAAAAATAACCCTGACAAAAAAACGATGGTTTTCATCACATTGCCATATAAAAAGTGGAATAAAATGTGGTCCAAACGTGGAATGTAAATAAAAATAGTATAGCTGAAATAGCGATCTTGTCACACAAAAAACAAGCCACCAAACAGCTCCTTCAGCGGAGAAATAAAAAAGCTATAGCTCTCAGAATATAGCGATGAAGAAACAATTATTTTTCTATAAAATAGTTTTATTGTGTAAAAGTGGCAAAGCATAAAAATATTATATAAATGTGGCATTGCTGTAATCATACTGACTCAAAGAATAAAGCTGTCTTATCAATTTTGCGACACGTTGAACAGCATAAAAAACACAAAAAACAATTGCTGTTTTTTTGTTCATTCTACTACCCAAAAATCAGAATTGAAAGTGATCAAAAAATATTATGTGCCAGAAATTGGCATCAATAAAAACATCATCTCATCCTGAAAAAAATAATCCCTCAAGTGACTCTGTATGCAGAAATATTGAAACACTAGAGCTCTCAAAATATGGCAATACAAAATCTTCTGTTCACAAAAAAAGCTTCAAGTTTTTGACAACAGCCAAACATAAAAAAAGATATATATTTGGTATTGCTGCAATTGTACCAATCCGAAGAATACAATCATTTAATCACTTATACTGTAAGAGGAATGATATAAAAAATAAATACAACCAGTTTTTGATCTACTGTTCATTTGTTTATTCTGCCTCCCAAAGATTGCTAACTCTGATCTGTGGTGAGCGCTTACACCAGGGTTTCCATGTAAATCTCTGAAAAATCATGATTCAGACGGAGCCGCTGGTGAAAGATTCCCTATAATGAGACAAATGGACACATTGTGGATGCTGTCTGGCCTACATTCCGTAGATGTCTATTTTTTTAAGCATGCATAAAAGCGAGGTCGGCCCACAGTCTTTGGCACTTCGGAAAAGAAGGACACCATTGAACAGAGGCCAGACAGAGTCTAGAGTAAGATTACTGCCTCATTATAGTGAATGGACTGTTTCATCTGAATCAGGTCATTCGGAGATGGAAACCCTGTTGTAAATTCTCAGTGTAGAGCACTGGATAAATGTGATCTAAAATGTTATGTTATGTAAAATGTTATGTAAAATGTTCCCAATAAAAGCATCCATCTGTCAATGGTAATATAGGGATGTCCACGTTACTGCTAGCACAATAACTCTGGAAAAGCACTATGACTCCTCGTTCCCCAAAAGAATTTTACCAAAACCAAATGCTCCCACCTCTTCTGAGCCGCAGTGTGCCTAAATCACATTTAGTGTCCATATGTTTGGCATTTCTGCAACGATGAGAGCACGCATAATTTATGGGTGTGTGTCTCCAGAAGCAAAAGCTGGGCATAATGTACTGGCACTGCAATGTACATGCATTGCTGCTCGTTTCTGGAAAACACCTATGGAGTCAAAATCATAACTATTCCTGTAGATAAATACCAAGAGAGGTGTAATTTCTGCAATGGGGTCACTTGAGAGGGAATTCTGCTCTTCTGGCACTTAGGGGCTCTGTATATGGAGTACGCAAACTTCTAGGAAAATGTGATATCTAAGAGTCAAATATCGCTCCTTTCTCGCCGTTTCGCTATTACTGTACAGCCACATATGGGATATTGCCATGGTCAGCAGAAACTGTGTGACAAATTTTGTTGCTATGTTTACCCATTTCTCTGTGTGAAAATGTAATATCTAGGGCTAAAACAAAATTTTTGCGATAAAAGTTAAATTATTTTTTCTTCATTGCAGAATGGTGTAAAATTATGTGACACATCCATGGTGTCAATATAATCACTGCACCCATAGATGAATTTATTGAGAGGTCCAATTTGTAAATTAAAACCAAAATCAAAAACTCAATTTGCAGACACTTTGTTTCAGGGTACTGTCCCTTGTCAGTGCAAAGTATGAGATATGGTTTGTCTAGGTGAGAGGCTATCCAAGGGATAAAGTTTTTCCTTGTGACTATGTCTACATTTCAACATATCTCAGTTATTCTGAGATTTTTTTTGTGACACATTGTGACACATTGTACTATATGTTAGTGCTAAATTTAAGTGAATATTTTTTGCATTTGTTTGTGAAAATATCAGAATTTTGGCAAACATTTTGAAAATTTAGCAATTTTCAAAATTTTATTTTGTGCCCTTTACATTAGAATCATTTTTGAGACATTGTTGTTGTTTTTTTTGCTAGGAAGTTAGAAGGGTTAAAATTTTTCAGCAATTTCTAATTTTTCCAACAAAATTTACAAAACCAAATTTGTAAGTGATTTTGAGGGGTCTATATGACATACCCCAAAATGACACCATTTAAAAAACTGCACCCTCAAACTACTCAAAACCACATTCAGGAAGTGTATTAAACCTTCAGGTGCTTCACAGGAATTAAAGCAATGTGGAAGGAAAAATACAAATTTTGCTTTTTGCCACAAAAATGTTATTTTAGCCACAAATTTTTTATTTTCACAAGATTAACAGGAAAAAATGTACTATACAATTTTTCGTGCTATTCTCCTGAGTATGCTGATACCTCATATGTGGTGGGAAACTACTGTTTGGGTACACCACAGTGCTCAGAAAGGAATGAGCACCATTTGACTTTTGGAACACAAAATTGGCCATGCCGTGTTTGCAGAGCCCCTATATGCACAAACAAAGGTATTATTAACAAGTGAACCCATTTTAAGAATTTCACCCCTATGAAATTTTATTCAGGAGTCTGGTGAGCACCTTGATGCCCCAGGTGCTTCACAGAATTTTATAACGGGGAGCCATGAAAATAAAAATTAAAACATTTACCACAAAATTGTTGCTTTAGCCACAAATATTGCATTTTCACAACAGGAGAAAATGGACCATATAATTTGCTCTGCAATTTCTCCTGAGTACAATGATACCCCATATGTGGTGGAAAATTACTGTTTGGGTGCCTTAGATCATGTAACCTCCCCTGGGGTGTTATATATATAGTTATATAGTTATATATGGGGTGTTGGCCAATTGCTAATTTATCCCAAATAAGGACCCACAATCCCTCTCACCTGATCCTTCACTCAGTCCTATAAATTTAGTAGCATCTTCAGGGGTGCACGTGTGTGGGGTCAGGCACGCGCAATTCTGCAGCAAAGCATTACACAGCTAAGCATAAAAACGCCGCAGTTATTTCAACGGCAGTTATTCACGGCAGGAGTCAGGACCCCACACTACATCGCTGTCTCTTTTGGGTATGTCTGCTGAGTAAGCACTTCTTATTACTTGGATCTAGCTTTTCTATTAACCCATCTTACTCCTTCACCATATTTACCTATGCCCTTACAGTGTTTGCTCCACTAATCCTCTCTCTCCTTCGCTAACTCAAACCCCAGCACTCTCTAACCTAATAATCATCTCCCCATCCCTCTTACCTCCCCACCTGTTCTCCCCTGCTGACCTGCTCCTCAACCTCAAATCTGTCCTAATAAAACATAAAACAAACAGGCTACTCTCATACCTCCCACTACTACCCCCTCCTATCACTCCCTATCTAATATGAACAACCGCAATCTTTCCAACATAAAACCTGTGCCCCTGACGCCCACCTCCCTGCTCCCTCTCTCTGGAGCACTCTGGAATGCCCGCTCAATCTGCAATTTGCTTCATGTGATTCACAACCTTTCTCTCTCTCGCAATCTTGCCTTCCTTGGCCTCACAGAAACATGGCTAACACCCTCTGACACTGCCTCCCCTGCTGAGCTGTGTTACGGAGGCCTCCACTTCACCCACACCCCTCGACCCGGCAACAAACATGGTGGAAGAGTGGGTTTTCTCCTTTCTTCTAACTTCACCTTTAACCCAATTCCACCTCTACCCTCCCTTATCCTCCCCTCTTTTGAAGTCCATTCTGTCCGCATCTACACTCCCTCCAACCTCCAAGTGGCCGTCATATACCGACCTCCAGGCGCGGCCATTGCCTTTATTGACCAATTCTCCACCTGGCTTCTTCACTTTCTCTCTGCTGACATTCCCACCATCATCATGGGTGACTTCAACATCCCCATTGATGCGCCTCAGTCAACAGCCTCCAAACTTCTGTCCCTTACCTCATCTTTTGGACTTACTCAGTGGTCCTCCGCAGCCACCCACATAGACGGACATACATTAGACCTGGTATTCACCCATCTCTGCTCTCTATCTAACTTCACCACCTCCCATCTCCATCTATCCGACTACCATCTGCTCACCTTCTCATCCCTGTCCTCCTCATCGGTCATCCATGTCCAGGAAAATGCGCACGCCCGCAGAAACCTTGCACACCTAGACACCCACACACTCTCTGACTCTATCCTACCACTGGCATCCATATCCTCACTTCACGACACAGACAGTGCCACTGCTTTCTACAATGCCACTCTTGCATCAGCTATTGACACAGTTGCCCCTCTCATCCATGGCAGCGTGCGACGTATCAATAGACAACGCTGGCACAATAACACCACTAAAAAGCTCCGGCAAGTGTCCAGGGTTGCGGAGCGGTGTTGGAAGAAAACACACTTGCAAGACGACTTCAATGCATTCAAACATGCAGCACTCGCTTTCAAATCTGCTCTCACCTCTGCTAAACAGGCCTACTTCACAACCCTCGTATCTTCCCTATCCTACAACCCGAAACAGTTATTCAAAACCTTTAACTCCCTCCTCCGCCCCCCACTGCCCCCTCCAACCTCCCTCATCTCAGCTGAGGACTTTGCCACACACTTTAAAAATAAGATCGACCAGACAAGGCAAGTCTTCATTGTTCAACCGCCACAACCCCTTTGCATACCAGACCAATGCCCAAACCCCATAACCTCCCTATCCAAGGGCTTAATTGTCTCCTCTCCAAATCGCACCTCCCCACATGTGCGCTCGACCCCATCCCACCTCCTTCCCAACCTCACCACCATACTTATCCCATCCCTAACCCACCTCTTCAACCTATCACTATCTTCTGGCACCTTCCCTTCTGCTTTCAAACATGCCACAATTACACCTATCCTTAAAAAGTCAACCCTCGATCCATCTGCTATGTCCAGCTAATGCCCATTATCACTGCTCCCATTCGCTTCCAAACTCCAGGAGCAGCACGTCCACTCTGAACTTTTCTCCCACCTCTCATCTAACTTGCTCTTTGACAATCTACAATCTGGTTTCCGCCCCATCACTCAACTGAGACCGCCCTGACCAAAATCACTAACGACCTACTTACCGCCAAAGCTAATGGACAATACTCCGTACTCCTACTTCTAGACCTGTCCTCTGCTTTTGACACAGTTGACCACTGCCTCCTACTACAGATCCTCTCCTCCTTTGGCATCAAAGACCTCGCCCTATCCTGGATCTCCTCGTACCTTTCCAACCGCACATTCAGCGTCTCCAACTCCCACACTACCTCCTCATCCCACCCTCTCTCTGTTGGAGTCCCCCAAGGCTCTGTTCTAGGACCCCTACTCTTCGCAATCTATACACTTGTCTTGGGACAACTCATAAAGTCCCATGGATTCCAGTTGCACCTCTATGCTGATGATGCTCAGATCTACCTCTCTGGCCCAGATGTCACCACTCTGCTGTCCAGAATCCCAGAGTGCCTATCAGCCATATCCTTCTTCTCCTCTCGCTTCCTCAAACTCAATGTGGACAAATCTGAACTCATCATCTTTCCTCCATCCCATAGATCTTCCTTACCTGACCTGTCTATCGCAATTAATGACATCATGCTTTCCCCCATACTGGAAGTCCGCTGCCTCGGAGTAACCTTCGACTCTGCCCTGTCCTTCAAACCACAAATCCAAGCTCTCTCCACCTCCTGTCGCCTCCAGCTCAAAAATATCTCCAGAATCCGTCCTTTCCTCAACCGTCAATCTACTAAAATGCTTGTGCATGCCCTCATCATCTCCCGCCTTGACTACTGCAACATACTTTTCTGCAGCCTCCCTGCTAACACCCTTGCACCTCTCCGGTCCATCCTTAACTCTGCTGCCCGACTAATTCATCTCTCTCCTCGCTACTCCTCTGCTTCCCCCCTCTGCAAATCTCTTCACTGGCTCCCATTCCCTCAGCATATCCAGTTCAAATTACTAATATTGACCTACAAAGCCATCCAAAACCTGTCTCCTCCATATATCTCTGAACTAATCTCCCGATATCTTCCCTCACGTAACCTCCTTCTCTCCTCCACACTTATTCGCTCCTCATCCAATTGCCTCCAGGACTTCTCCCAAATATCCTCCATCCTCTGGAATTCTTTGCCCCAACACGTCCGACTATCAACCACATTCGGATCTTTCAGACGGAACCTGAAAACCCATCTCTTCAGGAAAGCCTACAGCCTGCACTGACCCCGCTGCCTCCTCATCACTACCGAAGCTACCGCCTCACCAACACCGGAGCTCCTGCATCCCTCAACCTACAGTCTCCTTCCCCAAAATCCTGTAGAATGTAAGCCCGCAAGGGCAGGGTCCTCACCCCTCTGTATCAGTCTGTCATTGTTAGTTTGTTTACTGTAAGTGATATCTGTAACTTGTATGTAACCCCTTCTCATGTACAGCACCATGGAATCAATGGTGCTATATAAATAAATAATAATAATAAACCAAAACTGAGAAGGATTGGGAATTACCACGCATACAAACCAAGCAACAGTCACTAATAACTCCTTCAACTCTCCTTCTCATATGTGCTCCTCTCCCACCATTAGCCATGCAGCAAAGGCTTGCTCTGACAACGATTTGTAACAAGATCCAGATTATAAAGGGGAAGGGAGAGGTTAGCTGAGCTCAGCTGTGAACATAGTGATTTCCAACATGGCCGATTTACTTATGTTCTGCCAGAAGAAATAAACACATTTAAAATGAAGGAGAAGCACCAGAGTAGGAGCAATCAGACGCTGAGGTTTTCAGGCTCCACACCATCGCGGTAGCCCCGTGACAGTACCCCCTCTTATACGAGGGACCTCCGGAACTTCAGGACCAGGCCTATTGGGGTGTGCCATGTGAAAAGCTCAGACCAGTCTGGCCGCATGAACATCAAATGCTGGTACCCACATTCTCTCCTCAAGACCGTACCCCCTCCAATGTACCAGATACTGAAGCAACTGACAAACAACACAAGAATCCAAAATCTTCGCAATCTGAAATGCCAAGTAGTAAATGAACTAAACTGAGGATGGAACCCATATGCTCCAAAAACGGGGACTTGCTAGTCGATTCCTGACAATGATTATTTACAGTGAATTTGGCTACCGTTGAAGAGGTAACCCAGTCCTCCTCATTTTCAGACACAAAACATCTGAGGTACGTCTCTAGATTCTGATGAACCCATTAACCCATTCAGTCTGTCCCTTAGACTGCGGGTGAAAAGAACAGGAAAAGGACAAATAAATCCATAGACGGGTGCAAAGTGCCCTCCAAAACTTGGAGACAGACTGCACCCCCCCCCCGATCAGAAACAATATTGGTCAGGAGCCCATGGAATCTAATTATTTCCCTGAAAAAAACTTGCAGCAAAGATTTGGAGTTTGGAAAAGCTGGTGAAGGGATAAAACGAGACATTGTACTGAATCGAACTGCTACCAACAGTGCTTCTTCTTAGTGCCAGAGTAGGAGCAATCAGTCGCTGCGGTCTTCTGGCTCCACACTGTTGTGGTAACCCCCTGACACCCTGGTAACTTCTTACTGTAGATAATGCAAATTTAGACATTATGACCATGTCCAATTCACCAACTACTGATTGTTGATTTGTACTTGATTAATTTTGTTTTTATTTAGATAATCCCAATTAGAAGGGTCTCATGTTGAGGGGTGATCAGAAAGTGTCTCCTTAAAAGACTAGTCCCTTCTTCAGGTCACAATTCTTTAAGTAAATATGCCAGAAGGCAACAACTCTGAAATGTTAAATCTGGGCCCCCACTAATGTTTAGATGCCATCACCTTATCTAAAGCTTTGGTGTTTGCAAGAAGTTATTGTAACTTAATTTAATAGTGATTAATCTGAAGCTTCTAGAACATAGGTCGCAGTGGATATTTTCAGTTAATATTAAAAGCAATAAAGATTTATTAAAGGTCAACCACAGACAAACCTCATTGATTCTGATTCATTTTCAGCATGCACATTTATATTAATAACATGTTCTGGGATTCTAGAATAGTGTTGGTAAACCATTATTGACAATGCTGCTTTTCATTCAGTTGTAATATTGCCAACAGAAAAAGTAGATGATTAGTCAAAGTGACAAGCCAGCACCAGGGGACTGCCTCCTGTGCATATCATTAGGAAATCAATAGGGTTGATGTGCGAGGGTATGTGCTGTTTACTGAAGCTCATTTGGAGAGCACAGAGGAAAATGTACTTAGCATTCACTGTACAGTAAAAACATTGCATGAGATGGACATTAGGAGTGAAGGTGAGAAATGTCACCTTCTTGAACAGGTTGCTCCTCTCAAAGGGTATCTAATACATGCAAGAAGTATATTTATTTTCATAATTTAATCCATATAGTGTATCTAATATTCTTTGAAAAACAGTACCATATTGCCAGTAATAAAACTCATGTGCAAAGAAAGAGGAAATAAACTCTAGAAATTAGGAACTACAGTGCTACTCAAAATGCAACTAGGAAATCCCTTGTCCATGGTGCTGAAAGAACCACAGTCAAATGTTAATAGGGTTGATACCTTAGTGTACATTGCAAATAAATGTTAATAATGGAAAGATCTTTAAATCAAGTCTATTGTGCTTAACCCCTTTACAACTAATGTCAGACACAGTGACAGTTCCATGCTGACAGCTGTCAGTGACAGCCGAGCAGAACGAGAAGAGGTGGACCCATGTCATCAGTCCTCGCACTCAGAGGGCTGTGATTGGTCTGTCAATCTGACTGACTGATCTCAGCATGATTGTGCAGGGGGGGCTGAAAGATCAGCCCCTCCTGCTTGATCCCAGCCGGAGCTTGGTGCTGCTAGTGGTCAAGATCCTGCACTAAAAGCATGGGATGATGCCAACAATGCCTCTGGCTGCTTAACCTCTAAATGCTGCGATTGAGAATGATTGAAACATTTAGGAGGCAGGGAGAGGGAAAGGGCTCCCGCGACATCATCACGAGGGGCCCAATTATTTCGGGTTCATCATGATTACCCATGGGTCACCAAACTACGGAAAGCTTCGAAGACCATGCTCAAAGCATGACCACAGAAGCTTTTGTATAGGTATAAAGCATTGTAATGGTGGTGGATTGCAGTGCATTATACCTGCAATATAAAAAAGTGAAAGTCCTATAAAAGGACGAAATAAAAAATAAAAAAACAAATATTTTTAAAAAATTACAAAATAATAAATGAACTAAAAATCATTACTAGTGTTGAGCGATACCTTCCGATATTCAACGGTATCGGATGGTATCAGCCGATATCCCAAAAATATCGGATATCGTCAATACCGATACCCGATACCAATGCAAGTCAATGGATCACAAATATCGGAAGTGATCCTGGATGGTTCCCAGGGTCTGAAGGAGAGGAAACTCGTGACCATGACATCATCAAAGGTCCTTCACTCTCTGCATTCTCAGGAACGGAGGCAGACGCTCGCAGCGGTGACAGCCAGGGTTCATCGGAGGGGTAAGTATATCCATATTTTTATCTTTATTCTTTATTTTTTACATGAATATGGATCCCAGGGTCTGAAGGAGAGTCTCCTCTCCTCCAGACACTGGGAACCATACGCACCGCACACGCCGATTCCGATTTCCGATATCGCAAAAATATCGGAACTCGGTATCAGAATTCCGATACAGCAAATATCGGCCGATACCCGATATTTGCAGTATCGGAATGCTCAACACTAATCATTACACTAATAAATGCACATTTTTATGTAAACAAAAAAGGACAACAAACAAAAAAAGGTACAAATATTTGGTATCTCTGCTCCCAGACCGACCCGATCTATAAAAGTGTCACACTACATAACCCTTTCAGTAAATGCCATAAAAAAAATGGAAAAAAAACTTGGCAGAATGCTATACCGCTGGAATAAAGTGGAATAAAAGGCAATCAAAAAGTCGCATGTAAATAAATATGGTTGAGTGGAAAACATTGTTAACATTATTAAAACAATAAGCTGCAACACAGCTCCATCAAGAATAAAGCAATACAAATCTTCTTTATTATAAAAGTTTTTATTGCATAATAACAGCAAATTATTAAAAAAATGACATAAATGAGTTATCCTTGTAATCGTACTTACCCGAAGAATAATGTTGCCTTTATCAATTTTGCTACTTGCGAAACGACATTAAAAAACTCACAGGAAAACAATTCCTGAATTGCTGTATTTTGTTTATTCTGCCTCCCAAAAAGCTCTGCTTCTCCAGATAGGGTCATAATCACGTGAGATCCCAAATACATAACAAGAGTCTCTGTAAAATATAGATCATTTTACCTTTTGACACTCTACACACTTCAGTGAGTGCCTTCAGCTCTGCCTTCTGTGCAGACATGTGAGGAGGGTATATAAAGTGATATATTAGGTATCTCACAAGACTAATAGAAACCACATAAAGTTAAGAGTAATTAAAACAGCTTAAAGGCTTCATGTGTTAGGTTAGTGTTAAATCCTGTTATGGGTACGTCATGGTTTGCACATGAAACCTTTTGTCTGTTAATTGTTCTTAACTTCGTGTGGTTTCTTTTTGTTGGGCTCTCTATGCATGTGTCATGACTGTCACACAGCTGCGATACGGATCAGCTGATTGGCGGTGCTATCCAGGAAGCCGGGTTCCCTTTGCAGCATATTAGGCAAGCGCTATAGCTTGTCGAAGAAGAGGGAACCCGAACATATTTGCTCAACTCTAGTCAAAATATTTCTTCTCACTTGCTAATATGGTTTCCAAATCCGCCAATATCTTAATCCAGAGGCAGAAGGGCGATTGATTCAGAATATTACATCTTTTCAGGGTGACATACTCATTTATCATAGAGGCACATTCAAGTATGAGTTGTCTGGCAATAGACAGGTGTTTTAGTTGGCCTTTTACAAGTTTGACATATATGTCATGTTGGGAGTAAATTGTCAAAGGGAAGTCATGATTGTTAGGGTTCGAGTTCCTGCCTCTGCACAGGGGGAATCTCGAGCCAACTCCTCTGCGGTCTCCCATTCCTCTCCATCCGCTGTGGAGCCTGCTCAGCGGAGATGTCGGTCCCAGCGTCTGGCTCGGCCTGATACTGTGCGGATGGTTTCTGCTGCTTTCTCAGGCTCAGCCACTGTAGCCAGTACTGGTCAGTGGCGAGCAGACGTCTCTGGGACTAAGTCCTGCTTTTTCCCCTCTGAGCATGCCCAGGGTAAGACATCTCATTGGAGGTCAGGGGTCACATGCTCAGGTACTGCTACAGCTCCCATTGGTCCTCTAGGAAGGTCCTGAAGTTGTTCTGGTATTGTAGCAGCTTCCATTGGTCCTCTAGGAAAGTCCTGAAGCTGCTGCAGCTATAAAAGGTTTGCATGGCTGCACGGCCATGCGCTAGTATCACTTCATGTTATGAGCTTGCTAATTGTGGTCGCACCTGTATGATTGTATTCAGGGACCCGGCTGAAATAAGCCCCTATAATAGCGGCACCTCCGGTGAGGAGTTTGTATGATTGTATTCAGGGACCCAGCTGAAATAAGCCCCAAGAATACCAGCACCTCCGGTAGGGAGTTTTTGTGTTCTTCTCTGTGTGCGTGACCACTGACTGCCATCAGCTCAGCAGTTAGCTGTGTTCCCCTGTAACGCTAACAGGGCACAGCGTGTTTTTTTCTGTGTGACTCAGTGAAGTAACTGAGTTAATTTATACCGCCATATAGTGCTGTCATTTGCTAGCAGCAGGTTGTCTCCTGCATGGTGGACTCCAGGCTGCGAATGCACCAATTATAACATCCATATTTACTTGGTGCATTCCGCCAGTCCTCACAATGATGATCTCACATGCTTTTCCTAGCAGCAATGTAGCAGCAGCTACAGCATGTACAAACATGGGATACTCTTTGGTAACCAGGTCTATAGTGCTAAGTAGTAACCTATTGGATTTTGTTTGTCACTATGTTGCTGTATAAGGATTGCTGTAGGATGACCTCCTTGTTCTATGCCGAAGAAGAAAAATGGCTCATCAAAGTTTGGAATGCTGAGGGCCATAACCCAATGAGCAGTTTGAGATAATGGAAAGAATCATTAGCTTCTTGAGTGAAATCAAAGGGTCTGATGACAAGCAGTCATAGAAGGGTTGCATCATTTTGAAAGAATACTTATTCCAAGTCCTTCAATAATACACTAAGCCCAATAAGGTGCATAGCTGTTAGGGTTCATCTCCACTTGTGAGAAAAACGGACGAGTGCAATCCGATAAAAAATCGGATTGCACTCGGACCAATGTTTTTCAATAGGTGACAATCCATTAGCGATTTTTTTCCCAGCCGAAATCGGACTGAGAAAAATCTGTGTCGGCTGAGAAAAAAATCGCAGCATGCTGCGTATTGCTGAGATTCTCGGACGAGACTCGCCAATGCAAGTCAATGGGTGCGAGAGAAAAAACGCACAGCACTCGCACCATGCGAGTGCTGTCTGATTTTTACGCACCCGTGTCCTTAGAAAAGCCGGCAATTCAGTGCAGAGTACAGTAAAATCACACTGACAGGTTAGATGAGAGTAGATATATACACATAGAATAGGTATATATACATATATATATATGTCAGGGAGACACCTATATATATAAATTTATATTTAATGCAGCGCGAGACAGCTTAAAAGCTGGTAATTCAATTACCGGCTTTTGCTTTCTCCTTCCTAAACCCGACATGATATGAGACCTGGTTTACATACAGTAAACCATCTCATATCACCATTTTTTTTGCATATTCCACACTACTAATGTCAGTAGTTTGTATATGCAAAATTTGGGCGTTCTAGCTATTATATTTAAGGGTTAAATGGCGGAAAAAATTGGCGTGGGCTCCCGCGCAATTTTCTCCGCCAGAGTAGTAAAGCCAGTGACTGAGGGCAGATATTAATAGTCTGGAGAGGGTCCATGGTTATTGCCCCCCCCCCCGGCTAAAAACTCCTGCCCCCAGCCACCCCAGAAAAGGCACATCTGGAAGATGCGCCTATTCTGGCACTTGGCCACTCTCTTCCCATTCCCGTGTAGCGGTGGGATATGGGGTAATGAAGGGTTAATGCCACCTTGCTATTGTAAGGTGACATTAAGCCTAATTAATAATGGAGAGGCGTCAATTATGACACCTATTCATTATTAATCCAATTGAATGAAAGGGTTAAAAAAAACACACACACATTATTAAAAATTATTTTAATGAAATAAAATCAAAGGTTGTTGTAATATTTTATTTAATAATAAATAAAATAATATTTTATTTAATAATGTGTGTGTGTTTTTTTTTTAACCCTTTCATTCAATTGGATTAATAATGGATAGGTGTCATAATTGACGCCTCTCCATTATTAATTAGGCTTAATGTCACCTTACAATAGCAAGGTGGCATTAACCCTTCATTACCCCATATCCCACCGCTACACGGGAATGGGAAGAGAGTGGCCAAGTGCCAGAATAGGCGCATCTTCCAGATGTGCCTTTTCTGGGGTTGCTGGGGGCAGGAGTTTTTAGCCAGGGGGAAGCCAATAACCATGGACCTTCTCCAGACTATTAATATCTGCCCTCAGTCACTGGCTTTACTACTCTGGCGGAGAAAATTGCGCGGGAGCCCACGCCAATTTTTTCCGCCATTTAACCCTTAAATATAATAGCTAGAACGCCCAAATTTTGCATATACACACTACTGACATTAGTAGTGTGGAGTATGCAAAAAAAATGGTGATATGAGATGGTTTACTGTATGTAAACCAGGTCTCATATCATGTCGGGTTTAGGAAGGAGAAAGCAAAAGCCGGTAATTGAATTACCAGCTTTTAAGCTGTCTCGCGCTGCATTAAATATAAATATATATATATAGGTGTCTCCCTGACATATATATATGTATATATACCTATTCTATGTGTATATATCTACTCTCATCTAACCTGTCACTGTGATTTTACTGTACTCTGCGCTGAATTACCGGCTTTTCAAAGGAGACCCGTGCGTAAAAATCGGACTGCAATACGGATGTCATACGGATGTTGCGATAAAAAAATCGCATGACACTCGCATGACACTCGCAGACGTTACATCAGTTTTTTCGGTCCATAAATCGGACCATTTTTTTCTCACACAAGTGGAGATGAGCCCTTAATGTGAGCTAGGTAAGGAAAGATTTTGGACTGCTTGTTTTCTCTCTTCTTTCAGATGTCTTGTACCTTTAGATATAAAGTAGCTTAAAAATGTCACCTTCTGTCTACAATAATGTAAATTGTCATATAAGGCTTTGCAAACCTTCACTGCTAAGAAAAACAGCAAGGAAACTTGCTTGCAAGTTGGCTGGTCTGGACATCAGATCAAAAGGTACTGCAATAGCAATTATACACAACACATCTGCGCCAAGCAAATTCATAGGAGCATTTTCACTAACAATAAGTTTTGCAAGCACAACTTGGCAGTCCAATAATTTCAGTTTTATTCATTTAGTCTGTCACTAGTCCCTCTACCCCAGCACACCCATTAATATTGCTATCAATCATATCTGGCTTTATAAAGTCTCCGTGCACCATAGTCCCAGTTGCCCCAGTCTCAATCAAAAATTCTGCCTCATCTGCCCCAGGCTTTGTTATTGCTATGACTGAACCTACTTATGCATAGCGTACAAAATAGGAGAAACACGACACCTTCACTCAACATGTCCCTGTTCAGACTAGGAAAGTCCATGATCTGACCCTGATTTGTCCTTCCCTAACCGCAGAGGTTGGCACCCTAAGAAAATTAAATTGCGTCCCCACTCAACGTCACCTGAACCCTGGATGTCCTTAACTGCACCCTCACTATTGACAATGTGCAACACCAAAGCAATAATAACTATAGGAAGAAAAACACAAACTGTAATTTAGAGGATGAGTCGCAGGCCTATGAATGTGTTCACACAGTCACACAGGAAGGATGGAGAAAAATAAACAGAACAAAAAACAAATAGAAGACAAGGACACCTCCCAGACCCAAAACATAAAAGAAGGGACAAGGTGCTGGGGAGAAAGACACACAAACAAACCTCAGGAAAGCAACTGAGATTGCTAAAACAAAATATTCTCTAGCTAATGAGCTGGAACTCCAAACACCATGAACCTAGAAGTATAGCGAGTGAAGGAGACAGGTGCAAGGTGAATATAAATAACCCCTCCTAAGATGTGATAGGTTTCCCTTGTTTTCCTTGTGCCCTAGGATATATAAACTAGTGGCTTGATATTTGTTGGTTCAACTTCCTTACGCTACGTTCACATTTGCGTTGTGCGGCGCGGCATCGGCGACGCAACGCACAACGCATGCAAAACGCATGCACAACGCAGCATTTTGTGACGCATGCATTCATTTTTTGCATGATTTTTGGCGCAGAAAAAACTGCATCATGCAGCGTCCTCTGCGCCCTGACAGTTCCGCCAAAATGACGTATGCGTCACAAAACACAAGACAACGCATGTCCATGCGCCCCCCATGTTAAATATAGGGGCGCATGACGCATGCATCACCGCGGCTGCGCCGCACAACGCTAATGTGAACGTAGCCTTAGCTACTTGCAAAAGGTATTTTTGGTCCAAGTTTTTCCATTCAGATATGGCTGTCTGTATTACGTCCTGTAAAACCTTACTCATACAGACATATAAATGCTGGTATCAGTATTTTAATATCACTGGATTTCTGGAATTGTACCCCATTTCTGCCCACCTCAAGTGTAACCGTCCAAAGTATTCTTGACTTTTTGCTCTGTCTCAGCAGTTAGCTGTACAGACTGCTCTATTTGTTTTGCATAGCCTATTCTCTCAGTGCAGATAGATACAGAGAAGACAGGCTAACGGAGCGCCAAGCTGGAGGTCAGGGGAGATGTTGATTGAGAAAGGTCCTATGCAGCTCCTGCCGGGTGCCTCAGGAGAGGAATAAACAGTGATTTGCAGGTAACTCCGGTCACATGGGAGTGTGCAGGACAGAGATGAAAGAATAAAAGTTTCTTTGTTTATTGAAATCCACAACGCCTTTTTGACGGAACAGCTCCGTCTTCATCAGGTGGCAGTAATTCTAGTCACTCGTCTTGGCCCTAATGTGGCTTCTGTTGTGGTGGTGGTAACAGGACATTCCATACTTCCCTCCCTTTCAGGGTTACTGTCAGCTTACTCCCCAAAATCCATTGATCCCTCTACTCCTATGTAAGCATCTTCTGTCACTACATGTGATATTGTCCGAACAGGATTTAATGAGTCTTGTTTAGGCAAGTGGCACCACATGTCACACAGTATCTCTCCAGTCTAGATTTTGCTAACAACAATGTTTATAAGTCCATCCCTCTGGTCTGGGTTTCTGATTATAGGGAGGTGGGAAGATAGTCATGTTATTAGCTTTTGGTCTATCAAAACCTTACATCCTATTGTGGCCTATCTACACCCATGCTGCTGCACTTCCTCAGCCACACAACATTATTTATTCACTGCTATACTTTTCTTTTGTCCTTTATCAAACGCTTCTATACTTCCCTGAAACGGTGCCATCTTCTACATCCAAACAACCACACTCTGGCATGTTTGCCTTTTGAGTACTGGTCCCCATTCCTCTCTGATTCCTTTCCAACTCTGCCCCCACTAGATTCAATAGACCAGTTGTACAGTTTAGTCCGTTGGACTGATCCTTAATTATCCTGTGCATCAAACATACCATACCACCGATATTTGCAGATGATACAAAACTATGTAAAGCAGTTAATACAAGAGAAGATAGTATTCTGCTACAGATGGATCTGGATAAGTTGGAAACTTGGGCTGAAAGGTGGCAGATGAGGTTTAACAATGATAAATGTAAGGTTATACACATGGGAAGAGGGAATCAATATCACCATTACACACTGAACGGGAAACCACTGGGTAAATCTGACAGGGAGAAGGACTTGGGGATCCTAGTTAATGATAAACTTACCTGGAGCAGCCAGTGCCAGGCAGCAGCTGCCAAGGCAAACAGGATCATGGGGTGCATTAAAAGAGGTCTGGATACACATGATGAGAGCATTATACTGCCTCTGTACAAATCCCTAGTTAGACCGCACATGGAGTACTGTGTCCAGTTTTGGGCACCGGTGCTCAGGAAGGATATAATGGAACTAGAGAGAGTACAAAGGAGGGCAACAAAATTAATAAAGGGGATGGGAGAACTACAATACCCAGATAGATTAGCGAAATTAGGATTATTTAGTCTAGAAAAAAGACGACTGAGGGGCGATCTAATAACCATGTATAAGTATATAAGGGGACAATACAAATATCTCGCTGAGGATCTGTTTATACCAAGGAAGGTGACGGGCACAAGGGGGCATTCTTTGCGTCTGGAGGAGAGAAGGTTTTTCCACCAACATAGAAGAGGATTCTTTACTGTTAGGGCAGTGAGAATCTGGAATTGCTTGCCTGAGGAGGTGGTGATGGCGAACTCAGTCGAGGGGTTCAAGAGAGGCCTGGATGTCTTCCTGGAGCAGAACAATATTGTATCATACAATTATTAGGTTCTGTAGAAGGACGTAGATCTGGGTATTTATTATGATGGAATATAGGCTGAACTGGATGGACAAATTTCTTTTTTCGGCCTTACTAACTATGTTACTATGTTACTATGTTACCATGAAAAGCAGGTACAAACACATATCAATGACACAAATAATCTCTTCCAGGTTTTTCATATGTAGGCACAGTATTAATTTTTGTTTCAATGTGTTATATATAACTTAAAGCCTAATGGCCTCTGATGTTTCTGTGCAGCATTGTCAATTTTCAAAAAAAACATGCAGAGGAGCACAGACAGGGTTGTCAATGACAATCCTCAGTTTTCTGTCTTCACAGCGAACCAACAGGCATAAATTTTAGACAATTGTTTGCCTCCTAGTTTGTGGGAATAGTTTGTTTTTGCACAAACCAAGGTCCATATATGCATGGTTAGATGAGTTTTCTGTGAAAGAACGTGAGTGGTGCAATCTGAGCCCTGACCTCAACTCTATTGAACACCTTTGGGATATACTAAAATAGAGATTGCAAAACTTCCCATCCAACATCATCAACTGACCTCAAAACTGAATAAACAGATTTCAAATTCCAGTGGAAACCCCTTCCCTTTCTATTTATTTAGAATGGGATGTAATAAAAACCCTTGTAAGTGTAAATGTGTAATGTCCCACTTCCTTTGTTATTCAGAACATATTCTCACTAGAGAAGAGCATACTTTTTAAGGTTTGGTTCTGTTACGATTGGCGAACTTCTCGATGTTCACTGAACAGTTCGCTGAACAGTTTAGAACGTATCAGAACCCCATTTAATTCAATGGGAGGCAAAACCAAACGCATAGACAACATCTTCAGGAGGGCCCAAAAGCTGCCAAAACAGCTCAAATCAGGGCCAGCCATCAGGAAAGGTAGCATCAATTGACCCAGAGTACAAATAGTATAATTGTGCAGCATGGATGTATGGGACAGGGCTTGGTCTAGCATTTCTAGCTTAAACATTCATCAGTAATGAGTAAATGAGTGACAGATGTAGACCTGGTGCTCTGAGAGCCCTGCCAAATTCAGGCAGCATACATGAAGGACACTCAACCTGGAGTCAAATTATTTCCAAAAAGTTAGTGTCAGACACAAGAGAATTGGATTATAGTAGAAATGTTATAATGGCGCAACAGTCAGGTATGAAACATGCATGGAAGAGTCTGGGCCAGCATGTACAGCTTTGAATTTAACCCCTTAGTGACGGAGCCAAATTTTTGAATTCTGACCAGTGTCACTTTATGTGGTAATAACTTTGCAACGCTTCAACAAATCCCAGTGATTTTGAGATTGTTTTTTCGTGACACATTATACTTTATGATAATGGTAAATTTAGGTCAATATGTTTTGTGTTTATTTTTAAAAAATATCAAAAATTTGAGAAAAATGTTAAAAAATTAGCAATTTTCTAAATTTGAATGATTATCCCTTTAATCCAGATAGTCATACCACAGCAAACCATTAATAAATAACATTTCCCACATGTCGGCTTTACATCAGCATCATTTGTAAAATGTTATTTCATTTTTTTAACATTTTAGGAGGTTTAAAAATGTAGCAGCAATTTTTCATTTTTTCAAGGAAATTTACTAAATTTATTTTTTTAGGGACTTATCCATGTTTGAAGTGACTTTAGGGGTCTCATATATTGGGAAACCCCCAAACGTGATACCATTTTAATAAACAGCACCCCCTGACATATCAAAAACTGCAGTCAGGTAGTTTATTAACCCTTCAGGTGCTTTACACGAATTAATGCAAAGTGGTATGACAGCAATGAAAATGTGTATTTTTACCACCTAAATGCCGCTAACTTCTGAACAGATTACTACAGCCGTCAGACTCTAAGGCCGCTATTTGGTCATGAATTGCCATGGCAAACATCAGGACCACACAATCATGATCTAAGGGCACCAATTGGGATAAAGAGGGAGACCCCACACTCTGTTAACCATTTATAATGATGTAGTCACTATTTACAGCAGCATCTAAGGGGTTAAACAGATTTGAACGGTGCAAACACTGATCATGGCTGATGCAGAAAGTTGTCAGCTATAGTGGACAGCCGACAGCAGCTGGATTGTCACCTGTATGGGGAGGCTATTCTCTTATATGTCAGGTCAGTTAAAAGGCGTATTGGCTGTCATTAAGGGGTTAAATTAAAATTAAGACATGGGTGAGGTACCGATGTAGGCCTGCTGTGCTGGGAGCTCTGATACCTCATGCAACAGCTCAAACTGGTTTTCTGCTGAGACACAGTCAGATGGCTAAAATATCAGCTTCGTAGACTGCTATTGTTAGAAACAGTTAAGGATAGCAACACAGGTAGTTGACTGAAAGTAAGTGTAGGCATGTCGGTCTGGGTGCCCTACTGCTACAGGCAGAACACATGAAGGAAACCCAACTCGGAGTCCAAATATTTTCAAAAATTAGGACAGACACCAGGAAAAGTGGCATCAATTGACCCACAGTAAAAATTTTATGATGGCGCAGCTTGTATGGATGGGACAGGGACTGGTCCAGCATTTCATGCTTACAAACTGATTAGTAAGAGATGGATGAGTGACAAGTGTAGGCCTGGTGCGCTGAGACCCCCTCCACTACAGGCAACACACCTGATGGACACCCAACTTGGTGTCTCCACATTTCAAAAAATGATTGGCACACAACACTAAAGTGGCATCAATTTCCCCAGGTATAAAGGTGGACACGGCAGTACAGGCAGGCATGTTACTCACCATGTGGCAGGTTCTAGCCTGAGTAGATGCCCTCAGATCTGGGGCGAAACAGGGAGGACGCCAAGAAAACGTACAATGCGGTACAACCTGATCTCGAGCTGTGTGACAGGGAGAAAAGCGAGGGGAAAGCTGTAATGATGTGTAATGTGAAATCTGCTGACAATGCTGTGTTTAGCCTGGATGTACTGCAAAGCTATGAAAGTAAAGTTCTGTGTTATGAGTTACTACTGGACTGTGCTCTGTTATTACACAAATTGCCAAAGGTGACCCTGGAGAACTAAGGTAGAGCCATGAGGGTGTATGGAGTGTATGGAGAAACAAGTAAGCTGAAAATGAAACACGATTTATATGTGGAGGGAGGTCAGGGCATGCAAAACATGATGAGTTCAGCCATGAATACGGCCCTGGCTGACCTCTACATAACAACGACGAACACACCTTCTGATTGTTGCACTTCAAAGGCCCTTGCCAGTAACATCAGCAGCAGTAGCAACCACAGCCACAGAAATCAAGCCAAAGGTGTCACAGACTGCAATAATGAGAGATCAATATACTGTAGCACACTGAAAACTACACCATTGCCTAGTCTGCCCAGTCTGCAACTGGGGTGCAAAAGTCATTGGAGATCCATGACTTTTTCAACTGGATAAAAGTTAGGTAGTCTACACTGTCAGAAGACATATGGATGCATTTATCCATCAGGACACCACCAGCAGCACTTAAGACACGTTCTGTGAGACCATTGGCTGCCAAGCATGACAAAACCTCCAAGGTGTGACTGGCGAGCTCTGGCCACCCTCCCATTTTTGAAGACCAAAATGCAAAATGGTCCAACCCCCCAGATGGAATCGATATTGAGTTTGAGATACTCCTGCTCCTCTTCAGTCATTCACTATGTGTCAGACGTCAGACTTGTACTTTATTCTGCTGGTGCACGGGATGATTTAAATAATGTGTGAAACAACTTACAGAAAATACTTCTGCCACTTAAGCTGCTGCTGCTAATGTTTTTGCACTGATGACTCAATGTTTCTGGGGTTGGTAGTCTAGAACTGCTATGCACACTGTGTGTCTCACTGCTGTCTTGGGGAAAACCACTCTTAAGATTGTCTATAAGTGTGTTTCGATACACTAGCATGCGCACATTCCTTTCCAGGGGAAGAAGCATCTGACAAAATTTACTCTTGCATCATGGATCTAACAGAGTGACAACCCAGTAGTCAGCACTATTCCTAATCTTAACAATAATAGCATCATGTTGCAGATAGTGCAGCAAGGAGGCCTTCATATGCTGGGTGCTTACATAATGTAGAAGTCCATGGGGTGTTGGTGGTGGGGTAACACTCAAGCTTGCATTCTCCATTCCCTCCCACCAACCACGGACAACATTGATAGGATCATTATCCTCTTCATCTCCTGATTGATAAACACCCGTCACCTCTTCCTTCTTGTCCTTCCCCATTTGCTCCTCAGCTCCTGCACCTTCACTAACAGTTTGTCTGAAACCATGAGTCCCCCTGTAATCCACCCTCAAATGGCACCTGCCTGTGTGACAACAGTTCAGAACGTAGAGATATATTTCTCCCTTCTGCATCCTTCTCTTCTTCTGCCTCTTCCTCTGGGACCACCACCCCCTCCCTCAGTTTATTCAAAGTGTGCTCCAGCATGTATATGACAGGAATAGTGATGCTTATAACAGCATTTTGAGTGCTAACCATCTTAATAACCATTTTAAAACTGCACAGAAGAGAGCAGAGGTCCTTTGTCTTTGCCCATTACGCAAGCGTGCTTTGCTCCAATTCCATATTGCGCTGGCCCCTTCTATGCAACATGACATACTGCATCAATGCTTGTCTCTGCTGCCACAGTCATTGCAACATGTGTAGAGTAGAATTCCACTGTGTCAGCATAACGTATATATCTACTGATTAAGTCAATGACCCGCAGGGTGGAAACAAAAGAAGTCAGCAAACACAGTAACCGTGCATTCTGCAGCAGCGCATCCAGGCCAGGATAGTGGCTGAGAAATTGCTGTATCACTAGATTAAGGACTAGTGTTGAGCATTCCGATACCGCAAGTATCGGGTATCGGCCGATACTTGCGGTATCGGAATTCCGATACCGAGTTCCGATACTTTTGTGGTATCGGGAATCGGTATCGGATCCATAGTGATGTGTAAAATAAAGAATTAAAATAAAAAATATTGATATATTCACCTCTCCGGCGGCCCCTGGACATCACCGCTGGTAACCGGCAGGCTTCTTTGTTTAAAATGAGCGCGTTTAGGACCTGAGAATGACGTCGCGGCTTCTGATTGGTCGCGTGCCGCACATGTGACCGCCACGTGACCAATCACAAGACGCGACGTCATTCTCAGGCACTAAACTCCTCATTCTAGGAATTTAGGACCTGCGAATGACATCGCGGCTTCTGATTGGTCGCGTGGCGGTCACATGAGCGGCACGCGACCAATCAGAAGCCGCGACGTCATTCTCAGGTCCTAAACGCGCTCATTTTAAACAAAGAAGCCTGCCGGTTACCCGCGGTGATGTCCAGGGGCCGCCGGAGAGGTGAATATATCAATATTTTTTATTTTAATTCTTTATTTTACACATTAATATGGATCCCAGGGCCTGAAGGAGAGTTTCCTCTCCTTCAGACCCTGGGAACCATCAGGATACCTTCCGATACTTGGTGTCCCATTGACTTGTATTGGTATCGGTATCGGCGATATCCGATACTTTTCGGGTATCGGCCGATACTATCCGATACTGATACTTTCAAGTATCGGACGGTATCGCTCAACACTATTAAGGACATGAGCTATGCAAGGCACGTGCATCATGTTGCCCTGGTGCAGGGCCGCCTCCCGGTTTGCACCGTTTTCACACAGAGCCTTCACTGACTACAGGTTCAGTGGAGACAGCCATTGCTCTTACTCAGCCAGCATAGCTATCCATAACTCTTCAGCTGTGTGACTGCGAT
Source organism: Ranitomeya imitator (assembly GCF_032444005.1). Classification (NCBI taxonomy): domain Eukaryota; kingdom Metazoa; phylum Chordata; class Amphibia; order Anura; family Dendrobatidae; genus Ranitomeya; species Ranitomeya imitator. Next base: position 132,079,987 of record NC_091289.1, on the reverse strand, counting down.
CTCCAAGGTATATTTAAACACTGCCTGTTTGCAGTGAGCCCTGGCTGGTCAGTACGAAGGTGGGGGATTCTCTCTGCACTGTTGAAACATGTGCCTCATTAAGGGAGTGGTTAAGTGCACAGGCCCTAGAGGAGGTGTAGGAGTTAGAAACAGTAAAGAACGTGATAGATACAGAGGTTTGTCCCGCAATCCTTGGGAATTTCAAACTTATGGAGCAGCCCTTTCCCCCCCTGCCCCCACAACCACCTCAGTCACTCAGTGCCCAGTCAGTGAGATGTAACACCCCTGGCCATGCATGCTTGTCCAGGTGTCAGTGGTGAAATGCACCCTGTCAGACATAGCTTTTTTCAAGGAACGGGTGATGCTGTCTACTGGTGTAGTGCAGGCACAGCTTTCTTACAGAAGTAATGGCGACTGGGCAACTGGTACTGAAGTATTGTGACAGCCATCAGCATTCAGAAACCATCCATATCTACCAGGTGGAAAGGCAGCATTTTTGGAGATGATGAAGTTCAACCTCTTAGCCTTGGCATGTGTTGGAGGAAAAAATCTTTATAAGACCACAATTTCGAGACCAAGGGCTGGCTGCTGTGCTGAGAGAGGGTGGAGTAGGGTGTAAACAGCAAACTGCTGGACTGTGAATGAGGTGCAGGCAGAGATGTTATGGTGGATTGAGAATGATGTGGTGTGCTCGCTGTCTGAGATCGGTCAAAAACAGCAGGCATTTCCACTTCTGGAACAGTTGACGGTCTCTAACTCATCCCGACTGTAGCGGGTAAACAAGTGGAGGTTCTGTGGACGGAGGCATGTGTCATAACATTTGTCATGGTGACAGAGGAAAAAGCAGCAGATGTGGTTCATGGGGCAAACGATGTTTGGTGAGACCCGCTAGGCCAAATTTTAGCGTAATGAGATTCCCAGATGTTGATCGTGTATGTGCTGGTTAATGCATGTAGCAGTCAAATTATTGGAATTTTTGCCTCTAGTGAGGAAACAGCAGACTGCTTCTGACCACAGCCAGAGTTATGGCTGAGGATGCAGTGCTTGCCATGGTTGCATTATTATGTGCGGGAAGTAGCAACGTAACCTCGTCTTCCTCCTCTACCTCCTCTGCTGAGCTGCTCAGCTACTTGCCTCTGGGTACATACCAAGTGGGATCTACAACCTAATTGTCATCTTCTATGTTCTTTCACTCTTTGCCCTGAGAGTCACCCTCCTCCTCTTCCTGCCCAGACAGCACAGTACACTCCTGTTGCACCTCAGGTATCTGAGTCTCATCAGGATCACCTCCACCCCGGGGGTTAAGTCTGGGGACCAGGGTCTGGGTTCTGCTCAGACCCTACATTGACCAGCCACAGATCAAACTGAAAAAAATGTGGATCCTTGGTGCTGATGCTTTCCTCAACTTGAGTCAGTGAATCTTTGGAGCAAACCTTTAATGCCCATGGAATAGAATGTGTGAACAGCTCTGCAGAATGGCCCATCTATGGTTCATCACAGTCAGTTGGGCGGTTGAACAGTTGTGACGCTGGGAGAAACAAAGGTAACTAGGGTGCCACCTCTGAGGACTCTACTGTATGTGATGTTAAGGTGGAGGAAGAGGAGGAGAGGTCACTTGATTCAGTGCCAAAGAAATGGAGTTGAGTAGAACTTGAAGTAAGTGAAGTTGTCAGTTGTCTTTGGATAGGACAAGCTGGTGTTTGTTCAGTAGAGCTTAAGTAACATTACCACGTACACCTTGAACACCAAACGTATTTTCCATTCCACCGTGACCTCACTTTTTCCCACTTATGTTGGATTTATCCTTCCCCTCTTTTAGCCACCTGTTGGACAAACCTAGGCAAAGACCTGTCAGTCACCTGTCCCTAAATTAACAACCAGCATTTACTGGCTGAGATAGTGTGGCTGGACCAAAGAAATAGCACAAAAGATTTATATGCTGAAATGTAGAATGGTGGCTAGACCACACATTAAGCACAAAGGATTTAGATTCTGAAATGTGGACTGGTGGCGGGACCACAGAATTAGCACACAAGATTTGTTTGCTTTAATGTGGACTGGTGGCTGGACCACACAATTAGCACAAAGGATTGCTATGCTGAAATGTGAACTGGTGGCTGGATCTCACAATTAGCACTACAGATTTATATGATGGAAGGTCGATTTGACAGAGGATCCTATCTATCTAACTAGCTGAGAATAAACCGCCAAGCTAACTATCTGACTACTTGAAGCAGCAGCTTCACTATGCTATTGCAGTCAGAAAATGGCGCTGAAGCCACATGTTTGCTTTTTATATGGAGCGGAACATGTGACATCGGAGGCCAATGACACAAGCCCTTGTGTCTGGACATTGTGGATTGTTTCAGTGCCCTTACCTGACTGCTGGAATCTACACACATTAAGTTAATTTAAAAAAAAAACAGTCCATCACTCCTCTGACCTCTCGCACACACAGGAGGTATCCACAAACTCTTCAGATCCTAGTATCAGACAGGGGGCATGGGACTTAGATTTTAAGCACCACTCCAGGAGCAAAATAAAAAAAACACTGAAGTGGTTCTTTTAATGACCACTGATCAGTTCATATATCAATTGGCAGTAAAGGACCATGGTCAGCTTGTCTAAACTCTGGCTAATTTAATGCCAGACATTTCTAGAGCTGACCAATCTCCTTTTAGCTTAAGGATCTTCTAACATCTGGAACTCCTTATGTCACACAGACAAGTGGTAGAGTTTTTTATATCAATCATATATTCAATTTTCATTTTATAGCTCATGATGTAGTCATAAACCTTTTGTTTGGTAGAAATCACTGTTTATAACATATTCACAACTTTTCTTTCATTCTCTATACACATTCTAAATGTCTCATAGAAATAGCATAGAAAGAACAGACAACAAATTGGATTGTTACTAATGATGAGCAAGTGTGCTCGTTACTCGAGTTTTCCGAGCATGCTCGAGTGTTCTCCGAGTATCTTGGGCGTGCTTGTATATCATGCTTGATTTCCAGCAGCTGCATGATTTGTGGCTGCTAGACAGCCAGAATACATGTGGGGATTGCCTAACAAATGGCCAATCCCTGCATGTGTTCAGGTTGTCTAACAGCTGCAAATAATGCAGCTGCGGGGACACAAACATAATCTACGAGCACGCCTCCCAAATACATCCAAGCATGTTCGGAAAACCTGAGAAACGAGCACACTGACTCATCACTAATCGGTACCTATAACACCAACTGTTACAAACAAGTTTGCGTTAGATAGAAGAAACACTTGGAATGTTAATATTGCACACTGTGTTTTGTGTTACAAAAGGCCTCTCTAGCACTGCAGGAGTTAGGCTAGTTTCACATTTGCGTTTAAAAACGCAGCGTTTAAAACGCATCCGCAGGTGGTGAAAAAAATGCATGTAAACGCGTACAAACGCTGCGTTTTTTAGACGCATGCGTTTTCGTATGCGGTAAAAAAAATGCCGCGTTTTTACGCGTTTACATGCGTTTTTTCCTGCGTTTGTGTTTTTGATACGCATGATGAGAAATTTCACAAGAGAAAAATCAAGATCCAGACACCGCCAATGAGACTACAGAGGGCGTGTGACATGACTCTGTGGACCAAAATATGGAAAAATTGTAGCTCTCAAAATGTGGTAACGCAAAAAATATTTTTTGGAATAAAAAGCGTCTTTAGTGTGTGAAAGCTGCCAATCATAAAAATCAACTAGAAAACCCACTATAAATAGAAATGGCTAGGGTTAGGGTTAGGGTTAGGGTTTGGATCCCTAGGGTTAGGGTTAGGGTCAGGATCCCTAGGGTTAGGGTTAGTGTTAGGGGTTAGGGTTAGGGGTAGGATTAGGGTTAGGGTTAGGGTTTGGATCACTAGGGTTAGGATCCCTAGGGTTAGGGTTAGGGGTTAGGGGTAGGGTTAGAGCTAGGGTTAGGGTTTGGATCCGTAGGGTTAGGGTTTGGATCCCTAGGGTTAGGGTTAGGGTTAGGGTTTGGATCCCTAGGGTTAGGGTTAGGGTTAGGGTTTGGATCCCTTTATCACCTTGATGGTGGGGGTGGCTTATCAGTGTGTAGACTTGTTTTTTTCTATTGAAATGCATGCGTTTAAAAATGCAACCAAATGCATGTGCTTAAAAACGCATGCGTTTACATAGACAGCAATACGTTTTTTTGCCGCAAAATAACGCATGCGTTTTTTTGTGGCAAAAAAACGCCTCTAGAAATTACTACATGATGCATTTCCTGTTGTGAATTCTGTGGCTGAATTCACTCCTGTGGTCACAAGTGGTACTGCAGCTTCTGAGCTTCCTCCCTCAGGTGTTCTGGTGAGCTCGTTAACTGCTTCATTACTTAACTCCGCCTGATGCTGCTATCCTTGCTCCTTGTCAATGTTTCAGTGTTGGATCTGAGCTTCTCCTGATTGTTCCTGTGACCTGCTGCTCTGTATAGCTAAGTGCTTTTTGCTTTTTTGTTGCTTTTTTTTCTGTCCAGCTTGTCTTTGTTTTTGCTGGAAGCTCTGAGACGCAAAGGGTGTACCGCCGTGCCGTTAGTTCGGCACAGTGGGTTTTTTTTTGCCCCCTTTGCGTGGTTTTGTTTTAGGGTTTTTTGTAGACTGCAAAGTTCGCTTTACTGTCCTCGCTCTGTCCTAGAATATCGGGCCCCACTTTGCTGAATCTATTTCATCCCTACGTTTTGTCTTTTCATCTTACTCACAGTCATTATATGTGGGGGGCTGCCTTTTCCTTTGGGGAATTTCTCTGGGGCAAGTCAGGCCTATTTTTCTATCTTCAGGCTAGCTAGTTTCTTAGGCTGTGCCGAGTTGCCTAGGTAGTTGTTAGGCGCAATCCACAGCCGCTTTTAGTTGTGTTTAGGATAGGATCAGGTGTGCAGTCTACAGAGTTTCCACGTCTCAGAGCTCGTTCTTGTATTTTTGGGTATTTGTCAGATCACTGTGTGCGCTCTGATCGCTAAGCACACTGTGTTTCTGGATTGCCTTCATAACACCTGTCATTAGCAAACATAACAATTTCCGCCAAAAAAGCAAGTATAGAAATGTTTTTAATGTTAAAAATAGGAAAAAAAATGCATGCGTTTATATGCGTTTAAACGCAGCGGCAAAAAACGCAAATGTAAAACCAGCCTTAGAAGCCTGCACACCGAATCCTCTGGTATGCTTTCCATCTTGCACGTTTCTCATTTCCAACTATCTGTGACATCGCCATCACTTTTACCATCCAATCGTTCTGGCTAGGGTTGAGCGAAACGGATCGGACAAATTCAAAAATCGCCGACTTTCGGCAAAGTCAGGTTTCATGAAACCCGACCCGATCCTAGTGTGGGATCGGCCATGAGGTCGGCGATCTTCGCACCAAAGTCGCGTTTCGTATGACGCTTTCAGCGCCATTTTTCAGCCAATGAAGGAAAACGCAGTGTGTGGGCAGCGTGATGACATAGGTCTGGGTCCCCACAATCTTAGAGAATAGCATGACAGTGATTGGCTTGCTTTCTGCGGCATCACAGGTGCTATAAAGGGGCGTGCACGCTGACCGCCATCTTACTTCTGCCGATCTTAGCATAGGGAGAGGTTGCTGCAGCTTCAACAGAAGAAGGGATATGGTTAGGGAGGGAAGATTAACCCCCAAACTGCTTGTGTTGTAGCGATTTCCACTGTCCAACATCACCATTTTTTGCAGGGACAGTGGAGGCTATATTTTTGTGCATCATGTCTGTAGCTTATTAGGCTGACTTATAAGGCTCCCTGATAGCTGCATTGCTGTTTGCACGCTGCTGTGCAAACCAACTGCTTTTTTAAAAGCAAAAATCCTGTTGCTCCTTTCTGCACAGTTATCTTGTTTATTTGTCCACACTTTTGTGTGTAACAGTCTTTTTTATTGCTGTCATACTTTTCCTGAGATCATTGTAGGGAGATTGAAATTGTACTACAGTCCTTGTATTTTTTTCATATGTCTTCCAGCCACTTTCTGCCACTTACATTGTGTTATTTTATCGACTCGGCCTGAGTTTTGGTTGAGTCTCTCCAAAAAAAAGTGAGATTCAAATTCTCACAAAGTGGATATACTTCAGTCCTGTTAGTTTGTCGTATGTCAGCCAGCCACTTTCTGCCACTTAGATTGCGTTGTTATATACACTGGGCCTGAGTTTTGGTTCAGTCTCCCCAAAAAAACAGGGAGATTGTAATGCTCACAAAGTGGATATACTTCAGACCTGTTAGTTTGTCGTTTCTCAGCCAGCCACTTTCTGCCACTTACATTGTGTTGTTTTATGCACAGGGCCTGAGTTTTGGTTCAGTCTCCCCCCAAAAAAGTGAGATTCAAATTCTGACAAAGTGGATATACTTCAGTCCTGTTAGTTTGTCGTATGTCAGCCAGCCACTTTCTGCCACTTACATTGTGTTGTTATATACACTGGGCCTGAGTTTTGGTTCAGTCTCCCCAAAAAAAGGGAGATTTAAATTCTCAACAAGTTTGTATACACCTTCTACCTTGTTTTACAGTACCATATAACGGTTGTTATTTTGGTTAGATTTTCCAAAAATGAGGAAGTCTGGTGGTAGAGCCCGTGGGCGGTGGTTGCCAGCTGGTACTGATGGTGGTGATGGTGGTGCTGCATCTGGTGGTAGTGGCAAAAGCACAATAGCACCTAAGGCTGGAGGTGTTGAGCCAGCGTCATCGTCTGGCTACACAAGGCCTCGAAGGCTCCCTTATCTGGGAGTAGGAAAACAGCTTTTAAAGCCGGAGCAGCAGGAAAAAGTTTTGGCTTTCCTTGCTGAGTCAGCCTCTAGCTCTTTCGCCTCCTCTTCAGAAAGTTCCAAATATAAAAGCAGCGAGTCGTCAGTGGATGCTCCCGGTCAGGAACAAGACATTTCCTTGTGTCCTTCACCCAAACCAAAAGTGAAGGATGCGTCAGGCGACACTACAGGTTACTCTATGGAGCTCTTTACACATACCGTGCCTGGGTTAGAAAGGGAAAATTTTAACTGCCCATTACAAGATGAGTCGGACATGGAGTGCACTGATGCACAGCCACAGCTAGATTATTATGCTGTTCCATTGACTCAGATCACTACCTTGCCCTCGCAGTGTACTGAGCCAGAATCTGACCCTGCTGAGACTATGGTGCCCCGTCCCGAACGCTATAGCACCTTACACGGTGACACAGAGGAAGGTGTACATGATATTGAACAGGAGGTGATAGATGACCCAGTTGTTGACCCAGATTGGCAGCCATTGGGGAAGAGGGTGCCGCTGCCAGTAGCTCAGAAACGGAGGAGGATAATCTGCAGCAGCCATCTACATTGCAACAGCTGTCATCTGGCTGGCCTGTATCAGGCCAAAAACGTTTGTCAAAAACAAAAACAGTTTTAGGACAGCATGGCCATCCAGTGAAAGTAGCACAGCGTGCAATGCCTGAAAAGGTATTCCATAGTAGGAAGAGTGTCGTGTGGCAATTTTTTAACAAAGATTCGAATGATCAGTCAAAAGTTATCTGTAAGAAATGCTCAAAGACCTTTAGCAGAGAGAAGAATCTTGAAAATTTAAATACAATGTGCATGCTTAGACATTTAACCAGCATGCACTTGCAAGCCTGGACTAACTACCAAACGGCCCGTACCATTGGTGCACCTGCTCAGAATGAAGGTAGTCAGCAACGCTACATTGCTTCCCTCACTGTAAGCCCACTGATTAGGACACCACCAGCAGCAAATGTGGAGGTATTGTCGCAAGGCCAAAGCAGTCAGGGATTCACAAGATTATTGGTAGGAAACACTGTATGTAGGCCAACATCAAGAATACCATCACCAACCTTCTCTCAATCCACCATGTCCACCACCACTACCGCTAGTTCCGCCATATGCAGCTCTCCAGTCCAGCTCACCCTACAAGAGACTCTCATTAGGAAAAGAAAGTACTCACCCTCTCATCCGCGTACACAGGGTTTGAACACCCACATTGCTATACTAATCTCGTTAGAGAAGATGCCCTACCGGTTGGTTAAAAGCGAAGCTTTCAAAGACCTGAAAACCTATGCAGTACCACGCTATGACCTGTTGTGAGTTCTGTTTTTGGGCTCCCTCTGGTCTGATGGTACTGGGTGACTTGTGTTCTCTGCGGTCTCTGGTGTCCACCTGTTCCATCAGGTTATGGGAGTTTCCTATTTAACCTGGCTTTTTTGTCATTTCCTCGCCAGCTATCAATGTAATCAGCGTGTCTTTTTACCTCTGCTCCCTGCGTCTGTTATCTTCAGGACAAGCTAAGTTTTGATTTTCCTGTTCCACGTTTTGCTTTATTTTTGTCTTAGTCCAGCTTGCAGATATGTGATTCCTTGCTGCTGGTTGCTCTAGTGGGCTGAAATTACTCCTCATGTTCCATGGTTGGCACATGAGTTCAAGTAATTTCAGGATGGTTTTTTGAAGGGTTTTTCGCTGACCGCGCAGTTCACTTTTGTATCCTCTGCTATCTAGCTTTAGCGGGCCTCATTTTTGCTGATTCTATTTTCATAACTACGTATGTGCTTTCCTCTCATTTCACCGTTATTACATGTGGGGGGCTGCTATTTCTGTGGGGTGTTTCTCTGGAGGCAAGTGAGGTCTGTGTTTCTTCTGATAGGGGAAGTTAATCCTTCGGCTGGTGCGAGACGTCTAGGAATCATCGTAGGCACGTTCCCCGGCTACTGATAGTTGTGTGTTTAGGTTCAGGATCGCGGTCAGCTCAGGTTCCATCACCCTAGAGCTTGTTTTGTTTTTGTGCTTGTCCTTTTGTGATCCCCTGCCATTGGGATCATGACAATGACCTACCCAGTTGGCTCTTCTTTGCGAGAAAAGCCATCCCAGCCCTCCACCAGCATGTCAAAGACCGCATTGTCCATGCACTGAGGCAATCAGTCAGTAGAAATGTGCACCTCACAACAGACCAGTAGGCATGGCCAGGGACATTACGTGTCCATCACGGCACACTGGGTTAATGTGGTGGATGCAGGGTCCACAGGGGACAGCCATAGTGGGACAGTTCTGCCTAGCCCACGGTCTAGGAAACAGTTTGCTGTAGGCGTTCGCCACCCCTCCTCCTCCTCCTGAAGCGAAAGCTCATCCACAGAGTGCAGTCGCTCGACCACTCTATCTGCAGCTGCCAGTGTTGTACACGAGGTGTCCCATTATCAAACAGTTAGTGTAAGCGTTTGCAGGCTGTGTTACAAATGAAGTGTTTGGGCGACAACAGACACACAGTGGAAGTACTGACTGAGTACTTGCAGCAACAAACTCAGTCATGGCTGATTAGTGTACATCTTGAGGCAGGCAAGGTAGTCAGTGATAACGGAAGGAATTTTATGGCTGCCATAGCCGTTTCAGAACTTAAACGCATACCTTGCCTGGTTCACACCTTGAACCTGGTGGTGCAGTGCTTAATCAAAAATTATCTGGAGTTACCAGCCCTGCTCCTGAAGGTGTGAAGACTTTGCTCGCACATCCGCCGGTCGCCCGTATACTCCAGCCGTATGCTGAACCATCAGCGATCGCTGAATCTTCTCCAGCACTGACTAATAATCGACGTTGCAACAAGGTGGAACTCCACACTGCAAATGGTTCAGAGGCTGTGCGAACAGAGGCGTGCTGTAATTAATTTGTGGGAGGATACACATACACGGGCAGGCACTTGGATTGCAGACATGGAGTTGTATAGTGTGCAGTGGTCGAAGCTACAAGACCTGTGTCAAGTCCTCCAGTGTTTTGAGGAATGCACACGGCTGGTAAGTGCAGATGACGCCATCATAAGCATGAGCATCCCACTAATGCGTCTGCTGATGCAAAGTTTGACGCACATTAAGGAGCTGGCGTCTGCAGCCGAGGAGGAGGGAAGCCTTGATGACAGTCAGCCATTGTCTGCTCAGGGAACTCTCCTGGATGAGGTGGCAGACAAAGGGGAGGAGGAGGATGATGGGGATGAATATTTATGGGAGGAGGATGCTTCTCAGGGGGCAATACAAACTGGTGGCGTTGCAAGGTCAGGTACAGGGTTTTTGTGGGACACAAGTGATGTTGATTTGCAAGAGAGTGCTCCTCAACCCAGCACAAGCAGTGAATTGACACCTGGAACATTGGCCCACATGGTTGAGTATGCCTTGCGTATCATAAAAAGGGACCCCCGCATTATCAAAATGATGACCGATGACAATTACAGGTTGGCCTGCCTCCTGGATCCACAATATAAAGGAAAATTACAAAATATCATGCCACATGAGAACCTTGAGCAAATATTGGCTACCAAACAAGCAACTCTTGTAGACCGTTTGGTTCAGGCTTTCCCAGCACACAGAGGCGGTGATGGTTCTCACACGAGCTGTAGGGGGCAACATAGCAGAGGTGTTAGAGGTGCACAACTCAGAAGTGGCATTGGACACAGGGGTTTTATGACCAGTTTGTGGAGTGATTTCGCAATGACCGCAGACAGGACAGGCACTGCTGCATCGATTGAAAGTGACAGGAGACAGCATTTGTCCAGTATGGTTACAAACTACTTTTCCTCCCTTATCGATGTTCTCCCTCACAGGTCATTCCCCTTTGAATACTGGGCATCTAAAATAGACACCTGGCCAGAATTGGCAGAATATGCATTACAGGAGCTCGCTTGCCCTGCTGCTAGTGTGCTATCAGAAAGAGTCTTCAGTGCTGCTGGTTCAATACTGACTGAAAAAAGGACACGTCTGGCTACCCAGAATGTTGATGATCTAACCTTTATTAAAATGAACCACTCATGGATTTCAAATTATTTTGCCCCACCTTCCCCTGCTGACACGTAGCTTGCTGGAAAAATGTCTTGCTTTTGGCCTCCTCTTACTGACTTCTCCAATTCCTCCATTTGCAGCTGCTGAATGTCCACCAAAGGCCATTTTCATACCTCCCTAAATGGGCTGACTCCCCCTAAAGGGCCGTGGTCACCACCTGGAGCAAGCACTCGTGCAAGTGCCGTTTGCCTGGACAGGTGGGTTGGCCCACTCTTTGGCGACGGCACTGGCACAGGGTCCCTCATAGTACAATGAAGTGTCTCTGACAGTGGTGGTGCACAACCAACGTCAGACACACTGTCGTAATATGAGGGGCCCTGTGCCAGTACCGCCACCCACGAGAGAGTGTTTCCCCCCAGCTCGAACAGTGCTCTACCACTTGCAATACTTACCTCTCCCTGCTCCACCACTGTGTAGTCTGTGCTGTTAAATCCTTCAATGGCACTGCCAATACAAATTTGTTGAAGTGATAGATGATAGTTAAAATATACAGGGACCCTGGCCTCTATTTAGACCAGTTAATACTTTGCGCCTACTACCACTGTCTGCTACTCAGCAGAGGAGCCCACCCCTGTACCTAGCTATGCCACCTGTTTAGTCTTGTTACCAATTTTGAACTGCATTTAGCCTACTTAGCCTACTTTATTATTTGGGCCAACTAACTGTGTCTGCCACTCATTACAGTTGTCCTCCACTGAACAAAGCAATGCCGCCCGTTTAGTCCTGTTATCAATTTTGAACTGCATTGAGCCTACTTTATTATTTGGGCCTACTAACTGTGTCTGCCACTCATTACAGTTGTCCTCCACTGAACAAAGCAATGCCATCTGTTTAGTCCTGTTAAAAATATTGAACTGCATTTAGCCAACTTTATTATTTGGGCCTACAAACTGTGTCTGCCACTCATTACAGTTGTCCTCCACTGAACAAAGCAATGCGACCTGTTTAGTCCTGTTACCAATTTTGAACTGCATTTAGCCTACTTTATTATTTGGGCCTACTAACTGTGTCTGCCACTCATTACAGTTGTCCTCCACTGAACAAAGCAATGCGACCTGTTTAGTCCTGTTACCAATTTTGAACTGCATTTAGCCTACTTTATTATTTGGGCCTATATCTGTGTTTCCTCCTCATCCTGCCCATTGCCCAGCCACTGCTAGATGAGTCTGCTGGTACATTGACCCAGACCACTACATTCCCCTTGCACTCTACACAGACAGAATCTGACCCTGCTGAAAGTCAGGTTCCCCTTCCCGCATACTATACCACCTTACACGGGGACAAAGAGGAAGGTGCAGATGAAAGTGCAGGTTCCTTCATCAGGTGTGGGGGGCATACTCGTTGGCGACGTCACTGGTACAGGGCCCCTCATAGTACACAAAAGTGTCTCTGCCAGTGGGAGGCGCCACCCGCCGTCAAACACAACGCCTTACTATGAGGGGCCCTGTGCCAGTGCCAACGAGTGGGCCCCCACCTGCTTGCTCAGGATCACAGCATTTGCAAAGTTGAAATACTTACCTCTCCCTGCTCCACCACCGTGACGTATTCCGCGTTTCCTGGGCCCATGAAAATCTTGAGCCAGCCCTATCCCCCCACAACTTTAGCCAAATGACCCCCAGTTTTCAATGCCTAACTATTATTATAAAGTAAATTAAGGTTGACAAGCTTAAGTAATAAGAATTGATGTTTTTGGCATTAAAATAGGCACTGTAGGTGTTTTCCTGTCCTCCACTCACTGCCGACTTTGATTCCCCATTGACTTGCATTGGGTTTCGTGTATCAGTCGGCCCCCGACTTTTCTCAATAATCGGCCAATTTCACCCGCCCGGACTTTTGACAAAAAAGTAGAAGTCGCTCAACACTAGTTCTGGCTGCTGATTAGAATTCTATTTTAAACTCTCTCCTTTTTAATGTTTCTCCTTTGCAAAGGTTTTATTCAGCTGCTACACTTATATATATATATATTAGCTGAAGAGCCCGGCGTTGCCTGGGCATAGTAAATATCTGTGGTTAGTTATAGCACCTCACTTCTCTTATTTTCCCATCATGCCTCTCATTTTCCCAATCACATCTTTCATTTTCCCCCTCACATCTCTCATTTTCTCCCTCACACCTCTCATTTTCTCCCTCACTCCTCTCATTCCCCCCTAACACTTGTCATTTCGACCTCACATCTGTCATTTTCCGATCACTCCATTATTTTCCCTCACTCCTCTGATTTTGTAATCACACCTTTTCATTTTCACCTCACACCTCTCATTTTCACCTCAGTATATACATGTTTGTCATCTCCCTTATATATAGTATACACCTGTATGTCATCTCCTGTATATAGTATATACCTGTTTGTCATCTCCCCTGTATATAGTATATACTTGCTGTGTGTCATCTCCCCTGTATATAGTATATACCTGTATGTCATCTCCTCCTATATGTAGTATAAACCTGTATGTCTTCTCCTTCTATATATAGTATATACCTGTATTTCATCTCCTCCTGTATATAGTATATATCTGTGTGTCATCTCCTCCTGTATATAGTATATACCTGTATGTCATCTGCTCCTGTTTATAGTATATACCTGTGTGTCATCTCCTCCTGTATATAGTATATACCTGTAGGTCATCTGCTCCTGTATATAGTATATACCTGTGTGTCATCTCCTCCTGCATATAGTATATACCTGTAGGTCATCTGCTCCTGTATATAGTATATACCTGTAGGTCATCTCCCCTGTATATAGTATATACCTGTATGTCATCTCCTCCTGTATATAGTATATATCTGTGTGTCATCTCCTCCTGTATATAGTATATATCTGTGTGTCATCTCCTCCTGTATATAGTATATACCTGTGTGCCATCTCTCCTGTATATAGTATATACCTGTGTGTCATCTCCTCCTTTATTAGACCGCATTCACACGTTATTTGGTCAGTATTTTTACCTCAGTATTTGTAAGCTAAATTGGCAGGCTGATAAATCCCAAGCCAACAGGAAGCCCTCCCCCTGGCAGTATATATTAGCTCACACATACACATAATAGACAGGTCATGTGACTGACAGCTGCCGTATTTCCTATATGGAACATTTGTTGCTCTTGTAGTTTGTCTGCTTATTAATCAGATTTTTATTTTTGAAGGATAATACCAGACTTGTGTGTGTTTTAGGGCGAGTTTTGTTTGTCAAGTTGTGTGTATTGAGTTGCGTATGGCGACATGCATGTACTGACTTTTGTGAGATGAGTTTTGTGTGGCAACATGCGTGTAGCAACTTTTTGTGTGACGAGTTGCATTTGACAGGTTAGTGTAGCAAGTTGTGTGCAGCAAGTTTTGTGCATGGCGAGTTTTGCGCGTGGTGAGTTTTATGTGTAGTACCTTTTGAGTATGTGCAAGTTTTGTGTGAGGCAACTTTTGCATGTGTTGCAACTTTTGTGCATGTGGCAATTTTTCCGCGTGTGCAAGTTTTGCGTGTGGCGAGTTTTCCATGAGGTGAGTTTTGCACTTGTGGCGAGTTTTGCGTGAGCCTAGTTTTTGCATGTGGCGAGTTTTGCGCGTGGTGAGTTTTGAGCAGCGACTTTTGTGTTTCGACTTTTATGTGGCGAGGTTGGTGTATGTGTGGTGAAATGTGTACTGAGGGTGATATGTGTTCAAGCACATTTTTTTTGTGTGTGTTCATATCCCCGTGTGTGGTGAGCATCCCATGTTGGGGCCCCACCTTAGCAACTGTTCGGTATATACTCTTTGGCGCCATCGCTCTCATTCTTTAAGTCCCCCTTGTTCCCATCTGGCAGCTTTGCCTCCAACACTTTTCCTTTCACTTTTCCCCATTATGTAGATAGGGGCAAAATTGTTTGGTGAATTGGAAAGCGCGGGGTTAAAATTTCACCTCACAACATAGCCTATGACGCTCTCGGGGTCCAGACGTGTGACTGTGCAAAATTTTGTGGCTATAGCTGCGACGCCTCCAACACTTTTCCTTTCACTTTTTTCCCCATTATGTAGATAGGGGCAAAATTGTTTGGTGAATTAGAAAGCGCGGGGTTAAAATTTCGCCTCACAACATAGCCTATGACGCTCTCGGGGTCCAGACGTGTGACTGTGCAAAATTTTGTGGCTGTAGCTGCGACGGTGCAGATGCCAATCCCGGACATACATACACACACATACACACACACATTCAGCTTTATATAATACTAGATTGTGGCCCGATTCTAACGCATCGGGTATTCTAGAATATGCATGTCCCCGTAGTATATGGACAATGATGATTCCAGAATTCGCGGCACACTGTGCCCGTCGCTGATTGGTTGAGGCAACCTTTATGACATCATCGTCGCCATGGCAACCATTATGACATCTACGTCGATACTGTGCCTGTCGTTGAATCAGAAACGTGAGATGTCTACGTCCTTTATGACATCATCGTCGCTGTGCCCGTTGCTGATTGGTCGAGGCCTGGCGGCCTCGACCAATCAGAGACGCGGGATTTCTACGTCGATGCTGTGCCGGTCTCTGATTGGTCAAGGCCTGGCGGCCTCGACCAATCAGAGAGCCGGGATTTCCAGGACAGACAGACAGACAGAAAGACAGACAGACAGAAAGACAGACAGACAGACAGACGGAAAAACCCTTAGACAATTATATATATAGATATATATATATATATATATATATTTATATTTATATATATATATATATTTATTTCTCTGCATTATCCATTCTCAGCAATCTCCTATTATCATTGCAACCTGAGCGTGGATGAAGCACAAAGCAGCCGCTCACTATAACAGGATACAGACAGAGCATGGAGGTTTACATTTTCCCTTGTTGAATTAGAAACCCCTCTGTTACATAAGCCATTAGCAAAGTATTCACCTTCCTTATAAAAAGCCTTTTATTCACTGTGCAAATATTTCTTTCCATTGACAGCGCCTGAATGTGACGGCTCCCGCAGAGTGCAGTTTAGCTGTAACAGGATGCAACTGCATGAAAAAATCTGATATTTTACTCATTTAACAACGCTTTTGTTTAAAATGTTCCTTGTTAACCATTTCACTATAGTGTCACTTTCAGTTGGGTCACTTCTGCCATTCTTACTTTCACCTTCAGTAGTTGGCTGAGTTAGGCTAGTTTCACATTTGTGTTCGAATCCGCAGCATTTAAGACGCATCCACAAGTGCAGGAAAAAAACGGATAGAAACACGTACAAATGCAGCGTTTTTTTATACGCATGCGGGAACGCATGCAGTTAATAAAACGCCGCGTTTTCACGCTTCATCATGCGTTTTGTCATGCGTTTGCGTGTTTGGTGCGCATGGTGGAAAATATTATTAGCCTATCACACGCTATATGGCGAGCTTAAAGTGAACCCGGACAAATTCCCGGAATATACAAGGATGTCGCAAGACTCTTTCTGGGATTTGTTTCGTCGTGTCCAAGGAGCCATCTGGAGACAGGACACCCAGCTCCGTAGAGCAATTCCACCAGAGGAACGTCTGCTGGTTACATTAAGGTACGTAACAATTCTAAACAAATGCCAGTCCTAAATTTGCTTGGTCTTACATGTATTCTTTGTATTTTCCTTTATGTCTTTAGCAGAACAACACCATAAATATAATTGATTGCAAATGTTTTTTCATGTATTTTATTACAGATTTCTGGCAACTGGAGAGAGTTTATCATCCCTCCACTTCCAATACCGGCATGGAATTTCCACCCTGTCCGGAATAGTTGCTGACACCTGCCGGACTTTGTGGAATGTTTTCCGGGATGAGTTTATACCCCTACCTACCGCGGACATGTGGATTGAAATTGCTGAAAAATTCTGGACTGTGTGTGATTTTCCCAACTGTTTGGGAGCGGTGGATGGAAAGCACATCCACATTATCAAACCAGCCAGAACAGGATCGGAGTACTTCAACTATAAAAAAAAAATTTCTGTTGTTCTCATGGCAATAGCAGATGCGGACTGTCGCTTCATCACCGTGGACATTGGAGCTTTTGGCTGTGGCAACGATTCCTAGACTTTCAAAAACTCGGATATGGGGCGCCGTGTGTATGGCAAAAATTTTAATTTTCTACGGCCACGACCTTTCCCCAACACTCAAGGTCTACCGATGCCATTTGTTATGGTTGGGGATGAGGCCTTTCAGATGTGTGAAAACCTACTGAAGCCATATTCCAGTCGGGACTTGAACCACACTAAAAGGATCTTTAACTACAGGCTGACCAGGGCCGGAAGAACAGTATAGTGTACCTTTGGGATTTTAGTCTCAAAATGGCGCATTCTTGCAACAGCAATTAATCTAAAAATGGAGACAGTCGATGAGGTGGTCAAAGCCTGTGTGGTTCTCCACAATTACATAATGGCTAAGGAGCAACCCAACATTGAACTGGATGAACCAGTTGGAAACTCATTGCCAGATTACCAGCATCACCCTCTGCCGTCAACTGCTGAAGTTGGCCACATGCGGGACCAATTTGCTGCCTTTTTTTATTCTGATATTGGACATGTGGCATGGCAGGACAATATTGTGTAAATGTCCTGTTGGGATTTGTTTTGTACCAGTTATGTTTTAAATGTTACTAATATTTGTTGTTAATAAACTTTATTTTTTGGTATCTTGACCGTGTCTCCTATGTATTTCCTCTACAAACCACTTAGGTTGCCGTCACACTAGCAGTATTTGGTCAGTATTTTACATCAGTATTTGTAAGCCAAAACCAGGAGTGGGTGATAAATGCAGAAGTGGTGCATATGTTTCTATTATACTTTTCCTCTAATTGTTCCACTCCTGGTTTTGGCTTACAAATACTGATGTAAAATACTATTACTGACCAAATACTGCTAGGGTGACGGCAGCCTTAGGTTGTTAGTGGTAAGGTTGTTGATGTCATTGCGTCCTGATTCTGTTCTGCAGTATCTATTGGACGCAGACTGAAGAGACGATGGCTGCTTAATACAAAACAGATCTATACTCATCAAGTCAGGTGTCAGAAATAATTAATTCAAGATGCACATATAACAGCCTCATGAATTCACTATTTCTGACACATGTCCAGGTGAGCATAGATATGCCTTGTATGACCGCCATCGTCCCTTCACTTTGTGTGAAATAGACTACGTACACAAAGACAACATGGAGGTTATACAAGGCAGTTCTCTACTCACCAGGTCAGGTGTCCTAACTAATTAGTTTTTGGACACATGACCTGTTGAGTATAGTTCTGCATTGTATTGCTGCCATTTTCTCTGCAGTCTGCAACACTAGTCACAGACTAAGCAGAAGTTAGAGATTATGGAAAAAATACAAGTATAAATTTTTTGGCCCACCTCATATTTCTATACTAAAGACACACAATGCTGCAGTGTTGTACTTGCTAACTATGATGTGGCCAAAAAATAAAGTGTGCGGCGCAGTGTTTTATTTGGCGCACGGTGTGTGTTGCCGGCGGCGAAATACACAATAAACCAAACATAATTGGGGGCAAAAACCAGCGACGGAAATGGGGGGAGGTGTAGCTGTGAGGCCTGGCTAAGTGTTGACGACACAGGGGTGGCAGGAGAAGGAGCAATTAAACTAGTGGGGTATGGTAGATTGGGGATGGGGCTTGACACATGAGAGACCTGAGATGCACTGGAAGGGTGAGACAAACCTGACATTACAGACACACTGGGTGGTGAGGAGGGAGGAATACTGATAATACGCAGTTTTTTATTTTTTTTCCCTTTCTGGGATCTATGTGGTCTGGGAAGCCTCGGTGGGCTCATTTGTTGCGGCCTGGTTGTGGTGGGTGATCTGTCAGGGTCTGGCTGCACTGTGCTCGTAGAGCAGGCAGCCATACCAGAGTCCATAGTGCTCATAGAGTGGAAGACCATGCCAGGGTCCATTGTGCTCATAGAGCGGGCAGCCATACCAGATTCCATAGTGCTCGTAGAGCAGAAGGCCATGCCATGGTCCATTGTGCTCGTTGAGCGGGCAGCCATACCAGAGTCCATAGTGCTCGTAGAGTGGAAGGCCATGCCAGGGTCCTGCTGCATCATGGTGGTGGTGGAGCGGAAGGCCATGCCAGGGTCCTGCTGCTACATGGTGGTGGCAGTGGAGGAAGTCCAAGCAGGAGCAGCAATTGTCATGCTGGTGGTGGTGGGCTGTCCAACAGTACTCGGCATGGTGGTAATGCTGTAGTGGTGTCCGGCAGTGCTTGGAATGGAGGTGGCCGTGCAGTGGTATGCAGCAGAGGTCGGCATTGAAGTCAAGCGTGACAGTGTAGGCACAGGTGGATATGCCGACACTGTCTGCTGAAAATACCGACTCTGCTGCATAGCCTGCACGTAAGCAGCATTGCAGGCCTGCATGACACTAAGCTGGAGATCAGGAGTAAGGAGTTCCGACATGCCCTGTCCAATTTGATTAAAAAAATGATGTGTTGGCCTCTGGAGGTCGGCTTTTACTTGGTCAAAGTTTTGGTGACCTCCTGGATACGTGTATTCTTATGGGTAATGGCAGTATCCAGTCGGTCACCCAAAGCCTTGAGTCTATCGTGAAAAACCGAGCTCAAGTGCAAAAACTTGGGCATGAGTGACCCATCTGATGCCCTTTTACCCTGCCAGGAGGAGCCCCCCCAAAAAGGGGCAGAGGCAGAGGACTAGGAAAAGGGAACACCTAATGGACCAGCTTCCTGGTCTCCAGCTAGTGTGGCAGGCCCACTTGCTGCAGCGCTGCTGGATGGCTGGGACGGGTCCGTGGCTGTCTGATGAAGGACCTCTCCAGAACCTGGGTCAACAGTGCTGCTCCATATGCTGTGAAAAAAGTTAAAAAAATTAATACCAAAAATTTACAAAACGCCAACTCCTGTTGAATAGAAACATACAGATTATGGCAATACAACACAACCTAATACACCAAAAAAAACTTACATTCTCTGGGCAAGGACCGGTCTTAAAATTGCCAGAATGCGGTGGTAATTATGCTTTCGGATCCTTGCTCCAGAACCACTGGGAACATGGCTCTCTTGACGCAGGTCCTTGTTGAAGCGGTCCTTCATCGAACGCCAACGTGTTTTGACTTTGAGCATTGTTGAAAAAACAAAAAAGAATGGTTAGACAATGGACTTTTGGCCGTGCTCACACAACTGTGTGTGATGAGAGAAACTCCTGAGAGTTTCTGTCATCACACACACTTTTAGTGAGCGCAGCCAAGGTCTCTGCTGAATCACACTGCATTGCAATACTTACAAAATGCATTTTGGACCCGAGTCGGGGCATTGTCCCAGCCTTCCCACATCGCTTTGGCCACCTCATTCCATAGCCGCCAGATCGTCACGTTGTCCGAGTGCTGGGGAACCCGGGTCTCCCACAACAGGACCCGCTCATGGACCAGGGAGATGAGGATATTGTTGTCAATGTGGTCCTCATCCCATTCTGGAACCTAAAAAATAAATGAAGACATTAATGTTGGATGCATTAACATAAGGAAAAGAAAGAAAACAGAGGCAGGGAAATGGCATGAATAATGAAAGTCGAGATAAAAAGGTGTCCAGAAGAAAAATGTAAAGAAAGAGGAAAGTAAAGAAAGGAAGATTCAAGAATACTAAAGTGAAGATACAGTAAACAGTCAGCCAGGTATACCTACACGCTGCCGCCTTGCCACCTGACCGTGACCCCGCTGCTCCTTCTCACCCTCTGCCGCAGTGAAAGAAATGCTCTAAAAAAAGGAAAAAAAAATTGTCACATGTGTAGATGTGACAGTGAATACTTACCAATCTGAGGAGTTGCGTACTCACTTCACTGACATGTTCGGCTTGTGAAGGCCCAGGATGTTGCTCCTCATCAGAAGAAGATGACATTCTGATGCATGCATTCAGAAAGAAATGGCAGAAATAAGGACATGTAGAGACAGAAAATAGAAAATAAAGGCATTGGCTAGGATATACTGTACTTACATTGTTCTGAGTGTAGATTCCTTCGTGTGTCTGCTCTGCTGCATCTGGAAAGCTTCTCTGTCTGCTGAGTAGTGACCTGCAAATGTCCACTCCCTCCCTTTATCACCTTGTATGTGGGGGGTGGCTTATCAGTGTCTAGACATGTTTTTCTGTGGTGTAACCCATGCGTTCACAAATGCATTGTGACAAAACACTCTGGGATCGCCTTTGCTGGGGTCAAAGGACACGTGGTTTGTGCATTGAATCTGAGGCGTACAGCAGGTTTCTGAGCAGGCTGACCTCAGGTCAGATTTATTAACGTGAAAGCAACACAAAAAACAAAACATAAAAATAAACCCTAGCCTGTCCGGCACTAACTAAACAAATACGTTGCTATCTCAACAACTGGGGGGGCTTCTCCCACCCAGCTAACATCATACAGATCTTGAGCAGAGCTCTTCACTCACGTTTGTCTCACACAGGCAGGCAATCTGTGTGCCCCAGGCAGACACTGGAAACACCCAGCTGGTCATCTTTTATTCCTGCAATCATTAACCCATTAGCACCCTGAAGATACTGAGTGGCCTAATTCACATAGGACAAACACCTGGGCGAGATATACCTGCCTCCATCTACCACACCAGCATGAGTCTTACATATCCCCCCCCCTTGCTCAGACCACTCCGGTCGAGCAAGAACACTTTTGAAACAGTGCACTCGGGATAGGGCATCGGCGTTCCCCATCTGCACCCCAGGTCGGTGCTCCACCGTAAAAGAGTAAGCCTGCAGGGCAAGGAACCACCTGGTTACCTGACTATTACGGTCCTTGTGGAGGTGCATCCACTTGAGAGGGGCATGGTCTGTGACCAGCCTAAACTTCCTACCAGCCAGGTAATACTTGAGGGAGTCGAGAGCCCATTTAATGGCTAGGCACTCTTTTTCAACCACGGCATACCTCTGCTCATGTACATTCAGTTTCCGACTGAGATAGAGGACCGGGTGTTCGACTCCGTCCCTCACCTGGGAAAGTACAGCTCCGACACCAGTATCAGAGGCATCAGTTTGTACCACAAACTCGCTGCTGAAATCAGGAGTCACTAGTACGGGCTGAGAGCACAAAGCCCGTTTCAGGCTGTGGAAGGCCTCTTCAGCAGCTGAGGTCCATTTTACCATGATGGAACCCTTCCCCTTGGTAAGATCCGTCAAGGGAGTAGCCATGGCTGCAAAATTGGGTATGAACCGGCGATAATAGCCGGCAATCCCCAGGAAAGCCTGCACTTGTTTCTTGTTCACTGGTTGTGGCCAGCCCTGAATTGCCTGTATTTTGTCGATCTGGGGTTTAACCACTCCTCGGCCAATCACGTAGCCCAAGTATCGGGCTTCTTCAAGCCCGATGTGGCATTTCTTGGGGTTTGCCGTTAAACCTGCATCTCGCAGGTCATCAATCACGGCTTGTACCTTCTGGAGATGAGTTTCCCAGTCCATGCTGTAAATTACGATGTCATCCAGGTAGGCAGAAGCGTACTGTCTGTGAGGCCTCAAGACTCGATCCATCAATCTCTGGAACATTGCGGGAGCTCCGTGAAGTCCAAACGGCATATAGACATACTGGAACAGACCTTCCGGTGTAGCAAATGCCGTCTTCTCTCTGGCCGCCTCGGCCAGAGGAATCTGCCAGTACCCCTTTGTTAAATCCAGGATCGTAATGTATCGGGCTTTACCAAGCCGGTCGATCAACTCATCGACCCGGGGCATAGGGTACGCATCAAATTTAGAAACTGCATTCAGTTTCCTAAAGTCATTACAAAACCGGATGGAGCCATCCGGTTTAGGTATCAACACAATTGGACTGGACCAGGCGCTGTGTGACTCCTCAATGACTCCTAAGTCCAACATTGCCATCACTTCCCGGGAGACGGCTTCACGGCGGGCTTCCGGAATCCGGTAGGGCTTCACATGAACAGTGACGCCAGGCTCTGTGACAATCTCATGTTTCACCAACTTCGTCCGGCCAGGTTTTTCGGAGAAAAACTGTCGGTTCTGTAACAAAAATTGCTTAACCTCAGATTTTTGTCGTTCTGAGAGAGTCTCAGCAACCTGCACCTCTGGTACAGTAGGTGAACAAACCGGACGGGGCAGATCCGCTGTTAGGGCAGAGCGGTCTTTCCAGGATTTTATCAGATTCACATGATAAATCTGTTCCGGTTTTCTCTTACCCGGCTGGTACACTTTATAGTTCACTTCACCAACTCTTTCTCGGACCTCAAATGGGCCCTGCCATTTCGCCAGGAATTTACTATCCACCGTAGGGATTAGGACCAACACCCTATCGCCGGGTGCAAATGTACGGACCTTAGCGCCTCTATCATAACTTTGCCTCTGGGCTCCCTGGGCCTGTAACATATGGTCCCTAACAATGGGCATGACAGCGGCAATACGATCCTGCATTTGTGTTACATGGTCGATCACCGTTTTAAAGGGAGTGACTTGACCTTCCCAGGTTTCTTTTGCGACGTCCAGCAGTCCCCGGGGACGACGGGCGTACAACAGTTCGAAAGGCGAAAATCCTGTGGAAGACTGGGGAACTTCCCTAATGGCAAACAGCAAATAGGGTAACAAGTAATCCCAGTTCTTCCCATCTTTGTCTATCGCCTTCCGGAGCATCTGTTTTAAGGTTTTGTTGAAGCGCTCAACCAGGCCATCTGTTTGAGGGTGATAGACAGACGTACGCAACGGGTCTATTTGTAAGAGCCTGCAGAGCTCCTTCATTACCCTCGACATAAAGGGAGTCCCCTGGTCGGTGAGTATCTGTTTTGGAATTCCCACCCGACTAAACACTTGTACCAATTCCTTGGCGATCGTCTTGGTAGCTGTGTTACGCAAAGGGACGGCTTCCGGGTAACGAGTGGCATAGTCCACGATGACGAGGATATGTTGGTGCCCACGTGCGGATCGGGGAAGGGGCCCAACCAAATCCATCCCAATTCTCTCAAAAGGGACCCCGATGATAGGAAGGGGTACCAAAGGGCTACGGAACTGAGATTTAGGGGCCGCGATTTGGCACTCTGGACAGGACTCACAATAGTTACGCACATCACAATGTATTCCAGGCCACACAAAACAATGCAATATCCTTTCTGTGGTTTTCTGTACCCCCAGATGTCCCCCCATTATATGTCCGTGGGCCAAATCCAGTACCTTCCGCCGATAAGGTTTGGGTACCACTAACCGTTGCACTGTGTCTTCCCCTTTTTTTTCTACCTGGTAGAGCAAATCATTTTCAAGAACCATATACGGGTACGCTAGCCTAGTGTCAGGTTCTACGGGTACCCCATCTATCATTTTTACATTTTTCCTAGCCGGAGTCAGGGTAGGATCTTTCATTTGCTCGCTGTGGAAGTCATCCACCTGGACTCCCAAATCTGGCAGGCAGGGTGCCGGATGGCTGTCTGCCTCCGCCTCTCGCTGAGGTTCCTCAGTTTCCTCTGTTTCCCCCGCCATGACGGAGAAGGGGTACTGAAGGTTAGATTCACTAACCTCCCCAGCAACATCTTCCTGTGGGGTCTCCTCTAGGGACTCGGGACCTCCAGATGGCATGGGAGAAGATTCACGGGTACAGCTACCGTGAAGGAGTAACTGATTCTCCCACAACTGCCAGAAATAGGGAAAATCCCTGCCCAGGATTACATCATGTAACAATGCGGGAACGAGTCCCACTTTGTGCTGCACTGACCCATAGAGAGTAGAAATCTATATGACCGCTGTTAAGTACGAGCGGGTGTCACCATGCACACACGTCACAGAAAACTTGTCAGACGGACCAGACGGAAGTGCCACCAGACTAGCTTTCACCAGAGTCACCACACTTCCAGAGTCTAGTAATGCCACAACATTTTTCCCATCAACAGATAATTCACACAGGTGTTTCACTGTATCATTTTGACCCGCATTCACACTCACTAGCTGTGTAACCAAAGACATGCGTTTTCTAGAGTCTATAACGTCGCACTGCATGGGTTCAGCGGTAACAGGACAGTTCGCAGAAACATGACCCTTCTCATGGCAGCGGAAACACCTAACAGGTTCCCTACTGAGACCACCGTCCAATACTCTTGGTCTCGGAGTGCGAGCAGTCCCGGACTCCTCCCCCACAGTTTTAAGCGATTTTCCTTCACCCGTGGTCCCTGGAACAGTCTCACCGGTTCCACGAGGAGGAGGCACAGTCCGGGGTTTGGCGGTGTCGTCGGGAAGTCCTTCTGCCACGGAATAACGCTCGACCAACTCCACAAGTTGATCCGCTGTCGTGGGATTTCCTTGGCTTACCCACCTTTTCAGCGCTGGGGGTAGTACTCTCAGGTACTTGTCCAGGACAACCCGCTGGATTATTTCGGGTATTGTCAGTACCTCGGGTTGCAGCCATTTCTTTGTCAAGTAGATCAGGTCGAACATCTGAGACCGCGCTGGTTTATCTTGCTGGTATGTCCACTGATGTACCCTCTGTGCACGGACAGCCGTCGTCACACCCAGCCGGGCCAGGATCTCAGCTTTCAGCTTCTCAAAGTCCTGAGCGACCTCCGGGTCCAAATCATGGTAAGCTTTTTGGGCCTCGCCGGAGAGAAACGGGGCAATCAAATCGGCCCATCGTGCCTTCGGCCACTTCTCTCTCAATGCCGTCCGCTCAAAAGTTGTCAGATATGCCTCGACGTCATCTTCTGCAGTCAGCTTTTGCCAGTATCGACTCACATGGATCCTTCTGGACTCTGCTTCCGGGTCAGCGTCAGGCATGCTCACCAGGCGCTGCGCCACCTGTTGGAGAAGTTGGCGGTCTGCAACCGTCATGTCCAGTAACTCCTTCAGCTGTGCGGCCATCAAGCGATTAGCTTCGTGCTGTGCGGCAGTGGCCTGCTGCTGTACGGCAGTGGACTGTACTAAGGCTTTCACCACGTCTTCCATGCTGTCGCCTGTGCCACGGTATGCCCGCGTTCTCCACCACAATGTGACAAAACACTCTGGGATCGCCTTTGCTGGGGTCAAAGGACACGTGGTTTGTGCATTGAATCTGAGGCGTACAGCAGGTTTCTGAGCAGGCTGACCTCAGGTCAGATTTATTAACGTGAAAGCAACACAAAAAACAAAACATAAAAATAAACCCTAGCCTGTCCGGCACTAACTAAACAAATACGTTGCTATCTCAACAACTGGGGGGGCTTCTCCCACCCAGCTAACATCATACAGATCTTGAGCAGAGCTCTTCACTCACGTTTGTCTCACACAGGCAGGCAATCTGTGTGCCCCAGGCAGACACTGGAAACACCCAGCTGGTCATCTTTTATTCCTGCAATCATTAACCCATTAGCACCCTGAAGATACTGAGTGGCCTAATTCACATAGGACAAACACCTGGGCGAGATATACCTGCCTCCATCTACCACACCAGCATGAGTCTTACAGCATGCAAACACATGTGCTTGCGGCCGCATGCATTCACATAGACAGCAATGCGTTTTTTTGCCGCATTCCATCCGCTAACAACCGCATATGTTTCTAGGCGGTCAATTGACGCCTCTAAAATTACTACATGTAGCGTTTACCGCGCCAAACCGCAGACGATGAGACAACGCATGCGTCATCAAACGTGGCAAAACGCGCAACCAATCGCAGACACATGCGACTCTAATGTTAAATATAGGAATACACAATGAATGCGGATAATTGCGGAGGAAATGCTGCGAACACAACCGCAAATGTGAAACCGGCCTTACATGGAAGCTTTGTCTGTATTTACTATGCATTTGCTTTTATCTGTATGTGTGATGAGGAAAGGAAAGAATAATATTAGGGAATATTCATTTTCACCTATTTTTTTTACCAACTAAAACAAGATAGTGCCTCATTCTTCTTATTTATCTAATCTGTATTTATTTCCTATGTGCAGATATACTGTATAACTCTATTTCTGTACGTGATTATTGGGACAGCCATCTCCCTGCTGTTCACTACATTTAGTTTTAAGCTTTACAACAACCACAAAGAAATAGGAACCTATAGTTTGGTGATGGCTCATCAGCTTCTGTAAGAAAGTTTTCTAGGCATGCTCTCCAGAGGTCATAGTGAATGGAGGGAGAGGTAATTTGTAGCCATCGTCTATTGTGAATGTTGGACAGAGTGTAAATAACATTTTGTGGTCCATAAATATAAAAATACATATAAATATACAGTGGCTTGAAAAACTGTTCATAGCCCATGAACTGTTCCACATTTTTTCATGTTACAGGAAAAACTTAAATGTATTTTATTGGGAGTTTGTGTGATATACCGTATTTTTCGGACCATAAGACGCACCTAAGTTTTAGAGGCGGAAATTAGAAAAAAAATTTAAGCAAAAAATGTGGTAAATTCTATATTTAATATCCCCTATCTTGGTATGCATGGCTACCTTATCTCTATCCTGGTATGCAGGGCCCCAATCTCTGTCCTGGTATGAATGGCCCCATACTTATAATGGTATGACTGGCCCCAGTATTATCCTGGTATGCAAGACCCCATCCTTCTCCTGGTATAATTGACCCAAATCCTTATCATGGTATGCAGAGCCCCCATCTCCATCCTGGTATGCATGGCCCCAGCAGAAAAAAAAACATTCTTACCTTCCGCGCGCGCCCTTGCAGCATCCTGCTCTGGTGCCAGCAGTTGTATTATGCTTGCTTGCAGCACATGGCAGTCACGTCATGCGCTGTTTACAAGCCACCGAGGACAACTGCTGGAATACTCACTCCACGCCGGTACTGTGTGCATGTAGCGCAGTGCTCTTTAGTGAGCACAGTGTCAGCCACAGCTGCCGGGTTCCTGCAGCTGCCTGGCTTTCACATGTGCCGCTACTAAAGGGAAGGAATATTCATTGCATTCCATGCCTATGGGAGTGTAATGCAGTCAATATTCAATGTCTTAGGCTACGTTCACATTTGCGCCGCTCCCGGCTGCGTCGGGCGCAGCCGCCGCGACGCACGTGCCATGCGCCCCTATATTTAACATGGGGGCACATGGACATGCGCCCAAAACCATGCAAAAAGCGACGCATGCATCGCAAAATGCAGCGTTTCTGCATGCGTTCATATTTGCGTTGTGCGTTGCGTCGCCGACACAGCGCCGCACAATGCAAATGTGAACGTAGCCTTAAGCAGTCGGCACACTCGAACGCCGGGCACCTACAAGAAGCCGACTGCTGTGATAACACTGGGCTCGCTATTAAAGAGAAAAGAATATTAACTCCATTCCATGCCAATGGGTATGGAAGGGAGTGAATCTCAATTTCTCTTTAGCAGTGGGCACAGGAGTTAGCTGCGGCCTCCGGCTCCTGCTGCTGCTCCGCCACTGCCGCTCTCCCACCTCCCCACCACAGCCAGATTAGGGACATCCAGCCTATAAGACACCCCCCATTTTCTTCCACATTTTTGGAGGAAAAAATACATCTTATATTCCGAAAAATATGATACAAACACAATATAGAAAGTCTTTGTTAAGTGTAAAGAAAATGATGCAAGGTTTTCTAATTATTTTATAAATATAAATCTGAAAATTCTTACATGCATTTGTGTTTAGCCCTATTGTAGACTGATACTACTAAATAAAATCACCAGTGATTAATTGCCTCCAGAAGTGACATAATTAGCAAACTAAGTTCACATCTGTAATTTATTCTAAGTATAACTACAGCTGTTCGGTGAAGACCTCAGAGGTTTGTTTGATAACTTGTGGGATCAAACAGCATCATGAAAACCAATGAAAACAGCAGACAGGGATAAAGTTGTGGAGAAGAGTAAAACAGAAGTTGGTTATAAAAACTTTTCCCAAGCTCTGAACATCTCACAGAGCAGTGTTCAATCTATTAATCAAGAGTAGAAGGAGTATGGCACAACTGCAAATCTAACAAGACATGGTTATCCACCTAAAGTGACATCCCAAGCAAGGAGAGCATGAATTAGTGATGCAGTCTGTCACGATTCCACCCCTTATTGTGTCTTGGATATTTACTGACTGCTCAGCCATCCAATCTGATGCAGGTGCGTGCTGAGCTGTAGGTATTTTGATTGACAGCTCGGCTGTCCATTGTAAGACTGGGAGGTGCTGGACTGTCTTCAGGTGTCCCCTGCCCCAGTAGGTTTCCCAAATACTTAGCTGGGCTGTCAGTCTCAGAACTCTGTCAGAGGTAGCTTCAGCTAAATGTGGTTGGTTTTCTTTATGCCTTGTGTTTTGCTTGATCTTTCATTGCCTAACCTTGGACCTCATTGTGACCCTCCATCTGATTATCCACTTTGCTCTGATCTGTTATTCTCCTGGCATTTTGACCTCTGACTATTACCTTACTATGCCTTTATCTCTTCGCTCTATTTAGGATGTACCCTCCTGGCTTTTGACCTCTGACTCCTTGACTATCTTGACTTAAGTGTGAAGTGACTCAGCATTACACAGCCAAAATGCCCATGGTCGTCCTCGAGGAGCTGCAGAAATTCACAACTCGGAAAGGATATTCTGTCCACAGGACAACTATTAGTCGTATACTTAACAAATTTTTAAAACAAAGTTGTAAGAAGTGAAGCTTGCCGTTTGACAAAAAGCTATGCAGTAGACACAACTACCATGCTTGAAGGTAGAAGGGTAAGTTAACATGACCATATAAAAAATCGATTCATCAAGATAGGTGGCCCTTACAATAAAACTGGAACGTGATCCTCCGACACCCTATGATGCCTGCCTGAACCTGAGTACACATTACTTTTCAGCTTAGTTCTTCCAAGATAGAATCTAGTTGAAAAGAGGAATTATATGAATAAAGAATGTTATTGATGGGACAAAAGGAGTTCATACATTTTTAGGGAAATTATTTTAATGGAATTCTCACAAAATTTTATGACATGCATGATGAATAAAGTTAAACTCTTAGTCGATCCAAAAATTAAAGAGATTATATACAGTATAATGAAATGTTGACTTTCTGATTGAGCTAAATCACTTATTTATAGATGCTCTATAAACACTTTGATTCCATTTTTACTAAACAGACTGTTTGTTCCAGTAAAGGAAACTGTTTTGTTGTAAGGTGACATACAAATTAATTAGTTTGTATGAAATTCCATATCTGATAAAATAGCCACTAAAATCTATAACAAGAGATTAGTATCTAATTTTAGGCAAATGTGAATATCAATAGCACAGAGGTCATTCTTCTAGAACAGACCTTGTATTAAACTCATTCATACAGTATAATTGATTGTGTCAATGTAAGTTTCA
The DNA here is from genome assembly GCF_032444005.1 of Ranitomeya imitator. Lineage (NCBI taxonomy): Eukaryota > Metazoa > Chordata > Amphibia > Anura > Dendrobatidae > Ranitomeya > Ranitomeya imitator. The sequence goes on along the minus strand of NC_091289.1, from coordinate 132,049,970 downwards.
GTGTACCAATGGCACACATGGTCAGAGTAGACCATAGTAACATTTACCGCATTCTACTGAGGGGCAGATTCAAGTCAGGAATGTTTCACAAATAACTGCTAAATATTCTTTTTTGATGTTTGCATAGGGTTTGAGGTAAAGCTTTTAATATTTGTATCAAAAAGAACATTAGATGAGAAATATTGTCCAACTTTATCAGGGTAGCATACAGCCTAGCAATATAGCAAAAGCAATTTGTGCTCCAACACTATGATTTTTTTATGATCTACGAAAAAGGGTACACAGTTTGTCAAGGATTTGTAAGAGGATTGGAAATGTATCTGCCATAATTTTACATTTAAATGGGTTATCCATTCCAGGAGTGGACACAGACAGAAAAAGGCCCCTGTGCAAGAACAATATATGTGCCCTTTACAGTCCAATAACTCATCATAATTCAGAATTCCACCTGTTTTGGAGGTGAAAGTGACCCCCTTTCTTCTTGATCACCTGTGAGGCTGCACAGGTTGCACCGATGGTATGTCCACCCCAGTCTCAGAAGAAAAGACTGCAGATTTCCGAATCATGTCAATGTATAGTGTGCACATTGTTATGATACCCCTGTATAACTGTGAGTGGATAGTCATGTGACTGCATGTATGCAATTTGCTCACTTTTGGTAACATGCCAACTAGTCTCTCCTATCTCCTCTCAATAAAAGAGAATTGAAGGAAGTGCAAGAGTCTATTCAGCACATGATCGCAAGTAAGCAAATCGCATACATGCGGTCATGGCCTCATGGGGCTGCCTGCCCACACTGGAAATACAGGAAAATACAAAGTAATCAAGAAAGTGTATGTTTTGCACACTGTAAGGATTTGAGAATCTGCAATCACTTAGGGTGCCTCTGATATCAGCCAATCCAACTAAGAACTAATGTCACCTGAATGTCATTGACTTCTGAACTGTTCAATTACCATAGTTGTTTGCTGTGGGTTACTGCTGATTATGCTGTGGTGGTCTACCCAGATAATTAATTTTGGTCACTGCTATTAGTGATGTATGAACTCATGGATGCTTGGGTCCAGCAGGATCTGCCGATCATTTAAAAAAATTTGGTACCAGAACAGTACTCAAATTTGAACCCAGACCCCATTCATCTGAATGGAGTCCCAAACATCCATTGTTTACCACACTGTCATCAGCGTGACAGTGTGGCAAATATGTGCTCTGATCAGCAGTAAGATTGTTACCGCCGGACAGAGAGTTGTGGTTCCTATGCTGTCAGATGACAGCATGTGAGCTAGCAGCTGTGACCGGTGATAAAAAGGTTACTACTAGTCACAGGTGTCGGCTGATGAGAGAGTAGTACTCTCATCAGCATATGCCTGCTTCCACTGATGGCGACGAGAGCAGGTGAGGCTGATGAGAGTATCCATCAGCTGGCATCTGTACAATAAATAAATAATAATTAAAAATGATATGGGGTCTCTTCTATTTTTGATAACCAGAGCAGGCAAAACTGACAGATGCGCGCCACAATCCCTAGCTGTCAGCTTTATTACGATTATCAAGAATAAAGGGGTCTCATGACTTTTTTTAATTACTTAAATAATTTTTTGACAACCAGCCAAGCTAAAGCAGACAGCTGTGGGCTGATAGTCTCAGAATGGAAAGGGGCCATGGATATTGGCCCTCCCCAGTCTAAAAAGAGCAGGCCACAGATGCTGCAGAAAAGGAGCATCTATTAGACGCTGAACATTGGCATGATGCGAGCATTCAGCCTTCCATCCAGCAGAGACACTGAGCTATGCATTTTGTAGATTTTATCATTCTGCCTACAAAAGATCGCAGTAAGGCTTGGCACACATCTATCCTCAGCTCTTCGCTGAGCGCTTACATCGGGGTTTCCGCATAAATCTCTGAATTATGTGATTCAGATGGAACCTCTGGCGGAAGAATCCCTATAATGAGGCAGATGGTGTTGTGAATTTTGTTGTCGAGCTCCCTCCTGTGGTCGTGAATGGTACTTCGGTGAGTTCTGTCCGTGGGCTCCCTCTGGTGGCTGTGAGCAGAGCTGCTGCTTCTGAGGTTCCTTACACAGGTGACGTGGTTTATCCTTTGGTTGGCTGCTCTATTTAACTCCACTTAGATCGTTACTCCATGCCAGCTGTCAATGCTTCTGCATTGGTTCAGTTCGCTCTTGGATCTTTCTGGTGACCTGTCTACTCCAGCAGCAGCTAAGTTCCTTATAGTATCTAATTCGTTCATTGTTTTCTTGTCCAGCTGGATATCATGATTTTGTCTTGCTAGCTGGAAGCTCTGGGATGCAGAGTGGCATCTCCGCACCATTAGTCGGTGCGGAGGTCTTTTTGCACACTCTGCGTGGTCTTTTGTAGTTTTTTGTGCTGATCGCAAAGCTACCTTTCCTATCCTCTGTCTATTTAGTAAGTCTGGCCTCCCTTTGCTGAAACCTGTTTCATTTCTGCGTTTGTGACTTTCATCTTTACTCACAGTCAATATATGTGGGGGGCTGCCTTTTCCTTTGGGGAATTTCTCTGAGGCAAGGTAGGCTTTATTTTCTATCTCTAGAGCTAGCTAGCTCTTAGGCTGTGACGAGGCGCCTAGGGAGTGTCAGGAGCGCTCCACGGCTATTTCTAGTGTGTGTGATAGGATTAGGGATTGCGGTCAGCAGAGCTCCCACATCCCAGAGCTTGTCCTGTGTTAGTTTTAACTATCAGGTCATATCCGGGTGCTCCTAACCACCAGGTCATAACAGTACAGCTGGCCCGAAGTATTAATGCATCTCAATAGAGGGATAAGAGAAGTTCTGAGACCATTTTTTTTTCTTTTCACTGTGTTTTGTCTTTCTTTTCCCCTAAACCTTTGGGTGGTTCAGGACACAGGTGTAGATATGGACATTCAAGGTCTGTCCTCTTGTGTGGATCATCTCACTGCAAGGGTACAAAACATTCAAGATTTTGTGGTTCAGAATCTGATGTTAGAGCCTAGAATTCCTACTCCTGATTTATTTTCTGGGATTAGATCTAAGTTTCTGAATTTCAAAAATAATTGTAAACTGTTTCTAGCTTTGAAACCCCGCTCCTCTGGTGACCCCGCTCAACAAGTAAAAATCATTATTTCTTTGTTGCGTGGTGACCCTCAAGACTGGGCATTTTCCCTTGCGCCAGGAGATTCTGCATTGCGTGATGTTGATGCGTTTTTTTTGGCGCTTGGATTGCTTTATGATGAACCAAATTCAGTGGATCAGGCAGAGAAAATCTTGCTGGCATTGTGTCAGGGTAAGGATGAAGCGGAGGTGTACTGTCAGAAGTTTAGAAAGTGGTCTGTGCTTACTCAGTGGAATGAATGTGTCCTGGCGGCAATTTTCAGAAAGGGTCTTTCTGAAGCCCTTAAGGATGTCATGGTGGGATTTCCCACGCCTGCTGGTCTGAATGAGTCTATGTCCTTGGCCATTCAGATCGATCGACGCTTGCGTGAGCGCAAAGCTGTGCACCATTTGGCGGTATTCTCTGAGAATAGGCCTAAGCCTATGCAGTGTGATAGGACTTTGACCAGAGCTGAACGGCAAGAACACAGACGTCGGAATGGACTGTGTTTTTACTGTGGTGAATCCACTCATGCTATCTCTGATTGTCCTAAGCTCACTAAGCGGTTCGCTAGGTCTGCCACCATTGGTACGGTACAGTCTAAATTTCTTTTGTCCGTTACTCTGATTTGCTCTCTGTCGTCCTATTCTGTTATGGCATTTGTGGATTCAAGCGCTGCCCTGAATTTGATGGACTTGGAGTTTGCCAGGCGCTGTGGTTTTTCCTTGGAGCCCTTGCAGTATCCTATTCCATTGAGAGGAATTGATGCTACGCCTTTGGCCAAGAATAAACCTCAATACTGGACGCAATTGACCATGTGCATGGCTCCTGCACATCAGGAGGATATTCGCTTTTTGGTGTTGCATAATCTGCATGATGTGGTCATTTTGGGGTTGCCATGGCTACAGGTCCATAATCCAGTATTGGATTTGAAATCTATGTCTGTGTCCGGCTGGGGTTGTCAAGGGGTACATGGTGATGTTCCATTGTTGTCAATTTCGCCTTCCACTCCTTCTGAAGTCCCTGAGTTTTTATCAGATTACCGGGATGTATTTGAGGAGCCCAAATCCGGTGCCCTACCTCCTCATAGGGATTGCGATTGTGCAATTAATTTGATTCCCGGTAGTAAGTTTCCTAAGGGCCGACTGTTTAATTTATCTGTGCCAGAGCAAGCTGCTATGCGGAGTTATATAAAGGAATCCTTGGAGAAGGGTCATATTCGCCCGTCGTCGTCACCATTGGGAGCAGGGTTCTTTTTTGTGGCCAAGAAGGATGGCTCTTTAAGACCTTGTATTGGTTACCGCCTTCTTAATAAGATCACAGTCAAATTTCAGTATCCTTTGCCGCTGATGTCTGATTTGTTTGCTCGAATTAAGGGGGCTAGTTGGTTCACCAAGATAGATCTTCGAGGGGCGTATAATCTTGTGCGAATTAAACAGGGCGATGAATGGAAAACAGCATTTAATACGCCCGAGGGCCATTTTGAGTACCTGGTTATGCCATTCGGGCTTTCTAATGCTCCATCTGTGTTTCAGTCCTTTATGCATGACATCTTCCGAGAGAACCTGGATAGATTCATGATTGTATATTTGGATGACATTTTGGTCTTTTCGGATGATTGGGAGTCTCATGTGAAGAAGGTCAGAATGGTGTTCCAGGTCCTTCGTGCGAATTCCTTGTTTGTGAAGGGGTCAAAGTGTCTCTTTGGAGTTCAGAAGGTTTCATTTTTCGGTTTCATTTTTTCCCCTTCTACTATCGAGATGGACCCTGTTAAAGTTCAGGCCATTTATAATTGGACTCAGCCGACATCTGTGAAGAGCCTACAGAAGTTCCTGGGCTTTGCTAATTTTTACCGTCGCTTCATCGCTAATTTTTCTAGTATTGCTAAACCGTTGACTGATTTGACTAAGAAAGGTGCTGATGTGGTCAATTGGTCCTCTGCGGCTGTAGAGGCTTTTCAGGAGTTGAAGCGTCGTTTTTCTTCTGCCCCTGTGCTGTGCCAGCCAGATGTTTCGCTCCCGTTTCAGGTCGAGGTTGATGCTTCTGAGATTGGAGCAGGGGCTGTTTTGTCGCAAAGAAGTTCTGATGGCTCAGTGATGAAACCATGTGCCTTCTTTTCTAGAAAATTCTTGCCTGCTGAGCGCAATTATGATGTTGGCAATCGAGAGTTGTTGGCCATGAAGTGGGCATTCGAGGAGTGGCGACATTGGCTTGAAGGAGCTAAACATCGCATGGTGGTCTTGACGGATCACAAGAATTTGACTTATCTCGAGTCTGCCAAATGGTTGAATCCTAGACAGGCTCGATGGTCGCTCTTTTTCTCCCGTTTTGATTTTGTGGTTTCATACCTTCCGGGATCTAAGAATGTGAAGGCTGATGCCCTGTCAAGGAGTTTTGTGCCTGACTCTCCGGGTGTTCCGGAGCCGGCGGGTATTCTTAAAGAGGGGGTAATTTTGTCTGCCATCTCCCCTGATTTGCGGCGCGTGCTGCAGAAGTTTCAGGCTGATAGACCTGACCGTTGCCCAACGGAGAAACTGTTTGTCCCTGATAGATGGACTAGTAGAGTTATCTCTGAGGTTCATTGTTCGGTGTTGGCTGGTCATCCTGGAATCTTTGGTACCAGAGATTTGGTGGCTAGATCCTTTTGGTGGCCTTCTTTGTCACGGGATGTGCGTTCTTTTGTGCAGTCCTGTGGGACTTGTGCTCGGGCTAAGCCCTGCTGTTCTCGTGCCAGTGGGTTGCTTTTGCCCTTGCCGGTCCCGAAGAGGCCCTGGACGCATATTTCCATGGATTTTATTTCTGATCTCCCTGTTTCTCAAAGGATGTCGGTCATTTGGGTGGTTTGTGATCGCTTCTCTAAGATGGTCCATTTGGTACCCTTGTCTAAATTGCCTTCCTCCTCTGATTTGGTGCCATTGTTTTTCCAGCATGTGGTTCATTTGCATGGCATTCCGGAGAACATCGTCTCGGACAGAGGTTCCCAGTTTGTTTCAAGGTTTTGGCGGTCCTTTTGTGCTAAGATGGGCATTGATTTGTCTTTTTCTTCGGCTTTCCATCCTCAGACTAATGGCCAAACCGAACGAACTAATCAGACTTTGGAAACATATCTGAGATGCTTTGTTTCTGCTGATCAGGATGATTGGGTGTCCTTCTTGCCTTTGGCTGAGTTCGCCCTTAATAATCGGGCCAGCTCGGCTACTTTGGTTTCTCCTTTTTTCTGCAATTCTGGTTTCCATCCTCATTTCTCTTCAGGGCAGGTTGAGCCTTCGGACTGTCCTGGTGTGGATACTGTGGTGGACAGGTTGCAGCAGATTTGGACTCATGTTGTGGACAATTTGACATTGTCCCAGGAGAAGGCTCAACGTTTCGCTAACCGCCGGCGCTGTGTTGGTCCCCGACTTCGGGTTGGGGATTTGGTTTGGTTGTCATCTCGTCATGTTCCTATGAAGGTTTCCTCTCCTAAGTTTAAGCCTCGTTTCATTGGGCCATATAAGATTTCTGAAGTTCTTACTCCTGTGTCATTTCGTTTGGACCTTCCAGCTTCTTTTGCCATCCATAATGTGTTCCATAGGTCGTTGTTGCGGAGATACGTGGCGCCTATGGTTCCCTCCGTTGATCCTCCTGCCCCGGTGTTGGTCGAGGGGGTGTTGGAGTATGTGGTGGAGAAGATTTTGGATTCTCGTGTTTCAAGACGGAAACTCCAGTACCTGGTCAAGTGGAAGGGTTATGGTCAGGAAGATAATTCCTGGGTTTTTGCCTCTGATGTTCATGCTGCCGATTTAGTTCGTGCCTTTCATTTGGCTCACCCTGATCGGCCTGTGGGCTCTGGTGAGGGTTCGGTGACCCCTCCTCAAGGGGGGGGTACTGTTGTGAATTCTGTTGTCGAGCTCCCTCCTGTGGTCGTGAATGGTACTTCGGTGAGTTCTGTCCGTGGGCTCCCTCTGGTGGCTGTGAGTGGAGCTGCTGCTTCTGAGGTTCCTTACACAGGTGACATGGTTTATCCTTTGGTTGGCTGCTCTATTTAACTCCACTTAGATCGTTACTCCATGCCAGCTGTCAATGTTTCTGCATTGGTTCAGTTCGCTCTTGGATCTTTCTGTTGACCTGTCTACTCCAGCAGAAGCTAAGTTCCTGATAGTATCTAGTTTGTTCATTGTTTTCTTGTCCAGCTGGATATCATGATTTTGTCTTGCTAGCTGGAAGCTCTGGGATGCAGAGTGGCATCTCCGCACCGTTAGTCGGTGCGGATGTCTTTTTGCACACTCTGCGTGGTCTTTTGTAGTTTTTTGTGCTGATCGCAAAGCTACCTTTCCTATCCTCTGTCTATTTAGTAAGTCTGGCCTCCCTTTGCTGAAACCTGTTTCATTTCTGCGTTTGTGACTTTCATCTTTACTCACAGTCAATATATGTGGGGGGCTGCCTTTTCCTTTGGGGAATTTCTCTGAGGCAAGGTAGGCTTTATGTTCTATCTCTAGGGCTAGCTAGCTCTTAGGCTGTGACGAGGTGCCTAGGGAGTGTCAGGAGTGCTCCACGGCTATTTCTAGTGTGTGTGATAGGATTAGGGATTGCGGTCAGCAGAGCTCCCACATCCCAGAGCTTGTCCTGTGTGAGTTTTAACTATCAGGTCATTCCGGGTGCTCCTAACCACCAGGTCATAACAGATGGAGGCACTGTGGATTCCATAGGATCTGTGATCCGGCAGTGTCTGTCTTTTTAGGATTGCATAAAAGTGCCATCGGCTACAGTTTTGTGCATTTCTGAAAAGAAGGACACTGCTAAACAGAGGCTAGACAAGGTCCAGAATAACTCTGCTGCTCATCTGTCATGTCACTTAGAGATTTAAATGTAAACCCCGATGTAAGTGCTCATTGCAGAGTGCCAGATAAATGTGATCATAAATGTTATGTAATATGTTCCATATAAAAGATTCAACTCAATCCATAAAAAAGCAAGTCCCCACTCAGGTCTTTCACGTGTTAGCAGAAATATAGGGGCTTCCATGTTACTGGTAGTACAAAGATTCTGGAAAAGTGAAATGGCTCCTCGTCCCCCAAAAGAAATTCAGCAAATTTTCTGCTACCAAATCAAAATGCACCCCTCCCTTCAGTGCCCCAGAATGCCTAAACCACATTTAGCGCCCACATGTTTGGAATTTCTATAGTGATGAGAGCCCGCCTAATTTAAAGATGCATGCCTCCAGAAGCATGAGCTGGGCATAATGCACTAGTCTATACAACGGCAGTTTTGCAATAGTCACTCAACAACATCCACTACTGCTTGTTTCTGGAAAACACCTATGGAGTCAAAATCGTCACTACACCTTTAGATAAATTTCCAAAGGGATATAATTTTCAAAATGTGGTCAATTGAGGAGAGATTCTGCTTTTCTAGAACTTAGGGGCTATGTATTTGGAGTCTGCAAACTATTTTAGGAAAATCTGTGCTCCAAGAGTCAAGTAGCGCGCCATCCCTCCCGTGTCTCTCCATATGGCTAAGTAGTACTGTACAGCCACACATGGGGTGTTTCCACATTCAGTAGAAATTGTGGGACAAATTTTGGTGCCATTTTTACCATTTTCTCAGTATGAAAATGTAAAATTTGGGGCTAACACAATTTTGGTGGTAAGTTATGTTTGTGTAATTATATTTTCTTCGCTGCTAAATCGTATAAAATTCTGTGACACACCTTTGGTGTCAATATAATTACTGCACCCTAGATGAATTCAATGAGAGGTTTAGTTTGTAAAATAGGGTCACTTATAATGGGTCCTGTTGTTCTGGCACCTCTGGGGCTCTGCCAATGTAACATGGCACCCTGAAACCATTCCAGCAAAATCTGCACTGTAATATGGTGCTACTTCCCTTATGAGCTTTGCACTGTGCTTCAAAAGTAGTTTTCAACCACACATGGGTATTAGTGAACTCAGGAGAAATTGCAAAACAATTTTTTGAGGTTCAATTTCTCCTGTTACAGTTATGAAAATACAAAATTTGGAGCTAAAAAAGATTTTTGCGGGGAAAAATGTGATTTTTGTATTTTCATGGCTTAACATTATAAACTTCTGTGAAGCACCTGGGATTCAAGGTGTTAAATACACATCTACATAAGTTCCCTAAGGGGGCTAGTTTTCAAAATGATGTCACTTGTGGGGGGGTTTCCACTGTTTAGGTCCTGTACAGACCAAAAGTTTGGACACACCTTCTCATTTAAAGATTTTTCTGTATTTTCATGACTATGAAAATTGTACATTCACACTGAAGGCATCAAAACTATGAATTAAAACATGTGGAATTATATACTTAACAAAAAAGTGTGAAGCAACTGAAATTATGTCTTATATTCTAGGTTCTTCAAAGTAGCCACCTTTTGCTTTGATGACTGGTTTGCACACTCTTGGCATTCTCTTGATGAGCTTCAAGAGGTAGTCACCGGGAATGGTTTTCAATTCACAGGTGTGCCCTGTCAGGTTTAATAAGTGAGATTTCTTGCCTTATGAATGAGGTTGGGAACATCAGTTGTGTTGTGCAGAAGTCTGATGGATACACAGCTGATAGTCCTACTGAATAAACTGATAGAATTTGTATTATGGCAAGAAAAAAGCAGCTAAGTAAAGAAAAGCGAGTGGCCATCATTGCTTTAAGAAATGAAGGTCAGTCAGTCCGAAAAATTGGGAAAACTTTGAAAGTGTCCCCAAGTGCAGGGGCAAAAACCACCAATTAACCACTAGTCATATCAACACAATTTTACCACTATTATGAAGTATGATATGTCCTGAGAAAATATCCTCAGAATAAGTGGGATCCATTGAAGCGTTCCAGAGTTATAACCTCATAAATTGACAGTGGCCAGAATTGTAAAAATTAGCCTGGTCAGGAAGGTGAAAACAGGCTTCAGGTCAAAGGGGTTAAATGCTAAAACTGACCTGCCATTGTAATTCCCCAGGTTATTATGAGATTGCATATGCCAAACATGTATAGGTTCTTATTTATTGAAGTTTTGAAAAAAATCTAAAGTTTCACCTTAATTCACTGTTCTGTATTTAGTTTAACCTAATCGTTAAAATTTATTATATATACAGTTCTTCTAAATGCATACACACAATAATTCAAAGTGCCCCAAACATAAGAAGTAGGTTTTTATTAAATGAATCATATGCTGAAATCATTATAAAATAATCTTTGTGATATGCAGATTTGCTGAACAAATTTTAATGAATTTCTGCACTAGTCTTATTAAAAATCAAAGCCCAAACCAGGGAGCCGTTTTGGAAGGTGCCAGAACAGCTAAGAACAAAGCAAAGGACAAAAATCTCATTATTGTATTTATTGTATGTGTATTTACCAGCTCGAGAACAAATGAACATCACCACAAATAACTGCTTTCAAAGTTTTCTAATAAATACAAGGATACCATTTTGCCTTTTTCACACAATAATTATTCAACATTTTAACTTTTTTCCCAGTGCATTATAAATTATTTCATTTGCTTCTGAATCTTTTTAAAATAAATTTGCACTTCTGACAAATCTCTTCTTGCTTAGGGCTTTTTTAATTTCTCGCTGTTCTTTTTGTGTATAACACATGGGATGGATATGGGATGTGTTTCAATTCCTAAATTCTTAAATCCAACCAGAAAAGTAAATTATTACTTTAGTAAAACACCTTGATTTTTACAATTAAGTTGCTGAATCCTTAGTTTTTATTCCCAATTAACTATCTATAGGTACGTCTACCATCAACGATCACTTACATGTAAGCCAATTAGTGGTCATTGACTCTCCTGCTTAGGCTGACCGCTCTTCCATATGCTCAGAACAGTTGGTAATACAAACATTTATTCACAGAAGGTGAAAAAAGTGTCAGAGAACCTCCAAAAGCAGATGAGTGGAAGCATGTGACCAAAAGAAGCAAGAAGACCATGGAGAAATCACCAACCACACAACTGAAGAACCGATATCAAATCTTTGTAGAGGATGAAGATGGCACACCTAAGAATGAAGCAATACCAGCAAGCAAAAAAGAAAAGGGCACACAGCAACAAGTGACAGCAAAAAGTACAGCCAAGAAGCAACGAAGAGTGGTGGTGGTGGGAGACTCACTACTGAGAGGCACAGAAGCAGCCATCTGCAGACCGGACATAACTGCAAGAGAAGTATGCTGCCTTCCAGGTGCGATGATCAAGGATGTGACCGATAGGATACCAAAGCTCTTCAGCTCCAAGGACGTCCACCCATTTCTTCTGATACATGTTGGCACCAATGACACGGCAAGGAAGGACCTACCGACAATCTGCAAGGACTTTGAAGAGTTGGGGAAGAAAGTAAAGGAACTGGATGCACAGGTAGTTTTTTCTTCTATCCTTCCAGTAGACGGGCATGGCACCAGGAGATGGAACAGGATCCTTGATGCAAACAACTGGCTAAGACGATGGTGCAGACAACAAGGATTTGGATTCCTGGACCACGGTGTGAATTACTGGTATGATGGACTCCTCGCCAGAGACGGACTACACCTCAACAAACCTGGGAAACACACATTCGCCAGAAGACTCGCTACACTCATCAGGAGGGCGTTAAACTAGAAGAAGAGGGGACGGGAAGAAAAACATTAGACTCGAACAAAGACGACCCAGGAAAACATACTCAGAAGGGAGGTAAGAACATTTCTAAAACAATCCACAGCGAGGAGATTGGAACAAAACAAAATCCTCTAAACTGCATGCTCGCAAACGCCAGAAGCCTGACAAACAAGATGGAAGAACTAGAAGCAGAAATATCTACAGGTAACTTTGACATAGTGGGAATAACCGAGACATGGTTAGATGAAAGCTATGACTGGGCAGTTAACTTACAGGGTTACAGTCTGTTTAGAAAGGATCGCAAAAATCGGAGAGGAGGAGGGGTTTGTCTCTATGTAAAGTCTTGTCTAAAGTCCACTTTAAGGGAGGATATTAGCGAAGGGAATGAGGATGTCGAGTCCATATGGGTTGAAATTCATGGAGGGAAAAATGGTAACAAAATTCTCATTGGGGTCTGTTACAAACCCCCAAATATAACAGAAAGCATGGAAAGTCTACTTCTAAAGCAGATAGATGAAGCTGCAACCCATAATGAGGTCCTGGTTATGGGGGACTTTAACTACCCGGATATTAACTGGGAAACAGAAACCTGTGAAACCCATAAAGGCAACAGGTTTCTGCTAATAACCAAGAAAAATTATCTTTCACAATTGGTGCAGAATCCAACCAGAGGAGCAGCACTTTTAGACCTAATACTATCTAATAGACCTGACAGAATAACAAATCTGCAGGTGGTTGGGCATTTAGGAAATAGCGACCACAATATTGTGCAGTTTCACCTGTCTTTCACTAGGGGGACTTGTCAGGGAGTCACAAAAACATTGAACTTTAGGAAGGCAAAGTTTGACCAGCTTAGAGATGCCCTTAATCTGGTAGACTGGGACAATATCCTCAGAAATGAGAATACAGATAATAAATGGGAAATGTTTAAGAACATCCTAAATAGGCAGTGTAAGCGGTTTATACCTTGTGGGAATAAAAGGACTAGAAATAGGAAAAACCCAATGTGGCTAAACAAAGAAGTAAGACAGGCAATTAACAGTAAAAAGAAAGCATTTGCACTACTAAAGCAGGATGGCACCATTGAAGCTCTAAAAAACTATAGGGAGAAAAATACTTTATCTAAAAAACTAATTAAAGCTGCCAAAAAGGAAACAGAGAAGCACATTGCTAAGGAGAGTAAAACTAATCCCAAACTGTTCTTCAACTATATCAATAGTAAAAGAATAAAAACTGAAAATGTAGGCCCCTTAAAAAATAGTGAGGAAAGAATGGTTGTAGATGACGAGGAAAAAGCTAACATATTAAACACCTTCTTCTCCACGGTATTCACGGTGGAAAATGAAATGCTAGGTGAAATCCCAAGAAACAATGAAAACCCTATATTAAGGGTCACCAATCTAACCCAAGAAGAGGTGCGAAATCGGCTAAATACGATTAAAATAGATAAATCTCCGGGTCCGGATGGCATACACCCACGAGTACTAAGAGAACTAAGTAATGTAATAGATAAACCATTATTTCTTATATTTAGTGACTCTATAGCGACAGGGTCTGTTCCGCAGGACTGGCGCATAGCAAATGTGGTGCCAATATTCAAAAAGGGCTCTAAAAGTGAACCTGGAAATTATAGGCCAGTAAGTCTAACCTCTATTGTTGGTAAAATATTTGAAGGGTTTCTGAGGGATGTTATTCTGGATTATCTCAATGAGAATAACTGTTTAACTCCATATCAGCATGGGTTTATGAGAAATCGCTCCTGTCAAACCAATCTAATCAGTTTTTATGAAGAGGTAAGCTATAGGCTGGACCACGGTGAGTCATTGGACGTGGTATATCTCGATTTTTCCAAAGCGTTTGATACCGTGCCGCACAAGAGGTTGGTACACAAAATGAGAATGCTTGGTCTGGGGGAAAATGTGTGTAAATGGGTTAGTAACTGGCTTAGTGATAGAAAGCAGAGGGTGGTTATAAATGGTATAGTCTCTAACTGGGTCGCTGTGACCAGTGGGGTACCGCAGGGGTCAGTATTGGGACCTGTTCTCTTCAACACATTCATTAATGATCTGGTAGAAGGTTTACACAGTAAAATATCGATATTTGCAGATGATACAAAACTATGTAAAGCAGTTAATACAAGAGAAGATAGTATTCTGCTACAGATGGATCTGGATAAGTTGGAAACTTGGGCTGAAAGGTGGCAGATGAGGTTTAACAATGATAAATGTAAGGTTATACACATGGGAAGAGGGAATCAATATCACCATTACACACTGAACGGGAAACCACTGGGTAAATCTGACAGGGAGAAGGACTTGGGGATCCTAGTTAATGATAAACTTACCTGGAGCAGCCAGTGCCAGGCAGCAGCTGCCAAGGCAAACAGGATCATGGGGTGCATTAAAAGAGGTCTGGATACACATGATGAGAGCATTATACTGCCTCTGTACAAATCCCTAGTTAGACCGCACATGGAGTACTGTGTCCAGTTTTGGGCACCGGTGCTCAGGAAGGATATAATGGAACTAGAGAGAGTACAAAGGAGGGCAACAAAATTAATAAAGGAGATGGGAGAACTACAATACCCAGATAGATTAGCGAAATTAGGATTATTTAGTCTAGAAAAAAGACGACTGAGGGGCGATCTAATAACCATGTATAAGTATATAAGGGGACAATACAAATATCTCGCTGAGGACCTGTTTATACCAAGGAAGGTGACGGGCACAAGGGGGCATTCTTTGCGTCTGGAGGAGAGAAGGTTTTTCCACCAACATAGAAGAGGATTCTTTACTGTTAGGGCAGTGAGAATCTGGAATTGCTTGCCTGAGGAGGTGGTGATGGCAAACTCAGTCGAGGGGTTCAAGAGAGGCCTGGATGTCTTCCTGGAGCAGAACAATATTGTATCATACAATTATTAGGTTCTGTAGAAGGACGTAGATCTGGGTATTTATTATGATGGAATATAGGCTGAACTGGATGGACAAATGTCTTTTTTCGGCCTTACTAACTATGTTACTATGTTACTATGTATGTTACATAGCATATCATTGTTCTCGGCAGCACATGGTAAGATAGAATTAAAGTACATATATAAGACAGATGTAAACTACACATAAGATAGACCTAAACTACACGTATGATGGACCTAAACTTCACATATGAAAAGATAGACCTTAACTGCACATATGACAAAAAAACCTAAACTACACATAAGCTAAGATAAATGTAAGCTCTATATGTGTTGAGATAGACCTAAATGACATATATGATAAGATCGAATTAAAGTACATATATGATAAGACACATCTAAACTACATGTAAGATTAGATAGACCTAAACTTCTGTACATATATGATAAGATAGACCTAAAATACACATAAAGTAAGATAGACCTAAACTACTGTACATGCAGTATATGATAAGATAAACCTAAACTACACACTTGATAAGATAGACCTAAACTAGACATAAGATAGACGTAGACTGCATATATGATAATATAGACCTAAAGTACATATAGGATAAGATAGACTTAAACTATACATATGTGTTATGACCTGGTGGTCAGGACAATAATGGACCTGGTGGTTAAGAGCACACGGAATGACCTGATAGTCACTGATAATAAGGACGAGCTCTGGGACGTGGGAACTCTGCTGACCGCAATGTCTAAACCTATCAACCACACTAGAAATAGCCGTGGATTGCGCCTAACGCTCCCTAGGCAACTCGGCACAGCCTAAGAAACTAGCTAGCCCTGAAGACAGAAAAATAAAGCCTACCTTGCCTCAGAGAAATTCCCCAAAGGAAAAGGTAGCCCCCCCACATATAATGACTGTGAGTAAAGATGAAAATACAAACACAGAAATGAAATAGATTAAGCAAAGTGAGGCCCGACTTACTGAACAGACCGAGGATAGGAAAGGTTACTTTGCGGTCAGCACAAAAACCTACAAAAAGACCACGCAGAGGGCGCAAAAAGACCCTCCGCACCGACTCACGGTGCGGAGGCGCTCCCTCTGCGTCCCAGAGCTTCCAGCAAGCAAGAAAACAAATTAAATAGCAAGCTGGACAGAAAAATAGCAAACCAAAGAAATACAAGCTGGAACATAGCTTCTGATGGGAAGACAGGTCACAAGAACGATCCAGGAGTGAACTAGACCAATACTGGAACATTGACAGGTGGCCTGGAGCAAAGATCTAAGTGAAGTTAAATAGAGCAGCAGCTAACGAATTAACCTCGTCACCTGTGTAAGGAAACTCAGAAACACCCACCAGAGGAAGTCCATGGACAGAACCAGCCGAAGTACCATTCATGACCACAGGAGGGAGCCCGACAACAGAATTCACAACACATATGATAATATACAGTAGATCTAAAGTGCACAAATGAAAATATTGACCTAAACTGTACATATGATAAACTAGACCTAGACTAGACACATATGGTAAGATAGACAGACCAAAACTACATATATTATAAGACAGACTTAATCTTCGCATGAAGTAGGATATACACCAGTATATACATACATAAAAGTTTTCATACATACAGTTGTGCTCAAACGTTTACATATCCCGGCAGAATTTTGGGTTTCTTGGCCTTTTTTCAAAGAATATGAATGATAACACCAAACCTTTCTCTCCACTCATGGTTAGCGGTTGGGTGAAGCCATTTATTGTCAAACTACTGTGTTTTCTCTTTTTAAATCATAATGACAACCGAAAACATCCAAATAACCTTGATCCAAAGTTCACATATCCTGGTGATTTTGGCCTGATAACATGCACAAACGTTGACACAAATGGGTTTGACCTGTTTACTTGTAATCACTGTGTGTGCATAAAAGCTGAGTCAGTTTCTGGGATGCAGACAGACTCTTTCATCTTTCATCCAGAAATACAGCAAAAAGGCAGAGATGCTTACCTGCCCAGGCCTCCAAACAAATGCAGGATGCAGTGGACCCATATAGTTAAGATGTCAGTAACACAGGTGCAAGAATACCGATGAGGCAACCGCTCACAGCCTACTGTACCAAGTCTTGGAAGGGGCAGTTGTTTGGTTTATTAATGTACAATAAAGACTTGTATGTGGCGCCGTTCACACTATGGCAATACACAGCATCCAGGTGAAAAATCTAGTAGTTACACACTTCTATTAGATCAGGCGGGCTGCCCAGCGCTATAAAAATGCATCCTATGCGAACAGACACCACAGTTTACAAGACAAAATGGGCCCAACTGCAACCTGAAAAAAGTACAAAGAACACATATAAAAATGTGAGGTATAAAATTAATATTTTGGCCAAAATACGTAAGCTCGTCACCCCCGTCAAGGGTTCCCACGATTATGAGTTCTAACTCTAAACAGCAATAGCACAAAAAGGGGACTTGAAAATCCCCCAAAAATACAGCAAAAAGGCAGAGATCCTTACCTGCTTGGGCCTCCAAACAAATGTTAGTGCATTTGTTTGGAGGCCTGGGCAGGTAAGGATCTCTGCCTTTTTGTTGTATTTTTTTGTGCAAAATTTAGTTAAGTACCTTATATTATTTTCATTCATTATTGCTGTTTATTTATTTATTGCAGGGTGTTTGCTTATTCTGTCTCTCTCCTGGGTTTTGTTTATCTGCGGCTCTACCAAACTTGACAGCTACCTGTTCGTTATTATCTAACCTCACAACCAGAGCTGGCACTGCCAGGCCTCAATGTCCAGCACTGCCCTCTGCCCACCCACTGCACACTCATTTACTGTCAGCAGTCTACCCCATCACTGACCTCTATCATCACTCCAGTGTTAGAAATAACAGAGCAGTGTCCTGTGTCCTCATGTGTGGAAAGCAGCACAATCATTATAGTCCACATCACATCCACAGTGGTGCTAGAGCTTCAGATGTCTACACATCATATCCACAGTGGTGATAGAGCCTCACATGTCCCCACAATGTATTCAAAGGGAATTTGTAGTTATACTCCGTGCTGCCACAAGGATAAACTCAGGAAAAGTGTCAAGGATTGACAGTGGTTTATTCTACGCGTTTCGGGGTCTCATGCCCCCTTCATCAGGATATTCTATAGGTGTCTTTTGGTTGTGGATGACCTGTGGATCTGCAGCAGCCGCCAACTTTTATGCTTTTATCTCATCCTTACCAGGTTGGCAAACTTTACTAACATGGATAAGACTCTTTTTCGCTTTTCTGTCTCCCTATTTTTTTGCAATAAATAAATGTCCCCACAATGGTAATAGAGCTTCACATGTCCCCACATCACATCCACAGTGGTGATAGAGCTTCCCATGTCTCCACATCACATCCACAGTGGTGATAGAGCTTCACATGTCTCTACATCACATCCACAGTGGTGATAGAGCCTCACATGTCCCCACATCACATCTACAGTGGTGATAGAGCTTCTGATGTCTCCACATCACATCCACCGTGGTGATAGAGCTTCACATGTCTCCACATCACATCCACAGTGATGATAGAGCTTCACATGTCTTCACATCCACAGTACAATCCTGTAGAATGTCCCATAATCCTGTAGAATGTAAGCCCGCAAGGGCAGGGTCCTCTTCCCTCTATATCAGTCTGCCATTGTTAGTTTTGTTTACTGTAAGTGATATTTGTATTTTGATGTAACCCCTTCTCATGTACAGCACCATGGAATTAATGGTGCTATATAAATAAATAATAATAATAGTGATAGAGCTTCACATGTCTCCACATGAAATACACGGTAGTGATAGAGCTTTACATGTCGCCACTAGTGTTGAACATTCCGATACCGCAAGTATCGGATATCGGCCGATATTAGCGGTATCGGAATTCCGATACCGAGTTCCGATACTTTCAGTATATCAGATACCGGAATCAGAAGTTCCCATAATTCAAACAGCCAGAATTCAGCCAATGAGGAATGATTAGAAGTGTGGGCACTTCCTGTTCTGCAAGGTAGGCATGTAACTACTGGCATGGCTGTGATTGGCTGCTGAAATGATGTCATGATGCACTATACGAGTCGCTGCTGCCATTTTGGGTTCACTCTGCTGTGAATTCAGTTAGGGACAGGACGCTGTATTCTGACTGAGGGCCAGTTTAGAGATAGTGATTTGCATCATTGTGCTTTACCAGGCTAATTTAGCAACCGCTGTGTGAGAACCTTGTTTTTGCCTTGCAGCGCTGTTCACAGGTGTCTGCTAGGTCTCTGTGTGAGTGCAGCTCACTCTGTAGTCTGTTCTACCGCCACAACCGGTTGTAGTCAGCTCAGGGTGCGTCACTGCCTCATACCGTTCCATTGTCTGTTTCTTAATTAGTGCAGCCTGCTGCACATTTGTTCAAATTTATCCTATTAGTGGCTTTCCATCCGTATCCTGCTAGAATGTGGAAAAACCCTATATAGGAGTACATAGAGGAGCTTTTTTGGCCTTGCAGCACCATTCATGGCTGTCTGCACGGTCTGTGTGTGAGTGCAGCTCACTCTGTAGTCTGTTCTGCAAAAAAAAAAATTAATTCAGTTCACCAAACACACCACTTTACAGTTGTGTAGGCCACATTAGCTCATATAAAAGTCTAGTCCACACTTTTGAAAATTAGTGTTTCTTATACCTGTTAGGAGCTGTTCAGGAATAAGCACACTAAGCCCTTAGTACTTTTCTGCCTATCTTTATCAGTCTACCAAGATGAAGAAGGCAGGGAGTAAGGCACGTGGGCATGGAGCAGGGAGAGGATGTGGGGATTCTGTCCCTGCTGCGGGCACCCGTGACTCATCATCACCCAGTTTCAGCAGGGAACAGTCCTTCATGCGCAGCTTTGTAGGAGATCGCCATACCCCGCTGCTGCGGGAAGAACAAATTGAAGCCGTTGTCGGATGGATGGCAGCTAACGCATCAACTTCAATTAGTGCCACATCCTCTCAGGCACAGAGCACTGGAGAGCACCCATCTATCTCTTCACCACCTGCCAAATTGCCCAGGCAGTCAGAAAGCCCAAGACAGGAGCCATCTCTACTTCTGTTCTCTAAATCTCTTGGCTTGGAAAGAGGGGGCCAGCCAAGCAGCATTGGAGAAATGGAAGAAGAGGCAGTATGCAGTGATGCCCAACAGCTTTGTCTCTCTGATTCTGAAGAGGCGGGTGGGCCAATGCCTCCGGTCAGCACACCTCAATACGCATCTGATGATGAGACTCAGATGCCACTTTCAGGTGCGTACTATGCTGCCGAGACTACACAGGAGAAGCAGTTGGTGGAAGAGGGTAGTGTAGATGATGAGCTTCTTGACCCATCATGGCGTGAGGTACAGGAAGGTGGTGGGAGCAGCTCTGAGGAAGAGATTCCCCGAGCGGCCCAAAGAGGGAGAAGGAGGGGGAAGACTGCGGTGCCTGTAGCCTCCACTTGGGCACCCATTAGGAGCATGCCTCTTAAAAAGCCAAAACGGGTGCTCCCAAGACATACAGTACCTGGTCCTTTTTTGACACAGTTGCAGATGACATTTGCTTAGTCAAATGCAAGTTGTGTCATCAGAAAGTCAAAAGAGGGAAAAGTGTCAGCAACCTCAATACCACAAATATGTGGAAACATGTGCAGACCAAGCACATGGTGGAGTTACAAAAACACACTGAAGACCTGGGCCAACCAACAGCGGCAGCTACCACTGTTGTGAATTCTGTGATCAAGCTCCCTCCTGTGGTCACGAGTGGTACTGCGGCTTCTGAGTTTCCTTCCTCAGGTGATGAGGTTAAGTCGTTAGGTGCTGCTCTATTTAACTCCACCTAGTGCTTTGATCCTGGCCTCCAGTCAATGTTCTAGTATTGGTCTTGCTTCCTCCTGGATCGTTCCTGTGGCCTGTCTGCTCAGCATAAGCTAAGTTCTGCTTGTGTTACTTTTGTTGCTATATTTTCTGTCCAGCTTGCATTATTGGTTTTTCTTGCTTGCTGGAAGCTCTGAGACGCAGAGGGAGCACCTCCGTACCGTTAGTCGGTGCGGAGGGTCTTTTTGCCCCTCTGCGTGGTTGTTTGTAGGTTTTTGTGTTGACCGCAAAGCTATCTTTCCTATCCTCGGTCTATTCAGTAAGTCGGGCCTCACTTTACTTAATCTATTTCATCTCTGTGTTTGTGTTTTCATCTTACTCACAGTCAGTATATGTGGGGGGCTGCCTTTTCCTTTGGGGAATTTCTCTGAGGCAAGGTAGGCTTATTTTTCTGTCTTCAGGCCTAGCTAGTTTCTCAGGCTGTGCCGAGTTGCATAGGGAGCGTTAGGCGTAATCCACGGCTACCTCTAGTGTGGTGTGATAGGATTAGGGATTGCGGTCAGCAGAGTTCCCACGTCTCAGAGCTCGTCCTATGTTTTTTTGGTTATTGTCAGGTCACTTTGTGTGCTCTGAACTTCAAGGTCCATTGTGGTTCTGAATTACCTATTCATAACAGTACTGGAGGCCCAAAGTACTATGCTTCTCAATAGAGGGAAAAAAGAAGTTCTGAGACCATTTTTTTTTCTTTGCACTGTGTTTTGCCTTTTTTTTCCCCTAGACATTTGGGTGGTTCAGGACACAGGTGTGGTGATGGACATTAAAGGTCTGTCTTCATGTGTGGATCTTCTCACTGCAAGAGTACAAAATATTCAAGACTTTGTGGCTCAGAATTCTATGTTAGAACCAAGAATTCCTATTCCTGATTTGTTTTCTGGAGATAGAGCTAAATTTCTGAGTTTCAAAAATAATTGCAAACTGTTTCTGGCAGTGAAACCTCGCTCCTCTGGTGACCCAGTTCAACAAGTTAAGATCATTATTTCTTTATTACGTGGCGACCCTCAAGACTGGGCATTTTCCCTTGCGTCAGGAGATCCTGCATTATGTAATATTGATGCGTTTTTTCTGGCACTCGGATTACTGTACGATGAACCTAATTCAGTGGATCAGGCAGAGAAAAATTTGCTGGCTCTGTGTCAGGGTCAGGATGAGATAGAGATTTATTGTCAGAAGTTTAGAAAGTGGTCTGTGCTCACTCAATGGAATGAATGTGCTTTGGCAGCAATCTTCAGAAAGGGTCTCTCTGAAGCCCTTAAGGATGTCATGGTGGGATTTCCTATGCCTGCTGGTCTGAATGAGTCTATGTCTTTGGCCATTCAGATCGGTCGACGCTTGCGTGAGCGTAAATCTGTGCACCATTTGGCGGTATTATCTGAGCATAAACCTGAGCCTATGCAATGCGATAGGACTTTGACCAGAGCTGAAAGGCAGGAACACAGACGTCAGAATGGGCTGTGTTTCTACTGTGGTGATTCCACTCATGCTATCTCCGATTGTCCTAAGCGCACTAAACGGTTCGCTAAGTCTGCCACCATTGGTACGGTACAGTCGAAATTTCTTTTGTCCGTTACTTTGATCTGCTCTTTGTCTTCCTATTCTGTCATGGCATTTGTGGATTCAGGCGCTGCCCTGAATTTGATGGACTTGGAGTTTGCTAGGCGCTGTGGGTTTGTCTTGGAGCCCTTGCAGTGTCTTATTCCATTGAGAGGAATTGATGCTACGCCTTTGGCCAAGAATAAGCCTCAGTATTGGACCCAGCTGACTATGTGCATGGCTCCTGCGCACCAGGAGGATATTCGCTTTCTGGTGTTGCAAAATCTGCATGATGTGGTCGTGTTGGGGTTGCCATGGCTACAAGTCCATAACCCAGTATTAGATTGGAAATCAATGTCTGTGTCCAGCTGGGGTTGTTAGGGGGTACATGGTGATGTTCCATTTCTGTCTATCTCATCATCCACACCTTCTGAGGTCCCAGAGTTCTTGTCTGATTACCGGGATGCATTCGATGAGCCCAAGTCCAATGCCCTACCTCCGCATAGGGATTGTGATTGTGCTATCGAGTTGATTCCTGGTAGTAAGTTTCCTAAGGGTCGACTCTTTAATTTATCTGTACCAGAGCACGCCGCTATGTGGAGTTACGTAAAAGAATCCTTGGAGAAGGGTCATATTCGGCCGTCGTCATCGCCATTGGGAGCAGGGTTCTTTTTTGTGGCCAAGAAGGATGGTTCGCTGAGACCTTGTATTGATTACCGCCTTCTAAATAAAATCACGGTCAAATTTAAGTACCCCTTGCCGCTGCTATCTGATTTGTTTGCTCGGATTAAGGGGGCTAGTTGGTTCACCAAGATAGATCTTCGTGGTGCATATAATCTTGTGCGTATTAAACAGGGCGATGAATGGAAAACTGCATTTAATACGCCCGAGGGCCATTTTGAGTACCTAGTTATGCCATTCAGACTTGCCAATGCTCCATCAGTATTTCAGACCTTTATGCATGACATCTTCCGAGAGTACCTGGATAAATTCCTGATTGTATACTTGGATGATATTTTGGTCTTCTCGGATGATTGGGAGTCTCATGTGAAGCAGGTCAGAATGGTGTTCCAGGTCCTGCGTGCTAATTCTTTGTTTGTGAAGGGATCAAAGTGTCTCTTTGGTGTTCAGAAGGTTTCATTTTTGGGGTTCATTTTTTCCCCTTCTACCATCGAGATGGACCCTGTTAAGGTCCAGGCCATTTATGATTGGACTCAGCCGACATCTCTGAAGAGTCTGCAAAAGTTCCTTGGCTTTGCTAATTTTTATCGTCGCTTCATCTGTAATTTTTCTAGTATTGCTAAACCATTGACCGATTTGACCAAGAAGGGTGCTGATGTGGTCAATTGGTCTTCTGCTGCTGTGGAAGCTTTTCAAGAGTTAAAGCGTCGTTTTTCTTCTGCCCCTGTGTTGTGTCAACCAGATGTTTCGCTTCCGTTCCAGGTTGAGGTTGATGCTTCTGAAATTGGAGCGGGGGCTGTTTTGTCGCAAAGAGGTGCTGATTGCTCGGTGATGAAGCCATGCGCGTTCTTTTCCAGGAAGTTTTCGCCTGCTGAGCGAAATTATGATGTTGGCAATCGAGAGTTGCTGGCCATGAAGTGGGCATTCGAGGAGTGGCGTCATTGGCTTGAAGGAGCTAAGCATCGCGTGGTGGTCTTGACTGATCACAAGAACTTGACTTATCTCGAGTCTGCCAAACGGTTGAATCCTAGACAGGCTCGTTGGTCGCTGTTTTTCTCCCGTTTTGACTTTGTGGTTTCGTACCTTCTGGGCTCTAAAAATGTGAAGGCGGATGCCCTGTCTAGTAGTTTTGTGCCCGACTCTCCGGGTTTGCCTGAGCCGGCGGGTATTCTCAAAGAGGGAGTAATTGTGTCTGCCATCTCCCCTGATTTGCGGCGGGTGCTGCAAAAATTTCAGGCTAATAAACCTGATCGTTGCCCAGCAGAGAAACTGTTTGTCCCTGATAGATGGACTAGTAGAGTTATCTCTGAGATTCATTGCTCAGTGTTGGCTGGGCATCCTGGAATCTTTGGTACCAGAGATTTGGTGGCTAGATCCTTCTGGTGGCCGTCTTTGTCGCGGGATGTGCGTTCTTTTGTGCAGTCCTGTGGGACTTGTGCTCGGGCTAAGCCCTGCTGTTCTCGTGCCAGTGGGTTGCTTTTGCCCTTGCCGGTCCCGAAGAGGCCCTGGACGCATATTTCTATGGATTTTATTTCGGATCTCCCTGTCTCTCAAAAGATGTCGGTCATTTGGGTGGTTTGTGATCGCTTTTCTAAGATGGTCCATTTGGTACCCTTGTCTAAATTACCTTCCTCCTCTGATTTGGTGCCATTGTTCTTCCAGCATGTGGTTCGTTTACATGGCATTCCAGAGAACATCGTTTCTGACAGAGGTTCCCAGTTTGTTTCGAGGTTTTGGCGAGCCTTTTGTGCTAGGATGGGCATTGATTTGTCTTTTTCCTCGGCTTTCCATCCTCAGACAAATGGCCAGACTGAACGAACCAATCAGACCTTGGAAACATATCTGAGATGTTTTGTTTCTGCTGATCAGGATGATTGGGTGTCCTTTTTGCCGTTGGCTGAGTTCGCTCTTAATAATCAGGCCAGCTCGTCTACCTTGGTTTCACCATTTTTCTGCAATTCTGGGTTCCATCCTCGTTTCTCTTCAGGGCAGGTTGAGTCTTCGGACTGTCCTGGTGTGGATACTGTGGTGGACAGGTTGCAGCGGATTTGGACTCATGTAGTGGACAATTTGACCTTGTCCCAGGAGAAGGCTCAACGTTTCGCTAATCGCAGACGCTGTGTGGGTCCCCGACTTCGTGTTGGGGATTTGGTTTGGTTGTCATCTCGTTATATTCCGATGAAGCTTTCCTCTCCTAAGTTTAAGCCTCGTTTCATTGGTCCGTATAGGATTTCTGAGGTTCTTAATCCTGTGTCTTTTCGTTTGACCCTTCCAGATTCTTTTTCCATCCATAACGTATTCCATAGGTCATTGTTGCGGAGATACGTGGCGCCTGTGGTTCCATCTGTTGATCCTCCTGCTCCCGGTTTTGGTGGAGGGGGAGTTGGAGTATATAGTGAAGAAGATTTTTGATTCTCGTGTTTCGAGACGGAAACTCCAGTATCTGGTTAAGTGGAAGGGTTATGGCCAGGAAGATAATTCCTGGGTCTTTGCCTCTGATGTCCATGCTGCCGATCTTGTTCGTGCCTTTCATGTGGCTCATCCTGGTCGGCCTGGGGGCTCTGGTGAGGGTTCGGTGACCCCTCATCAAGTGGGGGGTACTGTTGTGAATTCTGTGATCAAGCTCCCTCCTGTGGTCACGAGTGGTACTGCGGCTTCTGAGTTTCCTTCCTCAGGTGATGAGGTTAAGTCGTTAGGTGCTGCTCTATTTAACTCCACCTAGTGCTTTGATCCTGGCCTCCAGTCAATGTTCTAGTATTGGTCTTGCTTCCTCCTGGATCGTTCCTGTGGCCTGTCTGCTCAGCATAAGCTAAGTTCTGCTTGTGTTACTTTTGTTGCTCTATTTTCTGTCCAGCTTGCTTTATTGGTTTTTCTTGCTTGCTGGAAGCTCTGAGACGCAGAGGGAGCACCTCCGTACCATTAGTCGGTGCGGAGGGTCTTTTTGCCCCTCTGCGTGGTTGTTTGTAGGTTTTTGTGTTGACCGCAAAGCTATCTTTCCTATCCTCGGTCTATTCAGTAAGTCGGGCCTCACTTTGCTTAATCTATTTCATCTCTGTGTTTGTGTTTTCATCTTACTCACAGTCATTATATGTGGGGGGCTGCCTTTTCCTTTGGGGAATTTCTCTGAGGCAAGGTAGGCTTATTTTTCTGTCTTCAGGCCTAGCTAGTTTCTCAGGCTGTGCCGAGTTGCATAGGGAGCGTTAGGCGCAATCCACGGCTACCTCTAGTGTGGTGGGATAGGATTAGGGATTGCGGTCAGCAGAGTTCCCACGTCTCAGAGCTCGTCCTATGTTTTTTGGTTATTGTCAGGTC
Organism: Ranitomeya imitator; assembly: GCF_032444005.1. NCBI lineage: Eukaryota > Metazoa > Chordata > Amphibia > Anura > Dendrobatidae > Ranitomeya > Ranitomeya imitator. Next base: position 132,023,973 of record NC_091289.1, on the reverse strand, counting down.
ACTTGGTGTGCTCTGAACTTCAAGGTCCATTGTGGTTCTGAATTACATATTCATAACATACCACCTCTTCAGCTCGTGTTGTTGCCTCTTCCTTCAGCTCACACACAGCTGGTTCGGCTTCCTCCCAGGATCGCCATGGAAGAACCTCTGGCACTGTTGTCCAGAGACCCAGTGTAATTCCTCCCACAGCACCACGTTCCCAGTCATTCTCACACTCCCAGACCAGTCTACAGACATTGGTAGCACAGGCATGGGAAAAAAGGCGGCTATTCTCGGAAAACCACCCCCGAGCACAGGCTCTGAATGCTGGCATTGCAAAACTACTGTCCCTTGAAATGCTGTCATTCAGGCTGGGGGAGACTGACACCTTCCGTAACTTGATGGCATTGGCAGTTCCACAATATAACGTGTCCAGCCGCTTTTATTTCAGCAGGCAAGCCGTCCCTGCCCTGCAAAAGCATGTGAAGGGAAACATTAAACATGCGCTACTAAACGCCGTCAGTAGCAAGGTCCACCTCACCACCAATGCGTGCACCAGTCACCATGGACATGGACGATACCTGTCCCTCACTGCCCATTGGGTCAATGTTGTGGAGCCGGGTACAGATCTTGCGAGTGGCGCTGTACATGTTATGCCAACTCCAAGGATTGCAGAAATCCAGTCTGTACACATTGCCTCCTCCTCATACTCCAGTTCCTCAGAATCATCGCTGCAAAAACAAGGATTAAAAAAAGAGTTTAGTTGTGTACGTTCTCTTCTATCTATCTTGAAAGTGACACTGTGGAGTGTGTCTGTAAATGAGATCTGGCGCTGAAGCAGAAATGCTATTATTTTCTGTATCATTTGGGGTCCCAGGGGGTGGACCCCCATCAAGTAATGGCATATTCTATATTCTTTATGTTAACACTTTGCAATGAGTGTGGGGGATATTGACTGCATATTAAGCCTTCTACTTTTAACCATTATTTTCACATATTTATTGAAAAATATAAGCAAACGCAGAAGTTTAGAAGTCAATGGAAGATGCAAGGTTCACTTATCAGAATTAGGATTACCTGTAATGGGACTATTTCATTGTTCTTTGCTGTGCTGTATGCTGATTTGAATGCCAGTATGCATTTACCAAGGCATTATCGTTTGTCAATGTTGATATTAATATGTCCTAATCCTCTGTATGCCGTGCGGACAGCTCTTTCGGCATTAGACAACAGCATACCTCTGGCAGGATGAGGGTTACATTTTGGCATTTCATGTACACAGGCTGGATAAAGCCTCACAGATAATATTTACAATATCACAGTGGTTCCGTTTTGCTCCCACACTTGATGCATTAAATCTGCATTATGAAACCCAACGTGGATTTGCCTGATGATGGACTGTGCAGAACACAGCTCAGCAGAGAGCTTTCGGTGCCTTCATAATAAAGGGCTGATGAATATTTGACCTTCCTTTCAGACTGGGCCCAATAGCAAATATCTCAGCTTTCCCCAGAGACGGATGTTCATTTAAATGCGTCCTGCAGGTTTTTCCTAGGATGAAAATGTTCAGGTTATGAATTACCTATTTCCCAGTACAGTTACCTTCCAGAGATGGATATGCTAATGTAAACATAGCCGTAGATCCTTTAACACCTCTGTTACAGAAGAGAAAAGCAGAGCATTATCTCGGTGACACTCACATACCAGCCAGTCTGATACTTATTCACATTTTGGAAGAAATCTGTCACATGTACACAGAAACCTACTTGCAGTTTCATTGTATGTAGTCAATGGGACTATTCTTTTTATTGTATACACCCATCTACTTGGCAGTTGTAGAACATATATATGATCTATGGAAGCATGCACATGGCGGTATTGGACCCAGGGTCTCTTATGTATAAGGCTTTGTCTATTACACTGTTTTGTATTCTTTGTAGACTACTTACATTGGCAAAGACGGTAATAGGGTTACAGTGGCGCTTGTTACATTGCCAGTAAGTCATTCAAGACTTTGACAAGTCTCCAATCTGTAATAATTTTGTCCAATAATCTCCCTGCTGACCTATCCTATCCAAACCATTAGGACAAATCCGACACGAACTGTCGACTTCATTGATTTACAATCCATTACTGTGTCAGGCACCCATAAATCATATTACCTTTTGTGTGACACAGCACGCCTTTCAACACCAGCAAGTTAAATAGAGATGACAAAAAATAGCCAAGTTCTTGAATTGGCGCTTAGATAAAGAATGTATAAAAGTTAAGATTTGGGTAGTTTATTAATCACACATCCAGTAGGAATGCGTAAAGTGTTGTCTGTTGCAAGTAAAACTCTTGGATTTAGACGAAAATCATAAGTTTACTCATCTAATGTGTGAAATGAACCTTTAAGGTGAAGAGTTTGCTGCTTTTGTCATGTACTGTAATGTTTCTATGTAGAACAATAAGAATTATGTATATACTAGATGGTAGCCCGATTCTAACGAACAGGATTCGGCCGGCCGCGACCAATTAGGCTAGGTTCGCATTGCGTTAGTGGGTGTCCGCTGACGGAATCCGTTACATAGCGCCACTAACGCAATGTGACGGATCCGTTAGCGCACCCATGGACCGCAATGTATGTAACGCATCCTAACGCATGCCATTTTTGGCATGCGTTAGCGATGTTCCGTTATTTTCTGACGGACCTCGAACGCTGACTGCAGCGTTTTTGGGTCCGTTCTCGCTAGCGCAGATCGGGCATCTGCGCTAGCGCGATCGCTAAATGCGATCCTTTTTAGACATTGCGTTAACGCAGTCCGTTAGCGTATGTGCTAGACGGACTGCACAACGCAAATGTGAACCTAGCCTTAGCGAAGAGTGGTTCAAATCCCGCACCAATTTGCGGCCGGACTGCGCCTGTCGCTGATTGTTTGCGGCCGGCCACGTAGTATATTGCACAGCCACGTAGTATATAACAGCCCACGTAGTAAATAGCACAGCCACGTAGTATATTGCACAGCCACATAGTATATAGCACAGCCACGGAGTATATAGCACAGCCCACTGAGTATATAGCACAGCCCATGGAGTATATAGCACAGCCCACGAAGTATATAGCACAGCCCATGGAGTATATAGCACAGCCCACGTAGTATATTGCACAGCACGTGGAGTAGCATTTCTGGCATAAAAAATGCCAGTAGATTTGATGTATTCGATGGGGACACAGCCTCATCCCTCTGCCCGGTGCCTTGCCAGTTCAACCATTTTAACGGATCTAATAGAAAATGCAGTGAAAACGCCAAAAGTCAACACATTTTCATGCAACTATGCATTGAACAAAAATATTGCTCTTTTCAAAGCTTTATGCGCCACTATTTGTAGTGTAAAAGCTTTAATGAATTGTCCCAATAGAATATATAGTTGACCTATCTTTCCAATATATTGTACAGTAAACTATGCACAATAATGAAATGAATACTCCATAAATATACTACAGTTAGGGCCAGAAATATTTGGACAGTGGCACAAGTTTTGTTATTTTAGCTGTTTACAAAAACATGTTCAGAAATACAATTATATATATAATATGGGCTGAAAGTGCACACTCCCAGCTGCAATATGATAGTTTCCACATCCAAATCGGAGAAAGGGTTTAGGAATCATAGCTCTGTAATGCATAGCGTCCTCTTTTTCAAGGGACCAAAAGTAATTGGACAATGGACTCTAAGGGCTGCAATTAACTCTGAAGGCGTCTCCCTCGTTAACCTGTAATCAATGAAGTAGTTAAAAGGTCAGGGGTGTATTCCAGGTGTGTGGTTTTGCATTTGGAAGCTGTTGCTGTGAGCAGGCAACATGCGGTCAAAGGAACTCTCAATTGAGGTGAAGCAGAACATCCTGAGGCTGAAAAAAAAGAAAAAATCCATCAGAGAGATAGCAGACATGCTTGGAGTAGCAAAATCAACAGTTGGGTACATTCTGAGAAAAAAGGAATTGACTGGTGAGCTTGGGAACTCAAAAAGGCTTGGGCGTCCACGGATGACAACAGTGGTGGATGATGGCCGCATACTTAATTTGGTGAAGAAGAACCCATTCACAACATCAACTGAAGTCCAGAACACTCTCAGTGAAGTAGGTGTATCTGTCTCTAAGTCAACAGTAAAGAGAAGACTCCATGACAGTAAATACAAAGGGTTCACATCTAGATGCAAACCATTCATCAATACCAAAAATAGACAGGCCAGAGTTAAATTTGCAGAAAAACACCTCAAGAAGCCAGCTCAGTTCTGGAAAAGTATTCTATGGACAGATGAGACAAAGATCAACCTGTACCAGAATGATGGGAAGAAAAAAGTTTGGAGAAGAAAGGGAACGGCACATGATCCAAGGCACACCACATCCTCTGTAAAACATGGTGGAGGCAACGTGATGGCATGGGCATGCATGGCTTTCAATGGCACTGGGTCACTTGTGTTTATTGATGACATAAGAGCAGACAAGAGTAGCCGGATGAATTCTGAAGTGTACCGGGATATACTTTCAGCCCAGATTCAGCCAAATGCTGCAAAGTTGATTGGACGGCGCTTCATAGTACAGATGGACAATGACCCCAAGCATACAGCCAAAGCTACCCAGGAGTTCATGAGTGCCAAAAAGTGGAACATTCTGCAATGGCCAAGTCAATCTCCAGATCTAAACCCAATTGAGCATGCATTTCACTTGCTCAAATCCAGACTTAAGACGGAAAGACCCACAAACAAGCAAGACCTGAAGGCTGCGGCTGTAAAGGCCTGGCAAAGCATTAAGAAGGAGGAAACCCAGCGTTTGGTGATGTCCATGGGTTCCAGACTTAAGGCAGTGATTGCCTCCAAAGGATTTGCAACAAAATATTGAAAATAAAAATATTTTGTTTAGGTTATGTTTATTTGTCCAATTACTTTTGACCTCCTAAAATGTGGAGTGTTTGTAAAGAAATGTGTACAATTCCTACATTTTCTATCAGATATTTTTGTTCAACACTTCAAATTAAACGTTACAATCTGCACTTGAATTCTGTTGTAGAGGTTTCATTTCAAATCCAATGTGGTGGCATGCAGAGCCCAACTCGCGAAAATTGTGTCACTGTCCAAATATTTCTGGCCCTAACTGTATATAACCGATTTTCTTTACACATAGTTGCTCACCTGTACCAGCTCCAGTCCCGGGCTTTGCTCCCTCCTCCAGTGGCTGGCTTCCTCTATACTAGTCTTTGTCATGTTATTATGGTAGGCAATCACGTCTGGTGTCATCATCGTAGGCCTGTAAAGGGAATTTGTCACCAGATTTGTGCTACCCCATCTGACAGCAGCCTAAAATAGGGGCATTGACCCTGATTCAAACGATGTGTCACTTGCTAAGCTGCTTGCTGCAGTTTTGATAAAATCTCTGTTTTATCTGCTGAGAATCTACCAGTGCTTCAAATACTGAGCTGTATACTCCACTAATTGACAGCTTTCTGTTTACACTCTCCATAGGCAGAAAGCTGTCAATTATTGGATGGGGATATATAAATTTAGAGATCCCCTGCTGATAAAACAGTAATGTTATTAAAAGTACAGAAAGTAGTCGAGTAAGTGACACTTCACTGGAATCAGGGTCTCTCTTTTTATGCTGTGCTCAGATTAGGTAAGAAAAACCTGGTAATAAAATCCCTTTAAGCCTAGCTCAGGCAGCTTTGATTTGCCTGAGTATTTAGGTACTATAGTACTCTGCAACCACAGGTTTCGTTGGAGCTACACCACATTACCCACTTCTTATAGCTCAGTCAGATGTCTGATTTTATCGGTCCATGTGAAATCCAACAAAACATCAAATTGGAACCAGATCAATGTTAGCCTATAGGTATTATTTTCCTAGAACAGAGAATCTCCAAGTAAAAGATTGTGCCATGTCTGATTTTGATCCTATATTCGTACAGCACTCTGCCATGCAAGTCGATGAGTCTGCTGAAAACATTGGACTGCACTCGGACGACATCTGAGTGCAGTCTGATTTTCCACTCAGAGGGGCACAGAGACATGCTGGCTCCCAGCACTGCAATATACATCACCAGCAAAACAGAGGCCAGCAGCTGACATCAGCATTCCAACATGGGCGTCACATGGCCATGATGTCAAGCACTGCCTGTGGCAGGCATGCCAATATCATCTGACAGCCTCTGCACTAGCTATGGAAGAGAATGTCATGCTTCTTGGGAATGGGATAAGGAAGGAGAATCATTTTTTTTTTTTAAATGTGTCGTAGAATGGGGACATTATACCAGGAAGGGGCCCAGAATTGAGGACATTGTTACAGAATGGGGGACATTATTAAATATAGGGTCAAGGATGGAGGACATTATTACAAAAAGGGGCCAAGGATATAGGGACATTATTAAATAAATGGTCCAGGATTAAGGATATTATTAAAAAGGCAAAGATGGAGGACCTTATTATATGAAGCATTTTTTTTATTTTTAATAATGTTAAAAGGAATTTGGTGGAAAATTCAAAGGGGAAACCCTTTCAAGGCTTGGTCTACATGACAGTATTTTCGGTCCGAGTGCTGTCCATGAAAAAAGCGAACAGCAGTCGGACCAAAGGTATTCAACATGACCGTTTAACCTTTTTTCACAAACTTAATGTCCACATGAAAAAAATTGCATTATGCGCTAGTCTTCCATTTCAGATGAGACTCTAGTCTAAGAGTGCGCAAAGAAATCAGATCCTTATAGATCAGTGTTCCCCATACTCCAGTCCTCAGGGTCCCCCGACACATCAAGTTTTCATTATTTCCTTAGTTTTATCCAGGTGGGTTTCTGATGCCTTATTATTAGGTCCATCATCTGCGCAATACTAAGGAAACTCTGAAAACATGAAGTGTTAAGGGCCGTGAGGACGGGAGTTTGGGAAACATTGTTGTAGATCAACCACGTAGTGAACTGTATTTGTTGTTGTAAATTTTAACAAGTGCTTATGTATAAAAACAAATACCATGCAGATTGCATGAGGATGATATTACGGGTGAAAAATCGACAATTTTTTTTGGATGAAATTGATGATATGCTCATATGGACCTAAACAACTGACAATGGTCCGAGTGTCGTCAGTTTTTTCACGAACACTTAAGTTCCCATGACCCTATTTTCGGTGCAAATATTATTCATAAAAAAATCACATTACACAGACAACACTTGGACCAATGTTATGCAATTGAGCCGTTGAGATTAGTGTTTTATGTTTCTATATTGTATCATGCTGTTCCTCTACACAGGCGTTTGTACTGTTTTATGTAACTAGCTGTCTCGTTATTGCTCCATATAGTTCAGGGCTATTTAATGAGCAGTAACTTCAGTATAGTTACATAAGTGGAATCCAGACGGGGCGCTGGGATAATCCACCATATCTTGCATTCCATGTCTTCCTCCTATTAACCTCGAATTGAGTTTAGAGCTGCACTATCAAAATTTCATGTATGGAAAAGTTGAACTGTGTTCAAACATCAAAGGCAAACAATTCTCATGATGATTGTTATCGAGAAAACTAAAAAAAAGTTCATGTAGTTTATAAAATAAACATTATAATATACACATCGGATAATGTAATAATATATTAATCACATTAAACTTCACACAGGAACTTCTATAAGGCACCATAGATTAGGAGAGATTTTGGATTAATTCATTACTTTTGATGGTTGTTCTATTCAAACAAGTGGCATAATTCTCTATAAATCCATGTAGCCAGAATATATAACCAATAGCAATTTTTGTTCTATAATGATATATGAAAGATATATATCTTGGTAACGTGTTAGTCAGTTAGCCATTAAAAGGTATCAACCACTGAGGACTCTCAATTCTAAATATTGTTCTATAATGTAATTTTAATAATCACAAAAGAACATAGGATAATGAGCACATCAGCAAAATGCAACTTTGGATAATAAAACCATATGCTCAGCGTCCTATCCGACACAGAGTTTCGCCCTTAAAACTTTTTCAAGGGGCACTGAAGAACAACCGACAAGTGTAAAGCCATGATCCAACATTTTTCCTAATAAATGCTGCATGATTAGAAGTGTCTGGACAAAGCAGAAAGGCCGGCGTCACACTAGCGAGTTTTACGGACATATGAGCGCAGAAAATACGTCCAGAGAGCACGCATTGCACACAGCCCAATGATTCTCTATGGGGCAGCTCCTATCTGCCGAATATTACGGCCGTAAAAAATCGCAGCATGCTGCGTTTGTCAGCGTGTTGCTCAAAAAATAAGCTGACAAACTTTTGAACTTTTCAGAATATTTTCCCACGCTCAAGTTCATATAAGTTCATCCAGCAGAGGGCGCATCACCGCAATTTTCTCCACCAGAGTGGTAAAGCCAGTGACTGAGGGCAGATGTTAATAGCCTGGAGAGGGTCCATGGTTATTGACCCCCCCAGGCTAAAAACATCTGCCCCCAGCCATCCCAGAAAAGGCACATCTGGAAGATGCGCCTATTCTGGCACTAGGCCACTCTCTTCCCATTCCCGTGTAGCGGTGGGATATGGGGTAATGAAGGGTTAATGTCACCTTGCTATTGTAAGGTGACATTAAGCCAGAATAATAATGGAGAGGCGTCAATTATGACACCTATCCATTATTAATCCAATTGTATGAAATGGTTAAAAAACACACACACATTATTACAAAGTCTTTTAATGAAATAAACACACAGGTTGTTGTAATATTTTATTAGACTCTTAATCCACCTGAAGACCCTCGCTCTGTAACAAAGGAAAATAAAAAAACAACAATATCCCATACCTTCCGATGATCTGTCACGTCTCACGCTGTAAATCCATCTGAAGGGGTTAAATAATTTTACACCCAGGAGCTCTGCTAATGCAGCTGTGCTCGTGGCTGTAAAACCCCAGCAAATGAATGGAAAGTAGGTCAATGACCTGTAGTTACCTACAGTTGCGGTGAGGCGCCCTCTGTTGGATGTCCTCATATGAACTCGAGCGTGGGAACTTTTCTGAATATTTTCCCAGGCTCGAGTTCATATGAGGACATCCAGCAGAGGGCGCATCACCACGACTGAAGGTAACTACAGGTCATTGACCTACATTACCTTCATTCACCGGGGTTTTACAGGCAAGAGCACAGCTGCATTATAGCAGAGCTCCTGCCTGTAAAATAATTTAACTCCTTCAGATGGATTTACATGGTATGAGATATTGTTGGTTTATTATTTTTAATTTGTTACAGGTCGAGGGTCTTCAGGTGGATTGAGAGTGCAATAAAATATTACAACAACCTGTGTGTTTATTTCATTAAAATACTTTGTAATATTGTGTGTGTTTTTTTAACCATGTCATGCTATTGGATTAATAATGGATAGGTGTCATAATTGACGCCTCTCCATTATTAATCTGGCTTAATGTCACCTTACAATAGCAAGGTGACATTAACCCTTCCTTACTCCATATCCCACCGCTACACGGGAGTGAGAAGAGAGTGGCCAAGTGCAAGAATAGGCACATCTTCCAGATGTGCCTTTTCTGGGGTGGCTGGGGGCAGATGTTTTTAGCCAGGGGGGCCAATAACCGTGGACCCTCTCTAGGCTATTAATATCTGCCCTCAGTCACTGGCTTTACCACTCTGGCGGAGAAAATTGCGCGGGAGCCCATGCCAATTTTTTCTGCGATTTAACCCTTAAATTTAATAGCTACAGCGCCCAAATTTTGCAGATACACACTACTAACATTAGTAGTGTGGAATATGCAAAAAAAATGGGAATATGACATGGTTTACTGTATGTAAACCATGTCTCATATCATGTCGGGTTTAGGAAGGAGAAATGAAAAGCCGGTAATTGAATTACCGGCTTTTCTGCTATATCGCGCTGAAGTAAATATAAATATATGGAGATTTCCCATTGACTTGCATTGGGTTTTGTGTTTCGGCCGATCCCCCGACCCCGACTTTTTAAGATAATTGGCCAATTTCACTCGACTCGACTTTTGAGAAAGTCGGGTTTCGCGAAACCCGACTCGACCTCAAAAAAGGAAAAGTCGCTCAACCCTAATTGGCAGACATGCATTTAAATGCGTTTTCTGGTAATAACTTATTAATCAGTAAGGTTTTAGAATGCTGGGACCCACACAGATCAGCAGAGCGGGGAACTTTTATCTCCAATAGAATAGAATAGGATGTAATATTTCGATTCTATTCATTCCCTTGACTGCCAAGTGCTATGCTCAGCTATTTTCATCAGCTCCATAGAAAGAGAATCAATGGATAGGTGATCACTGCCCTCCACTGGGGATAAAAGATCCTCCCGCCTTCAGTTAGTGTGGATCCTAGCTGTTGGACCCCTTAATCAATATGTTATTACCTATCCCATGGATGTAAGAGAACTTATTTTCACCTGTGAACCCCTTTAATGCAATACACCATACATAGGGTGTGGGCACAGTAGATGTGCAGGTGCCATATGTAGTCAACACTCTGCTCAAATGGTGATAAATGTCTAACAGGTATTTGCATGTAGCTGCTGCTTGGGCCCTAGAGATGATACTACCTGTGTGTCACTGGTGTGTTAGGTGTGACAGACATACAGACATCCTGGATCCGGCTATAGAAGGTCTTTTCACTTAGCTGAAACACCTTCTTGATTTTTGCATCTCTGTTAATCTCTGCTAATCAAACACCTGTGCTGAAGGTTTAAATACATTCAATTGCTGCAGCACCGTATGGATGTTAGCTCATACTTGCCTCAGTCTTGTTGGAAGTTCTAGCGGTCGGTTAGTATCTTACCTGAGGACTCTTGGAGGAATGCTGGTGTGGCGTCTCAGTTGTCTTCTCAAGCTAAATGTTTCCCCCATCCGTCTACCCTCTCTGTATTTAGTTTTAATAGGGACTGACTAGTGCTTACCCTGTCCTCTCCCTATGTAGGGCTTATTGCTTGGGTCAGGCAGAGATTAGGCTCCTGCTTGGCGATAGGTTCATAACCTATATAGGGATGTTTAGGGCAGACAGGGTGATTTTAAATCTGCCTAGGGGTCTCCACTCCCCTCTTCCCCCTGTCGAAGCCGACGCGAAATGCGCGTTGGGGCTCTGGTGGTGACCCCTGTGTATCTGCAAAATGGGTAAGATTTATGGAACTGGGATGGGCATTTTATGTGCCTAAGTGTGATCGGTACCCCATTGTGGGATTTATATGGATAGACTAATGAAATACCCGGTCCATTTAAATCTCTTGCCGCGACGTGCACTATTGGCACTTTAAGAAGTAATATAAGCAGATTTTCACAGGGGCTGTGATTAAAGTGGCGTTTGAGGAGTGGCGACATTGGTCGGAGGGGACAGTACATTCTATTATCACGGACCACAAGAATCTGTCATAACTTCAATCGGCTAAATGTCTCTATCCTAGACAAGCTAGGTGGTCCTTATTCTTTACTAGATTCAATTTTGTGGTCACTTTCTGTCAGGAGTTAAAAGCACCAAGGCGGATGCTTTGTCCTGGAGCTTCCCTACTGGTGGTGACCATGAGGATCCTGCCCCAATTTTTCCTTATACCTGTGGGCCAAAATATGAAAAAAATATAGCTCTCAAAATATGGTGATGCAAAAACTGGTTTTTGCAATAAAAAGTGTTTTTAGTGTGTGACAGCAGCCAAACCTAAAATAATATATAAATCTGGTATCAATGTAATTGCATTGACCCAAAGAATGAAGTCACCATATCAGTTATACCGTACGAGGAACAGTGTAAAAAAATAAAACCAATTCTTCACCTGCTGTTGAATTGTTCATTTTGCCTCCCAAAATTCAAAGTAAGGCTTGGCTCACATTTATCCTGCGCTCTGCGATTACAGCAGGGTTTCCATATAAAACTCTGAAATACATGATTCAGCGGAACCCCATCAGACGATTCCCTATAATGAGGCAGATGGAGGAATTGTGGATGTCATAAAACCTGTGATCCGGCTGTGTCCGTAGTATTCTTAAGATTGCATAAAAGTGCCGTCAGCCACACTTTTGTGCACTTCTGAAAAGAAGTAACTCTGCTACCTCATTATATTGAATGTATCCCTCTTGGGTTTCACCTGAATCACGTCACACAGAGATTTTGATGTGTACCCAGATGTAAGTGCTCAGCGTAGAGTGCCGGATAAATATGATCACAAACATTATGTAAATGTTCCCAACAAAAGCTTCAACTCAATCCACAAAAAAGCAAGCCCTCACTCAGGTCAGTCATCTGTTAATGTAAATATACAGGTTTCCATGTTTCTGGTGGCACAGAGGCACTGGAAAAGTGAAATGGCTCCTCGCTCCTCCAAAAAAAAATCAGGACATTCTGCGCTCCCAAATCCAAATGCTCCTTTCCCTTCTGAGCCCTACAGTGTGCCTAGACCACATATTGCATCCAGATGTTTGGCATTTTTGAAGCAATGAGGGCCAGCCTAACCAGGATGCGGGATATATACAAGGATGGGGGGACATATACAAGGATGTGGGATATATATGAGGATGGGTGATATATACCAGGATAAGGGGCATGTAAAAGGATGGGGAACATATACCAGGATGGGGGCATATACAACAATGGGGGGCATATAATAGCATATACCAGAAATGGGAGAAATATACCAGGATGGGGGATATATACAAGGATGGTGAGCATATACACCGATGGGGCCATATACAATGATGGGGGATATATACCAAGATGGGCAATATATAACAGGATGAGTGGCATATATAAGGATGAGGGATATACTAGATTGGGTGGTATATAAAAGGATGGGGGAGATATACCAGGATGCGGGCCATGTACCAGGACAGGGGATATATATATGAGGATGGAGGGCATATACAATGATAGGAGGCATTTACAAGGATGGAGCATATATACTAGGATGGGGACATATACAATGACTAGATTGTGGCCCGATTCTAACGCATCGGTTATTCTAGAATATGCATGTCCCAGTAGTATATGGACAATGATGATTCCAGAATTCGCAGCAGATTGTGCCCGTCGTGGCACAGTATCGACGTAGATGTCATAATGGTTGCCATGGCGACATCTACGTCGATACTGTGCTCTTCGCTGATTGGTCAAGGCCTGGCGGCCTCGACCAATCAGAGACGTGGGATTTCTATGTCCTTTATGACATCATCGTCGCTGTACCCGTCGCTGATTGGTCGAGGCCTGGCGGCCTCGACCAATCAGAGACGCGGGATTTCTACATCGATGCTGTGCCCGTCGCGGGATTTCCAGGACAGACAGACAGACAGACAGACAGACAGACGGAAAAACCCTTAGGCAATTATCTATATACTAGATTGTGGCCCGATTCTAACGCATCGGGTATTCTAGAATATGCATGTCCCCGTAGTATATGGACAATGATGATTCCAGAATTCGCGGCAGACTGTGCCCGTCGCTGATTGGTCGAGGCAACCTTTATGACATCATCGTCGCCATGGCAACCATTATGACATCTACGTCGATTCTGTGCCCGTCGCTGAATCAGAAACGTGAGATGTCTACGTCCTTTATGACATCATCGTCGCTGTGCCCGTTGCTGATTGGTCGAGGCCTGGCGGCCTCGACCAATCAGACGCGGGATTTCTACGTCCTTTATGACATCATCGTCGCTGTGCCCGTTGCTGATTGGTCGAGGCCTGGCGGCCTCGACCAATCAGAGACGCGGGATTTCTACGTCGATGCTGTGTCGGTCTCTGATTGGTCGAGGCCGCCAGGCCTCGACCAATCAGAGAGCCGGGATTTCCAGGACAGACAGACAGACAGACAGACAGACGGAAAAACCCTTAGGCAATTATATATATAGATATAATTGCCTAAGGGTTTTTCCGTCTGTCTATATATATAGGGCCATATACTAAGATGGGGTGCATATACAAGGACGGGGTGCATGTACCAGGATGGGGGAGCAAATACCAGGATGTGGGAGCATATACAAGGGTGGGGGACCATATACAAGGGCATATACAAAGATGATGTAATATACTAGGATGGGGGAGAATATACCAGGATGCGGGGAGCATATGCCAGGAAAGGGGAGCATATAGCAGGATGTGGGGGCATATACCAATATGGACATATACCAGTATGAGGGAAGCATATACCAGGATGGGGGAGCATTTACCAGGATGGTGGAGCATATACCAGGACAGGGGAACATATTCCTTTATATCTGCAGTCTAGTACCCCTTCTCCTTTCTGTGGCTGTCCTATGTTGACCCTGCCTGTTCTCTGGTGCCCCATCTGCTCTTTGCTTCCAAGTCTGTTCTCTATATACCCAGAGAAACAATTGGAGTACTAAGTCCAAGGTTTGTAAAAACGTACATAATACTTTATTCAATCCATAATTAATAATTAATACAATTATGACAACAGTTTACATATACAGGGTAAGGGTAGTCACAGGTGTACCGGCAGATAGTATCAAAACATAAAGTGCATAGTGCCCATAGTTTTTAATGGAAGCTATCCCCAACAACATATACCAGCTACCATCAGAAGTTACTGCACAGTTGCACCTTGAAAAAGAGCAGCGAAACGCGCGTCGGTGGCGGCGTGACACGGGTCCGGCTCTGTACTATATTTTGGGTAAGCTCCCTAAATGAGTACTATAACTCTGCTACATATTATTATGCCGCAACTGTGCAGTAACTTCTGATGGTAGCTGGTATATGTTGTTGGGGATAGCTTCCCATTAAAAACTATGTGCACTATGCACTTTATGTTTTGATACTATCTGCCGGTACACCTGTGACTACCCTTATACTGTATATGTAAACTGTTGTCATAATTGTATTAATTATTAGTTATGGATTGAATAAAGTATTATGTACGTTTTTACAAACCTTGGACTGAGTACTCCAATTGTTTCTCTGGGTATATACTGTTATTAGGAGTGTCCATCTGATGATATATTGCCTGTGATACAAGGGCCTTACAGACGTATCTCATGGGCTGAAGAATATGTAGAGTGTTCTATTTGGTTTGGCTTTATACGAGTCTGTTCTCTGCTGCCTTTGTCTGCTCTCTGTTGCCCACGTCTGTTCTCTGCTACGTGTTTAAGTTGCTTTTCAAACAAAATTATCAGTATTCAGGTTAAATTGTCGTGTTGACAATCAGTCTTAAAAAGGCTCGCCATCAATGTTGTAGTACATTACTTCAAAATAATGACATGTGAGTCAGCGAGTCCGCATACTGCGATCTTTGGCTGCATTTTATTGAAACACTGCATATGCGAATTTAGAGACACGATGTCTTCAAAAAATGGCATAAAATTCAAAATGTTCCAATAAAAATGCTTGCCACCCGAGTGTAGAGGTTCAATAGCTAGTAAAGTACAAGTCTAGAAAATGGAGAATCCAAGGGCTACAAACATTAAAATTTAAAATTGCAGTTACGGTAGTTAAACATTGTTTTAATTGTTGAAAAATCATCAGTATTTTTAATGAATGTTATTCATGAAAATATAATTGTAGCATACTTTCTTTTTACAAAGAAGAACAATAAACAATAAATTGCAGTAGACATACTTCAGATTTTTTTAAACATGATCATGTAAATCAAGCAAGAAAAAGTAAATTTGCCAGCACAACAATAATTCCTCAGAACTGAGTCTCCAGCGATCAGGAGGATAATTCAGTCACTTAAGTTTTGTGCAGTGTTAGAATTCAGTATGTCTTTTAGGCAGAAGTGCGTAATTTGCATTTTATAATATAATGAATAATCTGCACTAGTAGATCACCTCGTGGGCTTTAAAGCACCAATAATTCACATTTACAGCCTGAACAGTGTAGAGATTTGTGGCTCTGAAGAGAAGGTTAAATAAATTCAGTATTAAATAAGTAAAAAGGTCTTTTATTCACAAGGTCAACACAGTAACTCAACGCAAATGGTAAATAAAGCTGTTACTCTGCAAGCCAGAGGGTAGCGGGCAAGAACTAAACATAAGGATATAAAGAAATCAAATAAAAACTAACTATTAAGCGATCACATCTAGTTAATCATGCAAATGGACAGCAACTGCCCTTAGAGAACATAGTAAAATCAATTTATCAGATAAAAGATTTCCAGCAAAAACTGTAGAATCAGCGCAAACGACAAAAAACATACCAGCATTAGAGATGAGCGAATATTTCAATGTTCAGTTCATATTACAATCGCCGAATTTGCAATATTCACCGATTTATTTGTTGAATATTTGCCGAACATAGCTGAATGCCATTCAAGTCAATTGGAGGCAAAAGCAAACGCATGCACTACACCCCCTAACAGCCCCAAAAGCTGCCAAAACACATCAAATGAGGGACAGACACCAAGAAAGTGGCCTCAATTCACCCGCAGTGCAAATTGTAGCATGGCACTGCAGTAATCAACCATGCATGAGGTATCGTGGTCTGGGCCAGCATTTACAGCTTTCAATTGAATGTAAAAGTAAGATTAGGTGGGTGAGCAATCGGTGTAGGCCTGCTGTGCTGGAAGCCCTGATACCAAATACAACAGCTCAATCTGCTTTCATGCTGAGCCACACTCAGGTGGCACAAGTATCAGTTTCGTAGACGACCATTGTCAGAAAAATCTAAGGATAGTAATAACACGGGTAGTTGACTCCAATGGAGGTCTGACGGTCTCGGAGGCCTACTGTTATAGGCAACACGCTTGAAGGAGACCCAACTAGGTGTCTAGACATTTGCAAAAATCAGTGTCAGACACCACCAAAGTGGCATCAATGTCACCACAGTGTAAATAGTATAATAGGGACAAACAGGTCTTCCACTACACCCAACCCAGCAGATGGACACCCAACCAGGAGTGTTCACATTTCCAAAAATTATTGGCATACACCACCAAAGTGGCATCAATTTCACCACAGTATAGATAGTATATGGACAGACAGCTCTTCCACTACACCCAACCCAGCAAGTGGACACCCAACCAGGAGTTTAAAAATGTCAAAAAAATGAGGGCCTGACACCACCGAAGTAGCATAAATTTCACAAGAGTAGAAATAGTGTAATAGGGACTGACACGATTTCCACTAGAGCCAACCCATCAGATGTGGACCAACCATTAGTGTCCACATTTCCACAAATTTGTTTTAACATCTGCAGTAGCAACATCAGGCACAGAAGCCACACTAAACATATGACAGAGTGCAGTTACTCAAGAATAGTGAGGCACACTAAAAAATGCAACATTGCCTAGTCTGTACGGTCTGCGATTGGGGTGCAAAAGATCTTGGAGATCCATGAATTCTTCATCTTAATTTAAGTTAGGAGATCTACACTTTCAGGAGACAGCCGGCTGTGCTGATCCATCAGGATATCACCATCAATGCTGAATATACGTTCTGAGAGAATGCTGGCTGCCGGGCATGATAAAACCTCCAAGGCGTGTGAGGGGAGCTCAGGCCACTCATCCATTTTGTAAGACCAAAATGTGAAAGGGTCCAATCCCTCCCTGATGGTATTGATATTCAGTTCTAGATACTAATGCACGATCCTCTCCATTCACACACCACGTGTAAGACTTGGACTCTGTTGTGCTGGTGCATCAGGTGGTCTAAAAAACTGTCAAATGACTCACAGAAATTGCTTCTTCCACTTACACTACTGCTGCAGCTGGTAATGTTTTGGCGTTGATGAATTGATATGCTGGAGGTTGTAAATCTAAAGCTGTAATGTGAACTGTGTGCTTCACTGCTGTCTTGGGGAAAAACTCTTAAGGTTGTGTAAAAACATATTTAGATACTCCAGCATTAGTGGGTCCCTTTCCATGGTGGGAAGCATCTGGCAAAATTTGGTTTTATTACGTGTATCCAACAGAGTGGCAACCCAGTAGTCAGCACTATTTCTAATCATAACTACTGTATATGGGGATCATGTTGCAGATAGTGCAGCAAAAAGGCACTCATATGTCAGTCTCTACCATGAGGTAAAAACCCATGCTGTGTTGGTGGCTGGGTAACACTGATGCTTGTTTTATCTGTCCCCTTCTGCCAACCATGAACAACAGACTACTGACAGTTGCTCTCTCACCACCCCTTCATCCCCCATTTGTTCCTCACATCTTGCACCTTCACTAACAATTTGTCTATTATCAACAGCCACCCTCGATTGCAGTTATCCAACCTCCCTTGGCACCAGCCTGTGTGACAGCAGTCTGGAACTTTGAGACCATGTCATCCCTTCTACATCCTCCTCTGCTTCCTCCTCTTCCTCTGGGACCACCAACTCCTCCCACAGGCTGTACAAACTCTGCTTCAGCATATAGATGACTGGAATAGTGATGCTGATGATGGCATTGTCAGTGGTAGCCATCTTAGTAGCTATTTCGAAACTGTGCAGAAAGGTGCAGAAGTCCTTGTTCTATGCCCACTTCAAAAAAGTGATATGCGCCTTGTCCGTACTGTGTTGCCCCAGTATATACAACATGACATACTGCATCAGGGCTCGTTGCTGCCGCCATAGTCGCTGCAACATGTGCAGAGTGGTATTCCAGCATGTCGGCACATCGCATATCAACCTGTTAACTGGCATGAACAACGACCTCTGTATCGATGCAAGTTGATAACTTCAGGGGTGCAAAGGAGAAAGAAAGCACACAGCTTCCATGCTGCAGCAGCTCACCCAGGCCAGGATAATGATGGAGAAAATGCTGTACCACTAGGTTGAGGATGTGAGCCATGCAAGGCACGTGTGTGAGCTTGACTCGCCATAGCGCCAAAACCAGGTTTGCACCAATATTGGACACAGCCTTCCCTGAATCAGGCAGGTTCAGCGGAGACAGCCATTGCTCAAACTTCACCTAGAGAGCTGTCCACAACTCTTCATATGTATGTCTGCAATCTCCAAGGCATATCAATTTTAACACTGACTGATTGTAGTGAGCCCTGGCTGCGCATTATGGAGGTGGTGAGGATTCGCTCTGCACTGTGGAACATGTGTATCATTAAGGCAAATGGTTGAGAATGCAGGTGAAGGCCCTAGAGGAGATAGAGGAGGAGGGAGAAGCAGTGGAGGAAGTGTTAAATTTAGAGGTTTGTCCCTCAAGCCTTTGGGATTCCAAGACTTGTGGAGCAACACATGCCCCCACAGCCACAAGAGTCACCCAGTGTCCAGCAAGCGATATGTAACACCCTTAGCCATGCTTACTCACCCAAGTGTCTGTGGTGAAATGCACCCTAGCAGACCAAGATTTAGTGAAGTAATAGGTGATGTTGTCTGCGACATGCTAGTGTAGCAAAGGCACAGCTTTCTTTGAAAAGTAATGGCGACTGGGCAACTGGTACTGAGGGACTGCAACGGCCATCAGCTTTCAGAAACCATCTGAATCTACCAGGCGGAAAGTCAGCTTTTCCATGGCCAACAGATTGGAGAAGGGGGAGTTCAACTTCTTAGCTTTGTCATGCGTAGGAGGAAACAATCTTTTACATGACCACAACTGCGGTATTGTGGGCTGGCTACAGTGCTGTGAGAGGGTGGAGTATGGTGAGCAGGACAAACTGCTGGCCTGTGAGGGAGGTGAAGGTGGAGATGTTACGGTGGATTGAGAAAGTTAGGTTGTGCTCGTTCTCTGAGATCGGTCAAAAACAGTAGACATGTCTGCTTCTGTAAAAGCTGAAGGCAGGCTCTCAGCACGACTAGAGTGGGTAAAGAACCCAAGGTTCTGTGGTCAGAGACCTGCATCTCCTCCTCTGCATAGTAACAAAGGAGGAGGAAGAAGCAGTAGATGCAATTGATGGAGCGGCTGATTGTTGTTGAGGTCCGCTAGTCTGCATTTTAGAGCAGTGAGATTCCAAGAGTAACACATGTTGATTGAGCATGTGAAGGTTCATATATGTAGTAGTCAAATTATTGCACTCTCTCCCTCTACTCAGTTTTTTTGTTGCAACGTTGGCAGATTATGTGAGTTCTTTGCAGTGTCAAAAAAGTCCTAGGATAGGCAACCCTTGCCACCCTTGCAAGCTGCAGACCCGCAGATGCTGCTGGTCACAGCCACAGTTGTGGCTGAGGATGCATTGCTCGTCGTGGCTGCATCACTACCTGTCTGTGACATATGGCACAACGTAACCTTCTTGTCTTCCTCCTCAGATTACCTTCTCAGCTGTGTGCCTCTGTGTTCACACCAACTGGGATCTACTACCTCATCAGCATCATCCTCTGTGTTATCTCATTCCTTGTCTTTGGAGTAACTCTCCTCATCTTCATGCCCTGACGGCACAGTACAGTCCGCATGAGCCTCAGATATGAGTCTCATCAGTATCACCTTCCCCCAGGGGGTTAACTGTTATGATCTGGTGGTTTAGGAACAACATGAGACAAGCTCTGAAGGAGGTGGTATCTGTACTGACCGCAAACCCTGAACCTAGCAGCGCAACTAAAAATAGCCGTGGGGGGTACCTGACGCTCCCTAGACCCCTCTGCACAGCCTAAGATCTAACTTCCCCTAAAGATGGAAACAGGAAACGTATCTTGCCTCAGAGAAAATCCCCAAAGGAAAGATAGCCCCCCACAAATATTGACAGTGAGAGGAGGGGAAAATAACATACGCAGAAATGAAATCAGATTTTAGCATAGGAGGCCAGTCTAGCTTGATTGATAGGACAGGAAAGGATACTGTGCGGTCAGTATAAAAACTACAAAACAATCCACACAGAGTTTACAAAATCTCCACACCTGACTAAAGGTGTGGAGGGTAAATCTGCTTCCCAGAGCTTGCAGCTAACAGAAATAATCCATACTGACAAGCTGGACAAATATAGAATGCACAGAACAATAAGTCCACAACATGTGGACTGAAATGAGCAAAGCCAGAACTTATCTTTGCAGAACTGGTCAGGAAACCAGGAGAATTCAAGCAGAGATGTGAATCCAGCCAGAAAACATTGACAAGTGGCACAGGTTGAAGAAAGAGCCAGACTTAAATAGCGGAGCAGAAGAGACGATAAGTGGAGGCAGCTGATGACAGCTGACTCCAAGGAGCAGCCATACCACTAGAAACCACAAGAGGGAGCCCAAGAGCAGAACTCACAAAAATGCCACTTACAACCACCGGAGGGAGCCCAAGAGAGGAATTCACAACAGTACCCCCCCCTTGAGGAGGGGTCACCAAACCCTCACCAGAGCCTCCAGGCCAATCAGGACGAGCCAAGTGAAAAGCACGAACCAAATCGGTAGCATGGACATCGGAGGCAACAACCCAAGAATTATCCTCCTGGCCATAACCTTTCCAATTGACAAGATACTGAAGCCTCCGCCTCGAAAAATGAGAATCCAAAATCTTCTCAACCTCATATTCCACCTCTCCCTCAACCAACACCGGGGCAGGAGGGTCAACCGAGGGAACAACGGGCACCACATATCTCCACAACAATGATCTATGGAAAAAATCATGAATGGCAAAAGAGGCAGGAAAAGCCAAACGAAAAGACACCGGATTAATAATTTCAGAAATTTTATAAGGACCAATAAACCGAGGCTTAAACTTAGGAAAAGAAACCTTCATAGGAACATGACGAGAAGACAACCAAACCAAATCCCCCACACGAAGCCGGGGACCAACACGCCGACGGCGGTTAGCAAAATGTTGAGCCCTTTCCTGAGACAACGTCAAATTGTCCACCACATGAGTCCAAATCTGCTGCAGCCTGTCCACCACAGAATTAACACCAGGACAATCAGAAGGCTCAACCTGCCCAGAAGAAAAACGAGGATGAAAACCAAAATTACAAAAGAAAGGTGAAACCAAAGTAGCCGAACTAGCCCGATTATTAAGGGCAAACTCGGCCAACGGCAAGAAAGACACCCAATCATCCTGATCAGCATACACAAAGCATCTCAAATACGTCTCCAAGGTCTGATTAGTTCGCTCAGTTTGGCCATTAGTCTGAGGATGAAACGCCGAAGAAAAAGATAAGTCAATGCCCATCCTAGCACAAAAGGCCCGCCAAAATCTAGAGACAAACTGAGAACCTCTGTCAGACTCAATATTCTCCGGAATGCCATGCAAACGAACCACATGCTGAAAAAACAATGGAACCAGATCTGAGGAGGAAGGCAACTTAGGCAAAGGTACCAGATGGACCATTTTAGAGAACCGGTCACAAACAACCCAGATAACAGACATCTTCTGAGAAACAGGAAGATCCTAAATAAAATCCATGGAAATATGCGTCCAGGGCCTCTCAGGGACCGGCAAAGGCAAAAGCAACCCACTAGCGCGGGAACAGCAAGGCTTGGCCCGGGCGCAAGTCCCACAGGACTGCACAAAAGCACGCACATCGCGAGACAAGGAAGGCCACCAAAAAGGACCTAGCAACCAAGTCTCTGGTACCAAAAATCCCAGGATGACCAGCCAACACTGAACAATGAACCTCAGAAATTACCTTACTTGTCCATCTATCAGGAACAAACAGCTTCCCCACTGGACAGCGGTCAGGCCTATCAGCCTGAAATTCCTGAAGCACCCGCCGCAAATCAGGGGAGATGGCAGAAAGAATCACCCCCTCCTTAAGAATGCCAACCGGCTCCAGGACTCCAGGAGAATCAGGCGAAAAACTCCTAGAGAGGGCATCAGCCTTAACATTCTTAGATCCCAGAAGATACGAGACCACAAAATCAAAACGGGAGAAAAACAGGGACCATTGAGCCTGTCTAGGATTCAGCCGCTTGGCCGACTCGAGGTAAATCAGATTCTTATGATCGGTCAGGACCACAACACGGTGTTTAGCTCCCTCAAGCCAATGTCGCCACTCCTCAAACGCCCACTTCATAGCCAACAACTCCCGATTGCCGACATCATAATTGCGTTCCGCAGGCGAAAACTTTCTGGAAAAAAAAGCACACGGTTTCATCAAAGAACCATCAGACTCCCTCTGAGACAAAACGGCACCTGCCCCAATCTCAGAAGCGTCGACCTCAACCTGAAAAGGAAGAGAAACATCCGGTTGATGCAACACAGGGGCAGAAGTAAATCGGCGTTTAAGCTCCTGAAAGGCCTCAACAGCCTCAGAGGACCAATTCGTCACATCAGCGCCTTTCTTCGTCAAATCAGTAAGGGGCTTAACCACACTGGAAAAGTTGGCAATGAAACGGCGATAGAAATTAGCAAAGCCCAAAAATTTTTGAAGACCCTTCACAGATGTGGGTTGGATCCAGTCATGAATAGCTTGGACCTTAACAGGATCCATTTCTATAGACGAGGGAGAAAAAATAAAACCCAAAAAAGAGACCTTCTGAACTCCGAATAGGCACTTAGACCCCTTCACAAATAAAGCATTATCATGAAGGATCGGGAACACCATCCTGACCTGCTTCACATGAGACTCCCAATCATTGGAAAAAATCAAAATATCATCCAAATATACGATCATGAATTTATCAAGATAATTGCGGAAAATATCATGCATGAAAGACTGGAACACAGATGGAGCATTAGAGAGCCCAAATGGCATCACAAGGTATTCAAAATGGCCTTCGGGCGTATTAAATGCAGTTTTCCATTCGTCACCCTGTTTAATACGAACAAGATTATATGCCCCTCGGAGGTCAATCTTAGTAAACCAACTAGCCCCCTTAATCTGAGCAAACAAATCAGTAAGCAAAGGCAAGGGGTATTGGAATTTGACCGTGATCTCATTAAGAAGACAATAATCAATACAGGGTCTCAAGGAGCCATCCTTCTTAGCAACAAAAAAGAAACCCACTCCCAATGTCGACGAAGAGAGCTGAATATGCCCTTTTTCCAAAGATTCCTTAACATAGCTCCGCATGGCGGCATGCTCTGGCACAGACAGATTGAAAAGTCGGCCCTTAGAGAACTTACAACCAGGAATCAAGTTAATAGCACAATCACAGTCCCTATGTGGAGGAAGGGAACTGGACTTGGGCTCATCAAATACATCCTGGAAATCCGACAAAAACTCAGGGACCTCAGAAGAGGGGGAAGAGGAAATTGACATCAAAGGAACGTCACTATGTACTCCTCGACAACCCCAACTAGTCACCGACATAGTTTTCCAATCCAGCACCGGATTATGTTCCTGTAACCATGGAAATCCCAGTACAACAACATCATGCAGGATATGCAACACCAGAAAACGGCAATCTTCCTGATGTGCAGGAGCCATGTACATAGTCATCTGTGTCCAGTACTGAGGTTTATCCTTGGCCAAGGGTGTAGCATCAATGCCCCTCAAAGGAATAGGGCTCTGCAAAGGCTGCAAGGAAAAACCACAGCACCTGGCGAATTCTAAGTCCATTAAGTTCCGGGCAGCGACTGAATTCACAAATGCCATGACAGAATAGGACGACAATGAGCAAATCAGGGTCACAGATAAGAGAAATTTAGGCTGTATAGTACTAATGGTAACAGACCTAGCGACTCTCTTAGTACGCTTAGGGCAATCAGAGATAACATGAGCCGAATCACCACAGTAAAAACACAGCCTATTCTGACGTCTGAATTCCTGCTGTTCTATTCTAGTCAAAATCCTATCACATTGCATAGGTTCAGGACTATGCTCAGAGGATACTGCCATATGGTGCACAGCTTTGCGCTCACGCAGACGCTGATCAATCTGAATGGCTAGAGACATAGATTCGCTCAAACCGGCAGGCGTAGGAAAGCCCACCATAACATCTTTAAGGGTTTCAGAAAGACCTTTTCTGAAAATAGCAGCCAGAGCCTCTTCATCCCATTTAGTGAGCACAGACCATTTTCTAAATTTCTGGCAGTATAACTCTGCCACTTCCTGACCTTGACACAAGGCCAACAGGGTTTTTTCTGCATGATCCACAGAATTAGGTTCGTCATACAATAATCCGAGCGCTTGAAAAAATGCATCTACATTCAATAATGCCAGATCCCCTGTTTCAAGAGAAAAAGCCCAGTCTTGAGGGTCACCACACAGCAAGGATATGATGATTTTCACCTGCTGAATGGGATCACCAGAAGAACGGGGTTTCAAAGCAAAAAACAATTTGCAGTTATTTTTAAAGTTCAAAAACTTGGATCTGTCCCCAAAAAACAAATCAGGAGTAGGAATTCTGGGCTCTAAAGCCGGAGTCTGGACAACATAGTCCTGGATACTCTGTACTCTTAAATTTATCAAAAGTCCCAAAAAGTATTGCACACCTTAAAATCATATTCATAAACCACCAATCCCCGGAATATAATCTGGGAGAAAAAAGGCATGGTCTAGATTTTCAAAATAAAACCAATTTTTAATAAATATAATTTCATGAAATACACAAAAAATACACAAACCAGGGGTAAAGCTCACAGTACATATGGTTGGGAACAGTAAATATACAGTACCAGGTAATGCCATGTGCATATAGCCATCAAAAATCCATCAATTGAGCCTAAGTATACTTATGGGTAACCTGTGGTTCTGTACAGTCTGTTATACAGTTGGACAGTTATTACGTGGTGAGAAGCAAGGATAATTTGGGTGCCACCTCTGTGGACTGTACTGGGTGTGATAAGGAGGTGGAGGAAGAGGAGGAGAGGACACTTGCAGCTGGGGCACATGCTCTTTCTGAGCCTCATCAACAAGGCTTACTGCTGGGCATCTGCCAAAGAAAGGTTGTGGAGTTGTCTGTCCAGTATCAGTTGTCAGTTTTCTTTGCATATGACATGACGTTGTTGGTTCAGAATCACTAGTGCTTTCACAAACAATACCAACTACCCCATGTATGCCTTGAACACCAAGCCTAACCCCACCCCCCCCTTCTACCATGGCCTCACTTTTTCCCAGTCATGTTGCTCAAATAGTGTGCTAGGGGCACAGTTTTAGCAACAAAAAAATACATTTTAAACTCTTTACCAACTCTGTAAACCGCTGAATTTCAGTGGCTGTAAGTGACAAGGTGAAATATGATGTGCTGAATTGAGTTGGTCACAGAAGAAATAATTGTTTGAGTGTGGATGAGGCCTGTATGACAAAGAAGATATGATTCAAACAATTTTAAATTGAGATCTACCTTACTTTTTGACCTTAGTATCACAATAATTTTTGGGGGGCCTGTGGATCAGGTCTTTATAACAGAATAAATGCTATAAGCAATTTGAAAGTGAAATATCCCCTACTGTACAATGTTAGTTGCAGAAACATTTTTTGGTGCCTGTGGATCAGGCCTCTATAACACACTCGATGCTATAAACAATTTGAAAATGAGATGTCCCCTACTGTACGACATTAGTAACAGAAAACACTTAGTGGGAAACATGTCAGTCACTAACAACATATAACTAATTAAAATAACCGTAGTATATGACTGACTAGGACCTCCTGGACAAACTGCATATTCATAACAAACTCACAAACCAAAGAAACGCAGTCAAAAGTCCAAGTAAATGTAAATATACAAACTTTATTAGATACTACATATTAGGTGTACAGTAAAAGTGGGAGAACCACCCGTGCTAACAACAGCACATACAGATGGACAGGAACTAATGCACACTAACCCATATCATACATATCATCACCATATATATGCAGAGCATGTATAAAACACTGATAAACATATCATAGCAAACGATTGCAATATCCAAGTATATACATACCAGTAGTATAAGAGTGGGTGTGTATGTGCATCCAGGACCCGTCCCCCCCAACGCGCGTTTCGGCACGGTGCCTTTCTCAAGGGGTGACTGGTGTGTAAATTAGGTTAAAATATATACTCACAAACCCGGAAGTATAGCGGTACCCATGATTACCGGCAGCTGTCCCGCACGGCCGCGTAACCCGGAAACACAGGGGCCCCATGTGATCACAGGGCAGCGGCACCGCGGTAACAGGAGCCGGAGATGACGTGTATGCTGCTGGAATAGATAAGCCGAGCCGCCATTGAAGTATAGAAAGAAGGCGGACATGCGCAGATGCAACCACAGGGACAAAAAGCTTGAAGTCCCAATTGCGCATGCGCAAAAAGCCCGCCGCGGCCATATTATTGGAGACCAACAGCCGCCACTACAAGAAACCCATAGCAGCCATCGTAATGAGGATGAAAACAAGGTGCTGTATGTTAATGATGAGAACACAGAGACCACCTAAAGCAGACACCTCCAGCAAAATCGCGGACTATCCGCACAATGTCCATATAATTTCAGGGATATATCACCCATAATAACAAACAAATTTATTAATAAAAAGAAGAAACAAAAGAAAAAATGAAAAGAATAAAAAAATGAAAAAAATGAAAAAAGTATATATGCCTATATTGATGGAGTGTCCCAAATGATAACACATGTACATGTATACACACATGCATACATACGTATACACATATACATATGTCCCTCCAACTCGCTCATGTGCAAATGCAAGGAGCAAACACGTGCGAGTAACATACCAAACATATCATATAAGAAGTATACTTGATGGAACATAACAACAATGTAATAGTATAACAGTCTAGCATATGCTACAAATGTACACACATATGTCCGCCCCACACATATAGCCAACATATCATACGGGACACAACACCACATGTATCATGAAAAGGCAATTCGTCATCTTCCTGTATGTCGTACTAGAGGCGTCTATCATATCCTCTCCAAAGGCTCTCAATGGGAATCCACAAGGCGTTTTCGATATTACTTATTCAACCACAGAGGTCATCAAATATTATGTGTCATGGTCCGTAACACTATAAAGAAAAATAAAAACAATTAAAATCAAAATAAAAACACACATATGCGGATGATGTGCACAAGGAGGAGAGAAACAGCAGGCGGCGGACTACAGAAAAGGGGCAAAAGACAGGTTCTCATTAAGTCCATCAGGATGGACAGTTTGGAGACGCCATATCCATTGGGTCTCTAATTTCGCTAGCCTTTTGGACAATTGTCCACCCCTGATATTAATTTTTAAGGCTTCAATGCCTCTCACCCTTAATAGTGTCGCATTACATTCATGATGTTCCCAAAAATGTCTTGGTATAGTTTTCAATGTAGATCCATCCATGTGGCCAGAGGCCGCCTGTATCCCCAATACATGCTCTCTAATGCGGACTTAATGAGAACCTGTCTTTTGCCCCTTTTCTCTAGTCCGCCGCCTGCTGTTTCTCTCCTCCTTGTGCACATCATCCGCATATGTGTGTTTTTATTTTGATTTTAATTGTTTTTATTTTTCTTTATAGTGTTACGGACCATGACACATAATATTTGATGACCTCTGTGGTTGAATAAGTAATATCGAAAACGCCTTGTGGATTCCCATAGAGAGCCTTTGGAGAGGATATGATAGACGCCTCTAGTATGACATACAGGAAGATGACGAATTGCCTTTTCATGATACATGTGGTGTTGTGTCCCGTATGATATGTTGGCTATATGTGTGGGGCGGACATATGTGTGTGCATTTGTAGCATATGCTAGACTGTTATACTATTACATTGTTGTTATGTTCCATCAAGTATACTTCTTATATGATATGTTTGGTATGTTACTCGCACGTGTGTGCTCCTTGCATTTGCACATGAGCGAGTTGGAGGGACATATGTATATGTGTATACGTATGTATGCATGGGTGTATACATGTACATGTGTTATCATTTGGGACACTCCATCAATATAGGCATATATACTTTTTTCATTTTTTTCATTTTTTTATTCTTTTCATTTTTTCTTTTGTTTCTTCTTTTTATTAATAAATTTGTTTGTTATTATGGGTGATATATCCCTGAAATTATATGGACATTGTGCGGATAGTCCGCGATTTTGCTGGAGGTGTCTGCTTTAGGTGGTCTCTGTGTTCTCATCATTAACATACAGCACCTTGTTTTCATCCTCATTACGATGGCTGCTATGGGTTTCTTGTAGTGGCGGCTGTTGGTCTCCAATAATATGGCCGCGGCGGGCTTTTTGCGCATGCGCAATTGGGACTTCAAGCTTTTTGTCCCTGTGGTTGCATCTGCGCATGTCCGCCTTCTTTCTATACTTCGATGGCGGCTCGGCTTATCTATTCCAGCAGCATACACGTCATCTCCGGCTCCTGTTACCGCGGTGCCGCTGCCCTGTGATCACATGGGGCCCCTGTGTTTCCGGGTTACGCGGCCGTGCGGGACAGCTGCCGGTAATCATGGGTACCGCTATACTTCCGGGTTCGTGAGTATATATTTTAACCTAATTTACACACCAGTCACCCCTTGAGAAAGGCACCGTGCCGAAACGCGCGTTGGGGGGGACGGGTCCTGGATGCACATACACACCCACTCTTATACTACTGGTATGTATATACTTGGATATTGCAATCGTTTGCTATGATATGTTTATCAGTGTTTTATACATGCTCTGCATATATATGGTGATGATATGTATGATATGGGTTAGTGTGCATTAGTTCCTGTCCATCTGTATGTGCTGTTGTTAGCACGGGTGGTTCTCCCACTTTTACTGTACACCTAATATGTAGTATCTAATAAAGTTTGTATATTTATATTTACTTGGACTTTTGACTGCGTTTCTTTGGTTTGTGACATTAGTAACAGAAGTTTTTTGTTAGTGTGGGTGACGCCTGTATAACCTAGAAGATATGCCCCAAACAATTTCAAATTTGGATTAAGCCTGCTGTATCATGTTTTTAAAACCCCCAAAATGATGATTTTACTATGTGCAATAGGTATCCACACACAAAAATTTCTCAGCAACAAAATTACAACATGGTATATGGCGGGCACAGACTTTTTTTTTGTTTTGTGCATGAGGTCTGCAGACAGCTTAATTTCATCTCAACAAAATGACAATGTTGATGATGGTAGGCTGTAGCACATTTTGCAACAGAAAAAAATTATAATTTTTTGTTAATGTGCATTAGATCTGCACACAGCTTCATATCACAGCCACAAAATTACAACGATGAATACGGCAGGCTGTAGCAGATTAAGCAACAGAAAAAAAAATAATATATCTTTTTAATGTGCATGAGCTATGCACACTGTGGAATTTCATTGCCACTAAATAACAAGGGGAGTTATGGCATGGTGAATCAAGCTAGCAAGTGCCCCACACAAATATTTCTTCATGCACAACAGCTCAAATCACAGAACTATTTCACCACAGCACTAAATGACAAGGTGGGATACGGCATGCTGTTTCACATTTAGCTCGTGAAAATATAAGATTTAGAATGCTAAACTTGTGCTTAATGCACAGTTAGAGCTGTGCACAACACACTTGTAGGACATGTGCACTGCTAGCTTTGTCTGTGGACCTCAGTAAAGGCAAAAAAAATTGCTGGACGGTCAATTTAACAACTACATAAGACACTACCTATCTAAACTATCTGAGTAAGGCCGGGGTCACACTAGACCGTAATACGGACGAGTGCAATGCGATAAAAAATCGCATAGCACTCGTCCCAATGTTAATCTATGGGGCAGCTCCCATCATCCGATATTTTCTCGGCCGTATTCAGGATCCGAGTGAAATCGCAGCATGCTGCGATTGTCAGCGTTTCTCGGCCGAGAATCGCCAATGAAAGTCTATGGGGGTGAGAAAAAATAGCACAGCACACGGACCATCAGTGTGACTTGCGAGAAATTCTCAGGCATTGGGCAGGTGACAGGAATGTCCCCGGCCTAAGAAACAACCACCTAGCTCACTACCTAAAATCTAGCTGTTAACAGTGCCAGCATCAGGATCAGCCTCTCAGCGCCCTATTTTTTAGGGAAAAAAATACTGTTTAGGCCGGGGACACACACAACGATTTTTTATCGCATTGCACTCATCCGTATTACGGTCTAGTGTGACCCCGGCCTTATAAGCACACCGCGCCTCTAAGCTCTGCAGACCCCTTCATGAAACATGTGCCCTAGACTCATGATACACCTCCATTATTGTAGCAAAAGTGCTGAAAATACTTTTGTGGCAACGCAAATGTTTTCCAGCACTTTTTACTAAATGTTTCAGATTTTAACGGATTTTATAAATTTTTGCTTGTGTTTCCGATCACGAATCCGAATGTGCCATATTCGTGCAGAATTTATGATTGGCGATTGTTTTCTAAACAAATTCACTCATGAATAACCAGCACCTCCAAACAGAAAAAAAAGCTAGCATGAACAGGTGCTCCAAACAGTTCATGATGGGCCCCGTAAGGCCGGAGGGACACACAACGTATAAAAAAACGGTCCGTTTTTGACGGACGAGAATCGCACAAATGTTACCAAAACAGTGATCCGTGTGCAGTGCGAGGATGCGATTTTCTCGCATTAAATGATCCGTGTGACATCCATGTGACATCCGTATGGCATCCGTATGGTAAGATTTTCTCACACACTTGCAAAATGAGCAAATAATGGCTGAGCCTTTCCTGTCACCTGCCCAATGCCTGAGAATTTCTCGCAAGTCACACTGATGGTCCGTGTGCTGTGCTATTTTTTCTCACCCCCATAGACTTTCATTGGCGATTCTCGGCCGAGAAATGCTGACAATCGCAGCATGCTGCGATTTCACTCGGATCCTGAATACGGCCGAGAAAATATCGGATGATGGGAGCTGCCCCATTGATTAACATTGGGACGAGTGCTATGCGATTTTTTATCGCATTGCACTCGTCCGTATTACGGTCTAGTGTGACCCCGGCCTAAGATGCTCCATATTAAAATATGCCCCATATAATGCTGCACAAATGTTGATTATGACCCCATAAGATGCTCCATACTGACATTTGCTCTGTATAATGCTCCACAAATGTTGATTATGACCCCATAAGATACTCCATACAGATATTTGACCCCATATAATGCTGCATATGGCCCCATAAAGATATTTGCCCCATATCATGCTGCACATGGCCCTTTCAGCCCAAGAAAGTGGGTTGAAAATCTCAGCTTATACTCGAGTATATACGATATTTCATGTTTACATGCTGTTGCACTACAGAGTGCAATTTTTTTCTGTTTGATATGTATAGAAATGGCTACCCTTAGTTTGCACTTGTAAACATTAGCCTTTGATTTGGAATTGACAGTCAGTATTTTTTTTAATATAATTGATTAACCCCTTACCGGCATCGGACGTACTATACCGTCTGATGCCGGCTCCCCTGCTTTGATGCAGGGCTCCGCGGTGAGCCCGCATCAAAGCCGGGACATGTCAGCTGTTTTGAACAGCTGACATGTGCCCGTAATAGGCGCGGGCAGAATCGCGATCTGCCCGCACCTATTAACTAGTTAAATGCCGCTGTAAAACGCAGACAGCGGCATTTATCTACCGCTTCCGGCCGGGCGGCCGGAAATGACGTCATCGCCGACCCCCGTCACATGATCGGGGGTCGGCGATGCGTCTGGATGGTAACCATAGAGGTCCTAGAGACCTCTATGGTTACTGATGACCGGTGGCTGTGAACGCCACCCTGTGGTCGGCGCTCACAGCACACGTGCAATTCTGCTACATAGCAGCGATCAGCAGATCACTGCTATGTAGCAGAGCCGATCGAGTTGTGCCTCCTTCTAGCCTCCCATGGAGGTTATTGAAGCATGGCAAAAGTTTAAAAAAAGTTTAAAAAAATGTGAAAAAAATAAAAAAAACATAAAAGTTTAAATCACCCCCCTTTCGCCCCAATCAAAATAAATCAATAAAAAAAATATCAAATCTACGCATATTTGGTATCGCCGCGCTCAGAATCGCCCGATCCAGAGTTACGTTTTTTTGGTCGCCGCGACATTGCATTAAAATGCAATAACGGGCGATCAAAAGAACGTATCTGCACCGAAATGCTATCATTAAAAACGTCATCTCGGCATGCAAAAAATAAGCCCTCAACCGACCCCAGATCATGAAAAATGGAGATGCTACAAGTATCGGAAAATGGCGCAATTTTTTTTTTTTTTTTTAGCAAAGTTTGGAATTTTTTTTCACCACTTAGATAAAAAATAACCTAGTCATGTTAGGTGTCTATGAACTCGTACTGACCTGGAGAATCATAATGGCAGGTCATTTTTAGCATTTAGTGAACCTAGCAAAAAAGCCAAACAAAAAACCAATGTGGGATTGCACTTTTATTGCAATTTCACCGCACTTGGAACTTTTTTCCCGTTTTCTAGTACATGACATGCTAAAACCAATGATGTCTTTCAAAAGTACAACTCGTCCCGCAAAAAATAAGCCCTCACATGGCCAAATTGACGGAAAAATAAAAAAGTTATGGCTCTGGGAAGGAGGGGAGCGAAAAACGAACACGGAAAAACGAAAAATCCCCCGGTCATGAAGGGGTTAATATTATGTTGAGCATACTATCAAAGAAAGGTCACCTTGCCGTGGTCCCCTATCGACATAACAGGTAAAAAAGAGATTAACGAGATCTTAGCTTCAGAGCTAAAGAATATTTTAAAGGGAATCTGTCAGTAGGATCAACTACCCCTAATCCGTCTATATGGGCACCAGGTCATAAAAAGCTAAGTAAATTGATAAATTGTTATCTGTGAGCTGATGCCTTATGCCAGAGAAATTAATGTTTTTTTAATATGTAAATGAGCTGTTAAGATCTATGGGAGGTACATAGATCTGTAAAAGGATATGCCTCCATAGATTATTTTAAACGAAAAGGACATTACCAGTGTGAGACATGTAGATCTGGAGTGCAGATTGTCCGACATTGGTAATGTTCCTTTTTATTTAAAACCATCTCTGGGCGAAGATTCTCAGGGAAATCTGTGTCCGGCCCATAGAGTTTAACATCTCATTTACGTAGATTTCTCTGGAATACGACATCTGATTGCAGATATGAGGCTATCATTTTATTCTGCTTCTTATGAACTGTGCTTCCATATGGATGGCTTAGTAGGTTGATACTACTGATAGATACCCTTTAAGATTTGTTCTGGTGAAAGGTTTAAAAATTTTAGTGTGAAAATGTTGGACCAACAGAATATATTTCTCGTTAATCCTTTTTGATAAATTGTTATTTTATTTACTAGGATCAGTTATGCTGCAAAAATTCATTTTACAATGAAATGTACTGACTAAGGTGATTATGGGGCATGGGACTGTATTAAGCAATATGTGTTTGCCAAGGCATATTTAGGCAGGAGGGCGCCATTGGGCCACCTAAGAAGCAGTCCGAGGTGTCTCCCACAGAAGTTAAATTTTTTTGCCTCCCAGACTGGTAGTCCTCAGTTCTTTCAGCCAGCTGTCAAGCTGACAACTGGCTCGCAGAAGGTGCAGCGCACCAGCTCCCACATGTGAATACAATTGAAGCACCAATGACCAAGGAAGGGTGACGCCAGCAGCGTGATTAGATAATGTAAGCACGCTGCTGACGTTACTCGCTGGCACACAGAACATTTGTGGTAACTAAGTGCTACAAACCAATGCAACTGAAGACACTAAAGATTAAGTGCAATGGGTAGAGATTTAGTGTAAAGGTGGGGGATTTAGTGTTTGGGGAAGATTTAGTTTGGAAGATTTAGTGTAGTGGTTAGGGGTGGGGTAGATTTAGTCTGTGAGGGAGATTTAGTGTGGGGTATGAGTGGGTGAGATTTAGTGTGGGGGAGAGGTGAGATAGATTTAGTGTGGGAGATTTAGTTTGGAGTGTTGGGGAAAGGGTTGAGATTTAGTGTGTGGAGGAGATTTAGTATGGGAGATTTAGTGTGGAGGGGACCAGTGTAGGAGTTTTAGTGTTATGGGGTGGGGAATATTTAGTGTAGCAAGGGGAATATTTGATAACACAAGTTTGGGAAGCAAGGAAGGGACAGGTGCAGACATAAATTGAAGAGCAGGGTAAATTTAAAGACACAGTATGTGGAGCAAGGGGGGAGTTGGGGGTGTGTATGAGGATACAGTATGGGGAAAATGTGCAGACACAGTATGATGAGTAGGTGGATGGATGTGGGCACAGTATGAGGAGCTATTGGAAGAATGTACGTGGACTCAGTATGGAGAGTGAGGGTGATGGGATGGGTGTGGACAAAGTATGGGGAGTGAGGTGATGGAATGTGTGCAGACACATTATGGGGAGTCAGGAGGATGTGTGAGAAGGCAGTATGGAGAGTGAGGGGGTAAATGCAGAGCCTTGCAAAAGTATTCGGCTCCCTGGAACTTTTCAACCTTTTCCCACATATCAGGCTTCAAACATAAAGATAGCAAATGTAAATTTTTGGTGAAGAATCAACAACAAGTACAACACAATTGTGAAGTTGAACGAAATGTATTGGTTATTTTATATTTTTGTGGAAATTCAAAAACTGAAAAGTGGGCGTGCAATATTATTCGGCCCCTTTAACTTAAAACTTTGTTGCGCCACCTTTTGCTGAGATTACAGCTGCAAGTCGCTTGGAGTATGTCTCTATCAGTTTTGTACAGCGAGAGACTGAAATTCTTGCTCATTCGTCCTTGGCAAACAGCTCGAGCTCAGTGAGGTTTGATGGAGATCGTTTGTGTACAGCAGTTTTCAGCTCTTTCCACAGATTCTCGTTTGGATTGAGGTCTGGACTTTGACTTGGCCATTTTAACACTTGGATACATTTATTTGTGAAGTATAGAAATAATCACCGCGCTACCCTATGTACACGTACTATCGTGAGCAGTAGATCTATGTGATGTCAGGAAAAAGGTAGAAACTTATGCGAGGCTGTACGTGTCTAGTCAGATTGTGGCCAGAAGTATACAAATCTCATACTTCTGCTGGCATGACCGTCCACTCTTGCCACCAGCAAGGGAGAATCCTAAAAGTCTGCAGTTCATGCGCTGTGAGAATTCAGGGTCTGCCATCACCTAGAGTCACTGCAGACTTTCATCTCAAACCTTGGCAAACCCTTTACCTATAAAATAAAGTCCTGTAGTATGCCAATCTTAACAGGGTGTAATATACTCACTGTCAGGATTCAGCTCTGCTTGCTGATTCCAGTAGTCATTACATGGCAACTTGATTTATATGCGATGTTCATACTTACGGTTACTTTACAACAAACTTTTCTTCCAACTTCCCTCAGATTTTCACTGTAGATTGAGAGAATTAGGAAGAGCAGCTCATCTACATGTGACTAAATGTGCAAGTCCTATATATGCTTGTGGGTGGTGGATGCCAAACTAAATTTTTGCCCCAGGTGCAAGGAAACCTAGATACACGTCTATGTGTTTGTTTCATATCTTGATTTGTTTGGATGTAGACAGTCCTCAAAATGATACCTTCTGTATTCCCTTACTTAACTAGTAATGTAAAATCTTTGACAGAAGGAATGCATTGTTTTATTTGTCACTTTTTTGTAAAAATGTGGTACATTGTTTATTTATAATTTATTTAATGGGACCAAATAAACTGCAATAATGTATTTCATAATTTAATTGACTAACTAAATTGACTTTGGGTATGGGAATGTAAGCAATATGGCCCTGATTCATCAAAGTAATTTCTTTTGATTTCTGGTGAAATTGCCTTGAAAAGTCATAACATTTTGGTGCAACTCGGAGATGCAAAAAATGTTACTACTTTTGTTGTTTTCACACAAGTTTCTTATAGCTCTGCCTTACTGAAGTAAGATTTCTGGCTTGATACTCGGAGGACTCCACTATACCCCCTCATCAAGACTAGAGAAAAAAAAGTGGTGGCTTAATTTTCAATATTATTCAGAATATCTGTTATTTTCTGAACAAGGATGGAATTAATAATTTTTTCTAACATCGTTATTCTTCACAGAAAGAAAATCCGTCCACCAGCTTTATTAAATAATGGTGGATTGTGGAACCATATTGCTGCATAATGTATTGCATGGGGAACATACTGTGACAATGTCTGCCTTCATTTGTACATAGTGGCAGAAAAGGTCTCGTACATAATTTGTGAGAAAAACAGAACTACATATTCCAACAGGTGCAGTATTAGAAATTCAAGAGAGTCCATAACATTGCACATAGACTGCCTTAAGATTTGCATAGCACTGTAGGAACTCTTCAAGCTTTTCAAACTCAAGTTTTCCGTATGCGTATATGCAGCGCCCCAGAGATCTGGTCGTTGCAGTATGACACTCTGCCTCTAAGGGGAGTGATGGTACGTCTGATGGCACTGAAGGAATTCTACTGACCAGGTATCACCAGCACACATTACACTTCACACTCCGGCCACTAGGGGGAAAAAAAGGCTTTATTTATTGGGCCATTTCTCACACTGGTAAAACTAGGGGATGGATAGAAAGTTAGTCAGAAGCTGACTGGGTTGGATTCAGGCAACATCCCGTGGCAGGGGGTGTTGCAGGGAGAAGACACAGGGGGGTCTCTGTCAGGCATGGGAACCTGGCAGGTGCCTAGTGAACAGAGCAGAACGTTACGGAACCGCGCCTGCACACCCCGCGGCATTATCCTAAGAAAGTGACATGAAGGGAAGGATATTGTGGAACAGTGAGAAACGAGACCAAGCACAAAGGAGAACCAGCAGGAGTCGTGCCGTGAGACCGAGGCAACATCCTACTGAGGCGCGTAGCCGGTAGCCGGAACACCGCGGGAGTAACTGACTCTAGGCCTTACTTCAAACTCCGCAGGACAGTTAATTATAGGTTGGCTGTCTACCTTAAATTTCCTACGAAGACATAGGGGGCAACGCGTGGAGAGGGGCATCTCTAGGGTCCCGGAAGAGCTCCGAGCCTTCCCGTCATACGGGTGCGTCCTAGCCATAACATACCTGGGGGACGAGAAACTAGTAACATCTGGAACAAGAGAGAGAGAATTAGAAAGAACGAATGAACGAGAACAGAAGTTGTGAGGACTATTCCGAATGCTCAGGAGGGTAGCACTACAACACATAGGCGCAAGTGGTAGGCATTGATTTCCACCTGCAAAGGGAACTCTGGATGTGCCCATCGGACCGGCCGGTCTCAGATAGCCCTGTTAAGCGTGCTCTGGATTGAGGATCCTGAAGTCTTCAGTAAAGAGGTAAAGAGACTGCAACCTCGTGTCCTCGTTATTGACTGCACCTCACACCATCACCATCTACCTTATTGGGAAGCCCTGGGGACCTACTTCACCTGTGGGAAGGTATACCATCTAGCTGCCATTCCATCACCCCAGCGGACCCCACAGCAGCGTCGGTCACCCTGACCGAACACCACAGGTGGCGTCACGAATCCTTGATAAACTCTTATCACCTTTTATTGGACGCCCCTTAGCAGGGTCACGGACCGGGTCCAGCCACCGTGACAGCCTCAGAACCGAATCAGAGAGGCCCAGTACCGAGAACTCTTGGCCCTGTGTCTGGGGGCGCTCCATATACATTTGACTTTTCCATAGTTTCCTTCAATTATCTGTTGGTTAGCTGTGTTTTTTTAATTATAGGATGTGTGAGAGTCACAGCACTTTTCTGCTAATAAAAGGGAATTGAATTATGTGTACTGATCCTCATCTCTGTACTGGAGTGTAAAGTGGGTACAAAGAGATTCTTTCGCTCTGGAGGTCCTATGGTGGATTTCAGAGACAATGTATCAGTTTTCACACTGTACAATGGTTAATTTCATCTTGATGGTAAACTTCGTGTCAAATTTATTTTCAATGGACTCTTTTTACAAGTAAGGATTGAATTGTCCAAAGTGGAGAATCCCTTTAAGAATACCTGTCTTTTACACAGTATTCTGGGACTTAATGAGTTTCCAGTAATTAGGA
This sequence comes from Ranitomeya imitator, assembly GCF_032444005.1. Classification (NCBI taxonomy): domain Eukaryota; kingdom Metazoa; phylum Chordata; class Amphibia; order Anura; family Dendrobatidae; genus Ranitomeya; species Ranitomeya imitator. The sequence goes on along the minus strand of NC_091289.1, from coordinate 131,985,346 downwards.
ACACACAGACTAAACAAATAGAATCATATTTCTAATCATAGGTGACATGAGTTGGTTCGCTAAAGGAGATGTTAATTATCCCAAGCTTTATATATAACCAAGGCATTGTCAGGAAAAATTATGCTTTTTCTTTTCTTTAAAGATATGTGCAGAGAAGTGTAACTACTGTCAGTGCTTTCATCTTTTTTTTTTATTCAAGTCAGTCCATTATTTTATGTGGCCCTAAATGACTTGTGGATACTCTACAGAAAGTTGAGTTGCCAATATTTTGGTGTCAAAGTAGTGCAAATAATAATAATAATAATCTTTATATAGCGCTAACATATTCCACAGCGCTTTACAGTTTTGCACACATTATCATCACTGTCCCCGATGGGGCTCACAATCTAAATTCCCTATCAGTATGTCTTTGGAATATGGGAGGAAACCGGAGAACCCAGAGGAAACCCACGCAAACACGGAGAGAACATACAAACTCTTTGCAGATGTTGTCCAAGGTGGGATTTGAACCCAGGACTCCAGCGCTGCAAGGCTGCAGTGCTATCCACTGAGCCACCGTGCCACCGTGCCAAACTACTTTCATGTTCATTGGAAATATATATATATATATATATGTAGCGTGGCTAAAGGTTGGATAGCCAACGGGAGGTATGTATCACAGAGAAGGCTTGTTGCTGTGATGTGACCCGGAGTGTTTTCTGTAATGCACATAAAGCAATAAGAAATTGTATAGTATGTTTGGGTCCGGGTTATGGGTAGCTATGAGAGATGGGAGGGTCTGGCTACCCATATACCTTACCCCTGGGTAAGGGGCATAACCGTGCCTATCTATGTTTGTTGCAGGACCTGTGGTGATGTCAGAACCACATGTCTAATCATGTGATGGGTTCCTGGGTGTGGTTACACCTATGTAAAGAGGTGTGTGTAGCACATGGAGTGTGTTTGGGAGTCTGCAAGAGTGGACAGACTTCCATGTGTCCTGGCTGGACACTGCAGAGTGGCCTGTGTGTTGGACGGTTCCATGTGGCGACAGACGTCCTGAACAGCACACAGACCATATTTAGGCTGGAGAGCCTACGTGCTGGACATAGCACAGCCTGTGTGCCTACAGGTCTGAGAGAGAGCGGAGCTCTAATATGGACATTGAGGATTCAACTGTCTGAAGTAAGACTGTTTACCTGTTGTTCCTGTTGCTATGTGGTTTATGGAGCAATAAACCTGTGAACTTTTAATGAAACCTGCCTCCAGAGTGTCATCTGCCGCACCTGAGCGAGTACAATCCCTAATATATATATATATATATATATATATATCTATCCAATGAACATGAAAGTAGTTTGGCACGGTGGCTCAGTGGATAGCACTATATATAGTTTATATATATAGTATATGTAGTTTAGTTGTTGTATTTTTTTCCTTTTTCCAAAGTCCAGTATGCAGGGTGATGCGAACTATTGCATGTGGATTATCCCTGTATGCCTGGTGTACTGCCCATACTGTAGTATCCTGAATATACATTTTTTATAGTGCCATGGAATAAATGGCACTATAAAAAATGGGGCAAATATAGACAAATACAATAAACATGAGCAATAAAACAAGGCACTCACAGGTAGAGAAGGAGGGAGGACCCTGCCCGCGAGGGCTCACAGTCTGCAGGGAATTGGTGAGGATATACTAGGAGAGGGTAGATTATGGCTCAACTTGAGATTCCAATTATTGAAACAAATACCATGACCATTTCAGTGAATAAATATCAAGCAATAATAGACCCTAAATTTATAGGCATAAATATGCGATATTTTTCATGTGTCTTTAAGTGCTTTCTAGGACTACTTAGCAGAATGGGTAAGAATTGACATCTTTTAATGGCTAATTGAAAAGATGGTAACAAATTGCAAGCTTTCGAGACTACGCAGGTCTTTTAATCTGGCATAGACAAATACAAAATTAAAAGGTAACTTCAAATCCCAGAGAGACAGAAGGGTCTGGGAGTATAAACTCATGACAACCTTTTACACACTCAGAGCAGGAATGAATGTGTTGCATGGATTTATGTCTTTTTACATCAATTAAGGAATTTTCTCCTCAGACCTTTTGGGGGCATTACAAAATTGGACCAGACCTCAATCATAGGACAATAAAACTTAGACACTCCTTATCTATGAACTGCTCCAATATTTATGGCCACAAGTGTTTATCCCTCGCCCATAATGATAGGTCTGCTTCACATCACTTGTCTTATCGATTGCATTATTTCTGTCCCGTATTGTGTATAAATATGTGATTCTTCAGATTTTGTAATAGTCTATGCCTGATGAAGAGACCTGTGTAGTCTCGAAAGCTTGCAATTTTTTACCATCTTTTCAATTAGCCATTAAAAGGAGTCAACCACTGAGGACTCTAAATTCTAAATATTTTTCGATCTACTGGCTAACAAGGTACAAAGATATAAATCTTTCCCAAAAGAATTGACATAAACTTTTTGGCCAAATTTTGATGTTTGGTGGGAGGGTTCAGTAAGGAGGCTTAAATCAATGTGGTATGTACAGATGTTTGTTGAATTTTTTCCTTCTCACATTCAGGCTCTCCATGCATTTGTGTGACTGGGACGCAGCTACGACACATGCAGCTTCGGAGTCGAACAGCTGATCAGCCAGCATGCTCCTTGTATCCGGGTTCCCGCTCTAGATTATTCGGTAAGCGCTACAGCTTGCCGGATAAGCAGAGACCTGATCAAATTTGCTCATCTCTAGTCAGAATGTGCAAGGATAGATGTAGGTCAGGAGCATCTATGCCAGTGCTTGGACAAATGATTGGAAAGCACCTAGCACAGGGGAAGAAGCAGTGGTGTCATGCTATGGCACCAATCATGGACCCAGGCATTCGGCCCAACGAGTCGGGAGCTTAAATGACATGTGCCTGATCATGCTGTTGGTGGTTAGTTTCTTAGTGGTTAGGCCCCCACTGATCTTGGTATGGCACAGGTTGAAAATGGTCATTTTGTTTGTCTCAAAACTCTCTTTAAAAATGTCCCAGACTGGGGAACACCTAACTCTTTACTGGAGAAATTCAGAACTATTGGTGTTCTGTGGAACAGATGCCCACCTTCCCCTTCTGGTCACCCTACTGCCTCTTTCTGTCGGTTTTGGTTCTGCCAATCTCTCCCCTTCAGTGCTGCTTGCCTCGCTCTGCTTGCCAACTTCCCAGGTTGGGTTGGTGACTATGTCATCCACTTCCTTGTCTTCCACAATCGCACCCTGTCATTTTATAATCTCCGCTGATGTTAGACTGCCAGCCAATCACAGTAATGCCACAACCAAGATGGCTACGGCATTACAATGACTCACTGGCAATCTTTGCATGCTTATTGGTTGCGAAACAGGTGCCAGAGTGGCAGGGTGTGGATTCAGGTTTTACACACAGCCCATTACCTGCTAAGTAAGGAATGCTTCCCAGCACCATGATACTCGAGTGATAACTGAGTATCACCAAGCATGTTCGCTCATCCTTATTAGAGTATACTTGGTAGACCATGACTACAATGTCACCATAGACATTATAGTGGAGCAAGAAGTAGGAAAATACCTGGATACTCCTTTAAGTACAGATCAATGAATAAGGTTCTAGTTAAAGGGAATCTATCCCCACATTTGACTTATCTAAACCATTAGTCTACTATATAATTGTCTAAGGGTCACTTCCATCTGTCTGTCTGTCCTTCTGTCTGTCACGGTTATTCATTCGCTGATTGGTCTCGGCAGCTGCCTGTCATGGCTGCAGCGACCAATCAGTGACGGGCACAGTCCGGAAGAAAATGGCCGCTCTTTACTCCCCGCAGTCAGTGCCTGTCACCCGCATACTCCCCTCCGGTCACCACTAACACAGGGTTAATGCCGGCGGTAACGGCCCGCTTTATGCCGCGGGTAACTCACTCCGTTACCGCCGCTATTAACCCTGTGTGTCCCCAACTTTTTACTATTGTTGCTGTGTATGCAGCATCGATAGTAAAATGATCTAATGTTAAAAATAATAATAATAAAAAAAACCCTTATTCTCACCTTCCGCCGTCGCGCCCTCTCCTCGGCACTGCAAGCGGCAGGTTCCGCTTCCAAAGATGCTATGGGAGAAGGACCTTCCATGACGTCACGGTCATGTGACCATGACGTCACGGTCATGTGACCGCGACGTCATGGAAGGTCCTGCGCTCATACCAATCCTGGGACCGGACACCGCACACAAGCGCCGAAACTGCAACGGGCTCTACGGATGGTGAGTATGTTTCTCTTTTATTTTTTAACCTGTTACATACGTGTCTGTGCTGTATACTACGTGACTGGGCAATATACTACGTGGCTCTGTGCTGTATACTACGTCGCTGTGCAATATACTACATCGCTGTGCAATATACTATGTAACTGGGCAATATACTACATGACTGGGCAATATACTACGTGGCTGGGCAATATACTACGTGGCTGGACAACATAGTATGTGACTGCGCAAAATACTATGTGACTGGGCAATATACAACGAGGACATACATATTCTAGAATACCCGATGTGTTAGAATCGGGCCACCATCTAGTATGAGCATAAACGTTTTAGACTGCTGAAAAAAGTGATCTCTGTATGCCTCATATCAGATGTTTTGTTGTTGATAAATCATCCTTTATCACTTTATGTATATGACTAGATTGTGGCCCGATTCTAACGCATCGGGTATTCTAGAATATGCATGTCCCCGTAGTATATGGACCATGATGATTCCAGAATTCGCGGCAGACTGTGCCCGTCGCTGATTGGTCGAGGCAACCTTTATGACATCATCGTCACCATGGCAACCAATATGACATCTACATCGATACTGTGCCCATCGCTGAATCAGAGACGCTGGATGTCTACGTCCTTTATGACATCATCGTCGCTGTGCCCGTCGCTGATTGGTCGAGGCCTAGCGGCCTCGACCAATCAGAGACGCGGGATTTCCAGGACAGACAGACAGACAGAAAGACAGACAGACAGACAGACAGACGGCAAAACCCTTAGGCAATTATATATATAGATCTTGTCCAGGCTATGGGGAGGACACTGATCTGCATGAGAATCCACTGTACCTCCAGAGTTTATTTTACATGAAGGTGGAGTTACCAGTATGATGTGTAATGGTCTCTGCTCTCCTGATCTCACTGCAGAGCTGTTTGTGATTATAGCTAACACATCTGCAGATTCCTCTTTCCTTCAGCTTCCATCTCACAAGCAGACAGGATTGCAATATTGTTGCAATACAGAAGAGCTCATAAAGGAGTAAAAAAAAGTGTTTGCAATAAGACAAATTTCATGTGTTGTGTTCTGTATTGGTTTCTTGTCTCACACTGGTACTGCCCCTTCATGTAATATAAACCCAGGAGGCAGAGTTTTCTTCCAGGCATCGTCCTCCCCATAGCCTGGAAGAGGTCATTATATCAAGTTATAAAAGATGACGTCTCATCAACCAGGCCTCTGATATAAGACACACAGGTAGGATTTTTTTTTAACAGTCTTTAACCTGTATGTCCATATTAATAGTTCAGATAGGTCAGATGGGGTGATAGATTCCCTTTAACTACTAAAGGAGAGATCAACTGAGCAGCAAATTAACATTAAGGTGTGAAATAAATTATTTCAAAATATTTTGTATACATCCTCTATAAATTATATAGCAAGTTCAATATTTGAGATGTGGAACTAAATGCATTATGTGTGTGGCTTTTTTGCCATTTCATTTTGCAGTGCTATTTAAATGACAACAAAAATAATTAAGTTGCACTAGAGTACAACATGTAATATATACGTATGAGTGACAAACTTTATAATACTCTCATCATAGACATTAGTCAAACAATTCAATTTAAACTGAGCTCTGCTGATTAGAATTCTGAACCTTGGAAAGTGAAATTAATTCTCCATCAGCAAAGTGCTAGAGCTGATTGACCAGTTCAATTAAGACCTTACGGCTGCCTGGAAACTAGACTTTAATGGATGTTCTCTGTAATGGCCAGGGAAGTCCTGCCTGAAATGTATTGCACAACCAAATATGAGTTTCTTTTTGCATTGCAGAATTATTGCAAATTGAGAGGTAGATTGTCTGCATAATCAAATAGTCCCTAACGAGCTTTGGGCTCCTGCTACGTTCCCAGGCTTTGATGTTCTTATTCTATTACTACTATTCTATCTTTGGAAATGTGAGTGTCTCGGATGACTTTTTACAACACAGGAGAATGTCCGTTTCTTAAACATTCTTCTACTCTCCTTTATCAATATTTGTTCATAATTTAATATGCTTCACAGATATCTAGTTCTTGACCAAGAATTAATTCCATTGAGAACATCCTAATGATGCCTACAGAAGGTTTCAGGCTACAGCATCACTTATTTAAGAGGACTGAGCATCAATATAGTTTGTTATTTCAAAGTAACGTCTCACAAGAGGACAAAGAAGCAACCAAGTTTTCTAACTTTGTTGTGTTATTATATTTACAATTGCTAGGACTAGAGATGAGTGAACATTTGGAAATTCTATTTACAGCAAATTTATTTTTAGCTAGATTAATTGTGCTGAAATGATGTGGCTAACATTGTGAGGTTTCCCAGTGGTGTATGCTGATTGGTTTCATGAGAGGGAGAGAGACGGGCACAGTTCTGGGGTACTTTATGGACATGTGAATCCTGTGTCTGTCTTTATTACGTAAAATGGTAAACTTTATATATAATTTAAAACTGTCTGTAAGAGGAAAAAAGAAAGAGCGTAGGAGACAGATGACATCTGTTTTAGGGCGTTTCACATAAATCTAATTGCACATTGTTCAACTTTGACAGGACCTGCGGATATTGGGAGATTCGACTCAACACGAATTCGGCTCATGTCAAATTGATGTGATCATCTCTATTCGGCGCCTTACAGGTAACCTCTACTTAATGAGGATATTAATGTGTTTGCTGGTTTCATGTAGATACTGACCACTTTTGATACTTTTTTGCAATTTCTTGAGCATTGGTCAAAGTATAAAATTACTATACAACAGTGAATGGTGGAACTTCAAATCTTTTAAAGAAAGTTTCATTTAGATAAAAGATAAAGGATTTATATAAACCTTATAGAGTTGTGTTTTTGAGAAATCTTATACTATTGATGAGTAGAAACGAGCGGATCACGCAAAATTTGAATTCACCTGTGTGTACCGACTTTCCAGCAAAATTTGATTTGCAGAGGTTATTTTCAACTAATGTCACATATTTTGCTCTAAAGTCTTTCTAGATGCCAGAGCATAACAGATGTAAGATGTAAACAATAAAAAAATCCTTATACTCACCTTACCGCTCACCTCTTCAGCCCCTCTGCTCTTCAAAATCACCGGTCCGATCCTCATGTTACCACCGTGTGCTCAAAAATCAAACAAGGTCTCTCACAGTAGGTCAGGAGGATTTTGTGCAAGTGAACAAAAGACTGCAATAGGTGCCATGACTCTGCACAAACTTGCAGAAGACTGTCCCAGGCAAAGTTAAAGCCAAATGTCCTAACCCAGTGGGAGACATCTAGTGATCAGAAACTGATGTGATGAGGACTGGAAGGGTGATGGTGAAAAGAGGGGAGTGGAAAGGGGAGGTAGAGGTAAGGTGAAACCATTTTTTGTAATCTTTTGATAGCCCTTTATGGTTCAGAAAAATGGTTGCTGAATCCAAGCTGAAGCGAAATACAAAAACATTTGCATTTTTGCAAATGCAGATTTTTGTAAAATTCAAGTAAAATTAAATTCCACTCAAATATATTCACTCGTCTATTATGACAAGTATTTAAGAATACTCACTCAAAAGACATGTATCTTTATCTTGGATAAAAACCATGGCAATGAAGAGATAGGGGCAGAGAATGGGATAGCAAATAAAGAGATGGTTTTGGACCGTGTTACAGATGGACAACTTTTTTTAATCGTTTTGGTGAAATGTATGTTTCGGCGATATATACATGTTATAGAACTTACCAGCTCTAAAAAATAATGTGTATCTATATCTAAACCCACAATATTGTTCTAATGTTAATGTAATATCTTTCAATTACTGCTCTACAAATTCTCATATAAAATGTAACATTTGTCAGACTTTGCACTGTGTGCAGAGCTTTTTGTGAATGTAGGAGTACCACAACTACACTTTCTTCACAATGTTTGAATGATGTACTACAATTGGTGCCACTGTCTGCAGAGCTTTTGTGAGTGTAGGAATACCACAACTACACTTTGATCACAATATTTTAATTAGTCCCTCCAATTCTTGCCTTCAAGAGTGTATGGATGACCCTGATTGCAATTTTTGCCCGGCTTTGTGCAGAGTTTGTTTGAGTGTAGAAGTAAGACAGCTACACTTTGTTCCCTACATTTTAATGAGGCCCTCCAATTTTTGCCTTCAAGGGTGTATGGAGTCATCTATCGCTCAGTTTTAGTAGCTGCCCAGCGCCAGCTCCACCTGCTTGATTGACAGACTCTACATAATATGATTTCAGGAAAATGAATTGTCAGTCAAGAAACAAGAAAAGGCAGCGCTTGGTGGGAATAGATCTGGAGCTTCTTATCTACATCTGTATTTGCATATCAATTCAAACGCTGCTTTCACAGTATAAGTGGAATGGACTGCATGTAAAGCTAATGCTGAACTTGTCTTTGAAAGAGCTACATGCACATATATATAGCTGGTGGGGTAAAATCCCATTGACAGATTCCCTTTATGAAAACATCTAAATGATTGACTGTTCCTACTGAAACCAGCAGAATTATTTATTTTTAATTTTTCAGGCATCTTGTGGGGCTTCTCCCTTGTCAAACTGTTTAATTAATCGATACAGCCAAAATAATTACAATGTAATAATGTTTGTTTTTTTATTTTACTACTTTTATAGCATTATAATTTGTAATATAGTACTATTATGCACTTTAGTGAAGGAATTCAACTAAAAATACTGATAAAAGGTTTGTATCAGTTAATATTGTATTTAGAACATTTTTTGATAATTCTTTAAAAAACAATAGAGCTGCCTCTAAAATAGAAACTACCACAGATGGCACAGAACAAATTTCGACTATAGGCCAAGCAAAACTTTTTACTTAATCTACATTTTATGGTCAGCGGCTGCCTTAATCTTGCAGCTCACCCTCCAAATGGCCAGTGTGTTTTCCATGCATTTCAGGCTCATTTGTCTTGAGCTGTCTTTTTGTGTTGAAAATGAAAGGTTCACTACATACAGCAGAATCAGCTCTGCCATGTGCAGAGCTTCAGCAGGCACAGCTGAGGGTTATCCACATAAAGCTCCACTTAACCATCCATGCCAGTGTATCTTATGTCAAAGCCGAACACTATTTCACAATACATTACACAGCTAATAGCAGTTGGGATGTTTCAAACTTATATGCTGGGAGGTTTTTATTTAGCAACCAACGATGGGGATAATAGCGCTTATCACTTCACATTTGGGCTGCATAGATAGAGGAAGCTGAGCTAGGAGAAGCAGGTGTCTGCTTATTAGGGATCATTCAGACTTCACTGATTTTTCTTGGATGCAAAAAATGGTCTTAGTTTTATCATTGTTTTTGATGAGATTTTGATCAGAATTTGGTAGAAATTGTCAATTCAACCTTCAGAGTATCATATGTTTTTCTTATATGAAAAAAATAATGATGGCAGGTTTCAAGCGTCTATCAAACAGTCCATGAAAAGTGGGCAGCAAAAGGATGGCATCCAAGATTGGTCCTAGAGTCGGATCAAAATCAGGCACATCTCCTCTCAAAATCATGGACCACACGGGCTGCAAAAATATACAGACATAAGAAACAAACAGCCCCAATAAACTTTAAAAGGTACACAAGTTCTACCCATTAAAAAAACTATTAAAAGACTGACTTCTGAATGAGCCCTTAGAGGGATTCAGGACTCAAAAAATGGTGTTCTGTCTCCTTAAAATCTCTTGTTAGTCTCTATACAGTCATGGCCAAAAGTATTTCTGTCAGATAATAATTATTTTCTTCCTGAAAATGATTGCAAGCACAAATTATTTGGTATTATTATCTTCATTTAATTTGTCTTAAATGAAAAAACACAAAAATAATTGTTCTAAAGCTAAATTGGATATGATTCCACACCAAACATAAAAAGGGGGTGTACAAAAGTATTGGCACTGTTCGAAAAATCATGTGATGCTTCTCTAATTTGTGTAATTAACAGCACCTGTAACTTACCTGTGGCACCTAACAGGTGTTGGCAATAACTAAATCACACTTGCAGCCAGTTGACATGGATTAAAATTGACTCAACCTCTGTCCTGTGTCCTTGTGTGTACCACATTGAGCATGGAGAAAAGAAAGAAGACCAAAGAACTGTCTGAGAACTTGAGAAACAAAATTGTGAGGAAGCATGAGCAAGCTCAAGGCTACAAGTCCACATACAAAAACCTGTATGTTCCTGTGTCTACCGTGCGCAGTGTCATCAAAAAGTTTAAAGCCCCTGGCACTGTGGCTAACCTCCCTAGATGTGGACAGAAAAGAAAAATTTACAAGAGATTTCAACACAAGATTGTGCAGATGTTGGATAAAGAACCTCGACTAACATCCAAACAAGTTCAAGCTGCCCTGCAGTCCGAGGGTACAACAGTGTCAACCCGTACTATCCGTCGGTATCTGAATGAAAAGGAACTGTATGGTAGGAGACCCAGGAAGACCCCACTTCTTACCCGAGACATAAAAAAGACAGGCTGGAGTTTGCCAAAACTTACCTGAAAAAGCCTAAAACATTTTGGAAAAATGTTCTCTTGTCAGATGAGACAAAAGTAGAGCTTTTTGGGCAAAGGCATCAACATAGAGTTTACAGGAGAAAAAAAAGAGGCATTCAAAGAAAAGAACATGGTCCCTACAGTCAAACATGGCGGAGGTTCCCTGAAGTTTTGGGGTTGCTTTACTGCCTCTGGCACTGAACTGCTTGACTGTGTGCATGGCATTATGAAGTCTGAAGACTACCGACAAATTTTGCAGCATAATGTAGGGCCCAGTGTGAGAAAGCAGGGTCTCCCTCGGAGGTCATGGGTCTTCCAGCAGGACAATGACCCAAAACACACTTCAAAAAGCACTAAAAAATGGTTTGAGAGAAAGCACTGGAGACTTCTAAGGTGGCCAGCAATGAGTCCAGACCTGAATGCCATAGAACACCTGTGAAGAGATCTAAAAATGGCAGTTTGGAGAAGGCACCCTTCAAATATCAGGGACCTGGAGCAGTTTGCCAAAGAAGAATGGTCTAAAATTCCAGCAGAGCATTGTAAAAAACTCATTGATGGTTACCGGAAGCGGTTGGTCGCAGTTATTTTGGCTAAAGGTTGTGCAACCAAGTATAAGGCTGAAGGTGCCAATACTTTTGTCTGGCCCATTTTTGGAGTTTTGTGTGAAATGATCAATGTTTTGCTTTTTGCTTCATTCTCGTTTGTGTTTTTTTCATTTAGGGCAAATTAAATGAAGATAATAATACCAAATAATTTATGTTTGCGATCATTTTCAGGAAGAAACTGAGTATTATCTGACAGAATTGCAGGGGTGTCAATACTTTTGACCATGACTGTAAGTCAGCACTCTAGTTATGGCAAAGCCAGGCATTAACCAATATCTTTATCATTGTGGTGAAAAAACTTATAATCCTACTGCTAAAGATTAGCAATAATTCCAGAAACAAAAAGATTTATATATCATTTTAATAGGTCAGCTTCTAACTATCCGATAGTACATGGTTTAATAGTCAACATCTTAAAAACCACAATCAAATACTTCCAATTAACGAATCTTTGTTTTTCTCATTTTTAAACCTAAATTGCTGATTTAACTACTTGAGGATCAAGCCAATTTGGGGTTTGAAGATTAGTACAATTGTTTTTATTTTAAATTTTTGGATTTCAGCAGTCAATAGAAAGTCATGTCATTGGACTTGCCTTTACTGAATCACCAGTCCATTCACCTAACCATTGCAGCCAATCACTAACTTAAGTGGTCAGGTTACCGAAGAGTGGGACATCATTGCTTCCACAAGAGCAGTCTGCAGTGGATCAACAGGAGTTAGAGCAGTTGAGTTTGCCAAATTTTCTTATTCTGTAACCATATTTACTACCTCTTGGTGTTGAGGTGAGTCAATGTCTTTAGTACATTTTTCCCATTGTTTTTCCCATTGTGGATTGCACCAATGCTGCAAACAATGTGAATATTGTTTTGCAAACCTTTTTTGGAAAATGTAACCAGCGTATAATGACCCTGTAATCACCCAAATTTGAGTTGAGCAATAAAATCTAAATCTATTGGCCAGTCCTCAATATCATATGTAATCTGGGAGAAAAAAAATTACGGAAAATTGTGCCAGTTTGTGTACCACTGGATGATTCAGGTGTTCTCCCTAAACACAGAGGCACTTCTGGCATAATTAATGCAGTGGCTTAGTAATAACAGCCCCCAATGTGCAGGAAACCACAATAATGTAATCATCAGCTCACCGGGTTGCGAATTGCCTGGAATACAGGGTGCGGTGCATGGAGGCTTCAGGCTGGTTTCCTAAGCAAGTGAACTATGAAAAATAAACGTGTAATATATAGCAACCGCAAAATTTATTAAAACACCACATTTATTTGTAGATTAAAACATGAAAAAGTAAAGTTAGGGCAAAGTTTTTTTTACAATGTGCAGCTTTATAGACTGACGAGCGGCAACATGTTTTCCAGTTGGCCGACTTTTCTTTAGATATGGATTCAACTATCTGTGATAGACCGTTCAGTGGGCATAGGCTGTCAATGTTTTTATCAGTGCATGTCCTTCTTATACTGTATGACGAGCTGCCATGAACAAAGATGATTTGTACAAACCAAAAGAGCATTGCACCTTATGAACTAGTGTTTTGCTTGATTGTCGATTTAGACTCCATTATAATTGTGAAACAAGTGTTCTTTGGACCATAATCGTGCACCCTAAGTCACCCTGAGTATCTCAAAAGGTAGTCAAAAAATGACACAGGTTATGCTAGTATGAGATAAAAAGTAACTAGAAAATCCAGTAGTAAAACACAGTCAATAAAGACTTCCAACGGTTGACCTATAAAACATGCAATTAAAAGTTATTTTAAGAGATTATGTATGTACATTAATCAGACACCGCAGAGGTAATAATATAAAATATTTAAATTGAGATTTTAAAGCATATTATGTAAAATAAATATTAGCTTTTCTTCCCTTAAGTCATTGAGCTTATTCCAAAACCAGGAAACTTGTAAACATTCTACATTCATTATTTTGTAGTTGGAGCTGTGAAAGTGACCCAAGCCTAGTCTCTCTGGATCATGTTAATGCATTGATTTAGTAATTAGCATCTGTTTTCAGCCGTGTCTTGCGGGAGTTCCTAGCAGTCTACAATTTCCTGCTGAACTGGTAAAAATTAGAGCGCTGACGAGAAAAAATATGGAAGAGAAACATTGTTGAAAATATATCATCTGCATCTCATAAAAAATGAGTTAGCCTTTAATTAACAAGGGTAGTTTCAAGCACACAAAGGGAGTAGATCCCTCAGTACAACACTGAGAATCGCAATACCTACATGCTGCTTGGAGGGCTGCAGCTCACTGCTACGGTGCATTTTCGAAACTCGGTGACTAAACAGTAAAATTACCCTTAAAGACGAGGAGTACGGATATCTCTCTATTCTCAGTCATTTAGTGTTTTCTCTGCACAGCTGCTGGCTAAAATGTTGGTATGCTGATTGTTTTATTGTATACAAATCTCCTAAACACCTTTCATCTTAATTTTTTAGGTAATTCCATATGAATATAAATCTGATTTCTCTGCAAGAATTGTGTAGACAAGTCAAGTTTTGATCAAATAACCAAAGTAACTTTTGTTTAACCTGACAGCTGAAAAAAGATGTCCAATCCACGGGCAGCATGTTGAGGACACTGGTTGCATGATTTTTCCAGGATTGACTCTGAAATTATGTGGAATTTCCAAAAAAAAACATAAATTAAAAGTCACTGGAGACTAAACTGCACAAGGATTATTCGGACAAGAGAGACTTTGATGTCTTTTCCCCGCCCTCTCTCCTTTAATGACTGGTCTCTCCCTGTGTACATGTATAGGGAATGACCTGTCATTACATGGGAGCTAGTGGGAAGAAGCCACCAATGACCCATGTGTATGGCTAGCATTCCATGCGGTTCATTCCCCCGCATCATTTAAAGTATATTTTTATATCACACCTTTTCAGAGTCAAACAAACCTGGCTTAGGTCATTCAATCAGTATCTGATATATGCTGCCAGTGGCTATGCTGTAATTGTGCCGCTGCATGTACGCGCAGGCCACAAACAAAAGTGGAACCACAGGAGATCGTATGGAGAGGTAAGTATTAAAAACTTTGTTTTTCTAAAAATTGAATGAAATAGGGATGGGAGAGAGGAAATTATAATAAATTGAGGGTGAGCCGTGAGAGACAGGAAATTTTGTTATAATGAATGGAGGTTCAGTGGTGAGAGAGACATGACAATGAATTGAGGGGGGCATGTAAATGTAACGAATTGAGGAGGGAAGTGTAATTATAATAAACTAGGGAGCTGGAGAAGCACAACGGTGAGGCACTGAGGGCACAGGAGAGTAACTGGTAATGAATTTGGAAAAGAGTACAGAATCTAATTCATACAGTCATGGCCAAAAGTATTGACAAATGATTGCAATCACAAATTTTTTGGTATTATTATCTTCATTTAATTTGTCTTAAATGAAAAACACAACAGAGAATGGAGCAAAAAGCAAAACATTGGTCATTTCACACAAAACTCCAAAAATGGGCCAGACAAAAGTATTGGCACCCTCAGCCTAATACTTGGTTGCACAACCTTTAGCAAAAATAACTGCGACCAACCGCTTCCGGTAACCATCAATGAGTTTCTTACAATGCTCTGCTGGAATTTTAGACCATTCTTCTTTGGCAAACTGCTCCAGGTCCCTGATATTTGAAGGGTACCTTCTCCAAACTGCCATTTTTAGATCTCTTCACAGGTGTTCTATGGGATTCAGGTCTGGACTCATTGCTGGCCACCTAAAAAGTCTCCAGTGCTTTCTCTCAAACCATTTTCTAGTGCTTTTTGAAGGGTGTTTTGGGTCATTGTCCTGCTGGAAGACCCATGACCTCTGAGGGAGACCCAGCTTTCTCACACTGGGCCCTACATTATGCTGCAAAATTTGTTGGTAGTCTTCAGACTTCATAATGCCATGCACACGGTCCAGCAGTCCAGTGCCAGAGGCAGCAAAGGAACCCCAAAACATCAGGGAACCTCCGCCATGTTTGACTGTAGGGACCGTGTTCTTTTCTTTGAATGCCTCCTTTTTTCTCCTGTAAACTCTATGTTGATGCCTTTGCCCAAAAAGCTCTACTTTTGTCTCATCTGACCAGAGAACATTCTTCCAAAACGTTTTAGGCTTTTTTTCAGGTAAGTTTTGGCAAACTCCAGCCTGGCTTTTTTATGTCTCGGGGTAAGAAGTGGGGTCTTCCTGGGTCTCCTACCATACAGTCCCTTTTCATTCAGGCGCCGACGGATAGTACGTGTTGACACTGTTGTACCCTTGGACTGCAGGGCAGCTTGAACTTGTTTGGATGTTAGTCGAGGTTCTTTATCCAACATCCGCACAATCTTGCGTTGAAATCTCTTGTCAATTATTATTTTCCATTAACATTTAGGGAGGTTAGCCACAGTGCCATGGGCTTTAAACTTCTTGATGACACTGCGCACGGTAGACACAGGAACATTCTTTGGAGATGGACTTGTAGCCTTGAGATTGCTCATGCTTCCTCACAATTTGGTTTCTCAAGTCCTCAGACAGTTCTTTGGTCTTCTTTCTTTTGTCCATGCTCAATGTGGTACACACAAGGACACAGGACAGAGGTTGAGTCAACTTTAATCCATGTTAACTGGCTGCAAGTGTGATTTAGTTATTGCCAACACCTGTTAGGTGCCACAGGTAACTTACAGGTGCTGTTATTTACACAAATTAGAGAAGCATCACATGATTTTTCCAACGGTGCTAATACTTTTGTCCACCCCCTTTTATGTTTGGTGTGAAATTATATCCAATTTGGCTTTAGGACAATTCTTTTTGTGTTTTTTTCATTTAAGACAAATTAAATGAAGATAATACCAAATAATTTGTGATTGCAATCATTTTCAGGAAGAAACTGAGTAGTATATGACAGAATTGCAGGGGTGTTAATACTTTTGGCCATGACTGTATATACACTGCTCCAAAAAATAAAGGGAACACTTAAACATCAGAATATAACTTCAAGTAAATCAAACTTCTGTGAATTCAAACTGTCCACTTAGGAAGCAACACTGATTTACAATCAATTTCAGATGCTGTTGTGTAAATGGAATAGACAACAGATGGAAATTATTGGCAATTATCAAGACACACTCAATTAAAGAGTGGTTCTGCAGGTGGGGACCACAGACCACATCTCAGTACCAATGCTTTGTGGCTGATGTTTTGGTCACTTTTGAATGTTGGTTGTGCTTTCACACTCGTGGTAGCATGAGACGGACTCTACAACCCACAAAAGTGGCTCAGGTAGTCTAGCTCATCCAGGATGGCACATCAATGCGAGCTGTGGCAAGAAGGTTTACTGTGTCTGTCAAGGTAGTGTCCAGAGGCTGGAGGCGCTATCAGGAGACAGGCCAGTACACTAGGAGAAGTGGAGGGGGCCATAGGAGGGCAATAACCCAGCAGTAGGACAGCTACCTCACCCTTTGTGCAAGGAGGAACAGGAGGAGCACTGCCAGAGCCCTGGAATATAACCTCCAGCAGGCCACAAATGTGCATGCTTCTGCACAAACAGTTAGAAACCGACTCCATGAGGATGGTCTGAGTGCCCGACGTCCACAGATGGGGGTTTTGCTCACAGCCCAACACTGTGCAGGACGCCTGGCATTTGCCACAGAACACCAGGATTAGCAAATTCGCCACTGGCACCCTGTGCTCTTCACAGATGAAAGCAGGTTCACACTGAACACATGTGACAGACGTGCCAGAGTCTGGAGACACTGTGGAGATCGATCTGCTGCCTGCAACATCCTTCAGCATGAACAGTTTGGCAGTGGGTCAGTAATGGTGTAGGGTGGCATTACTTTGGAGGGCCGCACAGCCCTCCATGTGCTCGCTAGAGGTAGCCTGACTGCCATTAGGTACCGAGATGAGATCCTTAGACCCCTTGTGAGTCCATATGCTGGTGCAGTTGGCCCTGGGTTCCTACTAATGCAGGACAATGCCAGACCTCATGTGGCTGGAATGTGTCAGCAGTTCCTGCAAGATGAAGGCATTGAAGCTATGGACTGGCCCGCCCATTCCCAAGACCTGAATTAGATTGAACACATCTGGGACATCATGTCTTGCACTATGAACCAACATCACGTTGCACCACAGACTGTCCAGGAGTTGGCAGATGCTTTAGCCCAGGTCTGGGAGGAGATACCTCAGAAGACCATCCACTGCCTCATCAGGAGCTTGCCCATGCATTGTAGGGAGGTTATACAGGTATGTGGAGGCCACACACACTACTGAGCATTATTTTCTTGCCTTGAGGCATTTCCACTGAAGTTGGTTCAGCCTGTAACTTCATTTTCCACTTTGATTTTGAGCATCATTCCAACTCCAGACCTCCGTGGGATATTAGTTATGATTTACATTGACAATTTTTTTGTTTTATTGTTCTCAACACATTCCACTATGTAATGAATAAAGATTTGTAACTGGAATATTTCATTCAGTGATATCTAGGATGTGGGATTTTAGTGTTCTCTTTATTTTTTTGAGCAGTGTGTATTTGTTTGGGGGGAGGGGGAGTAGCCAATTATACTAAACAGGGGGCACAATTTACATTTGTAATGGTAGGTTGCATAATATCTAATTGCATATTAATGGTATGCTACATGCCTATATTCAGCGGCGCAGTGTGAGGGACTTCCTATTCAAGAAACAAATGTGTGTATATAAATAAATATAAATATATTTTTTTATTTTATGTGACTTTTTTTATTCTCAGGGGCTCAGTGATGAGTGCGGCAGACTCTGAAATGACTGAGTCACGGTATCAGGACATCGACGCGAAGATTTGACAAGATGATGAAGAAAAAGACTATTCGGATGAGATGCCAGCGGAGAGATACTGGATGTAAATAATTATTCTATATCTACTGTACACTTCTAGGGGTACATTTACACAGACTGACCAGCTGCACTAAGCAATCACTGATTGATATATCATTACCGATTGTCTGTCATTTACTGTGGTCTGTCTGTACAAACAAGCTATTAAAGGATGCGCACTGAGAGATCCATCCCAAGTTTTATAGCATCCTCTTATTACACAGCATTCCTTTTGTTATATAAAGCTTGGCCCCGTATTATATAACATCCTCTTTGTTATATATAGCGCCGTTCATTTCCAATTACATAGAATCCTCTATTATGTATAACGCTATATGATATATAGGGCTGTACACAAGGGGAAACAAATGTGCGGCACGCATACCATGCTACTATCTCTGTAATTTTGCATCTGCAGCTGTGCACCAGAGCATTTGCGTGTTAATCACATTAATTATCACATGATGTCTTAAGAGAATCATGTGACATGTCACGTTATAAATTGCGTTCTGGGGGGTCCATGCCTTCTAAACTGCTCTGGTCATTGAATAATTTGAATCCATCCCTGGTTTTCACCCAATACACTACCTCCTTCCATGGTGTTTATAGGGTATGATATCCTCAAAAATGTCCACCCACACACAGTATGATACCAAATGTGAATTCCCTCACAAAATGTTTCCAAACAGTACTGCCCTTGTGCACAGTAAGATGCCGCACAGAATCCCCAGAAAACTATCATGCTCCCACAATGCGCCCAACATAAATTCATCTTGCCTCACTACCCCCAACAAAATAAATGTTCCTAAAGTGACCACCTTAAAATCTACTCTTCAAGATGTCTAAACAATTACCCAATGCACATGTTCAAGCCCTACAATGGCTCTTAACAGTTTGATGCCCAGAAAGTGACATCACAGTATGATGACCACAACATATAATGTCTCTACAGTTACCTCACAAACATTATGAGGCCCTCACAGTGACCTCCTCATACAATATGATGCCCCACATTACCCAACCCAGTATGATTACCCTACAACACCCCTTGCACTTTTATAGGCCACTGGTCTCCAAACATTATTATGACCTCACAGCTGCCCCATACAGTCTGATCCCACCACATATTATGATGGCCCTCACATTACTCCCACACGGTTTAATTGCTCCCATGGAACTGACAGGAAGGTAGTGGTTAACTACATATCTGTTCTGCCCGGCACTGGCTCATAGCGGTCATAAACTGCTTCTGATGACGATACTGCAACTTCATTTGACCTCATGTCCACAGAGCATCTGCTCCCCTTCTGGTCTGCTCTGTTGACAAGGAGTGACTGTCGACTTCATGTTGAGTGTGACAGTTGGCTCTCTGTAGCTAGGTAGTAGGAAGTCGGCAGTCAATAAGCATGACATCAGCTTTATTGCCTCATAAACGGAGCAGAGAAGAAGAGAAGCAGCTGTTCTGTCTATATAATGTCATGAGAAGCCATAGAACCGACAGTAAGAATGGTCTGTGACTGCTCTGAATCATCAGAGATTGGCACCAGGCAGAACAGGCAGAAGGTTAACAACTACCTGGATGTAAGTTCTTGGACCAACATGATAATCCCTTTAAATGAGCTACCCACTTTCTGACAACATATCTGACATGCAATAAACTCTGTATTGCTGGAAAGTCCAGGAAAAAATAAGGATGAGAGAACTGCCAGTAGGAAAAACCAAAGGAATGCAAGAAAAAAAAAATATTGAATTAAAACATGTAGCGTGTTTCCAAACCGATCAGGTTATTTCAGCTGGAATGATGAAGAAATCTGATCGGTTTAGAAACCTGTTGCATGTTTTAATTCAGTAATAATAAAAACAAGGTTTTTTGCATCCCTCTGATTAGGGCTCCTCTCATCCCTGTTTTTTCCTTCACCTCCCATCATTTTGATCCTAATTTGGTATCACAGGTGGAGCAACAGCCATTCAGCAGATTTGGCTATGTAGCGTCATGTTGTGTCTTAGTGTTGCGCCTGACTTTTACACAACTAGACAGGGTGAGCATACACTTTTTACATCACCCATTATTTTGCTGTTTGGTTTTATAAAGCACTCCTATTGATGCTTTATATATTCGATATTGGCATACTAAACACTAAATCAGTTCATTGCTTGCCGCAACACTTGAAGAAGAATGTGGAAGCTCATATATAACAGAATGGTGTCTTCTACAGTAGCATGTAAAAGTTTGTGCACCCCTCGTAAAATATACTGTTATTGTGAACAGCTAAGTACTGTAAGTTGAAATGATCTCTAAAAGAGCTAAAGTTAAGGATGACACATTTCCTTTATATGTTAGGCAAAAAAATACTGTCATTTTTTACATTTTAAAAATTACTAAATGGGCCGATGCAAAATTTTGGGCACCCTGCATGGTTAGTATCATAGCTTGTTAATGCTTTTTGTAGACAGCCAAGAATCTCTCAATTCTTATTTGAGGGATTTTCATCTATTCTTCCTTTGGAAAAATGTTCTAGTTTTGTGAGGTTCATGGGGCATCTTGCATGCACTGCTATTTTGAAGTCTAGACACAGATATTCAATAATGTTCAGATGAAGGGACTGTGAGGGCCATTGTAAATCCTTCAGCTTGTGCCTTTTGAGGTTGTCTAGTGTGAATTTTGATGAGTATTTAGAATTATTATCCATTTGTGGAAGCCATCCTCTTCTCATCTTCAGCTTTTTTACAGATGGTGTTATGTTTGTATCAAGAATTTGTTGAAATTTAATTTAATCCATTTTCCCTCTACCTGTGAAATGTTCCCAGTGTCATTTTGAACTGGAATTTTATGGTGAGGACACAGGAGAGGTTTTCTGCTGATGACTTTCTTCCATGAAGGCCACATTTGTGCAGGTGCCTCTGAACAGTAGAACAATGTACCATAACTCCATAGTCTGCTAAAACTTTCTATCTTTCTTGGTATCCGAGCATGCTCTTGTGCTATTTTAGTGTCTTCAGCGTGCTCGTAAAAAATGTTTGAGTTCTTGTGCCTAACAAGCAGGCAATCCATACACATGTTGCAGTTGTCGAACAACTGAGATATATGCAGCTACAGGGATTCAAACATATTTTTTTGCGTGCCGGAGACGATTGGTTAGCACACAAGCATGTTCGGATAACACCTTATCTGAGCACGTTCACTCATCACTTCTCTCTAGCAATCCCACGAGCAGCTCTCACTGAAATTTTGATTGTTCTTCAAGACCTTATCTTGACCTTCACTGTTCCTGTTAACTGCCATTTCTTAATTACTTTCCAAACTGAGGAAAGGGCAACTTGAAAACGCTTTGCTATCTTCTTATAGTCTTCTTCTGATTTGTGAGCCTCCATCCTTTTCATTTTCAGAGTGCTAGGCAGCTGCTTAAAAGAACTCATGGCTGCTGTTTTTATGACTGGTAAAATGGCATCATCTGGCCTTTCCTAATGATGATAGTGAACAAGCCATAGCTCTAAAAGGCTAATTATGGCCTAAAAATTGGGTCAAAGGTATCCGAGCACACAAATATTCAAGGATGCCCAAACTTTCGTACCAGCCCATTTAACTTTTTGTAATTTTTAAAATGTAAAAAAATACAATATATATTTATTTTCTTGCCTAAAATACAAAGTAAATGCGTCATCTTTAACTTTAACCCTTTAAGAAATAATTTCATCTTTCACTTGATAAACTATTCTGAATTACATTAATTTTGAGGGTGCCAAAACTTTTACATGCCGTTTTACTTTCATCAAAGTATAGTTCATAGATTTTACAGAAATAAGCACCTAATCTTTTCATCTTTGACATCTGCCTTACATTTTTTTGCAGTGAATAAGGGTTAGTATAGACAATTTGATACCTTGCCATCATTTTTTCAGTAATTTAAATACAATTTACACCCATTTTGGTTGTATTTTCATTTATATGTAGGTGGAGCCTTTTCATTGTGATCTTTTTCAGTACTCTGTCCTACAGAAGCTGTTCCATGGATATCATATCACAAATCTTCATTCCCATGTACAACCGTAAGTAACATGTTGTTTTTCCTTGGACAATTTTTGATAGGCATACAGGGAACACCCAACAAGATCTGCTATTTAAAGATGCTTCTTCCTGGTTTCTTGGACCACCTTTAGTAGGTAGCACCTGGAGATGAATAAATTTATTCAAATGAAATTGAATTCTCCTCGAATCTTGCAAAAAAGTGTACATAACAGAATACAAATTGCTTGTTATTAGTGCTAAGTAAATTCAACAAAATGGTGACCAGCTTTGTCCGCCATTTTGCTCAACCATAGAGGACCAGGTAAATGGTTAAAAAACCACTCATCTCCCTGATCACTTGTCTCACTGATCCTGCAGTCCACTTTCTGGTCCTCTGTGCCTCTCTTTTATCTTTCCACATCACAGGCATCAATTTTGGCCTCTTCACTCTATGCCAGGGCTTCCAGTACAACATGCCCTCTAAATTCCTTATGTGCTGTGCCATCGCAGTGCAAGCCATGATGTCAATATATGACATGTGTCACCCGAGTGGAGCACACAATGACGTCTGAGGCGAAACCAGGGCACAGAATAAAGTATGCTTGTGATAGGTAATATGGAGAATGCATATGATGTATAAAGTGGAAAAGTATAGGCATGAATGGCTGGACTGTGGGCTGCAAGGATGATGGGACAAGTGAGTTGCATGATGATCATTCATTTTTAGTTTTTTTGCATCCTATGTTTTATTATACTCTGGCATCTGGAGAGACCTGTGAGCATAAAAGAGAACATTCAATTTGGATTGATCAACTCCACTGGATAACAAATGTCTCTGTAAAATTTGCATGATTTACTGAATTCAAATCTTGGTAGATCCATTCAACTCAGGTACTAACCTGTGTATATACAGAATATCAAACAAGATTCTGTGATGCACCGATATAGCAATAACATCTATATATCCCACTTATGGATAGGTGTTATAATCACAAGAAACTCCATGTTATTCACTTCATCTGAATGTGGATGTTGAAATAGATAAAAAAGGCAAAAAATTTTGCACATGGATGGAGAATATAAATAATTGACAGTGATAACAGTTTATTAATGTACAAATTAATATTTAGAAAGCACATGATGAGTGGATTCATACTTGGAGTATTATATTGTATAAAGAGCAATGTATTTCCAAGTTGATACAATGAACACTGCAAATGTTAATTTTAAGACAAAGATATGGCAAGCCAGGTTCCTGATTTATTTCAGGCAAAGTTGTGTTCGGTTGCCAAGGAGGCAAATTTTTGATCCTGATCGACCAACCTTAAGTAGTAAGCTTTTGGTCAGCGAGGGGCGTCCCTCTGTCAACTCACACTGACAGTTAGAGGAATCCTAGAATATCTGTTTTTCGTAAGTGAAGACCGGCGAAGAGAATTTAAAGAACTACTGATGCACAGTGATTTGCAAAAGTTTTAGGCAGGTGTGGAAAAAGTGTTTGAAAGTAAGAATTATTTCAAAAACGGAAGTATTAACATAGTAACATAGTAACATAGTTAGTAAGGCCGAAAAAAGACATTTGTCCATCCAGTTCAGCCTATATTCCATCATAATAAATCCCCAGATCTACGTCCTTCTACAGAACCTAATAATTGTATGATACAATATTGTTCTGCTCCAGGAAGACATCCAGGCCTCTCTTGAACCCCTCGACTGAGTTCGCCATCACCACCTCCTCAGGCAAGCAATTCCAGATTCTCACTGCCCTAAAAGTAAAGAATCCTCTTCTATGTTGGTGGAAAAACCTTCTCTCCTCCAGACGCAAAGAATGCCCCCTTGTGCCCGTCACCTTCCTTGGTATAAACAGATCCTCAGCGAGATATTTGTATTGTCCCCTTATATACTTATACATGGTTATTAGATCGCCCCTCAGTCGTCTTTTTTCTAGACTAAATAATCCTAATTTCGCTAATCTATCTGGGTATTGTAGTTCTTCCATCCCCTTTATTAATTTTGTTGCCCTCCTTTGTACTCTCTCTAGTTCCATTATATCCTTCCTGAGCACCGGTGCCCAAAACTGGACACAGTACTCCATGTGCGGTCTAACTAGGGATTTGTACAGAGGCAGTATAATGCTCTCATCATGTGTATCCAGACCTCTTTTAATGCACCCCATGATCCTGTTTGCCTTGGCAGCTGCTGCCTGGCACTGGCTGCTCCAGGTAAGTTTATCATTAACTAGGATCCCCAAGTCCTTCTCCCTGTCAGATTTACCCAGTGGTTTCCCGTTCAGTGTGTAATGGTGATATTGATTCCTTCTTCCCATGTGTATAACCTTACATTTATCATTGTTAAACCTCATCTGCCACCTTTCAGCCCAAGTTTCCAACTTATCCAGATCCATCTGTAGCAGAATACTATCTTCTCTTGTATTAACTGCTTTACATAGTTTTGTATCATCTGCAAATATCGATATTTTACTGTGTAAACCTTCTACCAGATCATTAATGAATATGTTGAAGAGAACAGGTCCCAATACCGACCCCTGCGGTACCCCACTGGTCACAGCGACCCAGTTAGAGACTATACCATTTATAACCACCCTCTGCTTTCTATCACTAAGCCAGTTACTAACCCATTTACACACATTTTCCCCCAGACCAAGCATTCTCATTTTGTGTACCAACCTCTTGTGCGGCACGGTATCAAACGCTTTGGAAAAATCGAGATATACCACGTCCAATGACTCACCGTGGTCCAGCCTATAGCTTACCTCTTCATAAAAACTGATTAGATTGGTTTGACAGGAGCGATTTCTCATAAACCCATGCTGATATGGAGTTAAACAGTTATTCTCATTGAGATAATCCAGAATAACATCCTTCAGAAACCCTTCAAATATTTTACCAACAATAGAGGTTAGGCTTACTGGCCTATAATTTCCAGGTTCACTTTTAGAGCCCTTTTTGAATATTGGCACCACATTTGCTATGCGCCAGTCCTGCGGAACAGACCCCGTCGCTATAGAGTCCCTAAAAATAAGAAATAATGGTTTATCTATTACATTACTTAGTTCTCTTAGTACTCGTGGGTGTATGCCATCCGGACCCGGAGATTTATCTATTTTAATCTTATTTAGCCGGTTTCGCACCTCTTCTTGGGTTAGATTGGTGACCCTTAATATAGGGTTTTCATTGTTTCTTGGGATTTCATCTAGCATTTCATTTTCCACCGTGAATAACGTGGAGAAGAAGGTGTTTAATATGTTAGCTTTTTCCTCGTCATCTACAACCATTCTTTCCTCACTATTTTTTAAGGGGCCTACATTTTCAGTTTTTATTCTTTTACTATTGATATAGTTGAAGAACAGTTTGGGATTAGTTTTACTCTCCTTAGCAATGTGCTTCTCTGTTTCCTTTTTGGCAGCTTTAATTAGTTTTTTAGATAAAGTATTTTTCTCCCTATAGTTTTTTAGAGCTTCAATGGTGCCATCCTGCTTTAGTAGTGCAAATGCTTTCTTTTTACTGTTAATTGCCTGTCTTACTTCTTTGTTTAGCCACATTAGGTTTTTCCTATTTCTAGTCCTTTTATTCCCACAAGGTATAAACCGCTTACAGTGCCTATTTAGGATGTTCTTAAACATTTTCCATTTATTATCTGTATTCTTATTTCTGAGGATATTGTCCCAGTCTACCAGATTAAGGGCATCTCTAAGCTGGTCAAACTTTGCCTTCCTAAAGTTCAGTGTTTTTGTGACTCCCTGACAAGTCCCCCTAGTGAAAGACAGGTGAAACTGTACAATATTGTGGTCGCTATTTCCTAGATGCCCGACCACCTGTAGTTTTTTTTGTCAATTAACAAGCAGGAAAAGTTAAGAAAAAAAAGAGAAAGCTAAATCAAATCAGTCTTTGCAGTGACTGTAAAGGTGATGAAGTCTCTGAAGATTTATCATTTGTTATTGTATTGACCTGCTGTTTATGTCTTTTATTCTCCTGTGCTTGCAGTTTCCTGGTTATTTAGAGGTGATGGGGTTAACTAATTAGATCCAGCCCTGGTTGGGAGGAGTTATGTGGGCATGTTGGAATTTAGTTCCTGTTTTGTCATTCTGTTGATAAGAAGTTAGTGAAGAATAAGGTAGTTTACAGGCAACAAGTCATAAGTGTGTTCAGTGAAAAAAGATGTAAGGATAGTAAATTCTGGAGCACTTGTTCTTTTTACCTTGAGAAAGGCACTGGTGTGGCACCAAAATGCTTTGGTTAGATAAAAACCATGTTTATTCTATCTGGATCTCATCCTTTCCATGAGAACAGCCTGCACATCGTGATAATCGCTACTTTGCCAAACTGTTTTCTGGACTATACTCTCCTCCAGCCACTGGGCTGCAGCTATGATACATAAGGCTTCCAAAGGTATTGTGTCCTTACATTGCCCTTACAGGTGAGCGCTACCATCACTCTCACCATCATTTTGTTTCTTATGTTACTGTCATATCTGTGCACAATTATCTCATCCAGATCTTCCCAATTTCGAGAGCAAGCCCAAAAGCAACTGATTTCTTACACAGAAGGAGTCCAGAGATTGGTAGTAACAAGGTTCCTTTCACCATTAGTGAGTGACAGCCGTAACCTAACATTGCTGAAGGAGGATAAATTCCACTAGTCAGTGAAAAGTAGTGAGCTACATAAAGGAACTGTCTTAAGCAATTCTGGACCTTTAGAAAATTTCTTTTCGGAACAGGAAATGACATGTTGTACCATTGCAGTGAAGGAAAAAGAAGTGAAGGCCAGAGTTAGGGAGCTTGAGAAGTATTCTGTCACTCTGAGTAATACCGTTATGATCAAGATGCCATATGTGTTACGCATAAGAAGAGAGCCTTTGTATGATACAGAAGAAATGTACAGAAAGTATAATGCCTGCTATCATTTGTTAAAGTTATATTTTAAAAAATTACAGTAATATCTTCTTATGCTTCTACATCAAATTCTGGTCTCACTGATTGATTGCGTATTTACAAGGTCCTCATCGCGTCAAACCACTTTTGGCCTGAAGAGGGGAAAGCAGAAAACCCCCAGATCGCACTCACGCATTCAGGGATACCGTAAGGGGGAGTTTTTGGACTCGCCGCCAGAGGTCCTTTACATGACAACCTTTTATCTTCAAAACAGCATCAATTCTTCTATGTACACTTGCAAACAGGTTTTGAGGGAACTCAGCAACGAGGTTGTTCTGAAAATCTTGGTAGAACAACATACAGATCTCCTTGCATGATTAGTAAAACTAATATATTAATTTTAAATTGCATACAGTGCAGAGCAAACGTTTGGACACACCTTCTCATTTAAAGATTTTGAAGGCATCAAAACTATGAATTACCACATGTGGAATTATATACTTAACAAAAAAAGTGTGAAACAACTGAAATTATGTCTTATATTATAGGTTCTTCAAAGTAGCCACCTTTTGCTTTGATGACTGCTTTTCACACTCTTGGCATTCTCTTGATGAGCTTCAAGAGGTAATCACCGGAAATGGTCTTCCATCAATCTGGAAGGAGTTCCCAGAGATGCTTTGCACTTGTTGGCCCTTTTGCCTTCACTCTGCGGTCCAGCTCACCCCAAACCATCTCGATTGGGTTCAGGTCTGGTGACTGTGGAGGCCAGGTCATCTGGCGTAGCACCCCATCACTCTCCTTCTTGGTCAAATAGCCCTTACACAGCCTGGAGGTGTGTTTGGGGTCATTTTCCTGTTGAAAAATAAATGATGGTCCAACTAAACGCAAACCGGATGGAATAGCATTCCGCTGCAAGATGCTGTGGCAGCCTGTCATGATTTGCTTAGTTTGTGGGATTAGGTCTTTAGAGGTTAATCTGGACGGCCTCACTATGGGTTTCTGGGAGGCTTCATTTCTCTTTGCTTATACTCTGACCCTTGGCCGAGTGTGTATGACCCTGTTGTGCCTGTGTCTGTGCTATGTGCCTGTGCTTTGTGACTGTGCTACGTTATGCTTTCCTAGTATAATTCCACATGTGTTAATTCATAGTTTTGATGCCTTCAGTGTGAATTCACAATTTTCATAGTCATGAAAATACAGAAAAATCTTTAAATGAGAAGGTGTGTCCAAACTTTTGCTCTGTACTGTATATGATTTTGAGTCATAATGCCTCGGATATTAGATAAAAGGGGCATAGTAAAGCCCTATATTCGTAAAGATGGTGGATGAGCCTTACAAAAAGGGTGTCAAGAGTGTGCTAGTCTCTTTTTATTTGTACTTATAAAGTGATGGTTTGTGACATTAAAAGAAAGATTAAATTGTAAAAGATAAAAGAAAAGAACTCAAACATAAGACATGCAACTTAAGTGGGATCATATTGGTGCATGGAAACATTGTAACATAATAAATTAGTGAGCTGATCTTACTAAGCTAATAATAGTATAAAAGCAAATACTGTATATGGCACATACAGTGGGTACGGAAAATATTCATGTCTTTACATTTTTCACTCTTTGTTTCATTGCAGCCATTTGGTAAATTCAAAAAAGTTCATTTTTTTTCTCATTAATGTACAATCTGCACCCCATGTTGACTGAAAAAAATAGAAATGTAGAAATTTTTTTCAAATTTATTAAAAAAGAATGGCTGCAATGAAACAAAGAGTGAAAAGTTTAAAGAGGTCTGAATACTTTCCGTACCCACTGTATCTGTATTAAAACATAAAATCTAGTTTTAATAGTAAGTAACACAAGTTAGGCTTATAAATGGGAACATGATGTAAAACATATATTTTTCTGATATCTAGCAGAACTGCCCTTTAGAGAAGATCAGATAAAAAAAAGAAAAACTGCATCTTTTTGAGATTATGAGTCAAACGTTCGTTCTGAAGTGGAACAGGTGGCAAAAATGACTCATACATTTAAAGCCTTTCATTGAGGCCTAATAGAACAAAAATGTTTAATCTGTAAATCCAATATATTTCTCTGCATCTAAAAGCTTCAAATTTGTTTTGACATAATGTCAAAATTTGATCAGTAGGTACCGCTGTAAACCAATAGAAGTCGCAATTGTGGCTCATTGCATCATGTCTAGAGATACAGTGCAAAATTAAATAGTTATTTCCTTGAATTCTCTATGGTTTTATTACTATGGAGTGTAAGGAGGTGGCAGGGACCCTCATGTGCTTCCTTTTTCCTGAACAATAAAGTTAAGCTGTTGGAAAAAGACCTCGTCTCTGAAATGATTTGTGGAGCTCATGAATGCGGAGCTGGCATGGCAGCAGCTGAGGGGAATCTGACAAAGCCTGTAAGTGTGCTGTGGGTGCCGCCCATCATGGGCATCCTAAGAAGAAAAGGGCGCGAAGATGGAAGAAGCAGTGGCCTGAGCCGAGGCCACGTCCCACTGTAACTGGTGCCCGCCTGAGATGGGTGAGGTAGAAGAAGAAGCCCCGACTCCTACAGCAGAGTCTTGAGCAATGGGTGGGGCAGCTGGAAGTAACTCCACCCTTGAATGGGTGAATCCCACAAGAGAAAGATGGCGTGCCCGGAAGAGAGATGCCATTGCCAAGTGAGATACCTGTTCGAATTCAGTGACGGAGTATGTCGTTCGGCATATGAATCTGCCCACCGGAAGAAGTGATTGAGAAATCGTAAGTCGTAGAGAGAGGGACCATCATGGCCATAATCCCAAGTACGCACGGCCGCAGTGGAGGACCATCGCAGCCGGCTGCATTTGCGGTGAGTTTTGTACTAACCCTCACCCCAGTCCCCACATCTCCCCACAGTGGGTATAAAGACGAGACCCAGGTCCCGAAAGCAAGAAAGGCTTGGAGGGTGAAGTAAGTTATAGAAGAAAAGTAATGGTGGGAGCGCCAAGTTTTAAAGGAGCTGCAGCAGCCAGGAGGAGGAAGCATGTCCAGCCATATGACAGGCGGCCCCTACAGTTTATTAGGACATGGTTGCGTACCCCCTGCTGGATTGTGGGACTGAACCCTGAAGAGGTTAATCACCCTTGGAAATGGGAATGGACTGTGTGCGCATACTTTAAATACTGAACTGTTTTAACCCTGTACTGTTCCCTGGTGAAAGCAGCCCACCTGTTGTTGTTAAGAGACCGCACTCCACTAAAAGGAGGGAGGTGGAAGAACCTGAGCAGGAGGACCTGAGGAGCAAGCTGGGTCATGAATGAATGAACTGCTCAGTTGACCAATGGGTCATGTGTTTTAAAAGACTTCCTGTGTGTTACATCTGGTCCCGATCCAGTACCTTAGCGGGGTCCCCATCAGGACTCCCTTTCTGTGCCAGCTCCACGCTGTCCCACTGAAGCCTCTGCTTCCTCTCTTTCCCTTGCTTCCTGGTGCGTGGCCAGCAGGTTCCCGGGTAGAGTACTTAGGTTGCGTGCGCTCCCGGTCTCTTAGAGAGACAGCGTGCATTTTTCAAAAGTAGTTCTCACCAATGGCATGTTAGTGATTACTATTTCTAGCCCCTCCATCATAGGGAGAGTGCCTGAGCAACAAGTATCCTCTGTTGCTAGCTTCCGGTATCCGCTAGTGTGTGCTTTAGCTGCGAAGTGTTTCACCAGTGCTCCGCTTACACTGTTTGTCTCTGCAGACTGTCAGCTACCTGCTACCTGGCTGTCCTGGACGACGTCCTTTTTACACCAGTTCCTCACATCCCACCATGCAGCTATCCGTACCTCTACACAACATGAGTGCAAACTGTGCCTGCTCCTACCTGTACACCCGGAATCTGCCGGTTAGCTCCATGACATCTGCTAACCCTGCTAGTCTGTCTCGCTGGGACAGCAGCCACGTATCTGGGGTCTAACTGGAGGTAGCACCCATGTCCCCCAGGCATTCCATTCTGACCCTGTTGGGGAGACTTTGAACGGGTGTCTGGGGCTCAAGTAGTCATGCCCCCTTCAGAGCCCCCCGGATCGTGGTCCCGTGGTTCCACAGAAATATTAATAAAAAACTAATGTAAAATTCACCACCTGTGCCTATGCTTCCATTCGTTACAGATTGCTCTAGCCATGGAATCTGCTGGATCCCAGGTACCTCTGGCTGAAGAGTTATGTCTAGAGGTTACCCGTCTGAGGGATTAACAGGATAAGGTCACAACCTATCTGTGCAACTTGTCTACTTGCATGGAGTCCCTGACATCCTCAACTGTACCTGTCTCTGCTACCGACAACGAGATATCCTGTTGCATGGCAAGTAATGGTCCTCGCCTGGTGGCTCCCACCCACTTCCATTGCAACCCCGTTCTGTGTTGGGGTTCATTAACCAGTGCACACTGCACATTGAACTTTGAATCCTCTGGTTAATAGTCTCCAGTCTTTTCTTGAAGCATTCTGCAGGACCTTTGACGAACCCGGTCGTGCCACGTCAACAGCTTTGGCTCTTCTTCGGCTATGCCAGGAGGCTCTTACTGTGCCCCAGTATGCTGTTTGGTTCCGTACCCTTTCGTCTGAGTTATCCTGGAGCAATGAGGCCTTGATGGCCACCTTCTGGGAAGGTCTTTCAGGAAGAATAAAGGATAAGCTGGCAGGACGGGATGTGCCTACAACTTTGGATGACCTGATTTCCCTGGCAACCCAGATAGACCTACAGTTTCAGGAACATTCCAAGGAAACCAAACATGATAAGAGGCCCTACCATCTGTTTTCTAGTTCACCAAGACCAGCGGACTTTCTGACTTCGCCCTCCTTTCTCAAGGCTATGGAAGTGGACCAAGTAAGCTTGGCCATCCACTGCCAGGGGGTGCATCGCCTGGTGGGGAGTTGTTTCTGCTGCGGCTGTCCTGAGCATCTGATCAGCTCCTGCCCAAAGAAGTTGGGAAACTCCAGTGCTTATGGTCTGTAGGAGAGGCTACCTTAGGTAAGGAACATCTCTCTCCATCTGTGCAAATAATGGTCTCTGTGTCCTTTGGCACTGTATAATTTCTGGAACTCTGTCACTTGGAATCTGGAGCCGCCGGGAATCTCATTCAACAAGCAGTTGTGTACTGTTACCAGATACCAGTCCAGCGTCTTCCAGATGCGTTGCAGGTGATATCCATGGATGGCAAGGCCCTTACCAAGCCCATCGGGTTCCAGACTGTGCCAGTGGAACTTCGGGTGGGTCTAATGTATTTGGAAATAATCCCTCTTTATGTGCTGCCTGGTTTGTCTCACCCCTTGCTTTTGGTCTACCCTGGCTCCGGATGCATGAACCAGTCATAACTTGGAAGACGGGAGAGGGTTTGCGCTGGGGGGACTTCTGCTCAGACCGATGTATCATCCCTGTTCTACCTGTTCCACCTCCAGTCCAGCCTACTGCCCTGCTGGGTCTACCTTCCTCTTACTGGACCTTCGCTGATGTCTTCGGCAAAAAGGAGGCAGAGAGACTACCTCCACATAGGTCGTATGACTGTCTGATTGATCTGCTCCCCAGAACAGCTCCTCCTTGTGGGTGAATCGATCCTCTTTCTCTAGCAGAAACCCAGTCCATGTCTGATCACATCCAGGAGAACTTGGCCAGAGGAGTTATCCGGACGTCATCTTCGCCTGCAGGAGCAGGATTTTTCTTCGTGAAGAAAAAAGACAGATCCCTATGGCCCTGTATCGATTACAGGGGTCTGAAGCAGATCACGGTAAAGAACAGGTATCTGTTACCTGTTATTCCAGAACTGTTTGATCATCTCAGAGGGGATAAGATCTTCACTAAACTGGATCTCAGAGTGGCCTACAACCTGATTCATATACAAGAAGGAGACGAGTGGAAAACAACTTTTAACACTCAGGATGGACACTACGAATACCTAGTAATGCCATTTAGCTTAAGTAATGCACCCGCAGTTTTCCAGGAAATCATAAACGATATTTTATAGAGACTTGCTCTGTTCTTTTGTTGCTGTTTACCTGGACGATATCTTGATCTTCTCTGCAAACTTAGCCTCACACCGGAAGCAAGTACGTCAGGTTTTACAAAGACCAGGGAGAACAGACTTTATGTAAAATTTGAAAAATGCCTCTCTGAACAATCCACTCATCCTTTCCTCGGTTATATAGTCTCATCCACTGGATTAAAGATGGATCTAGAGAAGTTATCCACAGTCCTCAAGTGGCCTCGCCCATCCAGACTGAAAGCCATACAACGGTTCCTGGGGTTCATCAACTACTACTGTCTATTCATTCCACACTTTTCCACCAGAGTGGCACCCATCTCGACTTTGACCCGGAAAGGCGCAAACACCAAGGATTGGACTCCCGAGGCAGAGGAAGCTTTTGTTTCTCTAAAACAGGCCTTCTCTTCAGCACCTGTTCTCCATCGCTTGGACTCTGATAAGCAATTCTTGCTTGAGGTAGATGCTTTCTCTATAGGTGTTGGAGCGGTTGTCACCCAGAAGTCATCCACTGGTCGTATGGTCACCTGTGGTTTTTTCTCTTAGGTTTTTTCAACTTCTGAAAGGAACTATTCCATGGAGATCAGGAATTGTTGGCAATTAAGTTGGCCCTGCAAGAGTGGCGACACCTCCTCAAGGGAGCAGTTCATGAGATTTTCATCTTCACTGATCATAAAAACTTTGCTTATCTTCAATCTGCACAGAGGTTAAATCCCTGTCAGGCCCGGTGGGCTTTGTTTTTTGTCCAATTTAATTTTGTCCTTCATTTTCGTCCTGCTGACAAGAACGTTAAAGCCAATGCACTCTTTAGAGCGTTCCTGGCTCCTAATTCTTAGGAAGAACCGCAACACATCATCGAGCCATCCAGGTTAGTGCCTGTAGCCTCAGTTAATCTTGCTCGGCTTCCCCTGGGAAAGACTCTCATGCCCACTTCAGACCAGAGTCATGTCCTCCGGTGGGGTCACTCTTCCAAGTTGGCCAGCCACACAGGTGAGAAAAAGACTCTGCAGCTCATCTCCCGTTATTACTGGTGGCCCACCATTGGCAAAGATATCCAGGAGTATGTTGCAGCCTGTCCTTTGTGTGCCCGCAACAAGACTGCTAAACATCTGCTATCCGGGCAGCTGTTACCTCTTTCTATTCCTTCAGCTTCCTGGCAGCACATTGCAATGGACTTCATTTGGGATCTTCCCATCTCTTCCGGCTGTTCCATTGTCTGGGTTGTGGTGGATTGCTTCTCGAAGATGGCTCACTTCATTCTGCTACCCAGTCTTCCATCTGCTCCTGAGCTCGCTGTCCATTTCATACAGCACATCTTCCGTCTTCATGGGTTTCCTCTCAACATTGTGTCAGACAAGGGCATCCAGTTTACCTCCAAGTCCTACAAGTAAATTAGTGAAAATGGAACTGGACTGGACTTTTCTTCTGCACACCACCCTCAATCCAATGGGCAAGTGGAGAGGACCAATCAAATCTTGACCGGATTCCTGCTTCACTTTGTCTATGCGCATCAGGATCACTGGGTCAAGTTGCTGCCTTGGACAGAATTCTAGTATAATAATCAAGTAAGTGAATCCTCAGGAAGATCTCCCTTTCAGATTGGGTTTGGAGGTAGCACTCGTGTCCCCCAGACATTCCATTCTGACCCTGTTCGAGGGGACTTACCACGGGTGTCTGGAGCTCATGTAGTCATGCCCCCTTCGGAGCCCCCGGATCGTGGTCCAATGGTTCCACAGAAATATTAATAAAAAATGAATGTGAACTTCACCACCTGTGCCTATGCTTCCATTCATTACGCCATGTTTGGCTACCCATAGCGGGATAGGACTGGTCCATGGGTCCGAATGGTTATTGTGCGACACCGTATGTGTCTTAGTCCCAGGAGCAAAAGGACTGGGGTCAGTTGGAACCGAGTTAAAAGACACTTGAACTTTCTGTTCCAGGGCTCCAACCAAGTGGAGCCAAGGTCATGGTAGACCCAACCAAAGTCTCAAGATAAAGACTGTTCTAATTGTATATATGCTTAAAAAAATTCTAACAGTATTATGTTTACAGGTGCCATCATGGTCGTGGACAACCATATTTTAGGAGGGATGAGTGTAAGGAGGTGGCAAGGACCCTCATGTGCTTCCTCTCTCCTGAACACCAGGCACATGTGTCACGTATGGCACCTTGATGTTTTATTAATGTTATACTATTGGTGCACTGTAATGTATTTGCCATGCACTGTAATGTGCTTTAGCTTAGGGATAAATTAGTAAGTAGTGTAGGACCATAGGGGGATTAGAATAGAGGGGGCACAGTAGAGATATAGCATAGGATAGATGTAAGAGTAGTAAGGTATAGGCAGCATAGGGGTTAAGTAGATGGGAGGAGTCACACAGCAGAGCAGGAAGGTACAGGACAGATACTTCCTGTTTTTCTTTCAGACACACAGGTAGCTTGCACAAAGGCAGGATGTGTGAGCAGAGTATTACAGGTCATGGGGGATAAGTCAGCAGATGACAGTATGGGGCCCCAGGCTGAGAATCGTGCAGGTAGTCACCAGATTATACAGAACCATTCCAAGGAAGGATCTGAAGCTAGCGGCTGGGATTAGGAGGCAGCTGAGTCAGCGAGCCGTTACCCTACAGCTCACAGCTGGACAAGAGAAATGGTAGGAAGCTGTACAGAAATGGGACAGAGATTGTCCAAGGAAACAGGTGGGACACGGATTGTCCAGGGATATAGTTGAGCTTGACAGGAAAGTGAAGCTTATGCGGAAGATAAAGTCTGTCTAGATGGTAGGGAAAGATGTCTCTGTATTTAACTTGTGCTGCCTGTGCGAAGAATACAGATAAGAAGATTTCTCTGTGTATGACTTGTGACAAAAAACTGACTGGCACATCCAGACTAGTGTGTATAGGTGCATACCGGGAGTAGCTACCTCCATGTACAATATACAAAAAAAGGTTGCACGCTATCATGCTAAGGCATGTCAATGTGAAATATATGAAATATGAATAGCAATACAGCTTTTGAATATCAGGAAAAAATTTTTGAGACACTTAGCATAAAATTTGGCCAAATAATATCTGTCCATAAACCATCGTCAAGGTGATCTCAAGAGCTGATGGGCACCTACGTGTGTGAACACTTCTCTTAGGTTGATGTTTGAATTCCTGGGTGAATGTGGACACCTCTGTCAGCAATGCCTGCATTTATGGGTAAGTAGGAACCTGATATAAGTAAAATCACCACATGTTGAAGGGTGGAGTGCACGGTCAGTAAACTAACATACAAATGACAAAAAAACTGACTGGCACATCCAGACTAGTGTGAATAGGTGCATACCAGGAGGAGCTACCTCCATGTACAATATAAAAGAAAAGGTTGCATGCTATCATGCTAAGGCATGGCAATGTGAAATATATGAAATATGAATAGCAATATGGCTTTTGAATATAGGAAAAACAATTTGAGACGCTTAGCATAAAATTTGGCCAAATTATATCTGCCCATAATGCATCGTCAAGGTGATCGCAAAAGCTGATGGGTACCTACGTGTGTAAACACCTCTCTTAAGCTGATGTCTGAATTCCTGGGTGAATGTGGACACCTCTGTCAGCAATGCCTTCATTTATGGGTAAGAACCTGCTATAATTAACATCACCACATGTTGAAGGGCGAGTGTTTGGTCAGTAAGCTAGCACTTTTGACTTGTGCTGCCTATGTGATGAATACGCTGCTGTCTATTAAAGTTAAGCTGTTGGAAAAAGACCTAGTCTCTGAA
Source organism: Ranitomeya imitator (assembly GCF_032444005.1). Classification (NCBI taxonomy): domain Eukaryota; kingdom Metazoa; phylum Chordata; class Amphibia; order Anura; family Dendrobatidae; genus Ranitomeya; species Ranitomeya imitator. The sequence goes on along the minus strand of NC_091289.1, from coordinate 131,948,465 downwards.
GTGATTTGTGGAGCTCATGAATGCGGAGCTGGCATGGAAGCAGCTGAGGGGAATCTGACAGAGCCTGTGAGTGTGCTGTGGTGCATACTGCACATGCAGTATAAGGGACTTTATTCATCTTTTCATGTACAAGGTGGCGGTCACTGACTGTGGCTTAGTGAACCACCCCGTTCCACCTTGTTACAGGCTTATGAGTGTGAATTAAGTCTAATGAGCTATAGGAAGGAGAATCCTGTAGTTTCTGAAATAGTTATTGCAGCAACTATTGCATTCAATGTATCTGTGCTAACATTTATGCCAACTAGAGGTGAACAGGTAAGATGTGAATTGGCCAAATCTGCTAAATTGTATCAGGAAAATGAGTTCTCAGCTCATTTATTCTCCGTGAATAGAGTGTCTCTTAGTATGTCCCCCTCATGAATCCCAGCACCAGTTCCTTCCTGAAATATCACTAGTCCTGATTAGGGTTGAGCAAAACGGATCGGACAAATTCAAAAATCGCCGACTTTCGGCAAAGTCGGGTTTCATGAAACCCAACCCGATTCTAGTGTGGGATCAGCCATGAGGTCGGCGATCTGCGCACAAAAGTCACGTTCCGTATAACGCTTTCAGCACCATTTTTCAGCCAATGAAGGACAATGCAGAGTGTGGGCAGCGTGATGACATAGGTCTCGGTCCCCACCATCTTAGAGAAGGGCATGACAGTGATTGGCTTGCTTTCTGCGGCATCACAGGGGCTATAAAGGGGCGTTCACACCGACCGCCATCTTACTGCTGCTGATCTGAGCATAGGGAGAGGTTGCTGCAGCTTCATCAGAAGAAGGGATATGATGAATGTGCCACTTACTTATAATTGATATGAGGAATGTTCCCAGGCTGCCAGCGGCTTGGTAATGTGCACCCCGACGCGCGTTTCGGAAGCACAGTTCCTTCGTCAGGGACACAAAAGTAAGTGGCACATTCATTGCAAGTGCATACAGCACTTTATCTTCCTTTTTGCATGCGTTTTTTGCACTACATGCATCTTCAGGGGCAATTAGTGTTTAGTTTATTGCACATGGCACTTTTTTTGGCAATTTGCTTTCTCACTATGAATTTTTGAAATATTATTGGATTTTATATTTTGTATACACGTATTTCTACTATTTTAACCCCTGGATAGCATATGCAATAGATTGCCCTTTTCTTTCTTTCTTATATATAATTAGAATTTAGCTTGCCCTATTATATGTAGCTTGATTTGTGCACATATGGATTATATATATATATATATACATTTTTTATCCTATATTTTAAATGGTTTATCTCTATTGCTACTCAATAAAATTGACTTTGTTAAAATTATCCCCTGTTACTTTCTCATTGGTTCGGTTCTATGTTCGGAGCATTTCTGTCTGCTACTCAGCAGAGGAGCCCACCCCTGTACCTAGCTATACCACCTGTTTAGTCCTGTTACCAATTTTGAACTGCATTTAGCCTACTTTATTATTTGGGCCTACTAACTGTGTCTGCCACTCATTACAGTTGTCCTCCACTGAAAAAAGCAATGCTGCCCGTTTAGTCCTGTTAACAATTTTGAACTGCATTTAGCCTACTTTATTATTTGGGCCTACATCTGTGTTTCCTCCTCATCCTGCCCATTGCCCAGCCACTGCTAGATGAGTCTGCTGGTACATTGACCCAGGCCACTACATTCCCCTTGCACTCTACACAGCCAGAATCTGACCCTGATGAAAGTCAGGTTCCCCTTCCCGCATACTATACCACCTTACACAGGGGTAAAGAAGAAGGTGCATATGAAAGTGCAGGTTCCTTCATCAGGTGAGGGGAGCATACTCGTTGGCGCTGTCACTGGCACAGGGCCCCTCATAGTACGCAAAAGTGTCACTGCCAGTGGGAGGCGCCACCCGCTGTCAAACACACCGCCGTACTATGAGGGGCCCTGTGCCAGTGCCAACAAGTGGGCCCCCCCTGCTTGCTCTGGATCACAGCACTTGCAAAGTTGAAATACTTACCTCTCCCTGCTCCACCGCCGTGACGTATTCCGCATTTCCTGGGCCCAAGAAAATCTTGAGCCAGCCCTACCCCCCCCACAACTTTAGCCAAATGACCCACAGTTTACAATGCCTAACTATTATTATAAAGTAAATTAAGATTGACAAGCTTAAGTAATAAGAATTGATGTTTTGGGCATTAAAATGGGCACTGTAGGTGTTTTCCTGTTCTCCACTCACTGCCGACTTTGATTCCCCATTGACTTGCATTGGGTTTCGTGTTTCAGTCGGCCCCTGACTTTTCGTAATAATCGGCCGATTTCACCCGACCCGACTTTTGACAGTCGGGTTTCGCGAAACCCGACTCAATCCGAAAAAAGTAAAAGTCGCTCAACTCTAGTCCTGATATCACGTGAGACACATCTTTGGTTTTTGCACCTGGAAGACAGCACATTACTCTTGAGGTTATATCCGATCAGCAGATAGCGACCTCTGTTCTTCTCAAAAGGGAATCCCCCATGACCACCACTCACCGTTTCTTCTTCACAACATTTTTTTCTCCATTCAAGAAGACTCTGAGTGCTTGCAAGTTAGAAGTTTGTGGGCAAAGTTTTATCTTGATGTACTGTATTTGATAATCATTCTTCTGCGTGAGAGCCGTTTACTGGTTCCTGTGTAGTATGGGTGCTGACTGCCTCCCGATCCGCCTGTATTTCTGGGTCACATGCTTTTATTCATCTGTTTCTTCAGGTGCCCTACAAATTTCTTCTCTTTCTGTATTCTGAAGAGATACTTCTGCTCTGTCTAAAAACTAGTCACCTTCCTTAATAATTTTCAATGTTGCTATTCTCTCTTCTAGGCTTTGCAACTTTTCATCCAACAGGGAAATAATCTGGCATTTCTGGCAGGTGAAGCTTGGCTTTTCCACTGGTAAGTCTGTGAACATGTAGCATGCAATGCAGCTCACCAAATGGCTCCTAGCTTCTTCCATGTTCGTAATGCTTATTATTTGATATGAAAGCAGTGAAGATCGGGCCAAAATTTGTGTGGTTTTCCGATGGCATCCTTTCTGCTGCAATGGCCAAAATCAGGTGTTCCGTGAGGTCACAGTGGCTTTTCACTTATCCCAGACTTAACTGGGAATAAGCAAATGATCTTTGCAGGACTCCTCCCCTGGTTTATTCTGTTTGCAAGTTCCGGGTTCCTGTCTCTCCTGTCGGCAGTCAGAAAGAACCCCAGTGACCCGGGTTCCGGCATTTGTGGTTCCAAGAAAGCGTTTGGCTCCAGACCACAGGTCTGCTGTGTCTATACCCTTAAAAATTAACAATCTGGAATTGCATTGATGAAATTTCTTGAAGTGTCTTGGAAGAGTTTTCAGAGTGGCATCATCATCCACTGTTTTAGCTTTGTCTATATCTAGGCAATGCTCCCGCACTCTAGTTTTTAATTCACGGCTGGTCATGCCTATGTAGAGTTTTTTGCATGGACACTCTGCTACATAAATTACGCCCTTCGTGGTACTTGTAATGTGAGTTCTTATATCAAACCTCCTAGTGTTATTGAAGTTTGTAAATATTTGTCCCTATCTCATGTTGGCACATCCCTTACACATACCACAGGGGAAGAACCCCTTACATTCCATTTGTTTTTTAGTGGTCTCTTTCTTCGTGGGGTCATAGTTACTGTGAGTAATATGTCTCGTAAACTTGGGGCTTGTTTTCTACAAAGAAAGGTTTCTTCAGTAGTATTTTTTTCAGAGAGGGATCCATCAAAAGAATGTGCCAGTGCTTTTGAAGAACATTTTCAAAGCCTACCACCCGTTACTATAATTGGTAATGAATCTTACCTGATCATCTACTGCCTGTGAGGTTCGGATGGGTTGGTTTTTGTGTAATAATTGTTCATTACTGGTGGATTTCAGATGTAGAGAAGACGCTTGTAATAGAGAGTTTGTTGCCATTGGTTTACAATAGAATGTTGTAGATAGTCGGCCATTGGGTAGTGCCTTAATTAACAAATCCAAGAATTAAATGTTCCGTCCAAATTTATATGATAACTTAATGTTCTGATTGTTGTCATTCAACCTATCCATGAGGGATTTCAAATCTTCTGCTGGTCCTTCCCAGATGAAAATTATGTCATCTATGAAACGAATCCAGTGATGGACTCGTTCCATACCTGGGATTTCCTCATCCTGGAAGATGGACCATTCCCATGCCCCCATGAAGAGGTTGGCACACGAAAGAGCACAAGAGGCCCCCATAGCTGTGCCTTGCAATTGTAAATAGGTTTTCCTATTAAATGTAAAGGCATTATGTGTGAGGACAAATTCTATTAATTTTAGTATCAATTCGGACATCCCCCTCTCCACATTGCTATGTAAAAAATATTTATCCTCTGCTCTCAGTCCATCAGTGTATCTGATGGATGAGTACAAAACATCAACATCTGATGTAAGTAGGACCATATTTTCCATCAACTGTATGTTTTCAAAATGACCTAGGGCAGCAGTGGTATCCTTGATGTAAGCGGGTAATTGTGTCACTATGGGCTTCAATAAATATTTAATTACATCACAAATTATTTCACATAGTCCCTCATTGGCTGCAACTATGGGTCTCCCAGGAGGGTCCGATGGGTCCCTATGGACTTTTGGGACCAGGTAAAAGGTTGTCAGCCTTGGATTTATTTTTTTATGTATTTCCAAAAGTTTTTTGGGATGATGTTGTTTTCAAAGGCTTCAAATAAAATATCAATGAGTTCCATTTTCAATTTGATCATAGGATTGAAAGTAAGTGACTTGTACTCTTGGGCATTGTGTAATATTTTATAGGCCTGAATTTCATACATTTTATTTGGCCAGATTACAATATTGCACCCTTTTTCAGCCATTTTGAAAACAACATCATCCCAATTGCCAAGTTGTTTCAATGCTTCCCTTTCTGAAAGCTTGAGATTATGATCAACCACTTTCCCTGAAGTACTTATCGCCTCAATATCCTGCATAACCATTTTTGTGAAGGTGTCAACAGCTGGAACTATTGTTAATGGAGGAAATGTTTTTGATTTGTTGATCAATTCCATGGGGAATCTACTTACACTTAAGGTGTTTTTGTCCAGGAGAGATATTGGTACTTCTAAGGCCTCCTGTTCTTCTCTACTAGCTACACTCTCTCCCATGGCTTCTTTCCAATGCAATTTTTTCAATACTAATTTTCCCGAGAACAGATGAAGGTCCTTTATAATAGTAAAGGGATCTAGAGTGGATGAAGGTGAAATATTTAACCCTTTCTGCAACACTTTCTCTTGGGCGTCCGTTAATAAATGCGTGGATAAATTTATTACCTTCACTGACTCCACTTTCTGATTACGATTGGCCTTGGAAGGTCCTTTTTTAGAAAATTGTTGAGTCCTGGGGCCTTGAGCACCATCGTATATGGATTCACCCCCCTCGCTCATGGATGAGTTGGATATAATGGAGGAACTTCTGGACATATTTCTTTTTGTTGAGGCCTTTCTAGTTTGCCATCTCAATATTTTATTAGATTCAAAGTCTGCCATGTCCCATTCACATTTTTTTCTGTCTATTCTGAATAAGTCCTTCCCATTTTTCAATATCCTTATCCAAATTTGTAATGATTTCCTGAAAATTTTCAGTTTTCAAGTCCTGTTGTAAAGACTTTTGTAATGTCTCAATTTTCATCTCAATATTCCTCAAAGTAGAGGTGTTTTTATCAATAATGATACTAATAAATTCAAAAGAACATGTATTGGCAGCTTTCATCCATCTTTGGATAAGTATTTCATAATCCAAATCAAAAGTAGGAAATGTGTTCATCCTCAGTCCCCTTGGAATGATGTTCTGTGCAATATAATTTTCTAATGTAACTTTAATCCACCAAATTTTGGTCTTTTTATGTAGGACATTTTTATATTTTTTTTACATTTTCATGATGATTAATGGAAGTTGAAGAAGGTAAAGAACCAACATCTTTTTTAAAAATATTAGTTGCTTTCGCCTGCCAAGAGCTTTCTTTGGCCTTGAAATCCATGTGGATGGGCTCTGTTTAACAAAAGTTAAATATGAATTAATCACAGATGAGGTGCCCTATACATTGAACCCATATACTATAGAGTGGGTGTACCATTAGGTAAACAATAAAACACTGTATTGGTGACCAAAAGTCAATAATGATCCCCAAAAAATGATACTAAAATTAATAATTTTATTGGTATAACTTTTAAAATAAATACTTAAAAAAGTTAAGATAAGAATAGTAGAAAAAGGTGCTGAGTTCAAATGAAAAAAAAGGACCATTACACCATGGGAAAACACTAAATTACTGCCGAACAATAATGGAGGAGTTCAAAACACAGTGAGGTGATGCATTCAGTGTAAGACAAATAGAATTCAATCTGTATAGAGGCTACAAAGAATGTGTGAATAAAATACTGGTAAATAACCGATTCACAATATGAAATTATATGTCACCTATGTGTTACGGATGGAGTAATAGTCATGGAATAATCATGTGCATAGTGCAGGATGGAAAATCTCCTTCCTAATTTAATGAGCACTGCCCATGCCAATGACTGTATAACACTGAGTAAATAATGGAGCATGTTAATATCCGGGAATCTCTCGCCCTGACGCAGGTTTCGCTGTGCTTCTTCGGGAGGCATGTCAGGGCAGGGGGTGTGTCAGTTTAAATAGTAGTGCCTGATGTGATGATTCGACTGTAAGTAATAATGTGGCCAATGGAAAGCCTGGAACCCTCGCTTGCGCTACGCTGTTACAATCTCATTGTGTTGTTATGGTAACCTCGTATACATGCATATATTTACCTCCCAAGAATGTGAGTATAAGTAAATAGATTTAAGGTGCTTGTGCCCTCCTTTACTATGCATTATAATAATGGAGTGTATTTTATGTCTGGAGTATGTTAACACATGCCCAGATACCACAGAAGCAATATAACGGGGAGTGAGCAGTTTGCGGTCATGTGACAGGCAAGTCAGGTCATCAGTGAGATGACATAAACACCCCGTATCACATGGAAACCACTAGCTGTCAACCCCGGGCACCTGATCCATGCATGCGCGTTGCTCCAAAGGTAACCCTATGTAAATATAAATATTAGAAAAGGTACATCATAAAAGGTTTGCCTAACGACTCTAACAGGTATAAGGAGAAAGTGCTATGTGTGCTGAAAAGTGCTGCGTGCTAGTATAATAAGAAAACCTAATTGGTGTATGTCCATATTAATACGTTTAACAAAGTGTTAAGAGGGGAGACTTAAAAATTAAAATAATATTTGCTTGATAATGCTAATAAAAAAATCCCCAAACTACGAATAAAATAGTATTGTTCCCCTAAATATGTGTTCTAATCAATAATGCGCTTAGTGACAATTGTATATATTAATATGTGTGCCTAAAAACATACTATGTGACTGAATAGAAGAATTATCATGCATGTGTTGAGTATATGTGAAAGGTGACATACATATTTGTTACTGAGTTAAATCTATACGCATTAGAGGCTAGTTAGTTCAAAGTCCTATATATGTTGATATCTCAAAGGGCATCTAAATATTCAAATGCAGTCCAAAAAAAATTATTTCAAACTAGTTGCTACAAATATAAATAGACACCACATTCAAAACTCTTGCATCCAGTATTTGTTACGGCCTCCACTATTTTTAAGGACAGCACCAAGTCTTCAGGAACGACCTCTTTTAGAGCCTGGACGATGGCTACAGAGTGATACTCAACTTGTTTCTTCCAAATTTCCCTTAGCTGTTTCAGTTGGGTTCAAACAAACTTTCCAACTAAATCATATTCACCCTGTTCTTCTTCAAAAAAGCAATAGATGTGTGTTTTGGATCATTCTCAAATTGGAAATGTGGAAATCTACCAAGGGCACGGAGTGATGGTTCTCTTTTAATATAGAGCAGTACATCTGTGAATTCATGATACCATCAATGAAATGTAGCTCCCTGACACCAGGATCACTCATATAGCCTCATAATGCTGTATATAATGCTATATATAGTGCTATATATAATGCTATACTCATTAACTCACAGTATAAGGATACTGTCACCACCGTGTTGCACTTTAGGCACCATTTTGCATTAACTAATTTGAGCACGATATTGTAACGAAAGTTATATTATTCACCTAACTTTCATGGTATGGGTTAAAAAAATGTTCTACGAAACTCAGTCTTGTAAAATTTTTGGAAATTGTTCTTGTATTCAGCGAGCTATTGATTAATATCTTACCTTTCATATGGGGTGTATTTAGTGACTTAACTAGAGTCTGATGGACCCAAGTGCAATATTTGGATGGGGGGTCCTCCACATCCTGAATATATATATATATGTACATATATGTCCCTCATCCTAGTATACATGTCCCTCATCCTGGCCTCATCCTGGTATGTAAATCCCCATCCTGGAGTATGTCCGTTATCCTGGTGTATATAATCATCATTCTGATATATGTCTCCCCATTTTGCCGCTGTTCTTTAATATCTAGAAAAAAAAAACATTATACTCACCAGGGGCGTACATAGAAGTCATGAGGCCCCATAGCAGAAATATTATGCACATCCTATTGTCCTCCATATAGTATAATACATCCCATAGTCCTTCATATAACATACTGCACAGCCCATAGTCCTCCAAATAGTATGATGCACCTGTAATGCACCTTTCAGGATTCAAACCTAGTAGCTCTTGTACACCAGGTGGCAGCTCTTCCCTCTGAGCTAGTAAGCTCACTGGACAGTTCCTCCCTAAATTAGATAGTAGTATCTGCTGCTCCGTGTACAGACCTCTGGCTATATCCTGTCTATATTACCTACTTATCCTTCCAACTACACTGCTGCTCTGTGTACTGACCTCTGGCTATATCCTGACTACGATTCCTTCTTATCCTTCCAACTACACTGCTGCTCTGTGTACTGACCTCTGGCTATATCCTGTCTATATTACCTACTTATCCTTCCAACTATATTGCTGCTCCATGTACTGACCTCTTGCTATATCCTGACTACAATTCCCACTTACCTTCAAGATCCTACTGCTGCTCTGTGTACCGACCTCTGGCTATATCCTGACTACGATTCCTGCTTATCCTTCCAATTACACTGCTGCTCTGTGTACTGACCTCTGGCTATATCCTGATGACGCTACCTGCCAGTGTTGCTCCTAGTGGTTGAGATATCACTACTCCAACTCAGGTCAGTTTTTAACAGGATAATCTCGCACACAAATTGAAATCTGTTGCAGCCCAACTGGGGCAATAAGTCACTGAACTTCAGAATTTTGGTGACACATACTAGGAAAAATTTTCTAAGTTGCAAACACAGGTGTTGGGTCAGCAAAAGGAAATTATTGAGTTACAGAGGGAACTTCTGAATTTGCACAACTCAGGATCGGAATCAAACACACGCATGCCGCTGCCAGAAAAATTCAGTGGGTATCGTTATCATTATCGTGGATACCTTAATATTGTATCTATTTCCAAATGCAACCTTCTAGATTTACCAGTGGTAGGAAAAAGGTTATTTTTTATCATTAATCTCCTAACTGATGAGGCTCTTGCATGGGTCTCATCTTATGTGGAAAATACCTCTGACTTCCTAAATGACTTAGTTTCCTTCATCACTGCTATGGATCAAGTGTTCGATGACCCAAATCATTGTGCTCCATCTGAAACCAAATTGCATAACGTAGGTCAAGGGCTCCAGTCTGTAGCTGAATATACCTCCAAATTCTGCCGCTGAGTGGCAGACACCACATGGAATTTAGCTGCCCAGAAGAGTCAATTTTGACAAGGATTATCAGAGCTAACTAAGGATGGACTTTCAAGCATTGAGACCCCTGATAATATAGAGGACTTTAATCAAATATGCATCCAAATTGATCACAGACTCACTGAACGAAGAAAGGAAAGACTGCGAATATTTGGAAACACCCTTAACTACTCCTTTACTCAATCAGCCTTAAAACACCAACAGGAAATGGAAAGTGTGCCTGAACCTATACAACTTGATGTAATCTATAAACCTCTCTCTGCAGTAGAAAAGGAAAGGCGACGTACAGAAAAAGTATGCCTCTATTGTGTCATCTCATTGGGTCATCTCATTTTGTTGGTCCCATGCAGGTCATAATTGGGAGCCAAAAAATACAGTGCGGTGCTATGTTAGATTCTGGAACAGGAGGAAATTTTATAGATGTACAATTTACACTTGATAATAACATGGCAAGTAGGACTAAATCCATGCCAATCAATATGTATTACAATTTACAACAGATCTGGAAAGATGAGTAGGCCAAAATATCTCCATAGCATTGTAAAAGACTCATTGCCAGTTATCGCAAACACTTGATTACAGTTGTTGTTGCTAAGGGTGGCCAACCAGTTATTAGGTTTAGGGGCAATCACTTTTTCACACAGGTTCCTGCAAATTTGGATTTCTTTTAGCTTTAATAATAAAGACCTTCATTTAAAAACTACATTTTGTGTTTACTTGTGTTATCTTTGTCTAATATTTAAATTTGTTTAGTGATCTGAAACATTTAAATGTGACAAACATGCAAAAGAATAGGAAATCAGGAAGGGGCAAAAACTTTTTTACACAACTGTACTAATACACAAAGTCCACATGTGCAAGCATTTGTTAGTTTGATTCGGGATCCAAGAAATATTGTTTCTCCTTGCGGAGAGTGACATGATAAGCATGTCGAGGTGAAGAGACTTAAAGCCACAATGCTGATCTGAGAAATATCCAAATTGTCTCTTCAGAGAGGAAGAGGACTAGAACTCTAGCGCCACCTATTGGAAGTAGCAATCCTAACAGTCAATGTCGACTCTTTAACGAGCCTTGTCACATGACTTAGGATAATAGCCAAACCAGAATCTCAATTTGCAGACACTGTGTTTCGGGGTACTGCCCTTCGTCAGTGCAAAGTGGAGATCTGGTTTGGCTGATTGAGAGGCGTCTGACCGGGATCCAAGAAGTATCGTTTCTCCTTGCACAGAGTGACATCATAAGCATGTCAAGATGAGAAGACTTAAAGCCTCAATGCTCCTCTGGGAAATATGCAAATTGTCTCTTCAGAGAGGAAGAGGACTAGAACTCTAGTGCCACCTATTGGAAGTAGCAATCATAACAGTCAATGTCGACTCTTTAACGAGCCTTGTCACATGACTTAGGATAATAGCCAAACCAGAATCTCAATTTGCAGGCACTGTGTTTCAGGGTACTGCCCCTCGTCAGTGCAAAGTGGAGATCTGGTTTGGTTAGTTTGATTAGAAAGCTACTTTCTGATTTGTATGCGTTCTAAATTAAAGCATCTTAATTCTGAATTTGAAGTCTTACTTTCTCAAGGTTACCCCCATGTCTGCAAACAGAACCCAGCTCTGCATTCTTTTAACAAGCCTGGCTGATTAAGCCTGCTGTAATGAAAATGTTTCCCTCCAAGAATCTTAATTAGTTTGACTTTTGGTTAAAACAGAAGACTTCACCAGCTGCTTGCTGCACAGCGCTGCTTTCTCTAATTAAAAGTCAGAGAGATCCCATTAAAAGTGGCCACAAACTCACTGGCCTTATAAAGCCAACCAAACCAAAATGAAAAAACCTTGACTTTCTGTAGGGAAAACATTGGCAAACTTCAGTCTTGGAAATGTTGTTCAGCAAGAATTGACAATTTCTTGAGTTTCCATAAAATCTTCAAGTTTCATACCTACAGATTATCACAAACATAACTAGTAAATCATTTACTTTAAATCAGTACAGCTTCTCTAATGTCTTTCTACAGTAATATTTATTTTATTTTTTGCAGAGATTATATATTAACAGAACTTAAAGAACCTTTGCACATAATAAGCATCAATTTGAGAATTTGTACATTATTTCTCAAAGAAACACTTTGCTTCTGAGTTTAAGCCTTCAGACAGGAGGTGCAATTTTTTTAAGCACAATACACATAGGCACCAATCTATTAAAGTGAGTATGCCATAATTCTGGCAAAAATTGCCTTGAAAATTTGCAATTTTTTTGGTGGAACATGGAGTTGTGAAGAAAAAAATTGTGATTCTTGGCGCTTTTGCTCTATTTATAGCCAGCTCTGCCAAACTCAACAGAGCTGGGGCAGGTAAGGCTCAGAACAGGGTCTTGAAGCCACAGGTTATTTAAGTCTTGACATGCTGTGGAGTATTTGACACCAGAAATTGATTTGATTTGAGGCAAGTTGCCTCTTTGTGAATCCATGTAACACCAGTTTAATTGTAAACCTTTAACCCCTTTCCGACATTGGCGTATATTTACGCTGATGTTGGACTCCCTTCCTTTGAGGTGGGCTCCGGCGGCAAGCCCACATCTTTCCTGTCACATGTCAGCTGTTTTGAACTGCTGACATGTGCCCGGAACAGCCACGGGTGGAATTGCGATCCACCCATGGCTATTAACCCATTAAATGCCGCTGTCAAGCACTGACAGTGGCATTTATCAAGCGCTTCCAGCAATCGCGCCGGAAATCCGCCCACCGGTGGTCACCGGGTCACCGGTGGGTTGGCATGATAACCAGAGGGGTCTTGGAGACCTCTATGGTTGTCACTGCCGGCTTGCTGTGAGCTCCGCCCAGTAGTCAGCACTCATAGCAAGTGAGTAATTCAGCTACATAGAGATGAACTAATCATCGCCTATATGTAGCTGAGCCGATCGAGTTATGGTAGCTTCTACTTTCCCATGGAGACTATTGAAGCATGCCAAAAGTTAAAAAAAAAGTTTTTCAAAATATAAAAAAAATATAAAAGTTCAAATGACCCCCCTTTCACTCCATTCAAAATAAAACAATAAAAAAATCAAACATACACATATTTGGTATTGTCGCATTCACAATTAACCTGATCGTTAAACCATAGCAAGAAAAAAAGTCAAAAAGCCAGATTTACTTTTTTGGTCACAGCAACATTGCATTTAAATGCAATAACGGGTGGTGAAAAGATTGTAACTGCATCTTAATGGTATCATTAAAAATGTCAGCTTGGCACACAAAAAATAAGCCCTCACCCAAACCCAGATCACGGAAAATAGAGACGCTATGGGTAACGTAAAATGGCACAATTTTTTTTTTCTTTTTACAAAGTGTGGATTTTTTTTTCACCACTTAGATAGGAAAAGAACCTAGACATGTTTGGTGTCTATGAACTCATAGTGACCTGGAGAATCATAATGGCTGGTTAGTTTTAGCATTTAGTGAACCTAGTAAAACAGCCAAACAAACAACAAGTGCACTTTTTTTGCAATTTCACTGCACTTGGAATTTTTTTCCCGTTTTCTAGTACATGACATGGTGCAACCAATGGTGTTATTCACAAGTACAACTCATCCCGCAAAAATCAAGCCCTCACATGGCCATATTGACAGATAAATGAAAAAGGTATGGCTCTGTGAAGAAGGGGAGCAAAAAACAAAAACACAAAAATACCTTTGGGGTTAAGGCAGGGGAATCTTTTTTCTACCAAGGGCCATTTGGAAATTTATACCATGCTTCGGGGCCGTACAAACTCCGCTAACACAGTGCATCCTGACTCTGGCACTGGTGTCAGAACGTAATCTTTCATTGCATGCCCTTCAGTGTTCAGTAGTGAACACTGTGTGTGTGTGCTAACAAAGCAAGAAGGAATTAATGAGCTGGTGGCAATCAAAATACAGCTCCCTGCCAAAGAATGCAGTTCCTGAGAATCTGCCCGGCCAAGGGGCCTGAGGTTCCCCACCACTGGGTTAAGGGGTTAATAAACAGGCTAATAGTTTTTAGAGGTAGACTATTGGCCCATCACTCAAAACATAAATTAAGTACGCAGCACTATAGAGGAAATATTTATTATAAAAATTGCAACATTAGTGTTTTAATTGCTGCTTTCATTCTGCAGAAACTCAAGTTTAATCAAATGTGCTAATTAGATTGCTCAGGCACCATTCTGTCAACTGGTTTTGCATGTCTCCATATTTATTACTAGTGATTGAAAGCTCAGGCTCGCTTGGATTGACCACTGTCTGTAAAGAAGCTTCAATAATGTACAAGTGATCTGCATGTATCTGGCTGGGAAAAAATAAATTGTGTCTGGGGTAAACTACAGCCCACTTAACAATACTGCCTTAAAAAACATACACAGGAGGTTCAAGTGAAAGAAGCTGTAGCTTTTTCACAAGGCGTGGTGCAAAATATATCCCTGCTTGGGAGCATCAAAAGTTTTGTTATTTCAAACAGTAAAAAATGATAACTTTTTCAAAAGTCATTCAAAACTTATCCTTTTATTTAGGTAAAGAATCCTTGTCTGCCCTTACTGTAACCCCCTTGTCTGGAGTTACCTTATAGGAGCTCCTGCTCCACATGCTGACTCCTCGTCAGTCCTGGCTTCTAGGGAAGCTGCCTTACTTGGATCACCATCTCATCCGATGCCTTGGGATACAAGCACTCCTGACAGTCCAGACCCTCAGAAGGTCCGTAGCTTTCCCAATACAGTGCCATCACAGACTCTGCGAGTACATGGTCTCACCCTGTGCTATTTCGGAATGCAGTCCACCTGCAGGACCTTCCAACACAGCGACCATCCAGGTCCACGGTCTCTATATGTGCTATTCAGGAAACCAGTCCACTCACAGGGCCTTCCAACACAGAGACCTTCCAGGTACATGGCCTCACCATGTGCTCTACAGGAAGTCCGTCCACTCATAGGACCTTCCAACACACAGGCTTGAACTCATACAGGACCTTACAACCTCGAACGATTGACCCAAACTAAGGTCACATTATGTCGCTGAAACCACCCCAATAGGTGGGAGGTGTGTGTGGTTAGCCAGTCCTGCCCAGCTCTCCGACTAACCCTGGAAGCCCCCCTAGAAACAAAACAAGGCTCATGGAACTACAGGTCCCAGAGCAACATTCCAGTCTTACAGCACAGAGGATCTCCTCCTCTGCAAAACTTACAGACCATTTACAACAATGCTGGTCACTGTCTCACAATATATATACAGTTAGGGCCAGAAATATTTGGACAGTGACACAAGTTTTGTTATTTTAGCTGTTTACAAAAACATGTTCAGAAATACAATTATATATATAATATGGGCTGAAAGTGCACACTCCCAGCTGCAATATGATAGTTTCCACATCCAAATCAAAGAAAGGGTTTAGTAATCATAGCTCTGTAATGCATAGTGTCCTCTTTTTCAAGGTACCAAAAGTAATTGGACAATGGACTCTAAGGGCTGCAATTAACTCTGAAGGCGTCTCCCTCGTTAACCTGTAATCAATGAAGTAGTTAAAAGGTCAGGGGTGGATTCCAGGTGTGTGGTTTTGCATTTGGAAGCTGTTGCTGTGAGCAGACAACATGCGGTCAAAGGAACTCTCAATTGAGGTGAAGCAGAACATCCTGAGGCTGAAAAAAAAGAAAAAATCCATCAGAGAGATAGCAGACATGCTTGGAGTAGCAAAATCAACAGTTGGGTACATTCTGAGAAAAAAGGAATTGACTGGTGAGCTTGGGAACTCAAAAAGGCCTGGGCGTCCACGGATGAAAACAGTGGTGGATGATCGCCGCATACTTAATTTGGTGAAGAAGAACCCGTTCACAACATCAACTGAAGTCCAGAACACTCTCAGTGAAGTAGGTGTATCTGTCTCTAAGTCAACAGTAAAGAGAAGACTCCATGACAGTAAATACAAAGGGTTCACATCTAGATGCAAACCATTCATCAATACCAAAAATAGACAGGCCAGAGTTAAATTTGCAGAAAAACACCTCAAGAAGCCAGCTCAGTTCTGGAAAAGTATTCTATGGACAGATGAGACAAAGATCAACCTGTACCAGAATGATGGGAAGAAAAAAGTTTGGAGAAGAAAGGGAACGGCACATGATCCAAGGCACACCACATCCTCTGTAAAACATGGTGGAGGCAACGTGATGGCATGGGCATGCATGGCTTTCAATGGCACTGGGTCACTTGTGTTTATTGATGACATAAGAGCAGACAAGAGTAGCCGGATGAATTCTGAAGTGTACCGGGATATACTTTCAGCCAAGATTCAGCCAAATGCTGCAAAGTTGATGGGACGGCGCTTCATAGTACAGATGGACAATGACCCCAAGCATACAGCCAAAGCTACCCAGGAGTTCATGAGTGCCAAAAAGTGGAACATTCTGCAATGGCCAAGTCAATCTCCAGATCTAAACCCAATTGAGCATGCATTTCACTTGCTGAAATCCAGACTTAAGACGGAAAGACCCACAAACAAGCAAGACCTGAAGGCTGCGGCTGTAAAGGCCTGGCAAAGCATTAAGAAGGAGGAAACCCAGCGTTTGGTGATGTCCATGGGTTCCAGACTTAAGGCAGTGATTGCCTCCAAAGGATTTGCAACAAAATATTGAAAATAAAAATATTTTGTTTGGGTTATGTTTATTTGTCCAATTACTTTTGACCTCCTAAAATGTGGAGTGTTTGTAAAGAAATGTGTACAATTCCTACATTTTCTATCAGATATTTTTGTTCAACCCTTCAAATTAAACGTTACAATCTGCACTTGAATTCTGTTGTAGAGGTTTCATTTCAAATCCAATATGGTGGCATGCAGAGCCCAACTCGCGAAAATTGTGTCACTGTCCAAATATTTCTGGCCCTAACTGTATATATATATATATATATATATATATATATATATATACACCCCGGTACAGTAAGTGCTAACTTTACAGTAAAATAAAAGCTGGAAGCAAAAAAAGTGCAAAGAGGGTCTTATCTGAGAATAAAAATTATGTCAATTAAAATTATGCTAACCTGATAAGGTTGTGTGATACACAAGCATGAATACGCATGAAAATAGCTGCTGCAGAACAATGGGACGTACAACCAGGTAAGAGAGGAAAGAAAGGAGCCAATTGTGGTTTATCCGCGCTGCTGGTGGGCAATGAAGACCCAGATGGAAGTATAATAATAAAGGATTTTTTTATTTCAGGTTTTTCACTCAACACATTTCAAAGTTATTCTAGACTTCTTCCTCAGGATACAATCTGTGTACATGATGCATATGATCTGTGTCATGAGGAAGAAGTTTGGAATGACTTTGAAATGCATTGACTGAAAAACCTGAAATAAAAAAAAAATACTTTATTATTATACTTCCATTTGGATCTTCATTATCCACCAGCAGAGCGGATAACCACTGCGCCACCGTGCTGCCTACGGAAGGAAAGATAAGCACAATCCCATTGTAGTTTGTCTTAGGAAGAGACATCTAAGGGGGGACATGATCAACCTTAAGTATGTAAAGGGCTCTTCCAAAAAATATGTTGAAAAAACTGTTCCAGGTGCTCCTCTGAAAAGTAAAGAAGGCATTCCCTTTAACCGTTTTTTTTTTTAAAGTTTCAATCTCTAGAGGAGACAAGGATTTTTTACCATGAGAAATATTTGTGGAATAGTCTATGGTATCTCAGGTGATGGTCACAGCAGAAATCGTTGATGGGTTAAAAAAAAAGGGTTAGATGATGTATTTGAAGAAATTAACTTATATGCTTATATAAATATATAAAAATGTTATGATTGTTAATATAGTTTGATAAACAATTTGGATCAGGCATTAAAAAAGTGCAGATTTGTTTTTGCGTTATCGGTTTACCTATATTCTTCCCTTCATTCAAATTCTCTTATTCCACAGTTGAATATGATGAACAATTTCTTTGTAAACCATAGAATGTCAAATATGGTCTCTCTCCTTGCTCCAATTTTTATTTCCATGAGATATAGCGTCAATTGCTATATCTATTGTTACAAATGACATTTGCTTGCCCATTTCTGTATATGGAGCACATAGAAGACGAAATGGTTGTGATTTCAGATTCATAAAATTAGTCCTGAAAGAAATGATTATGTGTTACATTGTATCATGACCATTTAGAACAGAAATAAGTATTGTAATTATTCAAGCTATGTCAGAATGGTTTCCTAAATGTATAATTATTCAACTTTGACTGATCCCAATTGTCAAAGAACAGTTTGTATTCCATACATCACTTCAATATTTCATTCTGAATGAGTTCAGACAATATATAGGATTTTACCGATTTGTCGGCAACTCCAGTCTTCGACCGTATGGATCATCATTCACTCTAAACACGCCTGCTAATTTGTGTGATAATTTCCTTATTAAAATGCAAAGTAAAATCTCAGGAATCTTGAACTCTGTGGAGAAAAAGGAAAGTAAATTGCTTATTCTATGTAAAATGTCTGAGAGAATGGGTTGTAATTAACCCCAGCTGATATTGTGACTTCTCTTTAACCCAACAGCGATGTCACTAAACACATGGCCAACTCATTTAGTTTAATAAAAGCTTAACAGAAAGCGTTGCATTAAACATTGTTTCGCTAGATTACTAATTTTTCTCTACATAAATTAGCCCCTTAGACACTAACTATGATACGATTTTCTGATTTTCTAAAGTTTGCTGGAAAATCTCAAAAGGCATGCCATTTTCTAAAGGCATCAAGAGTGCTACTTTGAGTCACCTGGAGAAGAAAATTAGAAGTTCTAAGGCTTTTTTTTAATAATTATTAAATTATCCTTTAATTTTGAACCCTTTGTGCGTTAGTACTTTGCCCCCTTTAAATTAGGTACTTAAGTACACAAGCACACCTGAGTAGTATTGAAACATTATACTGCATCCACATCGGTATATAATGCCTGACTACATAAATGTGGCAGAAAAAAAGTGTAATGTGGCACACACATGCAATAGTAATAATATATAATGTAATGCAAAGATACCGGTATTATCTTTCAGAAACAGTGCTTCTGTAGAGAATATCTCCTAATACAGGGCCATATAGCAAGATCTTTCCCTAAAATAAATGTCACTGTAAGGTCACGTAAGGTCACCTCAGTGCTCCTTATGATTGACAGTTTAGAGCAGTAGTATATCTGGCACTTGCCCGAATAGCACTCTCTCTCATCCTGGGAGCACAGACAGCTTTGCCTGTGCAGCGTTGGAGGGTTGCAGGGGGACAGAAGGTGGCCAAAACAAGATTTATAGGCCATGCAATGCTCCTCTGGGATTTTAAATATGCAAATAGCCACTTCAGAGAGTAAGACGACTTGAACTGTAGTGCCTTCTATTGGATGTACCAGTCCTAAAAGTCAATACTGACTTGCC
Organism: Ranitomeya imitator; assembly: GCF_032444005.1. Taxonomy (NCBI): domain Eukaryota; kingdom Metazoa; phylum Chordata; class Amphibia; order Anura; family Dendrobatidae; genus Ranitomeya; species Ranitomeya imitator. Next base: position 131,929,248 of record NC_091289.1, on the reverse strand, counting down.
ATATGACTTAGGATCAGAAGTCAAATCGGAAGCTCCTTTTACAGACACAGGTATCGGGGTGTTTGCCCCTTCTCAGTGCAAATAAGGAGATCTAATTGTGCTTGCTGATGGGCCTCTCATGGAAGGCTTAGGTGGGAAAGTGGCTCCTTGTGATGGTGTCTCCGCGGCTTTTCTACATGCATTTGCATATTTCCCATAAGGGATGGGAGCAGTGTTCTGGATCACTGCGTTGAGAAACACGTGATGGTGTCTCCGAGGCTTTTCTACATGCATTTGCATATTTCCCATAAGGGATGGGGGCAGTGTTCTGGATCACTGCGTTGAGAAACACGTGATGGTGTCTCCGCGGTGTTGGATGTTTTGATCTCCCTGAGGTCATTCATCCTTATGTTTATAGTCCTTGTGGAGAGTGCCAAGCTTTTATTTAAACATAGTGGATAAAGTGCTCTTTTAAGAGGGGGTTCCATGCCTCCACAGGGGTCCACTAGAGGATTCACCTATTCCCCTGTGGGTTAGCCAGTTTGTAATAATGGAGCCGGTCTTTGGTTCATGCCTCCCTTGGACACTGCATGAATCATGTCAGAGCTTCTCTTTAAAATAGGCAACCTTTATATTATATTTTTACATTTCTTTAACAACAATTAAATGTTAACAAAAATGTGATACTTTATTTTAATTTTGGAAACAATTATTCTTAATTTGCCGAGAACCATTTTTACAACCGCACTCATTTTTTGCACTCACGAGATTATCATAACCTTACAGATACACAGCTGGGAATATTAAATATAGAAGCTAAGATACGATATATAAAGCATATGGAGCCAGTAATGTGAAATGCCTCCTCTTTGTGGAGTTGCAGTTTAATGAGGTGTTAAATATAGTAGAAAACAATGAGCTGAGCACCTTGTCTAATAGAATACTTCCTCCATTTGTCTAGTTATTTACCATTGAGAAGTTTAGCCTACACACCGGGGAGACTAGGCACATAACTCTACTCGAATGTCTCCCAATTAATTTAAGTTACAGCCAGGTAAATGAGTGGTCAGTGCTGTGCCTAGAGTACTGTTCATTACAAGGCAGACAGACTGTAGAGTATCGAAAACATTCACAGTATCCAGCCACTAAATTCTAAATTCAATTACATTTATTGAAAAAATAGTTTCTTTTTTCAAGCCACATAAATTCATTTAGAATTTAGTGGATGGCTGTTGTGATTTGATGGATTGATGGTCTGTTTGTATAGGTAGGTTTCCCTTTTCATCACTCTGAGTGCTCTAACATTACCATAAAACTATTTTCCTTGCTGCTTCACTGGGTTAGCGGCACTGATTTATTTCCCCCCTCCCTGTCATACTGAAGATATGTATTATTGGCCCTAATGCTGCAATAAATCGCCCGGAACTTAACACTGAGATGACATTTATTTCAGAGGCATATTGCAAGATATGGCCCCATAATTTAGCCCTTGTTGATGGGGCTAAAAACAAAGCAGCAACCAGCAATCATTCTATTTACTTGAATAGTACCGGCTGGACGCCAGCCATCCTTGTGGAAAGACGGTCAGTAAAATTTCTTTCTACATATCTGAAAAATACCTGATGTAGGCAGAATTGTATTCTCTTAACCTTTTAAAGAATGAGCAATGATTGTACGTAAAGCTCTATATACAGATAAGAATGCACTTATAAAATGTAAAAAAAATCAGCAAGTCTAAGTTACATAAAATGTTATACACACATGAAAAGTCAAATACAAATAAAGATTATTATTTTATTATTACTAGTATTAACCCCTTAAAGCCCCGAGGGTGGTTTGCACGTTAATGACGGGCCAATTTTTACTTTTCTGACCACTGTCCATTTATGAGAATATAACTCTGGAACGCTTCAAAGGATCCTGGTGATTCTGACAGTGTTTTCTTGAGACATATTGTACTTCATGATAGTGGTAAAATTTCTTTGATATTACTTGCGTTTATTTGTGAAAAAAATGGAAATTTGGCAAAAATATTGAAAATGTAGCAATTTTCCAACTTTGAATTGTTATGCCCTTAAATCACAGAGGTATGTCACACAAAATACTTAATAAGTAAAATTTCCTACATGTCTACTTTACATCAGCACAATTTTGTAACCAAAATTTTTTTTGTTAAGGAGTTATAAGAGTTAAAATTTGACGAGCAATTTCTCATTTTTACAACATCATTTTTTTTAGAGACCACATCAGATTTGAAGTCAATTTGAGGGGTCTATATGATAGAAAATAACCAAGTGTGACACCATTCTAAAAACTGCACCCCTCAAGGTGCTCAAAACCACATTCAAAAAGTTTATTAACCTTTATGGTGCTTCACAGGAATTTTTGGAATATTTAAAAAAAAATGAACATTTAATTTTTTTTCACAAAAAATTTACTTAAGCTCCAATTTGTTTTATTTTACCAAGGGTAACAGGAGAAAATGGACCGCAAAAGTGGTTGTACAATTTATCCTGAGTATGCCGATACCCAATATGTGGGGGTAAACCACTGTTTGTGTGCATGGCAGAGCTCGGAAGGGAAGGAGCGCCATTTGACTTTTCAATGCAAAATTGGCTGGAATTGAGATGGGATGCCATGTTGCTTTTGGAGAGCCACTAATGTGCCTAAACATTGACACCCCCCACATTTTGGAAAGTAGACCCCCTAAGGAACTTATCTAGATGTGTTGTGAGTAGGGTTGAGCGACTTTTAGTTTTTCAGGGTCGAGTCGGGTTTCACGAAACCCGACTTTCTCAAAAGTCGGGTCGAGTGAAATCGGCCAATCCTATTGAAAAGTCGGGGTCGGGGATCGGCCGAAACTCAAAACCCAATGTAAGTCTATGAGGTTTTTTTTTTTTACATTTCCTTCAGGGCGATATAGCAGAAAAGCCGGTAATTCAATTACCGGCTTTTCATTTCTCCTGCCAAAACCAGACATGATATGAGACAGGGTTTACATACAGTAAACTATGTCATGTCTCCCTTTTTTTGCATATTCTAAACTACTAATGTTAGTAGTGTGTATATGCAAAATTTTGGCGCTCTAGCTCTTAAATTTAAGAGTTAAATCACGGAAAAAATTGGCGTGGGCTCCTGCGCAATTTTTTCCGCCAGAGTAGTAAACCAGTGACTGAGGGCAGATATTAATAGCCTGGAGAGGGTCCACGGTTATTGCCCCCCCCCGGCTAAAAACACCTGCCCCCTGCCACCCCAGAAAAGGCACATCTGGAAGATGCACCTATTCTGGCACTTGGCCACTCTCTTCCCATTCCCGTGTAGCGGTGGGATATGGGGTAATGAAGGGTTAATGCCACCTTGCTATTGTAAGGTGACATTAAGCCAGATTAATAATGGAGAGGCGTCAATTATGACACCTATCCATTATTAATCCAATTGTATGAAAGAGTTAAAAAAACAAAAACACAATATTAAAAAGTATTTTTATGAAATAAACACACCGTTTGTTGTAATATTTTATTATACGCTCAATCCACTCGCTGAAGACCCTCGCTCTGTAACAAATAAAAAATAATAAACCAACAATATGCATACCATCCGTAGATCTGTAACGTCCCACGTTGTAAATCCATCTGAAGGGGTTAAAATATTTTACAGCCAGGAGCTCTGCTAATGCAGCGCTGCTCGTGGCTGTAAACCCCAGCGAATGAAGGTAATGTAGGTCAATGAACTGTAGTTACCTTCATTCGCGGTGATGCGCCCCCTGCTGGATGTCCCTGGAGCGTGGGAAACGTTCCCAGGCTCGAGGTCATATGAGGACAATTGTGTTTAGATGCTTTTTATTGCAAAAAATATTTTTGGGCGTTACCACAGTTTGAGAGCTATAATTTTTCCATATTTTGGTCCACAGAGTCATGTGTGGTATGCTTTTCAGCTAACCCCAGCTCTACCCTAGTGTTATTTATGACCTTGTTTACTCTGGCCTGATTGTATGCATCTGGTCCACTCTTAATTCTCTGACCAAGATGAGCAGAGACCACTCCTCTCTGCTTCACACCTGAACGCACTTAGTTTTCCATATATTGCATAGCAAAAGTCTGCAATGACTTTAGTCTGCTATGTGATCCCTTAGAAGTGTGTCCTTAAAAGTGTGGATTACAGTAGAATTAAAACCTGAAGTGAACCTGAAGGGAACTGAAGGTAACTGGCCAGTCACTATAAACAATGTCTCTGTTTGTTTTCACTTTTCACCCCTATAATTCTTCACTTTCTGCTAACTCCCCTGATCCCTACACCAAATAAGGAACTGTTCATCTCCTCTTCAATCCTCCCCATCCACTCCACCTCCTCCACAGAACTGTTCCTTAACATACATTCTTCTGTCTCCAAGCACATACAGCCACCTCATGCCCTCTCCTGCTCCCACCTGCTAACACTTTCTCTGCTCCTTCTCACTGCTGGTGATATCTCTCCAAATCCTGGTCCTCCTCACCATATTCCCACAATCATTTCTACCTCCCATCCACGCTCTATCACAAACTTCCGAAACCTCTCTAACCTTATACCCATTCGCCCAGCCCCCGCCTCCCCAGTCCCACTAACAGGAGCTCTGTGGAACGCTCGCTCTGTCTGCAACAAGCTTTCCTACATCCATGATCTTTTTGTTACTACCAAACTTTCCTTCCTTGCCATCACCGAAACCTGGCTCACCCCTTCTGACACAGCCTCCCCTGCTGCACTCTCTTACGGTGGCTTCCACCTTTCCCACACACCCCGCCCCAGCAGAAAACATGGCGGAGGAGTTGGTTTTCTCCTGTCAGATAACTGCTCCTTCACCCCAATCCCACTGCCACCCTCTATTACCCTCCCTTCCTTTGAGGTGCACTCTGTGCGCATCTACTCCCCCTCAAACTTCCAACTGGCTGTCATTTACCGCCCCCCAGGGCCAGCCACCACCTTCTTTGACCACTTCACCACCTGGCTACTTCATTTCCTTTCTGCGGACATCCCCACTATCATCATGGGCGACTTCAACATACCCATTGACACTTCCCTCTCAGCTGCCACTAAACTTCTAACTCTCACTTCCTCCTTCGGCCTCACTCAATGGTCTTCTGCAGTCACTCACAAAGACGGTCACACACTGGACCTCATCTTCACCCGCCTCTGCTCTCTATCTAACCTCTCTAACTCACCTCTTCCACTCTCTGACCACAACCTTCTCACATTCTCATCTCTCTCCACTCCATGTCTACAATCCCCACCCCACAAACTTTCACACCCTCGCAGAAATCTTAAACATCTTGACCTACATTCATTCTCTGAATCCCTCCTCCCTCTCACAGACATAAGTTCCCTACACAATGCAGATGATGTTGCCGCTCTATATAACACCACAATAGCTGTAGCTTTGGAATCTGCTGCCCCACTTACACATACCAAAGCTCGCAAGATCAACAGACAGCCCTGGCACACCAGCCTGACCAAAGAACTGAGGAGAGCTTCCAGGGCTGCTGAGCGCAGATGGAAAAGATCCCACTCTAACAAACACTTCATCACATTCAAACAGTCCCTCACTACTTTCAAGACCACACTCACCACAGCTAAACAAACCTACTTCTCATCTCTCATATCCTCTCTGTCTCACAACCTTAAACAGTTATTCAACACCTTCAATTCTCTCCTCCATCCCCCAGCACCTCCTCCCTCCCCACTTATCTCCGCTGAAGACTTTGCCTCATTTTTCAAGCAGAAGATTGATAGCATTAGAGACAGTTTTGGTCAACAACCCCCAGAGCCCTTCCTCCCAACTTCCCAGCCCTCCACCTCCAAAACCAACTTCTCCACCATTACAGAAGATCAACTCTCCACTCTACTCTCAAGATCGCATCTCACCACCTGTGCACTTGACCCGCTCCCATCCCACCTCATCCCAAACCGCACCACAGTCTTCATCCCAACCCCAACCCATCTCTTCAACCTATCACTAACAACTGGTGTTTTCCCCTCAAGCTTTAAACATGCCTCCATCACACCTATCCACAAAAAGCCTTCTCTTGACCCATCCTCTGTATCTAGCTATCGCCCTATATCACTTCTCCCCTATGCCTCCAAACTACTGGAACAACACGTTTACCTTGAACTGTCCTCCCATCTCTCTTCTTGCTCCCTCTTCGACCGCCTACAATCTGGCTTCCGGTCACACCATTCCACTGAAACTGCCCTAACTAAAGTCACCAATGACCTCTTAACCGCCAAGAGCAAGCGACACTACTCTGTCCTCCTCCTCCTCGACCTGTCGGCTGCCTTTGACACAGTGGAACATTCCCTATTATTACAGACCCTCTCATCCCTTGGCATCACAGACTTGGCCCTATGCTGGATCTCATCATACGTAACAGACCGGACATTCAGCGTCTCCCACTCACACCCCACCTCCTCACCTCGCCCTCTATCTGTCGGAGTCCCACAAGGTTCAGTCCTTGGGCCCCTGCTATTTTCCATTTACTCCTTTGGCCTGGGACAGCTCATAGAATCTCATGGCTTACAGTATCACCTCTATGCTGATGACACACAGATCTACATCTCTGGACCAGATATCACTTCCCTTCTAACCAGAGTCCCTCAATGTCTGTCCACTATTTCATCCTTCTTCTCCGCTAGATTTCTGAAACTTAACATGGACAAAACAGAATTCATCATCTTTCCCCCATCTCACGCAACCCCCCCAACGAACCTATCCATTACAGTAAATGGCTGCCCACTCTCCCCAGTCCCACAAGCTCGCTGCCTCGGGGTAATCCTTGACGCTGATCTCTCCTTCAAACCACATATCCAAGCTCTTTCCACTTCCTGCCGACTTCAACTCAAAAATATTTCACGAATCCGTTCATTCCTCAACCATGAATCTGCAAAAACCCTAGTCCATGCCCTCATCATCTCTCGCCTTGACTACTGCAACCTCCTGCTCTGTGGCCTCCCCTCTAACACTCTTGCACCCCTCCAATCTATTCTAAACGCTGCTGCCCGACTAATCCACCTGTCCCCCCACTATTCCCCGGCCTCTCCCCTCTGTCAATCCCTTCACTGGCTCCCCATTGCCCAGAGACTCCAGTACAAAACCCTAACCATGATGTACAAAGCCATCCACAACCTGTCTCCTCCATACATCTGTGACCTCATCTCCCGGTACTTACCTACACGCAACCTCCGATCCTCACAAGATCTCCTACTCTTCTCTCCTCTTATCTCCTCTTCCCACAATCGTAAACAAGATTTCTCTCGCGTATCACCCCTACTCTGGAACCCTCTACCACAACACATCAGACTCTCGTCTACCATCGAAACCTTCAAAAAGAACCTGAAGACCTACCTCTTCCGGCAAGCCTACAACCTGCAGTAACCACCAATCCACCAAACCACTGCACGACCAGTTCTATCCTCACCAACTGTATCCTCACCCATCCCTTGCAGATTGTGAGCCTTCGCGGGCAGAGTCCTCACTCCTCCTGTACCAGTTAGGAATTGTATTGTTTAAGATTATTGTACTTGTTTTTATTATGTATACCCCTCCTCACATGTAAAGCGCCATGGAATAAATGGCGCTATAACAATAAATAATAATAATAATAATAATGTGAGGTCTTGTTTTTTGCGGGATGAGTTGATGTTTTTATTGGTTACATTTTTGGGCACATGATTTTTTTGATCACTTTTTATTCCAATTTTTGTGAGGCAGTATGACCAAAAAACAGCTGTTCGTGAATTTCTTTTGGGGGGGGGGCGTTTATACCGTTCTGCATTTGGTAAAATGGATGAAGCAGTTTTATTCTTCGGGTCTGTACAATTACAGCGATACCTCATTTATATCATTTTTTATGTTTTGGCGCTTTTATACGATAAAAACTATTTTTTAGAAAAAATTATTATTTTTGCATCACTTTATTCTGAGGACTATAACTTTTTTCGCTGATGATGCTGTATGGCAGCTCATTTTTTGCGGGACAAGATGCTGTTTTCAGTGGTAGCATGGTTATTTATATCTGTTTTTTTGATCGCGTGCTATTCCACATTTGTTCGGCGGTATGATAATTGATTTTTGCCTCGTTTTTTTTTACGGTGTTCACTGAAGGGGTTAACTAGTGGGACTGTGTTATAGGTCGGGTCGTTGCGGACGTGGCAATACTAAATATGTGTACTTTTATTGTTTTTTTATTATTTAGATAAAGGAATGTATTTATTGGAACAATATTTGTTTTATTATTATTATTTATTTAGGATTTTTTTTTTTTTACACATGTAAATATTTTTTTTACTTTTTTACTTTGCCCCGGGGGGGACATCACAGTAAAGTGACAGATCGCTGATCTGACACTTTGCTGTGCACTGCGTCAGATCAGCGATCTGACATGCACAGCAGGGAGGCTTCCCGGCGCCTGCTCGAAGCCAAGGCGGTGAAACGCACGTCTTGCATCCTGCTTGCTTGCCCGCACTCCCTTGCCATGATGTCTCAAGGTACTAGTAAGGAGCCAGTCCTGGCATAATGTTCATCAGCTTTATTGTATATTACATTGTTACATTACAGCAATCCAGGATCTTGGATATCCAGTGTTATTGAGTGTCAGTCTATATAGGAGTTTTCGCTGATATTATGCTTGTTTAATTTACGGCACCTGTGCAATTGGTGTTGCGGGCTTTACAGCAGTGATACATGTGCTATCTTGCAGCGCATCTCATACCATCTGATGTGCCTACCTTTTAGCTGTCATTGTTCACTTTTCACTGCTGTCTTTTTTGTATATTTAAAATAATGTTTTTTTAAATAAAAATTTGGGATTTAATGCTCTCCCCAGTCTGGCATGGATTCTGTGCATTCTCACATTGATATATTATGATCTTTAATTATTGTGTCAATCCAGTACCACATGCTATCTTTCTCTTTTTCGGTTTATATGGTTTGGCCCTTGTGGGGGATGTCCTCTGGTGGCTCTAAGGACTATTTTGTTGATTTTGCTGGTTAGCCACCTCCCTGCAGGACCCAGATGCAGCCCCGTGGCCATTTTGGACCCGGGGCCTGCAGGGAGAAGAAGATAGGAGACCCTCGGAGCAACGAGATCACACCTCGTTGCTCAGAGGGTCTCAGGAAAGCCCGCAGGGATCCCCTTCCCTGCACGATGCTTCCCTATACCGCCGGAACACTGCGATCATGTTTGATCGCAGTGTGCCAGGGGTTAATGTGCCGGGGGTGGTCCGTGACAGCTCCTTGCACATAGTGCCGGATGTCAGCTGCGATATTCAGCTGACACCCAGCCGCGATCGGCCACACTCCCCCCGTGAACGCAGCTGATCACGCTGGACGTACTATCCCGTCACTGGGAATTAAGTCCCAGGTCACCTTGACGGGATAGTACGTCCAATGGGATTAAGGGGTTAATCTAGGGATAAAATTGCAGTGTTACTCAGAATTATTCCATACTTCCTATAAACAGTCACTGAATTACTTGTATGCTAAGTCCACCTAAATCTACTCTAGAATTTAAATTTCTAAAGAGCCAATCAGAAGGTAGCAGTTCATTGCTTAAGCATGGAGACAATGTTGATGCTCTAAAAATGGGGAGATTTTAAATCTGTAGATTGCTGCTCATTTCCTTCATTACATCGATTGCAGCAGCGGCTGAACATATGCAGCATTTACAAGCAATTTCCAATACAGCTTGTATTGTATTGTACAGAAGATGGCCAGATCACTAGAACACACTTAACTCCCAATCTGGAAATCTTTAGTCACACTGCACTTCCCAGAAGCTTCAGTGGCAATGCTGCCTTTGGATGTAGCATTACAGAGTGCACAATACTGGGCCATAATGCAGCGTAAGTTGTAAAAATAAAAAAAATACTTATAATCACTTCATCACTCACCTCTCCAGCCCCTCTGCTCCTCACTCTCACTTGTCCATTTTTCAGCATATCATATTATCACTGCAGCTTGCGCTTAAAGCGAACCTGTCACCAGGTTTGGCCATTATGAGAAACGGCCACCACCTGCTGTATATCTGCCACCAACTCGACCTGCAAAACAAGAAAAGGACATTTTACTATTCTCACCTGCGGGGTTGTCCAGTCCTAGGGATGTCGTTGATCTTGGTCTGGAACCTCCCTTCTTCTTGTGATGCCACCCATCTTCTTGATTGGTGTGGATGACACGTCCCTACTAGGGTTGAGCGACCTTGACCTTTTTAGAGTCGAGCCGTGTTTCGCGAAACCCGACTATCTTAGAAGTCGAGTCGAGTGGAATTGGCCGATTATCGCGAAAAGTCGGGTATCGCCCGAAACACGAAACCCAATGCAAGTCAATGGGGGAGCATAGTCGGCAGTGAGTGGAGGCCAGGAAAACACCTACACTGCCCATTTTAATGGCAAAAACATCCATTCTTGTTAAAGAAGCTTGTCAATCGTAATTTACCTTATAATAATTGGAAGGCATTTGAAATTGGGGGTCATTTGGCTAAAGTTGTGGTGGGTAGGGCTGGTTCAAGTAATTAGTGGGCCCAGTAAATCTGGACCACGTCACGGCAGTGGAGCAGGGAGAGGTAAGTATTTAAACTTTGCAAGTGCTGTGATCCTGAGCAAGCAGGGGGGGCCCACTCGTTGGCATTGGCACTGGCACAGGGCCCCTCAAAGTACAGCGGTGTGTTTGCACGGCGGGGGCGCCTCCCACCGGCAGCAACACTTTTGCGTACTATGAGAGGCCCTGTGCCAGTGACGTCGCCAACTAGTATTCCTCCCCCCACCTGATGAAGGAACCTGCACTTTCATCTGCACCTTCCTCTTTGTCCCCGTGTAAGGTGGTATGGTATGCGGGAAGAGGAACCTGACTTTCAGCAGGGTCACAATCTTGCTGTGTAGCGTGCACGGGGAATTTTGCGTTATGGGTCAATGTACCAGCAGACTCATCTATCACTGGCTGGGCAATGGGCAGGATGAGGAGGAAACACAGATATAGGCCCAAAGAATAAAGTGGGCTAAATGCAGTTCAAAATTGGTAACACAGGACTAACCAGGGGGCATTGCAGTGGAGGACAACTGGAATGAGAGGCTGACACAGAGAGTAGGCCCAAATCAGTAAGTAGTCGACATGCAGTTCAAAATTGGCAACCGTAGTAAACAGGCGGCCCAGCTTTGTTCAGTTGAGGAGGACAGCAAGGAGTGGCAGACTCCGATAGTAGGCCCCAACCCAACTAGTAGGCCAAATGCAGTCTAACATTAACAACTACTTAACAAGAGCCTGAAAATGGAATTTCAGGACAGGATACCAGGAGAACAGCAAGGAGTGGCAGACACCGATAGTAGGCCCCAAACCAACTAGTACGCCAAATGCAGTTGTTCCATTTAACTACAATTTAATGAGAGCCTGAAGATAGAAGTTCAGGAAAGGCAACCTGGAGAACACCTTGGAGTGGAACACACCATCTCTCTACACCCCATACCCAATTTGTAGGCTGTTATGGCAGGCAATCAGGCAACACAGCGTGCAGTAATCAGCGCACATACAGAGATCTGGCAATAACCAAAAACAATAGGACGAGCTCTGAGACGTGGAATCTCTGTAGACTGCAGTACCTGAACTATCCTCACACAACTATAAGCAGCAGTGGATTGCGCCTATCACTACCTATGCAACTCGGCACTGCCTGAGGAGCTGACTAGCCTGAAGATAGAAATACAAGCCTGACTTACCTCAGAGAAATACCCCAAAGGAATAGGCAGCCCCCCACATATAATGACTGTTAGCAAGATGAAAAGACAAACGTAGGAATGAAATAGATTCAGCAAAGTGAGGCCCGATATTCTAGACAGAGCGAGGATAGCAAGAGAACTATGCAGTCTACAAAAACCCTAAAACGAAAACCACGCAAAGGGGCAAAAAGACCCACCGTGCCGAACTAACAGCACGGCGGAGCACCCCTTTGCTTCTCAGAGCTTCCAGCAAAAGATAATAGCAAGCTGGACAGAAAAAACAGAAAACAAACTAGAAGCACTTATCTAGCAGAACAGCAGGCCCAAGGAAAGATGCAGTAGCTCAGATCCAACACTGGAACATTGACAAGGAGCAAGGAAGACAGACTCAGGTAGAGCTAAATAGCAAGGCAGCCAACGAGCTCACCAAAACACCTGAGGGAGGAAGCCCAGAGACTGCAATACCACTTGTGACCACAGAAGTGAACTCAGCCACAGAATTCACAACAGTACCCCCCCCCTTGAGGAGGGGTCACCGAACCCTCACCAGAACCCCCAGGCCGACCAGGATGAGCCACATGAAAGGCACAAACAAGATCTGGGGCATGGACATCAGAGGCAAAAACCCAGGAATTATCTTCCTGAGCATAACCCTTCCATTTGACCAGATACTGGAGTTTCCGTCTAGAGACACGAGAATCCAAAATCTTCTCCACAATATACTCCAATTCCCCCTCCACCAAAACAGGGGCAGGAGGCTCCACAGATGGAACCATAGGTGCCACGTATCTCCTCAACAACGACCTATGGAATACATTATGTATGGAAAAGGAGTCTGGGAGGGTCAGACGAAAAGACACCGAATTGAGAATCTCAGAAATCCTATACGGACCAATAAAACGAGGTTTAAATTTAGGAGAGGAAACCTTCATAGGAATATGACGAGAAGATAACCAAACCAGATCCCCAACACGAAGTCGGGGTCCCACACGGCGTCTGCGATTAGCGAAAAGCTGAGCCTTCTCCTGGGACAAGGTCAAATTGTCCACTACCTGAGTCCAGATCTGCTGCAACCTGTCCACCACAGAATCCACACCAGGACAGTCCGAAGACTCAACCTGTCCTGAAGAGAAACGCGGATGGAACCCAGAATTGCAGAAAAATGGAGAGACCAAGGTAGCCGAGCTGGCCCGATTATTAAGGGCGAACTCAGCCAACGGCAAAAATGACACCCAATCATCCTGGTCAGCGGAAACAAAACATCTCAGATATGTTTCCAAGGTCTGATTGGTTCGTTCGGTCTGGCCATTAGTCTGAGGATGGAAGGCCGAGGAGAAAGATAGGTCAATGCCCATCCTACCACAAAAGGCTCGCCAGAACCTCGAGACAAACTGGGAACCTCTGTCAGAAACAATATTCTCAGGAATGCCATGTAAACGAACCACATGCTGGAAGAACAAAGGCACCAAATCAGAGGAGGAAGGCAATTTAACCAAGGGCACCAGATGGACCATTTTAGAAAAGCGATCACAGACCACCCAAATGACCGACATTTTTTGAGAAACGGGAAGGTCAGAAATAAAATCCATCGAAATATGTGTCCAAGGCCTCTTCGGGACCGGCAAGGGCAAAAGCAACCCACTGGCACGTGAACAGCAGGGCTTAGCCCTAGCACAAATTCCACAGGACTGCACAAAAGCACGCACATCCCGTGACAGAGACGGCCACCAGAAGGATCTAGCAACCAACTCCCTGGTACCAAAGATTCCTGGATGACCGGCCAGCACCGAACAATGAAGTTCAGAGATAACTTTACTAGTCCACCTATCAGGGACGAACAGTTTCTCGGCCGGACAACGATCAGGTTTATTAGCCTGAAATTTCTGCAACACTCTCCGCAAATCAGGGGAGATGGCAGACACAATGACTCCTTCCTTGAGGATACTCGCCGGCTCAGATAACCCCGGAGAATCGGGCACAAAACTCCTAGACAGAGCATCCGCCTTCACATTTTTAGAGCCCGGAAGGTATGAAATCACAAAATCAAAACGAGCAAAAAATAACGACCAACGGGCCTGTCTAGGATTCAAGCGCTTGGCAGACTCAAGATAAGTAAGGTTCTTATGATCAGTCAAAACCACCACGCGATGCTTAGCACCCTCAAGCCAATGACGCCACTCCTCGAATGCCCACTTCATGGCCAGCAACTCTCGGTTGCCCACATCATAATTACGCTCAGCAGCAGAAAATTTCCTGGAAAAGAAAGCACATGGTTTGAACACTGAGCAACCAGAACCTCTCTGTGACAAAACCGCCCCTGCACCAATCTCAGAAGCATCAACCTCGACCTGGAACGGAAGAGAAACATCAGGTTGACACAACACAGGGGCACAGCAAAAACGACGCTTCAACTCCTGAAAAGCTTCCACGGCAGCAGAAGACCAATTAACCAAATCAGCACCCTTCTTGGTCAAATCGGTCAATGGTCTGGCAATGCTAGAAAAATTACAGATGAAGCGACGATAAAAATTAGCAAAGCCCAGGAATTTCTGCAGACTTTTTAGAGATGTCGGCTGAGTCCAATCCTGGATGGCCTGAACCTTAACCGGATCCATCTCGATAGTAGAAGGGGAAAAGATGAACCCCAAAAATGAAACTTTCTGCACACCGAAGAGACACTTTGATCCCTTCACGAACAAGGAATTAGCACCCAGTACCTGGAAAACCATTCTGACTTGCTTCACATGAGACTCCCAATCATCTGAGAAGATCAAAATGTCATCCAAGTAAACAATCAAGAATTTATCCAGATACTCACGGAAAATGTCATGCATAAAAGACTGAAAAACAGATGGAGCATTGGCAAGTCCGAACGGCATCACCAGATACTCAAAATGACCCTCGGGCGTATTAAATGCCGTTTTCCATTCATCTCCCTGCCTGATTCTCACCAGATTATACGCACCACGAAGATCAATCTTAGTAAACCAACTAGCCCCCTTAATCCGAGCAAACAAGTCAGAAATCAATGGCAAGGGATACTGAAACTTAACAGTGATCTTATTAAGAAGGCGGTAATCAATACACGGTCTTAGCGAACCATCCTTCTTGGCTACAAAAAAGAACCCTGCTCCCAATGGTGACGACGATGGGCGAATATGTCCCTTCTCCAGGGACTCCTTCACATAACTGCGCATAGCGGTGTGTTCAGGTACGGACAAATTAAATAAACGACCCTTAGGGAATTTACTTCCAGGAATCAAATCGATAGCACAATCACAATTCCTATGCGGAGGTAGGGCATCAGACTTGGACTCTTCAAATACATCCTGAAAGTCCGACAAGAACTCTGGGATGTCAGAAGGAATGGATGACGAAATAGACAAAAATGGAACATCACCATGTACTCCCTGACAACCCCAGCTGGTTACCGACATAGAGTTCCAATCCAATACTGGATTATGGGTTTGTAGCCATGGCAACCCCAACACGACCACATCATGCAAATTATGCAGTACCAGAAAGCGAATAACTTCCTGATGTGCAG
Source organism: Ranitomeya imitator (assembly GCF_032444005.1). Taxonomy (NCBI): domain Eukaryota; kingdom Metazoa; phylum Chordata; class Amphibia; order Anura; family Dendrobatidae; genus Ranitomeya; species Ranitomeya imitator. The sequence goes on along the minus strand of NC_091289.1, from coordinate 131,913,986 downwards.
GAGCCATGCACATGGTCAGCTGGGCCCAGTACTGAGGCTTATTCTTGGCCAAAGGTGTAGCATCAATTCCTCTCAACGGAATAGGACACCGCAAAGGCTCCAAGAAAAATCCACAACGTTTAGCATAATCCAAATCCATCAGATTCAGGGCAGCGCCTGAATCCACAAACGCCATGACAGAATACGATGACAAAGAGCACATTAAGGTAATGGACAAAAGGAATTTGGACTGTACAGTACCAATAACGGCAGAGCTATCGAACCGCCTAGTGCGTTTAGGACAATTAGAAATAACATGAGTAGAATCACCACAATAGAAACACAGTCTGTTCAGACGTCTGTGTTCTTGCCGTTCTACTTTAGTCATAGTCCTGTCGCACTGCATAGGCTCAGGTTTACTCTCAGACAATACCGCCAGATGGTGCACAGATTTATGCTCGCGCAAGCGACGACCGATCTGAATGGCCAAGGACATAGACTCATTCAAACCAGCAGGCATAGGAAATCCCACCATTACATCCTTAAGAGCTTCAGAGAGACCCTTTCTGAACAAAGCCGCTAGTGCAGATTCATTCCACAGAGTGAGTACTGACCACTTCCTAAATTTCTGACAATATACTTCTACATCATCCTGACCCTGGCATAAAGCCAGCAGATTTTTCTCAGCCTGATCCACTGAATTAGGCTCATCGTAAAGCAATCCCAGCGCCTGGAAAAATGCATCAACATTACTCAATGCAGAATCTCCTGGTGCAAGAGAAAACGCCCAGTCCTGTGGGTCGCCGCGCAAAAAAGAAATAATAATCAAAACCTGTTGAATAGGATTACCAGAAGAATGAGGTTTCAAGGCCAAAAATAGCTTACAATTATTTCTGAAGCTCAGGAACTTAGTTCTGTCACCAAAAAACAAATCAGGAATCGGAATTCTTGGTTCTAGCATCGATTTCTGATCAATAGTATCTTGAATCTTTTGTACATTTACAACGAGATTATCCATTGAGGAGCACAGAGCCTGAACATCCATGTCCACAGCTGTGTCCTGAAGCACACTAATGTCTAGGGGAAAAAAAAGACTGAAGACAGAGCTAAGAAAAAAAAATGATGTCAGGATTTCTTTTTTCCCTCTATTGGGAATCATTGGTGGGGCTCCTTGTACTGTTATGGCAGGCAATCAGGCAACACAGCGTGCAGTAATCAGCGCACATACAGAGATCTGGCAATAACCAAAAACAATAGGACGAGCTCTGAGACGTGGAATCTCTGTAGACTGCAGTACCTGAACTATCCTCACACAACTATAAGCAGCAGTGGATTGCGCCTATCACTACCTATGCAACTCGGCACTGCCTGAGGAGCTGACTAGCCTGAAGATAGAAATACAAGCCTGACTTACCTCAGAGAAATACCCCAAAGGAATAGGCAGCCCCCCACATATAATGACTGTTAGCAAGATGAAAAGACAAACGTAGGAATGAAATAGATTCAGCAAAGTGAGGCCCGATATTCTAGACAGAGCGAGGATAGCAAGAGAACTATGCAGTCTACAAAAACCCTAAAACGAAAACCACGCAAAGGGGCAAAAAGACCCACCGTGCCGAACTAACAGCACGGCGGAGCACCCCTTTGCTTCTCAGAGCTTCCAGCAAAAGATAATAGCAAGCTGGACAGAAAAAACAGAAAACAAACTAGAAGCACTTATCTAGCAGAACAGCAGGCCCAAGGAAAGATGCAGTAGCTCAGATCCAACACTGGAACATTGACAAGGAGCAAGGAAGACAGACTCAGGTAGAGCTAAATAGCAAGGCAGCCAACGAGCTCACCAAAACACCTGAGGGAGGAAGCCCAGAGACTGCAATACCACTTGTGACCACAGAAGTGAACTCAGCCACAGAATTCACAACAGTAGGCCTAATGCAGTGTAGTTTTCAACAACTACTAAACGAGAGTCGGAATATCGAAGCAATGTGGACGAAACCTGGGGAACACCTTGGAGTGTAACACACCGTCTCTCTACACCCCATATCCAATTTGTAGGCCTAATGCAGTGTAGTTTTCTACAACTACTAAACGAGAGTCGGAAGACCGAAGCAATGTGGACGAAACCTGGGGAACACCTTGGAGTGGAACACACCATCTCTCTACACCCCATACCCAATTTGTAGGCCTAATGCAGTGTAGTTTTCTACAACTACTAAACGAGAGCATGAAGATCGAAGCAATGGAGAGGAAACCTGGGGAACACCTTGGAGTGGAACACACCATCTCTCTACACCCCATACCCAATTTGTAGGCCTAATGCAGCGTAGTTTCCAACAACTACTAAACGAGAGCATGAAGATCGAAGCTCAGGAAAGGCAACCTGGAGAATACCTTGGAGTGGAACACACCATCTCTCTACACCCCATACCCAATTTGTAGGCCTAATGCAGCGTAGTTTCCAACAACTACTAAACGAGAGCATGAAGATTGAAGCTCAGGAAAGGCAACCTGGAGAACACCTTGGAGTGGAACACACCATCTCTCTACACCCCATACCCAATTTGTAGGCCTAATGCAGCGTAGTTTCCAACAACTACTAAACGAGAGCATGAAGATTGAAGCTCAGGAAAGGCAACCTGGAGAACACCTTGGAGTGGAACACACCATCTCTCTACACCCCATACCCAATTTGTAGGCCTAATGCAGCATAGTTTCCAACAACTACTAAACGAGAGCATGAAGATTGAAGCTCAGGAAAGGCAACCTGGGGAACACCTTGGAGTATAACACACCATCTCTCTACACCCCATACCCAATTTGTAGGCCTAATGCAGCGTAGTTTCCAACAACTACTAAACGAGAGCATGAAGATCGAAGCTCAGGAAAGGCAACCTGGAGAACATCTTGGAGTGGAACACACCATCTCTCTACACCCCATACCCAATTTGTAGGCCTAATGCAGCGTAGTTTCAAACAACTACTAAATGAGAGCATGAAGTTTGAAGCTCAGGAAAGGCAACCTGGAGAACACCTTGGAGCAGAACACACCATCTCTCTACACCCCATACCCAATTTGTAGGCCTAATGCAGCGTAGTTTCCAACAACTACTAAATGAGAGCATGAAGATTGAAGCTCAGGAAAGGCAACCTGGAGAACACCTTGGAGTGGAACACACCATCTCTCTACACCCCATACCCAATTTGTAGGCCTAATGCAGCGTAGTTTCCAACAACTACTAAACGAGAGCATGAAGATTGAAGCTCAGGAAAGGCAACCTGGAGAACACCTTGGAGTGGAACACACCATCTCTCTACATCCCATACCCAATTTGTAGGCCTAATGCAGCGTAGTTTCCAACAACTACTAAACGAGAGCATGAAGATTGAAGCAATGGAGAGGAAACCTGGGGAACACCTTGGGGAGGCAGACACCGTTAGTAGGCCCTACCAAAGTTGTACACCCAATGCAGTTTTAAAATTCCTAGAGGCTGAAAACAAGACTATTGACGCTCAGCTTTTTTCAAAGGAACACAGCTGAATTGAGTGGCGCAGACAGACACAGGTAGTAGGACTCAAACCAAAAATGTGGCTCACTGCAGCAGAAAAAAGTTACAGGGGTACACAAGCTGCAGTGCTCTGGGCAGTGGAGGACAATTTCAATAGTGAACCGCAGACAGACTTTGTACGCCTACTATTAAAAAAAGGATGCTCTATGCAATTATAAATAGGTTCTAGGGGTACACGGGCAGCAGTGGTGTGGTCAGTGGAGGCCTAGTGGAAGGAGTGACCGCAGACAGGCATCGAAGGCCTAAAATAATAACACATGGCTGTAGGCAATTTTAAATTGGTTCCAGGGGTACACGGGCAGCAGTGGCCTGGTCAGTGTAGTAGTAGTAGAAAGAACGGACCGCAGACAGGCATCGAAGGCCTAAAATAAAAAAATTGGGCTGGCTGTAGGCAATTTTAAATTGGTTCCAGGGGTACACGGGCAGCAGTGGTGTGGTCAGTGGAGGCCTAGTGGAAGGAGTGACCGCAGACAGGCATCGAAGGCCTAAAATAATAACACATGGCTGTAGGCAATTTTAAATTGGTTCCAGGGGTACACGGGCAGCAGTGGCCTGGTCAGTGTAGTAGTAGTAGAAAGAACAGACCGCAGACAGGCATCTAAGGCCTAAAATAAAAAAATTGGGCTGGCTGTAGGCAATTTTAAATTGGTTCCAGGGGTACACGGGCAGCAGTGGTGTGGTCAGTGGAGGCATATTGTAAGGAGTGACCGCAGACAGGCATCGAAGGCCTAAAATAATAACACATGGCTGTAGGCAATTTTAAATTGGTTCCAGGGGTACACGGGCAGCAGTGGTGTGGTCAGTGGAGGCCTAGTGGAAGGAGTGACCGCAGACAGGCATCGAAGGCCTAAAATAATAACACATGGCTGTAGGCAATTTTAAATTGGTTCCAGGGGTACACGGGCAGCAGTGGCCTGGTCAGTGTAGTAGTAGTAGTAGAAAGAACGGACCGCAGACAGGCATCGAAGGCCTAAAATAAAAAAATTGGGCTGGCTGTAGGCAATTTTAAATTGGTTCCAGGGGTACACGGGCAGCAGTGGTGTGGTCAGTGGAGGCATATTGTAAGGAGTGACCGCAGACAGGCATCGAAGGCCTAAAATAATAACACATGGCTGTAGGCAATTTTAAATTGGTTCCAGGGGTACACGGGCAGCAGTGGTGTGGTCAGTGGAGGCCTAGTGGAAGGAGTGACCGCAGACAGGCATCGAAGGCCTAAAATAATAACACATGGCTGTAGGCAATTTTAAATTGGTTCCAGGGGTACACGGGCAGCAGTGGCCTGGTCAGTGTAGTAGTAGTAGAAAGAACGGACCGCAGACAGGCATCGAAGGCCTAAAATAAAAAAATTGGGCTGGCTGTAGGCAATTTTAAATTGGTTCCAGGGGTACACGGGCAGCAGTGGTGTGGTCAGTGGAGGCATATTGTAAGGAGTGACCGCAGACAGGCATCGAAGGCCTAAAATAATAACACATGGCTGTAGGCAATTTTAAATTGGTTCCAGGGGTACACGGGCAGCAGTGGTGTGGTCAGTGGAGGCCTAGTGGAAGGAGTGACCGCAGACAGGCATCGAAGGCCTAAAATAATAACACATGGCTGTAGGCAATTTTAAATTGGTTCCAGGGGTACACGGGCAGCAGTGGCCTGGTCAGTGTAGTAGTAGTAGAAAGAACGGACCGCAGACAGGCATCGAAGGCCTAAAATAAAAAAATTGGGCTGGCTGTAGGCAATTTTAAATTGGTTCCAGGGGTACACGGGCAGCAGTGGTGTGGTCAGTGGAGGCCTAGTGGAAGGAGTGACCGCAGACAGGCATCGAAGGCCTAAAATAATAACACATGGCTGTAGGCAATTTTAAATTGGTTCCAGGGGTACACGGGCAGCAGTGGCCTGGTCAGTGTAGTAGTAGTAGAAAGAACAGACCGCAGACAGGCATCTAAGGCCTAAAATAAAAAAATTGGGCTGGCTGTAGGCAATTTTAAATTGGTTCCAGGGGTACACGGGCAGCAGTGGTGTGGTCAGTGGAGGCATATTGTAAGGAGTGACCGCAGACAGGCATCGAAGGCCTAAAATAATAACACATGGCTGTAGGCAATTTTAAATTGGTTCCAGGGGTACACGGGCAGCAGTGGTGTGGTCAGTGGAGGCCTAGTGGAAGGAGTGACCGCAGACAGGCATCGAAGGCCTAAAATAATAACACATGGCTGTAGGCAATTTTAAATTGGTTCCAGGGGTACACGGGCAGCAGTGGCCTGGTCAGTGTAGTAGTAGTAGAAAGAACGGACCGCAGACAGGCATCGAAGGCCTAAAATAAAAAAATTGGGCTGGCTGTAGGCAATTTTAAATTGGTTCCAGGGGTACACGGGCAGCAGTGGTGTGGTCAGTGGAGGCATATTGTAAGGAGTGACCGCAGACAGGCATCGAAGGCCTAAAATAATAACACATGGCTGTAGGCAATTTTAAATTGGTTCCAGGGGTACACGGGCAGCAGTGGTGTGGTCAGTGGAGGCCTAGTGGAAGGAGTGACCGCAGACAGGCATCGAAGGCCTAAAATAATAACACATGGCTGTAGGCAATTTTAAATTGGTTCCAGGGGTACACGGGCAGCAGTGGCCTGGTCAGTGTAGTAGTAGTAGAAAGAACGGACCGCAGACAGGCATCGAAGGCCTAAAATAAAAAAATTGGGCTGGCTGTAGGCAATTTTAAATTGGTTCCAGGGGTACACGGGCAGCAGTGGTGTGGTCAGTGGAGGCATATTGTAAGGAGTGACCGCAGACAGGCATCGAAGGCCTAAAATAATAACACATGGCTGTAGGCAATTTTAAATTGGTTCCAGGGGTACACGGGCAGCAGTGGTGTGGTCAGTGGAGGCCTAGTGGAAGGAGTGACCGCAGACAGGCATCGAAGGCCTAAAATAATAACACATGGCTGTAGGCAATTTTAAATTGGTTCCAGGGGTACACGGGCAGCAGTGGCCTGGTCAGTGTAGTAGTAGTAGAAAGAACGGACCGCAGACAGGCATCGAAGGCCTAAAATAAAAAAATTGGGCTGGCTGTAGGCAATTTTAAATTGGTTCCAGGGGTACACGGGCAGCAGTGGTGTGGTCAGTGGAGGCCTAGTGGAAGGAGTGACCGCAGACAGGCATCGAAGGCCTAAAATAATAACACATGGCTGTAGGCAATTTTAAATTGGTTCCAGGGGTACACGGGCAGCAGTGGCCTGGTCAGTGTAGTAGTAGTAGAAAGAACAGACCGCAGACAGGCATCTAAGGCCTAAAATAAAAAAATTGGGCTGGCTGTAGGCAATTTTAAATTGGTTCCAGGGGTACACGGGCAGCAGTGGTGTGGTCAGTGGAGGCATATTGTAAGGAGTGACCGCAGACAGGCATCGAAGGCCTAAAATAATAACACATGGCTGTAGGCAATTTTAAATTGGTTCCAGGGGTACACGGGCAGCAGTGGTGTGGTCAGTGGAGGCCTAGTGGAAGGAGTGACCGCAGACAGGCATCGAAGGCCTAAAATAATAACACATGGCTGTAGGCAATTTTAAATTGGTTCCAGGGGTACACGGGCAGCAGTGGCCTGGTCAGTGTAGTAGTAGTAGTAGAAAGAACGGACCGCAGACAGGCATCGAAGGCCTAAAATAAAAAAATTGGGCTGGCTGTAGGCAATTTTAAATTGGTTCCAGGGGTACACGGGCAGCAGTGGTGTGGTCAGTGGAGGCATATTGTAAGGAGTGACCGCAGACAGGCATCGAAGGCCTAAAATAATAACACATGGCTGTAGGCAATTTTAAATTGGTTCCAGGGGTACACGGGCAGCAGTGGTGTGGTCAGTGGAGGCCTAGTGGAAGGAGTGACCGCAGACAGGCATCGAAGGCCTAAAATAATAACACATGGCTGTAGGCAATTTTAAATTGGTTCCAGGGGTACACGGGCAGCAGTGGCCTGGTCAGTGTAGTAGTAGTAGAAAGAACGGACCGCAGACAGGCATCGAAGGCCTAAAATAAAAAAATTGGGCTGGCTGTAGGCAATTTTAAATTGGTTCCAGGGGTACACGGGCAGCAGTGGTGTGGTCAGTGGAGGCATATTGTAAGGAGTGACCGCAGACAGGCATCGAAGGCCTAAAATAATAACACATGGCTGTAGGCAATTTTAAATTGGTTCCAGGGGTACACGGGCAGCAGTGGTGTGGTCAGTGGAGGCCTAGTGGAAGGAGTGACCGCAGACAGGCATCGAAGGCCTAAAATAATAACACATGGCTGTAGGCAATTTTAAATTGGTTCCAGGGGTACACGGGCAGCAGTGGCCTGGTCAGTGTAGTAGTAGTAGAAAGAACGGACCGCAGACAGGCATCGAAGGCCTAAAATAAAAAAATTGGGCTGGCTGTAGGCAATTTTAAATTGGTTCCAGGGGTACACGGGCAGCAGTGGTGTGGTCAGTGGAGGCCTAGTGGAAGGAGTGACCGCAGACAGGCATCGAAGGCCTAAAATAATAACACATGGCTGTAGGCAATTTTAAATTGGTTCCAGGGGTACACGGGCAGCAGTGGCCTGGTCAGTGTAGTAGTAGTAGAAAGAACAGACCGCAGACAGGCATCTAAGGCCTAAAATAAAAAAATTGGGCTGGCTGTAGGCAATTTTAAATTGGTTCCAGGGGTACACGGGCAGCAGTGGTGTGGTCAGTGGAGGCATATTGTAAGGAGTGACCGCAGACAGGCATCGAAGGCCTAAAATAATAACACATGGCTGTAGGCAATTTTAAATTGGTTCCAGGGGTACACGGGCAGCAGTGGTGTGGTCAGTGGAGGCCTAGTGGAAGGAGTGACCGCAGACAGGCATCGAAGGCCTAAAATAATAACACATGGCTGTAGGCAATTTTAAATTGGTTCCAGGGGTACACGGGCAGCAGTGGCCTGGTCAGTGTAGTAGTAGTAGAAAGAACGGACCGCAGACAGGCATCGAAGGCCTAAAATAAAAAAATTGGGCTGGCTGTAGGCAATTTTAAATTGGTTCCAGGGGTACACGGGCAGCAGTGGTGTGGTCAGTGGAGGCATATTGTAAGGAGTGACCGCAGACAGGCATCGAAGGCCTAAAATAATAACACATGGCTGTAGGCAATTTTAAATTGGTTCCAGGGGTACACGGGCAGCAGTGGTGTGGTCAGTGGAGGCCTAGTGGAAGGAGTGACCGCAGACAGGCATCGAAGGCCTAAAATAATAACACATGGCTGTAGGCAATTTTAAATTGGTTCCAGGGGTACACGGGCAGCAGTGGCCTGGTCAGTGTAGTAGTAGTAGAAAGAACGGACCGCAGACAGGCATCGAAGGCCTAAAATAAAAAAATTGGGCTGGCTGTAGGCAATTTTAAATTGGTTCCAGGGGTACACGGGCAGCAGTGGTGTGGTCAGTGGAGGCATATTGTAAGGAGTGACCGCAGACAGGCATCGAAGGCCTAAAATAATAACACATGGCTGTAGGCAATTTTAAATTAGTTCCAGGGGTACACGGGCAGCAGTGGTGTGGTCAGTGGAGGCCTAGTGGAAGGAGTGACCGCAGACAGGCATCGAAGGCCTAAAATAAAAAAATTGGGCTGGCTGTAGGCAATTTTAAATTGGTTCCAGGGGTACACGGGCAGCAGTGGTGTGGTCAATGGAGGCATATTGTAAGGAGTGACCGCAGACAGGCATCGAAGGCCTAAAATAATAACACATGGCTGTAGGCAATTTTAAATTGGTTCCAGGGGTACACGGGCAGCAGTGGCCTGGTCAGTGTAGTAGTAGTAGAAAGAACGGACCGCAGACAAGCATCGAAGGCCTAAAATAAAAAAATTGGGCTGGCTGTAGGCAATTTTAAATTGGTTCCAGGGGTACACGGGCAGCAGTGGTGTGGTCAGTGGAGGCCTAGTGGAAGGAGTGACCGCAGACAGGCATCGAAGGCCTAAAATAATAACACATGGCTGTATGCAATATTAAATTGGTTCCAGGGGTACACGGGCAGCAGTGGCCTGGTCAGTGTAGTAGTAGTAGAAAGAACGGACCGCAGACAGGCATCGAAGGCCTAAAATAAAAAAATTGGGCTGGCTGTAGGCAATTTTAAATTGGTTCCAGGGGTACACGGGCAGCAGTGGTGTGGTCAGTGGAGGCATATTGTAAGGAGTGACCGCAGACAGGCATCGAAGGCCTAAAATAATAACACATGGCTGTAGGCAATTTTAAATTGGTTCCAGGGGTACACGGGCAGCAGTGGCCTGGTCAGTGTAGTAGTAGTAGAAAGAACGGACTGCAGACAGGCATCGAAGGCCTAAAATAAAAAAATTGGGCTGGCTGTAGGCAATTTTAAATTGGTTCCAGGGGTACACGGGCAGCAGTGGTGTGGTCAGTGGAGGCCTAGTGGAAGGAGTGACCGCAGACAGGCATCGAAGGCCTAAAATAATAACACATGGCTGAAGGCAATTTTAAATTGGTTCCAGGGGTACACGGGCAGCAGTGGTGTGGTCAGTGGAGGCCTAGTGGAAGGAGTGACCGCAGACAGGCCTCGAAGGCCTAAAATAATAACACATGGCTGAAGGCAATTTTAAATTGGTTCCAGGGGTACATGGGCAGCAGTGGCCTGGTCAGTGTAGTAGTAGTAGAAAGAACGCACCGCAGACAGGCATCGAAGGCCTAAAATAAAAAAATTGGGCTGGCTGTAGGCAATTTTAAATTGGTTCCAGTGGTACACGGGCAGCAGTGGTGTGGTCAGTGGAGGCATAGTGGAAGGAGTGACCGCAGACAGGCTTCGAAGGCCTAACATAACAAAAATGTCAATACATTGGTATTGTCAGTGGCAGGCATTGAAGGATGTCAGCGCATAGACTAAACATTGGTGGAGCTGTGAGATAATTTTGCAAGGGGTAGAGCACTGTTTGAGCTGGAGGGGGGAACTGTCTTGTGGCCGGCGGTACAGGCCCAGGGCCCCTCATATTACAACGGTGTGTCTGACGTTGGGTGCGCACCACCACCGCCAGAGACACTTTATTGTACTAGGAGGGACCCAGTGGCAGTGCCGTCGACCAAAAGCGGGCACACCCCCCTCTTCAGACAAACAGCACTCTCACGGGTGCTGTCGCCAAGTGTCGATACCACGGCCCCGTGTGTGGAGTTTGGCCATTTAGTGAGGTGTAAACATGTCGTATGCTGGACAATCAGGTGCAGAAAATTACGAGATTGGAAAAGGCATTCAGAATAGTCCACAGGCAAGACCTTTTCATAGGAAAGCTAGGTGTCAGCCGGGCAAGGTGGGGCAAAAGATTTCGAAATCCAGTTGTGGTTCATTTTAATGAAGGTTAGATCATCTACATTTTGGGTAGCCAGACGAGTCCTTTTTTCTGTTAGTATTGAACCTGCAGCACTGAATACTCTTTCTGATAGGACACTAGCTGCCGGGCAAGCAAGCTCCTGCAATGCATATTCTGCCAATTCTGGCCAGGTGTCTAATTTTGATGCCCAGTAATCAAATGGGAATGACGGTTGAGGGAGAACATCGATAAGGGATGAAAAATAGTTTGTAACCATACTGGACAAATGTTGTCTCCTGTCACTTTGAATTGATGCTGCAGTACCTGTCCTGTCTGCGGTCATAGCAAAATCACTCCACAACCTGGTCAGAAAACCCCTCTGGCCAACGCCACTTCTGATTTCTGCCCCTCTAACTCCTCTGGTCTGCTGGCCCCTGCAGCTCGTGTGAGAACGATCACGGGCGCTGTGTGCAGGGAATGCCAGAAGCAAACAGTCAACAAGAGTTGATTGTTTGGTTGCTAATATTAGTTCCAAGTTCTCATGTGGCATTATATTTTGCAATTTGGAGGCAGGCCAACCAGTAATCGTCATCATTCATCATTTTAGTTATGCGTGTGTCCCTTTTGAGGATACGTAAGTCATAATCCGCCATGTGGGCCAAAGTTCCAGTTCTCAAATCTGCGGTTGTGCTTGGTTGAGGGGCAGTTTCAGGCAAATCCACGTCACTTGTGTCCCTCCAAAAACCAGAACCCGGCCTTGCCGCGCCACCAATTTCCAGTGGCCCCGGAAAAGCTTCCTCATTAAAAATATAATCATCCCCATCATCCTCCTCGTCCTCCTCCTCCTCTTCGCCCGCTAACTCGTCCTGTACACTGCCCTGGCCAGACAATGGCTGACTGTCATCAAGGCTTTCCTCTTCCTCAGCTGCAGACGCCTGATCCTTTATGTGCGTCAAACTTTGCATCAGCAGACGCATTAGGGGGATGCTCATGCTTATTATGGCGTTGTCTGCACTAACCAGCCGTGTGCATTCCTCAAAACACTGAAGGACTTGACACATGTCTTGAATCTTCGACCACTGCACACCTGACAACTCCATGTCTGCCATCCTACTGCCTGCCCGTGTATGTGTATCCTCCCACAAAAACATAACAGCCCGCCTCTGTTCGCACAGTCTCTGAAGCATGTGCAGTGTTGAGTTCCACCTTGTTGCAACGTCTATGATTAGGCGATGCTGGGGAAGGTTCAAAGAACGCTGATAGGTCTGCATACGGCTGGAGTGTACGGGCGAACGGCGGATATGTGAGCAAAGTCCACGCACTTTGAGGAGCAGGTCGGATAACCCCGGATAACTTTTCAGGAAGCACTGCACCACCAGGTTTAAGGTGTGAGCCAGGCAAGGAATGTGTTTCAGTTGGGAAAGGGAGATGGCAGCCATGAAATTCCTTCCGTTATCACTCACTACCTTGCCTGCCTCAAGATCTACAGTGCTCAGCCACGACTGCGTTTCTTTCTGCAAGAACTCGGACAGAACTTCCGCGGTGTGTCTGTTGTTGCCCAAACACTTCATAGCCAATACAGCCTGCTGACGTTTGCCAGTAGCTGCCCCATAATGGGAGACCTGGTGTGCAACAGTGGCAGCTGCGGATGGAGTGGTTGTGCAACTGCGGTCTGTGGACGAGCTCTCGCTTCTGCAGGAGGACGAAGAGGAGGAGGAGGGGGTGCGAACGGCTACAGCCAACTGTTTCCTAGACCGTGGGCTAGGCAGAACTGTCCCAAACTTGCTGTCCCCTGTGGACCCTGCATCCACAACATTCACCCAGTGTGCCGTGATGGACACGTAATGTCCCTGGCCATGCCTACTGGTCCATGCATCTGTTGTCAGGTGCACCTTTGTGCTCACAGATTGCCTGAGTGCACGGACGATGCGCTCTTTAACATGCTGGTGGAGGGCTGGGATGGCTTTTCTGGAAAAAAAGTGTCGACTGGGTAGCTCGTAGCGTGGTACAGCGTAGTCCATCAGGGCTTTGAAAGCTTCGCTTTCAACTAACCAGTAGGGCATCATCTCTAACAAGATTAGTCTAGCTATGTGGGCGTTCAAACCCTGTGTACGCGGATGCGAGGCTAAGTACTTCCTTTTTCTAACCATAGTCTCATGTAGGGTGAGCTGGACTGGAGAGCTGGAGATCGTGGAACTAGCGGGGGTGCCGGTGGACATGGCAGACTGAGAGACGGTGGGAGATGGTATTGTTGCCGCCGGTGCCCTAGATGCAGTGTTTCCTACTACGAAACTGGTGATTCCCTGACCCTGACTGCTTTGGCCTGGCAAAGAAACCTGCACAGATACTGCAGGTGGTGCGGAAAATGGTGGCCCTACACTGCCGGAAGGGATGTTGCGTTGCTGACTAGCTTCATTGGCCGAGGGTGCTACAACCTTAAGGGACGTTTGGTAGTTAGTCCAGGCTTGCAAATGCATGGTGGTTAAATGTCTATGCATGAACTTGTATTGAGACTTTTCAGATTCTGTCCTCTGCTTAAGGTAGTTGAACATTTTTGACAGATGACTTTGCGCTGATCAATTGGATGTTGTTTAAAAAAATGCCAGACTGCACTCTTTCTAGCATCGGATACCTTTTCAGGCATTGCAGACTGAGCTTTAACCGGATGGCCACTCTGTCCTCCAACAGGTTTTGGCTTTGCCACGCGTTTTGGGCAAGATACGGGCCCGGCAGATGGAACCTGTTGCGATGTTGATGCCTGCTGCGGCCCCTCCTCCTCCGCTTCAGAACTGCTGCCGCCTGCACCCTGTTCCCCCAATGGCTGCCAATCGGGGTCAAGAACTGGGTCATCTATTACCTCTTCTTGTAGCTCGTGTGCAACTTCGTCTGTGTCACCGTGTCGGTCGGTGGTATAGCGTTCGTGATGGGGCAACATAGTCTCATCAGGGTCTGATTCTTGATCATTACCCTGCGAGGGCAATGTTGTGGTCTGAGTCAAAGGACCAGCATAGTAGTCTGGCTGTGGCTGTGCATCAGTGCACTCCATGTCAGATTCAACTTGTAATGGGCATGGACTATTAACTGCTTCACTTTCTAAGCCAGGGACGGTATGTGTAAAGAGCTCCATGGAGTAACCCGTTGTGTCGCCTGCTGCATTCTTCTCTGTTGTTGTTTTTGCTGAAGAGGACAAGGAAGCGACTTGTCCCTGACCGTGAACATCCACTAACGACGCGCTGCTTTGACATTTACCAGTTTCACGAGAGGAGGCAAAAGAGCTAGAGGCTGAGTCAGCAAGATAAGCCAAAACTTGCTCTTGCTGCTCCGGCTTTAAAAGCAGTTTTCCTACTCCCAGAAAAGGGAGCGTTCGAGGCCTTGTGTAGCCAGACGACGAACCTGGCTCCACAGCTCCAGACTTAGGTGCAATATTTTTTTTCCCACGACCAGCTGATGCTCCACCACTACCACTACCCTCATTACCAGCTGACAATGAACGCCCCCGGCCACGACCTCTTCCACCAGACTTCCTCATTGTTTTAAAAACGTAACCAAACTAACGGTATTTGTTGCTGTCACACAACTTACACAGTGAGCTATAACTTCAGTATGATTTAGCTACCCCTTTACAGGTGAGTGAGACCACAACGAAAATCAGGCACAATGTTACACACTCTGTTGTTGGTGGCAACAAATGAGAGAGATGCCACACACGCAGGACTGTCACTGAAGCACAAATGTAAATATTAATCTCCCACTGATTTGATTTTTTTTTTTTTTTCAGGGAGACTTTAGGAAAAAAAAATAATAGAATAAAATGATTTTTTCAGGAAGAATTTAGAAACCAAATAAAATAAAATTATTTTTTCAGGGAGAATTTAGAAAACAAATAAAACAAAAAAAGGCTTTCTATGGCCCACTGAGGGAGAGATGACGCACACAGGAGTCAGGAGTGGCACACAAGCCCAGAGGCCAATATTTATCTCCCACTGATTGATGTAGTGATTTTTTCAGGTAGATTTTGGAACCCAAATCAAGCTAAAAAAATAATAGGCTTTCTATGGCCCACAATTGGAGAGAGAGAGAGATGGCACACCCAGGAGTCAAGACTGGCACACAAGCAGAAAGGGCAATATTAATCTCCCACTGATTTTATTTTTTTTTTTTTTCAGGGAGACTTTAGGAAAAAAAAATAATAGAATAAAATGATTTTTTCAGGAAGAATTTAGAAACCAAATAAAATAAAATGATTTTTTCAGGGAGAATTTAGAAAACAAATAAAACAAAAAAAGGCTTTCTATGGCCCACTGAGTGAGAGATGACGCACACAGGAGTCAGGAGTGGCACACAAGCCCAGAAGCCAATATTTATCTCCCACTGATTGATGTAGTGATTTTTTCAGGTAGATTTTGGAACCCAAATCAAGCTAAAAAAATAATAGGCTTTCTATGGCCCACAATTGGAGAGAGAGAGAGAGATGGCACACCCAGGAGTCAAGACTGGCACACAAGCAGAAAGGGCAATATTAATCTCCCACTGATTTGATTTTTTTTTTTTTTTCAGGGAGACTTTAGGAAAAAAAAATAATAGAATAAAATGATTTTTTCAGGAAGAATTTAGAAACCAAATAAAATAAAATGATTTTTTCAGGGAGAATTTAGAAAACAAATAAAAGAAAAAATAGGCTTTCTATGGCCCACGGAGTGAGAGATGACGCACACAGGAGTCAGGAGTGGCACACAAGCCCAGAGGCCAATATTGTTCTCCCACTGATTGATGTAGTGATTTTTTCAGGTAGATTTTTGAACCCAAATCAAGCTAAAAAAATAATAGGCTTTCTATGGCCCACAATTGGAGAGAGAGAGAGATGGCACACCCAGGAGTCAAGACTGGCACACAAGCAGAAAGGGCAATATTAATCTCCCACTGATTTGATTTTTTTTTTTTTTTTCCAGGGAGACTTTAGAAAAAAAAAATAATAAAAAAAAAAATGATTTTTTCAGGAAGAATTTAGAAACCAAATAAAATAACAATGATTTTTTCAGGGAGAATTTATAAAACAAATAAAACAAAAAATAGGCTTTCTATGGCCCACTGAGTGAGAGATGACGCACACAGGAGTCAGGAGTGGCACACAAGCCCAGAGGCCAATATTTATCTCCCACTGATTGATTTATTGATTTTTTCAGGTAGAATTTAGAACCCAAATCAACCAAAAACATAAATAGGCTTTCTATGGCCCACTATTTGTGAGAGAGATGGCACGCTCAGGACTGGCACACAAGCCCAAAGGCCAATATTAATCTCCCTTTTTTTTTCAGGGAGAATTTATAAAACCAAAAAAAAATAAATAAATAGGCTTTCTATGGCCCACTATTTGTGAGAGAGATGGCACGCTCAGGACTGGTACACAAGCCCAGAGGCCAATATTAATCTCCCACTTTTTTTTTTTTTGTTCCAGGGAAAATTTATAAACCCAATAAAAAAAATAATAAATAGGCTTTCTATGGCCCACTATCTGAGAGAGAGAGATGGCACGCTTAGGACTGGCACACAAGCCCAAAGGCCAATATTAATCTCCCACTGATTGATTTATTGATTTTTTCAGGTAGAATTTAGAACCCAAATAAAGCAAAAAAAAAAAAAATAGGCTTTCTATGGCCCACTGAGTGAGTGATGATGCACACAGGAGTCAGGAGTGGCACACAAGCCCTGAGGCCAATATTTTTCTCCCACTGATTGATGTAGTGATTTTTTCAGGTAGATTTTAGAACCCAAATCAAGCAAAAAAATAAATAGGCTTTCTATGGCCCACTGACTGAGAGATGGCACACACAGGAGTCAAGAGTGGCACACAAGCCCTGAGGCCAATATTTTTCTCCCACTGATTGATGTAGTGATGTTTTCAGGTAGATTTTATAACCCAAATCAAGCAAAAAAATAAATAGGCTTTCTATGGCCCACTGAGTGAGAGATGGCACACACAGGGATGGCACTCTAGCAGAAATGTCAATCTTAATCTCCCACAAAAAAAAAAAAAAAAACAGGGAGTGTCCAACAATTACTATCTCCCTGCAGTAATCTCAGCCAGGTATGGCAGGCAGCAATAAGGAGTGGACTGATGCACAAATTAAATAAAAAGTGTGGACAAACAAAAAAGATAGCTGTGCAGAAAGGAAGGAACAAGAGGATTTGTGCTTTGAAAAAAGCAGTTGGTTTGCACAGCGGCGTACACACAGCAATGCAGCTATCAGGGAGCCTTCTAGGGCAGCCCAATGAGCTACAGCGCTGAGGGGAAAAAACAAAAAAAATGTAGCTTCCACTGTCCCTGCACACCGAAGGTGGTGTTGGGCAGTGGAAATCGCTACAGCACAAGCGGTTTGGTGGTTAATGGACCCTGCCTAACGCTATCCCTGCTTCTGACGAAGTGGCAGCAACCTCTCCCTAAGCTCAAATCAGCAGCAGTAACATGGCGGTCGGCGGGAACGCCCCTTTATAGCCCCTGTGACGCCGCAGACAGCAAGCCAATCACTGCAATGCCCTTCTCTAAGATGGTGGGGACCAGGACCTATGTCATCACGCTGCCCACACTCTGCGTTTACCTTCATTGGCTGAGAAATGGCGCTTTTCGCGTCATTGAAACGCGACTTTGGCGCGAAAGTCGCGTACCGCATGGCCGACCCCGCACAGGGGTCGGATCGGGTTTCATGAAACCCGACTTTGCCAAAAGTCGGCGACTTTTGAAAATGAACGACCCGTTTCGCTCAACCCTAGTCCCTACGTCATCCACACAGTCTCCCCGGCATTGCGCTCCTGCACAGGCGTATTTCTTTGCCCCTACTAGGGCAGCATAAAGCACTGCATTGTGCATGCACTGAGGCTCTTTGACCTTTTTTGGTGCCTGCATACTGCAGTAATTTTCTCTGCTCTCAACAGGGCAGAGAAGTACACCTGCTCAGGAGCACGATGTCGAGCAGACTGTGTGGATGACATCGGGACTCGTCATCTTCTCAAAGCTAGAAAGAGCAAAAAGAAGGGATGTGACAGACCAAGAAGAGCGACACTCCTCGGACTGGTGCCCCACAGTTGAGTATAATAAGCTCTTTTTCTTATCTGTTAGGTCAGATTGGAGGAAGATATACAATATTCTACAATGCTACATATCAGGCCTGAAAAGTGGTGGCCGTATCTCGTATTGGTCAAGCCTGATGACAGGTTCCATTTACATCCATGGGTCCAATGAGACCCGAGAGGTTGACATCATTATATGCACTGTAATGTTACATGCACATATGTTAGAGAAGGGATTTCCAACCTACTCAGGTGTTCTGTCTTTAGGTACCTACGCAATGAAGCAATAATCAGAGAGACACACGCTCGTTGTCTGTCCAAATAGTCTCTGGTCTTTATTTTTAGGGCTGGGCTTTTAAAGGCCCAAGATCAAAAGGAAATGTAGAGTTACATAATAAACTGGCACATATACATTCTGGGATACAAGATAGATTAGGTGAAAGAATGCGGGGAGTCTTTGCACATGTCTGCGGTTTTATGAGATGCTGGCTGAAATTCAGCATTTTTGGGCGTCCTTGACATTTTCTGGGAATTATTGACCACTGTTATGTAAGATATCCGGGAAATGAAACCCAGATGATAACCTTGTGCAATACTTTGTTTTTCTGCTATTTTTCTGATATTTCACAAAATGAAGATTAACCATTTCTTTAACACATGCACAGAAGCCTCCTGGACCTCATCAGATATAGAAGTCTCATCAGAGTTGGGACTTCAGCATGAGTGGTGGTGTTAAGAAGATGCATCTCAAACTGGATGAGTGACCTTGAGGAATGGAGAGACTGGATATGTGAGTTGTAAAGTCAGCATAGGGAACTTAATTTATTTTATTTCTTATCCTTTTGTTGGCTCTTTGTGGTTTAAAAAATGGTGACCAGCAAAGAAAAAAATCTGTATTTTGGTGAATGTAGATTTTTATTAAATTTGAGTAGAATTCAACTCCATTTGAATCTATTTGCTCATCTCTAGTCAAATGTAGTTTGCAGTGAGGGGTGTAGTTGTGCATCTCACATTATCCCCCTTTACAAGTTTATCAATATACTAAAAAATAGACCCTTGAAAAAATCTCCTTGTGACATTTTCAGAGGAATTGAAAAGGTCCTGGATATTCAGAGCCCTCATAAACTGCAAAGCACTTCTCATCTCTAGTACAACACTCATAATAAGGTTAGCTGATAGGAAAACATTTAGACAAGAGCATTGCATAAGCATTCTGTTCACAAGCAATCCATCAATTTCCAATTGTCTCTGTTCCCAGCATTGCTGAATGCTCCAGGCAATTGAAACCCATGTCATAATTCTCAAACAATTTTACTCAAGTAATATTTTTATTATAGCGACAATTGCAATATGTACAAATGATAGAATGCAAATACAAAGGGTGATTAATGGCTGCAGAGGGTATTATGCTTTTCTAGTAAAATAGTTTCTGTACCGCAGCCTCGTGCACTGATGCAGAGACATAAAGTCTAGATTCTGTTCCTGAACTGTACTTGTGAAAGTGGATTATGATAGAATACCCATAAAATGTCATGGGCTCATGGCCATTTGTTTGGTGACGTTCCTGGCTCATTTTGTAAATTTCTGTTTATTTCAGAGTGTTTTCACTGTTTGTTTTTTTTTCCTCTTCAGGTAAGAAGTCATTCTGGCTGTGCTTGGCACCATGGCAGACCCATTGGGTACCGCATGGCCTTTTAGTATTTTTCTACTAGGTCCTCATCAGTCATAACTAAGAAGAGGTGCGTGGGCCTCAACATTAATAATAGTATACAATGTGTACACAATTAGGTGATTTTATTTTGGATTTTTAATTTTATTATTGAACAACTGTCAGTCAATCTAAAAGGTTAATGAGCCTAAAACCTGAGTAATCTAGAAAGCGAATGTGATGTTTTCTCTTTCTTAGAAGAATACCAAACATTCATAATTATTGGGCTATTATTGTGCAGAATCATAATGCAGCTAAGTGAAAAATGAAAATTTTCCATCCTAACTGTGTGTTTTTTTACTGGTAAAGTGAGAATAATAACCAAACAGCTCAAAATTAGCAAAAATAAATTTCTGATATTTCACAAAAATATCAGTGACCATAGTAGCCTCCTTTCTTTTTAGTAACATGCATAAGCCTTCCATCCATGGAGTCTGCCAGTTTCTTCATCTGTTGCCGATCAACGTTTTTGGGCAGCACCAGCCACAGCCTCCTAGTCACTGTTAAGAGAGGTATTATATCACCATAAATTTCTGATTAAGAAGCAACCACAAGTTCTCAGTAGGTTTTAGGTAAGGTGAAAAGGGGCCATTTCATTAATCTTTCATTTTTAAGGCCTTTACTGGCAGTCAAGCAGTGGAGACTTTGATGCTGTGATGGATAATTGTCTTAAATAAAAAGCATGGTTTTCTTGAAAGATGCAGACTTTTTCTTGGCGCACGTCTTGGACAAAATATTTTCTAAAATCGGGCAGTAAGTTTGGGAGCAAATTTAAGTTTATCTTGAACCTGTAAAGGACCAACTAGCTCTTCCTTATTTATACTAGCCCATGGCAGTATCTTAACTCTACCTTGCAGGTGTCTGAGTTGGAGTGGAGGTCTGTGCCTGATACTGATTTCACTATGGGCCCAGCTATCTAGTTCATCAAGAGTCACTTTTATCTCATCAGTCCAACCTTTATAAACCTTCAGATATATCTTGACCCAGTCTTAGCATTTCAACTTCTGATTCTTTTTCAGTGATGGTCAACTTAAAGTCTACTTACCTTGGCCATGTCTCGGAACAATGAACACCTTGTACTTTCCGGCACTCCAGGGAGGTTGCAGTTCTGGAATGTGTCAGCACTGAAGGATAATGGGTTTAGGTTACTTAGCACTTGATTTTTCTCAAATCTTTGGCAGTTAATGTACATCTTTTTTCCCTCCAAACACTTTTTTCGACCCCGTTGACTATCTATAACAGAACTTTTGATGGTTCTGTGATCATGCTCCAATATCTTAGCAATTTCAAGAGTGCTGAATCCCTTTGCAATATTTTTAACAATTTTTTACTTTTCAGAGTCAGTTAAATCTTTTATTTTGGTCTATTTTTTTCTAAGGAGAGCAAGCTGCATAACAATTCTGTATAATTTGATAAAGGGCATTGATATCCTTAGGCTGCACCCCCTTCATTACACAAATACACAACAGCTGATCTGTCTCATCCAATAAGCATTCTAGCTTATACAGTTTGGAGTTGGAAAATCTGCATAAAAAAGATGATGTGGTCAAAATACTCTTTTGTCTAATAATTGTGCACACTTTGTATGTACGGATGAGCCAAAGGATTCACAGGATCCTTGTCTGACAGTCCCAGAATACCGTTGAGTTCACTAGGTCCTACAGAGACTTTTAGTTGCTCTACATCTATGCCAATATTTAAAAAGAAACCTCAGTTTATCCTAAAATTTCCCATAATTAGCTACGTCAACACTTCCCATCAGCTGTTCTTCCCCAACAATTAAAGGCCTCCTCCTAAGTGAAGCTCGCCTTACATTTTGTGATGACCTTGCTTACAGTACGGCAGCAATTATTGAAATATGAATTATTATTATTATTTCAGCATAGGACCCAGCATGTGCAGGCACTCAGTGATAAGAAGAGCCTCTGCTTAGTCTTCAGGATTACAATCCTTTCCATAAATAAACATGATTAGAAAATATCACATTTGAACGCCACACTAATCTCTTTTTTTCACAGCTATACAGTATGTAGCTTGCTCTTTAATGAGTAACTAATTTTAAAAAAATGTTTTGCTAATTTTATGCAGCATCGAAAGTTATTAAATGTTGCCAATCACTTTTTTAAGCAATTTGGCTTCAGTCCTATTAACCCCTTAGTGACGGAGCCAATTTTTTGAAATCTGACCAGTGTCACTTTATGTGGTAATAACTCTGAAATGATTCAACAAATCCCAGTGATTTTGAGACTGTTTTTTCGTGACACATTATACTTTATGATAATGGTAAATTTAGGTCAATATGTTTTGTGTTTATTTATAAAAAATATCAAAAATTTGAAAAAAATGTTAAAAAATTTGCAATTTTCTAAATTTGAATAATTATCACTATAATCCAGATGGTCATACCACATCAAACCATTAATAAATAACATTCCCCACATGTTGGCTTTACATCAGCACCATTAGTAAAATTTTATTTTCTTTTCTTAGCATTTTAGGAGGTTTACAAATGTAGCAGCAATTTTTCATTTTTTCAAGGAAATTTACAAAATTTATTTTTTTATGGATCTATCCATGTTTGAAGTGACTTTAGGGGTCCCATATATTGGGAATCCCCCAAACATGATACCATTTTAAAAACAGCACCCCTAGACATATTGAAAACTGCAGTCAGGTAGTTTATTAACCCTTCAGGTGCTTTACAGGAATTAATGCAAAGTGACATGACAGAAATGAAAATGTGTATTTTTACCGCCTAAATGCCGCTAACTTCTGAACAGGTTACAACAGCTGTCAGACTCTAAGGCCGCGATTTGGTCGTGAATTGCCATGGCAAACATCAGGACCACACAATCATGATCTAAGGGGACCAGTTTGGATAAAGCGGAAACCCCCACACTCTGTTAACCATTTATAATGATGTAGTCACTATTGACAGCAGCATCTAAGGGGTTAACCAGATTTGGGAGGTGCAAACACTGATCGTGGCTGATACAGCAAGTTGTCAGCTATAGTGTACAGCCGACAGCTGCTGGATTGTCACCTGCATGGGGATGCTATTCTCTTATATCTCAGGTCAGTTAAAAGACGTATTGGTGGTCATTAAGGGGTTAAAAAAACTTGCATCTACTGTAATTTCCCTCTAAACTACAGTTTTCTTTTTAGTCTACTTGTATGTTTTTTTTACTCTGTTACTATGCAATAGAATTACTATCTCAGGCAATGGAGGGTCCTGCATCTTAAGAGTGTGCTCACTCCGCTGCAAGATTTTCAGTACATGTATGGTCCTCTCAATGCTCAGGATGATCGCGCTTTGTGCCCTGTATAAGCAGTACATTGTGTGTCTCATACACAGTGCAATCAGCCTCTTCAATGAGGAAGAAGACTGGAACTCTAGTGCGGCCTAGAGATAAGCGGATTTTATAGTTAGAATCCTTATACTTACCTTACCGCACACCTCTCTGGCTCTAACGCTCCTAACCTTCCTCCATCCAGTCCGTGTCTCAAAGTCTCATCACCACCACAGGTATTGAAATCTTGGGGTTCTTCAAGCTAGTTTGTCACTTCCAGCTCTGATGAGTCTATGGACAGTTCTGAGAAGTTCCAACTGCAGATATATGTTTTGGGTTGCTTGACCCTCCTCATTGTAAAGAAGAAGAGCTGATTTGGCTGGGTGAGTTTTCTAACATGTGGTTTAATGGGGTTTTGCACTATGCAACGGAAAGTCCTCCAGCACAATTATAACCAGCCATAATAGGAATTGAATTTTATGGGTTTCAATAGCTTTAAGTAACTTTTCCAGGACCAAAACAAGGTATCTAAAGCATTGGACTCAATCATTTGTATAAACTAGAAATGAGCAAATCAGATGGAGGCAAATTGAATTCACCTTGAATTCTATATAAAAAAAAGAAAAATCAGATGCTCCCAAACCTATTTTTTTTTTATTTGCTCCATGTCTGAGTGGTCTCTTATGGTCTTCATGACAGGCAACCTGCTTTTCTTTGTCTTCCCTCTGTTGCTGAATTTGTGCAAAGCGAATTACAAAAAAATCCAAGTTCTGGAGAATATGGATTTTTGTACAATTCAAGTAATTGGAGTGTTACACTTTGTTTGGTTGGAGAATACCCGCAGGAAGGAAGCTTTCCATCAGTCTCCCTTACTCATAGTTCCACATGGAGGAATAAAAGAAAACAACTGCAAGCAACTACAAACAACTAGTCATCAACAAGACCAGGTTGAGAAAACAAAAATCACATAATTTTCCAGATATTAATCAAAGGTAAAATCCAAGACGAAGAATCAAATAAACAGAAACACATAGGAAATAAGAGTGGGGTCACACGTCCATTTCCTCCACATCCGAGAAAAACAGTCCAATTATTTTGATTAGTGTTTCATCAGAGTTTGATCAGACTTTGATCAGAGTTCAGTTAGTAACAGTTTTTCCTGGATGCCAAGAGAAAAATGAAAAAAAGATTCTCCTTCTCCATTCTGTCAGACCGTGAAAATTGTACCACACTTGGATGTCACCTTAGTGTTGTCCAATTTTTTTCACTAACCCATTAACTTGCATTGCTGAATTTGATAAAACAGTTGGATCAAAATTGAACATGTCTCCGATTTTTTTTTTCTGCAAATTACTCGGTCCGAGGAAAAAATCAGACAAGTGCACAGCTCATAGAATATCAAAGGTACGAGTACTATCCGTCTAAACTACAGATAGCACTTGTCTTATATAATCAGTTGTGCGCACAAGTGCTTACAAAGGACTTTATTTGGCATTATACTAATACTAGAGAAGATTTTATAAGGAATGTTCTACTTATGTGTATTTTGACGAGTCACTGAAGCTTGTTATAAGATGTCATTAGTATTGACTGTGTCTTAAGGCCAGTACTGATCCTAAAGGTACCTTCACACTCAGCAACTTTATAACGAGAATGACAACGATCCGTGACGTTGCAGCGTCCTGGATAGCGTTCTCGTTGTGTTTGACACGCAACAGCGATCTGGATCCCGATGTGATATCGCTGGTCGTAGCTAGAAGTCCAGAACTTTATTTGGTCGTCAGGTCGGCGTGCATCGTCGTGTTTGACAGCAAAAGCAACGATGCCAGCAATGTTTTACATGGAGCTAACAACTAGCGAGAACGATAAGTGAGTCGCCGTTACGTCACAGGATCTCTCCTGCATCGTTCTGCTGTTGCCAGTGTTTGACGTCTCTACAGCGACCTAAACAGCGACGCTCCAGCGATCGGCTCGTTGTCTATATCGCTGCAGCGTCGCTGAGTGTGACGGTACCTTAACCCTGCTGTTGTCTTCGGTCTGGGGAGACCGATTTTGAACTTTGGTATTTTTTGGGGTGTTCAAGATGCGGTTCTAAAACTTGTGGTTGATTGACTTAAATGAGGATGGGTCAGTCGGCCACGGGTTTCAGAGCCGCACCTTGAATATTTTAAAGAATATTGAAGTTCAAGGTCGGTCGTTTTTGACCGAAGACAACAGCGGGGTTAAGGACAATAGGTCTGCATTGCTAACCAGAGTGAAGATTGCTGTGCTCCTTTATTTACCTTCTTGTACTGCACTGAATGTCAGTTATCTCTAATTTATTGACAGGGGACTATAGAACACATACAATTCTATTTTACTGAAAGGGAGATTTCCATTAACTCACCCTCATAGCTAATAAACAAAATGGCATTATGCTTTAAGGACATTTAACATCCCTTTTCTAGAGATCAATAGATGTTCAATGCTGATTCTCCTGATAAGCTGTGATTCATGTCAAACAATAAATACAGGTAAAACTACTTGATAAAGGGAATTTTTCACCAGGTTTTGTACAACCTAATGTTAGAGCTGAATGATGGAGAGAGAGAGAGAGATACCTTGATTCTAGCATTGTGTAACTTAGTGGGTTTATTGCTGTAGTTTTGGTAAAATCACTGCTCATTCGCAGGAGATTGTTACTATAGGACTAGCAAACCTGCTGCTAGGTAATCCTCCATATTCATGAGCCGTGTATAACCCCGCCCCCACCACTGATTGGAAGATGTCTGCCTATGCACAGTGTACAGAGAAAGCTGCCACTCAGATCTGTGGGAGGGGTTATACAGAGCAGAGCAGTCAGAGAACTGGTAGATCTGCAGCAGATAACACAGTGCTTTTATCAAAACTACAGCAAGCAGTAAAGTAAGTGGCACACTACAGAAATCCCGGTCTATGTCTTTACATTATGCTGCTCTTAGATGAGGTGGCAAAAGCCTGGTGACAAATTGCCTGCCTGTACTCTAGAGGAACTTCAGTTACCTGATGAACAGCATGCACAGAGCATTGCCTACCCATCATCCTATGGTACTTTATAAAAAGATGTCCTATATTTTAATCAATGATAATACTGCATATATTAATGAAAAATATTTTAGAAATATATTGTCTTTAATTAAAATATAGGACATATATATATATATATATATATATATATATATATATAATATATGCATATATATACATATATATATATACCGTATTTTCCGGCGTATAAGACGACCCCCAACTTTTCCAGTTAAAATATAAAATTTTCTCAAAAGTCTGGGGTTGTCTTATATGCCGGGTGTCGTCTTATAGGGTGGGTGCGGAGCAATCTGCGGTCGAAGTATATAGTGGGGGGGAGTGGTCCTGATGATGAGGTGAGGGAGTGCCTCACCAGGAAGGTGTAAGTGAAGCAAACTGTCAGCATCTGGGATGCCAGGGTAATGCAAATAAGAGAGAGAGAGCGGTGCTGTGCCTAGAAAAACACTCCTCTTTCACTCATCTGGCTCGCCCTTGTATCCTATTATCTCCTTCTCTGCCTCTGCTTCACTTAAGGTACCGTCACACATAACGATATCGTTAACGATATCGTTGCTTTTTGTGACGTAGCAACGATATCGTTAACAAAATCGTTATGTGTGACAGCGACCAACGATCAGGGCCCTGCTGGGAGATCGTTGGTCGCTGGGGAAAGTCCAGGACTTTATTTCATCACTGGATCACCCGCTGACATTGCTGAATCGGCGTGTGTGACGCCGATTCAGCGATGTCTTCACTGGTAACCAGGGCCGCGCTTAGTAACACGATGTTTACCCTGGTTACCATTGTAAATGTAAAAAAAACAAGCACTACATACTTACATTCCGGTGTCTGGTCACGTCCCTCGCCTTCAGCTTCCCACACTGACTGAGCGCCAGCCGCCGTAAAGCAGAGCACAGCGGTGTCGTCACCACTGTGCTTTACGGCCGGCGCTCAGTCAGTGCGGGAAGCTGAAGGCGAGGGACGTGACCAGACACCGGAATGTAAGTATGTAGTGTTTTTTTTTTTACATTTACAATGGTAACCAGGGTAAACATCGGGTTACTAAGCGTGGCCCTGCGCTTAGTAACCCGATGTTTACCCTGGTTACCCAGGGACTTCGGGATCGTTGGTCTCTGGAGAGCTGTCTGTGTGACAGCTCTCCAGTGACCAAACAGCGATGCTGCAGCGATCGGCATCGTTGTCTAGATCGCTGCAGCGTCACTAAATGTGACGGTACCTTTACACCTTCCCGGTGAGGTGCCCCCTCTCCTTGTCATTGGGGTCGCTCCCACCACAATATGCGGCGACAGCAGATTACTCCGCACCTGCCCTATAAGACGACACCTGGCATATAAGACGATACCTGACTTTTGAGAAGATTTTCAAGGGTTAAAAAGTAGTCTTATACACCTGAAAATACAGATATATATATATATATATATATATATATTTAATAAAACTCTACCTTTACAGTAGTCACAATTGTGTATTTGCCTAGAAGTGCAAGTACATTACTTTTCTCTCTTTTCAGAAGCTGAACAGCTCCCCCTACCACAATGAAGAGCAAAATTCATACTGGAGCTTAGATGTCAGAACCATGTGTGACGAAGCTGAGTATTGGGTAAGAATCATGCGAGAAAGGAAATCAGCAACAAAGGTTCTTTTCTTGGTCTTTTTTTTGTGTTCCTGCCACATACAGTGATAAGAGCCTCTCACCATGACAAATGACGCATGCTGGGACATAGAATATCTTGCATTTTTTTTTTCAGTGCTACTTTCCTTTTACAAGCCTCTTAAGCTACTGTTCAAAGCTTTCTGCATTATCGATGAAAAAGCCAAATAGGAAGCTTTGTTTAACCTTTTCGTTTTACATGTTCAATTGATTCCCTTTTTAGTTTTTCAGTTGATTGGAATGAAACTAAATGAATTTTATTTCTTACTTTAGAAAATTAGATTGATGAACAAGTCATTTCCTGGATGTGCATGAGTAGTGGGTGATCTATTCACTTCTATACTGCGCATTGTAAAAAGTTTGTAGGGGACTATTAAAGACAATGTTACAAAGTCAAATTGAGCCACGTAAAGTAGATGGTAAGATAGATAATGGCTGGAAAAAAGATGCGATATATAAAGATTGCAAGACATTTGAAATGAAAAAGACAATTTGCATTGAAATTAAAATGAAAAACACAAATGTCTACAAGTCTCCAGGGTGGTGAGAAACCTCAAGTTGCAATTGTTGACATAATCTGTAGAATGTCTCAGCACTAGTGTTGAGCGATACCGTCCGATACTTGAAAGTATCGGTATCGGATAGTATCGGCCGATACCCGAAAAGTATCGGATATCGCCGATACCGATACCCGATACCAATACAAGTCAATGGGACACCAAGTATCGGAAGGTATCCTGATGGTTCCCAGGGTCTGAAGGAGAGGAAACTCTCCTTCAGGCCCTGGGATCCATATTAATGTGTAAAATAAAGAATTAAAATAAAAAATATTGATATGCTCACCTCTCCGGAGGCCCCTGGACATCACCGCTGGTAACCGGCAGCCTTCTTTGCTTAAAATGAGCGCATTTAGGACCTGAGAATGACGTAGCGGCTTCTGATTGGTCGCGTGCCGCTCATGTGACCGCCACGCGACCAATCAGAAGCCGCGACGTCATTCTCAGGTCCTAAATTCCTAGAATGAGGAGTTTAGGACCTGAGAATGACGTCGCGGCTTCTGATTGGTCGCGTGGTGGTCATATGAGCGGCACGCGACCAATCAGAAGCC
This sequence comes from Ranitomeya imitator, assembly GCF_032444005.1. Classification (NCBI taxonomy): domain Eukaryota; kingdom Metazoa; phylum Chordata; class Amphibia; order Anura; family Dendrobatidae; genus Ranitomeya; species Ranitomeya imitator. The sequence continues at coordinate 131,885,284 of NC_091289.1, read as the reverse complement.
GTGACGTCATGGAAGTCCCTAAACACGCTCATTTTAAACAAAGAAGGCTGCCGGTTACCAGCGGTGATGTCCAGGGGCCTCCGGAGAGGTGAGCATATCAATATTTTTTATTTTAATTCTTTATTTTACACATTAATATGGATCCGATACCGATTCCCGATACCACAAAAGTATCGGAACACGGTATCGGAATTCCGATACTGCAAGTATCGGCCGATACCTGATACTTGCGGTATCGGAATGCTCAACACTACTCAGCACTAATATGAGGTAACGGGCCAACAATGATACTCCATGGATGGAAATGAGAAGGACAGGTTTGGTTCATATGACAGACTTTAATAGGATTTGTCAATATAGAGGAAGAACATAGCAGAGTATAGGGCACATAATATGTTGCTCTCTTCTGTGTATGCCTGTAAGGGATACAATCATTCTTGGCAGCAGTTGAGGTATTTGCGCAGGCACGTGATGTCTTGATCACACAGGAGGATTTCTTAAAAGTCCATAAACTTCCAACAAACAAACAAACATAAATAGCCTCTTCTGGATGCAAAAGGTATAACATAAGAAAACAGTTCATACAGAAGAACAAAAGGGTTCATCCAGTTATATATCTCAGGTCTTAGTCATTCAGAAACTAAACAACAACAGAGGTCTTTTGTCCTTCATGCACAGAGAACAAGTCACACAGGTGTTTCCAACTCTCTTTCAAGACTACAGATGAGTGAACCTTTCGAAGTATGGGTCGATTCACTGAATGATTAGATGTTTGCCGAACATGTTCGATGAACGGTTCGACAAACGTACCCGAACCCCATTAGATTCAATGGGAGGCTAAATCAAACGTATACACAACACCTTAACACATGATAAAAAGCTTTCCAAACAGCTAAAACTAGGGGTAGACACCATGAATACTGGCATCATTTGACCCACAGTAGAAATTTCCAAAGTCAGCCATGGGCTATGCATGAGGTATCAGGGTCTGACCGAGCATTTACAGCTTGGAAATGAAGTTTCAGTGAGGACCTGGTGGTTAAGGAAGCTATGTAAGCCTTCTTAGCTGGGAGACCTCATACCTCATGCAACACCTCCATTTTTTAAATTCCTGCCACTTTCAGATGGCACAAACATCAGTTTCATAGACTACAATTGGTAGAAAAATGTAAGAACAGTGACACAGGTAGTTGACTGATCAATTGATCCACAGTAGAACCTTTTATAACAGCACAGAAGCAGTCAGCCATGGCCCATTCATGAGATATCAGGGTCTGGCCCAGCATTTACAACTTGGAATTGAAGTTTTAATGAGGAACTAGTGGTTTAGGGAGTGGTGTAAGCCTTCTTAGCTGGGAGCCCAAATACCTCATGTAGCAGCTCTTTTTGTTTTTAGTTTCCCAGCCACACAAGTGGCACAAACCTCAGTTTCACACAGTAATATTGGTAGAAAAATGTAAGGAAAGTAACACTGGTAGATGACTGAAAGTAAACTCAGGCCTGCCTGTCTGGAAGTTCTACTTACACAGGCAACCCACCAGATCGAGACAGAACTTGGAGTCTCCACATTTCAAAAACTAATTGTCACACAGCATTAAAGTGGCATCAGTTTTCACAGAGTTGAAACAGTATAATAGACCAACCTTTTACTACATGCAACCCACCAGATTGAGTCCCAACTTGGAGTCCCCACATTTCAAAAAATTGTTTGTAGAATCAGTACCAGTAGCAACAGCAGACACAGAAGACACCACAAAGATGACACAGAATGTAGTAATGCAAGATCAATACATGACATTAAAAACAACACCATCGGCTAGTCTGCCCAATCTGCGACTGGAGTGCAAAAGTCGTTGGAGATCCATGACTTGTTCATTTTGATAAAAGTTAGGTGGTCTACACTTTCAGGTGACAGCTAGATACGTGTATCCATCAGGACACCACCAGCAGCGCTGAAGACACGTTCTGAGAGAATGCTGGCTGCTAGACATGATAAAAACTCCAAGGCATGACAGGCGAGCTCAGGCCACTCTTCCATTTTTGAAGACCAAAATGCAAAAGGGTCCAAACCTCCTGATGGCATTGATATTGAGTTCCAGAAATTCTTGCACTATCCTCTCAAGTTGTTCACAAAGTGTCAGACTTGTACTCTGTTTTGCTGGTGCACAGACTGGTCTAAAAAATGTGTTAAACGACTCACAGAAATTGCTTATGCCACTTTCACTTTTCGCCTTTATGGGTATGGACATCTAGAACTGGGATGCATACTGTGTGCCTCACTACTCTCATGGGGAAAACCACTCTTAAGATTGTCTGCAAGTGTGTTTCAATACACCAGCATGCAGGAATACCTTTCCAGGGAGTGAAGAATCTGGCTAAATTTACTTTTGTATGATGTATCTAACAGAATGGCAACTCAGTAGTTAGCATTATTTCTAACTCTAAGAATACAGGCATCATGTTGAAGATAGTGCAGCAAGAAGGCGTTAATGTGTGGAGCACTTCCATGAAGTCCAAGTCCATGGTGTGTTGATGGTGGGGTAACACTCAAAGTTGCTTCCTCCATCCCCCCTCCAACCACAGACAAGAGAGAGAAGATCATTATCCTTTTCATCTCCTGACTGTTATGCGTACATCACCTTGTCCCCCTTCATTTGTTCCTGAGCTCCTGCTTCTTCACTAACAGTTTGTCTGTTTGTACCATGAGCCCCCTTTGATCGCTGTAAGCTCCCCTCCCATGGCACCTGCCAGTATGCTGACAGTCTGTAAATTTAAGATACTGTTATCCCTTCCGCATCCTTCTCTGCTTCCAACTCTTCCTCTGGAACCATCACCTCCTCATGCAGACTATTCAAAGTGGGCTACAGCATGTAGATCACCGGAATAGTGATGATGATGACAGCATTGTCAGCGCTAACCATCTTGGTAGTAATTTCAAAACTGCGCCAAAGGGTGCAGAGGTCCTTCACCTGTGCCCACTCAGCAAGTGTGATTTGCGCCACATCTGGACTGCGTTGATCCAAGCTATGCAAAAGGACTTACTGTACCAGGACTCGTCGCTGCTGCCACAGTCACTGTAACATGTGCCAAGTGAAATTCCACAGTGTTGGAACAAAGCTAATCAAACGGTTAACCTGTAAGTCTATAGACCTCTGTTGCAATGCAAGTCGATGATCTGCGGGTTGCGATCATCGAAAGTGAGCACACAGCGACCCTGCTTTCTGCTGCAGCGCATCCATGCCAGGATAGTGGCAGAGAAATTGCTGTACCACCAGGTGGAGGATGTTAGCCATGCAAGGCACATGTGTGAGGTTGCCACAGATATAGGGCCGCCAACAGGGGTTCACCGTTATTGCACATGACCTTCCCTGGCTCCAGATTTAGTGGAGACAGACATTGCTCTAACTCGGATACCTGTCCACAACTCTAGAGCTGTGTGACTGTGATCTTCAAGGCATATCAATTTATAAACACTGCCTGATTGCGGTTTGCCATAGCTGAGCAGTGCAGAGTGTCACGCCTCCCGCATCTCTCTCTGGCTCTTTTCCCGATGCGCCGCTGCTGATGCTTCTGCTGGGTCTTCTTCCGGCTCCCGGTGTGCGTGTCTGTCTCTGCGCACTCCCGGACTGTCTGCGCGCCGCCTGGACTCCTCTCTTCCTCTCTCTGCGCTGAATCCTGGTCCCTGGCACCGGCACGTGTACACTTCACCTTCTAGCTCTGGTGGCGCACGCGCACTCCCACAGGCTGCTCTTCGCTCTCTCCGCTCCTCCCCTTCCTGATCCTGGAGGTTCCTGACCACACCTCTGATGGTCATGGAATAGAATGTGTGAGAAGCTTTGCAGAATGCCCATCTGAGGTTCCCCAGTCAGTTGGGCGTTTGGAAATTTTTTGACGAAGGGGGAACAAGAGTGATTGGGGTGCCACAGGATTGTACTGTGTGTGATGTTAAGGAGGAGGAAGCTGAGGAGAAGCCACTTAATACAGGGATTGCCATTCACTGTATCCTCATCTACAAGGTGTACCACTGTATGGCTGCCAAAGAAGGGGAGTCTAGTTGCCTGGCCAGTAACAGATGTTGTCAGTGGTCTTTGGCTAGGACGAGACGATGTTTGTTCAGTTGAGCTTTCATTCTCATTAACACTTAACTCACGTACACATCAAACACCAAGCCTATTCCCCCTTGCACCACGACCTCGCTTTTTCCCACTCATGTTGCAAGTAGCCTTCCCCTCTTGTGACCTGCTGTTTCACAACCTTAGGTCCACAGCTGTCAGTCATCTGTCACTAAATAAACAATCACTATTTATTTTCTAAGATAGTGTGCCTGAACAACACTATTATACCTAACAATTTTTAAGTGGAAATCTGCCTTCTGATTTGCCACTGACACACAGTTTTATCACAAATGATTTGGAGTAGCTAATTGGGCCTCGGGGCTGCACCACAATATTAGGCCTGACAATTTTTAAATGGAAATCTGGCCTGCCTTATGGTTTCTCACTGAAACACAGTTTAATCATAAACCATTTGGATAAGCTAGTTGGGTTACCTTGCTGCACCTCAACATTAGACCTATTTTTAAGTGGACATCTGGCCTTCTGATTTGTTACTGAAACATAATTTTATCAGAAATTATCTGGATTAGCTAATTTGGCCTCCTAGCTGCACCCCAATATTAGGTCTAAGGATTTTTAAGTGAAAATATGGTCTTTTGATTTCTAACTGAAACAGTTTTTATCACAAATGATTTGGATTACCAAATGGGGCCTTCTGAGACTGCAACACAGTTTCACGCTGTGGTGAGGTAAAGAGCTGGAGAATCCCATGACTGCACACACAGAGCCCTCCCTCTTGTTGCCTCTCCACAGCACACGTCATAAGAGGAAGCCAGCAGGTTCTAGTGCGGTGTCTGAAGGACCTGTGATGACATCAGAAGAGGGAGGGCTCTGTGCCGTCATGTGATGCTCCAGGCTGCCCACTTCATGACATTACACAGGTCCTTATGCCTCAGCATCCAGCACAGGCAAGCAGGTATGTAGTGATCTTGTCCCCTCTGGCCCCCTGCTGCTGCCCCCTCCTCCTACACCAGACACATAGATCTCCCCATCTGCTGCAGGAATCCTGGGGAAACCATGTGTATTTCAGTGAAGGACTATTCATTTGCTGCTCCCCACTCACTGCTCACTGCTGACAGGTGGAGCGGAAGCAGCTAATGAATATTCACTGCACTTTAATCATGGGGACCATGTGGTTTCCCCAGGGCTGGATTCCAGGCAGCTGGGACATTTTGCGATCCCACTCGCTGCTGCCACCCCCTCCCCACATGCTACATTCCGACCATAAGATGCACGCACACTTTCCTCCTAAATTTGGAGGGAAAAAAGTGCGTCTTATGGTCGGAAAAATACGGTAATATCAAAAGCATTAGTTGAAAGTGAAAATCAATGACTTACCGAACTGTGACAGAATTTTGCCGACTTTGAGTAAAAATGCTTGTGAAATCAAACACAAATCCAAATGTGCTAAGTTCATGCCGTAATTGAGATTGGTGAACGTTTTCCAAACAAGTTAGCTCATCTCTAGTGATAACTTACTGATCATAATTCAATGTCTATTCTAATCGGAGTAGTAATAAAATTTATCTCTTATAAATCCCATGCACTACTGTGAAAACACACTACATGTGTAGCAATAGGAAATATATATATATATATATATATTAATATAATGAAGTGCTGATATCAGTCCACATATTATCCATTCACTAATAGTGAGACATTGAAACTGCTCCGCTAAATTAGGTGCCACTCACTAACTAAATTATATTAAATAATATAATAAAGACATCCCACAATGGACGGCAATACTACGGATCTCACATTCATACTAATAGTATGATGTTTAGGGAAAGTACCTGTACCAAAGATCCTTCAAGTATACATAGGACACTCCCATATAGCTAATAAAGACCCAGAAGAAAACACATGGAGTACATGTCCCATCTTTAGAAATATAAAAATATATACTTTATTTCACAATATTAAAAACACAAGTAATCACCAAATACAGAACACACAGATAAGGGAGACTTGGGATAGCACTGAAAAAATGACAGCTACGGTGAACCCCAGAGATCCGCATATACCATTTTATAATAAAGATTCCAATCAAGTGCAAATACTTAGGGCAAAAGTATTTGCACTAAGTATTTGCACTTGATTGGAATCTTTATTATAAAATGGTATATGCGGATCTCTGGGGTTCACCGTAGCTGTCATTTTTTCAGTGCTATCCCAAGTCTCCCTTATCTGTGTGTTCTGTATTTGGTGATTACTTGTGTTTTTAATATTGTGAAATAAAGTATATATTTTTATATTTCTAAAGATGGGACATGTACTCCATGTGTTTCCTTCTGGGTCTTTATTCACTAACTAAATTAGTAGCTGGCTATCTGCCCTAGAAAGATAACCCTATGAATTTCTTCAATATATTCTACACTGTTTTGGATCATGAGAAGCTAGCAGTACATATATTATTTCACAAGCATATGTGTTTGATGACACACGTCTCCGCTGGGCAGGCTCCACTGCGGCTGGAGAAGAATGGGAGACCGCAGCGGAGATGGTTTGAGATTACACCTGTGCAGAGGTGGGAACTCGACCCCTAACATCAACCCCCTCCTAGGGCCCCCCTCCTTGGGCCTCGCTAGGCAATGAGCTGCAGAGCTTGAATGTGCTCAGCAGGCTCCCAGGACCTGTCCTCTGGGCCATAACCCTTCCAGTCCACCAAATAGAATTTTTTGCCACGGGCCACCTTGCACCCCAAAATAGCGTTCACCTTGTAATTGTCCGTAGACGAACCCAATGTCCCGTCAGATGACTCGGAAAACCGGGACATGTATACGGGCTTCAAGAAGGACTCATGAATGGTGTCGGTGATACCTAGGCGTGGAGGAAGGGCCAGGCGGTAGACCACAGGGTTAACCTGTTTGGGGACCTTGAAGGGACCCAAGTAGTGAGGTGCAAACTTAGTGGACTCAATTCGCAGCCTGATATTACGGGCGGAGAGCTACAACAAGTCGCCAGGAGCAAAGGTCAGAGCGGCGCACCGATGTGCCTCAGTGGAGGACCTCATTCTCTCCTTGGAGGCCCGAATGGCATCCCGAGTGCAGTCCCAAATGTCCCGTGCCTCCACAGCCCAGTCTGCCACCCTCGAGTTGGCGGAAGACATGGGCATGGGCACAGGGACACGCGGATGTTGGCCGTAATTTAGGAGGAATGGCCGGTGGAGTCAGCTATGGCATTGTTAAGCGCAAACTCCGTCCACGGTAGTAAGGATGCCCAGTCATCCTGCCTGGCAGATACAAAATGTCGCAAATATGTGACCAGGGTCTTGTTGGCCCTCTCAACCAACCCATTTGTCTGGGGATGATATGCCGAGGAGAGACTCAACTCAATACTGAGTAGACGACAAAGCTCTCATCAGAATCGAGACGCAAACTGGGGACCCCGGTCACTGACAATTGTGTTCGGCATACCGTGTAGGCAAAATGTATGTTTGATGAACAACGCTGCCAGAGCCCGTTCAGAAGGTAGCCGTGGAAGAGGCACAAAGTGTACTAATTTGGAAAAATGGTCGGTGATCACCCAGATAATGGTGCAGCTACGAGACTTGGGTACCTGGGGCCACAGTTCTCAGGCTCTCGGTGGGAACAATAAGCCGAGGCTCCTCTTCCTCAGATGATACAACGGAGTGAGAGAGAGCGTCAGCACGAATGTTCTTCTCCCCGGAAAGAAAATGGAGGGTGAAATTAAACCGGGAGAAGAACAAGGACCATCTGGCCTGGCGAGAATTTAACTGCTGGGCTTTCTGCAAGTACACCAAATTCTTGTGAAAACAAGCCCCCTCCAAGAGATGTCTCCACTCTGAGAAGGCCAACTTCATGGCTAGCAACTTCCTGTCCCCGATGGAATAATTCCTCTCCACTGGTGAGAAGGTCTTGAAAAAGAAGAAGCAAGGATGCTTCCAACCTTGAGCGTCCTTTTAGAAAAGGACTGCTCCAGCACCAACGGATGAGGCATCCACCTCCATTATAAATGGCTTATCTACATCGGGGCGATGTAGGATGGGAGCGCTAGCGATGTGTGACTTAATGGAGCGAAATGCCTTGGAGACCTCCTCAGACCACAATTTGGGATTTGCTCCCTTCTTGGTGAGGGCAACCAAGGGAGCTACCAAAGTTGAGAAGTGTGGAATAAACTGGCGATAGTAATTAATGAACCCCATAAAGCGCTGCACAGCTTTAAGTCAATGGGGTTCCTGCCAGTCCATCACAGCCTGTAGTTTGGCAGGATCCATAGCCAATCCCTGGGTGGAGATGATATAGCCCAGGAAGGTTAATGACTCCTGCTCAAACACACATTTCTCCAACTTAGCATAGAGGGAATTTGCCCATAAGAGGTTCAAGACTTTGCAAACATCTCTCCGGTAGGAGTCAATATCTGGAGAGTAGAAGAGAATATCATCCAGATCGACTACGACCAAGGTGGAGAGCATATCCCGAAAGATGTCATTCACAAAGTCTTGGAAAATGGCAGGTGCATTACAGAGCCCGAAGGGCATCACCAGATATTCATAGTGCCCATCTCTGGTGTTAAAAGCCATCTTCCATTCGTCCCCCTCACGTATGCGAATCAGGTTGCAAGCACCCGGCAGATCTAGTTTAGTAAATACCCTTGCTCCCTGAAGCCTATCTAAGAGCTCAAATATCAGGGGCAGAGGATACTTATTCTTAATGGTGATGGCGTTAAGACCCCTGTAATCTATGCATGGACGTAGTTCCCCATTCTTCTTCTGCTTGAAGAAGAACCCGGCCCCTGCAGGTGACACTGACTTCCTCATGAATCCTCTTGCCAGATTTTCCTGGATGTACTGTGACATTGCCTCTGTCAACGGGAGAGATAATGGACAGACTCGACCCTGGGGAGGCTCAGCAGCAGGCAAGAGGTCAATAGGACAGTCATAGGGGCAGTGAGGCAGAAGGGTCTCCTCAGCTCTTTTGGAGAACACATCCGCATAGGGCCAATATTGCTTGGGGAGAGAGGATAGATCTGCGGGTACCTCAGTAGTAGCAACCGGAACACATTCCCTCTGACATCTACCCCCACAAGATTCACCCCATCCCAAAATTCTGCCTTTGGACCACTCAATATGAGGAGAGTGGTACCGTAGCCAAGGTATCCTTAACAGGACCTCATCAATTCCCTCAGGAATGACGAGCAGAGATATAATTTCCTGATGAGATGGCGACATAGACAGAGAAAACGGGAGTGTCTGGTGTGTTATCTGTGAGGGCAGTGTCGACCGATTTACCACTCGTACATTTACTCATTGAGCTAACATTACCAGGGGAATTGCATGACGTTGGGCGAAGGCAGAAGACATCAAATTGCCCTCCGCCCCAGAATCCACGCAGAGCTCTACCGAGTGGGTAAATGAGCCTACAGTAATTGTCCCCTTAAAGGACAATTTGGAGGCAAATGTCACCGTGTCTAGTGTACCTCCACCTACCACCACTAGACGCTGATGTTTCCTTGATCGCTGGGAACATCTGGTGGCAAGATGTCCTGACTGCTGGCAAGCATGACAAACCTGGAGTGCACGAGTGGTCCGGGACTTAGATCCCGCTCGTGACACTACCATGGCCTCATGTGACTCAGGGGCCTGGACTGGAGATTCAAAAGCTTTGGTGAAGGTGTGAGCCAACTGAAACCTCTGCCTACACTGGTCGCGCTCTATCCTCCACTCGTGAAAACGGAGGGCAATAGAAGTGGACACAGCTATTAACTCCTCCAGTGTGGCGGAAATCTCCCTAGTGGCCAGGGCGTCCTTCACGTGGTCAGCCAGCCCCTTCCAAAATATCAGAATAAGGGCTTTATCCGACCACTCCAGCTCAGATGCTAGGGTGTGAAAGTGGACGGCAAAATGGCTGACCAAGGACGAGCCATGAGTCAATGCCAACAGTTGGAGCACCGTATCATGGGTGACATGAGGTCCTAAAAAGAGTGATCAGGAACAAAGGAGCACTCTGCACCACATGATTGCCACGATCCCACAGCGGAGAAGTCCACTTCAACGCCCTGTCCGACAGGAGAGACACAATAAATCCCACCTTATCCCGCTCTTTGGGGAAACATGCGGCCAGAAGCTCGAGATGTAAAGAGCACTGGCTCACGAAACCTTTACAAGATTTACTATCATATATAACACTAGCGAAGAAGGGAGTATCGACACCAAAATATAATACAAAGAATATATAACTTTTATTAATAAATACATATACAACAAAATAACATATGCAAACACAAGCATGGGGGACTATGACAACTCCACCATGCGAATAAGAGGGAAAAACCAACCGGTACACAAATGGTAAAGCATGCTAGTACTTATATGTAGGAGCGACACTCCTGTGCATATGACCTTTATGGTTTGACATTGGGGAGAGCGTCTTTTTTGGTGGATTATGACCATGCTCTCGGCCACTTATTGTATGATAAGCTTAAAGATTACCATTTTAGTTAAGATTTACTATCACCAGAAAATTTTTCTGGCAGTGTAAGGCAAGATAGAGTCAGAACAGGGGTGGCAGTGGACAAGGTTGCTGCAGCCACGCTAGCAGCCTGAACAGTAACTGCGGTTACATCCACAGCTGAGGTTGTGCGCTCGAGAGCCGCCAACCTACCTTCCAGCTGCCGGATGTACCGCATGGATTGCTGTGTGTTCGCCATTGCTAGCCAGACCCTGGCGCTAGTATTAATTTAGGGATGGCGGAATGCACCGAGTATATTTAGATATTATTATTGGTGCGTTCGCAGCTCGGGGTCCACCGTGCAGGAGACCAACCTGCTGCTAGCAAATGGTGGCACAATATAGCGGTAGAAGCGAACTCTGTTACTTCACAGAGTCGAACACAAGGGAAAACGCTGTGCCCTGTTAGTGTCACAGGAGAACACAGCTGCCTAACAGAGCAAAAGCAATCAGTGGTCAGGGAGTAGCAAGCACACAAACACCTCCTCTCCGGTGGAGCCGGAATTCTAATGGCTTTACGCCAGCCCTGAATTCACCGTACAAACTCCTCACCGGAGGTGCCGGTATTCTAGTGGCTTATTTCAGCCGGACCATGCGGCCATGCAAACCTTTTATGGCTGCAGCAACTTCAGGACCTTCCTAGAGGACCAATGGGAGCTGCTACAGTACCTGAGCAACTTCAGGACCTTCCTAGAGGACCAATGGGAGCTGCTACAGTACCTGAGCATGTGACCCCCGACCTCCAATGAGAGGTCTTACCCCGGGCATGCTCAGAAGGGGAAAAGCAGGACTTAGTCCCAGAAACCTCTGCTCGCTGCTGACCTGTACTGGCTACAATTGCTGAGCCTGGAAAGGCAGCAGTAACCATCCGCACAGTATCAGGCTGAGCCAGATGCTGCGACCGACGTCTCTGCTGAGCAGGCTCCACTGTGGCTGGAGAATAATGGGAGACTGCAGCGGAGATGGTTAGAGTTTCCCCCTGTGCAGAGGTGGAAACTCGACCCCTAACACCTGTACCTGTCTCTAAGCTCACCTAACACCATATGTGGGTAGTTACCCCTGCCACTATCACGTACCTAGTCCCTGGCTGTCACCTCTACTAGCCCTGGCTTGTCCACTAGCCGGCAAGGACGCTAGCTTTGCCACTGCAGGTAATATTACACAGGGAAAGAGACAAACAAGGGACTGACAGGAAGGATACAGCTCAGCTCAGAATCTGCTGCTTAACTCCACAGCAACAAAGTACAGTAAATGGCACAAGGTAAACAGGACTTCAACAGCAGCAACAACACAGTCACAGGAGAATTCCATACACCTAGCTGGTCTGCATAGAAGTAACTTTTTAACCCATGATTGGCTGATGAGTCATGTGACTATTTAAAGGGTGGTGGGAGTGGCTACCAACCAAAATAAGCTGATCAGCCTAAAAGAAGCCAGAAAGAGACTGACATTAATTCTTGCTGGACCAAAGGAAAAAACTACATTTAAACTCCAGCAAACCCAGAGCTGTCACAAACCCCTTAATGATTTGTGACATCTCTCTGACACATTTGATTATTAAATCATGCTGCATCATGCTATGTCCTCTGTCATGAGATGTAGTGCCCAAACAGCACACTTTTTTGTAGCTGTGGTCAATATGCAACCAGTATGCAAAGCAAAGTTTTTTATGGAGCACAATATAAAACTCAGAAAAGTTGAAGGGAAAGATAGAGGTCATATTTAATGAAGGAGTCGTTAGCAGTAAAAGAAAATATAATAGATATAGGAAGAAGGTGAAAAAAAGACATTAAATTACACAAGGTAAAAGGGGATAATGTTTACAGGACTAAGAGTGCACCTAGTAAATTATGGAGCAATGACTCTACTTCACCTTTGTACTGTTACTCCTCAATCACTCTGCCAGATACAAGTGTTTAACCCCCAAAGGAAACATGGCAGGGAGTCATTTCCTGCCTCTGTGCTAGGATTTAAGACCTGGCTTCCCTAACTGTAACCAGTGAACTGAGCAGAAGCTGAGATAAAAAAAAAAGGAGACAAAGCTCATTTATCTTACTCATTCCTTCAAATGGGAAGATCTCCAGGCAGAGATTTCAGTCTTTTCTACTCATTACCTTTTAATTGCTTCTAAATTGCTGTGTGACCTCTCCTGATTCGTCAATAGCAGAATCTATCTCTCTGAAAGTAAAACAATTTTGGTCCTATATGTCAAGGGACACAAATTCCCATTCTGCTGTGAAATAACACAGAGAGAAACATTTCCATCCCCAGGCACTTTTACATCTATGGGTCAAGTGTCTGTGTTCAGATGAAGATGGAAGTAAAGGAGAGAAAAAAGAATATTCATAAAATAACAATAATATTAACATCAAGAGAAGAAATAATACATGATGAAATATGCAATATTAATATTTTGAATAATAATTCATTGAGCATTAATGTAAGTTTCTTTTGAAGAATTTGCTATTTCTACAGGAGTTTGGTTCTGTTCCTATCACACCAATTATCCAAGGTCTTCAAACCTCCAGCCACATCCACCTCCATCTTAAATAATTTCTTAAATTCCCCAAAATACCTTATTCAAGCACATCATATCCAACTGCTGAATTTACTATTTTTATCTACAGCAACTCTAAAGAGTTAAAATGTATAGATGAAAAGCTCCTTAACCACTTTTTAACTTATGAACCCTCAACTTTGCTACCAAGATAATCCACCACTCCTCTCATTCTGTAGTTCTTCCTTCAAGCCCTCTTAATGGCTACACATTGCTCACCAAATTCAATTCATAATGATGACAGTGACATATGAGGCTGTCCTCAACCTGTCCTCTCCATAATGTTATGCCCTAATTTTCTGACCTTGTAATCTCCAGTCTTCACAAAACTTTCTCTGCTCGCCTCTTTCTGCTTCTCACATAATCTACAAGGTGTCCTCTATGAATCCTGAATATCAGGATTAAGCAAAACTTCAATTGTCTGCTGGTCTTGAGTAGATTAACGGCCTTTCAACTGGATCCATTTCATCAGGACACGGATCAAGCTGAAGACTACGCTCAAGCACCATTGACTCCATGACCCACCAGTGCTGCCTCTGCCATAAGAAGAGATGAGCGTCATGCCTCAGGCAACAATCTGTAATGTCCCTGAGGGGGAACTGTAGGAAAGTAAGAAAAGAAAAATGAAAACTTGTCAATGAATAGGATAATAAAGAGAATTAATTGGAATTTTTCAAGACAATACATTACTGTGGTACCATAGGAATTCACTGTTGTACCATAGGAATTCTGGAAACTAAAAGGAAAAACGATCCCAAACTTAAGAATAAAAAACTAGCAAGCTCTTCATTTTGTTCCATTGATATCATAAATACTTATGAACTAATGACTTACCTATAATGATTCAGCAAGTACCCCTCAATGCTGCAAAATTAAAGGAGTTATCAACTGTCACCAAATAAATAATTAAAATATCGTCAAATGCTGATGAACAGTAAAAAATTAGATGATACTCCCAACTTTCTTGCTCAGTGATCTGGCGCTCCTCCTAGTCTTAGCTTCCAAATGGTCAGTATGTGACCACTGCAGCCAAACAATACTTACATGCTGTACTGTTGTCATCATTGCTCAGAGAAGAGCAATGTTTCCAGTACAGTACGGCTGACTTTGCCCTGCATAAAGGGCTAATTTGTCAACCCCAATTAGAGAAGAAACCAGTAATAAAAAAAGAACATTTTAAAGTTGAAATGACCAACAAAGTTTGTGATCACCTATGAAGAAAACAATGTCTAAAATAATATAAAAAATAAATAAAGAAAAAGCATTAAAACTAAAGAATGACAAAAGCAATAATCATTCTAAATGACTGCATGTAGGCCATCCCCGAGAAAACTGCAAACGTAGCAATAACTTAAATGTTAAGCAAGATATATCGTAAAAAAGGCAAAAAATAATTGCTTCTTCCATTTTATTCCCAAATTCATAGACCTAATTAGGGGAACTTAAAATGCCCTCATGATATTTTCTACTACTATGCACTGGGTTCCTTAGAGCATAGTAATTATCAATACTATGGCAGATAAGTGAATCTTTTAAAACTGGAATTCGATGGATACAACAAAATTTACCCCAAATTTTGATTTGCATCAAATTGATTTGCACAAATCAAAATACTGGAATGCTTGTAATTTCTGGGAAAATACATGTGGGGGAGAGGAGAGAGAGGACCATACTGAGCATAAAAGCTTATACTGTATGCGAGAGAGAAGACTCTACTGATTATAAGAGCTTACACTCTACAGGAGAGGAGAGAGAGGACCCTGCTGACCATAAGAGCTTACACTCTACAGGAGAGCGAGAGAGTGGGGACCGTATTGATCATAAGAGCTTACACTCTATGGGAGAGGAGAGCGATGACCCTGCTGACAATAAGGCCTTACACTTTATGGGAGAGGAGAGGACCCCACTGATCATAAGAGCTAACACGCTAAAGGAGAGATAGAGGACCCTGCTGACTTAAGACCTTACACTCTATGGGAGAGGAGAGAGAGAACCCCACTGATCATAAGAGCTTACACTATATGAGAGAGAGAGAGGACCATGCTGATTATAAGATCTTACACTCTAGAGGAGAGAGGGGGCTGCATTGATCATAAGAGCTTACACTCTATGGGAGAGGAGAGAGATATGACCTTGCTGACTATAAGACCTTACACTCTATGGGAGAGGAGAGAGAGAACCCCACTGATCAAAAGGACTTACACTCTATGGCATAGGAAAGAGAGGACCCCACTGATCCTTAGCGCTAATACTCTATGAGAGAGAGAGATGACCCTGCTAATTATAAGATCTTACACTCTATAGGAGAGAGAGCGAGAGGACCACATTGATTATAAGAGCTTACACTCTATGAGAGAGGAGAGAGAGGACCCTGCTGACTATAAGACTTACACTCTATGGGAGAGGAGAGAAAGGACCCCACTGATCATAAGAGCTTACACTCCAAAGAAGAAAGATACTTACCTAGTAGTGATTCTGGAGATGAGAAATGATTCTGCCATGCAAATTGTGCTCCAATGGAAACCATTGTTCATGGATGGCCCAGATACTGACCACTACTGTACAAGATATGTTAATCCATAAGATATCGTATCTGTAGGTCATTATGGGGAAGGCCATGCAAAAGGACAGTGGCCTGTTCACTGATGCTTCATCAGTGTGAGAAATGGTGGCAGACAAGGTTTTTTTGGTGAACCATGAATCTCAAAGTGTTAAAATTAGTATAAAAATGCAAATTTCAGATCATTCGTGTTGAACTTGATTTTCGGTGGATTGATCTGCTTATGTCTATTTATTGCGTTAAATAATTTTTAAAGGTCTTCCATTGACTAACGCATGTGGTGTTTGCTTCAAAATATAGCATGTGGCCATATAGAATTGTTAGCAGATTGTAGCTTTAAATGTAGTTTCCCCTGTAGGGTTGAGCGACCTTGACCTTTTTAGAGTCGAGTCGTGTTTCGCGAAACCCGACTATCTTAGAAGTTGAGTCGAGTGGAATCGGCCGATTATCGCGAAAAGTCGGGTATCGCCCGAAACACGAAACCCAATGCAAGTCAATGGGGGAGCATAGTCGGCAGTGAGTGGAGGCCAGGAAAACACCTACACTGCCCATTTTAATGGCAAAAACATCCATTCTTGTTACTGAAGCTTGTCAATCGTAATTTAGCTTATAATAATTGGAAGGCATTTGAAATTGAGGGTCATTTGGCTAAAGTTGTGGGGGGTAGGGCTGGTTCAAGTAATTAGTGGGCCCAGGAAATCTGGAACACGTCACGGCAGTGGAGTAGGGAGAGGTAAGTATTTAAACTTTGCAAGTGCTGTGATCCTGAGCAAGCAGGGGGGGCCCACTAGTTGGCATTGGCACTGGCACAGGGCCCCTCAAAGTACAGCAGTGTGTTTGCACGGCGGGGGCGCCTCCCACCGGCAGCAACACTTTTGCGTACTATGAGAGGCCCTGTGCCAGTGACGTCGCCAACTAGTATTCCTCCCCCCACCTGATGAAGGAACCTGCACTTTCATCTGCACCTTCCTCTTTGTCCACGTGTAAGGTGGTATGGTATGCGGGAAGAGGAACCTGACTTTCAGCAGGGTCACAATCTTGCTGTGTAGCGTGCACGGGGAATTTTGCGTTATGGGTCAATGTACCAGCAGACTCATCTATCACTGGCTGGGCAATGGGCAGGATGAGGAGGAAACACAGATATAGGCCCAAAGAATAAAGTTTGCTAAATGCAGTTCAAAATTGGTAACACAGGACTAACCAGGGGGCATTGCAGTGGAGGACAACTGGAATGAGAGGCTGGCACAGAGAGTAGGCCCAAATCAGTAAGTAGTCGAAATGCAGTTCAAAATTGGCAACCGTAGTAAACAGGCGGCACAGCTTTGTTCAGTGGAGGAGAACAGCAAGGAGTGGCAGACACCGATAGTAGGCCCCAACCCAACTAGTAGGCCAAATGCAGTCTAACATTAACAACTACTTAACGAGAGCCTGAAAATGGAATTTCAGGACGGGAAACCAGGAGAACAGCAAGGAGCGGCAGACACTGTTAGTAGGCCCCAAACCAACTAGTACGCCAAATTCAGTTGTTCCATTTAACCACTATTTAACAAGAGCCTGAAGATAGAAGCTCAGGAAAGGCAACCTGGAGAACACCTTGGAGTGGAACACACCGTCTCTACACCCCATACCCAATTTGTAGGCCTAATGCAGTGTAGTTTCCAACAACTACTAAACGAGAGCATTAAGATCGAAGCAATGGCGAGGAAACCTGGGGAACACCTTGGAGTGTAACACACCATCTCTCTACACCCCATACCCAATTTGTAGGCCTAATGCAGTGTATTTTCCAACAACTACTAAACGAGAGCATTAAGATCGAAGCAATGGCGAGGAAACCTGGGGAACACCTTGGAGTGGAACACACCATCTCTCTACACCCCATACCCAATTTGTAGGCCTAATGCAGTGTAGTTTCCAACAACTACTAAACGAGAGCATTAAGATCGAAGCAATGGCGAGGAAACCTGGGGAACACCTTGGAGTGTAACACACCATCTCTCTACACCCCATACCCAATTTGTAGGCCTAATGCAGTGTATTTTCCAACAACTACTAAACGAGAGCATTAAGATCGAAGCAATGGCGAGGAAACCTGGGGAACACCTTGGAGTGGAACACACCATCTCTCTACACCCCATACCCAATTTGTAGGCCTAATGCAGTGTAGTTTCCAACAACTACTAAACGAGAGCCTGAAGATAGAAGCTCAGGAAAGGCAACCTGGAGAACACCTTGGAGTGGAACACACCGTCTCTACACCCCATACCCAATTTGTAGGCCTAATGCAGTGTAGTTTCCAACAACTACTAAACGAGAGCATTAAGATCGAAGCAATGTGGACGAAACCTGGGGAACACCTTGGAGTGTAACACACCATCTCTCTACGCCCCATACCCAATTTGTAGGCCTAATGCAGTGTATTTTCCAACAACTACTAAATGAGAGCCAGAAGATCGAAGCAATGGAGAGGAAACCTGGGGAACACCTTGGAGTGCAACACCCCATCTCTCTACACCCCATACCCAATTTGTAGGCCTAATGCAGTGTAGTTTCCAACAACTACTAAACGAGAGCCTGAAGATAGAAGCTCAGGAAAGGCAACCTGGAGAACACCTTGGAGTGGAACAGACCGTCTCTACACCCCATACCCAATTTGTAGGCCTAATGCAGTGTAGTTTCCAACAACTACTAAACGAGAGCATTAAGATCGAAGCAATGGTGAGGAAACCTGGGGAACACCTTGGAGTGGAACTCACCATCTCTCTACACCCCATACCCAATTTGTAGGCCTAATGCAGTGTAGTTTTCTACAACTACTAAACGAGAGTCGGAAGACCGAAGCAATGTGGACGAAACCTGGGGAACACCTTGGAGTGTAACACACCATCTCTCTACACCCCATACCCAATTTGTAGGCCTAATGCAGTGTAGTTTCCAACAACTACTAAACAAGAGCCTGAAGATAGAAGCTCAGGAAAGGCAACCTGGAGAACACCTTGGAGTGGAACACACCGTCTCTACACCCCATACCCAATTTGTAGGCCTAATGCAGTGTAGTTTCCAACAACTACTAAACGAGAGCATTAAGATCGAAGCAATGTGGACGAAACCTGGGGAACACCTTGGAGTGTAACACACCATCTCTCTACGCCCCATACCCAATTTGTAGGCCTAATGCAGTGTATTTTCCAACAACTACTAAACGAGAGCCAGAAGATCGAAGCAATGGAGAGGAAACCTGGGGAACACCTTGGAGTGCAACACCCCATCTCTCTACACCCCATACCCAATTTGTAGGCCTATTGCAGTGTAGTTTCCAACAACTACTAAACGAGAGCCTGAAGATAGAAGATCAGGAAAGGCAACCTGGAGAACACCTTGGAGTGGAACAGACCGTCTCTACACCCCATACCCAATTTGTAGGCCTAATGCAGTGTAGTTTCCAACAACTACTAAACGAGAGCATTAAGATCGAAGCAATGGTGAGGAAACCTGGGGAACACCTTGGAGTGGAACTCACCATCTCTCTACACCCCATACCCAATTTGTAGGCCTAATGCAGTGTAGTTTTCTACAACTACTAAACGAGAGTCGGAAGACCGAAGCAATGTGGACGAAACCTGGGGAACACCTTGGAGTGTAACAAACCATCTCTCTACACCCCATACCCAATTTGTAGGCCTAATGCAGTGTAGTTTCCAACAACTACTAAACGAGAGCCAGAAGATCGAAGCAATGGAGAGGAAACCTGGGGAACACCTTGGAGTTCAACACACCATCTCTCTACACCCCATACCCAATTTGTAGGCCTAATGCAGCGTAGTTTCCAACAACTACTAAACGAGAGCATTAAGATCGAAGCAATGGCGAGGAAACCTGGGGAACACCTTGGAGTGGAACACACCATCTCTCTACACCCCATACCCAATTTGTAGGCCTAATGCAGTGTAGTTTTCTACAACTACTAAATGAGAGTCGGAAGACCGAAGCAATGTGGACGAAACCTGGGGAACACCTTGGAGTGTAACACACCATCTCTCTAAACCCCATACCCAATTTGTAGGCCTAATGCAGTGTAGTTTCCAACAACTACTAAACGAGAGCCAGAAGATCGAAGCAATGAAAAGGAAACCTGGAGAACACCTTGGAGTGCAACACACCATCTCTCTACACCCCATACCCAATTTGTAGGCCTAATGCAGTGTAGTTTCCAACAACTACTAAACGAGAGTCGGAAGACCGAAGCAATGTGGACGAAACCTGGGGCACACTTTGGGGCGGCAGACACCGTTAGTAGGCCCGACCAAAGTTGTACCCCCAATGCAGTTTTAAAATTCCTAGAGGCTGAAAACAAGACTATTGACGCTCAGCTTTTTTCAAAGGAACACAGCTGAATTGAGTGGCGCAGACAGACACAGGTAGTAGGCCTTAAACCTAAAATGTGGCTCACTGCAGCTTAAAAAAGGTTACAGGGGTACACAGGCAGCATTGCTCTGGGCAGTGGAGGACAATTTCAATAGTGGACCGCAGACAGACTTTGTACACCTACTATTAAAAAATGGATGCTCTATGCAATAAAAAATAGGTTCCAGGGGTACACGGGCAGCAGTGGTCTGGTCAGTGTAGGAGTAGTAGAAAGAACGGGCCGCAGACAGGCTTTGAAGGCCTAACAAAAAAAAATATTGGACTGTAGGCACTTTAACATTGGTTCCAGGGGTACACGGGCAACAGTAGACTGGTCAGTGTAGTAGTAGTTGAAAGAACGGGCCGCAGACAGGCTTCGAAGGCCTAACATAATAAAATGGGCTGGCTGTAGGCAATTTAAAATTGGTTCCAGGGGTACACGGGCAGCAGTGGTCTGGTCAGCGGAGGCCGATTGTAATGAGTGTCTGCCAGTTAGTAGTCCAAAACAATAAATAAATGTGAATGTCTCGCATTAAAACAAAACGAAAACACTAAAGGGTGCAATCATTAGGTTCAGGGGTGGGATCCTCTGCGTAGTTTCAGACCTACTAATTTAGCGCAAAGTATTTACTGTGGTAAATAGAGGACACTGCCCCTGACTATGTTAAGTACCATCATACATGTCAACACAATGGTATTGTCAGTGGCAGGAATGGAAGGATGTCAGCGCATAGACTAAACATTGGTGGAAGTGTGAGAGATAACTGTGGAAGTGGTAGAGCAATGTTTGACCTGGGGTTGGGTGAACTCTCTAGTGGCCGGCGGTACAGGCTCAGGGCCCCTCATGTTACAACAGTGTGTCTGACGTTGGGTGCGCACCACCACCGCCAGAGACACTTTATTGTACTATGAGGGACCTAGTGGCAGTGCCGTCGACCAAAAGCGGGCACACCCACCTCTTCAGACAAACAGCACTCTCACGGGTGCTTGCGCCAAGTCGCGATATCACGGCCCCGTGTGGGGAGTTTGGCCATTTAGGGAGGTGTAAACATTTCGCATGCTGGACAATCAGCTGCAGCAAATTCGACATTAGAAAAGTAATTCACAGTAGTCCACAGGCAAGAGCTTTTCATAGGAAAGCTAGGTGTCTGCCGGGCAAGGTGGGGCAAAAGAATTCGAAATCCAGTTGTGGTTCATTTTAATGAATGTTAGATCATCAACATTTTGGGTAGCCAGACGAGTCCTTTTTTCAGTTAATATTGAACCTGCAGCACTGAATACTCTTTCTGATAGGACACTAGCTGCCGGGCAAGCAAGCTCCTGCAATGCATATTCTGCCAATTCTGGCCAGGTGTCTAATTTTGATGCCCAGTAATCAAATGGGAATGACGGTTGAGGGAGAACATCGATAAGGGATGAAAAATAGTTTGTAACCATACTGGACAAATGTTGTCTCCTGTCACTTTCAATTGATGCAGCAGTACCTGTCCTGTCTGCGGTCATAGCAAAATCACTCCACAACATGGTCAGAAAACCCCTCTGTCCAACGCCACTTCTGATGTGTGCACCCCTAACACTCCTGGTCTGCTGCCCCCAGGAGCTCGTGTGAGAACGATCACGTGCGCTGTGTGCTGGGAATGCCTGAAGCAAACGGTCAACAAGAGTTGATTGTTTTGTTGCTAATATTAGTTCCAAGTTCTCATGTGGCATAATATTTTGCAATTTGCCTTTATAGCGTGGATCAAGGAGGCAGGCCAACCAGTAATCGTCATCGTTCATCATTTTAGTAATGCGTGTGTCTCTTTTGAGGATACGTAAGGCATAATCCGCCATGTGGGCCAAAGTTCCAGTTGTCAAATCTGCGGTTGTGATTGGTTGAGGGGCAGTTTCAGGCAAATCTACGTCACTTGTGTCCCTGAAAAAACCAGAACCCGGCCTTGCCACGCAACCAATTTCCAGTGCCCCCGGGAAAGCTTCCTCATTAAAAATATACTCATCCCCATCATCCTCCTCGTCCTCCACCTCCTCTTCGACCGCTACCTCGTCCTGTACACTGCCCTGACCAGACAATGGCTGACTGTCATCAAGGCTTTCCTCTTCCTCTGGTGGAGACGCCTGATCCTTTATGTGCGTCAAACTTTGCATCAGCAGACACATTAGGGGGATGCTCATGCTTATTATGGCGTTGTCTGCACTAACCAGCTGTGTGCATTCCTCAAAACACTGAAGGACTTGACACATGTCTTGTATCTTCGACCACTGCACACCTGACAACTCCATGTCTGCCATCCTACTGCCTGCCCGTGTATGTGTATCCTCCCACAAAAACATAACAGCCCGCCTCTGTTGGCACAGTCTCTGAAGCATGTGCAGTGTTGAGTTCCACCTTGTTGCAACGTCTATGATTAGGCGATGCTGGGGAAGGATCAAAGACCGCTGATAGGTCTGCATACGGCTGGAGTGTACAGGCGAACGTCGGATATGTGAGCAAAGTCCACGCACTTTGAGGAGCAGGTCGGAGAACCCAGGATAAGTTTTCAATAAGCACTGCACCACCAGGTTTAAGGTGTGAGCCAGGCAAGGAATGTGTTTCAGTTGGGAAAGGGAGATGGCAGCCATGAAATTCCTTCCGTTATCACTCACTACCTTGCCTGCCTCAAGGTCTACTGTGCCCAGCCACGACTGCGTTTCTTGTTGCAAGAACTCGGACAGAACTTCCGCGGTGTGTCTGTTGTCGCCCAAACACTTCATAGCCAATACAGCCTGCTGACGCTTGCCAGTAGCTGCCCCATAATGGGACAACTGGTGTGCAACAGTGTCAGCTGCCGATGGAGTGGTTGGCCGACTGCGGTCTGTGGAAGAGCTGTCGCTTCTGCAGGAGGACGAGGAGGAGGAGGAGGGGGTGCGAACGCGTACAGCCAACTGTTTCCTAGACCGTGGGCTAGGCACAACTGTCCCGAAATTGATGTCCCCTGTGGACCCTGCATCCATCACATTCACCCAGTGTGCCGTGATGGACACGTAACGTCCCTGGCCATGCCTACTGGTCCATGCATCTGTAGTCAGGTGCACCTTTGTACTCACAGATTGCCTGAGTGCATGGACGATGCGCTGTTTAACATGCTGGTGCAGGGCTGGGATGGCTTTTCTGGAAAAAAAGTGTCGACTGGGTAGCTCGTAGCGTGGTTCAGCGTACTCCATCAGGGCTTTGAAAGCTTCGCTTTCAACTAACCGGTAGGGCATCATCTCTAACGAGATTAGTCTAGCTATGTGGACGTTAATACCCTGTGTACGCGGATGCGAGGATAAGTACTTCCTTTTTCTAACCAGAGTCTCATGTAGGGTAAGCTGGACTGGAGAGCTGGAGATCGGGGAACTTGCGGGTGTGCCAGTGGACATGGCAGACTGAGAGACGGTTGGAGACGGTATTGTTTCCGCCGGTGCCCTAGATGCAATATTTCCTCCTACAAAACTGGTGATTCCCTGACCCTGACTGCTTTTGGCTGGCAAAGAAACCTGCACAGATACTGCCGGTGGTGCGGAAAATGGTGGCCTTACAGTGACGGAAGGGATGTTGCGTTGCTGACTAGCTTCATTGGCCGAGGGTGCTACAACCTTAAGGGACGTTTGGTAGTTAGTCCAGGCTTGTAAATGCATGGTGGTTAAATGTCTATGCATGCAACTTGTATTGAGACTTTTCAGATTCTGACCTCTGCTTAAGCTAGTTGAACATTTTTGACAGATGGCTTTGCGCTGATCAATTGGATGTTGTTTAAAAAAATGCCAGACTGCACTCTTCCTAGCATCGGATCCCTTTTCAGGGATTGCAGACTGAGCTTTAACCGGATGGCCACGCTGTCCTCCAACAGGTTTTGGCTTTGACACGCGTTTTGGGCCAGATACGGGCCCGGCAGATGGAACATGTTGTGATGTTGATGCCTGCTGCGGCCCCTCCTCCACCTCCGCTTCTGAACTACTGCCGCCTGCACCCTGTTCCCCCAATGGCTGCCAATCGGGGTCAACAACTGGGTCATCTATTACCTCCTCTTCTAGCTCGTGTGCAACTTCGTCTGTGTCACCGTGTCGGTCGGTGGTATAGCGTTCGTGACGGGGCAACATAGTCTCATCAGGGTCTGATTGTGGATCAGTACCCTGAGAGGGCAATGTTGTGGTCTGAGTCAAAGGACCAGCATAGTAGTCTGGCTGTGGCTGTGCATCAGTGCACTCCATGTAAGAATCTACTTGTAATGGGCATGGCTTGTTAAGTGTTTCACTTTCTAAGCCAGGGACGGTATGTGTAAAGAGCTCCATGGAGTAACCCGTTGTGTCGCCTGCTGCATCCTTCTCTCTTGTTGTTGTTTTTGCTGAAGAGGACAAGGAAGCGACTTGTCCATCAGCCGTGAACATCCACAAGAGACGCACTGCTTTTACATTTACCAGTTTCAGAAGAGGAGGCAAAAGAGCTAGAGGCTGAGTCTGCAATGTAAGCCAAAACTTGCTGTTGCTGCTCTGGCTTTAAAAGCGGTTTTCCTACTCCCAGAAAAGAGAGCGTTCGAGGCCTTGTGTAGCCAGACGACGAACCTGGCTCCACAGCTCCAGACTTAGGTGGAATATTTTTTTAACCACGACCACCTTATGCTCCACTACCACTACCATCATTACCAGCTGACAATGAACGCCCACGGCCACGACCTCTTGCACCAGACTTCCTCATTGTTTTAAAAACTTAACTAAAGTAACTTTATTTGTTGCTGTCAAACAACTTACACGGTGACCTATAACTTCAGTATGATTTCAACCCTTTACAGGTTGTTGAGACCACAAGGAAAATCAGGCACAATGTTACACACTCTGTTTTCTGTGGCACCAAATCACAGAGATGCCACACACGCAGGACTGTCACTCAAGCACAAATGTCAATATTAATCTCCCACCTATTTTTTTTTTTTTTTTTCAGGGAGACTTTAGAAACAAAATAAAATAAAATGATTTTTTCAGGAATAATTAAGAAACCAAATAAAATAAAATGATTTTTTCAATGACAATTTAGAAACCAAATTAAAAAAAATAAAAAAAGGCTTTCTATGACCCACTGAGTGAGAGATGGCACATACAGGAGTCAGGAGTGGCACACAAGCCCAGAGGCCAATATTTTTCTCCCACTGATTGATGTAGTGATTTTTTCAGGTAGATTTTGGAACCCAAATCAAGCAAAAAAATTAATAGGCTTTCTATGGCCCACAATTTGAGAGAGAGAGAGAGAGAGATGGCACACCCAGGAGTCAAGACTGGCACACAAGCAGAAAGGGCAATATTAATCTCCCACCTATTTTTTTTTTTTTCAGGGAGACTTTATAAACACAATAAAATAAAATGATTTTTTCAGGAATAATTTAGAAACCAAATAAAATAAAATGATTTTTTCAATGACAATTTAGAAACCAACTAAAAAAAAAATAAAAAAAGGCTTTCTATGGCCCACTGAGTGAGAGATGGCACACACAGGAGTCAGGAGTGGCACACAAGCCCTGAGGCCAATATTTTTCTCCCACTGATTGATGTAGTGATTTTTTCAGGTACATTTTAGAACCCAAATCAAGCAAAAAAAATAAATAGGCTTAATATGGCCCACTGAGTGAGAGATGGCACACACAGGAGTCAGGAGTGGCACATAAGCCCAGAGGCCAATATTTTTCTCCCACTGATTGATTTATTGATTTTTTCAGGTAGGATTTAGAACCCAAATCAAGCAAAAAAATAAATAGGCTTTCTATGGCCCACTGAGTGAGAGATGGCACACACAGGAGTCAGGAGTGGCACACAAGCCCTGAGGCCAATATTTTTCTCCCACTGATTGATGTAGTGATTTTTTCAGGTAGATTTTAGAACCCAAATCAAGCAAAAAAATAAATAGGCTTTCTATGGCCCACTGAGTGAGAGATGGCACACACAGGGATGGCACTCTAGCAGAAATGCCAATCTTAATCTCCCACAAAAAAACAAAACAGGGACTGTCCTACAATTACTATCTCCCTGCAGTAATCTCAGCCAGGTATGGCAGGCAGCAATAAGTAGTGGACTGATGCACAAATTAAATAAAAAGTGTGGACAAAGAAAAAAGATAGCTGTGCAGAAAGGAAGGAACAAGAGGATTTGTGCTTTGAAAAAAGCAGTTGGTTTGCACAGCGGCGTACACACAGCAATGCAGCTATCAGGGAGCCTTCTAGGGCAGCCCAATGAGCTACAGCGCTGAGAAAAAAAAAAAATGTAGCTTCCACTGTCCCTGCACACCGAAGGTGGTGTTGGACAGTGGAAATCGCTACAGCACAAGCGGTTTGGTGGTTAATCGACCCTGCCTAACGCTATCCCTGCTTCTGACGAAGCGGCAGCAACCTCTCCCTAAGCTCAGATCAGCAGCAGTAAGATGGCGGTCGGCGGGAACGCCCCTTTATAGCCCCTGTGACGCCGCAGACAGCAAGCCAATCACTGCAATGCCCTTCTCTAAGATGGTGGGGACCAGGACCTATGTCATCACGCTGCCCACACTCTGTGTTCACCTTCATTGGCTGAGAAATGGCGCTTTTCGCGTCATTGAAACGCGACTTTGGCGCGAAAGTCGCGTACCGCATGGCCGACCACGCACAGGGGTCGGATCGGGTTTCATGAAACCCGACTTTGCGAAAAGTCGGCGACTTTTGAAAATGAACGACCCGTTTCGCTCAACCCTATTCCCCTGTTATTTCTTTCTTTCTTTCCTTCCATATCTGTATGAATTTTCCTTTTTTTCTTTCAGATTGTTGACTCAATTATAGGATAATATTTGTTTGTGGGTGATATGTTAGTAAATTTGACCTCCATTAGCCACCGAACTGTTCCTAGTCATTTGTCTGCTGACGAATGGCCGGCCAACAAGACATTTATCATCATGCTTAACTATTTTAGCATTCATAACTGGGTAGCACTTACAACTCCCAGCAAGAACAGAGAACATTATCCATTCACAAGATCTGATGGTTGGGCATGTTGGGCTGAAAGTGTGACAGCCAGCAATGATGTCATTGTCACCCAAAAGGTTGAAGTGGTGATGTAGTGATATTTGCAACTTCAACAAAAGCATTTGTTAGTAATATGGTATATAAATTGTGATGCATACACTCCCTGGCAGAAGTTATGTCGCTTATCCATGTGATGTAAATAAAAGCTTATAACCTGAGGTTAAATTCATCCATTGGTTGTATAAATTATACTTTTGATAGCTGAAACCCTCCAAAATCTGGTTTAGGTTAAGAAAATAAATTGGCATCAATGCAGAAATATTGATCAGTTAATGAACACAGAATGGTCAGATTTTGGCAAGACAAAAGTTTTTTCGCCCACAGAAAGTAATGTGATATTCAAACAAATAATTAACTTAAAATACAAATATATACTGAATATCATTGGTGACTGAAGTTGTGGTGATATTAGAGTCATACTTAATATTTTGTGTGACTTCCATGAGCTTGAAGGACTTCATCCATACGGTTCAACAATGATTCATTCAATTTATTAATGAAGTCATCAGGAATAGCAAAGAATGCAGTCTTACATGCCTCCCGGAGTTCATCTACATACTTTGGTTTTGTCTTCGAAGCTTCCTCTTTCATCCTACCCCAAACATGCTCAATGATGCTTATGTCTGGTGATTGGTCTGGCCAGTCCTTGAGCACCTTGATCATTTTTGCCTGGAGGAACTTTATTGTAAAGATGGATGTATGAGATGGAGCACCATCCTGCTGCAGAATTTGACCCCTTTTATGATTTGGAATATAAGAGGTAGCTAATACTTCTTGATATTTAAGGCTATTGATATTGCCTTCCTCCTTGCAAATGAATCGCACACCCCCATTCTGAATGTAACCTCAGACCACAATCTTTCCACCACCAAATTTAACTAGGAGGTCTCCTGCAGTATTTGCAGTGGCTGTGGTGCAATTCTACTGCAGATTCATAAGAGAAATCCACCTTCTGCCAGTTTTCCAGAGTCCATCTGTGTAGCGGGCTGTGGGACTTTGCAAATGCCACACGTTTTTTTATTTGCCTTTTGTTTAGTGGTGGCTTTTGGGTACTAACTTGACCATGGAGGCCATTTCGAGACAGAATCCTACAACCTGTTCTAGTTGAAACAGGGACTTGAGGTGACCAGGCCTGTTGGAGCTCTGCTGCAGTGGAAGAGGGGTTTGCTTTGGATTTTCTAACCAACAAACTTTCCTCCTGATCAGTTGTCTTGCAGGCTCTGCCGGACCTGGGCTTGTCAAACACATCTCCAGTCTCTTCAAATCTTTTTTTAATTCTTTGTACCTGACACTGAGACACATTAAAGGTGCCATCCACCTCTGCAGTGGATCTGGTCTTCAGCCTATTGATAATCCAGGCTTTGGTCGCAGGATGGAATTTTGGCATGTTTTCAGAGCTCAAGTTGCAGTTCAAGTGAAGGTCTGGGGTGCTGGGTTTCTTTTTATACACGCACACCAATTAACTGATCATTTACGAAGCACAGATGAGGATATTGACTAGGATTGGGTGCATTATATGACCAGGTGACAAAACTTTTGTCTTGCCAAAATCTGACCATTCTGTGTCCATTAAGTGATCAATATTTCTGCATTGATGCCAATTTATATTCTTATCCTAAACCACATTTCGGAGTTTTTCAGCTTTCAAAAGAATAATTTATACAACCAATGGATGAATTTAACGTCAGGTTATAAGCTTTTATTTACATAACATGGATAAGCGACATAAAGTGTACACTTTATCTTAACTGTTATACCTAAAAAACGCTTAAAAACTAGAATCAATCATAGAGACGTAATACAAAAAATCAAATTCATAATAAACACAGCTTTATTCAGGACATCAATCAAAAAATACCCTACAAAAATGAGACTAGACATGATGAAAACATAAAAAATAATTAGAAACAAGAGGAGCAGGGCATTACATACAAAACAAACAAGATCTGTAGAAGAATAAGGAGACTATTATAGCCAAAAATATATCTGTGAAGTTAACAGAGTTGGCTTATACCGCCATATAGTGCCACCAATTACTTTGCAGCAGATATCTCTGCACGGTGGACCCCAGGCTGCGAACGCACCTTGTTGTTTCCTTCCTATACTCGGTGTGTTCTGCTATCCCTGAGAGTATACTAGCGCCCGTGTCTGGCTAAGTAATGGCAGACAAACAGCGTTTGCAGGGGTACATGCAGCAGCTGGAGGGCAGGTTGGGGACTCTCGAGCGTGCAACCTCAGCTGGGGATGTAACCGCAATAGCTGTTCAGGCTGCTAGCATGGCTGCAGCAACTTTGTCCACTGCCACCTCTGTTCTGACTTTATCTCATCTCCTGCTGCCAGAGAAATACTCTGGTGACAGTAAAATCTGTAGGGGTTTCGTGAGCCAGTGCGGTATACATCTCGAGCTTCTGGCTGCACGTTTTCCTACAGAGTGGGCTAGGGTGGGAATTATAATCTCTCCTGTCGGACAGGGCGTTAGAGTGGGCTACGCTGCTGTGGGAGTGTGACGATCATGTGGTGCAGAGTGCTTCTCGGTTCTTGAGCACTCTGAAGCAGGTTTTTTTAGGACCTCAAGTCACCCATGATACAGCGCTCCAACTGCTGGCATTGACTCAGGGGTTGTCCATGGTCAGCCATTTTGCCGTCTGTTTCTGGACTCTAGCCTCTGAGCTGGAGTGGCCGGATAAAGCTCTCATCCTGGTATTTTGGAGGGGGCTGGCTGGCCATGTGATGGACACTTTGGCCACTAGGGAGATTCCCGCCACACTGTA
This sequence comes from Ranitomeya imitator, assembly GCF_032444005.1. NCBI lineage: Eukaryota > Metazoa > Chordata > Amphibia > Anura > Dendrobatidae > Ranitomeya > Ranitomeya imitator. Next base: position 131,855,347 of record NC_091289.1, on the reverse strand, counting down.
GGAGCTCATACCTATATCAACTCGCATCGACCTTCGTTTTCACAAGCGAAGGTTGGAGCGAGCCCAATGTAGGCAGAGGTTTCGTCTGGCTCCCACCTTCGTCAAACCTCTGGAATCTCCAGTCCAGGCGTCCGAGTCACATGAGACCATAGAGGTGTCACTTAATGTCTGTCATATTTGCCGGCCGTCAGGACATCTTGCCTCCAGGTGTTCTCAGTGGTCGGGGGAATGTCGGCGTCTAGTGGTAGTTGGACGTGGTACACTGGACACAGAGACATTTTCCTCTAAATTGTCCTTCAAGCGGACAATTACCATAGGCCCATCCACTCTTATGGTAGAGCTTTGCATGGACTTCGGGGTGGCAAGGCAACTTTATGTCATCTGCTTTCGCCCAGCATCACGCAATACCCCTGGTGATGCTCGCCAAACCTGTGACCGTTTGAGTGGTAAATGGGTCGACACTACCCTCACACAGATTACACACCAAACCATTCCATTCACTCTCTCTATGTCTCCATCTCATCAGGAGATTATTTCCCTACTTGTCATTCCCGAGGGAATTGATGAGGTCATGTTGGGGATACCATGCTTATGCTACCACTCTCCTCATATAGAGTGGTCCTCAGGGAGAATTCTGGGATGGAGTAAATCTTGTGAGGGTAGATGTCAGAGGGAGTGCATTCAGGTTGCTTCAACTGAGGTACCCACAGATCTTTCCTCTCTTCCCAAGCACTATTGGTCCTATGCGGACTTGTTCTCCAAAAGGGCTGCAGAGACCCTTTCGCCTCATCGCCCCTATGACTGTCCTATTGACCTCTTGCCTGCTGCTGAGCCTCCCTGGGGTCGAGTCTATCCGTTATCTCTTCCGGAGATGGAGGCAATGTCCCAGTATATCCAAGATAATCTGGCAAGAGCATTCATTAGGAAGTCAGTGTCACCTGCAGGGGTTGGGTTCTTCCTCAAACAGAAGAAGAGTGGAGAACTGTGTCCATGCATAGACTACAGGGGTCTTACCTCCATCACCATTAAGAATAAGTACCCACTACCCCTGATGTCTGAGCTTTTTTGATAGGCTACGGGGAGCAAGGGTATTCACTAAATTAGATCTGTGGGGTGCTTACAACCTGCTTCGCATCTGTGAGGGGGGGTAAATGGAAAACGGCTTTTTTTAACACCAGGGATTGACACTATGAATATCTGGTGATGCCCTTCTGGCTTTGTAATGCCCCAGCCGTTTTCCAAGACTTTGTAAACGACATCTTCTGGGATATGCTCTCAACCTCGGTTGTAGTTTATCTGAATGATATTCTCATCTACTCTCCAGATATTGACTCCCACCGGAGATATGTTTGCAAGGTCTTCGACCTCCTACTGACTAACTCCCTATATGCCAAGTTGGAGAAGTGTATGTTTGAGAAGGAGTCCTTACCTTTCCTTGGCTATATCATTTCTGCCCAGGCATTGGCTATGGATCCTGCCAAGCTACAGGCTGTGATGGACTGGCAGGAACCCCATTCTCTTAAAGCGGTGCAGTGCTTTATGGGGTTCATTAAATACTATTGCCAGTTCATTCCACATTTCTTAACTTTGGTAGCTCCCTTGGTTGCTCTCACCAAGAAGGGAGCAAATCCAAAGTTGTGGTCGGAGGAGGTCTCCAAGGCCTTTCTCTCGATTAAGTCACACTTCGCTAGCACTCCCATCCTACATCACCCCAATGTAGATAAGCCATTTATAATGGAGGTGGATGCCTTATCCGTTGGTGCTGGAGCAGTCCTTTTCCAAAAGGATGCTCAAGGTTGAAAGCATCCTTGCTTCTTCTTTTCCAAGACCTTCTCACCAGCAGAGAGGAATTATTCCATCGGGGACAGGGAGTTGCTAGCCATGAAGTTGGCTTTCTCAGAGTGGAGACACCTCCTGGAGGGAGCTCATTTTCCCTTCCAAGTGTTCACAGACCACAAGAACTTGGTGTATTTACAGACAGCCCAGCGGCTAAATTCTCGCCAGGCTAGATGGTCCCTGCTCTTCTCCCAGTTCCATTTCACCTTCCATTTTCTTTCCAGGGAGAAAACATTCCTTCGGACCCTCTCTCTTGCTCTGTAGTGTCAACAGAGGAAGATGAGGAGGAGCCTCAGCTTATTGTCCCTTCAGAGAGCCTGAGAACTGTGGCTCCAGTTTTGCTAGAGTCTGTGCCCCCAGGCAAGACTTACGTTCCATCTAATTTGCGACCGGAGATTCTCTCTTGGGGTCACTCATCCAGGGTGGGTGGACATTTTGGGACCAAAAGGACATCTGAGCTCTTGGCGAGGACGTACTGGTGGCCACATATGGCCCGTGACATCGGGGACTATAGTCGGGCGTGTGTCTCCTGCGCTAAGAAATGGTCTCCTCGGCAACGGCCCGCTGGGCTACTTTACCCTTTGCCATTGGCAGACAGGCCCTGGGAGATGGTCGGGATGGACTTCGTGGTAGGCTTACCCAAGTCTTGTAGCTGTATAGTTATGTGGGTAGTCACCGACCATTTTTCTAAGATGGTGCACTTGGTTCCACTTCCACGGTTACCTTCTGCACGGGCTTTAGCAATGTTCTTCATCAAACATGTTTTCCATCTACATGGCATGCTTGACAAAATTGTCAGTGACCAGGTTCCTCAGTTTACGTCTTGGTTTTGGATAGAGCTCTTTCGTTTACTCAGCTTTGAGCTGAATCTCTCGTCTGCATACCATCCCGAGACGAATGGGTTGGTAGAGAGGGCCAACCAGATTCTGGTCACATACTTGTGACATTTTGTCTCCGCCAGACAGGATGACTGTGCATCTTTGCTACCTTGGGCGGAATTTGCCTTGAACAACACCGTAGCTGACTCTACCGGGCAGACTCCATTTCTCCTTAATTACGGCCAGCATCCACACGTCCCTGTGCCCATGCCCGTGTCATCCACCGATTCTAGGGTGGCAGACTGTGCGGTGGAGGCACGTGACATTTGGGACCCTGCATAGGATGTCATCCGGGCCTCCAAGGAGAGAATGAGGGTTTCTGCTGATGCACACCGGCGCCCTGCTCCGACCTTTGCTCCTGGCATCTTAGTGTGGCTCTCCGCCCGTAACATCAGGCTGCGAGTTGAGTCCACTAAGTTAGCGCCTTGATACATTGGTCCTTTCAAGGTTCTGGAACAGGTCAACCCTGTGGTCTACCGTTTGGCTATTCCTCCGCGCCTTGGTATCATCGACACCTTTTACGTTTCTCTTTTAAAGCCGTCTATTTGTCCTGGTTTTCCGAGTCATCTGCCGGGACATCGGGTTCATCCATGGATGAGTTTGAGGTGAATGCTGTCATGGGGTGCAAGGTAGTACGTGGCAAGAAATATTATCTGGTGGACTGGAAGGGTCATGGCCCAGACGACAGAGCCTGAGAGCCTGTGGAGCACATTCGGGCTCTGCTGCTCGTTGCAGCCTTTGAGCGTAGCGAGGCCCTAGGAGGGGGGGCCCTAGGAGGGGGGTAATGTTAGGAGTCGGGTTCCCATCTCTGCACAGGGGGAATCTCGAGCCATGTCTGCTGCGGTCTCCCATTCTACATCAGCCACAGTGGAGCCTGCTTAGCAGAGATGTCAGTCCCAGCATCTCACTCAGTCTGATACTGTGCAAAGGGTTACTGCTGCCTTTCCAGGCTCTGCTGTTGTAGCCTGCACTGGTCAGCGGCGAGCAGGCTTTTCTGGGACTACGTCCTGATTTGCACACACTGAGCATGCCCACGGGAGGACCTCTCATTGGAGGTCGGGGGTCACACGTTCAGGCCCTGTAGCAGCTCCCATTGGACCACTAGGAAGGTCCTTGTCTGCTGCAGCTATAAAAGGTTTGCATGGCCGCTGTTATGATTAGGTAATTCAGTACCACAATGGACATAGAAGTCAGAGCACATACAGTGACCTGACAATAACCCAAAAACATAGAACGAGCTCTGAGACGTGGGAACTCTGCTGACCGCAATCCCTAATCCTCTCCAACCACACTAGAAGCAGCCGTGGATTGCGCCTAACGCTCCCTATGCAACTCGGCACAGCCTGAGAAACTAGCTAGCCTGAAGATAGAAAATAAGCCTACCTTGCCTCAGAGAAATACCCCAAAGGAAAAGGCAGCCCCCACATATAATGACTGTGAGTTAAGATGAAAAGACAAACGTAGAGATTAAATAGATTTAGCAAAGTGAGGCCCGACTTTCTGAACAGAGCGAGGATAGGAAAGGTAACTTTGTGGTCAACACAAAACCCTACAAATAACCACGCAAAGGGGGCAAAAAGACCCTCCGTACCGACTAACGGCACAGAGGTACACCCTCTGCGTCCCAGAGCTTCCAGCAAGCAAGAAAAACCAAACAAGCAAGCTGGACAGAAAAAAACAGCAAACAAAAATAACAAAAGCGGAACTTAGCTATGCAGAGCAGCAGGCCACAGGAATGATCCAGGAGGAAGCAAGTCCAATACTAGAACATTGACTGGAGACCAGGATCAAAGCACTAGGTGGAGTTAAATAGAGCAGCACCTAACGACTTGACCACATCACCTGAGGAAGGAAACTCAGAAGCCGCAGTACCACTCTCCTCCACCAACGGAAGCTCATAGAAAGAATCAGCCATAGTACCACTTGTGACCACAGGGGGAAGCTCTGCCACAGAATTCACAACAGTACCCCCCCTTGAGGAGGGGTCACCGAACCCTCACCAGAGCCCCCAGGACGACCAGGATGAGCCATATGAAAGGTACGAACAAGATCGGGAGCATGGACATCAGAGGCAAAGACCCAGGAATTATCTTCCTGAGCATAACCCTTCCACTTAACCAGATACTGGAGTTTCCGTCTTGAAACACGAGAATCCAAAATCTTCTCCACAATATACTCCAACTCCCCCTCCACCAAAACCGGGGCAGGAGGATCAACAGATGGAACCATAGGTGCCACGTATCTCCGCAACAATGACCTATGGAATACGTTATGGATGGAAAAAGAATCAGGAAGGGTCAAACGAAAAGACACAGGATTAAGAACCTCAGAAATCCTATACGGTCCAATGAAACGAGGTTTAAACTTCGGAGAGGAAACATTCATAGGAATATGACGAGAAGACAACCAAACCAAATCCCCAACACGAAGTCGGGGACCCACACAGCGTCTGCGATTAGCGAAACGTTGAGCCTTCTCCTGGGACAAGGTCAAATTGTCCACTACATGGGTCCAAATCTGCTGCAACCTGTCCACCACAGTATCCACACCAGGACAGTCCGAAGACTCAACCTGCCCTGAAGAGAAACGAGGATGGAACCCAGAGTTGCAGAAAAACGGCGAAACCAAGGTAGCCGAGCTGGCTCGATTATTAAGAGCGAACTCAGCCAAAGGCAAAAAGGACACCCAGTCATCCTGATCAGCAGAAACAAAGCATCTCAGATATGTTTCCAAGGTCTGATTGGTTCGTTCGGTCTGGCCATTAGTCTGAGGATGGAAAGCCGAGGAAAAAGACAAGTCAATGCCCATCCTTGCACAAAAGGCTCGCCAAAACCTCGAAACAAACTGGGAACCTCTTTCAGAAACGATATTCTCTGGAATGCCATGTAAACGAACCACATGCTGGAAGAACAATGGCACCAAATCAGAGGAGGAAGGTAATTTAGACAAGGGTACCAAGTGGACCATCTTAGAGAAGCGATCACAAACCACCCAAATGACTGACATCTTTTGAGAGATGGGAAGATCTGAAATAAAATCCATAGAGATATGTGTCCAAGGCCTCTTCGGGACCGGCAAGGGCAAAAGCAACCCACTGGCATGAGAACAGCAGGGCTTAGCAAGAGCACAAATCCCACAGGACTGCACAAAAGAACGCACATCCCGCGACAGAGATGGCCACCAAAAGGATCTAGCCACTAACTCTCTGGTACCAAAGATTCCAGGATGACCAGCCAACACCGAACAATGAACCTCAGAGATAACTTTATTCGTCCACCTATCAGGGACAAACAGTTTCTCCGCTGGGCAACGATCAGGTTTATTAGCCTGAAATTTTTGCAGCACCCGCCGCAAATCAGGGGAGATAGCAGACACAATTACTCCCTCTTTGAGAATACCCGCCGGCTCAGATAAACCCGGAGAGTCGGGCACAAAACTCCTAGACAAGGCATCTGCCTTCACATTTTTAGAGCCCGGAAGGTACGAAACCACAAAGTCAAAACGGGCAAAAAACAGCGACCAACGAGCCTGTCTAGGATTCAACCGCTTGGCAGACTCGAGATAAGTCAAGTTCTTATGATCAGTCAAGACCACCACGCGATGCTTAGCTCCTTCAAGCCAATGACGCCACTCCTCGAATGCCCACTTCATGGCCAGCAACTCTCGATTGCCAACATCATAATCTCGCTCAGCAGGCGAAAACTTCCTGGAAAAGAAGGCGCATGGTTTCATCACCGAGCAATCAGAACTTCTCTGCGACAAAACAGCCCCTGCTCCAATCTCAGAAGCATCAACCTCGACCTGGAATGGAAGCGAAACATCTGGTTGACACAACACAGGGGCAGAAGTAAAACGACGCTTCAACTCTTGGAAAGCTTCCACAGCAGCAGAAGACCAATTGACCACATCAGCACCCTTCTTGGTCAAATCGGTCAATGGTTTAGCAATACTAGAAAAATTGCAGATGAAGCGACGATAAAAATTAGCAAAGCCCAGGAACTTTTGCAGACTTTTCAGAGATGTCGGCTGAGTCCAATCATGGATGGCTTGGACCTTAACAGGGTCCATCTCGATAGTAGAAGGGGAAAAAATTAACCCCAAAAATGAAACCTTCTGAACACCAAAGAGACACTTTGATCCCTTCACAAACAAAGAATTAGCACGCAGGACCTGAAACACCGTTCTGACCTGCTTCACATGCGACTCCCAATCATCCGAGAAGACCAAAATATCATCCAAGTATACAATCAGGAATTTATCCAGGTGCTCTCGGAAGATGTCATGCATAAAGGACTGAAACACTGATGGAGCATTGGCAAGTCCGAATGGCATTACTAGGTACTCAAAATGGCCCTCGGGCGTATTAAATGCAGTTTTCCATTCATCGCCTCGCTTAATACGCACTAGATTATACGCACCACGAAGATCTATCTTGGTGAACCAACTAGCCCTCTTAATCCGAGCAAACAAATCAGATAACAGCGGCAAGGGGTACTGAAATTTAACCGTGATCTTATTTAGAAGGCGGTAATCTATACAAGGTCTCAGCGAACCATCCTTCTTGGCCACAAAAAAGAACCCCGCTCCTAATGGCGACGATGACGGGCGAATATGCCCCTTCTCCAAGGACTCCTTCGCGTAACTCCGCATAGCGGCGTGCTCAGGCACAGATAAATTAAACAGTCGACCTTTTGGGAATTTACTACCAGGAATCAAATCGATAGCACAATCACAATCCCTATGCGGAGGTAGGGTATCGGACTTGGGCTCATCAAATACATCCCGGTAATCAGACAAGAACTCTGGGACCTCAGAAGGGGTAGATGACGAAATAGACAGAAATGGGACATCACCATGTACCCCCTGACAACCCCAGCTGGACACAGACATGGATTTCCAATCTAATACTGGATTATGGACTTGTAGCCATGGCAACCCCAACACGACCACATCATGCAGATTATGCAACACCAGAAAGCGAATAACCTCCTGATGTGCAGGAGCCATGCACATGGTCTCTTTTAAGGTGCATTGTCATATATGATAAATTGTAATTTTGGTTTTCTTACTTTTTGTGCAATTTTTTGTATACAATAATTTTCAGTGCTGTAGGGCTTCTTACGAACAGATTTTTATATCATGTACTGATGATTACAATGTGATTATATATATATATATTTTTTTTTTCTGCCCCCGTCTTCTTGGTATTGTGCCTTCTCTTTGGTTTTCCTTCCCCTCTACCATTTGGTTTATTTATATTTATATTTATTTCTAATAAATCTATTTAATTTATTTGGACATTTGTTCGTTTTTTTTTGTTCTCTTTCTTTTGTATACATGGTCAGCTGGGTCCAGTACTGAGGCTTATTCTTGGCCAAAGGCGTAGCATCAATTCCTCTCAATGGAATAGGACACTGCAAGGGCTCCAAGAAAAACCCACAACGCCTAGCATACTCCAAGTCCATCAAATTCAGGGCAGCGCCTGAATCCACAAATGCCATAACAGAATAAGATGACAAAGAGCAGATCAAGGTAACGGACAAAAGAAATTTTGACTGTACCGTACCAATGGTGGCAGACCTAGCGAACCGCTTAGTGCACTTAGGACAATCAGAGATAGCATGAGTGGAATCACCACAGTAGAAACACAGCCCATTCTGACGTCTGTGTTCTTGCCGTTCTACTCTGGTCAAAGTCCTATCGCACTGCATAGGCTCAGGTTTATGCTCAGATAATACCGCCAAATGGTGCACAGATTTACGCTCACGCAAGCGTCGACCGATCTGAATGGCCAAAGACATAGACTCATTCAGACCAGCAGGCATAGGAAATCCCACCATGACATCCTTTAGTGCTTCAGAGAGACCCTTTCTGAAAATAGCTGCGAGCGCACCTTCATTCCATTGAGTGAGTACGGACCACTTTCTAAATTTCTGACAATATACCTCTATCTCATCCTGACCCTGACACAGAGCCAGCAAATTTTTCTCTGCCTGATCCACTGAATTAGGTTCATCGTACAGCAATCCGAGCGCCAGGAAAAATGCATCAATATTACTTAATGCAGGATCTCCTGGCGCAAGAGAAAATGCCCAGTCCTGAGGGTCGCCACGTAAAAAAGAAATAATGATCCTAACTTGTTGAACTGGGTCACCAGAGGAGCGAGGTTTCAAAGCCAGAAATAGTTTACAATTATTTTTGAAACTCAGAAATGTAGTTCTATCTCCAATAAACAAATCAGGAATAGGAATTCTTGGTTCTAACATAGAATTCTGAACCACAAAGTCTTGAATATTTTGTACTCTTGCCGTGAGCTGATCCACACATGAAGACAGACCTTTAATGTCCATCGCTACACCTGTGTCCTGAACCACCCAAATGTCTAGGGGAAAAAAAAGGCAAAACACAGTGCATAGAAAAAAAAATGGTCTCAGAACTTCTTTTTTCCCTCTATTGAGAATCATTAGTACTTTGGGCCTCCAGTACTGTTATAATTAGGTAATTCAGTACCACAATGGACATAGAAGTCAGAGCACATACAGTGACCTGACAATAACCCAAAAACATAGAACGAGCTCTGAGACGTGGGAACTCTGCTGACCGCAATCCCTAATCCTCTCCAACCACACTAGAAGCAGCCGTGGATTGCGCCTAACGCTCCCTATGCAACTCGGCACAGCCTGAGAAACTAGCTAGCCTGAAGATAGAAAATAAGCCTACCTTGCCTCAGAGAAATACCCCAAAGGAAAAGGCAGCCCCCACATATAATGACTGTGAGTTAAGATGAAAAGACAAACGTAGAGATGAAATAGATTTAGCAAAGTGAGGCCCGACTTTCTGAACAGAGCGAGGATAGGAAAGGTAACTTTGCGGTCAACACAAAACCCTACAAATAACCACGCAAAGGGGGCAAAAAGACCCTCCGTACCGACTAACGGCACGGAGGTACACCCTCTGCGTCCCAGAGCTTCCAGCAAGCAAGAAAATCCAAACAAGCAAGCTGGACAGAAAAAAACAGCAAACAAAAATAACAAAAGCGGAACTTAGCTATGCAGAGCAGCAGGCCACAGGAACGATCCAGGAGGAAGCAAGTCCAATACTAGAACATTGACTGGAGGCCAGGATCAAAGCACTAGGTGGAGTTAAATAGAGAAGCACCTAACGACTTGACCACATCACCTGAGGAAGGAAACTCAGAAGCCGCAGTACCACTCTCCTCCACCAACGGAAGCTCATAGAGAGAATCAGCCAAAGTACCACTTGTGACCACACGGGGAAGCTCTGCCACAGAATTCACAACAGGCCGCACGGCCATGCGCTAGTATCAACCTATGTTATGAGCTTTGCTACTTGGTGGTCATGTCTGCATGTGGTCAGGTTTGGCTGAAATAAACCCCTAGAATACTGGCACCTCCGGTGAGGAGTTTTGCTGACTGCATGACCACTCTTTGCTTTGCTCAGTTAGGTAGCTGTGATCCTCTGTGAGGTTAACAGGGCACAGCGTTTTCATATTTTGCGATTCTGTGAAGTTAACAGAGTTCACTTATACCACCATATAGTGCCACCAATTACTTTGCAGCAGATATCTCTGCACGGTGGACCCTGGGCTGCGAACGCACCTTGTTGTTTCCTTCCTATACTCGGTGCGTTCCGCTAGCTCTAACACACATATATATATATATATATATATATATATATATATATATATATATATGTACACATATATATATATTTATAAACATACATATATAAAAATAAAAGATAATAAAAAACAAGTGAAAAAAGAAAAAATATATACAAAGATAGGAAAAATAAAAAAAACATTAACCACGGTACACCAAAAATATTAGTCCATAATGTTCGAATTCAGATTCCATGTTGTAGTTCCATGTAATTTTCATAAGGCATCCACCACTTGCACATCAGTTGACCATTATAATTCTAAATATAATATCAATAAAACAAAGATAATTTAGAAAAGCCACAGCCCAAAATGCAGAACCCTTCAAATAAAAAATTAAATTAAAACACGTCCAATAGACAAATATAAAGGAAACAGATAATACATATTAAGATTAATACACGCAGCATAACATAATAAATACATATATATATATATAATATATAAAATAATCTTATATATGTAAAGAGATAGACTGCTACCAAAGGATCACCACATCCAAACAATGAATACTACTCATAGGAAGCTGGAAAAACCCATTGATCATTTAAGCCAAATGGCTTCATTGTTCTGAGTGTGGTAATCCTGTGACATTCTTTTTGGGCTAGCTTATTCATTAGATGGCCGCCACGGGTACCAAGATGGACTACATCAATAGCTCTGACTTGGAGATCAATGGTTCCAGATGGATGGAATTCTCGATAATGGTAAGGTAGCGTCTTCAATTTGGCAATTTCCTCTTTATGTGCATCATCAGGGCCAATCAATCTAGCCACTCGTATATATCTAGCATGTTCCAAGATGCGGACACGTAATTGCCTGGACGTTAGGCCTATATAAATAAGTCTGCATGGACAGGGGAGATCATAAACTATAGATGTCGTTTTACAATTTATAGCATGAACAATTTTGAAAGTACAAGAATTTGAAGAATTCGTAAAAGTATCGGATTTTACCATATATTTGCAAGCACTGCAATCACCACAAGAGCATGAGCCCCAGGTAGGACCTCTAGAATTAAAAATAAAATTTGATCTAATGGGGACATAATAGCTGTGTGTTATTGTCTCACCTATCGTCTTGCTTCTCCTTGCTAGAATTCGTGGTTTGTCTTCAATGAATTTAGAAAGTTCAGGGTCTTGTTTCAATATAGGCCAAAACCGGTTCATAATATTGGTCTTGTCTCTCCATCTGCTATGATAGTGGCTGATAATACACAAATGTGACAATTCTTTTCTTGTTGTCTTTTTATAAAGAAAACTATTGTGGTCCATGCTTTTGGCCTTCTGGTAACCTTTTTCAATATCCAAAGCATTGTAGTGACGGTGTAAAAAACGCGAAGTTTGAATTTCAAATTCCTCATTCGAGGCAGAGATTCTCTTGGCTCTGATAAATTTCCCTTTAGGGATTTCTTTAATAGTATGTCTGGGATGTGCAGATTTAGCATGTAGTACAGAATTTGTAGTCGTTTCTTTGCAATGAGATGGTACTTTGAATATTTCCAAGCTGGTCAACTGAAAGCTGGAGATCAAGGAAATTGATTTTATCCTTCGTCACTTTAAAAGTAAGCTTGACATTCCAGTCATTAGCATTAAGTTGTATCAAAAATACATCCAGCTCAGCTCTGCTTCCCTGCCAAATAAAAAAGGCATTGTTAATAAAATGAATCAAGCTTAAAACAGACGGGCCTTGTATATTAGATAGATAGGGTAACATATGTTCACGCTCCCATTGGCCCATAAATAAGTTTGCGTATGAGGGCGCAAAGCATGCCCCCATTGCCACTCCCCATTGTTGCAAGTAAAAGCGATCCTTAAAGGTAAAATAGTTATGGGTCAAAGCATATTCCAATAATTCCAAAAGATGTAGCAAAAGCTCCCAATCAGTGCCCTTATTCATAAGATAAATGCAGCTGCCGCAATGCCCCTATTATGAGCAATGCAGGTGTATAATGATTCAACATCTCCAGATATGAGCAACATATCAGACTCAAATGGTATATCTTGTAGTCTCTGTAACACATCCCCAGAATCTTTGATATATAATGGTAATTCCACTATACATGGTTTATGATAATAATCCAAAAAGCGAGAAACCATCTCACTCAATCCTCCGCACCAGGAAACAATTGGTCTTCTGGGTGGGTTTATAAGATTCTTATGAACATTAGGTAAAAAATATATTGTCAGTACAATTTGAAAAGTAACCTGTAATCCTTCCCATACAGTTTTTGCGATACAACCCTTTTCCAAGGCTGTATCAAGGATATGAAACAGCTGCACCTGGAAGGTGGATGTAGGGTCTGACGTCAATTTATGATAACAAGTATCATTAGGGTTGAGCGACCTTTACTTTTATAGGATCGGGTCGGGTTTCACGAAACCCGACTTTTGAAAAAGTCGGGTCGAGTGAAATCGGCCGATCCTATAAAAAAGTCGGGGTCGGGGTCGGACGAAACCCGAAACCCAATGCAGTGCATTGGGTTTCCATGGTTCCCAGGGTCTGAAGGAGCGGAAACTCTCCTTCAGGCCCTGCGATCCATATTTTAGTGTAAAATAAAGAATTAAAATAAAAAATATCGCAATACTTACCCTCTGACGCAGCCTGGTACTAACCGGGAACCTTCCTTCCTTAGAATCAGCCTTCCAGGACCTTGCGGTGACGTCGCGGTGACGTCGCGGCTTGTGATTGGCCGCGCGGCCGCCCATGTGACCGCTCGCGCGGCCAATCACAAGCCGCGACGTCACCCGCGACGTCACCGAAGGTCCTGGAAGGGCTGATTCTTAGGAAGGAAGGCTGCCGGAAAGAAGCAGGGCGCGTCCGAGGGTGAGTATATACCTAATATGAATATACTTTTAATTCTTTATTTTACACTTAAATCTGAATTCCGATACCAATTCCCGATATAAACATATCGGGAATCGGTATCGGAATTCCGATTCAAGATTCAAAAGATCGCCGACTTCATGGCCGACCCCACACAGGGGTCGGGTCGGGTTTCATGAAACCCGACCTTGCCAAAAGTCGGCGACTTTTGAAAAATTTCGACCCGTTTCGCTCAACCCTAAGTATCATCATTAAGTAGTGTTGAGCGATACCATCCGATATTTGAAAGTATCGGTATCGGATGGTATCGGCCGATATCCAAAAAATATCGGATATCGCCGATACCGATATCCGATACCAATACAAGTCAATGGGACACAAATATCGGAAGGTATCCGTAATGGTTCCCAGGGTCTGAAGGAGAGGAAACTCTCCTTCAGGCCCTGGGATCCATATTAATGTGTAAAATAAAGAATACAAATAAAAAATATTGATATACTTACCCTCGGACGGGCCCTGGTTGTTACCGCTGCAATCGCCATGCTTTTCTTCCTAAGAATGAGTGCTTTAATGACCTTCCATGATGTCGCGGCTTGTGATTGGTCGCTGAGCGGTCATGTGACCGCTCACGCGACCAATCACAAGTCGCGACATCATCGAAGGTCCTTAATGCGCTCATTCTTAGGAATGAGCGCGTTAATAACCTTCGATGACGTCGCGGCTTGTGATTGGTCGCGTGAGCGGTCACATGACCGCTCAGCGACCAATCACAAGCTGCGACGTCATCGAAGGTACTTAACAAGCTCATTCATAGGAAGGAAAACATGGCGATTGCAGCGGTGACAACCAGGGCCCGTCCAAGGGTAAGTATATCAATATTTTTTATTTTTATTCTTTATTTTACACATTAATCTAAATCCCGATACCGATTCCCGATATCACAAAAATATCGGAACTCGGTATCGGAATTCTGATACCGCAAATATCGGCCGATACCCGATACTTGCGGTATCAGAATGCTCAACACTATCATTAAGTTGTTTAAATGCCTCTTGCTCATTTTGTTGTATTGGCCAGACCACCACATTACCACGGCAGGTTTGAATACAACTTGTCTCATACAATTCTTGCAACGCCTGGCATTGTACTTGTGTAAGATTGTCAAAAGGCCTTTTAATTTGTAGTTGATAAAGTTCATTGCATACCATCCTAACAAAAATCTCCACTGAAGAGTTCAAAGTTCTTGGGGGGATGGCTTTGGACTTCTTTTTAATAAAATCAGGAAACTTACTCTGCTCTGAGTCTTGTTGCTCAGGAAGAAGGCCCTCTAATACCTGGAGCGCTTCCAATTCTGCCTCTGTTGAAAAAGATGTATCATTGTAGTTTTTATTATGGATTTTTTTTTAAATTAACTAATGGGCAAAAAGAAAAATATCTTTAATAGCCACAAAGGTGTCAAAATTAGATGCAGGACAAAATGTTAAGCTTAAAGACAAAACAGATTGTTGAGCTGGTGTAAGGTCAATATTAGATAAGTTTATTACCTTGAAATCATCATTTTGTTTGAAGTCCTGATATTTATTGTTTTTTCATCCATTTGCCATCTTTTGAGTATTGTAGCATCTGAGGTCAGTTGATGACTCCCTAGCACCAGTGCCAACAGACATTTGCGATGAGCTACTTGAGACAGAATTAACAGAGCCTGATCGAGAGCGATTCCATTGTATTTTCTATCTATATACCCTATTGGTCTCATAATCCATCTGATCACGCTGAAATGTATGCGTCTTAGTCATTTTAAGATCCTCTTCCCAATTGGTATAACTTTAGTTCAGATCTTCCTCAAAGGCAGTCAGTTCAGTAATAGATCATTTGTCCTTAAGTTTGTCCTGTACAGAACGTATCTGACCCTCTAATGTCTCAAGTTTTTTCTGATCAAGGGAAATCAACAACTTCAAAAATGTCTTAGAGCATCTATTGCATGCCTCTTCCCATTTCTGTGCAATTGCCACATCTTCACTAGGGAAAGAGGGGAATACTTGGACCCGTAATGTCATTGTCACCCAAAAGGTTGAAGTGGTGATGTAGTGATATTTGCAACTTCACCATCACCAACAAAAGCATTTGTTAGTAATATGGCATATAAATTGTGATGCATACACTGTATCTTAACTGACTTGATTGCATTGTAATGTTTTATTTGTAAAACATCTGATTCAGTGTAGTCCCAAATCTCTATAAATAATACAAATAGTGACATTATTATTTTATTAATGTATAAAAGAAAGTTGGGAGCCACAACATAGCCTCCATCTACTTTCTCCACCCCTTAGCTCATATATAAATAATAACATCTGTTGAGAACTCATCTTTTGCATATATTTGCATAACTACATGCTTTTTATCCTTAGCGTAGATTGAGTAAGGAACCCCTCTTGGCCTTGCGCTGCTCACCCAAAGATGCAAATAAATGTACATTCGTGGAAATGCAGGTGCATTAATAATGTGAAAGGCGCCATGCCACCGAGAGAGATAAATAATTTACCCTTTTGAGAAAGACCTTTGATGCTCTGTACAAGTTAATATGTACTGAACGTTAGTATTTAAAATAAATTGAAATATAATGCCATGTTTAATGACCAAATTGTTTTGGAAAATGAATGTCTCCCAGAGCACACTGCAGATGAGATAACATTCCTGGGAATTGCATTAAAATGTTGGCTCAGACTGGTGACATTACAATGAACTGTCAGTATATTGCTATATATGCAGAAACTACAAATAGCTAAGTTAAAATGAAAAATACATTGAGAGCAGGTGCTACTCCTTAAGAATTTCTGATATATGTCCAACCTGTGCTGTGAGTATTGGAAGCTCTGTATTATCTGTAAGCTGAGAATTATGGTCATAGATGAGTATCCAGAGAGCTATTAAAGTCAGTGCAATAAAAGTAGAAATACAACGTGTTAACAGACGTATAACTCAATTAAGATTTTCATTAGAACACTCATATTTCTATCGTTATTTTGCCTGTACAGAATTTATTGTTTCATTTTGGTATTAAAACATCTGTTCTATGCTTCCCATAATCATTGTAAAATTGTAAGTGCAGATTTTTTCTTAATTTGCAGTAGCCGTAAAGCCTAGAAGATTGTATTTGATCTACAAGTTAGCTACTAAGCTTACTTCACTAAATTACAGGAGTGAACTAGAATCAAGTAAACATGATAGAGTGCTTCCTCCTGGAAACAGCACCACATTTATTTAAAGTTTAGGTGTGGCATTGCAGCTCTACTCAAGTAAAGTAAAGTTTAGTCATAATACCACACACATGGATATGGATAAATGTACCGTATTTTCCGGCGTATAAGACGACTGGGCGTATAAGACAACCCCCCAACTTTTCCAGTTAAAATATAAAATCTTCTTAAAAGTCAGGGGTCTTCTTACACGCCGCATGTCGTCTTATAGGGCCGGTGACTAATGTGCCTTTTGGGGGGGGGAGTGGTCCCGATGACGAAGAGGGGGCATCACACAGGAAAGTGTGAGTGGAGTATCCCCCTTACCTCAATGTAGCTGCAGCGTGGGGTCTCTGTGCTGGGGAGCGGTGGCGGCTGCTCCTCTTTGTGCTGTGTGGGTGCTGTGCTGTGGGGCGGCGGCTCCTCTTCGTGCAGCGTCGGGGCTCTGTGCTGTGGGGCGGCGGCGGCGTATCTTAGTGCAGAGTCATTCGGGGCTCCTCCGGCATTTCCTCAAAGCCCGGAGGCCCCAGCAGCTCCATTGCTGCGATGCGGTGGCCTCCGGGAAAATGGCCGCTGGGGGCGGCGCATGCTCAGATTCAGATCTCGTCCCGATATCTCTGGAGACGAGATCTGAATCTGAGCATGCGCCGCCCCCTCTTCTTCACCCCCCCACCCACCATATACACATTGGTGTCTGCACCCGGCGTACAAGACGACACCCGGCATATAAGACGACCCCCGACTTTTAAGAAGATTTTCAGGGGTTAAAAAGTCATCTTATATGCCGGAAAATACGGTAATACTTATTTTGGAAAGAAAACAGCCATGGTTTCTTATCCTGGACAACTCCATTAAAGGCAAACTGTCACCAGAAAAAATGCTATTACCCTTCACATATGGGGTTAATTTGAAGGTTAATAGCTGTACTAACCTGCCTGGTGTCCACACTTAACCATGCATCAGTACCGACCTGGGTTCAATCACTGAGTGTAGAGAGCAGCAACTGTAGCCGCTCGCTGGCCCTAAATGACAACAACTCAGCATTAGAGACAGCTGTCAGTCTGGGCTGGGGGGTGCTGTTACAGCCGCCACTCTGTAAACTCAGAACGGTGGCGGAATCCACACTGACGCCGTCCCATGACTGAAACCAGAATGCTGCGGGGAAAATAAAGTTTATTCTCTCACCACAGCATTCGGCTCAGTGCAGTTGTTGGACAGGTTCGTAACGCTATTAGCCTACAGATTAACCCAATATCTACAGGTTAATAGTGTTTTTTTTGTCTGGTGACAGGTTCCCTTTAAGGTCTTTTTCTTTATTCCTAAGGTTCTGTGGACACAGAATTTTTTTTCGAGATATTCAAAAAACAGCAAGTTTTCAAATGAAAGCTTTATCAAGAAATGATTTTTTTTAAGTCGGTTGGGGTCTTTGGAGAAGTCCCATTAAAAACAAAGTTGAACTATCTGGTAAAATTTCATCCACTTTATTAGTAATCCATTTAACATATCATGGCAGGGTGGCATAACTTTCTTGAAGCCTTACAATTAAGATCAATTAGTTGAAACGTGTCAACGAGGCTCTGCCGCCCAGCCATGAAGATATTTTAAATGGATTACTAATAAAGTGGATACAATTATCTGGAGACTTTAGTTTTATTTTTAATGGGTTGTCATTGTGTGCCCTATAGTGTTGAGCAATACCTTCCGATATTTGCAAGTATCGGATGGTATCGGCCAATACCGGCAAAATATCGGATCTCGCCGATACCGAGTTCTGATACCAATACAAGTCAATGGGACACAAATATCGGAATGTATCCTTGATGGTTCCCAGGGTCTGAAGGAGAGGAAACTCTCCTTCAGGCCCTGGGATCCATATTAATGTAAAAAATAAAGAATAAAAATAAAAAATATGGCTATACTCACCCCTCCGAAGAACCCTGGCTGTCACTGCTGCAAGCGTCCGCCCCGTCCTTAAGAATGCTGTGAGTGAAGGACCTTCCATGACGTCGCGATCAGGTGACCGGTCACCTGACCGCTCACGTGACCGCTCACCTGACCGCAACGTCATCAAAGGTCCTTCACTCACAGCATTCTTAAGGACGGAGGCAAACGCTTGCAGCGGTGACAGCCAGGGTTCTTCGGAGGGGTGAGTATAGCCATATTTTTTATTTTTATTCTTTATTTTTTACATTAATATGGATCCCAGGGCCTGAAGGAGAGTTTCCTCTCCTCCAGACCCTTGGAACCATACGCACCGCACACTCAGATACCGATTTCCGATATCACAAAAATATCGGATCTCGGTATCGGAATTCCGATACAGCAAATATCGGCCGATACCCGATACTTGCAGTATCGGAATGCTCAACACTAGTGCCCTAACCAATGGGTTTTCTGAAGATCCAAAGCTACATATGCTGTGGTGGACATAACAGTGGTACGCCAAACTTTCTTTTCCCTTTCCTTAGGTCTTCGGAGATGCTTTTCATTTCCTGAAGGTTTTTCTGAATCAGTTTTCAGGAGTTTTTTAAGTGCTTTGGAAGACATTTTTTTAAGCATTTTTTGCAAACTTTTGATTGGACTGAGTCTATTTTCAAGCATATACCCAAGCATATACCATCAGGAACCACTTTAATAATGGAAGATTATTTCTAGATCTAAAAGGGTAACAGGAGAAATTGCACAATATAATTTCATGGAATAATTAGCGGACGCCATGCCATCTTTGGAGAGCCCCTGATGTGCCTAAACAGTGAAAAATTCCCACAAGTGACACCATTTTTTAAACTAGACCCCCCAGAGAACTTATCTAGATATGTGTTAGGAGTCGAGTTCCGGCCGCTGCACAGGGGGAATCTCGAACCATGTCCGCTGCGGTCACCCATTCTCTTCCAGCCGCAGTGGAGCCTGCTCAGCAGACACGTTGGTCCCAGCGTCTGGCTCAAGCTGATACTGTACACTTGGTTACTGCTGCCTTTCCAGGCTCTGCCTTTGTAGCCAGTATTGATCAGCAGTGAGCAGACATTTCAGGGACTAAGTGCTGCTTTTCCGATACTGAACATGCCCACGGGATGACCTCCCATTGGAGATCGGGGGTCACATGCTCAGGTCCTGTTGAGACTCCTATTGGACCATCAGGAAGGTGCCAGAGCGCTACTACTATAAAAGGTTCGCATGGCCGCTCGGCCATGCACTACTGTAAACCTATTTTCATGTGTGTGTGGATGTATGCCTGTTGATGGATGAAAGCTCCGAATCATTCCCCTTCCTAGAGTTGCTGCTCGCTAATGGAGGAGCTACCTAGCGCCTGACAGTGCTATCTCACACCAAAGCACGATCTGTGCAGTAATCCTTTATCCTGACAATCGGTCAGTGTAGGGTGGGAACTCCTGCTTGGTCTCAGCTGCTGACTTGGGGCGTCCTTAGGCGCAGGCTCAAAAGCCACCGAGGGTCAGAGTGAGACCAGGCACCAGCTTAGTGGGGGTGAATCTCAGGGATCTCACTAGCCTCTTCAGCTGCACCCTGTGATTGTTAACAAGGTGCAGCATTTATTTAGGCAACTCTGTGAAGAAACAGAGATCGCTCCCTTTCTCACTGGGTGAAGTCTAAACCCACGTGTGAGTAAGTTTCCATCAGCCATTACTCAGCAGCAGGTACCATCTCTGCACAGTGGACCTCGGGCACGTCATATCTACCTCTTTATTATTTGGTGCATTCCGCTAGCCATAACAATATGTGGTGAGCACCCTGAAATTCTATGTGCTTCACAGAAGTTTATAACGTTGAGCCATGAATATAAAAAAATCTCATTTTTCCCACAAAAATGTTTTTTTAACTCAAAATTTAGCATTTTCATAAGGGTAGCAGGAGATATTGCACCATACAATTTGTTGTGCAATTTCTTCTGAGTATGCCAACACCCAAAATGTGGAGGAAAAATACTGTTTGGGTGCACGGCAGGTTAGTAAAAGGAAAGAGTGCCATTTGACCTTTTGAGTGCAAAATTTGCTGGAATAATTAGTGGACGCCATGTCATGTTTAGAGGGCCCCCAATGTGCTTAAATAGTGAAAGACTCCCACAAGTGACACCATTTTTTAAACTGGACCCCTCAAGGAACTTATCTAGATATGTGATGAGCTCCCTGAAACTATACATTCTTCACAGAAGTTTATAAAGTTGAGTTATGAAAGTAAAAAAAATCACATTTTTGCCGCAAAAATATTTTTTAGCCCTAAATTTTGCATTTTCAACAGAGCAATAGGAGAAATTGCTCAATACAATTTGTTATGCTATTTCTCCTGAATACGCTGATGCCAAATATGTGGAGAAAAACTACTCTTTGGGCACACGAAAAGCGCTCGGAAAGGAAGAAGATACATAACAGCGATCATCAAATAGCTGCTATGTAGCTGAAATGCAGGCTTGCTATGAGCGCCGACCACAGGGTGGCGCTCACAGCAGGTTTGCATCAGTAACCATAGAGGTCTCAAGGACCTCTATGATTACCATCCTGATGCTTCACCGACCCCGATCATGTGACGGGGATCGGCGATGCGCTCATTTCCGGTCGCGCGGCCGGAAGGGGTAGTTAAATGCCGCTGTCAGCATTTGACAGTGGCATTTAGCAGGTTAATAGCGGCGGGTGAATCGCGATTTCACCCGCCGCTATTGCGCGCACATGTCAGCTGTACAAAACAGCTGACATGTCGCGACTTTGATATGGGCTCACTGCCGGAGCCCACATTAAAGGGGGAGACACGACATGCGCTGCACTAGTACGGTGCATGTCGTGAAGGGGTTAATTTTTTATGGTGTTCATTGAAGGGGTGACAGTTTTATAGGTCAGGTCATTCGGCGATACTAAATATATGTCTGTTTTTTTTTGTTTGTTTTTTTTTACCTAAATAAATGCATTTATTGGATTAATATATTTTTTTGTTCTTAATTTGGAGATTTTTTACAATATTTTTACACTTTTTAATAGTTTTTTTTATTTTTACCTTATCCCTGGATGGGACATCACTGTATAATGACAGAGCGCTGATCTGATACTCTGCAATGATTCTATGATGCAGGGCATCAGAGCAGCATTTGAAGGCAGGTAAGGAGGCATGTCAGCTTCTGCTCTTAGCAGGCACTCACAGGCCACCATCCCTGCAGAACACTGAAGCACCCAACGGACATCTTGTGGCCCAGGGTCACCATGGAGACCATCAACACAATGTGATTGCATCACCTTGTGCTGATATAAGGAGGGAAGGAGCTCACTCCCTGTGTGATGTTGTCACAGCTCTGTTGTCGGTTGACCCAGGACCAGGGTTCCTTCCCTGTCCCTAAGGCTAGGGGTGCCCAAGCTTGCCCTGCTCCCTGGAATACTTCTGATAATGAAGATGCCGGGACCTTGCCTTAACTCCTGAATCTGCCTTCAGTCTGTACCCTTCCCCCACCAAGGGAAGAGGAGAGTAGTAGTGTACTGTGATACATCAACCAGACTAACAAGGTAATACGAACATAGGTAACTAAAAATACCAAACATACAAATATACCCACACATATAACAGAGGAATGCAGCGGGTAGTGGAGAATGGTATTAAACCAAAGTAGAAGAAGAAAGGGAATTATCATACACTCAAAACCTAGCAACAGTCACAGATAAATCCACTAAATTCCTTCACTAATAATAACCAAAAACAACCTCCATCCATGCAGCATAAGCAACTTTGACAATGAGCGCTAGCCAGGACCCATTACATATATAGGAGATGGGAGTGGCTAACATTGCACAAATGAGAGCCTTAACGCTCCAGGAGCTTTTAACTGAGCACATTAACCCCTAAACTGAACTGCCAAAAGAATTGTAGACTGTTTAATATGAAGGTGAAGTGCTTCAAATCAGTGCAGGAGTAGGAGAAATCAGATGCTGCAGTCTTCTTGCTCCTGTCTGTCATGGTAATCCCATAACAGATGTTCTTTGATGTCACTGTCACTATTGACAGCAGGATCAGAGAGATTAAAGGTCCATGATCCATGCTAGCACCGATTGTGGGTATTGCTGCAGGGTGTCGGCTCTCATATAGAGCTGACACCTGCAGCCGATCTCAAATATTTGAGATAAACAAGGGGTGCTTTATAAAACTGTCACAAGAATCCCAAGAATAAAAATGCATAAACATTGTGAAGGTCAATCAAGAAAATTAGTGAATCTAACCAAGTGTTTATTTCTGTTAATGTTGATGATTATGGCTTACAGCCAATGAAAACCCAAAAGTCATTATCTCAGTGTGAGCAGGTTGCGGGTTGCGGGTTGCAGTAACGGACCGAAGGCAGGGCAAGGGTTATTGTTTTTACTTCTAACGGGTGTATACTCCATGCAGGGAGGGGATAGGGAAACAGGGATATTAAGGAATAAAGGACATGCAGTTTGGGGAAATGCAAGATACTACAATAACAGGGATCACAATACAACTTATCCGGGCCTGACGACGTCCAGTATGCAATGTCCACAGGAGGGAAAATGGTGCCATCAACAGATAGGCCGGCGTCACACTAGAGAGTTTTATCATTTGCAAAGTCCCACAGCCTGCTAAACAGATGGACTCTGGAAAAGTGGCAGAATGTAGATTTCTCTGATGAATCTTCAGTATAATTAAACCACACCTGCCACAAATACTGCAGGAGACCTACTGGAGCCAATATGGATCCAAAATACACCCAGAAAACAGTTAAATTTGGTGGTGGAAAGATCATGGTCTGGGGGAACATTCAGTATGGGGGTGTGCAAAGCATTTGCAAGGTGGAAGGCAATATCAATAGCCTTAAATATCAAGAAGTATTAGCTACCTCTTATATTCCAAATCATAAAAGGGGTCAAATGCTGCAGCAGGATGGCTCTCCATCCATACTTCCATCTCTACTACAAAGTTCCTCCAGGCAAAAAAGATCAAGGTGCTCAAGGACTGGCCAGCCCAGTCACCAGACATTAAAATCATTGAGCATGTTTGGGGTAGGATGAAAGAGGAAGCTTGGAAGACAAAACCAAAGAATCTAGATGAACTCTGGGAGGCATGTAAGACTGCATTCTTTGCTATTCCTGATGACTTCATTAATAAATTGTAAGAATCATTGTTGAAGAGCATGGATGCAGTCCTTCAAGCTCATGGAAGTCACACAAAATATTAACTATGACTCTAATAGCACCACAACTTCATTCACCAATGTTATGCAACATATATTTGTATTTTAAGTTAATTATTTGTTTGAATATCACATTACTTTCTGTGGGCAACAAAACTTTTGTCTTGCAAAAATATGCCCATTCTGTGTCCATTAACTGATCAATGAGGATGTGGCTAATAACTTTAAGGAGTGTGAGCAGGTAGACGAGGTGCATATGTTAAGCACAAACTCTTTGGAGCACAAACTCATGAATCTCTCAGAAAGAGAAATCAGGTTATTCTGGACAAACAATTCTCTGCAATCATAGGTTGAGAATGGTCGGGTCCCGAGAGGACTACGTGTATGGAAAGAGATATCCCATTTCAGTAATGGCATGGCATTTAAATCTGAATGGGAAAAGATCATGCTGAAGTGTTCCCAGGATCTGTTACAGCTGGTGCTAAAATCAAATATACAGAATTATGATTTTGTTAATGCAGAAATATCTAAGACACAGTCAGAACTACAAAGCAGGCTTACGGAGAGCCAGTGGTCAACATTCGTTAAAAAATGGACACTAAACTTATTCCGATACAGGCTGATATTAAGCAGAGAATGCGGGATAAATTCATCCGGGACAAAAATGATTGCGATTCAGGACACGTTTTTATGTGGAATAAGATGAATAAGGACAATCAGACCTCGTATGCCTACGGGGGTAAATATAACATAAATGTAATTTCAAAAGACGTAATCAACAAAGAAAAAATACTATCTGACCACTGAATCGGACTCAAGTCTCAGCGAAGAAACGGCCACTAATACAGGCTCAACAGAGGAACTGACATCAGAGACCCAAGCGACTACCTCATTCCCTTTAGGAGGCGGACCCGGAGGGGTAAACATAAACAACGCCCCCAATTGGCGTCGCAAGAGGTAGAATGCTTCTTGCCGGCAGGAGCGACAATAGAGACGCGCCCTGAAGATTACATGGTCAATCTAATTCATCATCATCTGGACACGGCACACCTAGCACTATTATCAAGAGGTTTAAATTACTGTATACCCGACCGTTTTGACTTCCCAACCTTCCAAATAGACTTATTCAAAGCTATTAGAAAAATCCATCTTTATAAATCTTTTCTTTCTGGTCCCAATAGCGCCATTACACTGGAAGGCGAACGGCCCTGCAGTATAGGACCCCTTGGCTTTATGGCAGGCACTCAGACAGAGGTTCTTGCAGATAGCCGTGGAGACGCAGAGCTCCTTCTCAGCCTCACAGATACAGTGCTGGGTGATAGTAAGCTAGGGTATACCATTCACTGGTGGGGTCCCTTCGACATACATGCCCCCGGTCTCCCCTGGTAACATGATTGATTTGTTCGAAACTCTAGTTTTGAAGGACATGGAGACTTTAGTGTATAAAAAGGCACCTCCGAATCTTACCGACTTAGAAAAGAGAGCTCTGAAAGACATAGCTAATTGGACAGATGTTATTGTACGTCCAGCGGACAAGGGGGGTAAAACAGTTCTAATACCAAGAGAGCCATATTTGTTGGAGGCGGATCAGCAGTTGTCAGACACGACAATTTACACCAAGTTACATGGAGATCCCACGCAGAAATATAAAGGAGAACTATGATCCTTTTTGAGAAAGGCAGTGGAAACTAAAGTGATCACACAGAGAAAAGCAGAGAAGCTCCTCCCAGAGTTTCCAAGGAAACCACATTGGTATTATGTTCCAAAAATCCACAAATCGGTCACACATCCCCCTGGCAGATTCATCATGTCTGGGATAGGGTCACTCACTGAGCCCCTATCCCAGTACATTGACTGGCTTCTGCGTCCGTTATTAAAGGGCATCCAGTCCTATATTAAGGACACTAAATCATTTTTAGATCACGTCCAAGAATTTACGTGGCAGCTGGGATTCTCCTTAGCATCCATTGATGTGGTCAGTTTATACACCAATATTCCACAGCTGTTGGGGGTACATGCTATTATACGCATTTTGGATACCACGGTTAAAAGTTGGGATTTTATAGATTTTGTCTGTGAGGGTCTTGGCTTTATACTAACACACAATGCCTTCACATTCATGGACACTTGGTACATGCAGACCACCGGGACCGCCATGGGAACCCCGGCTGCATGTACATTGCCAATCTATTTTTGGCAGTGTTCGAAGAAGATTACATCTATTCAGCTAGTAACATCTTTCTTAAACTTATCAATCTTTACCTAAGATACGTGGATGATGTATTCCTGGTGTGGGATGGCACAGAAGAGGAGTTTGCATTATTTGTGGGGTACCTCAACAACACCAATACTATGGGAATGTCCTTTACTTTCAATTTCAAAGACATACTGATAGGAATTCTAGATTGTGAGCTCAATCGGGGACAGTGATGATAATGTGTGCAAAACTGTAAAGCGCTGCGGAATATGTTAGCGCTATATAAAAAAAAAAATAAAGAAAAATAAAGATTATTATTATTAATTTTGGTGGCTCCAGTTTAGAATTCTTGGATGTGTTGGTAGAGATTCAGAAGGGGGAGGTTTGCACGTCTATCCACCGTAAACCTACCGCCACCAATTCGGTACTACATTTTAATAGCTTCCACCTGGGTCACACCAAGAGGTCGTTACCTTATAGTTAACTGTTAAGGACACGGAGGGTTAATAACACTCAAAAAGGCTTTGAACAATAGTCGAGAGAACTATGTCATAGGCTCCACAGTAGGGGCTACAGACTGCCTTGGAGCGTGTAAATAATTATTTCCAAGATCACAGGGGGAAGGTAAACAACATGTCGAGACAGCGGTTTACAGTATGGTCCGATGGATCAAGAGATAAGATCTACCATCAGGAAACATTGGCACATACTGGAAAGGGATAAAGATTTAGCAGGTAGGTTAGCCGGGGGACCACTTATTTCTAATAGACACAGCACACATATTAAGGACGTCATAGTTCGCAACCGCATCACAAAACAAAAAACTACCTGGTTAGAGCAAGCAGCCACTAAGGGCAATTACCGTTGCAGGCATTGTCAGTATTGCCAATATCATGTCCCTGGGCGAGTGTTGAGTATTGGTTCAGTAACACATACCGTGCAGCAATTCATCTCTTGTAAGACTGACTACGTAGTATACGCGTTTTTTTGTCCGTGTAAAAGATTTTATATCGGAAAAACCATACGTAAAGTATACATGCGATTCAGAGAACATTTCAAGTCTGTCCTTTCAGGTAAAGGAGTACCTAGGTTGATTAGCCATCTCAGAGAGGTACATGAAGGAAACCCAGAGGTCCTGACATTTGCGGGTATTGAGAAGGTGGTATTACCGATGCAGGGAGGAGATTTGCATAAATTACTATTAAAACAGGAGGCCAGGTGGATTATGCGGACACAAGCTACAGGTTCGGCAGGTCTCAATGACAGAATTGACATGTCTATCTTTTTATGAACCCCCTAATCCAGCCAGCACCTTTCACTTTTATAACTACTATTATTGTTATATATTACATTATATATACCTTATATGCCAGGTGGATCCCTACGCGTCATGTGATCTGCCGTATTATGCGGCTAATATATCCATTCATTCACAATTTACTGTTTACTCTATTCCCACATATGTTTGTCAGTATGAACGAATTCTGATGTCAGAGCTATTTGAGTAAAATAAGGACGCTGTGCTTTATCCGGCTACTGTTGCCGATTTTGTTTTTAAATGTTTTTTTTTAATTGTTATGCACGTTGCACTTCTTTGGTGTCTGATTGGAGCGTGGCGCGGGAGGAGTCTGTATGCACTTACCTTTTTCTCCCAGCGTCACTTCCCACAGACATGGACCCGTAGAAGCACTATCCACAGCGCGAAACGGCCGTTGTCGTTCCCTGCACACTCCTGTTACTTTTGCACACCCCCGAGCCATGAAGATGTTTTCTCACATGCTTGAATAAAGGACTTTCTAACTCAGGATCATTGAGTGCTGACGCATTTTTCTGTGACCTGGTTGCCATTCAACTATAAGTTTCATGCGAGCACCTCTGATCAGCTGTCGGGTAATCAGCTGTACATATTTAGTCCTCCCTGGATACTTGGGCTGTGCTGCTCTACATTTTCTCATTTTGTCTGATCAATATTTCTGCATTGATGCCAATTTATTTTCTTAACCTAAACCACATTTCAGAGGGTTTCAGCT
Source organism: Ranitomeya imitator (assembly GCF_032444005.1). Lineage (NCBI taxonomy): Eukaryota > Metazoa > Chordata > Amphibia > Anura > Dendrobatidae > Ranitomeya > Ranitomeya imitator. The sequence goes on along the minus strand of NC_091289.1, from coordinate 131,827,525 downwards.
TTCAAAAGAATAATTTATACAACCAATGGATGAATTTAACGTCAGGTTATAAGCTCTTATTTACATAACATGGATAAGCGACATAACTTCTGTCAGGGAGTGTATAGGTATATATATATATATATATATATATATATATATATATATATATATATAAAGAAAAAAGGAAAACAGCAGAAAAAAGGAAAACAGCACTAAAAAAATGAAAAAAACATGGACTTTATTGCCCGAATGGCGTGACCACGTGGTAAAGTGGTCAGTCATCACCAGTCAATACTCATATCCAAGGTGGGCTGGGCCTATGGTCAGGTAATCTATCATAAACACTTCTAAGAGAGCAGAAGTCATGAAGGTCTGCATGGGCGCTCTCTGTTCTGGGGGTTTAGCCATCTCACAACTCCCACACTGCCGACTGACTTCTTCCACCACAGACTTCATTCGAGGATAGTAAACCAGCTTCTGTAGCCACTGAAACATTTTTTCTTGGTGGAAGTGAGCTCCTCTTTCATGTGCCTCCATGACCACTTTGTGAAGCAGTATCTCAGGTCGCACCACTTGCCAGGTAACCCCCAGTTCTCAGTGCAACTGGAACTTCTGGTACAAGAGACAATCTTTCAACTGGAGCCTGTTAGGTGTCGAGTTCCCGCCTCTGCACAGGGGGAATCTCAAACCTTCTCTGCTGCGGTCTCCTATTCTTCTCCAGCCGCAGTGGAGTCTGCCCAGCGGAGATGTCGGTCCCAGCGTCTTGCTCAGTCTCACTCTGTGCATAGGGTTACTGCTGCTTTTCCAGCTTCTGCCATTGAGGCCAGTGCTGGGCAGCGGCAAGCAGACGCTTTTGGGACTAAGTCCTGCTTTTTCCCTTCTGAGCATGCTCGGGGTGAGATCTCCCGTTGGAGATCGAGGGTCACATGCTCAGATGCTGCAGCGGTTCCCATTGGTTCTCCAGGAAGGCCTTGAAGATGCTAAACTTCTGTGGCAGCTTCCCATTGGTCCTTTATTTGGAAGGTCCTGAACGTGCTGCAGCTATATAAGCTGCGCATGACCGCACGGCCATGCGATAGTGTACATTTGTTAACGTGTGTGTGTTGTGAGTGAAAGTCGCTCTTTAAAAAGAAAACCCTCCCTATTGGATGACTGTTCTCGGAAGGTGGATGATTGCTGTCTAGCGCCGACTTACCCAACCGCACGTTACACACCAATACAGCGTCTTGTTGCTGTGTACACCAGTGCGGCGCTGTGCGCTTTCACAGCGCTTTCCTGACCCAAGCCTGGGTGTTTAGTGGCGTCCGCCAGTGCGGCATCGCATGCACTCTCGTGCATTCTTTTATTATTATTTTGGTTACGCTAACACCTTAGTTGCGGTGTCGACCGCAAGTTGTCTACACAGACTCAGATCCCAAGTCTTAGGACTGAGCTCGGAGACTCCTTGCTTGTGCACTTGTGTGCGGTACCGCGGCCCTGTGACTTAACAGGGTTCGCTTCCTTCACACAGGGTGAAGTTAACCCGTGTGTGTATTCATATTGTACCGCCATATAGTCTGTCATTACTTGGCAACAGGTTCAATCTCTGCACGGTGGACCCCAGGCTGCGAACGCACCTTATTCTACCAATCTTATTATTTGGTGCGTTCCGCTATCCCTAACAGAGCCTTTCCCATTGTTTAAGAATCTGTAGAGTCTCTGGGGACAGCGCATCTCTCTCCTTTTGAGTTGAGAGTTGTGGTAGAGCCACCCACTGTCTCATCTGAGATTGTTACCCATCTTCCTGCTGGAGATGTATCCTGTTATGGACCTGGTGGTTAGGAGCACCCGGAACGACCTGATGGTTAAACTCACACAGGACAAGCTCTGGGAAGTGGGAGCTCTGCTGACCGCAACCCCTAACCCTATCACACAACTAGAAATAGCCGTGGAGCGTACCTAACTCGACCTAGACGCCTCTTCACAGCCTAAGAGCTAACTAGCCCTAAAGATAGAAAATAAAGCCTACCTTGCCTCAGAGAAATTCCCCAAAGGAAAAGGCAGCCCCCCACATATATTGACTGTGAGTAAAGATGAAAGTCACAAACACAGAAATGAAACAGGTTTCAGCAAAGGGAGGCCAGACTTACTAAACAGACAGAGGATAGGAAAGGTATCTTTGCGGTCAGCACAAAAAACTACAAAAGACCACGCAGAGTGTGCAAAAAGACCTCCGCACCGACTCACGGTGCGGAGGTGCCACTCTGCATCCCAGAGCTTCCAGCTAGCAAGGCAAAATCATGAAAGCCAGCTGGACAAGGAAACAATGAACAAATAATTAACTAGCAGGGACTTAGCTTCTGCTGGAGTAGACAGGTCACCAGAAAGATCCAAGAGCGAACTGAACCAGTACAAGAACATTGACAGCTGGCATGGAGTAATGATCTGAGTGGAGTTAAATAGAGCAGCCAGCCAAAGAACAAACCACATCACCTGTGGAAGGAACCTCAGAAGCAGCAGCTCCACTCACAGCCACCAGAGGGAGTCCATGGACAGAACTCGCCGAAGTACCATTCATGACCACAGGGGGGAGTTCGATAACAGAATTCACAAAAAAAGTCCCCCCCCCCCTTGAGGAGGGGTCACCGAACCCTCACCAGAGCCCCCAGGCCGATCAGGACGAGCCAAATGAAAGGCACGAACTAGATCGGCAGCATGAACATCAGAGGCAAAAACCCAGGAATTATCTTCCTGACCATAACCCTTCCACTTGACCAGGTACTGGAGTTTCTGTCTCGAAATACGAGAATCCAAAATCTTCTCCACCACATACTCCAACTCCCCCTCGACCAACACCGGGGCAGGAGGATCAACGGAGGGAACCATAGGTGCCACGTATCTCCGCAATAACGAACTATGGAACACATTATGGATGGCAAAAGAAGCTGGAAGGGCCAAACGAAATGACACAGGATTGAGAACTTCAGAAATCTTATACGGACCAATGAAACGAGGCTTAAACTTAGGAGAGGAAACCTTCATAGGAACATGATGAGATGACAACCAAACCAAATCCCCAACATGAAGTCGGGGACCAACACAGCGCCAGCGGTTAGCGAAGCGTTGAGCCTTCTCCTGGGACAATGTCAAATTGTCCACCACATGAGTCCAAATCTGCTGCAACCTGTCCACCACCGTATCCACACCAGGACAGTCCGAAGGCTCAACCTGCCCTGAAGAGAAACGAGGATGGAAACCAGAATTACAGAAAAAAGGCGAAACCAAAGTAGCCGAGCTGGCCCGATTATTAAGGGCAAATTCAGCCAAAGGCAAGAAGGACACCCAATCATCCTGATCAGCAGAAACAAAGCATCTCAGATATGTTTCCAAAGTCTGATTAGTTCGTTCGGTTTGGCCATTTGTCTGAGGATGGAAAGCCGAAGAAAAAGACAAATCAATGCCCATCTTAGCACAAAAGGACCGCCAAAACCTCGAAACAAACTGGGAACCTCTGTCCGAGACGATGTTCTCCGGAATGCCATGCAAATGAACCACATGCTGGAAAAACAATGGCACCAAATCAGAGGAGGAAGGCAATTTAGACAAGGGTACCAAATGGACCATCTTAGAGAAGCGATCACAAACCACCCAAATGACCGACATCCTTTGAGAGACAGGGAGATCTGAAATAAAATCCATGGAAATATGCGTCCAGGGCCTCTTCGGGACTGGCAAGGGCAAAAGCAACCCACTGGCACGAGAACAGCAGGGCTTAGCCCGAGCACAAATCTCACAGGACTGCACAAAAGAACGCACATCCCGTGACAAAGAAGGCCACCAAAAGGATCTAGCCACCAAATCTCTGGTACCAAAGATTCCAGGATGACCCACCAACACCGAACAATGAACCTCAGAGATAACTCTACTAGTTCATCTATCAGGGACAAACAGTTTCTCCGCTGGACAACGGTCAGGTCTATCAGCCTGAAACTTCTGCAGCACGCGCCGCAAATCAGGGGAGATGGCAGACAAATTTACCCCCTCTTTGAGAATACCCGCCGGCTCAGGAACACCCGGAGAGTCAGGCACAAAACTCCGTGACAGGGCATCAGCCTTCACATTCTTAGAGGCCGGAAGATACGAAACCACAAAATCAAAACGGGAGAAAAACAGCGACCATCGAGCCTGTCTAGGATTCAACCATTTGGCAGACTCGAGATAAGTCAAATTCTTGTGATCCGTCAAGACCACCACGCGATGCTTGGCTCCCTCAAGCCAATGTCGCCACTCCTCGAATGCCCACTTCATGGCCAACAACTCTCGATTGCCAACATCATAATTGCGCTCAGCAGGCGAGAATTTTCTAGAAAAGAAGGCACATGGTTTCATCACCGAGCCATCAGGACTTCTTTGCGACAAAACAGCCCCTGCTCCAATCTCAGAAGCATCAACCTCGACCTGAAACGGGAGCGAAACATCTGGCTGGCACTACACAGGGGCAGAAGAAAAACGACGCTTCAACTCCTGAAAAGCCTCTACAGCCGCAGAGGACCAATTGACCACATCAGCACCTTTCTTGGTCAAATCAGTCAATGGTTTAGCAACACTAGAAAAATTAGCGATGAAGCGACGGTAAAAATTAGCAAAGCCCAGGAACTTCTGCAGGCTCTTCACAGATGTCGGCTGAGTCCAATCATAAATGGCCTGAACTTTAACAGGGTCCATCTCGATAGTAGAAGGGGAAAAAATGAAACCCAAAAATGAAACCTTCTGAACCCCAAAGAGACATTTCGACCCCTTCACAAACAAGGAATTCGCACGAAGGACCTGGAACACCATTCTGACCTGCTTCACATGAGACTCCCAATCATCCGAAAAGACCAACATATCATCCAAATATACAATCATGAATCTATCCAGGTACTTTTGGAAGATGTCATGCATAAAGGACTGAAACACAGATGGAGCATTAGAAAGCCCGAATGGCATAACCAGGTACTCAAAATGGCCCTCGGGCGTATTAAATGCTGTTTTCCATTCATCGCCCTGTTTAATTCGCACAAGATTATACGCCCCTCGAAGATCTATCTTGGAGAACCAACTAGCCCCCTTAATCCGAGCAAACAAATCAGACAGCAGCGGCAAAGGGTACTGAAATTTGACTGTGATCTTATTAAGAAGGCGGTAATCAATACAAGGTCTCAAAGAGCCATCCTTCTTGGCCACAAAAAAGAACCCTGCTCCCAATGGTGATGACAACTGGCGAATATGACCTTTCTCCAAGGATTCCTTTATATAACTCGGCATAGCGGCGTGCTCTGGCACAGACAAATTAAATAGTTGGCCCTTAGGAAACTTACTACCAGGAATCAAATTAATAGCACAATCGCAATCCCTATGAGGAGGTAAGGCACCGGATTTAGGCTCTTCAAATATATCCCGGTAATCTGACAAAAACTCAGGGACTTCAGAAGGAGTGGAGGGCGAAATTGACAGCAATGGAACATCACCATGTACCCCCTGACAACCCCAGCCGGACACAGACATAGATTTCCAATCCAATACTGGATTATGGACCTGTAGCCATGGCAACCCCAAAACGACCACATCATGCAGATTATGCAACACCAAAAAGCGAATATCCTCCTGATGAGCAGGAGCCATGCACATGGTCAATTGAGTACAGTACTGAGGCTTATTCTTGGCCAAAGGCGTAGCATCAATTCCTCTCAATGGAATAGGATACTGCAAGGGCTCCAAGAAAAACCCACAGCGCCTGGCAAACTCCAAGTCCATCAAATTCAGGGCAGCGCCTGAATCCACAAATGCCATAACAGAATAGGACGACAGAGAGCAAATCAGAGTAACGGACAAAAGAAATTTAGACTGTACCGTACCAATGGTGGCAGACCTAGCGAAACGCTTAGTGCACTTAGGACAATCGGAGATAGCATAAGTGGAATCACCACAGTAAAAACACAGCCCATTCCGACGTCTGTGTTCTTGCCCTTCAGCTCTGGTCAAAGTCCTATCACATTGCATAGGCTCAGGCCTATGCTCAGAGAACACCGCCAAATGGTGCACAGCTTTGCGCTCACGCAAGCACCGATCGATCTGAATGGCCAAGGACATAGACTCATTCAGACCAGCAGGCGTGGGAAATCCCACCATGACATCCTTAAGGGCTTCAGAAAGACCTTTTCTGAAAATTGCCGCCAGGGCACACTCATTCCACTGAGTAAGCACAGACCACTTTCTAAACTTCTGACAGTACACCTCCGCTTCATCCTGACCCTGACACAAAGCTAGCAAGATTTTCTCTGCCTGATCCACTGAATTTGGTTCATCATAAAGCAATCCAAGCGCCAGAAAAAATGCATCTACATCACGCAATGCAGGATCTCCTGGCGCAAGGGAAAATGCCCAGTCTTGAGGGTCACCACGCAACAAAGAAATAATGATTTTTACTTGTTGAACAGGGTCACCAGAGGAGCGGGGTTTCAAAGCTAGAAACAGTTTACAATTATTTTTGAAATTCAGGAACTTAGATCTATCCCCAGAAAACAAATCAGAAATTGGAATTCTAGGCTCTAACATCGGATTCTGAACCACAAAATCTTGAATGTTTTGTACCCTTGCAGTGAGATGATCCACACAAGAGGACAGACCTTGAATGTCCATAATATCTACACCTGTGTCCTGAACCACCAAGAGGTTAAGGGGAAAAGAAAGACAAAACAAACAGCAGAGAAAAAAAAATGGTCTCAGAACTTCTCTTATCCCTCTATTGAGATGCATTAATACTTTGGGCCAGCTGTACTGTTATGGACCAGGTGGTTAGGAGCACCCGGAATGACCTGATAGTTAAACTCACACAGGACAAGCTCTGCAAAGTGGGAGCTCTGCTGACCGCAACCCCTAATCCTATCACACAACTAGAAATAGCCGTGGAGCGTACCTAACTCGACCTAGACGCCTCTTCACAGCCTAAGAGCTAACTAGCCCTAAGGATAGAAAATAAAGCCTACCTTGCCTCAGAGAAATTCCCCAAAGGAAAAGGCAGCCCCCCACATATATTGACTGTGAGTAAAGATGAAAGTCACAAACACAGAAATGAAACAGGTTTCAGCAAAGGGAGGCTAGACTTACTAAACAGATAGAGGATAGGAAAGGTATCTTTGCGGTCAGCACAAAAAACTACAAAAGACCACGCAGAGTGTGCAAAAAGACCTCAGCACCGACTCACAGTGCGGAGGTGCCACTCTGCATCCCAGAGCTTCCAGCTAGCAAGGCAAAATCATGAAAGCCAGCTGGACAAGGAAACAATGAACAAATAATTAACTATCAGGGTCTTAGCTTCTGCTGGAGTAGACAGGTCACCAGAAAGATCCAAGAGTGAACTGAACCAGTACAAGAACATTGACAGCTGGCATGGAGTAATGATCTGAGTGGAGTTAAATAGAGCAGCCAGCCAAAGAACAAACCACATCACCTGTGGAAGGAACCTCAGAAGCAGCAGCTCCACTCACAGCCACCAGAGGGAGTCCATGGACAGAACTCGCCGAAGTACCATTCATGACCACAGGAGGGAGTTCGATAACAGAATTCACAACAGTATCCACTCGTCATGGGACCTGTTGTGAATTCAGCTTTTGGGCTCCCTCCGGTGGTTGTAGAGGGTAATGCAGTTGTGCCTGGACTGCAGGAGTGGACAGGTGTATCTACTAATTGCAAAACTGACTGGGGTATATAGCTTTGCTGGATCCTTTAGTCAGTGCCAGTTGTCCATTGTTCTTGAAGGATTCACTTCCCTGCTGGTCTCTCCAGTTTGCTGTGTTTTTCTACAAAGATAAGTCCTGGCTTTGTTTTTGCTGTCCACCTGCAGTGGACCTTATAGTTCTGTACATTTTCATGTTTTTGTCTTGTCCAGCTTGGCCTGTGAAGGATTTTTTGCAGCCTAGCTATTTCTCTGGAGATGCAGATATACCCCCCCATGTCTTTAGTCAGATGTGGTGATCCGTATTTTCTGCGGTGGATATTTTCTAGTGTTTTTATACTGACCGCATAGTACTCTGTTCTATTCTTTCTTTTTAGCTAGTATGGCCTCCTATGCTAAAATCTGATTTCATATCTGCGTATGTTATTTCCCTCTCCTCTCACAGTCAATATTTGTGGGGGGCTATCTATCCTTTGGGGATTTTCTCTGAGGCAAGATAGGTTTCCTGTTTCTGTCTTTAGGGGTAGTTAGATCTTAGGCTGTGCCGAGGGGTCTAGGGAGTGTTAGGTACCCCCCACGGCTACTTCTAGTTGCGCTGCTAGGTTCAGGGTTTGCGGTCAGTACAGGGACCACCTTCTCCAGAGTACGTCTCATGCTGCTCCAAGGCCACCAGATCATAACAGTACAACTGGCCAACAATGAGTTAATTGCATCTCAGAAGAAGGGCGGAAAGATTTTGAGCCATTTTTTTTTCCTCAGCCTGTTTGGTCTGTTCCTCCCTCTTTACCTCTGGGTGGCTACGGAGTCTAGTATTAACATGAATGTTCAGGAGTTAGTTTCTCGGGTGGTTCAGCTTGCTGCTAGGGTACAGGGTATTTCAGATTTCATTATTCAGACTCCTGCCTTAGAACCTAAGATTCCCACTCCTGATTTATTCTTTGGTGACAGATCCAAATTTTTGAGTTTCAAAAATAACTGTAAACTGTTTTTTGCATTAAGACCCCGGTCTTCTGGTGATCCTATTCAGCAGGTTAAAATCATCATATCTCTGCTGCGTGGTGACCCACAGGATTGGGCATTTTCCCTGGAATTTGGCAATCCTGCTTTGCTTAATGTTGATTCGTTCTTTCAGGCATTGGGGTTGTTGTATGATGAGCCTAATTCTGTGGATCAGGCTGAGAAAATCTTGTTAGCCCTGTGTCAAGGTCAAGAAGCGGCGGCAGAATTGTATTGCCAGAAATTTAGAAAATGGTCTGTACTGACTAAATGGAATGAGGATGCCTTGGTGGCAATTTTCAGAAAGGGTCTTTCTGAATCCGTTAAAGATGTTATGGTGGGGTTCCCCACGCCTGCTGGTCTGAGTGATTCTATGTCTCTGGCCATTCAGATTGATCGGCGCTTGTGTGAGCGCAGAATTGTGCACACTGTGGCGTTGTTCTCTGAGCGGAGCCCTGAGCCTATGCAGTGTGATAGGATTTTGTCTAGAGCTGAACGTCAAACATTCAGGCGTCAGAATAGGTTGTGTTTTTCTGATTGCCCTAAGCGTACTAAGAGAATCGCTAGTTCTGTTGCCATCAGTACTATACAACCTAAATTTCTGTTATCTGTGACCTTGATCTGCTCATTATCATCATTTTCTGTCATGGCATTTGTGGATTCAGGCGCCGCTCTGAACTTAATGGACTTAGAATTTGCCAGATGTTGTGGTTTTCCCTTGCAGCCTTTGCAGAACCCTATTCCTTTGAGGGGCATTGATGCTACACCGTTGGCTAAAAATAAACCTCAGTTTTGGACACAGCTGACCATGCGCATGGCGCCAGCCCATCAGGAAGATTGTCGTTTTCTGGTGTTGCATAATTTGCATGATGATATTGTGCTGGGTTTTCCATGGTTGCAGCTAGAGTTGAGCGACCTTGACCTTTTTAGAGTCGAGCCGGGTTTTGCGAAACCCGACTATGTCCAAAGTCGGGTCGAGTGAAATCGGCCGATTATGACGTAAAGTCGGGATCGACCGAAACACGAAACCCAATGCAAGTCAATGGGGCAGCATAGTCGGCAGTGAGTGGGGGCCAGGAAAACACCTAGAGTGCCCATTTTAATGTCAAAACCATCCATTCTTCTTAATGAAGCTTGTCAAGCGTAATTTACCTTATAATAATTGGAAGGCATTTGAAATTGGGGGTCATTTGGCTAAAGTTGTGGGGGGTAGGGCTGGTTCAAGTAATTAGTGGGCCCAGGAAATCTGGACCACGTCACGGCAGTGGAGCAGGGAGAGGTAAGTATTTCAACTTTGCAAGTGCTGTGAACCTGAGCAAGCAGGGGGGGCCCACTCGTTGGCATTGGCACTGGCACAGGGCCCCTCAAAGTACAGCGGTGTGTTTGCACGGCGGGGGCGCCTCCCACCGGCAGCAACACTTTTGCGTACTATGAGAGGCCCTGTGCCAGTGACGTCGCCAACTAGTATTCCTCCCCCCACCTGATGAAGGAACCTGCACTTTCATCTGCACCTTCCTCTTTGTCCCCGTGTAAGGTGGTATGGTATGCGGGAAGAGCAACCTGACTTTCAGCAGGGTCACAATGTTGTTGTGTAGCGTGCACGGGGAATGTTGCGTTATGGGTCAATGTACCAGCAGACTCATCTATCACTGGCTGGGCAATGGGCAGGATGAGGAGGAAACACAGATATAGACCCAAAGAATAAAGTTGGCTAAATGCAGTTCAAAATTGGTAACACAGGAATAACCAGGGGGCATTGCAGTGGAGGACAACTGGAATGAGAGGCTGACACAGAGAGTAGGGCCAAATCAGTAAGTAGTCGAAATGCAGTTCAAAATTGGCAACCGTAGTAAACAGGCGGCACAGCTTTGTTCAGTGGAGGAGAACAGCAAGGAGTGGCAGACACCGATAGTAGGCCCCAACCCAACTAGTAGGCCAAATGCAGTCTAACATTAACAACTACTTAACGAGAGGCTGAAAATGGTATTTCAGGACAGGAAACCAGGAGAACAGCAAGGAGTGGCAGACACCGATAGTAGGCCCCAAACCAACTAGTACGCCAAATGCAGTTGTTCCATTTAACCACAATTTAATGAGAGCCTGAAGATAGAAGCTCAGGAAAGGCAACCTGGGGAACACCTTGGAGTGTAACACACCATCTCTCTCCACCCCATACCCATTTTGTAGGCCTAATGCTGTGTACTTTTCTACAACTACTAAACGAGAGTCGGAAGACCGAAGCAATGGCAAGGAAACCTGGGGAACACCTTGGAGTGTAACACACCATCTCTCTCCACCCCATACCCAATTTGTAGGCCTAATGCAGCCTACTTTCCGACACCTACTAAACGAGAGCATGAAGATCGAAGCTCAGGAAAGGCAACCTGGGGAACACCTTGGAGTGTAACACACCATCTCTCTCCACCCCATACCCATTTTTTAGGCCTAATGCAGTGTACTTTTCTACAACTACGAAACGAGAGTCGGAAGACCGAAGCAATGGCAAGGAAACCTGGGGAACACCTTGGAGTGTAACACACCATCTCTCTCCACCCCATTCCCCATTTTTTAGGCCTAATGCAGCCTACTTTCCGACACCTACTAAACGAGAGCATGAAGATCGAAGCTCAGGAAAGGCAACCTGGGGAACACCTTGGAGTGTAACACACCATCTCTCTCCACCCCATACCCATTTTGTAGGCCTAATGCTGTGTACTTTTCTACAACTACTAAACGAGAGTCGGAAGACCGAAGCAATGGCAAGGAAACCTGGGGAACACCTTGGAGTGTAACACACCATCTCTCTCCACCCCATACCCAATTTGTAGGCCTAATGCAGCCTACTTTCCGACACCTACTAAACGAGAGCATGAAGATCGAAGCTCAGGAAAGGCAACCTGGTGAAAACCTTGGAGTGTAACACAACCTGTCTCTACACCCCATACACAATTAGTAGGCCTAATGCAGCGTAGTTTCCAACAGCTACTAAACGAGAGCCGGAAGATCGAAGCTCAGGAAAGGCAACCTGGGGAACACCTTGGAGTGTAACACAACCTCTCTCTACACCACGGAAGGGCTGATTCTTAGGAAGGAAGGCTGTTGTAAATAAGCATTGCGCGTCCGAGGGTGATTATATTCTTATTCGGTATCTACTCACCCTCGGACGCGCCATGCTTCTTGATTTGTAATTAATGTTTATTTGCAATGTGCTTTTGACTTACTCAATTATTTTTTTAATTATTGATTTTATTAAATTAATAGTTTAACATCTTATTGGAAATAATTTAAAGGAGACGCGACAGGACAACACTCGGTGGATGCCATATCTGTGTTAACAACTCCAAAAAACTTTCAGTTAACTTCTTGCAGGAGAAAGAAATTGTAGCTGTTGGACCTTTGTAGTACAGTTCCAGATATTTGTTGTGTGTTTGTTTTGATTGTTAAAATGTCTGCATTTGAGATCTCAACACGATCTTATTTTTTATAATCAAATTAATTTTTTAAATATTTTATTAGGTTGGTTCAAGGGGTACACGGGCCGCAGTAGACAGGTCAGTGGAGGCCTAGTGGAAGGAGTGACCACAGACAGGCATCGAAGGCCTAAAATAATAACACATGGCTGTAGGCAATTTTAAATTGGTTCCAGGGGTACACGGGCAGCAGTGCCCTGGTCAGTGTAGTAGTAGTTGAAAGAATGGACCGCAGACAGGCATCGAAGGCCTAAAATAAAAAAATTGGGCTGGCTGTAGGCAATTTTAAATTGGTTCCAGGGGTACACGGGCAGCAGTGGTGTGGTCAGTGGAGGCCTAGTGGAAGGAGTGACCGCAGACAGGCATCGAAGGCCGAAAATAATAACACATGGCTGTAGGCAATTTTAAATTGGTTCCAGGGGTACACGGGCAGCAGTGGTGTGGTCAGTGGAGGCCTAGTGGAAGGAGTGACCGCAGACAGGCATCGAAGGCCTAAAATAATAACACATGGCTGTAGGCAATTTTAAATTGGTTCCAGGGGTACACGGGCAGCAGTGCCCTGGTCAGTGTAGTAGTAGTTGAAAGAATGGACCGCAGACAGGCATCGAAGGCCTAAAATAATAACACATGGCTGTAGGCAATTCTAAATTGGTTACAGGGGTACACGGGCAGCAGTGGTGTGGTCAGTGGAGGCCTAGTGGAAGGAGTGACCGCAGACAGGCATCGAAGGCCTAAAATAATAACACATGGCTGTAGGCAATTTTAAATTGGTTCCAGGGGTACACGGGCAGCAGTGGTATGGTCAGTGGAGGCCTAGTGGAAGGAGTGACCGCAGACAGGCATCGAAGGCCTAAAATAATAACACATGGCTGTAGGCAATTTTAAATTGGTTCCAGGGGTACACGGGCAGCAGTGCCCTGGTCAGTGTAGTAGTAGTTGAAAGAATGGACCGCAGACAGGCATCGAAGGCCTAAAATAAAAAAATTGGGCTGGCTGTATGCAATTTTAAATTGGTTCCAGGGGTACACGGGCAGCAGTGGTGTGGTCAGTGGAGGCCTAGTGGAAGGAGTGACCGCAGACAGGCATCGAAGGCCTAAAATAATAACACATGGCTGTAGGCAATTTTAAATTGGTTCCAGGGGTACACGGGCAGCAGTGGTGTGGTCAGTGGAGGCCTAGTGGAAGGAGTGACCACAGACAGGCATCGAAGGCCTAAAATATTAACACATGGCTGTAGGCAATTTTAAATTGGTTCCATGGGTACACGGGCAGCAGTGCCCTGGTCAGTGTAGTAGTAGTTGAAAGAATGGACCGCAGACAGGCATCGAAGGCCTAAAATAAAAAAATTGGGCTGGCTGTATGCAATTTTAAATTGGTTCCAGGGGTACACGGGCAGCAGTGGTCTGGTCAGTGGAAGTCTAGTGGAAGGAGTGACCGCAGACAGGCTTCGAAGGCCTAACATAATAACATAGGGCTGGCTGTAGGCACTTTTAAATTGGTTCCAGGGGTACACGGGCAGCAGTGGTCTGGTCAGTGGAAGTCTAGTGGAAGGAGTGACCGCAGACAGGCTTCGAAGGCCTAACATAACAAACTTGGGCTGGCTGTAGGCACTTTTAAATTGGTTCCAGGGGTACATGGGCAGCAGTGTATGGTCAGTGGAAGTCTAGTGGAAGGAGTGACCGCAGACAGGCTTCCAAGGCCTAACATAACAAACTTGGGCTGGCTGTAGGCACTTTTAAATTGGTTCCAGGGGTACACGGGCAGCAGTGGTCTGGTCAGTGGAAGTCTAGTGGAAGGAGTGACCGCAGACAGGCTTCGAAGGCCTAACATAACAAACTTGGGCTGGCTGTAGGCACTTTTAAATTGGTTCCAGGGGTACACGGGCAGCAGTGGTCTGGTCAGTGGAAGTCTAGTGGAAGGAGTGACCGCAGACAGGCTTCCAAGGCCTAACATAACAAAATTGGGCTGGCTGTAGGCACTTTAAATTGGTTCCAGGGGTACATGGGCAGCAGTGTATGGTCAGTGGAAGTCTAGTGGAAGGAGTGACGGCAGACAGTCTTCGAAGGCCTAACATAACAAAATTGGGCTGACTGTAGGCACTTTTAAATTGGTTCCAGGGTAACACGGCCAGCAGTGGCCTGGTCAGTGTAGTAGTTGTAGAAAGAAGGGACCGCAGACAGGCTTCGAAGGCCTAACATAACAAAAATGTCAAAACAATGGTATTGTCAGTGCCAGGCATTGAAGGATGTCAGCGCCTAGACTACACATTGGTGAAGCTGTGAGAGATAATTTTGCTAGTGGTAGAGCACTGTTTGAGCTGGGGGGGGGAACTGTCTTGTGGCCGGCGGTACAGGCACAGGGCCCCTCATATTACAACGGTGTGTCTGACGTTGGGTGCGCACCACCACCGCCAGAGACACTTTATTGTACTATGAGGGACCCAGTGGCAGTGCCGTCGACCAAAAGCGGCCACACCCACCTCTTCAGACAAACAGCACTCTCAAGGGTCCAAGCGCAAAGTGGCGATAGCACGGCCCCGTGTGGGGAGTTTGGCCATTTCGTGAGGTGGAAACATGTCGTATGCTGGACAATCAGGTGAAGAAAATTACGAGATTGGAAAAGTCATTCAGAATAGTCCACAGGCAAGACCTTTTCATAGGAAAGCTAGGTGTCAGCCGGGCAGGGTGGGGCAAAAGATTTTGAAATCCAGTTGTGGTTCATTTTAATGAAGGTTAGATCATCTACATTTTGGGTAGCCAGGCGAGTCCTTTTTTCTGTTAGTATTGAACCTGCAGCACTGAATACTCTTTCTGATAGGACACTAGCTGCCGGGCAAGCAAGCTCCTGCAATGCATATTCTGCCAATTCTGGCCAGGTGTCTAATTTTGATGCCCAGTAATCAAATGGGAATGACGGTTGAGGGAGAACGTCGATAAGGGATGAAAAATAGTTTGTAACCATACTGGACAAATGTTGTCTCCTGTCACTTTGAATTGATGCTGCAGTACCTGTCCTGTCTGCGGTCATAGAAAAATCACTCCACAACCTGGTCAGAAAACCCCTCTGGCCAACGCCACTTCTGATTTCTGCCCCTCTAACACCTCTGGTCTGCTGGCCCCTGGAGCTCGTGTGAGAACGATCACGGGCGCTGTGTGCAGGGAATGCCAGAAGCAAACGGTCAACAAGAGTTGATTGTTTTGTTGCTAATATTAGTTCCAAGTTCTCATGTGGCATAATATTTTGCAATTTGCCTTTATAGCGAGGATCAAGGAGGCAGGCCAACCAGTAATCGTCATCGTTCATCATTTTTGTAATGCGTGTGTCCCTTTTGAGGATACGCAAGGCATAATCCGCCATGTGGGCCAAAGTTCCCGTTGTCAAATCTGCGGTTGTGCTTGGTTGAGGGGCAGTTGCAGGCAAATCTACGTCACTTGTGTCCCTCAAAAAACCAGAACCCGGCCTTGCCACGCCACCAATTTCCCGTGCCCCCGGGAAAGCTTCCTCATTAAAAATATACTCATCCCCATCATCCTCCTCATCCTCCACCTCCTCTTCGCCCGGTACCTCGTCATGTACACTGCCCTGACCAGACAATCGCTGACTGTCATCAAGGCTTTCCTCTTCCTCTGGTGCAGACGCCTGATCCTTTATGTGCGTCAAACTTTGCATCAGCAGACGCATTAGGGGGATGCTCATGCTTATTATGGCGTTGTCTGCACTAACCAGCCGTGTGCATTCCTCAAAACACTGAAGGACTTGACACATGTCTTGAATCTTCGACCACTGCACACCTGACAACTCCATGTCTGCCATCCTACTGCCTGCCCGTGTATGTGTATCCTCCCACAAAAACATAACAGCCCGCCTCTGTTCGCACAGTCTCTGAAGCATGTGCAGTGTTGAGTTCCACCTTGTTGCAACGTCTATGATTAGGCGATGCTGGGGAAGGTTCAAAGAACGCTGATAGGTCTGCATACGGCTGGAGTGTACAGGCGAACGGCGGATATGTGCGCAAAGTCCACGCACTTTGAGGAGCAGGTCGGATAACCCCGGATAACTTTTCAGGAAGCACTGCACCACCAGGTTTAAGGTGTGAGCCAGGCAAGGAATGTGTTTCAGTTGGGAAAGGGAGATGGCAGCCATGAAATTCCTTCCGTTATCACTCACTACCTTGCCTGCCTCAAGATCTACAGTGCCCAGCCACGACTGCGTTTCTTGCTGCAAGAACTCGGACAGAACTTCCGCGGTGTGTCTATTGTCGCCCAAACACTTCATAGCCAATACAGCCTGCTGACGTATGCCAGTAGCTGCCCCATAATGGGAGACCTGGTGTGCAACAGTGGCAGGTGCGGATGGAGTGTTTGTGCGACTGCGGTCTGTGGACGAGCTCTTGCTTCTGCAGGAGGACGAGGAGGAGGAGGAGGAGGAGGGGGTGCGAACGGCTACAGACAACTGTTTACTAGACCGTGGGCTAGGCAGAACTGTCCCAAACTTGCTGTCCCCTGTGGACCCTGAATCCACCACATTTACCCAGTGTGCCGTGATGGACACGTAACGTCCCTGGCCATGCCTACTGGTCCATGCATCTGTTGTCAGGTGCACCTTTGTGCTCACAGATTGCCTGAGTGCATGGACGATGCGCTCTTTAACATGCTGGTGGAGGGCTGGGATGGCTTTTCTGGAAAAAAAGTGTCGACTGGGTAGCTCGTAGCGTGGTACAGCGTAGTCCATCAGGTCTTTCAAAGCTTCGCTTTCAACTAACCGGTAGGGCATCATCTCTAACGAGATTAGTCTAGCTATGTGGGCGTTCAAACCCTGTGTACGCGGATGCGAGGCTAAGTATTTCCTTTTTCTAACCATAGTCTCATGTAGGGTGAGCTGGACTGGAGAGATGGAGATCGTGGAACTAGCGGGGGTGCCGGTGGACATGGCAGACTGAGAGACGGTGGGAGATGGTA
The DNA here is from genome assembly GCF_032444005.1 of Ranitomeya imitator. Classification (NCBI taxonomy): domain Eukaryota; kingdom Metazoa; phylum Chordata; class Amphibia; order Anura; family Dendrobatidae; genus Ranitomeya; species Ranitomeya imitator. Next base: position 131,810,423 of record NC_091289.1, on the reverse strand, counting down.
TTGTTGCCGCCGGTGCCCTAGATGCAGTGTTTCCTACTACGAAACTGGTGATTCCCTGACCCTGACTGCTTTGGCCTGGCAAAGATACCTGCACAGATACAGCAGGTGGTGCGCTAAATGGTGGTCCTACACTGCCGGAAGGGATGTTGCGTTGATGACTAGCTTCATTGGCCGAGGGTGCAACAACCTTAAGGGACGTTTGGTAGTTAGTCCAAGCTTTCAAATGCATGGTGGTTAAATGTCTATGCATGCAACTAGTATTGAGACTTTTCAGATTCTGACCTCTGCTTAAGGAAGTAGAACATTTTTGACAGATGACTTTGCGCTGATCAATTGGATGTTGTTTAAAAAAATGCCAGACTGCACTCTTTCTAGCATCGGATACCTTTTCAGGCATTGCAGACTGAGCTTTAACCGGATGGCCACGCTGTCCTCCACCAGGTTTTGGCTTTGCCATGCGTTTTGGGCAAGATACGGGCCCGGCAGATGGAACCTGTGGCGATGTTGATGCCTGCTGCGGCCCCTCCTCCTCCTCTGCTTCAGAACTGCTGCCGCCTGCACCCTGTTCCCCCAATGGCTGCCAATCGGGGTCAAGAACTGGGTCATCTAATAACTCTTCTTGTACCTCCTGCGCAACTTCGTCTGTGTCACCGTGTCGTTCGGTGGTATAGCGTTCGTGATGGGGCAACATAGTCTCATCAGGGTCTGATTCTTGATCAGCACCCTGCGAGGGCAATGTTGTGGTCTGAGTCAAAGGACCAGCATAGTAGTCTGGCTGTGGCTGTGCGTCAGTGCACTCCATGTCAGATTCAATTTGTAATGGGCATGGACTGTTAACTGCTTCACTTTCTAAGCCAGGGACGGTATGTGTAAAGAGCTCCATGGAGTAACCCGTTGTGTCGCCTGCTGCATTCTTCTCTGTTGTTGTTTTTGCTGAAGAGGACAAGGAAGTGACTTGTCCCTGACCGTGAACATCCACTAACGACGCGCTGCTTTTACTTTTACCAGTTTCACGAGAGGAGGCAAAAGAGCTAGAGGCTGAGTCAGCAAGATAAGCCAAAACTTGCTCTTGCTGCTCCGGCTTTAAAAGCGGTTTTCCTAATCCCAGAAAAGGGAGCGTTCGAGGCCTTGTGTAGCCGGACGACGAACCTGGCTCCACAGCTCCAGACTTAGGTGCAATATTTTTTTCCCCACGACCACCTGATGCTCCACCACTACCACTACCCTCATTACCAGCTGACAATGAACGCCCCCGGCCACGACCTCTTCCACTAGACTTCCTCATTGTTTTAAAAACGTAACCAAACTAACGTTATTTGTTGCAGTCACACAACTTACACGGTGAGCTATAACTTCAGTATGATTTAGCTACCCCTTTACAGGTTGGTGAGACCACAGCGAAAATCAGGCCCAATGTTACACACTCTTTTTTTGGTGGCTGCAAATTAGAGAGATGCCCCACACGCAGGACTGTCACTGAAGCACAAATGTTAATATTAATGTCACACTATTATTTTTTTTTTATTTTTATTTTTTTCAGGAACACTTTAGAAACCCCCCCCAAAAAAAAAAATTGATTTTTGCAGGGAGAATTTAGAAAACAAATGTAACAAACTATATGCTTTCTATGGGCCACTGAGTGAGAGATGACGCACACAGGAATCAGGAGTGGCACACAAGCCCAGAGGCCAATATTTTTCTACCAATGATTGATGGAGTTATTTTCTCTGGTAGATTTTGGAACCCAAATCAAGGGAAAAAAATATAGGCTTTCTATGGACCACAATTGGAGAGAGAGAGAGAGAGAGAGAGAGAGATGGCACACCCAGGAGTCAAGACTGGCACACAAGCAGAAAGGCCAATATTAATCTCCCACTGTTTTTTTTGGTTGTTTTTTTTTTTTTTTTTTCAGGGAGACTTTAGAAAAAAAAATAATAAAAAAAATATGATTTTATCAGGAAGAATTTAGAAACCAAATAAAATAAAATGATTTTTTCAGGGAGAATTTATAAATCAAATAAAAACAAAAATAGGCGTTCTATGGCCCACTGACTGAGAGATGACGCACACAGGAATCAGGAGTGGCACACAAGCCCAGAGGCCAATATTTTTCTACCAATGATTGATGGAGTTATTTTCTCTGGTAGATTTTGGAACCCAAATCAAGGAAAAAAAATATAGGCTTTCTATGGACCACAATTGGAGAGAGAGAGAGAGAGAGAGAGAGAGAGATGGCACACCCAGGAGTCAAGACTGGCACACAAGCAGAAAGGCCAATATTAATCTCCCACTGTTTTTTTTGGTTGTTTTTTTTTTTTTTTTTTTCAGGGAGACTTTAGAAAAAAAAATAATAAAAAAAATATGATTTTATCAGGAAGAATTTAGAAACCAAATAAAATAAAATGATTTTTTCAGGGAGAATTTATAAAACAAATAAAACCAAAAATAGGCGTTCTATGGCCCACTGACTGAGAGATGACGCACCCAGGAGTCAAGACTGGCACACAAGCAGAAAGGCCAATATTAATCTCCCACTGTTTTTTTTTTTTTTTTTCAGGGAGACTTTAGAAAAAAAAATAATAAAAAAAATATGATTTTATCAGGAAGAATTTAGAAACCAAATAAAATAAAATGATTTTTTCAGGGAGAATTTAGAAAACAAATAAAACCAAAAATAGGCGTTCTATGGCCCACTGACTGAGAGAGAGAGAGAGATGGAACGCTTAGTACTGGCACACAAGCCCAAAGGGCAATATTAATCTCCCTTTTTTTTTCCAGGGAGAATTTCTAAAACCCCCCAAAAAAAAAAAATTGGCTTTCTATGGCCCACTATTTGTGAGAGAGATGGGACGCTCAGGACTGGCACAGATGGCACGCTCAGGACTGGCACAGAAGCCCAGAGGCCAATATTAATCTCCCTTTTTTTCTGGGAGAATTTATAAAACCAAAAAAAAAATTAAATAGGCTTTCTATGGCCCACTATTTGTGAGAGAGATGGCACGCTCAGGGCTGGCACAGATGGCACGCTCAGGACTGGCACACAAGCCCAGAGGCCAATATTAATCTCCCTTTTTTTCAGGGAGAATTTATAAAACCCAAAAAAAAATAAAATAGGCTTTCTATGGCCCACTATTTGTGAGAGAGATGGCACACTCAGGACTGGCACACAAGCCCAAAGGCCAATATTAATCTCCCACTGTATTTTTATCAGGGAGAATTTATACACCCCACAAAAAAAAATACAGAAAAATGAAAAGGCTTTCTATGGCCCACTATGTGAGAGAGATGGCACACACAGGGATGGCACTCTAGCAGAAATGCCAAATTGCCAATCTTAATCTCCCACCAAAAAAAAAAAAAAAAAAAAACAGGGAATGTCCTACAATTACTATCTCCCTGCCTGCAGTAATCTCAGCCAGGTATGGCAGGCAGCTACTATCTCCCTGCCTGCAGTAATCTCAGCCAGGTATGGCAGGCAGCAATAAGGAGTGGACTGATGCACAAATGAAATAAAAAGTGTGGACAAACAAAAAAGATAGCTGTGCAGAAAGGAAGGAACAAGAGGATTTGTGCTTTGAAAAAAGCAGTTGGTTTGCACAGCGGCGTACACACAGCAATGCAGCTATCAGGGAGCCTTCTAGGGCAGCCCAATGAGCTACAGCGCTGAGGGGAAAAAAAAAAAAAAAAAAACTTCCACTGTCCCTGCACACCGAGGGTGGTGTTGGACAGTGCAAATCGCTGCAGCACAAGCGGTTTTGTGGTTAATGGACCCTGCCTAACGCTATCCCTGCTTCTGACAAAGCGGCAGCAACCTCTCCCTAAGCTCAGATCAGCAGCAGTAAGATGGCGGTCGGCGGGAACGCCTCTTTATAGCCCCTGTGACGTCGCAGACAGCAAGCCAATCACTGCAATGCCCTTCTCTAAGATGGTGGGGACCAGGACCTATGTCATCACGCTGCCCACACTCTGCGTTTACCTTCATTGGCTGAGAAATGGCGCTTTTCGCGTCATTGAAACGCGACTTTGGCGCGAAAGTCGCGTACCGCATGGCCGACCCCGCACAGGGGTCGGATCGGGTTTCATGAAACCCCGACTTAGCCAAAAGTCGGCGACTTTTGAAAATGTTCGACCCGTTTCGCTCAACCCTAGTTGCAGCTACATAATCCGGTGTTAGATTGGAAATCCATGTCTGTGACTGGTTGGGGTTGTCAGGGGGTTCATGATCTGGTTCCTTTGATGTCAATCTCCTCTTCCCCCTCTTCTGAAGTTCCTGAGTTTTTGTCTGACTTCCAGGATGTATTCGATGAGCCCAAATCCAGTTCCCTTCCACCGCATAGGGACTGCGATTGTGCTATTGATTTGATTCCAGGTTGTAAGTTCCCTAAGGGCCGACTTTTCAACCTGTCTGTGCCTGAACATACCACCATGCGGAGCTATATTAAGGAGTCTTTGGAGAAAGGGCATATTCGGCCATCTTCTTCACCGTTGGGAGCGGGGTTCTTTTTTGTAGCCAAGAATGATGGCTCCTCGAGACCCTGTATTGATTATCGCCTCTTGAATAAGATCACGGTTAAATTTCAATACCTCTTGCCCTTGCTTACTTATTTGTTTGCTAGGATTAAGGGGTCTAGCTGGTTTACTAAGATTGACCTTCGAGGGGCATATAATCTTATTCGTATCAAGCAGGGTGACGAATGGAAAACTGCATTTAATACGCCCGAAGGCCATTTTGAATACCTTGTGATGCCATTCGGACTCTCTAATGCTCCATCTGTGTTCCAATCCTTCATGCATGATATCTTTCGGAGTTATCTTGATAAATTCATGGTTGTATATTTGGATGATATTTAGATTTTTTCCAATGATTGGGAGTCTCATGGGAAACAGGTCAGGATGGTATTTCAGATCCTCCGTAATAATGCTTTGTTTGTGAAGGGGTCAAAGTGCCTCTTTGGAGTGCAGAAGGTTTCTTTTTTGGGTTTCATTTTTTCTCCCTCATCTATAGAAATGGATCCGGTTAAGGTTCAGGCCATTCATGATTGGATTCAGCCCACATCTGTGAAGAGCCTTCAGAAATTTTTGGGCTTTGCTAATTTTTATCGTCGTTTCATTGCCAACTTCTCCAGTGTGGTTAAACCTCTAACCGTTTTGACCATGAAAGGCGCTGATGTGACAAATTGGTCCTCCGCAGCTGTTTCTGCCTTTCAGGAGCTTAAACGCCGATTTACTTCTGCCCCTGTGTTGCGTCAGCCAGATGTTTCTCTTCCATTTCAGGTTGAGGTTGACGCGTCTGAGATTGGGGAAGGGGCCGTTTTGTCTCAGAGGTATTCTGATGGTTCCTTGATGAAACCGTGTGCCTTCTTTTCTCGGAAGTTTTTGCCTGCGGAACTCAATTATGATGTCGGCAATCGGGAGTTGTTGGCTATGAAGTGGGCATTTGAGGAGTGGCGTATTGTGGTCCTGACCGATCATAAGAATCTGATTTACCTCGAGTCTGCCAAACGGCTGAATCCTAGACAGGCTCGATGGTCCCTGTTTTTCTCCTGTTTTGATTTTGTGGTCTCGTACATTCCTGGTACTAAGAATGTTAAGGCGGATGCCCTCTCTAGGAGTTTTTTTCCTGATTCCCCTGGGGTTCTTGAGCCGGTTGGTATTTTGAAGGAAGGGGTGATTCTTTCTGCCATCTCCCCTGATTTGCGACGGGTTCTTCAGGAATTTCAGGCTGATAAGCCTGACCGCTGTCCTGTGGGGAAACTGTTTGTTCCTGATAGATGGACTAGTAAAGTGATTTCTGAGGTTCATTGTTCTGTGTTGGCTGGCCATCCTGGGATTTTTGGTACCAGAGATTTGGTTGGTAGGTCCTTTTGGTGGCCTTCTTTGTCGCGGGATGCGCGTTCTTTTGTGCAGTCCTGTGGAATTTGTGCGCGGGCTAAGCCTTGCTGTTCCCGCGCTAGTGGGTTGCGTTTGCCATTGCCGGTCCCTGAGAGACCTTGGATGCATATTTCTATGGATTTTATTTCCGATCTTCCTGTTTCCCAAAGAATGTCGGTTATCTGGGTTGTCTGTGACCGATTTTCTAAGATGGTTCATTTGGTGCCTTTGCCTAAATTGCCTTCTTCTTCTGATTTGGTTCCGTTGTTTTTTCAGCATGTGGTACGTTTGCATGGTATTCCGGAGAATATTGTGCCAGACAGAGGTTTCCAGTTTGTTTCTAGGTTTTGGCAGGCCTTTTGTGCCAAGCTGGGCATTGATTTGTCTTTTTCCTCTGCATTTCATCCTCAGACAAATGGCCAGACTGAGCGAACTAATCAGACCTTGGAGACCTATTTGAGATGCTTTGTGTCTGCTGATCAGGATGATTGGGTGGCTTTTTTGCCATTGGCCGAGTTTGCCCTTAATAATCGGGCTAGTTCGGCTACTTTGGTTTCGCCTTTTTTTTGTAATTTTGGTTTTCATCCTCGTTTTTCTTCTGGGCAGGTTGAGCCTTCTGACCTTCCTGGTGTGGATTCTGTGGTCGACAGGTTGCAGCAGATTTGGGCTTATGTGGTAGACAATTTGGTGCTGTCTCAGGAGGAGGCTCAGCGTTTTGCTAACCGTCGTCGGTGTGTTGGTTCCCGGCTTCGGGTTGGTGATCTGGTTTGGTTATCTTCCCGTCATGTTCCTATGAAGGTTCCTTCCCCTAAGTTTAAGCCTCGATTTGTTGGTCCTTTTAGGATTTCTGAGATTATTAATCCGGTGTCCTTTCGCCTGGCGCTTCCGGCCTCTTTTGCTATTCATAATGTCTTCCATAGATCTTTGTTGCGGAAATTGTTGTGAATTCTGTGGCAGAGCTCCCTCCTGTGGTCACAAGTGGTACTTCGGCTGATTCTCTCTGGGAGCTTCCGTTTGTGGAGGAAAGTGGTACTGCGGCTCCTGAGTTTCCTCCCTCAGGTGATCTGGTGAGGTCGTTAGGTGCTTCTCTACTTAACTCCACCTAATGCTTTGATCCTGGCTTCCTGTCAATGTTCCAGTGTTGGACTTGTTTTTCCCTGGATCATTCCTGTGGCCTGCTGCTCTGAATAGCTAAGTGCTTCTTTGCTATTTGTTTGCTATTTTTTCTGTCCAGCTTGTCTAATTGTTTTGCTGGAAGCTCTGGGACGCAAAGGGTGTACCTCCGTGCCGTTAGTTCGGTACGGAGGGTCTTTTTGCCCCCTTTGCGTGGTTTTCTTTAGGGTTTTGTGTAGACCGCAAAGTTATCTTTCCTATCCTCGCTCTGTTAAGAAAGTCGGGCCTCACTTTGCTGAATCTATTTCATCCCTACGTTTGTCTTTTCATCTTACTCACAGTCATTATATGTGGGGGGCTTCCTTTTCCTTTGGGGTATTTCTCTGAGGCAAGGTAGGCTTATTTTCTATCTTCAGGCTAGTTAGTTTCTCAGGCTGTGCCGAGTTGCATAGGCAGAGTTAGGCGCAATCCACGGCTGCCTCTAGTGTTGTTTGGAGAGGATTAGGGATTGCGGTCTGCAGAGTTCCCACGTCTCAGAGCTCGTTTTATTATTTTGGATTATTGTCAGATCACTGTATGTTCTCTGACCGCTATGTCCATTGTGATACTGAATTGCCTATCACAACAGGAAATATGTGGAGCCCGTTGTTCCCTCTGTTGATCCTCCGGCCCCTGTATTGGTCGATGGGGAGTTGGAATATGTTGTTGAGAAGATTTTGGATTCCCGTTTTTCGAGGCGGAAGCTTCAGTACCTTGTCAAGTGGAAGGGTTATGGCCAGGAGGATAATTCTTGGGTTTCTGACTCTGATGTCCATGCCGTTGATTTGGTTCGTGCCTTTCATCGGGCTCATCCTGATCGGCCTGGGGGCTCTGGTGAGGGTTCGGTGACCCCTCCTCAAGGGGGGTACTGTTGTGATTTCAGCTTTTGGGCTCCCTCCGGTGGTTGTAGAGGTTAATGCAGTTGTGCCTGGACTGCAGGAGTGGACAGGTGTATCTACTAATTGCAAAACTGACTGGGGTATATAGCTTTGCTGGATCCTTTAGTCAGTGCCAGTTGTTCATTGTTCTTGAAGGATTCACTTTCCTGCTGGTCTCTCCAGTTTGCTGTGTTTTTCTACAAAGATAAGTCCTGGCTTTGTTTTTGCTGTCCACCTGCAATGGACCTTATAGTTCTGTGCATTTTCATGTTTTTGTCTTGTCCAGCTTGGTCTGTGAAGGATTTTTTGCAGCCTAGCTATTTCTCTGGAGATGTAGATATACCCCCCATGTCTTTAGTCAGATGTGGTGATCCATATTTTCTGCGGTCAATATTTTCTAGTGTTTTTATACTGACCGCATAGTACTCTGTTCTATTCTTTCTTTTTAGCTAGTATGGCCTCCTAGGCTAAAATCTGATTTCATGTCTGCGTATGTTATTTCCCTCTCCTCTCACAGTCAATATTTGTGGGGGGCTATCTATCCTTTGGGGATTTTCTCTGAGGCAAGATAGGTTTCCTGTTTCTGTCTTTAGGGGTAGTTAGATCTTAGGCTGTGCCGAGGGGTCTAGGGAGTGTTAGGTAGCCCCCACGGCTACTTCTAGTTGCGCTGCTAGGTTCAGGGTTTGCGGTCAGTACAGGGACCACCTTCTCCAGAGTACATCTCATGCTGCTCCAAGGCCACCAGATCATAACAGGGACCACACTAGGGTGTCTTCTTTAGATGTCACCTGGACCAACTCCTGCATAGCAGCCAACGTCTTGGCGGGATCACGGAATTCAGGAATCTCTTCAGCCTCCAGTTCTTCATCCCGGTTGGGTCCAGGCCGCTCATGTGTCACTCTGGATAAGGTGTCTGCGTGAGTGTTTTCAGCTCCTCTCCGGTAAGTGATTTTATACTGATATTTAGCAAATCAAACCACCCACCGCTGCTCCAGGGCCCGTAGCCTCGCGTTCTCCAGGTGAGCCAAAGGGTTGTTTTGGTGCACAACAAGACTTCAGAGCCCAATAGGTATTCAGCAAACTTCTCAGTCATGGCCCACATCAATGCCAGTAGCTTTAATTTGAAATTACTGTAATTGTCAGGGTTTCATTGGGAATCGTGGAGTGACTGTCTTGTGTAGTCGATCACCTGCTCCTTTTCAGCTTGCATCTGCAACAACACAGCTTCGAGTCCCAGTAGACTTCCATCGGTGCAGAGAATGAAAGGTTGGGAGAAGACAGCACAGGTACTTCAGTAAGTGCCATATTCAGGGCTCGAAATGCTTCCTTTTGACGTTCTCACCACTCAATAGCCCTGTTCTTTGCACCAGATGGTACTCCTTTCAGCATTTCAAGCAATGGGTTTAAAATGCGAGTGAAGTCCTTCACAAACCATAGATAGTACCCAGTGAGCCCCAGGAAAGCTCGAACATCTTTTATGGTCTTTGGGGGGGTCAATCCTGTACTGCTGCGATTTTCTCATGGGACGACCGTACCCCATCAGCAGAGATGACATTGTCCCAGGTATTCGATCAGAGTGTGGTCAGAAGATGACACTTGCAAGGCTTCATTTTCAGGCCGTGTTTCTGCAGACAACTTAACACCTGTTCCAGCCTTTGCAGATGTTTTTCAAAGGTGGCTGCATAAACGATGATATTGTCGAGGTAGATGAGAGTGGCCTCGAAGTTTAAGTCACCTAGACACCTTTCCATTAGTCACCGAAAACTCCTGGGGCATTGGCAAGGCCGAACGGCATCAGGTTGAATTCAAACAACCCCATGCGCAGCATGAAGGCAGTTTTTACTCGGTCATGCTCGGACATGGGTACTTGCCAGGATCCACTGGTTAAAACGAACGAAGAGAAGTTCATTGCATTTCCTAGTGCAGACAATGATTCTTCAATACTTGGAGTCTCGCACGGTGCAGGCTTTAAATTTCCGATAGTCCACACAGAAGTGCAAAGTACCATCTTATTTTAGCACGAGGACAATAGGAGCAGCCCACGTGCTTTGGCTGTCCTGGATAATGCCACCCTGTAGCATTTGTGTCCTGCTGGAGAAAGAAATTTCCATCTTCAAAAAGCTTGTCGGTAGAGGAAAAGATGAAGTGCTCTAAAATTTCCTGGTAGATGGCTGGACTGACTTTGATTTTGATAAAACACAGTGTTCCTATACCAGCAGATAGCTCCCCAAACCATCACTGATTGTGGAAACTTCACACTAGACCTCAAGCAGCTTTGATTGTCTGACTCTCCAATCTTCTTCCAGACTCTGGGACCTTGATTTCCAAGGTCTGTTGTGAAGTATCCACAATCAATGATTGCCCTGGTGCAATGACAGTGAGGATAATGATAGTTCGGGTTGATGACAGCTGTAATTTATCAAAAAACACAGCTGCCATCAACCCCTGGATTTTGCACTGGAGAGGTGTATCGAGTATCGAGCAGTGGTGAACACATTCCCTCATCACCAAAGACAAGGGCTCACACTGGTCAGAATTCTAGTAAAAAGGCATTGTTGGTGTATTGTAGTAATATGTCACCAATAATGATGTTAAAGGAACTCCTTTAATCCCTGACCAAAAACATAATGTAAAAATCATAGATTGAGAGAGTTACTCAAATAACCTTATGTTGCATAGCAGTCAAAGGTCACATCTTGAAAAATTCAGAGAACCCGATAACACTATATTTCCTGGGATGCCATATGGTCTCCTGGCATACAATGGATAGTCTCATAGCTCTTCTCTGTACAATTAGAAATTAGTCAGCTTTATAGTATGAAGGTTAGATGATATGATAATGCAGTATACTGATTTGTATTCCACACAATATCTAACGAATTAAGTACGAAAAAGTTATCTGTACAGAACTTTCTAGCTTTTGAGTTTAAAACTCACGCACAGAGGTTTTTTTTTTTTCTATCAAAACCCCGAGGAAGAAATAATAGAGCCTTAGATTAAAATAAAAAAGCCTTTAGAATTGTACCTGTGGGGACACTTTGTGTACCTGCTCTGTGACAAGTCCCTTCTGATCTGTTAAATGCTCTCGAAATGCTTTAGAAAGAACCTGATTCATACATCCGAAGCTGGAAAAACTAGCAAAATAAAATTAAAGAGTAAGATAGACGGTAGAAGATATATAAAAGGGTTTACTGAGAGCTGCAGGATGCTCAACAATGCATCACCACTAACAATCCTACAAAAGACGTCTAGCTAAAGAACGGAGTACAATTATTACCTGTGTGACGTCTCTTAATTGAAAGAGCTCTCTGTGTAAACCCTTAGGTGAAGGGACTTGAAAAGTATATTCTCTATGCAGAGAAAAAAAAAAGCGCTAGCACAGAAAAATGCTTTATTCTATTTTCCGGTTTTTAATTGTAATGGCCTGTTAACCTTTTCAAGCCAGAATGAAATATTTATGAGATATTAATGTAAAAGCTGGAATATTTTAATTGTTCATTGAGCTTAGTATAAATATGTAGCAGGGATTTCAGGTGTAGCAGAGCTGGAATTGTGTTATATATGTATGTACTGTACCGTTCAAAAGTTTAGGGTCACCCAGACAATTTTGTATTTTCCATGAAATCTCATACTTTTATTAATCAAATGAGTTGCCAAATGAATTGAAAATCTAGTCCAGACATTTACAAGGTTCGAAAAAAAGATTTTTATTTGAAATAATAATTTTGTCCTTCAAACTTTGCTTTCGTCAAAGAATGCTCCATTTACAGCAATTACAGCATTGCAGACCTTTGCCATTCTAGCAGTTAATTTGCTGAGGTAATCTGGAGAAATTTCACCCCATGCCTCTAGAAGCCCCTCCCACAAGTTGGTTTGGCTTGATGGGCACTTTTTTTACCATACTGTCAAAGCTGCTCCCACAACAGATCAATGGGGTTGAGATCTGGTGACTGCGCTGGCAACTCCATTACAGAAAGAATACTATTGCCTGCTTCTTCCCTAAATAGTTCTTGCATAATTTGGAGGTGTGCTTTGGGTCATTGTCCTGTTGTAGGATGAAATTGGCTCCAATCAAGCGCTGTCCACAGTGTATGGCATGGCGTTATGACGTTGCAAAAAGGAGTGATAGCCTTCCTTATTCAAAATCCCTTTTACGTTGTATAAATCTCCCACTTTACCAGCACCAAAGCAACCCCAGACCACCACATTACCTCCACCATAATAATAATAATAATAATAATAATAATAATAATAATTTTTATTTATATAGCGCCAACATATTCTGCAGCGCTTTACAAATTATAGAGGGGACTTGTACAGACAATAGACATTACAGCATAACATAAATACAGTTCAAAACAGATACCAGGAGGAATGAGGGCCCTGCTCGCAAGCTTACAAACTATGGGGAAAAGGGGAGACACGAGAGGTGGATGGTTACAATTGCTTTAGTTATTCGGACCAGCCATAGTGTAAGGCTCGGGTGTTCATGTAAAGCTGCATGAACCAGTTAACTGCCTAAGTATGTAGCAGTACAGACACAGAGGGCTATTAACTGCATAAAGTGAATGAGAACATGATGCGAGGAACCTGTTTTGTTTTTTTTGTTTTTTTTTTAAATAGGCCACACAGGGATCGTTAGGTTAATGCATTGAGGCGGTAGGCCAGTCTGAACAAATGAGTTTTTAGGGCACGCTTAAAACTGTGGGGATTAGGGATTAATCGTATTAACCTAGGTAGTGCATTCCAAAGAATCGGCGCAGCACGTGTAAAGTCTTGGAGACGGGAGTGGGAGGTTCTGATTATTGAGGATGCTAACCTGAGGTCATTAGCGGAGCGGAGGGCACGGGTAGGGTGGTAGACTGAGACCAGAGAGGAGATGTAGGGTGGTGCTGAGCCATGGAGTGCTTTGTGGATGAGGGTAGTAGTTTTGTACTGGATTCTGGAGTGGATGGGTAGCCAGTGTAATGACTGGCACAAGGTAGAGGCATCGGTGTAACGGTTGGTGAGGAATATGATCCTGGCAGCAGCATTCAGGACAGATTGGAGCGGGGAAAGTTTGGTAAGAGGGAGGCCGATTAGTAGAGAGTTACAATAGTCCAGACGAGAATGAATAAGTGAAACAGTAAGAGTTTTTGCAGAGTCGAAAGTAAGAAAAGGGCGAATTCTAGAAATGTTTTTGAGATGCAGGTAAGAAGAGCGAGCCAGTGATCGGATGTGGGGGGCGAATGAAAAGTCAGAATCAAGGATGACCCCAAGGCAGCGGGCATGTTGCTTTGGAGTAATGGTAGAACCGCGCACGGAGATGGCAATGTCAGGCAAAGGTAGGTTAGTAGAGGGAGAGAACACGAGGAGTTCAGTTTTTGACAGGTTTAGTTTCAGATAGAGGGAGGACATGATGTTAGAGACAGCGGTAAGACAATCACTGGTGTTTTCTAATAAGGCAGGCGTGAGATCAGGAGAAGAAGTGTATAATTGGGTGTCATCAGCATAGAGATGGTACTGGAAACCATGTTTGACAAATGGCATCAGGCACTCTTCCAGCATCTTTTTCAGTTGCTCTGCATCTCACAAAGGTTCTTCTGTGTGATCCAAACACATCAAACTTGGATTCGTCTGTCCATAACACTTTTTTCCAATCTTCCTCTGTCGAATGTCTGTGTTCTTTTGCCCATATTAGTCTGTTCTTTTTATTAGACAGTCTCAGATATGGCTTTTTCTTTGCAACTCTGCCCTGAAGGCCAGCATCCCGGAGTGGCCTCATCACTGTAGACGTTGACACTGGCGTTTTGCGTGTACTATTTAATGAAGCTGCCAGTTGAGGACCTGTGAGGCATCGATTTCTCAGTGCAGCACTTCCGGGTCAGGAAATCTCCAGGATCACGAAGGGGAGGAGCAGAGCAAACGAAGACCAGCCTATGGGAGTGCGCTTAAGCTGCCAGAGCAGGAAGGTGAAGTGCGCATGTGCCGGTGTCAGGAAGCAGGATCCAGTGAGGAGGCAGGAAGAGAGGAGGCCAGGCGGTGCACGGACACCCCGGGAGTGCGCAGAGCCAGAAACTCACGCCGGGAGCCTGAAGAAGACCCAGCAGAAGCGGCAGCAGCGGCGTGCCGGGACAGGTAAGTATGTGAAGAGCCAGAGGAGGATGCTGGAGGCGTGACAGTACCCCCCTCCTTATGCCCCCTCCTCCTAAGATTAGAATGAAACTTAGCTAAAATTTGAGGAGCCTGGATGTTCTTCTGAGGCTCCCAAGATCTCTCCTCAGCACCAAAGCCTTTCCAATCAATTAAAAAGAGGGTCCTACCTCGAGTTCTCTTCATAGCCAGAATGTCCCTAACTTCAAAGACATCCTGTGCGGAAATGGGTAAAGGCGACTAGCCAGTGGTAGGGTGAAATTGATTGAGTATAACTTGTAAGCAACATCATTAATACGAGCTAACACCTCAAATGGACTGATATACCGTGGACCTAACTTATATGAAGAAATCTTAAGACGAATAAACTTGGAGGATAAAATACTTTATCACCAGGTTGGAAAGACCGAGAATCCAGTCGCCTCTTGTCGGCATGTCTTTTAATTCTGTCTCCAGCTCGTTCGAGTGCGGTTTTGGTCTCCTGCCAGACCCTGGAAAACTCCTCAGACAGAAGATCAGCCGCCGGCACACCCGAGGCAGGGGGTACTGGCAAAGGAACACCAGGATGTTGCCCATAGACGACAAAGAAAGGCGACCTGGAAGAGGATTCACTAATGTGGTTGTTCTATGCAAACTCGGCCCAAGGAAGTAGACTGGATCAGTTGTTTTGATGGACGTTAGAGAAATGACGAAGATCGGTGACCAGGATTTGATTTGTGTGCTCTGCCTGACCATTAGTTTGAGGATGGTAGGCAGAGGAGAAGTCCAAAGTCACTTCCATTAGTTTCCATAATGCACGCCAGAAGCGTGAGGTGAATTGAACTCCTCTGTCCAAAACTATGTGTTGAGGAAAGCTGTGAATCCGAAAAATATGAGCGAAGAAGATTTTTGCCAATTCAGGAGCAGAAGGTAATCCAGGAAGAGGGACAAAATGAGCCATCTTGGAAAATCGATCCACGACTACAAAGATAACTGTATGTCCTGAGGACAGAGGCAGATCAGTGGTAAAGTCCATTGCAGTGTATCACCAAGGAGCTGAGGGAACTGGAAGCGGATGCAATAGGCCCGGGGGTAAATGCCTAGGAACTTTGTTTTTTGCACAGGACGGACAGGAAGCGACAAAACTTCAGATGTCTTGAGGAAGGAATGGCCACCAGTAGTACCGCGACACCAGAGAAAGGGTTTTCTTGAAACCGACATGGCCTGCCAGCTTGGAAACATGATCCCAATGTAAAACTTGCTTCCTGTTGCGCTCTTGAACAAAACCCGGAGGCAATGAAGTCAAGGTAACGGGAGCAACCAAGATGACCTTGCTTGGATCCACGATATGAGGCGGTTTCTCTCCAATATCAGCTGTCAGAAAGGATCTGGATAGAGCATCAGCTTTGAAGTTCTTATTGCCAGGATGGAAATGTAGCTCAAAATCAAATCGGGCAAAGAACAGCGACCACCTAGCTTGCCGAGGATTAAGTCTCTGTGCAGAGCGGATGTATGCCAGATTCTTGTGATCAGTGTAGATCTTAAAAGGATGAACAGCTCCTTCCAACAAATACTGCCACTCCTGCAACGCCAATTTGATAGCCAGCAACTCTCTGTCACCAATGGTAGAGTTCCTTTCAGCCACTGAGAAGGTCTTAGAAAAGAAGCTGCAGGTGACAAACCGACTGGAGGAAGACCTCTGGGAAAGAACTGCACTGGCTCCGATAGCAGAAGCATCCACCTCTAGAATGAAGGGCTTGCTAATCTCTGGACGATGGAGAACGGAAGCTGTAGCAAAGGCTTGTTTTAAGGACTGGAAGGAGCTTTCGACCTCCGGGACCAGGAGTGACGGTTAGCTCCCTTGCGGATCAAAACGGAGATGGAGCTGGACAGGGTAGAAAAGTGTGGGATGAACTGCCGGTAGTAATTATCAAAACCTAGGAACCGTTGGATCACTTTAACACCTTGAGGACGAGGCCAGTTCAGCACGGCGGACACCTTTCCCCGATCCATATGTAGACCAGAGTCAGATATGATATACCCTAAGAACGGTAGGGACGACTGTTCAAAGGCACATTTTTCTAGCTTGGCATACAGACGATTCGCTCTAAGATGTAAGAGGACTTGATGGATGTCTCTTCTGTGGGTAGAAAGATCTGGAGAATATATGAGAATATCATCTAAGTACACCACCACACAAGAATAAAGTAGATCCCGGAACAAATCGTTCTCAAACTCCTGGAACACAAAGGGAGCGTTGCACAAACTAAAAGGCATAACCAAATACTCGTAATGACCATCTCGGGTGTTGAATGCAGTCTTCCACTCATCTCCGGGATGGATACGGATGAGATTGTAGGCCCCACGGAGATCCAATTTAGTGAAAATACGCGCTCCACGGAGATGGTCAAACAGTTCCGGAATGAGAGGAAGTGGGTACTTGTTCTTAATCGTGATATTGTTGAGCCAGAGGGGGATGCGGGAGGCGTGACAACGTGAACACGTTGAACACCCAGTGGTTGATATGAAAAAACAAAGAAGTTTTATTATTAGAAATTAATGTGAGGGCAAAGTATAGTGGGTGCATTCTGCATAGCGGGAAGAGGAATGAAACAATGTGGAGATAAGAATACCATGAGAATGATATTGTGAGAGTACAATGTGAATAAGATGCAATTAAATGGGGAGGGGCAATGTGGAGTGAGTCCAATGTTGGGAGACAGTATGGAACGGTAGTAAAATGGGGTGGGGATCCAACATGTAGAAGACATTTAAAAAGGGGACACTTCATGAAGAGTGTCAAATGTGGGGGAGTATATTGTGGCACAATGTGAAGAGGAGACAGTGTGGAGTTGGTGTGGTATTGATAGTTCATAAGAGCAGACAGTATGGTGGTTATAGTTCATAAAAGAGTACAGTGTTGCAGTTATAGGTGAGAAGTGTGGTGATTGTAGTTCATAAGGGAGGACAGTGTGATTGTCTCGATTCATATATAGAAGTGTGGTGGCTGTAATTCATAAGGGAGGACAGTGTGGGGTTAGAGTTCATAACAAGAACAGAAAGTTTTAAGGTTAATGGTGCTGAGCCTGCACTTTTCTGGGCACATGACAGCTGATCTATAAAGCTGATGAAACAGATAAGGCAGCACTCTGTAGCACAATAGCATGCAAACATAAAATATGAAAATTGAATTGCATTACTGCACTAGAAATATGAAAAATTGAGAATACTTAGCACATAAATTGGACAATTCATGTGTATCTGGCAGCCTTGTTAAGGCATTTCTTGTTGACAGGACCTAGTGCCAATCCTCTCTTAGATAGTCTACATTTCTCATTTTAGGATGTGATGGTCAGTTTTTTGATAGATCTATACAGCCCGCTACAGCTGTGATTCACTCGCAGCTGTTAATAAGTTAAATAAGTTAAATACCGCTATCAATTTCTGACAGCGGCATTTAACTCAGGCTTACCGGAAGCGCGTCATGAATCCCACCCATCGGTAACCCAGTCACATGAGTTTTCATTGGCTGTAAGCCATAATCATCAACATTAACAGAAATAAACACTTGAAGTAAAGTATTTTTTGGACTATAAGACGCACCGGACCATAAGATGCACCTACATTTTAGAGGAGGAAATTAGGGGAAAAAAAGGAAGCAAAAAAATGGTCAATCCTGTACTTAATATCCCCTATTCTGGTATATATGGTCCCCTCATCCCCATTCTGATACACATGGCCCCTCATCCCTATCCTGGTATGCATGGCTTCCTCATTCCTATCCTGGTATGCATGGTCCCCTCAACCCTATCCTGGTATGCATGATCCCCCTCATCCCTATCCTGGCCTCATCATCATCATGGTATGATTGGCATCATCCCAGTCCTGGTATGCACAGCCCCATCCCTGTCCTGGTATGATTTGTCCCATCCTTATCCTGGTATGATTGGACCCATCACGGTCCTGGTTTGATTGGTCCCATCCTTATTCTGGTATGATTGTCTCCATCCTGGTCCTGGCTTGAAAGGGAGCAGAGGAAGGTAGGGGTAATTTTTTTTTAATCTTTTCTGATGGGACCAATCATAACAGCAACAGGATGGGACCAATCATACCAGGATGCCAGAAAGAAATGCATATTCATTGTCCTTCACGCCCATAGGTGTGGAATGCAGTGCATATTCATTTCTCTTTAGCAGCGGGCACAGGAGTTAGCCGGAGCAACCGGCTCCAGCTTCCTGTGACCCGCTGCTCCACCAACACTGGTCCCCCACCTCTCCACCACAGCCAGAGCCCATACATCCAGACTATAAGACGCACCCCCCATTTTCCTCCACATTTTGGGAGGAAAAAAGTGTATCTTATAGTCTAAAATATATGGTAGATCACTCTGTTTGTAATGACTATGCAATATATGCGTTTCGCTTTTTGTATTGAAGAAATTAAATAAACTAACTTTCTGATGATATTCTAATTTTGTGAGAATCACCTGTAAACATGTTCTTGCATGGTCTGCAGTCTAATTATGGCTGGTAACAACACCCATTGTTAACCCCTTAATCCCATATGACGTACTATCCCGTCCAGGTGACCTGGGACTTAATTCCCATGGACGGGATAGTACGTCATATGCGATCGGCCGCGCTCACGGGGGGAGCGCGGCCGATCGCGGCCGGGTGTCAGCTGCCTATCGCAGCTGACATCCGGCACTATGTGCCAGGAGCGGTCACGGACCGCTCCCGGCACATTAACCCCCGGCACACCGCGATCAAAGATGATCGCGGTGTGCCGGCGGTGCAGGGAAGCATCGCGCAGGGAGAGGGCTCCCTGCGGGCTTCCCTGAGACGATCGGTACACGGTGATGTGCTCACCGTGTACCGAGCGTCTTCTCCCTGCAGTCCCCGGATCCAAAATGGCCGCCGGGCTGCATCCGGGTCCTGCAGGGAGCACTTCCGGGTCAGGATCAGGCTGCAGCTGCAGCTCTAATCCTGCCCGGCTGTATGTCAGATCACCGATCTAACAGAGTGCTGTGCACACTGTCAGATCGGTGATCTGTGATGTCCCCCCCTGGGACAAAGTGAAAAAGTAAAAAAAAAAATTTCCACACTTGTAAAAAAAAATAAAAAAAAAATTCCTAAATAAAGCAGAAAAAAAAAATATTATTCCCATAAATACATTTCTTTACATAAAAAAAAAACAAAAAAAACAATAAAAGTACACATATTTAGTATCGCCGCGTCCGTAACGACCCGACCTATAAAACTGGCCCACTAGTTAACCCCTTCAGTGAACACCGTAAGAAAAAAAAAAAAAAAACGAGCCAAAAAACAACGCTTTATTATCATAACGCTGAACAAAAAGTGGAATAACACGCGATCAAAAAGACGGATATAAATAACCATGGTACCTCTGAAAACGTCATCTTGTCCCGCAAAAAACGAGCCGCCATATAGCATCATAACCAAAAAAATAAAAAAGTTATAGTCCTGAGAATAAAGCGATGCCAAAATAATTATTTTTTCTATAAAATAGCTTTTATCGTATAAAAGCGCCAAAACATAAAAAAAATGATATAAATGAGGTATCGCTGTAATCGTACTGACCCGAAGAATAAAACTGCTTCATCAATTTTACCAAACGCGGAACGGTATAAACGCCTCCCCCAAAAGAAATTCATGAATAGCTGGTTTTTGGTCATTCTGCCTCACAAAAAATCGGAATAAAAAGCGATCAAAAACTGTCACATGTCCGAAAATGTAACCGATAAAAACGTCAACTCGTCCCGCAAAAAACAAGACCTCACATGACTCTGTGGACCAAAATATGGAAAAATTATAGGTCTCAAAATGTGGAGACGCAAAAACTTTTTTGCTATAAAAAGCGTCTTTTAGTGTGTGACGGCTGCCAATCATAAAAATCCGATATAAAAAACTCGCTATAAAAGTAAATCAAACCCCCCTTCATCACCCCCTTAGTTAGGCTAGGTTCACATTGCGTTAATGGGTTAACGCTAACGGACAGCGTTGCACGGCGAAAATGTCACAATTAACGCCGTGCAACGGGTCCGTTAGCACAACCATTGACAGCAATGTGATTTTCGGGTGTAGCGCATCGCTAGAGCGTGCCATTTTCGGCTCGCGCTAGCAAGGTGCCGTTCTTTTGTGGCGCGCCTCAGACGCTGCTTACAGCGTCCGCGGCGCGCCCGAGGTCCGATCCCCGATCTTCCAGAGCGGGGACGTTAACGCGACCACTAAACACGACACCTAAAAAGACATTGCGTTAGCGCAATCCGCTAGTGCTAAACGGATTTCCCTAATGCAATGTGAACCTAGCCTTAGGGAAAAATAATAAAATTAAAAAAAATGTATTTATTTCCATTTTCCCATTAGGGTTAGGGTTAGGGCTAGGGTTAGGGCTAGGGTTAGGGTTAGGGTTTGTATTACATTTACGGTTGGGATTAGGGTTGGGATTAGAATTAGGGGTGTGTCAGGGTTAGGTGTGTGGTTAGGGTTACAGTTGGGATTAGGGTTAGGGGTGCGTTTGGATTAGGGTTTCAGTTATAATTGGGGGTTTCCACTGTTTAGGCACATCAGGGGCTCTCCAAACGCGACATGGCGTCCGATCTCAATTCCAGCCAATTCTGCATTGAAAAAGTAAAACAGTGCTCCTTCACTTCCGAGCTCTCCCGTGCGCCCAAACAGGGGTTTACCCCAACATATGGGGTATCATCGTACTCGAGACAAATTGGACAACAACTTTTTGGGTCCAAGTTCTCTTGTTATCCTTGGGAAAATAAAAATTTGGGGGGCTAAAAATCATTTTTGTGGGAAAAAAAAGGATTTTTTATTTTCACGGCTCTGCGTTGTAAACTGTAGTGAAACACTTGGGGGTTCAAAGTTTTCACAACACATCTAGATAAGTTCCATGGGAGGTCTAGTTTCAATATGGGGTCACTTGTGGGTGGTTTCTACTGTTTGGGTACATCAGGGGCTCTGCAAATGCAACGTGACGCCTGCAGACCAATCCATCTAAGTCTGCATTCCAAATGGCGCTCCTTCCCTTCCGAGCTCTGCCATGCGCCCAAACAGTGGTTCCCCCCCACATACGGGGTATCAGCGTACTCAGGACAAATTGAACAACAACTTTTGGGGTCCAATTTATTCTGTTACCCTTGTAAAAATACAAAGCTGGGGGCTAAAAAATCATTTTTGTGAAAAAAAAAAAGAATTTTTATTTTCACGGCTCTGCGTTATAAACTGTAGTGAAACACTTAGGGGTTCAAAGTTCTCACAACACATCTAGATAAGTTCCTTGGGAGGTCTAGTTTCTAATATGGGGTCACTTGTGGGGGGTTTGTACTGTTTGGGTACATCAGGGGCTCTGCAAATGCAACGTGACTCCTGCAGACCAATCCATCTAAGTCTGCATTCCAAATGGCGCTCCTTCCCTTCCGAGCTCTGCCATGCGCCCAAACAGTGGTTCCCCCCCACATATGGGGTATCAGCGTACTCAGGACAAATTGGACAACAACTTTTGGGGTCCAATTTATTATGTTACCCTTGTGAAAATACAAAACTGGGGGCTAAAAAATAATTTTTGCGAAAAAAAAAAAAAATTATTTTAACGGCTCTGCGTTATAAACTGTAGTGAAACATTTGGGGGTTCAAAGCTCTCAAAACACATCTAGATAAGTTCCTTATGGGGTCTAGTTTCCAAAATGGTGTCACTTGTGGGGGGTTTTAATGTTTAGGCACATCAGGGGCTCTCCAAACCAACATGGCGTCCCAACTTAATTCCAGTCAATTTTGCATTGAAAAGTCAAATGGCGCTCCTTCCCTTCCGAGCTCTGCTATGCACCCAAAAAGTGGTTTACCCCCACATATGGGGTATCGTCGCACTCAGGACAAATTGCACAACAACTTTTGTGGTCTAATTTCTTCTCTTACCCTTGGGAAAATAAAAAATTGGGGGCGAAAAGATCATTTTTGTGAAAAAATAAGATTTTTTATTTTTACGGCTCTGCATTATAAACTTCTGTGAAGCACTTGTTGGGTCAAAGTGCTCACCACACATCTAGATAAGTTCCTTAAGGGGTCTACTTTTCAAAATGGTGTCACTTGTGAGGGGTTCCAATGTTTAGGCACATCAGGGGCTCTCCAAACGCAACATGGCGTCCCATCTCAATTCCAGTCAATTTTGCATTGAAAAGTCAAATGGCGCTCCTTCCCTTCCGAGCTCTGCCATACGCCCAAACAATGGTTTACACCCATATATGGGGTATCAGCGTACTCAGGACAAATTGGCCAACAATTTTTGAGGTCCAATTTCTTCTCTTACTCTTGGGAAAATAAAAAATTGGGGGCGAAAAGATCATTTTTGTGAAAAAATATGATTTTTTATTTTTACGGCTCTGCATTATAAACTTCTGTGAAGCAATTGGTGGGTCAAAGTGGTCACCACACATCTAGATAAGTTCCTTAGGGTGTCTACTTTCCAAAATGGTGTCACTTGTGGGGGGGTTTCAATGTTTAGGCACATCAGTGGCTCTCCAAACGCAACATGGTGTCCCATCTCAATTCCTGTCAATTTTGCATTTAAAAGTCAAATGGCGCTCCTTCCCTTCCGAGCTCTGCCATGCGCCCAAACAGTGGTTTACTCCCACATATGGGCTATCAGCGTACTCAGTACAGATTGTACAACAATGTTTGGCATCCATTTTATCCTGTTACCCTTGGTAAAATAAAACAAATTGGAGCTGAAATAAATTTTGTGTGAAAAAAAGTTAAATATTCATTCTTATTTAAACATTCCAAAAATTCCTGTGAAACCCCTGAAGGGTTAATAAACTTCTTGAATGTGGTTTTGAGCACCTTGAGGGGTGCAGTTTTTAGAATGGTCTCACACTTGGGTATTTTCTATCATATAGACCCCTCAAAATGACATCAAATGAGATGTGGTCCCTAAAAAAAAATGGTGTTGTAAAAATGAGAAATTGCTGGTCAACTTTTAACCCTTATAACTCCCTAACAAAAAAAAATTTTGGTTCCAAAATTGTGCTGATGTAAAGTAGACATGTGGGAAATGTTACTTATTAAGTATTTTGCGTGAGATATCTCTGTGATTTAAGGGCATAAAAATTTAAAGTTGGAAAATTGCGAAACTTTCTAAATTTTCGCCAAATTTCCGTTTTTTTCACAAATAAACGCAAGTTATATCGAATAAATGTTACTACTAAAATGAAGTACAATATGTCACGAGAAAACAATGTCAGAATCGCCAAGATCCGTTGAAGCGTTCCAGAGTTATAACCTCATAAAGGGACAGTGGTCAGAATTGTAAAAATTGGCCCGGTCATTAACGTGCAAACCACCCTCGGGGCTTAAGGGGTTAAAGCAGCACTCCATTTATTTTTTGTGACTTAATTTAGGTCTTTTTCAATGCATATATATTTCAGATTCTTCTACATCATTTTTTAGACCTATCTGAAAAGTCATTATACTACTCTGTGTTTGATGGTTGTGATCACATGGTGGCCACCCTGGAAAATAAATGTCTTTATTCTCTTTTCTGGGAGTCAAAATCTCAGACAATTACAGTTCTTGTATGATGCAATTGCACGGAATGCTCACAAACGTTCTCTCCTAGATGCCTCGTGATCATCACCCCTCTTACAGGAGACTGCCTAAAAAAGGCGAGCAAGAACTTTACCATCTTTGCATAAAATGCAGTGATAACATTTCTCAACGTATCTACATAAAATAGAATTAGGTAGATAAAACAAGTAATGTACCAAACCAGTGTTTCCCAAACTCCAGTCCTCACGGCCTACAACAGGTCATGTTTTCAGGATTTCCATAGTGTTGCACAGGTGAAAGAATTCCTGATGCCTTAATAATACCTCCATCACCTGTGCAATGCAAAGAAAATCCTGAAAACTTGACATGTTGGGGGTCGTGAAGACTGGGGTTTGGGAAACACTGAACTAAATGGTCCTTACAAAAAAAAAATTGCCTTTTTTTCCTAGCTTTAGTAACTTTCTCAAAGTATAGAACTCGCTTTTTTTCCTTTTTAATTTGTTGCTTTTTTCATTTAGCATTAGAAAACTGATAGTAGATCAATTAGGTGCATGACATTGAGTCTGTATTTTACTTGTTACACTCTTGACAAATCAGAAATCCAACACATCCCACGTATCTTATTTCTGTATTTCTTCTGTTCTATGCCTCTATGCCTAGGTTTGAAAGCATTCTAAATAATATATACGGTAACACTAGTGCTTAATAAAAGACCACTATGTTGTAATGTTTAATTTAATAATATAACATTTCAAATGTTTACTCAATCTTGGTGAAATGTCTGGAGATGGTTAATTGCAAGACAGTTCCTGCAGTGAAACAAATCAAAATATTAATACCAATATCCAAAAAGCCTTCTATGGCAGCAATGAGAGTTGACTCTTATAATTACTAATTAAGAGCTCTTTTTTCTTTACTAAATTGCTAGATTAAAGAAAACATAGTCTCCATTGATCGCAGTTATTACTTATTAAGTTGGATCTCTGGTTAGCCTTAGGCTCCCGTACAACACAAAGATAGATCATACTAAATGTATTTAATGTAATAAAAGGAAAAGGTTAATAAGAAAGACCTGTAGCATATGCATACAGATTCAAATACTCTAAAAATAAAAAAATATATACTCAGTGAGAAAAATAAGTATTTGTTACACTGCCGATTTTGCATCTTTTCCTACTTAGAAAGAATGGAGAGGTCTGTAATTTTTATTGTTTATTTGTTTATTGTAATTTTTATTCACACTTCAACTTTGAGAGAAAGAATCTAAAACTAAAATCCAGAAAGCACATTGTATATTTTTTTATATAATTAATTTGCATTTTATTGCATAAAGTAAGTATTAGCTACAATAGAAAGAGAACTTAATATTTAGTGCAGAAACCTTTGTTTGCAGTTACAGAGTTCAGACATGTCCTGTAGTCCTTGACCAAGTTTACACACACAGTGTTAGGTGTCATGTTCCCACCTCTGCACAGGGGGAATCTTGAACCATCTCCGCTGCGGTCTCCCAGTCTTCTCGAGCCGCAGTGGAGCCTGCTCAGTGGAGACGTGGGTCCCAGCATCTGACTCAGGCTGATACTGGGCAACTGGTTACTACTGTTCTTCCAGGCTCTACCTTTGTAGCCAGCACTGATCAGCAGCGAGCGGATCTTTCTGGGACTAAGTCCTGCTTTTTCCATACTGGGCTTGCCCATGGGACGTCACATGCGCAGGTCCTGAAGCGGTTCCTGTTGGACCACTAGGAAGGTCTTTAAGTGCTAAAACTATAAAAGGTTTGCATGGCCACACGGCCAAGCGCTAGTATCAGACCAATGTTAAAGAGCTCAGCACCAGTGTGGTCATGCTTGTATGTGGTCAGGGTTTGGCTGAAATAAGCCCTAGAATACCAGCACCTCCAGTGAGGAGTTTGTATGTTTGGATTCAGGGCGTTTGCTGAAATAAGCCCCTAGAATACCGACACCTCCGGTGAGAAGTTGTTTGTCTGCTATTCTAACTGCATGACCACAGTTTTGCTCTGTTTGGTAGCTGTATTAATCTGTGAGGTTAACAGGGCACAGTATCTTGTAATTCTAGCGAATCTGTGAAGTAACAGAGTTTGCTAATACCGCCATATAGTACCACCTATTACTAGCAGCAGGTTTCTCCCCTGAACGGTGGACTCCGGGTTGCGAATGCACCAACAGTCTCATATATACAGTTAGGTCCATATATATTTGGACAGAAGCATCATTTTTCAAATCTTGGTTATAGATATTACCACAATGAATTTTAAACAAAACAACTCAGATGCAGTTGAAGTTCAGACTTTCAGCTTTCATTTGAGGGAATCCACATTAAAATTGGATGAAGGGTTTAGGAATCTCAGCTTCTTAACATGTGCCACCCTGTTTTTAAAGGGACCAAAAGTAATTGGACAATTGACTCCAAGGCTATTTCATGGACAGGTGTGGGCAATCCCTTCGTTATGTCTTTCTCAATTAAGCAGATATAAGGCCTGGAGATGATTTGAGGTGTGGTGCTTGCATTTGGAAGGTTTTGCTGTGAAGTAAACATGCGGTCAAAGGAGCTCTCCATGCAGGTGAAACAAGCCATCCTTAAGCTGCGAAAACAGAAAAAAAAACAAAAAACAAAAAAAAAACATTAGGAGTGGCAAAATCTACAGTTTGGTACATCCTGAGAAAGAAAGAAAGCACTGGTGAACTCATCAATGCAAAAAGACCTGGGCGCCCAGGAAAGACAACAGTGGTGGATGATCGCAGAATAATCTCCATGGTGAAGAGCAACCCCTTCACAACAGCCAACCAAGTGACCAACACTCTCCAGGAGGTCGGCGTATCAATATCCAAATCTACCATAAAGAGAAGACGGCATGAAAGTAAATACAGAGGGTTCACTGCACGGTGCAAGCCACTCATAAGCATCAAGAATAAAAAGGCTAGACTGGACTTTGCTAAAAAACATCTAAAAAAGCCAGCATAGTTCTGGAAGAACATTCTTTGGACAGATGAATCCAAGATCAACCTCTACCAGAATGATGGAAAGAGAAAAGTATGGCGAAGGCGTGGTACAGCTCATGATCCATAGCATACCACATCCTCTGTAAAACACGGCGGAGGCAGTGTGATGGCTTGGGCATGCATGGCTGCTAGTGGCAATGGGTCACTAGTGTTTATTGATGATGTGACACAGGACAGAAGCAGCCGAATGAATTCTGAGGTACTCAGAGCCTCCATACTGTGTGCTCAGATCCAGCCAAATGCAGCAAAACTGATTGGTCCTCGTTTCATACTACAGATGACAATGACCCAAAACATAAAGCCAAAGCAACCCAAGAGTTTATTAAAGCAAATAAGTGGAATATTCTTGAATGGCCAGGTCAGTCACCTGATCTCAACCCAATTGAGCAGCATTTCACTTGTTAAAGACTAAACTTCAGACAGAAAGGCCCACAAACAAACAGCAACTGAAAACCACTGCAGTGAAGGCCTGGCAGAGCATCAAAAAGGAGGAAACACAGCGTCTGGTGATGTCCATGAGTTCAAGATTTCAGGCAGTCATTGCCAACAAAGGGTTTTCAACAAAGTACTAAAAATGAACATTTTATTTACAATTATTGAATTTGTCCAATTACTTTTGGTCCCTTTAAAAACAGGGTGACACATGCTAAGGAGCTGAAACTCCTAAACCCTTCATCCAATTTTGATGTGGATACCCTCAAATGAAAGCTGAAAGTCTGAACTTCAACTGCATATGAATTGTTTTGTTTAAAATTCATTATGGTAATGTCTATAACCAAAATTAGAAAAATGTTGTCTCTGTCCAAATATATATGGACCTAACTGTACATATATTCAGTGCATTCCGCCAACTCTAACACACTGCAACAGAGATTTTGGCCCGCTCTTCCATACAAATCTTCTCCAGACCTTTCAGGTTTCAGGCTCTTTGTATACGGTCATTATCATGCTGGAAGACCCAGCCATGACCCTTCTTGGAATGCTCTTACTGAGAGAAGTAGGTTGTTGGCCAAAATCTAGTGATACATGACCCCATTAATCCTCCCTTCAAAACAGTGCAATCATCATGTCCCTTTTGCAGAAAAGCATCCCTAAAATATGAGAAAGAAATTTGCAAAATCAGTGATCACCCAAAAATATATCAATAATTTATTACTACATTATGGACAACATATGGGAAAACAAATCAAATTAAAAACATAAAAAAACAATTAAGGCCTACAAGTACCACACACCAAACAGCGACCTATGATATGGCCATTGAGGAACCCAGATATGGATGATAAGGCATATACTAAATAGGGGGGCAAAACATATGACCATAGACCAAAAAAAGAAGTGGTGCCGGAAAATGGAATATGTTAAATATATAGAGGATTTAAAAAATATGCACATGGAGACATACGCAAATACAAGCAATAACATAGCAACATAGTAACATAGTTAGTAAGGCCGAAAAAAGACATTTGTCCATCCAGTTCAGCCTATATTCCATCATAATAAATCCCCAGATCTACGTCCTTCTACAGAACCTAATTGTATGATACAATATTGTTCTGCTCCAGGAAGACATCCAGGCCTCTCTTGAACCCCTCGACTGAGTTCGCCATCACCACCTCCTCAGGCAAGCAATTCCAGATTCTCACTGCCCTAACAGTAAAGAATCCTCTTCTATGTTGGTGGAAAAACCTTCTCTCCTCCAGACGCAAAGAATGCCCCCTTGTGCCCGTCACCTTCTTTGGTATAAACAGATCCTCAGCGAGATATTTGTATTGTCCCCTTATATACTTATACATGGTTATTAGATCGCCCCTCAGTCGTCTTTTTTCTAGACTAAATAATCCTAATTTCGCTAATCTATCTGGGTATTGTAGTTCTCCCATCCCCTTTATTAATTTTGTTGCCCTCCTTTGTACTCTCTCTAGTTCCATTATATCCTTCCTGAGCACCGGTGCCCAAAACTGGACACAGTACTCCATGTGCGGTCTAACTAGGGATTTGTACAGAGGCAGTATAATGCTCTCATCATGTGTATCCAGACCTCTTTTAATGCACCCCATGATCCTGTTTGCCTTGGCAGCTGCTGCCTGGCACTGGCTGCTCCAGGTAAGTTTATCATTAACTAGGATCCCCAAGTCCTTCTCCCTGTCAGATTTACCCAGTGGTTTCCCATTCAGTGTGTAATGGTGATATTGATTCCTTCTTCCCATGTGTATAACCTTACATTTATCATTGTTAAACCTCATCTGCCACCTTTCAGCCCAAGTTTCCAACTTATCCAGATCCATCTGTAGCAGTATACTATCTTCTCTTGCATTAACTGCTTTACATAGTTTTGTATCATCTGCAAATATCGATATTTTACTGTGTAAACCTTCTACCAGATCATTAATGAATCTGTTGAAGAGAACAGGTCCCAATACCGACCCCTGCGGTACCCCACTGGTCACAGCGACCCAGTTAGAGACTATACCATTTATAACCACCCTCTGCTTTCTATCACTAAGCCAGTTACTAACCCATTTACACACATTTTCCCCCAGACCAAGCATTTTCATTTTGTGTACCAACCTCTTGTGCGGCACGGTATCAAACGCTTTGGAAAAATCGAGATATACCACGTCCAATGACTCACCGTGGTCCAGCCTATGGCTTACCTCTTCATAAAAACTGATTAGATTGGTTTGACAGGAGCGATTTCTCATAAACCCATGCTGATATGGAGTTAAACAGTTATTCTTATTGAGATAATCCAGAATAACATCCCTCAGAAACCCTTCAAATATTTTACCAACAATAGAGGTTAGACTTACTGGCCTATAATTTCCAGGTTCACTTTTAGAGCCCTTTTTGAATATTGGCACCACATTTGCTATGCGCCAGTCCTGCGGAACAGACCCTGTCGCTATAGAGTCCCTAAAAATAAGAAATAATGGTTTATCTATTACATTACTTTGTTCTCTTAGTACTCGTGGGTGTATGCCATCCGGACCCGGAGATTTATCTATTTTAATCTTATTTAGCCGGTTTCGCACCTCTTCTGGGGTTAGATTGGTGACCCTTAATATAGGGTTTTCATTGTTTCTTGGCATTTCACCTAGCATTTCATTTTCCACCGTGAATACCGTGGAGGAGAGGTGTTTAATATGTTAGCTTTTTCCTCGTCATCTACAACCATTCTTTCCTCACTACTTTTTAAGGGGCCTACATTTTCAGTTTTTATTCTTTTACTATTGATATAGTTGAAGAACAGTTTGGGATTAGTTTTACTCTCCTTAGCAATGTGCTTCTCTGTTTCCTTTTTGGCAACTTTAATTAGCTTTTTAGATAAAGTATTTTTCTCCCTATAGTTTTTTAGAGCTTCAATGGTGCCATCCTGCTTTAGTAGTGCAAATGCTTTCTTTTTACTGTTAATTGCCTGTCTTACTTCTTTGTTTAGCCACATTGGGTTTTTCCTATTTCTAGTCCTTTTATTCCCACAAGGTATAAACCGCTTACACTGCCTATTTAGGATGTTCTTAAACATTTCCCATTTATTATCTGTATTCTTATTTCTGAGGATATTGTCCCAGTCTACCAGCTTAAGGGCATCTCTAAGCTGGTCAAACTTTGCCTTCCTAAAGTTCAGTGTTTTTGTGACTCCCTGACAAGTCCCCCTAGTGAAAGACAGGTGAAACTGTACAATATTGTGGTCGCTATTTCCTAGATGCCCAACCACCTGCAGATTTGTTATTCTGTCAGGTCTATTAGATAGTATTAGGTCTAAAAGTGCTGCTCCTCTGGTTGCATTCTGCACCAATTGTGAAAGATAATTTTTCTTGGTTATTAGCAGAAACCTGTTGCCTTTATGGGTTTCACAGGTTTCTGTTTCCCAGTTATTATCCGGGTAGTTAAAGTCCCCCATAACCAGGACCTCATTATGGGTTGCAGCTTCATCTATCTGCTTTAGAAGTAGACTTTCCATGGTTTCTGTTATATTTGGGGGTTTGTAACAGACCCCAATGAGAATTTTGTTACCATTTTTCCCTCCATGAATTTCGACCCATATGGACTCGACATCCTCATTTCCTTTGCTAATATCCTCCCTTAAAGTGGACTTTAGACAAGACTTTACATAGAGACAAACCCCTCCTCCTCTCCGATTTTTACGATCCTTTCTAAACAGACTGTAACCCTGTAAGTTAACTGCCCAGTCATAGCTTTCATCTAACCATGTCTCGGTTATTCCGACTATGTCAAAGTTACCTGTAGATATTTCTGCTTCTAGTTCTTCCATCTTGTTTGTCAGGCTTCTGGCGTTTGCGAGCATGCAGTTTAGAGGATTTTGTTTTGTTCCAATCTCCTCGCTGTGGATTGTTTTAGAAATGTTCTTTAATAAAGTGCATATATCAACCAGATCTCATGGATCCACTGTGTTAGAGCATACAATACTCTTAAGCAGTCTAAGTCATACAAAAAGTACTGCAAATAATGCAGAAAATTACAAAGATTAGTACACAAATCCTGGCAATGTAACAATTTAAAGAACAACTGTAAACAAGACTTAGCACTATGTCAGGATGAGTGCCCCTATGCACACAAGATATCATCCATGGTGGGAGTGGAACCCCACGTGTATCGCCACGAAGTGTCTTCTTCAGTGCTAGATTGTCAAAAGGGGCTGTTCGCCATACGTTTATATAGCCCTAGCAATCAAAAGTAATTACCAACTGCTGGGAGGCTGAGCAGCATCTGGCTTCAGATGCTCATGTGTCAGAAGTTACACCACGCATGCGCCGTAGTGAGCGGAAGCCAGGGAGGATTGATGTCGGAGTTATCCTAGGAAACGTTGAACAACATCTGGTAGTCAAAGTGTGCATGCATTGTAGCCATATTGGCCGGAAGTCAATGGTGTAAGAGACTTAATGTCCCTCATAAGCCGAAGGGCAAAGATACAAGGAACTATACATACACCGGATGTGCACCTCAAAAAGTGAAAATAAAAAGGATCAATACCGGAGGTATCCTAGGAGATGCTGCACAACATCCTATTATTGCACTGTGGGGTGCGAATGCCATATTGGCCGGAAATCAATAGTGCAGGAGACTAAATGTCTCCTAAGCACTGAAGGTATATGGCCCGCTCATAGGTAGAGCAGGGCGGACACAACTGTCAGTAACACTTAATAAACCACAGAACAAAGACTACAAATATGCATGCGCAATCAACATCAATGATAAAATAGCAGAGACGCTTCATAGATAAATGAGACACAGAGTGATTACTAGTGTTGAGCATTCCGATACCGCAAGTATCGGGTATCGGCCGATATTTGCGGTATCGGAATTCCGATACCGAGTTCCGATATTTTTGCGATATCGGGAATCGGTATCCGGAAGAAGAATCATGTGTAAAATAAAGAATAAAAATAAAAAATATTGATATACTCACCCTCAGACGCGCCCTGGTTGTAACCGCTGCAACCGCCATGCTTCCCTTCCTAAGAATGAGCGCGTGAAGGACCTGCGATGACGTCACGGCTTGTGATTGGTCGCGTGAGTGGTCACATGAGCGGTCACTTGACCAATCACAAGCCGCGACATCATCGAAGGTCCTTCACACTCTCATTCTTAGGAAGGGAAGCATGGTGGTTTCAGCGGTTACAACCAGGGCGCGTCCGAGGGTGAGTATATCAATATTTTTTATTTTTATTCTTTATTTTACACATAAATATGGATCCCAGGGCCTGAAGGAGAGTTTCCTCTCCTTCAGACCCTGGGAACCATTACAGGAGTCTTTCCGGGTCTCCCCCCAGGACATCGCAGCAAGGCGCGGGATGCGCCGCTAATCCTCCCAGGGACCCTTTTCAGACCCACTAGGTGTCTAACAGCCCTCACCACCCAGATTCTGTGCTCCCGGGACACTTCTGCCCGGACTGGCTTTATTATAAGGTTGTGCCTTAACAAGGGATCGGTCGTACACCCCCTACCACTGCCACTATTATGCATCTATGTCAAAGGACTTGAGTAACCCCATGAGTAAGACCCGGGAGGGTCGAAATGTCGGGTTTTTGTCTATTTCAAATGAATATGAATGTGGCAACCACTTCTTTTTTGTTTTGTTTTCTTCAATAAAATTGGCATACACCTTTTGCATCTTACCAGTCTTGAGTGTGCGGTAATCTTTTTTTAATGATTGACTTGACCTCACAGTCAGTTTACCAGCACCTCCTTGTCCCTGACCTGAGTGCACACCATTTTCCTTGTCTACATCACCTACCAAATACAATCCCAACAGTAAAACATGGTGGTGGCATCATCATGCCATGGAGGTGTTTTTCAGCTGCAGGGACAGGATGACTGGTTGTCATTGAAGGAAGCATGAATGCAGCCAAGTACAGAGACATCCTGGATGAAAACCTCTTCCAGAGTGCTATGGAATTCAGACTTCGCAGAAAGGTTCACCTTCCAACAAGACAATGACCCTAAGCACACAGATAAAATAACAAACGAGTGGCTTTAGAACAACTCTGTGACCATTCTTGACTGGCCCAGCCAAAGCTCTGACCTGAACCCAATTGAGCATCTCTGGAGAGATCAGAAAATGGCTGTCCACCAATGTTCACCATCCAACCTGATGGAACTGGAGAGGATCTGCAAGAAAGAATGGCAGAGGATCCCCAAATCCAGGTGTGAAAAACTTTCATTCTCAAGAAGACTCATGGCTGTGCTAGCTCAAAATGGTGCTTCTACTCAATACTGAGCAAAGGGTCAAAAGTTTTTCAGTTTTTAATAAATTAGCAAAAACTACTACATTTCTGTTTTTTTTCACTCAAGATGGGGTTCAGAGTGTACATGAATGAGAAAAAAAGAACTTTTTTGAATTTAGCAAATAGCTGCAATGAAACAATTTAAAGGGGTATGAATATTTTCCGTACTGACTATATATATATATATATATATATATATATATATATATATATATATATATATATATAATATATATATATATATATATATATATATATACAGTGGGGCAAAAAAGTATTTAGTCAGTCAGCAATAGTGCAAGTTCCACCACTTAAAAAGATGAGAGGCGTCTGTAATTTACATCATAGGTAGACCTCAACTATGGAAGACAAACTGAGAAAAAATAATCCAGAAAATCACATTGTCTGTTTTTTTAACATTTTATTTGCATATTATGGTGGAAAATAAGTATTTGGTCAGAAACAAAATTTCATCTCAATACTTTGTAATATATCCTTTGTTGACAATGACAGAGGTCAAACGTTTTCTGTAAGTCTTCACAAGGTTGCCACACACTATTGTTGGTATGTTGGCCCATTCCTCCATGCAGATCTCCTCTAGAGCAGTGATGTTTTTGGCTTTTCGCTTGGCAACACGGACTTTCAACTTCCTCCAAAGGTTTTCTATAGGGTTGAGATCTGGAGACTGGCTAGGCCACTCCAGGACCTTGAAATGCTTCTTACGAAGCCACTCCTTCGTTGCCCTGGCGGTGTGCTTTGGATCATTGTCATGTTGAAAGACCCAGCCACGTTTCATCTTCAATGCCCTTGCTGATGGAAGGAGGTTTGCACTCAAAATCTCATGATACATGGCCCCATTCATTCTTTCATGTTCCCGGATCAGTCGTCCTGGCCCCTTTGCAGAGAAACAGCCCCAAAGCATGATGTTTCCACCACCATGCTTTACAGTAGGTATGGTGTTTGATGGATGCAACTCAGTATTCTTTTTCCTCCAAACACGACAAGTTGTGTTTCTACCAAACAGTTCCAGTTTGGTTTCATCAGACCATAGGACATTCTCCCAAAACTCCTCTGGATCATCCAAATGCTCTCTAGCAAACTTCAGACGGCCCCGGACATGTACTGGCTTAAGCAGTGGGACACGTCTGGCACTGCAGGATCTGAGTCCATGTTGGCGTAGTGTGTTACTTATGGTAGGCCTTGTTACATTGGTCCCAGCTCTCTGCAGTTCATTCACTAGGTCCCCCCGCGTGGTTCTGGGATTTTTGCTCACCGTTCTTGTGATCATTCTGACCCCACGGGGTGGGATTTTGCGTGGAGCCCCAGATCGAGGGAGATTATCAGTGGTCTTGTATGTCTTCCATTTTCTAATTATTGCTCCCACTTTTGATTTCTTCACTCCAAGCTGGTTGGCTATTGCAGATTCAGTCTTCCCAGCCTGGTGCAGGGCTACAATTTTGTTTCTGGTGTCCTTTGACAGCTCTTTGGTCTTCACTAGGGTTGAGCGAAACGGGTCGAACATTTTCAAAAGTCGCCGACTTTTGGCTAAGTCGGGGTTTCATGAAACCCGATCCGACCCCTGTGCGGGGTCGGCCATGCGGTACGCGACTTTCGCGCCAAAGTCGCGTTTCAATGACGCGAAAAGCGCCATTTCTCAGCCAATGAAGGTAAACGCAGAGTGTGGGCAGCGTGATGACATAGGTCCTGGTCCCCACCATCTTAGAGAAGGGCATTGCAGTGATTGGCTTGCTGTCTGCGACGTCACAGGGGCTATAAAGAGGCGTTCCCGCCGACCGCCATCTTACTGCTGCTGATCTGAGCTTAGGGAGAGGTTGCTGCCGCTTTGTCAGAAGCAGGGATAGCGTTAGGCAGGGTCCATTAACCACAAAACCGCTTGTGCTGCAGCGATTTGCACTGTCCAACACCACCCTCGGTGTGCAGGGACAGTGGAATTTTTTTTTTTTTTTTTTTTCCCCTCAGCGCTGTAGCTCATTGGGCTGCCCTAGAAGGCTCCCTGATAGCTGCATTGCTGTGTGTACGCCGCTGTGCAAACCAACTGCTTTTTTCAAAGCACAAATCCTCTTGTTCCTTCCTTTCTGCACAGCTATCTTTTTTGTTTGTCCACACTTTTTATTTCATTTGTGCATCAGTCCACTCCTTATTGCTGCCTGCCATACCTGGCTGAGATTACTGCAGGCAGGGAGATAGTAGCTGCCTGCCATACCTGGCTGAGATTACTGCAGGCAGGGAGATAGTAATTGTAGGACATTCCCTGTTTTTTTTTTTTTTTTTTTTTTGGTGGGAGATTAAGATTGGCAATTTGGCATTTCTGCTAGAGTGCCATCCCTGTGTGTGCCATCTCTCTCACATAGTGGGCCATAGAAAGCCTTTTCATTTTTCTGTATTTTTTTTTGTGGGGTGTATAAATTCTCCCTGATAAAAATACAGTGGGAGATTAATATTGGCCTTTGGGCTTGTGTGCCAGTCCTGAGTGTGCCATCTCTCTCACAAATAGTGGGCCATAGAAAGCCTATTTATTTTTTTTTTTGGTTTTATAAATTCTCCCTGAAAAAAAGGGAGATTAATATTGGCCTCTGGGCTTGTGTGCCAGTCCTGAGCGTGCCATCTGTGCCAGCCCTGAGCGTGCCATCTCTCTCACAAATAGTGGGCCATAGAAAGCCTATTTAATTTTTTTTTTTGTTTTATAAATTTTCCCTGAAAAAAGGGAGATTAATATTGGCCTCTGGGCTTGTGTGCCAGTTGTGAGCGTGCCATCTGTGCCAGTCCTGAGCGTGCCATCTCTCTCACAAATAGTGGGCCATAGAAAGCCTATTTAAATATTTTTTTGGTTTTATAAATTCTCCCAGAAAAAAAGGGAGATTAATATTGGCCTCTGGGCTTGTGTGCCAGTCCTGAGCGTGCCATCTGTGCCAGCCAGCCCTGAGCGTGCCATCTCTCTCACAAATAGTGGGCCATAGAAAGCCTATTTAATTTTTTTTTTTGTTTTATAAATTTTCCCTGAAAAAAGGGAGATCAATATTGGCCTCTGGGCTTGTGTGCCAGTTGTGAGCGTGCCATCTGTGCCAGTCCTGAGCGTGCCATCTCTCTCACAAATAGTGGGCCATAGAAAGCCTATTTAAATATTTTTTTGGTTTTATAAATTCTCCCAGAAAAAAAGGGAGATTAATATTGGCCTCTGGGCTTCTGTGCCAGTCCTGAGCGTGCCATCTGTGCCAGTCCTGAGCGTCCCATCTCTCTCACAAATAGTGGGCCATAGAAAGCCTATTTTATTTTTTTTTGGGGTTTTAGAAATTCTCCCTGAAAAAAGGGAGATTAATATTGGCCTCTGGGCTTGTGTGCCAGTTGTGAGCGTGCCATCTGTGCCAGTCCTGAGCGTGCCATCTCTCTCACAAATAGTGGGCCATAGAAAGCCTATTTAAATATTTTTTTGGTTTTATAAATTCTCCCAGAAAAAAAGGGAGATTAATATTGGCCTCTGGGCTTCTGTGCCAGTCCTGAGCGTGCCATCTGTGCCAGTCCTGAGCGTCCCATCTCTCTCACAAATAGTGGGCCATAGAAAGCCTATTTTATTTTTTTTTTGGGTTTCAGAAATTCTCCCTGGAAAAAAAAAGGGAGATTAATATTGCCCTTTGGGCTTGTGTGCCAGTACTAAGCGTTCCATCTCTCTCTCTCTCTCAGTCAGTGGGCCATAGAACGCATATTTTTGGTTTTATTTGTTTTCTAAATTCTCCCTGAAAAAATCATTTTATTTTATTTGGTTTCTAAATTCTTCCTGATAAAATCATATTTTTTTTATTATTTTTTTTTCTAAAGTCTCCCTGAAAAAAAAAAAAAAAAAACAACCAAAAAAACAGTGGGAGATTAATATTGGCCTTTCTGCTTGTGTGCCAGTCTTGACTCCTGGGTGTGCCATCTCTCTCTCTCTCTCTCTCTCTCTCTCTCTCTCTCTCCAATTGTGGTCCATAGAAAGCCTATATTTTTTTTTCCTTGATTTGGGTTCTAAAATCTACCAGAGAAAATAACTACATCAATCATTGGTAGAAAAATATTGGCCTCTGGGTTTGTGTGCCACTCCTGACTCCTGTGTGCGTCATCTCTCAGTCAGTGGGCCATAGAACGCCTATTTTTGGTTTTATTTGTTTTCTAAATTCTCCCTGAAAAAATTATTTTATTTTATTTGGTTTCTAAATTCTTCCTGATAAAATCATATTTTTTTTATTATTTTTTTTTCTAAAGTCTCCCTGAAAAAAAAAAAAAAAAACAGTGGGAGATTAATATTGGCCTTTCTGCTTGTGTGCCAGTCTTGACTCCTGGGTGCGTCATCTCTCAGTCAGTGGGCCATAGAACGCCTATTTTTGGTTTTATTTGTTTTATAAATTCTCCCTGAAAAAATCATTTTATTTTATTTGGTTTCTAAATTCTTCCTGATAAAATCATATTTTTTTTATTATTTTTTTTTCTAAAGTCTCCCTGAAAAAAAAAAAAAAAAAACAACCAAAAAAAACAGTGGGAGATTAATATTGGCCTTTCTGCTTGTGTGCCAGTCTTGACTCCTGGGTGCGTCATCTCTCAGTCAGTGGGCCATAGAACGCCTATTTTTGGTTTTATTTGTTTTATAAATTCTCCCTGAAAAAATCATTTTATTTTATTTGGTTTCTAAATTCTTCCTGATAAAATCATATTTTTTTTATTATTTTTTTTTCTAAAGTCTCCCTGAAAAAAAAAAAAAAAAAAACAACCAAAAAAAACAGTGGGAGATTAATATTGGCCTTTCTGCTTGTGTGCCAGTCTTGACTCCTGGGTGTGCCATCTCTCTCTCTCTCTCTCTCCAATTGTGGTCCATAGAAAGCCTACATTTTTTTTCCTTGATTTGGGTTCCAAAATCTACCAGAGAAAATAACTCCATCAATCATTGGTAGAAAAATATTGGCCTCTGGGCTTGTGTGCCACTCCTGATTCCTGTGTGCGTCATCTCTCACTCAGTGGCCCATAGAAAGCATATAGTTTGTTACATTTGTTTTCTAAATTCTCCCTGCAAAAATCTATTTTTTTTTTTTTGGGGGGTTTCTAAAGTGTTCCTGAAAAAAATAAAAATAAAAAAAAAATAATAGTGTGACATTAATATTAACATTTGTGCTTCAGTGACAGTCCTGCGTGTGGGGCATCTCTCTAATTTGCAGCCACCAAAAAAAGAGTGTGTAACATTGGGCCTGATTTTCGCTGTGGTCTCACCAACCTGTAAAGGGGTAGCTAAATCATACTGAAGTTATAGCTCACCGTGTAAGTTGTGTGACTGCAACAAATAACGTTAGTTTGGTTACGTTTTTAAAACAATGAGGAAGTCTAGTGGAAGAGGTCGTGGCCGGGGGCGTTCATTGTCAGCTGGTAATGAGGGTAGTGGTAGTGGTGGAGCATCAGGTGGTCGTGGGGGAAAAAATATTGCACCTAAGTCTGGAGCTGTGGAGCCAGGTTCGTCGTCCGGCTACACAAGGCCTCGAACGCTCCCTTTTCTGGGATTAGGAAAACCGCTTTTAAAGCCGGAGCAGCAAGAGCAAGTTTTGGCTTATCTTGCTGACTCAGCCTCTAGCTCTTTTGCCTCATCTCGTGAAACTGGTAAAAGTAAAAGCAGCGCGTCGTTAGTGGATGTTCACGGTCAGGGACAAGTCACTTCCTTGTCCTCTTCAGCAAAAACAACAACAGAGAAGAATGCAGCAGGCGACACAACGGGTTACTCCATGGAGCTCTTTACACATACCGTCCCTGGCTTAGAAAGTGAAGCAGTTAACAGTCCATGCCCATTACAAATTGAATCTGACATGGAGTGCACTGACGCACAGCCACAGCCAGACTACTATGCTGGTCCTTTGACTCAGACCACAACATTGCCCTCGCAGGGTGCTGATCAAGAATCAGACCCTGATGAGACTATGTTGCCCCATCACGAACGCTATACCACCGAACGACACGGTGACACAGACGAAGTTGCGCAGGAGGTACAAGAAGAGTTATTAGATGACCCAGTTCTTGACCCCGATTGGCAGCCATTGGGGGAACAGGGTGCAGGCGGCAGCAGTTCTGAAGCAGAGGAGGAGGAGGGGCCGCAGCAGGCATCAACATCGCCACAGGTTCCATCTGCCGGGCCCGTATCTTGCCCAAAACGCGTGGCAAAGCCAAAACCTGGTGGAGGACAGCGTGGCCATCCGGTTAAAGCTCAGTCTGCAATGCCTGAAAAGGTATCCGATGCTAGAAAGAGTGCAGTCTGGCATTTTTTTAAACAACATCCAATTGATCAGCGCAAAGTCATCTGTCAAAAATGTTCTACTTCCTTAAGCAGAGGTCAGAATCTGAAAAGTCTCAATACTAGTTGCATGCATAGACATTTAACCACCATGCATTTGAAAGCTTGGACTAACTACCAAACGTCCCTTAAGGTTGTTGCACCCTCGGCCAATGAAGCTAGTCATCAACGCAACATCCCTTCCGGCAGTGTAGGACCACCATTTAGCGCACCACCTGC
This sequence comes from Ranitomeya imitator, assembly GCF_032444005.1. Taxonomy (NCBI): domain Eukaryota; kingdom Metazoa; phylum Chordata; class Amphibia; order Anura; family Dendrobatidae; genus Ranitomeya; species Ranitomeya imitator. Next base: position 131,770,535 of record NC_091289.1, on the reverse strand, counting down.
TGTATCTGTGCAGGTATCTTTGCCAGGCCAAAGCAGTCAGGGTCAGGGAATCACCAGTTTCGTAGTAGGAAACACTGCATCTAGGGCACCGGCGGCAACAATACCATCTCCCACCGTCTCTCAGTCTGCCATGTCCACCGGCACCCCCGCTAGTTCCACGATCTCCAGCTCTCCAGTCCAGCTCACCCTACATGAGACTATGGTTAGAAAAAGGAAATACTTAGCCTCGCATCCGCGTACACAGGGTTTGAACGCCCACATAGCTAGACTAATCTCGTTAGAGATGATGCCCTACCGGTTAGTTGAAAGCGAAGCTTTCAAAGACCTGATGGACTACGCTGTACCACGCTACGAGCTACCCAGTCGACACTTTTTTTCCAGAAAAGCCATCCCAGCCCTCCACCAGCATGTTAAAGAGCGCATCGTCCATGCACTCAGGCAATCTGTGAGCACAAAGGTGCACCTGACAACAGATGCATGGACCAGTAGGCATGGCCAGGGACGTTACGTGTCCATCACGGCACACTGGGTAAATGTGGTGGATTCAGGGTCCACAGGGGACAGCAAGTTTGGGACAGTTCTGCCTAGCCCACGGTCTAGTAAACAGTTGTCTGTAGCCGTTCGCACCCCCTCCTCCTCCTCCTCCTCGTCCTCCTGCAGAAGCAAGAGCTCGTCCACAGACCGCAGTCGCACAAACACTCCATCCGCACCTGCCACTGTTGCACACCAGGTCTCCCATTATGGGGCAGCTACTGGCATACGTCAGCAGGCTGTATTGGCTATGAAGTGTTTGGGCGACAATAGACACACCGCGGAAGTTCTGTCCGAGTTCTTGCAGCAAGAAACGCAGTCGTGGCTGGGCACTGTAGATCTTGAGGCAGGCAAGGTAGTGAGTGATAACGGAAGGAATTTCATGGCTGCCATCTCCCTTTCCCAACTGAAACACATTCCTTGCCTGGCTCACACCTTAAACCTGGTGGTGCAGTGCTTCCTGAAAAGTTATCCGGGGTTATCCGACCTGCTCCTCAAAGTGCGTGGACTTTGCGCACATATCCGCCGTTCGCCTGTACACTCCAGCCGTATGCAGACCTATCAGCGTTCTTTGAACCTTCCCCAGCATCGCCTAATCATAGACGTTGCAACAAGGTGGAACTCAACACTGCACATGCTTCAGAGACTGTGCGAACAGAGGCGGGCTGTTATGTTTTTGTGGGAGGATACACATACACGGGCAGGCAGTAGGATGGCAGACATGGAGTTGTCAGGTGTGCAGTGGTCGAAGATTCAAGACATGTGTCAAGTCCTTCAGTGTTTTGAGGAATGCACACGGCTGGTTAGTGCAGACAACGCCATAATAAGCATGAGCATCCCCCTAATGCGTCTGCTGATGCAAAGTTTGACGCACATAAAGGATCAGGCGTCTGCACCAGAGGAAGAGGAAAGCCTTGATGACAGTCAGCGATTGTCTGGTCAGGGCAGTGTACATGACGAGGTACCGGGCGAAGAGGAGGTGGAGGATGAGGAGGATGATGGGGATGAGTATATTTTTAATGAGGAAGCTTTCCCGGGGGCACGGGAAATTGGTGGCGTGGCAAGGCCGGGTTCTGGTTTTTTGAGGGACACAAGTGACGTAGATTTGCCTGCAACTGCCCCTCAACCAAGCACAACCGCAGATTTGACAACGGGAACTTTGGCCCACATGGCGGATTATGCCTTGCGTATCCTCAAAAGGGACACACGCATTACAAAAATGATGAACGATGACGATTACTGGTTGGCCTGCCTCCTTGATCCTCGCTATAAAGGCAAATTGCAAAATATTATGCCACATGAGAACTTGGAACTAATATTAGCAACAAAACAATCAACTCTTGTTGACCGTTTGCTTCTGGCATTCCCTGCACACAGCGCCCGTGATCGTTCTCACACGAGCTCCAGGGGCCAGCAGACCAGAGGTGTTAGAGGGGCAGAAATCAGAAGTGGCGTTGGACAGAGGGGTTTTCTGACCAGGTTGTGGAGTGATTTTTCTATGACCGCAGACAGGACAGGTACTGCAGCATCAATTCAAAGTGACAGGAGACAACATTTGTCCAGTATGGTTACAAACTATTTTTCATCCCTTATCGACGTTCTCCCTCAACCGTCATTCCCATTTGATTACTGGGCATCCAAATTAGACACCTGGCCAGAATTGGCAGAATATGCATTGCAGGAGCTTGCTTGCCCGGCAGCTAGTGTCCTATCAGAAAGAGTATTCAGTGCTGCAGGTTCAATACTAACAGAAAAAAGGACTCGTCTGGCTACCCAAAATGTAGATGATCTAACCTTCATTAAAATGAACCACAACTGGATTTCAAAATCTTTTGCCCCACCCTGCCCGGCTGACACCTAGCTTTCCTATGAAAAGGTCTTGCCTGTGGACTATTCTGAATGACTTTTCCAATCTCGTAATTTTCTTCACCTGATTGTCCAGCATACGACATGTTTCCACCTCACGAAATGGCCAAACTCCCCACACGGGGCCGTGCTATCGCCACTTTGCGCTTGGACCCTTGAGAGTGCTGTTTGTCTGAAGAGGTGGGTGTGGCCGCTTTTGGTCGACGGCACTGCCACTGGGTCCCTCATAGTACAATAAAGTGTCTCTGGCGGTGGTGGTGCGCACCCAACGTCAGACACACCGTTGTAATATGAGGGGCCCTGTGCCTGTACCGCCGGCCACAAGACAGTTCCCCCCCCCAGCTCAAACAGTGCTCTACCACTAGCAAAATTATCTCTCACAGCTTCACCAATGTGTAGTCTAGCCGCTGACATCCTTCAATGCCTGGCACTGACAATACCATTGTTTTGACATTTTTGTTATGTTAGGCCTTCGAAGCCTGTCTGCGGTCCCTTCTTTCTACAACTACTACACTGACCAGGCCACTGCTGGCCGTGTTACCCTGGAACCAATTTAAAAGTGCCTACAGTCAGCCCAATTTTGTTATGTTAGGCCTTCGAAGACTGTCTGCCGTCACTCCTTCCACTAGACTTCCACTGACCATACACTGCTGCCCATGTACCCCTGGAACCAATTTAAAGTGCCTACAGCCAGCCCAATTTTGTTATGTTAGGCCTTCGAAGCCTGTCTGCGGTCACTCCTTCCACTAGACTTCCACTGACCAGACCACTGCTGCCCGTGTACCCCTGGAACCAATTTAAAAGTGCCTACAGCCAGCCCAAGTTTGTTATGTTAGGCCTTGGAAGCCTGTCTGCGGTCACTCCTTCCACTAGACTTCCACTGACCAGACCACTGCTGCCCGTGTACCCCTGGAACCAATTTAAAAGTGCCTACAGCCAGCCCAAGTTTGTTATGTTAGGCCTTGGAAGCCTGTCTGCGGTCACTCCTTCCACTAGACTTCCACTGACCAGACCACTGCTGCCCGTGTACCCCTGGAACCAATTTAAAAGTGCCTACAGCCAGCCCAAGTTTGTTATGTTAGGCCTTGGAAGCCTGTCTGCGGTCACTCCTTCCACTAGACTTCCACTGACCAGACCACTGCTGCCCGTGTACCCCTGGAACCAATTTAAAAGTGCCTACAGCCAGCCCAAGTTTGTTATGTTAGGCCTTGGAAGCCTGTCTGCGGTCACTCCTTCCACTAGACTTCCACTGACCAGACCACTGCTGCCCGTGTACCCCTGGAACCAATTTAAAAGTGCCTACAGCCAGCCCAAGTTTGTTATGTTAGGCCTTGGAAGCCTGTCTGCGGTCACTCCTTCCACTAGACTTCCACTGACCAGACCACTGCTGCCCGTGTACCCCTGGAACCAATTTAAAAGTGCCTACAGCCAGCCCAAGTTTGTTATGTTAGGCCTTGGAAGCCTGTCTGCGGTCACTCCTTCCACTAGACTTCCACTGACCAGACCACTGCTGCCCGTGTACCCCTGGAACCAATTTAAAAGTGCCTACAGCCAGCCCAAGTTTGTTATGTTAGGCCTTGGAAGCCTGTCTGCGGTCACTCCTTCCACTAGACTTCCACTGACCAGACCACTGCTGCCCGTGTACCCCTGGAACCAATTTAAAAGTGCCTACAGCCAGCCCAAGTTTGTTATGTTAGGCCTTGGAAGCCTGTCTGCGGTCACTCCTTCCACTAGACTTCCACTGACCAGACCACTGCTGCCCGTGTACCCCTGGAACCAATTTAAAAGTGCCTACAGCCAGCCCAAGTTTGTTATGTTAGGCCTTGGAAGCCTGTCTGCGGTCACTCCTTCCACTAGACTTCCACTGACCAGACCACTGCTGCCCGTGTACCCCTGGAACCAATTTAAAAGTGCCTACAGCCAGCCCAAGTTTGTTATGTTAGGCCTTGGAAGCCTGTCTGCGGTCACTCCTTCCACTAGACTTCCACTGACCAGACCACTGCTGCCCGTGTACCCCTGGAACCAATTTAAAAGTGCCTACAGCCAGCCCAAGTTTGTTATGTTAGGCCTTGGAAGCCTGTCTGCGGTCACTCCTTCCACTAGACTTCCACTGACCAGACCACTGCTGCCCGTGTACCCCTGGAACCAATTTAAAAGTGCCTACAGCCAGCCCAAGTTTGTTATGTTAGGCCTTGGAAGCCTGTCTGCGGTCACTCCTTCCACTAGACTTCCACTGACCAGACCACTGCTGCCCGTGTACCCCTGGAACCAATTTAAAAGTGCCTACAGCCAGCCCAAGTTTGTTATGTTAGGCCTTGGAAGCCTGTCTGCGGTCACTCCTTCCACTAGACTTCCACTGACCAGACCACTGCTGCCCGTGTACCCCTGGAACCAATTTAAAAGTGCCTACAGCCAGCCCAAGTTTGTTATGTTAGGCCTTGGAAGCCTGTCTGCGGTCACTCCTTCCACTAGACTTCCACTGACCAGACCACTGCTGCCCGTGTACCCCTGGAACCAATTTAAAAGTGCCTACAGCCAGCCCAAGTTTGTTATGTTAGGCCTTGGAAGCCTGTCTGCGGTCACTCCTTCCACTAGACTTCCACTGACCAGACCACTGCTGCCCGTGTACCCCTGGAACCAATTTAAAAGTGCCTACAGCCAGCCCAAGTTTGTTATGTTAGGCCTTGGAAGCCTGTCTGCGGTCACTCCTTCCACTAGACTTCCACTGACCAGACCACTGCTGCCCGTGTACCCCTGGAACCAATTTAAAAGTGCCTACAGCCAGCCCAAGTTTGTTATGTTAGGCCTTGGAAGCCTGTCTGCGGTCACTCCTTCCACTAGACTTCCACTGACCAGACCACTGCTGCCCGTGTACCCCTGGAACCAATTTAAAAGTGCCTACAGCCAGCCCAAGTTTGTTATGTTAGGCCTTGGAAGCCTGTCTGCGGTCACTCCTTCCACTAGACTTCCACTGACCAGACCACTGCTGCCCGTGTACCCCTGGAACCAATTTAAAAGTGCCTACAGCCAGCCCAAGTTTGTTATGTTAGGCCTTGGAAGCCTGTCTGCGGTCACTCCTTCCACTAGACTTCCACTGACCAGACCACTGCTGCCCGTGTACCCCTGGAACCAATTTAAAAGTGCCTACAGCCAGCCCAAGTTTGTTATGTTAGGCCTTGGAAGCCTGTCTGCGGTCACTCCTTCCACTAGACTTCCACTGACCAGACCACTGCTGCCCGTGTACCCCTGGAACCAATTTAAAAGTGCCTACAGCCAGCCCAAGTTTGTTATGTTAGGCCTTGGAAGCCTGTCTGCGGTCACTCCTTCCACTAGACTTCCACTGACCAGACCACTGCTGCCCGTGTACCCCTGGAACCAATTTAAAAGTGCCTACAGCCAGCCCAAGTTTGTTATGTTAGGCCTTGGAAGCCTGTCTGCGGTCACTCCTTCCACTAGACTTCCACTGACCAGACCACTGCTGCCCGTGTACCCCTGGAACCAATTTAAAAGTGCCTACAGCCAGCCCAAGTTTGTTATGTTAGGCCTTGGAAGCCTGTCTGCGGTCACTCCTTCCACTAGACTTCCACTGACCAGACCACTGCTGCCCGTGTACCCCTGGAACCAATTTAAAAGTGCCTACAGCCAGCCCAAGTTTGTTATGTTAGGCCTTCTAAGCCTGTCTGCGGTCCATTCTTTCAACTACTACTACACTGACCAGGTCACTGCTGCCCGTGTACCCCTGGAACCAATTTAAAATTGCCTACAGCCAGCCCAATTTTTTTATTTTAGGCCTTCGATGCCTGTCTGCGGTCCATTCTTTCAACTACTACTACACTGACCAGGTCACTGCTGCCCGTGTACCCCTGGAACCAATTTAAAATTGCCTACAGCCATGTGTTATTATTTTAGGCCTTCGATGCCTGTCTGCGGTCACTCCTTCCACTAGGCCTCCACTGACCACACCACTGCTGTCCGTGTACCCCTGGAACCAATTTAAAATTGCCTACAGCCATGTGTTATTATTTTAGGCCTTCGATGCCTGTCTGCGGTCCATTCTTTCAACTACTACTACACTGACCAGGGCACTGCTGGCCGTGTACCCCTGGAACCAACATCAGAAAATATAAAAATAAGTATTTTGCTTATAAAAAAGAAAATACTGGTGAGATATCAAATGCAGACATTTTAACATTAAAAACAAACACACAACTCTAATCTGGTACAGTACTAAAAATGGCCACCAGCTACAATTACTTTCTCCTGCAAGTAGTTAACTGAAAGTTTTTTTAAATTGAAAACACACATATGGCATCCACCGAGTGTTGTCCTGTCGCGTCTTCTTTATATTATTGCCGAGAAGATGCAAAATAATGAAAATAATAAAATCATTAATTACCAAAATAATAGAGAAAGTCAACACCACATTGCAAATAAACATTCATTCCAAATAAAGAAGCAGGGCGCGTCCGAGGGTGAGTATATACCTAATAAGAATATAATCACCCTCGGACGCGCAATGCTTATTTCCAACAGCCTTCCTTCCTAAGAATCAGCCCTTCCGTCGTGTAGAGAGACGTTGTGTTACACTCCAAGGTGTTCCCCAGGTTGCCTTTCCTGAGCTTCGATCTTCCGGCTCTCGTTTAGTAGTTCTTGGAAACTACTCTGCATTAGGCCTTCAAATTGGGTATGGGGTGTAGAGAGATGGTGTGTTCCACTCCAAGGTGTTCCCCAGGTTGCCTTTCCTGAGCTTCGATCTTCCGGCTCTCGTTTAGTAGTTGTTGGAAACTACGCTGCATTAGGCCTTCAAATTGGGTATGGGGTGTAGCGAGAGGGTGTGTTACACTCCAAGGTGTTCCCCAGGTTGCCTTTCCTGAGCTTCGATCTTCCGGCTCTCGTTTAGTAGTTCTTGGAAACTACACTGCATTAGGCCTTCAAATTGGGTATGGGATGTAGAGAGAGGGTGTGTTACACTCCAAGGTGTTCCCCAGGTTGCCTTTCCTGAGCTTCGATATTCCGGCTCTCGTTTAGTAGTTGTCGGAAACTACGCTGCATTAGGCCTACAAATTGGGTATGGGGTGTAGAGAGAGGGTGTGTTACACTCCAAGGTGTTCCCCAGGTTGCCTTTCCTGAGCTTCGATCTTCATGCTCTCGTTTAGTAGTTGTCGGAAACTACGCTGCATTAGGCCTACAAATTGGGTATGGGGTGTAGAGAGAGGGTTTGTTACACTCCAAGGTGTTCCCCAGGTTGCCTTTCCTGAGCTTCGATCTTCCGGCTCTCGTTTAGTAGTTGTTGGAAACTACGCTGCATTAGGCCTTCAAATTGGGTATGGGGTGTAGCGAGAGGGTGTGTTACACTCCAAGGTGTTCCCCAGGTTGCCTTTCCTGAGCTTCGATCTTCCGGCTCTCGTTTAGTAGTTGTTGGAAACTACGCTGCATTAGGCCTTCAAATTGGGTATGGGGTGTAGCGAGAGGGTGTGTTACACTCCAAGGTGTTCCCCAGGTTGCCTTTCCTGAGCTTCGATCTTCCGGCTCTCGTTTAGTAGTTCTTGGAAACTACACTGCATTAGGCCTTCAAATTGGGTATGGGGTGTAGAGAGAGGGTGTGTTACACTCTAAGGTGTTCCCCAGGTTTCCTTGCCATTGCTTCGGTCTTCCGACTCTCGTTTAGTAGTTGTAGAAAAGTACACTGCATTAGGCCATACAAAATGGGTATGGGGTGGAGAGAGATGGTGTGTTACACTCCAAGGTGTTCCCCAGGTTGCCTTTCCTGAGCTTCTATCTTCAGGCTCTCATTAAATTGTGGTTAAATGGAACAACTGCATTTGGCGTACTAGTTGGTTTGGGGCCTACTATCGGTGTCTGCCACTCCTTGCTGTTCTCCTCCACTGAACAAAGCTGTGCCGCCTGTTTACTACGGTTGCCAATTTTGAACTGCATTTCGACTACTTACTGATTTGGCCCTACTCTCTGTGTCAGCCTCTCATTCCAGTTGTCCTCCACTGCAATGCCCCCTGGTTATTCCTGTGTTACCAATTTTGAACTGCATTTAGCCCACTTTCTTCTTTGGGCCTATATCTGTGTTTCCACTTCATCGTGCCCATTGCCCAGCCAGTGATAGATGAGTCTGCTGGTACATTGACCCATAACGCAACATTCCCCGTGCACGCTACACAACAACATTGTGACCCTGCTGAAAGTCAGGTTGCTCTTCCCGCATACCATACCACCTTACACGGGGACAAAGAGGAAGGTGCAGATGAAAGTGCAGGTTCCTTCATCAGGTGGGGGGAGGAATACTAGTTGGCGACGTCACTGGCACAGGGCCTCTCATAGTACGCAAAAGTGTTGCTGCCGGTGGGAGGCGCCCCCGCCGTGCAAACACACCGCTGTACTTTGAGGGGCCCTGTGCCAGTGCCAATGCCAACGAGTGGGCCCCCCCTGCTTGCTCAGGTTCACAGCACTTGCAAAGTTGAAATACTTACCTCTCCCTGCTCCACTGCCGTGACGTGGTCCAGATTTCCTGGGCCCACTAATTACTTGAACCAGCCCTACCCCCCACAACTTTAGCCAAATGACCCCCAATTTCAAATGCCTTCCAATTATTATAAGGTAAATTACGCTTGACAAGCTTCATTAAGAAGAATGGATGGTTTTGACATTAAAATGGCCACTCTAGGTGTTTTCCTGGCCCCCACTCACTGCCGACTATGCTGCCCCATTGACTTGCATTGGGTTTCGTGTTTCGGTCGATCCCGACTTTACGTCATAATCGGCCGATTTCACTCGACCCGACTTTGGACATAGTCGGGTTTCGCAAAACCCGGCTCGACTCTAAAAAGGTCAAGGTCGCTCAACTCTAGTCTTCACCATAGTGGAGTTTGGAGTCAGACTGTTTGAGGGTGTGCACAGATGTCTTTTTATACTGATAACAAGTTTAAACAGGTGCCATTACTACAGGTAATGAGTGGAGGAAAGAGGAGACTCTTAAAGAAGAAGTTACATGTCTGTGAGAGCCAGAAATCTTGATTGTTTGTTTCTGACCAAATACTTATTTTCCACCATAATATGCAAATAAAATGTTAAAAAAACAGACAATGTGATTTTCTGGATTTTTTTTTCTCAGTTTGTCTCCCATAGTTGAGGTCTACCTATGATGTAAATTACAGACGCCTCTCATCTTTTTAAGTGGTGGAACTTGCACTATTGCTGACTGACTAAATACTTTTTTGCCCCACTGTATATATATATATTCATATATACAGTATATATATATATACACAGTACAGACCAAAAGTTTGGGCACACATTCTGATTTAAAGATTTTTCTGTATTTTCATGACTATGAAAATTGTAAATTCACACTGAAGGCATCAAAACTATGAATTAACACATGTGGAGTTAGGTACTTAGCAAAAAAGTGTGAAAAAACTGAAAATATGGCTTATATTCTAGGTTCTTCAAAGTAGCCACCTTTTGCTTTGATGACTGCTTTGCACACTCTTGGCATTCTCTTGATGGGATTTCTTGCCTTATAAATGGAGTTGGGACCATCAGTTGTGTTGAGCAGAAGTCTGGTGGATACACAGCTGATAGTCCTACTCAATAAACTGTTAGAATTTGTATTATGGCAAGAAAAAAGAACCTAAGTAAAGAAAAACAAGTGGCCATGATTACTTTAAGAAATGAAGGTCAGTCAGTCCGAAAAATTGAGAAAACTTTGAAAGTGTCCCCAAGTGTAGTTGCAAAAACCATCAAGCGCTACAAAGAAACTGGCTCACATGAGGACCGCCCCAGGAAAGGAAGACCAAGAGTCACCTCTGCTTCTGAGGATAAGTTTATCCGAGTCATCAGCCTCAGAAATCGGAGGTTAACAGCAGCTCAGATTAGAGACAAGGTCAATGCCACACAGAGTTCTAGCAGCAGACACATCTCTACAACAACTGTTAAGAGGAGACTTTGTGCAGCAGGCCTTCATGGTAAAATTGCTGCTAGGAAACCACTGCTAAGGACAGGAAACAAGCAGAAGAGACTTGTTTGGGTTAAAGAAGACAAGGAATGAACATTAGACCAGTGGAAATCTGTGCTTTGGTCTGATGAATCCAAATTTGAGATCTTTGGCTCCAACCACCGTGTGTTTGCGCGAAGCAGAAAAGGTGAACGGATGGACTCTACATGCCTGGTTCCCACCGTGAAGCATGGAGTAGGAGGTGTGATGGTGTGGGGGCACTTTGCTGGTGACACTGTTGGGGATTTATTCAAAATTGAAGGCATACTGAACCAGCATGGGTACCACAGCATCTTGCAGCGGCATGCTATTCCATCCGGTTTGCGTTTAGTTGGACCATCATTTATTTTTCAACAAGACAATGACCCCAAACACACCTCCAAGCTGTGTAAGGGCTATTTGATCAAGAAGGAGAGTGATGGGGTGCTATACCAGATGACCTGGCCTCCACAGTCACCAGACCTGAACCCAATTAAGATGGTTTGGGGTGAGCTGGACCGCAGAGTGAAGGCAAAAGGGCCAACAAGTGCTAAGTATCTCTGGGAACTCCTTCAAGATTTTTGGAAGACCATTTCCGGTGACTACCTCTTGAAGCTCATCAAGAGAATGCCAAGAGTGTGCAAAGCAGTCATCAAAGCAAAAGGTGGCTGCTTTGAAGAACCAAGAATATAAGACATATTTTCAGTTGTTTCACACTTTTTTGTTAAGTATATAATTCCACAAGGTTAATTCATAGTTTGACGCCTTCAGTGTGAATTTACAATTTTCATAGCCATGAAAATACAGAAAATCTTTAAATGAGAAGATGTGTTCAAACTTTTGGTCAGTACTGTATATATATATATATATATATATATTGTTGTGAATTCTGTGGCAGGGCTCCCTCCTGTGGTCACAAGTGGTACTTCGGCTGATTCTCTCTATGAGCTTCCGTTGGTGGAAGAGAGTGGTACTGCGGCTTCTGAGCTTCCTTCCTCAGGTGATGTGGGGAAGTCGTTAGGTGCTGCTCTATTTAACTCCACCTAGTGCTTTGATCCTGGCCTCCAGTCAATGTTCTAGTATAGGACTTGCTTCCTCCTGGATCGTTCCTGTGGCCTGCTGCTCTGCATAGCTAAGTTCCGCTTTTGTTATTTTGTTTGCTGTTTTTTTCTTTCCAGCTTGCTTATTTGGTTTTTCTTGCTTGCTGGAAGCTCTGGGACGCAGAGGGTGTACCTCCGTGCCGTTAGTCGGTACGGAGGGTCTTTTTGCCCCCTTTGCGTGGTTGTTTGTAGGGTTTTGTGTTGACCGCAAAGTTACCTTTCCTATCCTCGCTCTGTTCAGAAAGTCGGGCCTCACTTTGCTAAATCTATTTCATCTCTACGTTTGTCTTTTCATCTTAACTCACAGTCATTATATGTGGGGGCTGCCTTTTCCTTTGGGGTATTTCTCTGAGGCAAGGTAGGCTTATTTTCTATCTTCAGGCTAGCTAGTTTCTCAGGCTGTGCCGAGTTGCATAGGGAGCGTTAGGCGCAATCCACGGCTGACTCTAGTGTGGTTGGAGAGAATTAGGGATTGCGGTCAGCAGAGTTCTCACGTCTCAGAGCTCGTTCTATGTTTTTGGGTTATTGTCAGGTCACTGTATGTGCTCTGACTTCTATGTCCATTGTGGTACTGAATTACCTTATCATAACAATATATATATATATACACTAGATGGTGGCCCGATTCTAACGCATCGGTTATTCTAGAATATTCATGTCCACGTAGTATATTGCACAGTCCACGTAGTATATTGCCCAGCCACGTAGTATATTGCACAGCCATGTAGTATATTGCACAGCCACGTAGTATATTGCCCAGCCACGTAGTATATTGCCCAGTTATGTAGTATATTGCCCAGCCACGTAGTATATTGCCCAGCCACGTAGTATATTGCTCAGCCACGTAGTATATTGCCCAGCCACGTAGTATATTGCCCAGCCACGTAGTATATTGCCCAGCCACATAGTATATTGCCCAGCCACATGGCATATTGCCCAGCCACGTAGTATATTGCCCAGCCACGTAGTATATTGCCCAGCGATGTAGTATATTGCCCAGCGACGTAGTATATTGCCCAGTGACATAGTATATTGTCCAGCCACGTAGTATATTGCCCAGAAACATAGTATATTGCCCAGTGACATAGTATATTGCCCAATGACGTAGTATATTGCCCAGCCACGTAGTATATTGCCCAGCAATGTAGTATATTGCCCAGCGACGTAGTATATTGCCCAATGACATAGTATATTGTCCAGCCACGTAGTATATTGCCCAGAAACATAGTATATTGCCCAGTGACATAGTATATTGCCCAATGACGTAGTATATTGCCCAGCCCTATAGTATATTGCCCAGCCACATAGTATATTGCCCAGTCACGTTGTATATTGCCCAGTGACGTAGTATATTGCGCAGCCACATAGTATATTGGCCAGTTACTTAGTATATTGCCCAGTCACGTAGTATATTGCGCAGCCACGTAGTATATTGCCCAGTCACGTAGTATATTGCCCAGTTACAAAGCATATTGCCCAGTGACGTAGTATATCGCACAGCAACGTAGTATACAGCACAGAGCCACATAGTATATTGGCCAGTAATGTAGTATATTGCCCAGTGGCATAGTATATTGCCCAGCCACGTAGTATATTGCCCAGCCATGTAGTATATTGCGCAGCCACGTAGTATATTGGCCAGTTACGTAGTATATTGCCCAGTCACGTAGTGTATTGCACAGCCACGTAGTATATTGCCCAGTTACATAGTATATTGCCCAGTGACGTAGTATATCGCACAGCAACGTAGTAAACAGCACAGAGCCACGTAGTATATTGGCCAGTAATGTAGTATATTGCCCAGTTACATAGTATATTGCCAAGTGGCGTAGTATACAGCACAGAGCCACGTAGTATATTGCACAGCAAAGTAGTATACAGCACAGAGCCTCCAGAAGAAGCTACCGCGAAACGCGCGTCGGGGCAGAGGGACGCCGAGGCTTTCACCCCACACATACCATCAGGTAATTTACCTTTACTCACCTCTACAGGCTGTTATTTTTTGGTATAGCCACTTTTGTTTGGGAACGCTACTACCCCTGGGCTACTTTCCCTTTAGGATTGCCTATACTTTTCTTATTATAGTAAGGTTAGCGGTAGCCCCTTACATTCTGGCATACATATACTGAGTGGCCTTTGTAGTTGGTTATCACCAATATAGGTGACAGTATTCATGTGGGTTTATGTATTTGCCTATGGCATTTATGTCCCTCTTTTTGTGGATTCACTGCACTTTTCTTGATTTGTAGTTATGTGTTTTATATATGTCTTTTATACGATTCAATAAAATTGTCATTTTTTTATCTGGTACCATAGTGTGGATTTATATATGCTTTGTTCACACCATTTGTGAGACATTGTGCTATTGGGTACTGTACCTTCCGTTTGGGAGGAATGTATGTCAAATTTTGAGAGCAATCATTGTGAATATAGCACAGAGCCACGTAGTATATTGCCCAGCTACATAGTATATTGCCCAGCCAGGTTTGTCACAGGTGAAAAAATAAAAAATAAACATATACTCACCTTTCCGAAGGCCCCTTGTAGTCCACAGCAGCTTCCGGTCCCAGCATTGGTATGGGTGCAGGACCTGTGATGATGTCGCGGTCACATGACCATGACGTCATGGCAGGTCTTTCTAACGCAGGCACACAGGGCCTGTGATGACGTCGCGGTCACATGACCGTGGCGTCATGGCAGGTCCTTGGCGCGTAGGGCCTGTGATGACGTCGCGGTCACATGACTGTGATGTCATGGCAAGTCCTTCTGCCATACCATCTTTGCCACCGGAAAGTGCAGCGGAAGATGGCTGCCGGCGGGAGTGGCTCAGCGGACTACGGAGTGCGAGTATAGCCGGTTTATTCTTTTTTTATTATTTTTAACATTACATTTTTTACTATTGATGCCGCATAGGCAGCGTCAATAGTAAAAAGTTGGGGACACACAGGGTTAATAGCAGCGGTAACGGAGTGCGTTACCCGCTGCATAACGCGGTCCGTTACCGCCGGCATTAACCCTGTGTTAGCAGTGACCGGAGGGGAGTATGCGGGCGACAAGCACTGACTGCGGGGAGTAAGGAGCGGCCATTTTCTTCTGGACTGTGCCCATCGCTGATTGGTCCCGGCAGCCATGACAGGCAGTTGGCGAGACCAATCAGCGAATGAATAACCGTGACAGAAGGACAGACAGACAGACGGAAGTGACCCTTAGACTATTATATAGTAGATATATATATATACACAAATTATTGAGAATGTATTTTAAGGTAATAAAATTTACAGTATTCCTTTAGTAAAAAAAATGTCCACATTAATATTTGCAAAATTAACGCAAATATGGGAGTAGCTGTAATCATAGATCTCAAAAGAGTGTAATGGAATATCAGTTTTAAGGGCAGCAACTACCTTAATTATTTCAATGATATTACATGCGAATGCAATTTAACTTGCGATGTGTTAGTTGACAATGGGGATAGTTGATTCATACCTGCAACACTTGGCTGACATTTGTGACAATTTGTTCATACTGGGACTGTCATCAAGGACACTTCTGTCACTTTGTGATTGTTTCTGACATTGCGGTTTTTTGGCCCTTTAGTCTGCAGCACCTGCATCAACCCCTCGAGGCTGTTATTCCCTTTCTCCTTCAAGGCAGATGCACTCTTTAAGTCAGGTGTAAGCTACTATGCTCCAATCTGCTGGTGCAGTACGAGCCCTCTACTAATGGATGTTTTTCTATTATGCAGGTGGATTTGTCTCCACTACCTGGAGCAGACCCTACACACTGCAACTCAGGATGAAGCCTGTTTATTAGTGATGAGCTAGTATGTTTGTTACTTGACTTTCTCCGAGCATGCTCGGGTGGTTTCCGAGTATTTCAGCGTGTTCGGAGATTTAGTTTATGTCAACCCAGCTGCATTAATTGCGGCTGTTTGGCAGCTTGAATACATGTGCGGATTGCCTAACAAACAGTCAACCCCCACACATATTCAGGCTGTCTAGCAGCCGCATATCATGCAGCTGCGTCGACATAAACTAAATCTCCGAGCACGCTGAAATACTCAGAGAAAACCTGAGTGTGCTTGTAGAAACTCAAGTAATGAGCATACTCGCTCATCACTACTGTTTATACAACTCTATTATTCTATCTAGGCTCTTGCGTTATGCACCTTAAGGAGTGCTTGCTCACTCCCCACTGCTGGCACTGGAATTTCTCCTCTTTTCAATATCTTTTTGTGTATGTACAAGCAGTCTGTGAGTCTGACCTCTGCAGTTGGAAACATCCAATCGTTAATGCTTTTTGAGATGCTACAGAGGGAGTGAGATCCTTGGTACGCTAACCCAATGCTGCCCCAGAAACCAGCCATTACACCGGAGCATAACTAACTATACAACTGTAGAAACCCCTTCCTGTTACTCAAAAAATTGAAACTTTATGCTGCACAACTGTATATTAACACATTGTCCGTTACGCTTTTAAGTACAAAAGGGTTTTCCTTTATGTACAGTGCCTTGAAAAAGTATTCATACTTTTCCACATTTTTTTTTACATTTTTTTACATTACAAGCACAAACTTAAATGTATTCTAGTGGGATTTTATTTGATATACCACCAAAAAGTAGCAAGTATTTGTGAAGTGAAAAGAAAATGATACATGATTTTCAAAATATTTAAAAAAATATATATCAGAAAATTGTGACTTGTATCAGTATTCAGCTCACTTGAGTCAATAGTTTGTAGGAGCACCTTTTACCCCAATTACTGTGGGGAAGGTGTTTTCATGATGATGTGCGTTCATTTTTCATTCTACTTCGGTCTCATTGGACCAGAACACCTTTTTCCACATGCCATGTAGTTGACACAGCTGGCAAGTGGCAGAAGGTGCACATTAAATCAGAGTAGAACTTTTAGGGCTAAATGCGAAACATTATATGTGATGGTAACTCTGCACATCACCCAGAAAACACCATCCCCACCGCCACAATAGTGGTGCCAAGAAAATGCTTTTCTTCAGCAAGGACAAAAAAGCTGTTCAGGGTTAATGTGAAGATGGATAGAGATAAATACAGGGCAATCCTGGAGAAAATTCTGTTAGAGGCTGCAAAAGACTGAAGTTTGAGCTGTAAGTTTACCTTCCAGCAGGACAGTGACCCTAAGCATACTACCAAACCTACAATGGATGGTCTAGATCAAAGAATATTCATGTGTTTGAATGAGCCAGTCAAGGTACAGACTCATTTGGAAAAGTTCACAGTGTATGATTTCCTTTTCAAGGCACTGTATAACCTAGGACAGTCTATTAGCATAGGTTTAGCTCATAGAAAACTAACATAAGTCAAGATAATTTTTGAGCATATAAATTCAGTATAAGTTGAGCATGGTGAGAGCACAACCTTTAATGTATGGTTATACTCAGCTCTGTATGCACTTATAAGTTGTCACATCTATGCAATGTGCAACACTATAAGGGATTAATTACATTTTCAGTGTGAGAATAACTGGGAAATGAGATGTACATAAAAGTTCTGTCCCTAACACCCACCTAAATACACATATACATCCATTCAGGGTGCATGCTCCTGCCAGCTTTCTGCCTCAATCTACTTTGTTTGAAAGTTGAGTAGTGTTTTTGGAATATTTGACACCCACTCACGCTTTCTGAAAAAAAAAAAAACTGCAGGTGTCTTATTTAATAATACACATTTTCACATTTACAAAACCCATTTAATTTCCATGATAATAGGCATTTTGTTTTCTTACAGGAAACCTCAACATTTATTTGAAGCCAGGAAAATAGACTAATAGGTTTAATCAAAGGTGGCAAGCAGAGGGAGACTTTTAGTGCCAACTAACACTTTATATTAAATCCTTTTTGGAAATCCAGGAGCCAATGTATTTCTTCTCATGAAAACACATTTCAAATATGAACAATATCATTGAAGCGATCATACAGTATGTTGTGCACCTGTAATAACACTACTGCCTTGTGCTATGTCACCATCTCGTGGATTCTTTTATTTGTCCATCACTATGATGTGAGCTTTTCACAGAAGGTATTATTTCCTATATTGTCGACAATGCAATTTACAAAATTGGAAAATAGTTACCTACAAAAAATGAATAGGAAATGTACATTTCTATTACAAAAATTGACATATAAATCTTCAGGATAGATATGCAAAAAAATGTTTTTTTGCATAACCCGGTAAAAAAGCTTGTGATTGATTGAATTATAGTTTAAGTATTACTCAACTGTAAGGTTGAGCGATACCGTCCGATATTTAAAAGTATCGGTAATGGATGGTATCGGCCGATATCCGAAAAATATCGGATATCGCCGATACCGATATCCGATACCAATACAAGTCAATGGGATACAAATATCAGAAGGTATCTGTAATGGTTCCCAGGGTCTGGAGGAGAGGAAACTCTCCTTCAGGCCCTGGGATCCATATTAATGTGTAAAATAAAGGATAAAAATAAAAAATATTGATATACTTACCCTCTGACGGGCCCTGGTTGTCACCGCTGCAATCGCCATGCTTTTTTTCCTAAGAATGAGCGCTTTAATGACCTTCAATGACGTCGCGGCTTGTGATTGGTCGCTGAGCGGTCATGTGACCGCTCACGCGACCGAGCACAAGCCGCGACGTCATCGAAGGTCCTTAACGCGCTCATTCTTAGGAATGAGCGCGTTAAGTACTTTCGATGACGTCGCGGCTTGTGATTGGTCGCGTGAGCGGTCACATGACCACTCAGCGACCAATCACAAGCCGCGACGTCATCGAAGGTAATTAACAAGCTCATTCATAGGAAGGAAAACATGGCGATTGCAGCGGTGACAACCAGGGCCCGTCTGAGGGTAAGTATATCAATATTTTTTATTTTTATGCTTTATTTTACACATTAATCTAAATCCCGATACCGATTCCGGATATCACAAAAATATCGGAACTCGGTATCGGAATTCTGATACCGCAAATATCGGCCGATACCCGATACTTGCGGTATCGGAATGCTCAACACTACTCAACTGTGGAACTACAATCTCCACCAAATTACAATGGAATTTTTTAGCCCTTTTAACATGGGAAAGTTCTAAAAATAATAGCTTTTCAATAAATTCCAATATTTATTTCTGAAGTCAGGGTAAGGTAAGTCCAAACTTGCTTGCTTATCTGCTGGATAATTTTTTCTGTGCAAAGTTCTGAATCCATCTTATTCATTGGAAAGAACCCTGTTTAGATGAATGGAACCAATTTTTAGTTGCAGCCATTTTTGTAGCATGGGAATTCACCTCTAAAGTACCGGGTGGGCCATTAATACGGATACACCTAAATAAAATGGGAATGGTTGGTGATATCAAATTCCTGCTTGTGGCACATTAATATATGGGATGGGGAAAACTTTTCGAGATGGGTGATGACCATGGCGGCCATTTTGAAGTCGGCCATTTTCCCATTGGAAAAAATAAAGTTGGATCCAAAATGGCCAACTTCAAAATGGCCGCCATGGTCACTACCCATCTTGAAAAGTTTTCCCCGTCTCATATACTAATGTGCCACAAGCAGGAAGTTGATATCACCAACCATTCCCATTTTATTTAGGTGTATCCATATTAATGGCCCACCCTGTACTTTAGAGGTGAAGTCCCATGCTACAAAAATGTCTGCAACTAAAAATTGGTTCTGTTCATCTAAACAGGGTTCTTTCCAATGAATAAGATGGATTCAGAACTTTGCACCTCAAAATATACAGCAGATAAGCAAGCATGTTTGGACTTTCCTCTCCCATATACTAATGTGCAACAAACAGGAAGTTGATATCATCAGCCATTCCCATTTTATTTAGGTTATATCCATATAAACGGCTCACCCTGTATATCCTCACAGTGATGTTCCTGCTGAAGAATTTCCACATTTGATATTCAAATGCAAGTTTACAGCTGCAGATTCAGCATGAATTTGTGTGGATTTTGATGTAAATCCTTCTGTGCAAATGCTGTGACTTTGCTGCAGATTTCATTCTTGCATTGCATAGGCTACAATCTGGGCAAGCTATAGATCTATGTATGGAAAATATACCCTAAGGGCGCAGGTGCAGATGACCGATTTTTTTTCTCCATCCATGAAAATAATTCCAGTTATGCTAATCACCCTCTGATTGAAAGGCAATCATAGTTGGATCCAATTTTCTCGGAGGTGGAGATACTGTCAGAGTGCAGTCTGAGTTTTTCCAAAAGGGTAAGTTCCATCTGATTCACATGAGGCAAATCGCGCATACTGTGATTTTTTTCCTCAGACATGTGCACAGTCCATCAAGACCATGGATACCAGTAGTCCAATTAATATGGTCATAGGCAAGAGCCCTAAAAGTAACAGCTGTTTGTGTTGTTGCCGTCCAAACCAAAAAAGCAACCAAGAAATCCTAAAGTTCAACAAAACTCTGATTGGAAAGCCCTGTATTAGGGGAATTGTCTGTAGAGTAGTTTTGTTATAAACTTTTGATATATGCTTTTGAGTTTATGTTCTTTTTACCTTAATTTAGAGCTCATTACCTCTTTACCCAGCTCATCTAGTGCATCTTATAGGACTTAACTCATTACTCTGCTCATCACTAGAGATGAGCAAACCCGAACTAAACGAAAGAGAGAGAAATTCTGTGGGGGTACTCTACTTCCTTTGACAGCCCCTTAGCCCTCACCACGACCATTTTACAGCAATAAGTTTGTGTCCTCATTGATGTCTATGGAGTGCGGGCTCAAGCTCCAGTACAGTTCTGGGGCCCGAAGCGAAGTTTGGACTAAATTTCAGTCAAACCCGACGAACCTGAAGATCCATGTGTCCGCTATTCCCTACTCATCACTTAGCCCCTAAAAGCTGACCCTTTGTACTGCTTCAGTGACAACACTATAAGAAGGAAGATCGGACCGCAGCTAGCTGTACTGAGCCGGAGTGTCAATGCCTGGTACAAGAGCACTTGCCTGTGGAATGACGATCTAAAGGAAAGGGGAGTGTAAGGAGGAAGACCAGACCACGGGTACCTGTACCGAGCAAGGTCCAGAACTGTTGAGGCTGCCTCCCTTGTTGCCTGGGGGAAAAAATGAGGAGAGAAACCAACCTCATGACCCAAGTAGGAGGGGCAGCTTAAAAGTAAAGCATGCGCAGCTGCGGGCAGTTTGGCGCCAACCAGCAGCAGTGTGCAGCCAGGCGAGCAGTGCGCTCGGGCAGGTGCCACAACAGGCCACACTGATTGGTAACTGCCAGAGAGAGAGGTGCCATGCGCTCAATGACTGTAAGTACCGTGCACGTGCAAAGGAGGGAGAGCCGTGTACCGGACAAACTCCTGCGGCCTTCCCAGTCACTTGCTTCATGCCTGTTTCCATTTACGTCTGGGAGTGCTGTAGCCCTATTTGCTTCGGCCACAGTTGTTTATGGACTAGGGGCTTAGCGGAAGATACCGAAGACCGACCGCTGCTGCCATTGCTTAGAGGACACCATCTGAGGACATCGACCGGCCGCTGCCGGTTCTACAACCTTTTCCTCCTGCGGGATCATCTGCTGCAGAGGACCATACAGGACACGATAATTTATTTTCATTGGACCGCTATTGTTTTTTTACAGTTTCTACCCCTATTATCCATCCTTTAACCATTAACATCCCTGCAAGAAGTGAATTCCCTGCTTATTAAATTGTTATATCTCGTTAACCCTTGCTCTGCCTCTTGTCTGTCACTGCATCCCGCAACCTGCTTGCAACACAACTCTACTTCATAGCCAAGAGTTACTCAACCTAGTTACAAAACATTAAATTCCTTTCTGACATTTCCAAAAATTCTGCATAAATAAAGCATAGAATATGAACAAATGAAGTTCTGGTCAATAAATTGGGTGGTCGCCCCGACAAAACAGGTGCCAGCATTGCTCAAATTAAAAGGGAAAAGTCTTAAGGAAAAAAACAAGATTGTGTGACATGCTCAGCAGAATGCCTCAAACCTTTCACTCAGCATGCACCACTTTGATAAATTGTCTTATCTTATGCCTGCATGGTTTATATTTACGCTGTCTTAAATTTTGCTTGGGGAGTTGCCCAAATCAGACCAAAAATTGGATAGGGCTTAGTAAAATTACAACCAAAGTGGACTCTTTCACGATGTTCCCAGGCGATACTGCTCAGATGTCCCAAATGTTGACTCTTTCACAATGTTTTCAGGCGATACTGCTCAAATGTCCCAAATGTTGACTCTTTCACAATGTTTTCAGGCGATACTGCTCAAAAGTCTCAAAGTTTGAGTTAAAAATGTTCTTAGTTATGTGTCTGCAACACTAGTGTACAAAGAACTTTCTTTTACATGTGGTACTTTTTTTTAGAACCTAAATAACTCATACTGTCTTTAGATAAGGCAGCCTATATTGAGTGACCTGCTCCCTTAAAGTGAATCTATCATTAGATTTCACAATGCAAATTTCATGTTATTACGTAATTCTTATACTTGGTAAGTCAGGCGTGCTTTCTTTGAAAATATATTTTGGAATTGCCATATAATCCTGATAAACCGATATTCGAATTATATTTTATGAATTAAACTAAAAAGTGAGAGAATTCTTGAGTCTAAGTGTGTGCAATCTATGCCCCCAGCTTGACTGACAGGGGCACTTTGTACTTAGCAGTGTGAGATTTGAGCTGGGACTGGGTCAGACTCAGCAGTGATTGAATATACATTTTGAAAAAGGAATACACAGATATGCTGACATATATTTTAAGAGTAATTACATCAAATTCATCAGGTCTACTCTATTTAACCCCTTAACGACCGCCGATACGCCTTTTAACGGCGGCCGCTAAGGGTACTTAAACCACAGCGCCGTTAATTAACGGCGCTGTGGAAAAAGTAAATAGCGCCCCCCAGAGTCGGATTTTCATCGGGGTCTCGGCTGCCGGGGGTAGCCGAGACCCCAGAGAACATGATTCGGGGGGTTTTTCACCGACCCGCATTTGCGATCGCCGGTAATTAACCGTTTACCGGCGATCGCAAAGAAAAAAAAATGCAATTTCTTTTTAATTTCTCTGTCCTCCGATGTGATCGCACATCAGAGGACAGAGAAATGGGGTCACAGGTAGCCCCCCAATACTTACCTGTCTCCCCCGGTGCTCCTCGTTGCTCCCGATGGGCGCCGCCATCTTCAAAATGGCGGGCGCATGCGCAGTGCGCCCGCCGGCCAGCACTAGGAGAATCTTTGGGGTCTCGGCAGCTAGGGGTAGCCGAGACCCCAAAGAACATGATCGGGGTCGGTTTTACTGACCCCTGTTTTGCGATCGCCGGTAATTAACTGTTTACCGGCGACCGCAAAAAAAAAAAAGCAAAGTGTAATTCTCTGTCCTCTGATGTGATCGCACATCAGAGGACAGAGAAATAGGGGATTCGGGGACCCTATTATACTCACCAGTGTCCCTGGGTCCTCCTGCTGCTCCTCCTGGCTGCCGGCATCTTCTTGGCAAAAGAAAATGGCGGGCGCATGCACAGTGCGCCCGCCATCTGTCGCCATCTGCCGGCCGGCAGGAGAAGAGCAGTGGGGCTAAAATTAGGGGTTAGGGTTAGGGCCAGGGTTAGGGTTAGGGTTAGGGCTAGGGTTAGGGCTAGGGTTAGGGCTAGGGTTAGGGTTAGGGCTAGGGTTAGGGCTAGGGTTAGGGTTAGAGCTAGGGTTAGGGCTAGGGCTAGGGTTAGGGCTAGGGTTAGGGCTAGGGTTAGGGTTAGGGCTAGGGCTAGGGTTAGGGTTAGGGTTAGGGCTAGGGCTTGGGTTAGGGCTAGGGTTAGGGTTAGGGTTAGGGCTAGGGTTAGGGCTAGGGTTAGGGTTAGGGTTGGGGCTAAATTTAGGATTAGGGTTGGGGCTAAATTTAGGGTTAGGTTTGGGGCTAAATTTAGGGATAGGGTTGGGGCTAAATTTAGGGTTAGGCTTCTTTCACACTTACATCGGTACGGGGCTGTCGCAATGCGTCGGCCCGACATACCGACGCACATTGTGAAAATTGTGCACAACGTGGGCAGCGGATTTAGTTTTTCAACGCATCCGCTGCCCAATCTATGTCCTGGGGAGGAGGGGGCGGAGTTATGGCCACGCATGCGCAGTCAGAAATGGCGGACGCGAGGTACAAAAAAACGTTACATTAAACGTTTTTTGTGCCGACGGTCTGCCAAAACACAACTGATCCAGTGCATGACGGACGCGACGTGTGGCCATCCGTCACGATCCATCGGCAATACAAGTCTATGGGCAAAAAACGCATCCTGTGGGCACATTTGCAGGATCCGTTTTTTGTCCAAAATGACGGATTGCGACGGGTGCCAAATGACGCAAGTGTTAAAGTAGCCTTAGGGCTAGGGTTAGGGTTGGGGCTAAAGTTAGGGCTAGGGTTGGGGCTAAAGTTAGGGTTAGAGTTGGGATTAGGGTTAGGGTTTGGATTAGGGTTGGTATTAGGGTTAGGGTTGGCATTAGGGTTACGCTTGGGATTAGAGTTAGGTTTTGGATTAGGGTTAAGGTTAGGGTTGTGATTAGGGGTGTATTGGGATTAGGGTTAGGTTTGAGGTTAGGGTTGAGATTAGGATTAGGGGTGTGTTGGATTTAGGGTTTTGATTAGGGTTATGGTTAGGGTTGACATTATGGTTGTTTTGGGGTAAGGGTTGTGATTATCGTTAGGGTTAGTGATTAGGATTATGGATCGGGTTGGGATTAGGGCTAGGGGTGTGTTGTGGTTAGGGTTGGAGCTAGAATTAGGGGGTTTCCACTGTTTAGGTACATCAGGGGGTCTCCAAACACGACAGCCAATTTTGCGCTCAAAAAGTCAAATGGTGCTCCCTCCCTTCTGAGCTCTGCCGTGCACCCAAACAGTGGGTTACCCCCTCATATGGGGCATCAACGTACTCGGGATAAATTGGACAACAACTCTTGGGGTATAATTTCTCCTGTTACCCTTGTAAAAATAAAAACTTGGGGGCTGCAAAATCTTTTTTGTGGAAAAAAAGATATTTTTTTATTTTCACCACTCTGCATTCTAAACTTCTGAGAAGCACTTGGGCATTCATAGTTCTCACCACACATCTAGATAAGTTCCTTGGGGGGTCTAGTTTCCAACATGGGGTCACTTGTGGGGGGTTACTACTGTTTAGGTACATCAGGGGCTCTGCAATCGCAACATAACGCCCACAGACCATTCTATCAAAGTCTGCATTCCAAAACGGCGCTCCTTCCCTTCCGAGCTCTGCCGTGCGCCCAAACAGTGGTTTACCCCCACATATGGCACATCAGTGTACTCGGGATAAATTGGACAACAACTATTGCGGTCCAATTTCTTCTGTTACCCCTATGAAAATAAAAACTTGGGGGCTACAATATCTTTTTTGTGGAAAAAAAAATATTTTTTATTTTCACGATTCTGCATTCTAAACTTCTGTGAAGCACTTGGGCATTTAAAGTTCTCACCAATCATCTAGATAAGTTCCTTGGGGGGTCTAGTTTCCAAAATTGGGTCACTTGTGGAGCGTTTCTACTGTTTAGGTACATCAGGGGCTCTGCAAACACAACATAACACCCGCAGACCATTCTATCAAAGTCTGCATTCCAAAACGGTGCTCCTTCCTTCCGAGCACTGCCGTGCGCCCAAACAGTGGTTTACTCCCACATATGGGGTACCAGCATACTCAGGACAAATTGGAAAACAACTTTTGTGGTCCGATTTCTCTTGTTACCCTTGTGAAAAGAAAAACTTGGGGGCTAAAAATCTTTTTTGTAGAAAAAAAAATATTTTTTATTTTCACGACTCTGCATTCTAAACTTCTGTGAAGCACATGGGCATTCAAAGTTCTCACCACACATCTAGATAAGTTCCATGGGGGATCTAGTTTCCAAAATGAGGTCACTTGTGGGGGGTTTCCACTGTTTAGGCACATCAGGGGCTCTCCAAACGCGACATGGCGTCCGATCTCAATTCCAGACAATTCTAAATTGAAGAAGTAAAACGGCACTCCTCCTCTTCCAAGCTCTGCGTTGCGCCCAAACAGTGGTTTACCCCCACATATTGGGTATCAACGTATTCAGGAGAAATCTCACAACAAATTTTGTGGTCTAATTTCTCTTGTTACCCTTGTGAAAATAAGAATTTGTGGGCGAAAAAATCATTTTTGTGTAAACAAATGCGATTTTTTATTTTCACGGCTCTACGTTATAAACTTCTGTGAAGCTCTTGGGGGTTCAAAGTGCTCACCACACATCTAGATAAGTTCCTTAAGGGGTCTAGTTTACAAAATGGTGTCAATTGTGGGGGGTTTATACTGTTTAGGCACATTAGGGCTCTCTAAACATGACATGGCGTCCGATCTCAATTCCAGCCAATTCTGTATTTAAAAAGTCAAACGGTGCGCCTTCACTTTCAAGTTCTGCAGTGCACCCAAACAGTGGTTTACCCCCACATATGGGGTATTGGCGTATTCAGGAGAAATTGCATAACAAAATTTATGGTTACATTTCTGTTTTTACACTTGTGAAAATAAAAAAAATGGTTCTGAATTAAAATGTTTGCAAAAAAAGTTAAATGTTCATTTTTTCCTTCCACATTGTTTCAGTTCCTGTGAAGCACGTAAAGGGTTAATAAACTTCTTGAATGTGGTTTTGAGAACCTTGAGGGGTGTAGTTTTTAGAATGGTGTTACACTTCGTTATTTTCTATCATATAGACCCCTCAAAATGACTTCAAATGTGATGTGGTCCCTAAAAAAAATGGTGTTGTAAAAATGAGAAATTGCTGGTCAACTTTTTTTTTTTTTTCCAAAGGCTTTATTGGGTTTTATGTTTTAACTGGGAAGAGTAGACAAGGAGGGGTAGGGGGATTGCTGGTCAACTTTTAACCCTTATAACTCCCTAACAAAAAAAAAAATTTTGTTTCCAAAATTGTGCTGATGTAAAGTAGACATGTGGGAAATGTTATTTATTAACTATTTTTCGTGACATATCTCTCTGATTTAAGGGCATAAAAATACAAAGTTTGAAAATTGCAAAATTTTTTAAATTTTCGCCATATTTCTGATTTTTTCATAAATAATCGCAAGTAATATCGAAGAAATGTTACCACTAACATGAAGTACAATATGTGACGAAAAAACAATCTCAGAATCAGCAGGATCTGTTGAAGCGTTCCAGAGTTATAACCTCATAAAAGTGACAGTGGTCAGAATTGCAAAAATTGGCTCTGTCATTAAGTACCAAATTGGCTCTGTCACTAAGGGGTTAACATTGCTTGCAATGTATATTGTGAAATCCGTTGACTAGAGAAGAGAAAATCGATTCACATGACCCTCAGCAGCCGAGTCAGTTGCTGTACTTGGGGCCTGTAAATCGATTCTTTCATCTCTACTGGTGACAAATCCAAAAAGCTTTTGTAAAATATGTCTAATATAGAAAAATATGATGTTTTTGCATTACTGCATATACAGCTGGATGTTACATATTCAGGGTTTGGAGAAGAAACATATGTTTGCCTACCTGGGGCATTCACGGTGGTGCAGTGGTTAGCACAGCAGCCTTGCAGCGCTGGATTCCTGGCTTCAAGCCCCCCCAAGGACAACATCTGCAAAGAGTTTGTATGTTCTCTTGTGTTTGTGTGGGTTTCCTCCGGTTTCTCCGGTTTCCTCCCATATTCCAAAGACATACTGATAGGGAATTTAGATTGTGAGCCTCAACGGGGACAACAACGATAATGTGTGCAACCTGTAAAGCGCTGTGGAATATGTTAGCGCTATATAAAAAAAATAAAGATTATTACTTATTTGACTATAAATTGTTTTTTGAAAATCCTAGATCCCTGATCTTTTCCAACGGTTCTTTTTAGTCTGTGCTTGTCCTGGCATTTAGCCATATTAGCCTAAGTATTATTATGACAGATTGAATTAATCAAATTCCTCACATCTAGAGCTTTCTTCTCTTCAGCTGCACATTGTTGATGTTGCTTGAAAAAAAATTGATTTTCTTTCTGATGTGACTGTACTGTTAAACCACAAATCCTCTAAAGTTATAGGAACTTTGACATGGAAATATTGGATAAATATTTTTGATCGGATTCTTGTTTTCCGCTAAACTGAGCGTGTTTCATTCTCTGGGTGCATTTTAACTATTAGCTTTTCCAGTTTTAACTGTCAGATTTACCCAACCTCAGTCGGATTATACAGAATGTGTCATGTTAAGGCAAAATCTCTGCCCTGGGCTCATCCAGCCCTGGAAATCACAATATATTAATCTTCAAAGGAGCTGCTTGCTACAGTCTGACTCTATTTACAGGAGAACTCTACATCTCACTACCAGATCTTTTCTTTCTTCTATTGTAAGTGTTTGAGTTTTAAAACACAACGCAGTGGAAAGAGGACCTGTCATCACGGCAGTTTTTTGTAAATACTTGATTTTCCCATGATATAAAAGCACAGTTTCTTAATGCTCTGTATTGTGCTATTTTGATGCTGTTCCTCCTGGAAATTAAGGAATAAAACGACAACTAGATAAAATCACTTCTTGTGTCGTAAAAGTGTTCTATCAATACCGTTTTATCCTGTTAGTGCAGATTCGACTGTTGTCCGAGGTTGTAGGATTATGCCCCTCAACAAAAGGAGTGACAACTTTGTTGGGATGAATTAATTTATTTATAAATATTCAGGAAGAGTTAGGCTATGTGCCCACATTCAGGAAAGTTTGCAGAATTTTCCTGAGCAAATCCTTACTCCTTTCGTAGGAAATCCGCACGTGTATTTTTCGCGGATTTTATTGCGCTTTTTGCAAGTATTTTTTTGAGGATTTTTCACGTTTTTTCCAGAGGTTCCCAATAGAATAATTTAGCTGCCAATCCGCAGATTTTCCTCAAAATTAATGAACATGCTGCATTTTTTTGCCGCGATGGATTTTTTTCGCAGAAAAAAATGTAGCATAGGCACAAAAATTGGAGAATACATTCAAATGATGGGATGCTTAATATAAGCATGTTTGCAGCCGAAAACCGTCGAAAAAATTTGAAAAAAGTGCAAAAAATCAGGAACGTGTGCCCATAGCCTTAGAGAGGAAAAGCACAGACTAGAGATCTCGGAAAAGATGCTCTCCAATTATTATGGGGAATGCATAAAAGACAAGTTAAGCAAGCAGACAAATCCCTTTGAAGTTGAAGAAATGGCAACTAAGAAACAAAAAATGAGCCTGTGTACAACCATTATATTAAAAAATAGTCAAAACATTCAAGTCCTATGATAATTGTATGGTTTTATATATTTTGATTGAGGACTACAAGCAGAAATGCATGTACTTTCAAGCTTTGGCATGCTATCAGTGAGCTAATTAATGATTTGTATAAGGAATCTTCGTCCACCCTCTGGACACCCATCAGGGCATTACCACCCTTACTGTTGTATGGGGCCCTGTGAGCAGAAGTAAAGAGGGGGGACTGGACCTAGTTCAGGCCCCCCATTTTGTGCATCTGCTCTCCGGGCCCCAGGTTATAATAAAGTATCATGTGTCAGTGCACAGTCATTAACAGTTCACATCTCGGCACAGGGAGCCTTCCTGGAGCTCCTCGGCTGTGCAGCTCCAAGGGAAACCCCATGGCCCCTTCTGTGATGCACTGGTGACGGCGCATATGCAATGACTTCATCCCGTACGCACTGGCATGTACATGCGCTACTTATCAGGTTACCAGTTTTCTTTTTTAATATATTTGCAAATATTTCTAGATTTCTGTTTTTTTTCAATCAAGATGGGGTGCATAGTGTACATTAATGAGAAAAATATGAACTTTTTTGAATTTTCCAAATGGTTGCAATGAAACAAAGAGTAAAAAAAATGTAAAGGGGTCTGAATACTTTCCGTACCCACTGTATATCTTGCAACATCAACTGCTGACTCAGTACAGAATTGGTTAATTTGCTTGACTGCTGCTGTCCTTGGATGTGGTATATATACGAATGGACTGGACTTGTTTAACGTCAGTCATATATTAAAGTCAGAACTCAAAGTCACAATGTAGCTGTTAAGTAATGTGCACAAATATAGTTTTTATACAGAGTGTCTTGCAGAAACCATCTGTAAAATTTCAGTAACAAATCTGAAAATATTGTAAAGAAAATCAGAAAATATTTAAAAATCGAACATATGCATTTCTATGTAAGAACAATAGATATTCTTTTGAACATCTTTTAATTCCTCTAATTTTCCAAAGATGGCAGAGGTTAACCCCTTCATGACCTTGGTATTTTCCATTTTTCCGTGTTCGATTTTCGCACCCCTCCTTCCCAGAGCCATAGCTTTTATACTTTTCTGTCAATATGGCCATGTGAGGGCTTATTTTTTGCAAAACAAGTTGTACTTTTGAAAGATATCATTGGTTTTAGCATGTCATGTACTAGAAAACGGGAAGAAAATTCCAAGTGCGGTGAAATTGCAAAAATAGTGCAATCCCACACTTGTTTTTTGTTTGGCTTTTTTGCTAGGTTCACTAAATGCTAAAACTAACCTGCTATTATGATTCTCCAGGTCATTACGAGTTCATAGACACCTAACATGTCTAGGTTTTTTTTTTTATCTAAGCGGTGAAAAAAAATTCCAAACTTTGCTAAAAAAAAAAAAAAATTGTGCCATTTTCCGATACCCATAGCGTCTCCATTTCTCACGATCTGGGGTCAGTTGAAGGCTTATTTTTTGCGTGCTGAGCTGACGTTTTTAATGATAGCATTTTGGTGCCGATATGTTATTTTGATCGCCCGTTATTGCATTTTAATTCAATGTCATGGCGACCCAAAAAAAGTAATTCTGGCGGTTTGAATTTTTTTCTCGCTATGCCGTTTAGCGATCAGGTTAATCCTTTTCTTTTAGGGGAGGTAGAGGCATGTGCACTACTATTAATGGTGCCCAGGTAGGTTCATGTGAAACTTAAAAGAAAGAACCTGGCACTCAACTTAATGCTCGTAAGAATTTTTAATCATAGTAGCCAAAACGTTTCGGTCCTATGTCCGGACCTTCATCAGTCACGTACTAGTAGTAGGATTATTGGAGGAGGTGACGACAGTGTCATAAAGGGCCCAGCATAATCTGCGTCTGGTACTGCACAGATAGTAATTAGGCACATAGAGTGCACTCGTTCAGCTGGTATGTGCTGTGCTGGTGTCCAGACGCGGTATCCCCCGCTTGTCCGGATGAAGGTCCGGACATAGGACCAAAACGTTTTGGCTACTAGGATTAAAAATTCTCACGAGCATTAAGTTGAGTGCCAGATTCTTTCTTTTAAATCCTTTTCTTTTATCGATAGATCGGGAGATTCTGAACGCGGCGACACCAAATATGTGTAGGTTTGATTTTTTTCTTTATTGATTTATTTTGAATGGGGCGAAAAGGGGGTGATTTAAAGTTTTATATTTTTTTTATTTTTTTTCACATTTTTTTTACTTTTGCCATGCTTCAATAGCCTCCATGGGAGGCTAGAAGCTGGCACCACTCGATCGGCTCTGCTACATAGCAGTGATCATTAGATGCTATGCAGCAGAAATGCAGATGTGCTGTGAGTGCCGACCACAGGGGGGCGCTCACAGCAGGCCGGCGTCAGTAACCATAGAGGTTTCAAGGACCTCTATGTTTACCATTCTGACGCATCGCTGACCCACGATCATGTGACAGGGTTCGGCGGTGTGCTCATTTCCAGTCGCCCGGCCGGAAGCGCCGGTTAAATGCCGCTGTCAGCGTTTGACAGCGGCATTTATCTAGTTAATAACGGCGGGTGAATCGCGATTTCACCCGCCGCTATTGTGGGGACATGTCAGCTATTCAAAACAGCGGACATGTCCCGGCTTTGATGCGGGCTCTGCATCAAAGCGCCGTATCTGACCTCGGACGTACTAGGTCAGAAAGAGGTTAAAAGAAGTGAACTGTCAATTTTTCTGGAGTTTTTAGCCCTTAATATACTTTGTACTTTACAATACAAGTCAATGAGAAAGCTCAAAAGACACCTGGACATTTTTTGGATCATTTTGCTAATGTTTACCCTTAAAAAACTTCTAGTGGTTTCTTCATTATTTAAAGGAGTAAATAAATTACTTGACAAAAAACAGTATTAAGACTATGAAAAAAACATTAAAAAAGATATGCCAATGGTGAAACTGTTGTAAGAATGCTCAAGAAATAATCAAATGAAGTGACACAAAAGAAGCTTCAGCATAAGAAAATGCCAGTGCTGATGCGTCTTTTTACTTAAAAAACTCGGTGGGTTCACACTGAGGTTTTTTTAGGCATTCATAAACATTCAATTTTTAAGTGGGAGGTTTTAGAGGTGGTTTTAGTTTCCTGAAATGTTCCCTAAAGCAATATTAGGGGATGTGAACACAAATACTTTTAGGCTATGAGCCCACTTTGCATTTTTAAGGATTTTTCCAGTGTTTTTCCATGTTAAAAATGCTTAAAACACGCTAACAAAACACATCCCATTAATTTTAATAGCATTCTGCAATTGCTGTGCCAATGCTGCGGTTTTTTTCCCGCAGCAGAAACGCATTGCGGTAAAAAACGCAGCATGTTCACTAATTTTGCGGAATCGTGGCAATTCTGCAGCCATAGACATGTATTGGAAAAAATGCTTGAAAAACGCATGGAAAATGCATGAAATACACGTTAAAAACACGTTTAAAATGTGTCAAAATCCACTTGCTTTTTCCTTGCAAAGAGTATGCAGTTTTGATGAGGAAAAATCTGCTTATAATCTGCAACGTGGGCACATAGCCTAAACTCAGTTGAACTGACTGAGTTTTTCAAGGAGATTCTTCAGGAAGCTTCGACAATTTTTTTTTTTTAGAAACGTTGTTGGTAGCAATTTTTTCTGTAATTTCCTGTTTGTTTTTCCAATGATTTTGTCAGCCAGTGTTTTTTTAGAGTGTTTTCCCATGATTTTGCCAACGTCTTTTTTTTTTAACTGTCACTTTCTGATTGCATTTTTCACTCTATTAAAAAATAAAGAAAACTCTAGCAAATTTTTTTTTTCATTTTTAAGGAAAAACAATAGCAAAATGCTTCAAAAGAAGGCCGGTCACCTTGTGAGATGTTCGATTTACGTGTATTGTAAAGTACAAGCATCTTCCAAGTGGAAAATGTCAGAAAAAATGGTCACATTCACTATTTTTAACTGATTTAGATAAAAAAAAACCTGAAATGGTTAAAAGATGTTCAAAACATTGAATGCATGCACAGCAACTCGTTTTTACATAAAAATGTGTATGTTCATTTATTTTCTAATATGTTTTTCAGTTAATTTAAAGCAAGAGACTTATGGCCATAAAACTCGGACGAGGACTCCAATGCAATGCTAGGATGTGTATGACAGCATGTATTTCTATGCAGCTGTCATTCTTGAGTTGGGAGAGCAGACAGACAGTCTAAGCATTGAATTGTTCCCATAAAAAAGTCACCATGTGCACATACCCTTAAAGAGCTTTTGAAGCGATTTGGAAGAGTTTATTTCCTGACCTGTTTAGTGCTATCTTTTGAATGTAATGTGCCAAGTTTGGAGCAGATTCCATAAAGGGTCGCCTCAAAGACATGACACTTAGTTTCTTTGTTTCCACCAAGTCTTTTTCAACACCTGAAACGTAAAAAAAAATAACCAAACACTTAACATATAAACAGTAAAGTGGTTTTACGATTAAAATGAATACAAAGAGGCTTCCAAGTACGCTTTAAAAATATTTTTTCAGCAATTTTTTGAGTGGAGTTGCATCAAAAATCTCCCCCAAAAAACTCTTTGTGCTTACCCATAGTTGTCAAAGTCAAGCAATTTGTTTCAAACTAACATAAAAGATTGCTTGACCCTGATATGGGACGACGTAATGGACACAGTACTGAATAGAAATGTTTTTTGTGTGCCTCATTGGCTTAGTATTGCTATGTTAGGGCAGTCTCACACGTCCAGATAATTCCGGTACCGGAAAAATCAGTACTGGAATTATCCGTGTCCGTGTGCCCGTGCGTTTATGTGGCACATCAGTGTGGCACACGTGCGGCACATGTGTGCCGCCCGTGTGCCGACTGGTTTCCACACGGAGCGTGCAGGAGACAGCGCTAGAGATAAGCGCTGTCCCCTGCATCTGGTGCTGAAGCCGCCATTCATATCTTCTGTCCGGCAGCGTTTGCTGGAGAGAGGATATGAAAAATCCTTTTTTTTTTTGTTTCTCGTGTTTAAAATAAAGATCCATGTTCCCACCCCCCTCCCATG
The DNA here is from genome assembly GCF_032444005.1 of Ranitomeya imitator. Taxonomy (NCBI): domain Eukaryota; kingdom Metazoa; phylum Chordata; class Amphibia; order Anura; family Dendrobatidae; genus Ranitomeya; species Ranitomeya imitator. The sequence continues at coordinate 131,736,783 of NC_091289.1, read as the reverse complement.
CCCTGTGCGCCCAACCGCTGTTAATAAAATACTCACTCCCTTGCAGTGTCCTCTCCTGGCCGCACCTTCTCCTGTATGAGAGGTCAAACGCTGCTGCAGAGAAGATATGAATGGCGGCTTCAGCACCAGATGCAGGGAACAGCGCTTATCTCTAGCGCTGTCTCCTGCATGGTGCGTGTGGTACCCAGTCGGCACACGGGCGGCACACGGCTGCCGCACGTGTGCCACACTGATGTGCCACAGAAACGCACGGGCACACGGACACGGATAATTCCGGTACCGATTTTTCCGGTACCGAAATTATCTGGATGTGTGGGACTGCCCTTAATACGTGTGGTTGTACAACACTTAATTTAGTTATTCTGTAATTAACATTGTCAAGAATTAATTTGTTAATATTAGTAAAACTATTATCCTGCAATGCTTAAGGCGTTTGTTGGCAGAATAGAAACTTGAAACTGTAAGCAATGTTAAAAATTGTCTATAAATAATCCCTGGTGGGGATTTATTTTGAAAAGATAGAAATGAAACGTCTCCCACCTTATACAATCATTTATCAATGTGGACACCAGTTGTCAGACTGAGGTAGTAAAGGTTTTACTTCTGAATAGGTAGCATGAAGCATGACGCCAACAACTGCATCTTTTATTCTAATTATCCATTTATTTTAGGGAATTATGTGACAGAATTAAAAGATTTTCCAAAATCTATTAGTTTTTCTGTAAAAAGTGTAAACTTCTTATGAGTTCTACTGGGCTCTAATACAGTTTATACCTCTATGAATGTTTAACCACTTCCCGACATGCGCCATATATATACTGCTCTGCCGGAGCTAAGTTCCCGCAAACAGCAGTATATGTACGGTGGCAAGATTGTGCGGACTGATACTGAACGCCACGGCGATCAGATGCGGGTGTCAGCTCTGTATGACAGCTGACACCCCGAAGCAACACCCAGGATTTAACCCCTCTGATGCCACTGTCAGTAGTGACAGCGACATCGAGGAGCATCACACAGGGAATGAGTACCCTGCGCTCTTCCATCAGGATAATGCGATGCGATCACGATGTCCTGATTGTCTCCATGGAGACCCCCAGCCGCAAGATGGCCGGTGGGTCCTTCGGGGTCCTGCAAGGATGGTGGCTTTTGGGTGCCTGCTGAGAGAAGGTTCTGACATGCCTCCTTCCCTACCTGTTGGATGGTGATATGATACTCTGCAGTGCAGAAGCATTGCAGAGTATCAGATCAGCGATCTGAAACCATACAGAAATGTTGCATCCTGGGACAATGTAAAAAAGTTTTAAAAAAATTAAAAAGTGTAGAATATTTTTTTTTAATCCCTAAATAAAGGAAAAAAAGAAAAAATATTTTTCCAAGAAATATATTTTTTATGTAAATAAAATAATAAACAATAAAAGTGCACATATTTGGTATTGCCGTGTCCGTAATGACCCACTGTATAAAACTGTCCCACTAGTTAACCCCTTCAGTGAACACAGCAAAAAAAATTGAGTCAGTAATCCATGCCATGGAACAAAAAGTGCAATTAATTGTGATCAAAAAGACAAATGTAAAACAAAATGGTACAGTTAAAAACTTCATCTCGACCTGCAAAAAGCAAGCTGCAATACACCTGCATCACAGAAAAATAAAAAAGTTATAGGTCTCAGAAAAAAGCGATGCAAAATAATTATTTTTTTTATATAAAATAGTTTTTATTGTGTAAAAGCGCTAAAACATGAAAAAACAATATATGTAAATTGGGTATAGCTGTAATCATACTGACCCAAAGAATAAAGCTGTCTTATCAATTTTATCACACGTAGAATGGTAATAAAAAAAAACAAGCAAAAAGCAATTCCTGAATTGCTGTTTCTCTTACCCCCATGATGGCACCACGGAGAAAGGGATCTGCCCTCACGGACAGGAAAACTACACGTGAAAAAGGTGGTACCTCTCTCCCACGTCAGTTGGTTTACTACCAACTAGACCTGACATCCTCTTCAGACCTCACCTTTGGCAGAAGGGTCCCAGAGGCAGTGGTCCCTCCCTAATGTACATTGTTCTCTCCGTGGCACCCGTACATTCCCTCCCTTCACGTGTGGGTGTGCACACAAGAGTTAGTCTTAATACTTAGTCACGCAGTGCCTCTAATAAGATTAAAATTAAAATTTTGTTTGATAACCATTTAAGTTACAGCTGAAGTTCTGTTAAGGCTCTGTAAACCAAATGATGTGAGAGAGAGGTACCGCCGTTTTCACCTGTAGGTTTCCTGTCCCTGAGGGCGGATCCCTCTCTCCGTGGTGCCATCATGGGATCAGAGAAATACCGTTATTGGTAAGTAACTATGATATTTTTGTTCATTGTGTCTCCCAAAAATCAGAATAGAAAGCGATAAAAAAAGTCATGGGACTAAGCATTATGCATGGTACCAATAAAAACAGCAGCTCCTCCTGCAAAAAACAAGCCATTGCGCGACTCTGCCGGCCAAAATATGGAGAAATTATAGCTCTCAAAATACGGTCATGCAAAAGCTAGTATTCGCAATAAAAAGCGTCTTTTAGTCTGACAGGAGCCAAAAATAGAAACCCGATATAAATCAGATATCGCGGTAATCGCACCGACTCGAAGAATAAAGTCGCCTAATCACTTATACCACACGTAGATTGGTGTAAAAGATAAATAAAACAAACTGTTCACCTGTTGTTGATTTTTTCATTCTACCTCTCAAAAATCGCAGTAAGGCAAGGCGCACATTTATCTTGTGCTCTACGCTGAGCGCTTACACCGGGGTCTCCATGTAAATCTCTGAAATACATGATTCAGACAGAACCCCCAGTGGAAGATTCCCCATAATGAGGCAAATGGAGAAACTGTGGATGCCATAGGACCTGTGATCCGGCAGTGTCCGTCTTTTTATTATTGCATAAAAGTGCCGTCAGCCAGTTTTGTTCATTTCTGAAAGAAGGACACCGCTGAACAGAGGTCAGACAGAGTCCAGAGTAACTCTGCTGCCAGATTATAGTGAATGGATTCATTGGGGGTTTCATCTGAATCACGTCACTTGGAGATTTAGATGGAAACCCTGCTGTAAGTGCTCAGCATAGAGCGCCGGATAAATGTGATCATAAATGTTCTGTAAAATGTTCCCATTAAAAGCTTCTACTCAATCCACAAAAAAGCAAGCCCTCACTCAGGTCCATCATCTGTTAATGGAAATATAGGGGCCTTCCACGTTACTGGTAGCACAAAGGCTCTAGCAACACGAAATAGCTCCTCGCCCCCAAAAGAAATTCAGATAATTATCTGCTCCCAAATCCAAATGCCCCCTCCCTTCTGAGCCCTAGTGTGCCTAAACCACATTTACCGCCCTCATGTTTGGCATTTCTGAAGTGCTGAGAGACATCATTATTTATTTGTGCATGTCTCCAGTAGCACGGGCTGGGTGTAATCTACTAGTTACTACAATGGCAGTTTGCAATTTTTACTCAGCAACAGCCACTGCTGCTTCTTGGAAGACACCCATGGAGTCAAAATCGTCACTACATCTGTATATAATTTTCCAAAGGGTTATAATTTCCAAAATAGTGTCACTTGAAGGGGGATTCTGCTTTTCTATCACTTGGGTGCTCTTTATATGGAATCTGCAAACTATTCTGGGAAAACCTGCGCTCCTTGAGGCAAATAGTGCTCCGTCCCTCCCGAGTCTCACCTTATGGGTAAGTAGTACTGCCCAGCCACATATGGGGTATTGCCACGTTCAGTAGAAATTGTGAGACAAATTTTGGTGCCATTTTAACCCATTTCCCAGTATGAAATTGTAAAATGCGGGGCTAACACACAATTTTGGTGGTAAAACAGTAAATTATTTTATTTTCACTCCCCAATGGTATAAAAGTCTGTGACTCACCTGTGGTGTCATATAATCACTGCACCCCTAGATGGATTCATTGAGGGGTTTAGTTTGTAAAATTGGGTCACCTATGGGGGCTTCTGCTGTGTTGGCTCCTCAGGAGCTTTGCCAATATAATATGGCACCCTCAAACAAGTGCAGCAAAATCTGCAGTGTAATATAGGGTTTCTTACCCTCCGAGCATTGCACTGTGACTCAAAAGTAGTTTTCAGCGACACTATGGGGTAACGGTAATCTCTGGAGAACCTTGAGAAAGAGGGACGTGTCCCTCGAAACGCATCGGGATTGGCCCCTGTGTTTGTCCATCAACACGGGCAGGTGAAGTCACCGCTAAACCACGCCCCCCGCTCGGCTACTACACAACGGTGCCATCTGCCGAGGCTGACCACCAAATACCACAGCCATGAGCGTGTGGGGAATTTTACTAATGGAAAGAAGCTACCTTACTTTGGACTGCATGCGCTAGATTCTTCAACAGCACGGACTGAAAAATTGCAAAAGGAATACCTATTACAGGCACTCACCTGCCAATGTCATTTCCTGTACATCAGCCACACTGCACAGAGGTATTTTTATATATCTTTCAGTACCAGTCTCCATATGCTACTTAGCGCACCATCTTAATTGATTTTTGTGATGACCGTTTTGGGTGGCAGGGCTGCACATGATACCAGCCTAGGTGCCAGCGGCTTTTTAGTTAAGTGCCAGTGTGTTCTTGTGTTATACTAATCTCAGGAGAAGTTGCAAAAAAAATTTTGGAGTCCATTTTCTCCTGTTACCCTTGTGAAAATACAAAATTTGGAGCTAAAAATGATTTTTGCGGGAAAAATTTGATTTTTTTTTATTTTCATGGCTTAGTGTTATAAACTTCTGTGAAGCACCTTGGTGTTCAATACACATCTAGATAAGTTTCCAAAGAGGTCTAGTTTCCAAAATGCTGTCAATTGTCGGGGGTTTCCACTGTTTAGGTGCATACGAGGCTCTCCAAACGTGACATGGCGTCTGCTAATTATTCCAGCAAATTTTGCATTCAAAAAGTTAAATGGCGCTCCTTCCCTTCCAAGCTCTGCTGTGCGCCCAAACAGTTGTTTTCTTCCACATATTGAGTATCAGCATACTCAGGATAAATTGCAAAACAATTTTTTGGAGCAATTTCTCCTATTACTCTTTGAAAATGTAAAATTTAGAGCTAGAAAAGATTTTTGCGGAAAAAAAATTGATTTTTTTATTTTCACGGCTCTATGGTATAAAGTTCTGTGAAGCACCTGTGGGTTCAAGGTGCTCAATACACAACTAGATAAGTTCCCTATGGGGTCTAGTTTCAAAAATTGTGTCACATGTTGGGGGTTTCCACTGGTTAGGCACATTAGGGGCTCTCCAAACATGACATGCATCTGCTAATTATGCCAGCAAATTTAACTTTTAAAAAGTGAAATGGCACTCCTACCCTTCAGAGCCCTGCCATGTGCCAGAACAGTAGTTTTCCCCCACAAGTGGGGTATCAACATGCTCAGGAGAAATTGCACAACAAATTGTAGGGTCCATTTTCTCCTGTTACTCTTGTGAAAGTAAAAAAATAATTGATCTAAAGGAAATTTTTTGTGAAAGAAAAGTACATTGTTAGGACAGGCGGAACGCACCAAGACAGATGGTATAGATGCGTTCGCAGTCCGGGGTCCACTGTGCAGGTGAAAACCTGCTGCTAGCAATTAGACTATATGGCGGTACACTAGAGTATACACGCGTGGGTTAACCTCACCCAGCGTGAAAGAAGCAATCCTGTTAAGGCACAGGACCACGGTACCGCACCTAAAGCGCGAGCAAGTAGTCAGCGAACTCAACCCCAACTGGGATTGAAGTCCGATTAGACCCTTGCTGGCGCAACACCGCAACTGGGTGTGAAATGAAACAGAAGAGTATGCAGTGCCACACTGACGAACGCCACTAACCACCCAGGCTTGGGTAAGGAAAGCACAGAGGAAGTGCACGGCGCCGTACTGGCGGTCACAGCAACTGGACGCTATAATGTGTGACTAGTGCTGTAGGATAAGTCGGGCGCTAGGTAGCAGCCATACACCTTCCGCGAACAGTCATACTATAGGGTAGGGGTATCCAAGGACGACTTGCACTCACAACATACACACATTAGCAATTGTTTGACAATACTAGCGCATGGCCGTGCGGTCATGCGCAGTTTATATAGCAGCAGCACAGGAAGTGGCCACAGCACTTTTGCCCTTCTAGGACCTGCCAAGAGGACCAATGGAATGTGCTGCAGAGCCTGAGCACATGACCCTCGATCTCCAACGGGAAACCTTACGCTGGGCATGCTCAGTACGTGCAGACAAGGACTTAGTCCCAGAGAAGTCCGCTCGCTGCTGACCAGCACAGACTTTAATAGCAGAGACTGGAGAAGCAGCAGTAACTCTCAGAACAGAGTGAGAATGAGCAAGACGCTGGGACTGACGTCCTTGCTGAGCAGACTCCACTGCGGCTGGACAAGAATGGGAGACCGCAGCGGAGGTGGCTCTAGATTCCCCCTGTGCAGAAGCGGGAACTCGACCCCTAACATGGCCCCCCCCTCCTTGGGCCTCGCTACGTTCGAAGGCAGCAATGAGCTGCGGAGCCCGAATGTGCTCAGCAGGCTCCCAGGACCTATCCTCAGGGCCATAACCCTTCCAGTCCACCCAAAAAAATTTTTTGCCACGTACCACCTTGCACCCCAAGATAGCGTTCACCTCGAAATCGTCCATAGACGAACCCGATGTCCCGGCAGATGACTCAGAAAACCGAGACATGTATACGGGCTTAAGGAGGGACACATGAAAGGTGTCAGTGATACCAAGGCGTGGAGGAAGGGCCAGACGGTAGACCACAGGATTAACCTGTTCGAGGACCTTGAAGGGACCCAGGTAGCGAGGAGCAAATTTAGTGGACTCAACTCGCAGCCTGATGTTACGGGCGGAGAGCCACACCAAGTCGCCAGGAGCAAAGCACGGGGCGGGGCGCCGATGAGCATCGGCGGAGGACCTCATTCTCTCCTTAGAGGCCCGAATGGCATCCTGAGCGCGGTCCCAAATATCCCGTGCCTCCACAGCCCAGTCTGCCACCCTGGAGTCTGCGGAAGACACGGGCATAGGCACAGGTACCTGTGGATGCTGACCATAGTTGAGGAGGAATGGGGTTTGTCCAGTGGAGTCGGCTACGGCGTTGTTCAGCGCAAACATGATAGCAAGGATGCCCAGTCATCCTGCCTGGCTGAAACAAAATGTCGCAGGTATGTGACCAAAGTCTGGTTGGCCCTCTCTACCAACCCATTCGTCTCGGGATGATAAGCGGAAGAGAGATTCAACTCAATACTGAGAAGACGACACAGCTCTCTCCAGAACCGAGACGCAAACTGGGGACCCCGGTCACTGACAATTTTGTCAGGCATACCATGTAGGCGGAAGATGTGCTTAATGAACAACGCAGCCAAGGCCCGTGCAGAAGGTAACCGTGGTAGCGGCACCAAATGCACCATTTTCGAGAAATGATCGGTGATGACCCAAATGATGGTACAGCCGCGAGACTTGGGCAAACCCACGACAAAGTCTATCCCGACCATCTCCCAGGGCCTATCTGCCACCGGCAAGGGATAGAGCAACCCAGCTGGCCTTTGACGCGAAGATTTATTTTTGGCGCAGGAGACACACACCAGAATATAATCCCTGACATCCCGGACCATATGCGGCCACCAGAACGTCCTCGCCAGTAGCTCAGATGTCCTCTTTGTCCCAAAGTGTCCACCCACTCTGGACGAATGAGCCCAAGAGAGAACCTCCGGTTAGGGTTGAGCGAAACGGGTCGAACATTTTCAAAAGTCGCCGACTTTTGGCTAAGTCGGGGTTTCATGAAACCCGATCCGACCCCTGTGCGGGGTCGGCCATGCGGTACGCGACTTTCGCGCCAAAGTCGCGTTTCAATGACGCGAAAAGCGCCATTTCTCAGCCAATGAAGGTAAACGCAGAGTGTGGGCAGCGTGATGACATAGGTCCTGGTCCCCACCATCTTAGAGAAGGGCATTGCAGTGATTGGCTTGCTGTCTGCGACGTCACAGGGGCTATAAAGAGGCGTTCCCGCCGACCGCCATCTTACTGCTGCTGATCTGAGCTTAGGGAGAGGTTGCTGCCGCTTTGTCAGAAGCAGGGATAGCGTTAGGCAGGGTCCATTAACCACAAAACCGCTTGTGCTGCAGCGATTTGCACTGTCCAACACCACCCTCGGTGTGCAGGGACAGTGGAATTTTTTTTTTTTTTTTTTTTCCCCTCAGCGCTGTAGCTCATTGGGCTGCCCTAGAAGGCTCCCTGATAGCTGCATTGCTGTGTGTACGCCGCTGTGCAAACCAACTGCTTTTTTCAAAGCACAAATCCTCTTGTTCCTTCCTTTCTGCACAGCTATCTTTTTTGTTTGTCCACACTTTTTATTTCATTTGTGCATCAGTCCACTCCTTATTGCTGCCTGCCATACCTGGCTGAGATTACTGCAGGCAGGGAGATAGTAGCTGCCTGCCATACCTGGCTGAGATTACTGCAGGCAGGGAGATAGTAATTGTAGGACATTCCCTGTTTTTTTTTTTTTTTTTTTTTTGGTGGGAGATTAAGATTGGCAATTTGGCATTTCTGCTAGAGTGCCATCCCTGTGTGTGCCATCTCTCTCACATAGTGGGCCATAGAAAGCCTTTTCATTTTTCTGTATTTTTTTTTGTGGGGTGTATAAATTCTCCCTGATAAAAATACAGTGGGAGATTAATATTGGCCTTTGGGCTTGTGTGCCAGTCCTGAGTGTGCCATCTCTCTCACAAATAGTGGGCCATAGAAAGCCTATTTTATTTTTTTTTGGGTTTTATAAATTCTCCCTGAAAAAAAGGGAGATTAATATTGGCCTCTGGGCTTCTGTGCCAGTCCTGAGCGTGCCATCTGTGCCAGTCCTGAGCGTCCCATCTCTCTCACAAATAGTGGGCCATAGAAAGCCTATTTAATTTTTTTTTTGGTTTTATAAATTTTCCCTGAAAAAAGGGAGATTAATATTGGCCTCTGGGCTTGTGTGCCAGTTGTGAGCGTGCCATCTGTGCCAGTCCTGAGCGTGCCATCTCTCTCACAAATAGTGGGCCATAGAAAGCCTATTTAATTTTTTTTTTGGTTTTATAAATTTTCCCTGAAAAAAGGGAGATTAATATTGGCCTCTGGGCTTGTGTGCCAGTTGTGAGCGTGCCATCTGTGCCAGTCCTGAGCGTGCCATCTCTCTCACAAATAGTGGGCCATAGAAAGCCTATTTAAATATTTTTTTGGTTTTATAAATTCTCCCAGAAAAAAAGGGAGATTAATATTGGCCTCTGGGCTTCTGTGCCAGTTGTGAGCGTGCCATCTGTGCCAGTCCTGAGCGTGCCATCTCTCTCACAAATAGTGGGCCATAGAAAGCCTATTTAAATATTTTTTTGGTTTTATAAATTCTCCCAGAAAAAAAGGGAGATTAATATTGGCCTCTGGGCTTCTGTGCCAGTCCTGAGCGTGCCATCTGTGCCAGTCCTGAGCGTCCCATCTCTCTCACAAATAGTGGGCCATAGAAAGCCTATTTTATTTTTTTTTTGGGTTTCAGAAATTCTCCCTGGAAAAAAAAAGGGAGATTAATATTGCCCTTTGGGCTTGTGTGCCAGTACTAAGCGTTCCATCTCTCTCTCTCTCTCAGTCAGTGGGCCATAGAACGCATATTTTTGGTTTTATTTGTTTTCTAAATTCTCCCTGAAAAAATCATTTTATTTTATTTGGTTTCTAAATTCTTCCTGATAAAATCATATTTTTTTTATTATTTTTATTTCTAAAGTCTCCCTGAAAAAAAAAAAAAAAAAAACAACCAAAAAAACAGTGGGAGATTAATATTGGCCTTTCTGCTTGTGTGCCAGTCTTGACTCCTGGGTGTGCCATCTCTCTCTCTCTCTCTCTCTCTCTCTCTCTCTCTCCAATTGTGGTCCATAGAAAGCCTATATTTTTTTTCCTTGATTTGGGTTCTAAAATCTACCAGAGAAAATAACTACATCAATCATTGGTAGAAAAATATTGGCCTCTGGGTTTGTGTGCCACTCCTGACTCCTGTGTGCGTCATCTCTCAGTCAGTGGGCCATAGAACGCCTATTTTTGGTTTTATTTGTTTTCTAAATTCTCCCTGAAAAAATTATTTTATTTTATTTGGTTTCTAAATTCTTCCTGATAAAATCATATTTTTTTTATTATTTTTTTTTCTAAAGTCTCCCTGAAAAAAAAAAAAAAAAACAGTGGGAGATTAATATTGGCCTTTCTGCTTGTGTGCCAGTCTTGACTCCTGGGTGCGTCATCTCTCAGTCAGTGGGCCATAGAACGCCTATTTTTGGTTTTATTTGTTTTCTAAATTCTCCCTGAAAAAATCATTTTATTTTATTTGGTTTCTAAATTCTTCCTGATAAAATCATATTTTTTTTATTATTTTTTTTTCTAAAGTCTCCCTGAAAAAAAAAAAAAAAAAACAACCAAAAAAAACAGTGGGAGATTAATATTGGCCTTTCTGCTTGTGTGCCAGTCTTGACTCCTGGGTGCGTCATCTCTCAGTCAGTGGGCCATAGAACGCCTATTTTTGGTTTTATTTGTTTTCTAAATTCTCCCTGAAAAAATCATTTTATTTTATTTGGTTTCTAAATTCTTCCTGATAAAATCATATTTTTTTTATTATTTTTTTTTCTAAAGTCTCCCTGAAAAAAAAAAAAAAAAAAACAACCAAAAAAAACAGTGGGAGATTAATATTGGCCTTTCTGCTTGTGTGCCAGTCTTGACTCCTGGGTGCGTCATCTCTCAGTCAGTGGGCCATAGAACGCCTATTTTTGGTTTTATTTGTTTTATAAATTCTCCCTGAAAAAATCATTTTATTTTATTTGGTTTCTAAATTCTTCCTGATAAAATCATATTTTTTTTATTATTTTTTTTTCTAAAGTCTCCCTGAAAAAAAAAAAAAAAAAACAACCAAAAAAAACAGTGGGAGATTAATATTGGCCTTTCTGCTTGTGTGCCAGTCTTGACTCCTGGGTGCGTCATCTCTCAGTCAGTGGGCCATAGAACGCCTATTTTTGGTTTTATTTGTTTTCTAAATTCTCCCTGAAAAAATCATTTTATTTTATTTGGTTTCTAAATTCTTCCTGATAAAATCATATTTTTTTTATTATTTTTTTTTCTAAAGTCTCCCTGAAAAAAAAAAAAAAAAAAACAACCAAAAAAAACAGTGGGAGATTAATATTGGCCTTTCTGCTTGTGTGCCAGTCTTGACTCCTGGGTGCGTCATCTCTCAGTCAGTGGGCCATAGAACGCCTATTTTTGGTTTTATTTGTTTTCTAAATTCTCCCTGAAAAAATCATTTTATTTTATTTGGTTTCTAAATTCTTCCTGATAAAATCATATTTTTTTTATTATTTTTTTTTCTAAAGTCTCCCTGAAAAAAAAAAAAAAAAAAACAACCAAAAAAAACAGTGGGAGATTAATATTGGCCTTTCTGCTTGTGTGCCAGTCTTGACTCCTGGGTGTGCCATCTCTCTCTCTCTCTCTCTCCAATTGTGGTCCATAGAAAGCCTACATTTTTTTTCCTTGATTTGGGTTCCAAAATCTACCAGAGAAAATAACTCCATCAATCATTGGTAGAAAAATATTGGCCTCTGGGCTTGTGTGCCACTCCTGATTCCTGTGTGCGTCATCTCTCACTCAGTGGCCCATAGAAAGCATATAGTTTGTTACATTTGTTTTCTAAATTCTCCCTGCAAAAATCTATTTTTTTTTTTTTGGGGGGTTTCTAAAGTGTTCCTGAAAAAAATAAAAATAAAAAAAAAATAATAGTGTGACATTAATATTAACATTTGTGCTTCAGTGACAGTCCTGCGTGTGGGGCATCTCTCTAATTTGCAGCCACCAAAAAAAGAGTGTGTAACATTGGGCCTGATTTTCGCTGTGGTCTCACCAACCTGTAAAGGGGTAGCTAAATCATACAGAAGTTATAGCTCACCGTGTAAGTTGTGTGACTGCAACAAATAACGTTAGTTTGGTTACGTTTTTAAAACAATGAGGAAGTCTAGTGGAAGAGGTCGTGGCCGGGGGCGTTCATTGTCAGCTGGTAATGAGGGTAGTGGTAGTGGTGGAGCATCAGGTGGTCGTGGGGGAAAAAATATTGCACCTAAGTCTGGAGCTGTGGAGCCAGGTTCGTCGTCCGGCTACACAAGGCCTCGAACGCTCCCTTTTCTGGGATTAGGAAAACCGCTTTTAAAGCCGGAGCAGCAAGAGCAAGTTTTGGCTTATCTTGCTGACTCAGCCTCTAGCTCTTTTGCCTCATCTCGTGAAACTGGTAAAAGTAAAAGCAGCGCGTCGTTAGTGGATGTTCACGGTCAGGGACAAGTCACTTCCTTGTCCTCTTCAGCAAAAACAACAACAGAGAAGAATGCAGCAGGCGACACAACGGGTTACTCCATGGAGCTCTTTACACATACCGTCCCTGGCTTAGAAAGTGAAGCAGTTAACAGTCCATGCCCATTACAAATTGAATCTGACATGGAGTGCACTGACGCACAGCCACAGCCAGACTACTATGCTGGTCCTTTGACTCAGACCACAACATTGCCCTCGCAGGGTGCTGATCAAGAATCAGACCCTGATGAGACTATGTTGCCCCATCACGAACGCTATACCACCGAACGACACGGTGACACAGACGAAGTTGCGCAGGAGGTACAAGAAGAGTTATTAGATGACCCAGTTCTTGACCCCGATTGGCAGCCATTGGGGGAACAGGGTGCAGGCGGCAGCAGTTCTGAAGCAGAGGAGGAGGAGGGGCCGCAGCAGGCATCAACATCGCCACAGGTTCCATCTGCCGGGCCCGTATCTTGCCCAAAACGCGTGGCAAAGCCAAAACCTGGTGGAGGACAGCGTGGCCATCCGGTTAAAGCTCAGTCTGCAATGCCTGAAAAGGTATCCGATGCTAGAAAGAGTGCAGTCTGGCATTTTTTTAAACAACATCCAATTGATCAGCGCAAAGTCATCTGTCAAAAATGTTCTACTTCCTTAAGCAGAGGTCAGAATCTGAAAAGTCTCAATACTAGTTGCATGCATAGACATTTAACCACCATGCATTTGAAAGCTTGGACTAACTACCAAACGTCCCTTAAGGTTGTTGCACCCTCGGCCAATGAAGCTAGTCATCAACGCAACATCCCTTCCGGCAGTGTAGGACCACCATTTAGCGCACCACCTGCTGTATCTGTGCAGGTATCTTTGCCAGGCCAAAGCAGTCAGGGTCAGGGAATCACCAGTTTCGTAGTAGGAAACACTGCATCTAGGGCACCGGCGGCAACAATACCATCTCCCACCGTCTCTCAGTCTGCCATGTCCACCGGCACCCCCGCTAGTTCCACGATCTCCAGCTCTCCAGTCCAGCTCACCCTACATGAGACTATGGTTAGAAAAAGGAAATACTTAGCCTCGCATCCGCGTACACAGGGTTTGAACGCCCACATAGCTAGACTAATCTCGTTAGAGATGATGCCCTACCGGTTAGTTGAAAGCGAAGCTTTCAAAGACCTGATGGACTACGCTGTACCACGCTACGAGCTACCCAGTCGACACTTTTTTTCCAGAAAAGCCATCCCAGCCCTCCACCAGCATGTTAAAGAGCGCATCGTCCATGCACTCAGGCAATCTGTGAGCACAAAGGTGCACCTGACAACAGATGCATGGACCAGTAGGCATGGCCAGGGACGTTACGTGTCCATCACGGCACACTGGGTAAATGTGGTGGATTCAGGGTCCACAGGGGACAGCAAGTTTGGGACAGTTCTGCCTAGCCCACGGTCTAGTAAACAGTTGTCTGTAGCCGTTCGCACCCCCTCCTCCTCCTCCTCCTCGTCCTCCTGCAGAAGCAAGAGCTCGTCCACAGACCGCAGTCGCACAAACACTCCATCCGCACCTGCCACTGTTGCACACCAGGTCTCCCATTATGGGGCAGCTACTGGCATACGTCAGCAGGCTGTATTGGCTATGAAGTGTTTGGGCGACAATAGACACACCGCGGAAGTTCTGTCCGAGTTCTTGCAGCAAGAAACGCAGTCGTGGCTGGGCACTGTAGATCTTGAGGCAGGCAAGGTAGTGAGTGATAACGGAAGGAATTTCATGGCTGCCATCTCCCTTTCCCAACTGAAACACATTCCTTGCCTGGCTCACACCTTAAACCTGGTGGTGCAGTGCTTCCTGAAAAGTTATCCGGGGTTATCCGACCTGCTCCTCAAAGTGCGTGGACTTTGCGCACATATCCGCCGTTCGCCTGTACACTCCAGCCGTATGCAGACCTATCAGCGTTCTTTGAACCTTCCCCAGCATCGCCTAATCATAGACGTTGCAACAAGGTGGAACTCAACACTGCACATGCTTCAGAGACTGTGCGAACAGAGGCGGGCTGTTATGTTTTTGTGGGAGGATACACATACACGGGCAGGCAGTAGGATGGCAGACATGGAGTTGTCAGGTGTGCAGTGGTCGAAGATTCAAGACATGTGTCAAGTCCTTCAGTGTTTTGAGGAATGCACACGGCTGGTTAGTGCAGACAACGCCATAATAAGCATGAGCATCCCCCTAATGCGTCTGCTGATGCAAAGTTTGACGCACATAAAGGATCAGGCGTCTGCACCAGAGGAAGAGGAAAGCCTTGATGACAGTCAGCGATTGTCTGGTCAGGGCAGTGTACATGACGAGGTACCGGGCGAAGAGGAGGTGGAGGATGAGGAGGATGATGGGGATGAGTATATTTTTAATGAGGAAGCTTTCCCGGGGGCACGGGAAATTGGTGGCGTGGCAAGGCCGGGTTCTGGTTTTTTGAGGGACACAAGTGACGTAGATTTGCCTGCAACTGCCCCTCAACCAAGCACAACCGCAGATTTGACAACGGGAACTTTGGCCCACATGGCGGATTATGCCTTGCGTATCCTCAAAAGGGACACACGCATTACAAAAATGATGAACGATGACGATTACTGGTTGGCCTGCCTCCTTGATCCTCGCTATAAAGGCAAATTGCAAAATATTATGCCACATGAGAACTTGGAACTAATATTAGCAACAAAACAATCAACTCTTGTTGACCGTTTGCTTCTGGCATTCCCTGCACACAGCGCCCGTGATCGTTCTCACACGAGCTCCAGGGGCCAGCAGACCAGAGGTGTTAGAGGGGCAGAAATCAGAAGTGGCGTTGGACAGAGGGGTTTTCTGACCAGGTTGTGGAGTGATTTTTCTATGACCGCAGACAGGACAGGTACTGCAGCATCAATTCAAAGTGACAGGAGACAACATTTGTCCAGTATGGTTACAAACTATTTTTCATCCCTTATCGACGTTCTCCCTCAACCGTCATTCCCATTTGATTACTGGGCATCCAAATTAGACACCTGGCCAGAATTGGCAGAATATGCATTGCAGGAGCTTGCTTGCCCGGCAGCTAGTGTCCTATCAGAAAGAGTATTCAGTGCTGCAGGTTCAATACTAACAGAAAAAAGGACTCGTCTGGCTACCCAAAATGTAGATGATCTAACCTTCATTAAAATGAACCACAACTGGATTTCAAAATCTTTTGCCCCACCCTGCCCGGCTGACACCTAGCTTTCCTATGAAAAGGTCTTGCCTGTGGACTATTCTGAATGACTTTTCCAATCTCGTAATTTTCTTCACCTGATTGTCCAGCATACGACATGTTTCCACCTCACGAAATGGCCAAACTCCCCACACGGGGCCGTGCTATCGCCACTTTGCGCTTGGACCCTTGAGAGTGCTGTTTGTCTGAAGAGGTGGGTGTGGCCGCTTTTGGTCGACGGCACTGCCACTGGGTCCCTCATAGTACAATAAAGTGTCTCTGGCGGTGGTGGTGCGCACCCAACGTCAGACACACCGTTGTAATATGAGGGGCCCTGTGCCTGTACCGCCGGCCACAAGACAGTTCCCCCCCCCAGCTCAAACAGTGCTGTACCACTAGCAAAATTATCTCTCACAGCTTCACCAATGTGTAGTCTAGCCGCTGACATCCTTCAATGCCTGGCACTGACAATACCATTGTTTTGACATTTTTGTTATGTTAGGCCTTCGAAGCCTGTCTGCGGTCCCTTCTTTCTACAACTACTACACTGACCAGGCCACTGCTGGCCGTGTTACCCTGGAACCAATTTAAAAGTGCCTACAGTCAGCCCAATTTTGTTATGTTAGGCCTTCGAAGACTGTCTGCCGTCACTCCTTCCACTAGACTTCCACTGACCATACACTGCTGCCCATGTACCCCTGGAACCAATTTAAAGTGCCTACAGCCAGCCCAATTTTGTTATGTTAGGCCTTCGAAGCCTGTCTGCGGTCACTCCTTCCACTAGACTTCCACTGACCAGACCACTGCTGCCCGTGTACCCCTGGAACCAATTTAAAAGTGCCTACAGCCAGCCCAATTTTTTTATTTTAGGCCTTCGATGCCTGTCTGCGGTCCATTCTTTCAACTACTACTACACTGACCAGGTCACTGCTGCCCGTGTACCCCTGGAACCAATTTAAAATTGCCTACAGCCAGCCCAATTTTTTTATTTTAGGCCTTCGATGCCTGTCTGCGGTCCATTCTTTCAACTACTACTACACTGACCAGGTCACTGCTGCCCGTGTACCCCTGGAACCAATTTAAAATTGCCTACAGCCAGCCCAATTTTTTTATTTTAGGCCTTCGATGCCTGTCTGCGGTCCATTCTTTCAACTACTACTACACTGACCAGGTCACTGCTGCCCGTGTACCCCTGGAACCAATTTAAAATTGCCTACAGCCATGTGTTATTATTTTAGGCCTTCGATGCCTGTCTGCGGTCACTCCTTCCACTAGGCCTCCACTGACCACACCACTGCTGTCCGTGTACCCCTGGAACCAATTTAAAATTGCCTACAGCCATGTGTTATTATTTTAGGCCTTCGATGCCTGTCTGCGGTCACTCCTTCCACTAGACTTCCACTGACCAGACCACTGCTGCCCGTGTACCCCTGGAACCAATTTAAAAGTGCCTACAGCCAGCCCAAGTTTGTTATGTTAGGCCTTCGATGCCTGTCTGCGGTCCATTCTTTCAACTACTACTACACTGACCAGGTCACTGCTGCCCGTGTACCCCTGGAACCAATTTAAAATTGCCTACAGCCAGCCCAATTTTTTTATTTTAGGCCTTCGATGCCTGTCTGCGGTCCATTCTTTCAACTACTACTACACTGACCAGGTCACTGCTGCCCGTGTACCCCTGGAACCAATTTAAAATTGCCTACAGCCATGTGTTATTATTTTAGGCCTTCGATGCCTGTCTGCGGTCACTCCTTCCACTAGGCCTCCACTGACCACACCACTGCTGCCCGTGTACCCCTGGAACCAATTTAAAATTGCCTACAGCCAGCCCAATTTTTTTATTTTAGGCCTTCGATGCCTGTCTGCGGTCCATTCTTTCAACTACTACTACACTGACCAGGTCACTGCTGCCCGTGTACCCCTGGAACCAATTTAAAATTGCCTACAGCCATGTGTTATTATTTTAGGCCTTCGATGCCTGTCTGCGGTCACTCCTTCCACTAGGCCTCCACTGACCACACCACTGCTGCCCGTGTACCCCTGGAACCAATTTAAAATTGCCTACAGCCAGCCCAATTTTTTTATTTTAGGCCTTCGATGCCTGTCTGCGGTCCATTCTTTCAACTACTACTACACTGACCAGGTCACTGCTGCCCGTGTACCCCTGGAACCAATTTAAAATTGCCTACAGCCAGCCCAATTTTTTTATTTTAGGCCTTCGATGCCTGTCTGCGGTCCATTCTTTCAACTACTACTACACTGACCAGGTCACTGCTGCCCGTGTACCCCTGGAACCAATTTAAAATTGCCTACAGCCATGTGTTATTATTTTAGGCCTTCGATGCCTGTCTGCGGTCACTCCTTCCACTAGGCCTCCACTGACCACACCACTGCTGTCCGTGTACCCCTGGAACCAATTTAAAATTGCCTACAGCCATGTGTTATTATTTTAGGCCTTCGATGCCTGTCTGCGGTCACTCCTTCCACTAGGCCTCCACTGACCACACCACTGCTGTCCGTGTACCCCTGGAACCAATTTAAAATTGCCTACAGCCATGTGTTATTATTTTAGGCCTTCGATGCCTGTCTGCGGTCACTCCTTCCACTAGACTTCCACTGACCAGACCACTGCTGCCCGTGTACCCCTGGAACCAATTTAAAAGTGCCTACAG
The DNA here is from genome assembly GCF_032444005.1 of Ranitomeya imitator. Lineage (NCBI taxonomy): Eukaryota > Metazoa > Chordata > Amphibia > Anura > Dendrobatidae > Ranitomeya > Ranitomeya imitator. The sequence goes on along the minus strand of NC_091289.1, from coordinate 131,718,540 downwards.
CCAGCCCAAGTTTGTTATGTTAGGCCTTCGATGCCTGTCTGCGGTCACTCCTTCCACTAGGCCTCCACTGACCACACCACTGCTGCCCGTGTACCCCTGGAACCAATTTAAAATTGCCTACAGCCAGCCCAATTTTTTTATTTTAGGCCTTCGATGCCTGTCTGCGGTCCATTCTTTCAACTACTACTACACTGACCAGGTCACTGCTGCCCGTGTACCCCTGGAACCAATTTAAAATTGCCTACAGCCAGCCCAATTTTTTTATTTTAGGCCTTCGATGCCTGTCTGCGGTCCATTCTTTCAACTACTACTACACTGACCAGGTCACTGCTGCCCGTGTACCCCTGGAACCAATTTAAAATTGCCTACAGCCATGTGTTATTATTTTAGGCCTTCGATGCCTGTCTGCGGTCACTCCTTCCACTAGGCCTCCACTGACCACACCACTGCTGTCCGTGTACCCCTGGAACCAATTTAAAATTGCCTACAGCCATGTGTTATTATTTTAGGCCTTCGATGCCTGTCTGCGGTCACTCCTTCCACTAGGCCTCCACTGACCACACCACTGCTGTCCGTGTACCCCTGGAACCAATTTAAAATTGCCTACAGCCATGTGTTATTATTTTAGGCCTTCGATGCCTGTCTGCGGTCACTCCTTCCACTAGACTTCCACTGACCAGACCACTGCTGCCCGTGTACCCCTGGAACCAATTTAAAAGTGCCTACAGCCAGCCCAAGTTTGTTATGTTAGGCCTTCGATGCCTGTCTGCGGTCACTCCTTCCACTAGGCCTCCACTGACCACACCACTGCTGCCCGTGTACCCCTGGAACCAATTTAAAATTGCCTACAGCCAGCCCAATTTTTTTATTTTAGGCCTTCGATGCCTGTCTGCGGTCCATTCTTTCAACTACTACTACACTGACCAGGTCACTGCTGCCCGTGTACCCCTGGAACCAATTTAAAATTGCCTACAGCCAGCCCAATTTTTTTATTTTAGGCCTTCGATGCCTGTCTGCGGTCCATTCTTTCAACTACTACTACACTGACCAGGTCACTGCTGCCCGTGTACCCCTGGAACCAATTTAAAATTGCCTACAGCCATGTGTTATTATTTTAGGCCTTCGATGCCTGTCTGCGGTCACTCCTTCCACTAGGCCTCCACTGACCACACCACTGCTGTCCGTGTACCCCTGGAACCAATTTAAAATTGCCTACAGCCATGTGTTATTATTTTAGGCCTTCGATGCCTGTCTGCGGTCACTCCTTCCACTAGGCCTCCACTGACCACACCACTGCTGTCCGTGTACCCCTGGAACCAATTTAAAATTGCCTACAGCCATGTGTTATTATTTTAGGCCTTCGATGCCTGTCTGCGGTCCATTCTTTCAACTACTACTACACTGACCAGGGCACTGCTGGCCGTGTACCCCTGGAACCAACATCAGAAAATATAAAAATAAGTATTTTGCTTATAAAAAAGAAAATACTGGTGAGATATCAAATGCAGACATTTTAACATTAAAAACAAACACACAACTCTAATCTGGTACAGTACTAAAAATGGCCACCAGCTACAATTACTTTCTCCTGCAAGTAGTTAACTGAAAGTTTTTTTAAATTGAAAACACACATATGGCATCCACCGAGTGTTGTCCTGTCGCGTCTTCTTTATATTATTGCCGAGAAGATGCAAAATAATGAAAATAATAAAATCATTAATTACCAAAATAATAGAGAAAGTCAACACCACATTGCAAATAAACATTCATTCCAAATAAAGAAGCAGGGCGCGTCCGAGGGTGAGTATATACCTAATAAGAATATAATCACCCTCGGACGCGCAATGCTTATTTCCAACAGCCTTCCTTCCTAAGAATCAGCCCTTCCGTCGTGTAGAGAGACGTTGTGTTACACTCCAAGGTGTTCCCCAGGTTGCCTTTCCTGAGCTTCGATCTTCCGGCTCTCGTTTAGTAGTTCTTGGAAACTACTCTGCATTAGGCCTTCAAATTGGGTATGGGGTGTAGAGAGATGGTGTGTTCCACTCCAAGGTGTTCCCCAGGTTGCCTTTCCTGAGCTTCGATCTTCCGGCTCTCGTTTAGTAGTTGTTGGAAACTACGCTGCATTAGGCCTTCAAATTGGGTATGGGGTGTAGCGAGAGGGTGTGTTACACTCCAAGGTGTTCCCCAGGTTGCCTTTCCTGAGCTTCGATCTTCCGGCTCTCGTTTAGTAGTTCTTGGAAACTACACTGCATTAGGCCTTCAAATTGGGTATGGGGTGTAGAGAGAGGGTGTGTTACACTCCAAGGTGTTCCCCAGGTTGCCTTTCCTGAGCTTCGATCTTCCGGCTCTCGTTTAGTAGTTGTTGGAAACTACGCTGCATTAGGCCTTCAAATTGGGTATGGGGTGTAGCGAGAGGGTGTGTTACACTCCAAGGTGTTCCCCAGGTTGCCTTTCCTGAGCTTCGATCTTCCGGCTCTCGTTTAGTAGTTCTTGGAAACTACACTGCATTAGGCCTTCAAATTGGGTATGGGGTGTAGAGAGAGGGTGTGTTACACTCTAAGGTGTTCCCCAGGTTTCCTTGCCATTGCTTCGGTCTTCCGACTCTCGTTTAGTAGTTGTAGAAAAGTACACTGCATTAGGCCATACAAAATGGGTATGGGGTGGAGAGAGATGGTGTGTTACACTCCAAGGTGTTCCCCAGGTTGCCTTTCCTGAGCTTCTATCTTCAGGCTCTCATTAAATTGTGGTTAAATGGAACAACTGCATTTGGCGTACTAGTTGGTTTGGGGCCTACTATCGGTGTCTGCCACTCCTTGCTGTTCTCCTCCACTGAACAAAGCTGTGCCGCCTGTTTACTACGGTTGCCAATTTTGAACTGCATTTCGACTACTTACTGATTTGGCCCTACTCTCTGTGTCAGCCTCTCATTCCAGTTGTCCTCCACTGCAATGCCCCCTGGTTATTCCTGTGTTACCAATTTTGAACTGCATTTAGCCCACTTTCTTCTTTGGGCCTATATCTGTGTTTCCACTTCATCGTGCCCATTGCCCAGCCAGTGATAGATGAGTCTGCTGGTACATTGACCCATAACGCAACATTCCCCGTGCACGCTACACAACAACATTGTGACCCTGCTGAAAGTCAGGTTGCTCTTCCCGCATACCATACCACCTTACACGGGGACAAAGAGGAAGGTGCAGATGAAAGTGCAGGTTCCTTCATCAGGTGGGGGGAGGAATACTAGTTGGCGACGTCACTGGCACAGGGCCTCTCATAGTACGCAAAAGTGTTGCTGCCGGTGGGAGGCGCCCCCGCCGTGCAAACACACCGCTGTACTTTGAGGGGCCCTGTGCCAGTGCCAATGCCAACGAGTGGGCCCCCCCTGCTTGCTCAGGTTCACAGCACTTGCAAAGTTGAAATACTTACCTCTCCCTGCTCCACTGCCGTGACGTGGTCCAGATTTCCTGGGCCCACTAATTACTTGAACCAGCCCTACCCCCCACAACTTTAGCCAAATGACCCCCAATTTCAAATGCCTTCCAATTATTATAAGGTAAATTACGCTTGACAAGCTTCATTAAGAAGAATGGATGGTTTTGACATTAAAATGGCCACTCTAGGTGTTTTCCTGGCCCCCACTCACTGCCGACTATGCTGCCCCATTGACTTGCATTGGGTTTCGTGTTTCGGTCGATCCCGACTTTACGTCATAATCGGCCGATTTCACTCGACCCGACTTTGGACATAGTCGGGTTTCGCAAAACCCGGCTCGACTCTAAAAAGGTCAAGGTCGCTCAACTCTACCTCCGGTCGCAAATTAATGGGCACAAAAGTCTTGCCCGGAGGCACAGACTCAAGCGAAACCGGTGCTACGGTTCTCAGGCTCTCAGAGGGAACAATAAGCCGAGGCTCCTCTTCCTCCTCTTCAGTTGACATAAGGGAGCGAGAGAGAGCATCAGCACGAATATTCTTCTCCCCGGCGAGAAAATGAAGAGAAAAGTGGAACCGGGAAAAGAACAAGGACCATCTGCCTTGGCGAGAATTTAGCCGCTGGGCTGTCTGTAAGTAGACCAAATTTTTGTGATCAGTGTAAACCTGGAAGGGAAACCGCGCACCTTCCAGAAGATGTCTCCACTCTGAAAAGGCCAACTTCATTGCTAGCAGCTCCCTATCCCCGATGGAGTAGTTTCTCTCCGCTGGCGAGAAAGTCTTAGAGAAGAAGAAGCATGGATGCTTCCGACCTTGAGCATCCTTCTGGTAGAGGACTGCTCCAGCACCAACGGACGAGGCATCCACCTCCATTAGGAATGGCTTATCCACATCGGGACGATGTACGATGGGAGCGCTAGCAAAGTGGGACTTAATAGAAGTGAAGGCCTTGGAGACCTCTTCCGACCACAATTTAGGATTCGCTCCCTTCTTGGTGAGGGCTACCAAGGGAGCTACCAGAGTTGAGAAGTGGGGAATGAACTGGCGGTAATAGTTAATGAACCCCATAAAGCGCTGCACCGCTTTAAGAGAATGGGGCTCTTGCCAGTCCATCACAGCCTGTAGTTTGGCAGGATCCATAGCCAATCCCTGGGCGGAGATGATATAGCCCAGGAACGGCAAAGACTCCTGCTCAAACATACACTTCTCCAACTTAGCATAAAGAGAGTTTGCACGTAGGAGGTCGAAGACTCTGCCAACATCTCTCCGGTGGGAGTCAATATCTGGAGAAAAGATGAGAATATCATCCAGATAGACTACAACTGAGGTGGAAAGCATATCCCGGAAGATGTCGTTGACAAAGTCTTGAAAAACGGCTGGGGCATTACAGAGCCCGAAGGGCATCACCAGATACTCATAGTGCCCATCTCTGGTGTTAAACGCCGTTTTCCATTCGTCCCCCTCACGGATGCGAATCAGGTTGTAAGCACCCCGCAGATCTAATTTAGTAAATACCCTTGCTCCCCGAAGCCTATCGAAGAGCTCAGATATCAAGGGCAAAGGATACTTGTTCTTAACGGTGATAGCGTTAAGACCCCTGTAGTCTATGCATGGACGTAGCTCCCCATTCTTCTTCTGCACGAAGAAGAACCCTGCCCCAGCAGGTGACACTGACTTCCTGATAAACCCTCTTGCCAGATTCTCTTGAATGTACTGAGACATGGCCTCCATCTCCGGGAGAGATAATGGATAAACTCGACCCTGGGGAGGCTCCGCACCAGGCAAGAGATCGATAGGACAGTCATAGGGGCGATGGGGCGGAAGGGTCTCCGCCGCCTTCTTGGAGAACACGTCTGCGTAAGACCAATATTGCTTGGGGAGAGAGGATAGATCTGCGGGTACCTCAGTAGTAGCAACCTGAACGCACTCTCGGTGACACCTACCCCCACATGATTCACCCCATCCCAGAATTCTGCCTGAGGACCACTCGATGTGAGGAGAGTGGTACCGTAGCCAAGGTATCCCCAACAGGACCTCATCAATACCCTCAGGAATGACGAGCAGAGAAATAATCTCCTGATGGGATGGCGACAGGGACAGAGTAACAGGGATGGTCTGATGTGTTATCTGTGCCGGGAGTGTCGACCCATTCACCACTCGTACTGTTACTGGTTGAGATAGCATAACCAGGGGTATTGCGTGACGTTGGGCGAAGGCAGAAGACATAAAATTGCCCTCCGCCCCAGAATCCACGCAGAGGTCTACCGAGTGGGAGGATGAGCCAAAGGTAATTGTCCCCTTAAAGGACAATTTGGAGGCAAACGTCGCAGTGTCTAGTGCACCTCCACCTACTACCACTAGACGCTGACGTTTCCTCGACCGCTGATGACATCTGGTGGCAAGATGTCCTGACTGTTGGCAAACATGGCAACCCTGGAGTGCACGAGCGGTCTGGGACTTAGATCCCGCTCGTGACACCACCTTAGGTTCCTGGAACTCAGGAGCCTGGACTGGAGATTCCAAAGGTTTGGCGAAGGTGGGAGCCAGCCGAAACCTCTGCCTACACTGGGCTCGCTCTAACCTCCGCTCGTGAAAACGGAGGTCAATGCGAGTAGATACTGCTATTAACTCCTCCAGTGTGGCGGGAATCTCCCTAGTGGCCAGAGCATCCTTAACGTGGTCAGCCAGCCCCCTCCAAAATATAGGGATAAGGGCTTTATCCGACCACTCCAGCTCAGATGCCAGAGTGCGGAAATGGACGGCAAAAAGGCTGACCAAGGACGAGCCCTGAGTCAGTGCCAACAGTTGGAGCGCCGTGTCATGGGTGACACGAGGTCCTAGAAAGACCTGTTTCAGAGTGCTCAGGAATAACGGAGCACTCTGCACCACATGATCGCCACGCTCCCACAGCGGCGTAGCCCACTGCAACGCCCTGTCCGACAATAAGGAAATTATAAAGCCCACCTTAGCCCGCTCTGTAGGGAAATGAGAGGCCAGAAGCTCGAGATGTATTGAGCACTGACTCACGAAACCCCTACAGGATTTACTGTCACCAGAAAATTTCTCTGGTAGCGGGAGGCGAGATAGCGTCGGTACAGGAGCGGCAGTGGACAAGGTAGCTGCAGCCACACTTGCAGCCTGAACAGCGACAGCAGTAACATCCACAGCTGAGGTTGAACGCTCAAGAGCCGCCAACCTTCCCTCCAGCTGCTGGATGCACCACTGTAAACGCTGGTCGTCCGCCATTTTACTAGCCATACCTTGGCGCTAGTATTCTGTTAGGACTGGCGGAACGCACCAAGACAGATGGTATAGATGCGTTCGCAGTCCGGGGTCCACCGTGCAGGTGAAAACCTGCTGCTAGCAATTAGCAGACTATATGGCGGTACACTAGAGTATACACGCGTGGGTTAACCTCACCCAGCGTGAAAGAAGCAATCCTGTTAAGGCACAGGACCGCGGTACCGCACCTAAAGCGCAAGCAAGTAGTCAGCGAACTCAACCCCAACTGGGATTGAAGTCCGGTTAGACCCTTGCTGGTGCAACACCGCAACTGGGTGCGAAATGAAACAGAAGAGCATGCAGTGCCGCACTGACGAACGCCACTAACCACCCAGGCTTGGGTAAGGAAAGCACAGAGGAAGTGCACGGCGCCGTACTGGCGGTCACAGCAACTGGACGCTATAATGTGTGATTAGTGCTGTAGGATAAGTCGGGCGCTAGGTAGCAGCCATACACCTTCCGCGAACAGTCATACTATAGGGTAGGGGTATCCAAGGACGACTTGCACTCACAACATACACACATTAGCAATTGTTTGACAATACTAGCGCATGGCCGTGCGGTCATGCGCAGTTTATATAGCAGCAGCACAGGAAGTGGCCACAGCACTTTTGCCCTTCTAGGACCTGCCAAGAGGACCAATGGAATTTGCTGCAGAGCCTGAGCACATGACCCTCGATCTCCAACGGGAAACCTTACGCTGGGCATGCTCAGTACGTGCAGACAAGGACTTAGTCCCAGAGAAGTCCGCTCGCTGCTGACCAGCACAGACTTTAATAGCAGAGACTGGAGAAGCAGCAGTAACTCTCAGAACAGAGTGAGAATGAGCAAGACGCTGGGACCGACGTCCTTGCTGAGCAGACTCCACTGCGGCTGGACAAGAATGGGAGACCGCAGCTGAGGTGGCTCGAGATTCCCCCTGTACAGAAGTGGGAACTCGACCCCTAACATACATGTTTATTTTTTCTTTCCTTATTCCAAAAATTCCTGTGAAGCACCTGAAGGGTTTAATAAACTTATTGAATGTGGTTTTGAGCACATTGAGGGGTGCAGTTTTTAGAATGTTGTCACTTTGGGGTATTTTCTGTCATATATGCCCCTCAAAGTCACTTCAAATGTGAGGTGGTCCCTGAAAAAATGGTTTTGCAAATTTTGTTGTAAAAATGAGAAATCACTGGTCAACTTTTAACCCTTATAACTTCCTAACAAAAAAAAGTTCCACAAATTGTGCTGATGTAAAGTAAACATGTGGGAATTGTTATTTATTAACTAGTTTGTCTATATCACTCTCTAATTTAAGGGTATAAAAATTAAAAGTTCAAAAATTTCACAATTTTCAAAATGTTCACCAAATTTCAATTTTTCCACAAATAAACACAAGTCATATCAAAGAAATTTTACCACCATCATGAAGTACAGTATGAAATTAGAAAACTGTCTCAGAATCAGAGGGATCAATTGAAGCGTTCCAGAGGTATGATCTCATAAATTGAAAGTGGTCAGAATGGTAAAAATTGGCCTGGTCAGGAAGGTGTAAACAGGCTTCGGAGTGAAGGGGTTAAAGAACCTTGACATTTTTCATTAATTGTAGGCTTCACATTTTTGAACCTTAAAGGAGTTATCAATAATCAAAATGCTATTTGCCTATATGGTTCGAAAAAAGTATTGATGAGCTGGAGGTGTGAGTGGGCTTATTGAGTCAATTAACATTATTGGGTGAAATCTGAAGATGAAAGGCAGTAGGCTGAAGGCTGAAGAATTAAGCATGGCCTATTAAGATGCTGCATAGTAGGTCATTTGACACGCTGTCACAAATAAACCTATCAGGAGAGAGTTGGCATGTTTTTTTAACCCTGAAGAAAGCTTGAGAAGAGTGGGCACTGAGCTGATTTGGAAATGTGTTACTTGTTTGGAGTAGCCATTGAGGTCATCTAGCTGCAGAAGGGTGCAGCTTGTTGAGAACTATGTGGACCTTGAATAAAGTGAGGTGGGTTAAGTGCATTGTCAAATGGAGGAGTGGTCAATTTTTGAACAATCTGAATGGACTGGGTAATAGATCAGCCCTGGAAGGATCTCCACTCATATGAAGAAAGACTATGTAGAGCTGAGTCTATAAAGGGCTTGGAGAGACATTAGTGTTGGGGGGACAGGTAAACAAAGAGTAGAAGATGGTTGCCTTGCTTAAGGCCTATATTGTGGCCTTGTTGGTTCATTTCCAAATTGTATTGGACTAAACGGGAGTATGGTAAGACACGACAAATTAGAATGGACAAATTAGGTTAGGATGATAAGCGACCTTCTTCTTGCTTGTATGCAAAAAGTCATGCTACCAATTAGAACTGTGATTGATTGTTAACTGTAAAATGTTCTGGAGAGTTGTGTGGAACATACACCATTTTAAGATCTGTCTAAAATGAAAACTGGTCAATGTGAAGACGAATTGTGACCTGGAAGAGAAGAGATATCAAGAGAGAATTTTATAGACTGCTCAAATTGTGTTTTTGAAGTAATAGCATCAACTACAGTGAAGGGTAACCTTCAAGTGCTGGAATGTTATATCAACGCCCTTATTTAGAAAAATTGGAGTGGAACTGTTTCATAAAAGCAAGCTGTTACTAGGTTTTGGTTTATAATGTAAAGAAGTGACCAAGATAACCTATGTAGATTTCATAATTGTTAAGTCCAGGAAGTTATAAGAATTGTCCATAATTATTAAAGTGAAAGTCCAACCTAGGTCGTTGACATTGATTGGTTAAAAAAAAAACGTTCTGGAGGCATGGTAGACTAAATAGAGAAACAAGGCTTTATCTATATTTCTCAGATAATTTTCTTTTCTTATGGCAATGAGGGAAGCTATCTTAGGCCTCATTCAGATGTCGGTGTTGAATGTATGTGTTGCATCATTTTTTTTTCATTGATAGCACATTACAATATACCATTACAATATAAGGTGCCGTTCACATGTTTGTGTTTTTTCACGGACTGTGTGCCACAGAGACATGTACATTTTTCTGTGACTGCACAGATGAAAAGGGCCAATGCAAGTGTTTATTTTCAGGAAAAACATGTAAAAAGTACAGATGGCATTCATTTGCCATCCATGTTTACCTTTGCAAAGAATAGTAGATACTTTGTAATTTATTTATCTATCCACAGATGAAAAACACTGATGACACACTGATGGTAAAAATGGTCACACGGAGTGTACACTGATGACACACTGATCCAACACACTGCAGACACTGGTATAATTGTGTAACACCCCTTTAACCTGCCGCCATCAGCACGGTGTCCAATAGTTTTTACCTCAATATTGTGCAGTGCCTCCTTCCCGAATCTTGCTGGGAGCTGCAGAAATGGATACAATGTAATTCAACATTGGGGCCCAGTCCCTCGGTGTTATGAAAGGCAATTCAGTACTACAATGGACATAGCGGTCAGAGCACATACAGTGATCTGACAATAACCCAAAATCATAGAACGAGCTCTGAGACGTGGGAACTCTGCAGACCGCAATCCCTAATCCTCTCCAAACAACACTAGAGGCAGCCGTGGATTGCGCCTAACTCTGCCTATGCAACTCGGCACAGCCTGAGAAACTAACTAGCCTGAAGATAGAAAATAAGCCTACCTTGCCTCAGAGAAATACCCCAAAGGAAAAGGCAGCCCCCCACATATAATGACTGTGAGTTAAGATGAAAGGACAAACGTAGAGATGAAATAGATTCAGCAAAGTGAGGCTCGACTTTCTTAACAGATCGAGGATAGAAAAGGTAACTTTGCGGTCTACACAAAACCCTAAAGAAAACCACGCAAAGGGGGCAAAAAGACCCTCCGTACCGAACTAACGGCACGGAGGTACACCCTTTGCGTCCCAGAGCTTCCAGCAACAAATTAGACAAGCTGGACAGAAAAAATAGCAAACAAAAAGCAAAGAAGAACTTAGCTATGCAGAGCAGCAGGCCACAGGAATGATCCAGGGAAAAGCAAGTCCAACACTGGAACATTGACAGGAAGCCAGGATCAAAGCATTAGGTGGAGTTAAGTAGAGAAGCACCTAACGACCTCACCAGATCACCTGAAGGAGGAAACTCAGAAGCCGCAGTACCACTTCCCTCCACCAACAGAAGCTCACAGAGAGAATCAGCCAAAGTACCACTTGTGACCACAGGAGGGAGCTCTGCCACAGAATTCACAACAGTACCCCCCCCTTGAGGAGGGGTCACCGAACCCTCACCAGAGCCCCCAGGCCGACCAGGATGAGCCACATGAAAGGCACGAACAAGATCGGGAGCATGGACATCAGAGGCAAAAACCCAGGAATTATCTTCCTGAGCATAACCCTTCCATTTAACCAGATACTGGAGTTTCCATCTAGAAACACGAGAATCCAAAATCTTCTCCACAATATACTCCAATTCCCCCTCCACCAAAACCGGGGCAGGAGGATCAACAGATGGAACCATAGGTGCCACGTATCTCCGCAACAATGACCTATGGAATACGTTATGTATGGAAAAAGAATTTGGAAGGGTCAGACGAAAAGACACAGGATTAAGAGCCTCAGAAATCCTATACGGACCAATGAAACGAGGTTTAAACTTAGGAGAGGAAACCTTCATAGGAATATGACGAGAAGATAACCAAACCAGATCCCCAACACGAAGTCGGGGACCCACACGGCGTCTGCGATTAGCGAAACGTTGAGCCTTCTCCTGGGACAAGGTCAAATTGTCCACTACATGAGTCCAAATCTGCTGCAACCTGTCCACCACAGTATCCACACCAGGACAGTCCAAAGACTCAACCTGTCCTGAAGAGAAACGAGGATGGAACCCAGAATTGCAGAAAAATGGCGAAACCAAGGTAGCCGAGCTGGCCCGATTATTAAGGGCGAACTCAGCCAAAGGCAAAAAGGACACCCAGTCATCCTGATCGGCAGAAACAAAGCATCTCAGATATGTTTCCAAGGTCTGATTGGTTCGTTCGGTCTGGCCATTAGTCTGAGGATGGAAAGCCGAGGAAAAAGACAAGTCAATGCCCATCCTACCACAAAAGGCTCGCCAAAACCTTGAAACAAACTGGGAACCTCTGTCAGAAATGATATTCTCTGGAATGCCATGTAAACGAACCACATGCTGGAAGAACAATGGCACCAAATCAGAGGAGGAAGGCAATTTAGACAAGGGTACCAGATGGACCATCTTAGGAAAGCGATCACAGACCACCCAAATGACTGACATCTTTTGAGAAACGGGAAGATCAGAAATAAAATCCATAGAGATATGTGTCCAAGGCCTCTTCGGGACCGGCAAGGGCAAAAGCAACCCACTGGCACGAGAACAGCAGGGCTTAGCCCGAGCACAAATCCCACAGGACTGCACAAAAACACGCACATCCCGCGACAGAGACGACCACCAAAAGGATCTAGCCACCAACTCTCTGGTACCAAAGATTCCAGGATGACCAGCCAACACCGAACAATGAACCTCAGAGATAACTTTATTGGTCCACCTATCAGGGACAAACAGTCTCTCCGCTGGACAACGATCAGGTTTATTAGCCTGAAATTTTTGCAGCACCCGCCGCAAATCAGTGGAGATGGCAGACACAATTACTCCTTCCTTGAGGATACCCGCCGGCTCAGACAAACCCGGAGAGTCGGGCACAAAACTCCTAGACAGAGCATCCGCCTTCACATTTTTAGAGCCCGGAAGGTACGAAATCACAAAGTCAAAACGGGCAAAAAACAGCGACCAACGAGCCTGTCTAGGATTCAACCACTTAGCAGACTCAAGATAAGTCAAGTTCTTATGATCAGTCAATACCACCACGCGATGCTTAGCTCCTTCAAGCCAATGACGCCACTCCTCGAATGCCCACTTCATGGCCAGCAACTCTCGGTTGCCCACATCATAATTTCGCTCAGCAGGCGAAAACTTCCTGGAAAAAAAAGCGCATGGTTTCATCACTGAGCAATCAGAACCTCTCTGCAACAAAACAGCCCCTGCTCCAATCTCAGAAGCATCAACCTCGACCTGGAACGGAGGAGAAACATCTGGTTGACACAACACAGGGGCAGAAGAAAAACGACGCTTCAAGTCTTGAAAAGCTTCCACAGCAGCAGAAGACCAATTGACCAAATCAGCACCCTTCTTGGTCAAATCGGTCAATGGTTTGGCAATACTAGAAAAATTGCAGATGAAGCGACGATAAAAATTAGCAAAGCCCAGGAACTTTTGCAGACTTTTCAGAGATGTCGGCTGAGTCCAATCATGGATGGCTTGGACCTTAACAGGATCCATCTCGATAGTAGAAGGGGAAAAGATGAACCCCAAAAATAAAACCTTCTGCACACCAAAGAGACACTTTGATCCCTTCACAAACAAAGAATTAGCACGCAGGACCTGAAAAACTGTTCTGACCTGCTTCACATGAGACTCCCAGTCATCCGAGAAGATCAAAATGTCATCCAAGTACACAATCAGGAATTTATCCAGGTACTCTCGGAAGATGTCATGCATAAAGGACTGAAACACTGATGGAGCATTGGCAAGTCCGAATGGCATCACTAGATACTCAAAATGACCCTCGGGCGTATTAAATGCAGTTTTCCATTCATCTCCTCGCCTGATTCGCACCAGATTATACGCACCACGAAGATCTATCTTGGTGAACCAACTAGCCCCCTTAATCCGAGCAAACAAATCAGATAACAATGGCAAGGGTACTGAAATTTAACCGTGATCTTACTTAGAAGGCGGTAATCTATACAAGGTCTCAGAGAACCATCCTTCTTGGCTACAAAAAAGAACCCTGCTCCTAATGGTGACGATGACGGGCGAATATGCCCCTTCTCCAGGGATTCCTTCACATAACTGCGCATAGCGGCGTGCTCAGGCACGGATAAATTAAACAGTCGACCTTTTGGGAATTTACTACTAGGAATCAAATTGATAGCACAATCACAATCCCTATGCGGAGGTAGGGCATCGGACTTGGGCTCATCAAATGCATCCCGGTAATCAGACAAGAACTCTGGAACCTCAGAAGGGGTGGATGACGAAATTGACAGAAATGGAACATCACCATGTACCCCCTGACAACCCCAGCTGGACACCGACATGGATTTCTAATCTAATACTGGATTATGGGCTTGTAGCCATGGCAACCCCAACACGAACACATCATGCAGATTATGCAACACCAGAAAGCGAATAACCTCCTGATGTGCAGGAGCCATGCACATGGTCAGCTGGGTCCAGTATTGAGTCTTATTCTTGGCCAAAGGCGTGGCATCAATTCCTCTCAATGGAATAGGACACTGCAAGGGCTCTAAGAGAAACCCACAACGCTTAGCATACTCCAAGTCCATCAAATTCAGGGCAGCGCCTGAATCCACAAATGCCATGACAGAATACGATGACAAAGAGCAGATCAAGGTAACGGACAGAGGAAATTTTGACTGTACCGTACCAATGGTGGCAGACCTAGCGAACAGCTTAGTGCGCTTAGGACAATCAGAGATAGCATGAGTGGAATCACCACAGTAGAAACACAGCCCATTCAGACGTCTGTGTTCTTGCCGTTCAACTCTGGTCAAAGTCCTATCGCACTGCATAGGCTCAGGTTTAAGCTCAGGTAATACCGCCAAATGGTGCACAGATTTACGCTCACGCAAGCGTCGACCGATCTGAATGGCCAAAGACATAGACTCATTCAAACCAGCAGGCATAGGAAATCCCACCATGACATCCTTAAGGGCTTCAGAGAGACCCTTTCTGAACATAGCTGCCAGCGCAGATTCATTCCATTGAGTGAGCACGGACCACTTTCTAAATTTCTGACAATATACCTCTATCTCATCCTGACCCTGACAAAGAGCCAGCAAATTTTTCTCTGCCTGATCCACTGAATTAGGTTCATCGTACAGCAATCCGAGCGCCAGGAAAAACGCATCGATATTACTCAATGCAGGATCTCCTGGCGCAAGAGAAAATGCCCAGTCCTGAGGGTCGCCGCGCAAAAAAGAAATAACAATCAAAACCTGTTGAACTAGATCACCAGAGGAGCGAGGTTTCAAGGCCAGAAATAATTTACAATTATTTTTGAAACTCAGAAACTTAGTTCTATCTCCAAAAAACAAATCAGGAATAGGAATTCTTGGTTCCAACATAGCTTTCTGATCAATAGTGTCTTGAATCTTTTGTACTCTTGCCGACAGCTGATCCACAAATGAAGACAGACTTCTAATGTCCATCGCTACACCTGTGTACTGAACCACCCAAATGTCTAGGGGAAAAAAAAGGCAAAACACAGTGCAAAGAAAAAAAAATGGTCTCAGAACTTCTTTTTTCCCTCTATTGAGAATCATTAGTACTTTTGGCTTCCTGTACTGTTATGAAAGGCAATTCAGTACTACAATGGACATAGCGGTCAGAGCACATACAGTGATCTGACAATAACCCAAAATCATAGAACGAGCTCTGAGACGTGGGAACTCTGCAGACCGCAATCCCTAATCCTCTCCAAACAACACTAGAGGCAGCCGTGGATTGCGCCTAACTCTGCCTATGCAACTCGGCACAGCCTGAGAAACTAACTAGCCTGAAGATAGAAAATAAGCCTACCTTGCCTCAGAGAAATACCCCAAAGGAAAAGGCAGCCCCCCACATATAATGACTGTGAGTTAAGATGAAAGGACAAACGTAGAGATGAAATAGATTCAGCAAAGTGAGGCCCGACTTTCTTAACAGATCGAGGATAGAAAAGGTAACTTTGCGGTCTACACAAAACCCTAAAGAAAACCACGCAAAGGGGGCAAAAAGACCCTCCGCACCGAACTAACGGCACGGAGGTACACCCTTTGCGTCCCAGAGCTTCCAGCAACAAATTAGACAAGCTGGACAGAAAAAATAGCAAACAAGTAGCAAAGAAGAACTTAGCTATGCAGAGCAGCAGGCCACAGGAATGATCCAGGAAAAAGCAAGTCCAACACTGGAACATTGACAGGAAGCCAGGATCAAAGCTTTAGGTGGAGTTAAGTAGAGAAGCACCTAACGACCTCACCAGATCACCTGAGGGAGGAAACTCAGAAGCCGCAGTAACACTTCCCTCCACCAACAGAAGCTCACAGAGAGAATCAGCCGAAGTACCACTTGTGACCACAGGAGGGAGCTCTGCCACAGAATTCACAACACTCGGATGTTGGCGCGCTTACAGGAACCATTGGTGCACTTAGTACAACGCAAATAAAATCCCCTCCACAGCTAGTCTTATCATAATCTCCTTGTTAGTGAAACCACAAGTCCCAGAAGTGTTTCTTTATACATAAATAAAGTATACTTCCCAATAGTAGAATCACAATCCAAGAAGTGCTCCTAGTCTCAGCAGTAGATACTCAATCCTTGATGTGGCAGGCCTGTAGTCACACAGGTTTCTAGCTTGAGACTGTTGGATCCAGGCGATTGGTCACACAGGGAATAGAAAGCAGAATGTTTCTATGTCAGAATGCAGACAGGTGTGCGCCTGGTTACCTGGTATCCTGGCTGGACTGTAGATGTGGTGCAACTGCAGGATTATCTTCCCTCTTCACAAACTGAGCGGCTGAGCTATTAGCACTTACTCTGTGCCTCTGCTCTTCAGGATCAGACTCTCACCAGTTGACAATGCAGGATTAATGTATTTTACTGTGAAACACTGCCTGCTGTTAGCTGCTCCAGTCTCTGTGCACCATGATGGTCTTATAGGGGTTACAATTTTTAAACATACAAGTTTAAACACATATTTTTGAATAATGTCTTAGGAGTAGAGTCACATCACATCATTAAGAAAATACTGAAGTATATCTATTGGAAACAAACAGTTGTTAGCCTATGAAGACTGGAATCTGTTTGCATGCACCCTATATTCGGAATACTAAGCATTTTGTGTATCCATGTTAAACTTGTGCTGACACTCAGAGAGAAAAAGGAGAAATAGTTTAACAGTATGTGTATGTATTGTCAATGCTCTAACATAGTAAATTAGACTTTTGTATCTGGAGACTGCACAAGTGAGGATCTCTGAGCACGTAGCAGGTCTATTTCATCATGCTACATTAACAGCCCCCGGGAATGTTTCACTTATTTCTTCTTCCCCAAAATGACTTCCTGAATTTCGGTCCCCATGCATATTGGATTAGTTCACATCAAACAGATTAAAATAGGTGTGTGCTCAAGATAAGAAGCTTCAGTGTCTGAGTTAAAATTACATTAAAAACAGCCAGAACTAGGCTTAGAGCTTGAAAATGAATAGCTGGTCCAGACACTTCACTATGTAAAATACAAGCGTTATTTCACATAGTTCACTGCACATTACACACCTTAGGGCAAAATAGAACATATACATTGGAGAAATGTGCAGATTAACCTATATGACACATTTTCATATTTCTTTCCTATTTATGAACATGATTCTGTTTGGAAGACCTATAAGTTACTCTGTAATTGGCATAATGCACAGGTGGTAAAACTTTTAATATTTACATCTGGTTAATGGTTAAACATTTTTCACTTCAGCCAAGTATATTTTTTATTTCAGGCTTTTGTAAGAAATTAAGGTTTATAGATTCATATTTGTCATTAAAAACCAGAAAACAGCTGACTGCACCCCCAAAGCGCTACACAGATGAACACACTGGCTATCAGCATAAGCCGGCCACTAGATCTCGGGTGCCAAACCAAGAAAAAATGCCGATGCAAACCATGACTAGAAAGAAGGCGGCAGCACTCACCGATCTTCAAAGCAGGCGATACTTTATTGCAATAAAATCTTTACGGCTCGGGGGTGCATATACAGCAGAGTGTACAGGTTCCAACGACGACCTGTTGAAGTGCCGGAGCAGCACGAAACGGCTGTCGTTTGAACCTGTACACTCTGCTGTATATGCACCACCGAGCCGTGAAGAATTTATTGAAATAAAGTATCACCTGCTTTGAAGATCGGTGAGTGCTGCCGCCTTCTTTCTATTCATAGATTCATAGTTCACTAGAACTACTGATGGAGTCATTTTGACTCCTTTCGTTTTTTATTTCTCTTCTGTGACTACATTTTTCAGAATTCCGGCTTGAAACTCGGTGACTTTTCCTCAAATATGATGTGAAAAAAGATTTTGTGAGAATAAATAATTTTGGTAAAAAATTTGCGCGTTTTTTTCAAAATTTACCAAGAACTACTGAAGGGAGTCATTTTGACTCCCTACTATATTTTGAGGTCCTTTTGTCACTAAATGTTGCTATAAAGTTTTGTGCATAATTTTTTCACTCTGTCTTATTTACCCTGATGTTCATATAGATGTAGTTCAATTTACATGTCAACTTTTCACATTTTCCTTGTGTTTTACCTGCTTGTATTACTGTGTAATGCTGAACAAAATAGCTTGTTTACTCTAGGCTCTTATCTTATGCTAATGAAGGGTGGTGTTTTTCTAAGGTCCTAGCAGGAGACAGTATTCTGGATAGTAACTTTACTTTCAGTTCAGCTGAAGAGACAAAGAGAACAGACGCAGACATACGAGCTCTGAAGACTCATACAGGTATGAATTGTTATGAAATAGTTTAGCTGTCTGTCAACTGATTCAGCCCACCTACTTTTGAAGGTGGCAGAACAGTTATTATTTTTTTTAGTTTTCATTTCATTTCTATTTTTCAGCAGGGAACTATATAGAATTGTGGAATTTGTGAGGAATATGGAGAGAAGACGTTTGATAAAGCCTCAGGATATTCTGGCTACTTTGCAATCCATACCGGAGGATGAATCGGAATCCGAATTGCAGGAACATGTATTGGATTCTGACAGTGATGAAGATTTCATTCCTCAGAACATATCAAGTGAATCTGAAGACTCAGAAGGAACAAATCCAGAAGGTAAGTAGTTATGTGTATTTATTTGATCTTCCACACACTGAGTTAGGGCCTGTGCACACTAGCAGAATTCTGGCTGAATAGCCATCTGGATATTCTTGCCGCAATACAGGCCGTACCTGCCCACTCATGCCTGAAGCTCCGCTCCGAACCCCGGGCTGGAGCCGCTGTCAGGGACAGAGCAGCGCTTGCTTACGCGCGAGCACGGCTCCATCCCAGACAGCGGCTCCAGCCCGGGGTTCGGAGCGGAGTTTCAGGTATGAAACTCCGCTCTGTACCTGAGCGGGCAGGTACGGGCCGGATTGTGGTGAGAATATCCGGTCGGATATTCCGCCGCTAATCCAGCCAGTGTGCACGGACCCTTACAAAACAAAAATTCTAAATATTCATCAACTTTTTTCCAGATATTCCAAGCACATCAACTGGGGATCGGGCTCATGCAGTTATGTTGCCTCGTGACCATCCTCCTGGTCGTGGACAGAAAAAATCGCAAAACGTCCCAGAAATGAAAGAACAACAGATAACGATGGCGGCGAAGGTAATGCAACAACAAACACCAGAGAAGGCGAATCTGAAGGAATACTAGTTTCAGCGGATGGTATTCAATGGAAACCTGTTGAAATTGGACAACACTTGCCTGGTAGGCGTGACAGCCAAAATATTCTTCGAGAAGCACCTGGCCCTACAGGATACGCCAGAAGAAATATCATTATCGATAGTCCTTTGAGCGCATGGCGTTTATTTTTTGATTCATATACATTGACACATATAAAGAACTGTATGCTTGCAGAAGCATGCAGGAACAATAATTTACAGTTTACTCTATCTGATGAGGAGCTAGATGCATTCATTGCGATATTCTATGCTCGTGGAATATCTGGCACGAACCGTCACTCGATTAGCAGTATTTGGTGTAATGACTGGGGAATACCGTTTTGCAAAGCGACAATGTCTAGGGACCGCTTTGTTGAAATTATGAGGTTTCTCAGATTTGATGAGAAATCTACTCGATCGGAGAGACTGCAAACGGACAAGTTTGCTCTATTTTCTACTGTGTGGGACAGGTTTATTGAAAATTGTATTGCGTGTTACAAACCTGGCCCATACATAACGGTGGATGAGCAACTTTTCCCAAGCAAAACTAGGTGTCCATTCACGCAGTACATGCCTTCCAAACCAGATAAATATGGCCACAAATATTGGCTAGCTGTTGATAAGGAGAGCAAATATCTGGCAAATGACTTCTCTTATCTAGGCAAAGATGACACACGCCGTGCTGAGGACCGTTTAGCTGACCATGTGGTAATGAAGTTATTGGACCCGTTTTTGAAAAAAGGTCGCAATGTTACAACCGATAATTATTTTACTTCATTAAAATTAGCTAAACAGCTAAAAAGCAAAGGAACAACCATCGTGGGAACACTGAATAAGATAAGGCGAGAAGTGCCTAAAGAAATAAAATCCATGAAAGAGGAATTGTACAACACTAAAGTGTTTAGAAATGAAGACAATTTTACACTTACAGTATATCAAGGAAAGCCCAACAAAAATGTTGTCATTTTGAGTTCCGTCCATCCAGATGTTGTTGTTGCGTCTGATTCCGCTAAAAAAACTCCAGAAACGGTAAAGTTTTACAATGAAACAAAATATGGAGTAAATGTAGTGGATCAGATGGCACGAAAATATACCACACGAACATCCACAAGGAGATGGCCTGTTCATGCATTTGAAAATGCCTTAGACTTTGCGGGTATAAATGCATGTATAATATTCAAGGAGATTACCCACCAAAAAATGTCACGCAAGGCATTTTTGCAAACGCTTGTGAGAGAGTTGAGTGGTCCTTATGTCACAGATAGGGAAAAGGGTTCCACGTCCCAAGTTTCTACATGTTCAGAAGTGATGGTTCAAACAAAATTTTGCCAGATCAAAGAAAAGTGCAAGAAAAATAGATCTGTCGGCAATTGTAAGACTTGTGGTAAGTCTTTGTGTGGGCAATGTACTGCCATAAATCAAAGGCAATGCCTAAAATGCGAAACACCAAATGTTTAGAAGGTGAATTTTGCGCCATATTTTCATTTTTATGCTCCTCCACCTACATTTTCTCTGCTTTTTGTTCTTCAGTTGTTGTTTATATGTGTGCACTTGAATAATAAAAAATGTTTGAAAAACGTCTATTATAATTATTGTTATTTTCTGTATAAAAATAAGAAAAGCAGAAAAAAAAACAATCAAAAGCATTACTGTTGGATCTCACAATAATAATACATTACAAAAAATATAATTATTAATAAATAACCACAAATGAAACTCTAAAAATAAACGAAAACAAGCAAGGAGTCAAAATGACTCCTTTCAGTAGTTCTAGGCGGGGTCACGAGTCCAGTAGTCCTAGTGTTAAAGGGAATCTGTTAGTAGGATCAACCATCCTAAGTCGTCTATATGGGCATGTAGGTCATAGGAAGCTCACTAAAATGATACCTTGACATCTGTGATCCGATGTCTTATTCCAGGGAAATCCATATTTCTAGTATGAGTAAATGAGCTGTTCAGGGCCATGGAATGGATACTGACCTGCATGACAATCTGTCTCCAGAGATCATTTTAACTAAATGGGGGCATTGCCAGTGTGAAACATATAGCCAGTGCATAACTGTGGAACTGAACTTTGTCTTCTTACAAACACATTTGCTGCAGCTCTTACAGTTCTGCTGTATTTCAACAATATTGCTAGCATGTCTACCTGTGAGATGGAAGCAGGAGATGAGAGGAACCTGCAAATGTATCAGTTATAATCGCACACAGCTCTGCAGTGAGATCAGGAGAGCAGAGAGCAGCCATTACATGTCTCACAGTGGTAACACTGGAAAAAATTACATATCACACTGGCAACATCACTTTTCCGTAAAATAAACTCTGGAGGCAGATTCTCAGGGAGATCAGTGTTCGGCCCATATCCTTGAACAGCTCATTTACTTATAAGAGAAACATGCATTCCTCTAAAATAAGACATTGGATCACATATATCAATGTATCATTTTATTCAGCTTTCTGTGACCTGCATGCCCATGATGGCTTTTAATGATGTTATGATTTGGACAATCTTTTTATTTTAAAGTAATCCCCTGGTCTATCTCAGGTGTTCCTAACAATCAAGGGATCAATTGTAATCTGTTTGAGAAGCTGTCAGCAAATGTTTCATTTGCCTGCCCCATGATGAAAGAAGACTTATACAAATCCCAGTGAAATCAATGGGTGTTCTATATGAAGCTGGGATGTGACAGATTCTATAATAAGGATTCTGAATTATGAACTTACATCTGTAATGTGGTGATAATATACAGAGGAATGATGCATGCTTAAAACTGTGTACCGGCTATCCCTTGTATATAACCCTTATCAAGTTCAATAAACTCTCTGTGTTTGAACGGAAGTCTCCTCTTTTATTCTGTAGAATGCATGGTCCTAGCCATATAACATCATCCGCTAAAGGCAGCATGCAAAAGAGTAAGACCCACACAGCACTAACACAAACAGCCAGACAGGACCCACTTTTCATGTGGTGTGCCAGGGCATGACAGGAGAAGATAAGTGCCTCGCCCACGGCTACCATCCCAGACCATGCTACATATTCAACAATGTTTTTCCAAACCAGACAAACATTTTAAAGGACTTCATCACCCAGCTTAAAGGGAATCTGTCAGCAGTAGTGATCAATTTTATTTCCACAAATTTAAAATTCGGAAAAAGCTGCTTACAAGTAGCTGCACAACTATTCCAGAAAAGAAGCCATAAGTTAGCTGAACGCGTTTCGAGCACGCATGGTGCTCTTTGTCCACAGTATCATTTTTTTTTTTTCTTACTTACTCAGCAGAGGACGTTGGGCGGTGGCGTTTTCCTTGCTCGGATGTTCCTGTGGACTCTCATGGATTTGCTGATGGGGGTGAGCTGAAACTTAACTTTTCCACTGTTCAAGCAGTAGTGATGGGCAGACCCGTGGAAGTTCAGGTCCGTTAGGTTCGGACGAATATTTTAAAAAAGTTTGGTTGGATACTAGAATGGTATACGAATTTGAACTTAAACCCGGACCCCATTCCAATTAATGGGTGGCCTGGACATGTGGCATTTCCCATTCATCTACTTGACAGTGTGAGAAATACCATCTAAGATTGGCGGTAAAATCGTTACAGTCGTTCAGAGCACTGCTGTTTAATTTATTTAAATAAATCATTTTAAAAAGCGTTGTGGGGTTTCCGCCATTGTTGACAACCAGCCAAGTTAAAGCAGATAGCTGGAGGCTGGTACTTTTAGACTGTGAAGAGGCCATGGATATTGACCCTCCTCATCCTAAAAAGAGCAGCCGGCAGCTGCCCTGGAGTATTGCCTGGCTCTTCCAGCTTGCCCTGGTGCAGTGTCAAGTAGATTAATATTTGTGGGGTTGATGTCCGCATTGCTATGTCAGCCAACATCAAACCCAGAGTTTTAACAAAGAAAGAGGCACTACATCACATTAGTATAGAGAGCTACATGTCACATAATGCAATAAATGCAAGATACAGTATATGTAAATAAAAAGGCAATATGAAATGACAGTGATTACCAAAAAAAAAAAATGTATAAACCCCTTTACCCTGAGGGTGGTTTGCACGTAATGACCAGGCCAATTTTTACAATTCTAACCATTGTCATTTTATGAGGTTCTAACTCTGGAAAAGCTTCAACGGATCCTAGTGATTCTGAGAATGTCTTTTTGAGACATATTGTACTTCATGAAAGTGGTAAAATTTCTTTGGTATGACTTGCGTTTATTTGTGAAAAAATTTGGGAAATTATGCAATTTTCAAACTTTTAACTTTCATGTCGTTAAATCAAAGAGATACAGGTGCTTCTCACAAAATTAAAATATCATCAAAAAGTTAAATTATTTCAGTTCTTCAATACAAAAAGTGAAACTCGTATACTATATAGAGTCATTACAAACAGAGTGATTTATTTCAACATCTGCAAAGGCTTCCTAAGCATTTAAAAAGGTCCCTCAGTCTGTTTCAGTGGGCTCCACAATCATGGGGAAGACTGCTGACTTAACAGTGTCCAGAAGGCAGTCATTGACACACTCCACAAAAAGTCATTGCAAAAGAAGCTGGATGTTCAGAGAGTGATGAATCCAAGCATATCAATGGAAAGTTGAGTGGAAGAAAAAAGTGTGGTAGAAAAATGTGCTCAAGCAACTGGGATAACCGCAGCCTTGAAAAGATTGTTAAGAAGAGGCCATTCAAAAATTTAGGGGAGATTCACAAGGAGTGGACTGCTGCTGCGGTGATTGCTTCAAGAGCCACCACACACAGACATATCCAGGGCATGGAAACAAACAAGAGAAAAGATATGCCTACTAATGGGATCAACCATCAATAATAGTTTTTATTTGACATAACACTTCAAAGATGCAAAACAAAACACACAATTGAAAACATTTAAAAGCCAACATGGCAAGGTAGACCAAGCCTAATCCCTTGGTCTTGATTAGGCTTGGTCTACCTAGCCATGTTGGCTTTTAAATGTTTTTAATTGTGTGTTTTGTTTTGCCTCTTTGAAGTGTTATGTAAAATAAAAACTATTGCTGATGGTTGATCCCATTAGTGTGCATATCTTTTCTCGTTTGTTTTTTGTACTATTTTATATGCATATAGTTGATCCCTGTTGTATATATTTATGCGGTGCCCGCTTCCCTTTTCTCTTTGTGGTATATCCAGGGCATTGGCTACAAGTGTCACATTCCTTGTGTCGAGCCACTCATGACCATTAGACAATGCCAGAAGTGTCTTACCTGAGCCAAGGAGAAAAAGAACTGGACTTTTGCTCAGTGGTCCAAAGTGTTGTTTTCAGATGAAAGTAAGTTTTGCATTTCCTTTTTAAATCAAGGTCCCAGAGTTTGGAGGAAGAGTGGAGAGGCACACAATTAAGCTGCTTGAGGTCTAGTCTGAACTTTCCACAATCAGTGATGGTTTGGGCCATGTCATCTGCTGGTGTTGTTCCACTGTGTTTTATCAAGACCAAAGTCAGTGCAGCCGTCTACCAGGATATTTTAGAGCACTTCATGCTTCCCTCTGCTGACAAGCTTTTTGGAGATTGAAATTTCATTCTCCAGCAGGACTTGGCACCTGTCCACACCGCCAAAAGTACCAATACCTGGTTTAAAAACAACAGTATAGCTTGTGCTTCATTTGCCAGCAGACCTGCTGACCTTAACCCCATAGGTATGGGGTATTGTCAAGAGGAAGATTAGAGACACCAACCCAACAAAGCAGTCGAGCTGAAGGCTGATATCAAAGTAACCTGGGATTTCATAACACCTCAGCAGTGACACAGGCTGATCGCCTCTATGACATGCCACATCGATGCAGTAATTGATGCGAAAGAAGCCCCGACTAAGTATTGAGTGCATTTACTGAACATACATTTCGGTAGGCCAACATTTTGGATTTTAAAATCATTTTTCAAGCTGGTATTATAACGTATTCTAATTTACTGAGATAATGACTTTTGAGTTTCATTGGCTGTAAGCCATAATCATCAACATTAAAGGGAACCTGTCACCCCCAAAATCAAAGGTGAGCTAAGCCCACCAGCATCAGGGGCTTATTTACAGCATTCTGTAATGCTACAGATAAGCCCCCGATGTATCCTGAAAGATGAGAAAAAGAGGTTAGATTATACTCACCCAGGGGTGTTCCTGCTGCAGTCCGGTCCGGTCCGATGGGCGTTGCGGTCCGGTGCCTCCCATCTTCTTACGATGACATCCTCTTCTTGTCTTTACGCTGCGGCTCCAGCGCAGGCGTACTTTGTCTGCCCTGTTGAGGTGTCAGAAAAGGTCAGAAAGGCCCAGCGCCTGCACACTGCAGTACTTTGCTCTGCCGTTAACAGGGCAGACAAAGTACGCCTGCATCGGAACTACAGCGTGAAGACAAGAAGAGGACATCATCATAAGAAGATGGGAGGCCCCGGACCGCGACGCCCATCGGATCGGACCGCCCGCCCAGGTGAGCATAATCTAACCTCTTTTTCTCATCTTTCAGGTTACATTGGAGGCTTATCTACAGCATTACTGAATGCTGTAGATAAGCCCTTGATGCCGGTGGGCTTAACTCATATACGATTTTGGGGGTGACAGGTTTCCTTTAACAGAAATAAACACTTGAAATAGATCACTCTGTTTGGAATGACTCTATATAATATATGAGACTCACCTTTTGTATTGAAGAACTGAAATAAACTAACTTTTTGATGATATTCTAATTTTGTGAAAAGAGCCTATATATAAAGAAAAAGGTAGTATGAAATGACAGTGATCACCAAAGTAAAAAGAAAAATATGTATTAACAGCAAGCCACACAAGAAAATGAAAAACAAATAAAAAGCATATATTCACTTATGCAAACATGCCAGAACACAACCATGGCTGAGTGGTCGCATCATGCCACTGCTCAGCCATGCAATCCAGATGTAGCTGAGTTGGCCTCTTTGTGGGACAAATGGATTGTTACACAGGTCTGCAAAAAAAATTTTTTTCAAGAGCTGTTTTGGTTATTCCAAATAATCTTTATGTTTTTAAGTGCACTGAATCCGAAAATGACCTCCGTTTTGTCATAGGACATCACGTTTTCTGACAATTTAAGTAACTATGTTAAATAAGACAATACCTCAAAATAAATGAAAATAGACTCATAAAATTAATTTTTTATTACAAATGTTTCATGAAAATCATTTTTTAACTGCAATGCGCTCACTAACACACAATAAAATCGATTCTTCTTCCCTGTGAGGCTTCTCTTGGTACATTCACGCTTGTGAGTAGCATCTGGAATGTCTCTCTAAAGCGTCCAACAGTAGTCTGCTATCATTGTAATGCTCCATCTTCCCTGGTATCTTCTTTCCATCTCTTTAACGTCCTGGCGGAATCGTTCACCTTGCTCTTCGCTCACGGCTCCCAAATTTTCAGGAAAGTTGTCAAGGTAGGAATGGAGGAAATGCACTTTCAAACTCATCAGGCAACCTAAAGCTTGAAATGCTTTCAGCATTCGTCCGATGATTTTTTTGTAGTCAGGGTCTTGTATATCTTCAATGCATTGATGTGAATTAATAGTAATTTTGACTTTCAAAACCCTAAGATAAAAAAAAGAAAAAAATTGAGAAAAATATACTACATTTGAAGAGAATTTTGCATTTTGTGGCAAATCCTGACGTCCAGGATTTTTTTCAATATTTTTTTCGTTTTCAGCACACCAAAATACATGGAAATTAGATGATAATAATCAAACAGCTTTATGGTCGCAGACCTGTGCTATCGGACAGATGAGGAATATGGTGTTTATTATTTCTAAATTTACAGGAACAAATGGCTAAAAGAAGGTGGGCAGTGTTTATTTCAAATAAAGGAGTTTTTTTATGTGCTTTGTTCAATTTTGTTCAATTTCACAACACGGTTAGTAATGGGAGTGTCTTGTAGACACCTCTCCATTACTAACCCGTGGAATTGATATCAGTGACATAAAACAGCTGACATCAACCCCAAAACTATTACTCCACTCTTCCCAGGACAAGTAGGAAGAGTCGAGGTTAAGAAACAGATTTGCTCATCTAATAGATGCGCCATTTCTTGTTCGGCTGAAAATTGGTGTTTTCAGTCTTTGCTGGTTAGTAATATTAGGGGGACCTCACATCATTTGTTTCGAGGGTCCCTCCTTTGCTAACCAGTAAAGACTGTGCAGACAGCTGTCATCTGATATTAATAGCCTGGGAATATTAGTCTGGGAAGCTTGGGAAGCTTCATGGATATTGGCCTCTTCCCAGAATAATAACACCAGCCCCAGCTGTCAGCTTTCCATCATATGGATGGGAAAAATAACCCCTTCATGACCCATGCCTATTGTGACCAAATGACGTGGCTATTTTTTGCAATTCTGACCAGTGTCACTTTATGAGGTAATAACTTAGGAACGCTTCAACGGATCCTAGCGATTCTGAGACTTGTTTTTTCGTGACATATTGGGCTTCATGTTAGTGGTAAATTTAGGTCGATAATTTTTTGCGTTTTTATAAAAGTGGAAATTTGGAGAAAATTTTGAAAATTTCGCAATTTTCACATTTTGAATTTTTATTCTGTTACAGCAAAGAGTTATGTGACACAAAATAGTTAATAAATAACATTTCCCACATGTCTACTTTACATCAGCACAATTTTGGAAACAAATTTTTTTTTTGCTAGAAAGTTATAAGGGTTAAAATTTGACCAGCGATTTCTCATTTTACAACAAAATTTACAAAACCATTTTTTGGGGACCACCTTACATTTGAAGTCAGTTTGAGGGGTCTATATGGCTGAAAATACCCCAAAGTGACACCATTCTAAAAACTGCACCCCTCAAGGTGCTCAAAACCACATTCAAGTAGTTTATTAACCCTTCAGGTGTTTCACAGCAGCAGAAGCAACATGGAAGAAAAAAATGAACATTAAACTTTTTAGTCACATAAATGATATTTTAGCAACATTTTTTTTATTTTCCCAAGTGTAAAAGGAGAAACTGGACCGCAAAATTTGTTGTCGAATTTGTCCTGAGTACGCTGAAACCTCCTATGTGGGGGTAAACCACTGTTTGGGCACACGGCAAGGCTCGGAAGGGAAGAAGCACCATTTGACTTTTTGAATAAAAAATTAGCTCCAATCTTTAGCGGACACCATGTCACGTTTGGAGAGCCCGTGTGTGCCTAAACATTGGAGCTCCCCCACAAGTGACCCCATTTCAGAAACTAGACCCCCAAGGAACTTATCTAGATGCATAGTGAGCACTTTGAACCCCCAGGTGCTTCCCAAATTGATCCATAAAAATGAAAAAGTACTTTTTTTTTCACAAAAATTTTATTTTAGCCTCAATTTTTTTCATTTTCACATGGGCATCAGGATAAAATGGATGCTAAAATTTGTTGGGTGATTTCTCCTGATTACACTGATACCTCACATGTGTGGGTAAACCACTGTTTTGGCGCACGGCAAGGCTCGGAAGGGAAGGAGTGCCATTTGACTTTTTGAATGGAAAATTAGCTCCAATAATTAGTGGACACGATGTTGCGTATGGAAGGTATGTAGTGTACGTCAGGTTCGTGTGTGTGGTGTAGTATACACCACACATACACACACCAACCTGACGTACACTACGCCATACACACCAACCTGACAAAATACGTGAGGTTGGTGTGTGTGGTGTAGTGTATGTCAGGTTGGTGTGTGTGGTGTAGTGTATGTCAGGTTGGTGTGTGTGGTGTAGTGTACACCACACACACACCAACCTGACATACACTATACCACACCACACTCCAACCTGACGTACACTACGCCATACACACTACATCAGGTTGGTGTGTGGTGTAGTGTATGTCAGGTTGGTGTGCGGTGTAGTGTATGTTAGGTTGGTGTGTGTGGTGTAGTGTACACCACACACACACACCAACCTGGCATACACTATACAACACCACACACCAACCTGGCATACACTACGCCATACACACCAACCTGACACACTACGTCAGGTTGGTGTGTGGTGTAGTGTATGTCAGGTTGGTGTGTGGTGTAGTGTACATCAGGTTGGTGTGTGTGGTGTTGTGTATATCAGGCTGGACGTGTGATGAATTCTGAAGCATTCATTCAAACAGTCCAGGTTTGTCGGGACATGTTTCACATTGGAAACTAGTTTCCCTTCTTATCCCCCTTTTATAGCATACCCGTCACCTTTTTTTTTGCTCTCCCTTCACAGGGAAAATGTTGCCCTGGTACCATACGGGAAACTTGAGTTCCAGGGGTGCTGGAGCCCGCTCCTTCCATGCCTCCAAACATCAGGGTCTTTATCACCGCCTCCTGGAACTGAAGGAAGGTGTTGTTGGTCTAGCCTGAACATCGTGATAGCATGTATGCATTATACAGTGCCATTTGTACGATGTGCACAGCCTGCTTTTTATACCATACCTTCGCCTTCCGCATGGCACTATAGGGCTGGAGGACTTGATCTACAAGATCAACTCCCCCATGTGTTTGTTGTACCCAGGGGTACAGTCCGGTTTGTGGTCCTGTGCTGGGGTACCTCGAACGGTGGTGACTGTGGTGCCGGGACAATGGATTGTTGTCAAGAAAAAGACGTCGCTTTTGTCTTTGAACTTGACCAGAAGCATGTTGCAGCTACATTGGGCTCGGCTCTCACCTTTTAGGAAAGTCTGCTCGGTTAGCGACAAAGGGAGACCCCTCTTGTTTCTGCGCACAGTACCGCAAGCTGCGGTAGCTCCAGCAGAGAGGGATTGAAAGAGTGGGATGCTTGTATAAAAGTTATCAATGTACAAATGGTAACCTTTATCAAGCAATGGGTGGACCAAATCCCACACTATTTTCCCACTCACCCCCAGAGCAGGTGGACATTCTGGGGGCTGGATACTGCTGTCCTTTCCTTGATAAACTCTAAAGCTGAGAGTGTACACTGAGGTACTTTCACAGAGCTTATAGAGCTTAATCCCGTACCTCGCCCTCTTGCTGGGCAGGTACTGACGGAACTGAAGCCTCCCTTTGAAGTGGATGAGGAATTCATCCACACAAATTTCCCTTTGGGGAATGTACACTTCAGCAAACTTGTTGGTGAAGTGTTCG
Source organism: Ranitomeya imitator (assembly GCF_032444005.1). Taxonomy (NCBI): domain Eukaryota; kingdom Metazoa; phylum Chordata; class Amphibia; order Anura; family Dendrobatidae; genus Ranitomeya; species Ranitomeya imitator. The sequence continues at coordinate 131,688,243 of NC_091289.1, read as the reverse complement.
ATGACGGGCCGAATTTTGAACAGTTTATCAAAATTCGGGTCATCGCGGGGAAGGATGACCGTATTGTCCCTTAAATGAAGAAACTTACGAATCACCTCAAAACGCTTGTGAATCATAACCATGCCATATAATAGAGTTTGATATAAAATATCAGTACTCCAGTATTGGCAAATTTCTGGTTTCTTCACAATCCCCATGTGAAGGACCAGTCCCCATGTGTTTGTTGTACCCAGGGGTACAGTCCGGTTTGTGGTCCTGTGCTGGGGTACCTCGAACGGTGGTGACTGTGGTGCCGGGACAATGGATTGTTGTCAAGAAAAAGACGTCCCTTTTGTCTTTGAACTTGACCAGAAGCATGTTGCAGCTACATTGGGCTCGGCTCTCACCTTTTAGGAAAGTCTGCTCGGTTAGCGACAAAGGGAGACCCCTCTTGTTTCTGCGCACAGTACCGCAAGCTGCGGTAGCTCCAGCAGAGAGGGATTGAAAGAGTGGGATGCTTGTATAAAAGTTATCAATGTACAAATGGTAACCTTTATCAAGCAATGGGTGGACCAAATCCCACACTATTTTCCCACTCACCCCCAGAGCAGGTGGACATTCTGGGGGCTGGATACTGCTGTCCTTTCCTTGATAAACTCTAAAGCTGAGAGTGTACACTGAGGTAATTTCACAGAGCTTATAGAGCTTAATCCCGTACCTCGCCCTCTTGCTGGGCAGGTACTGACGGAACTGAAGCCTACCTTTGAAGTGGATGAGGGATTCATCCACACAAATTTCCCTTTGGGGAATGTACACTTCAGCAAACTTGTTGGTGAAGTGTTCGATGACGGGCCGAATTTTGAACAGTTTATCAAAATTCGGGTCTTCGCGGGGAAGGATGACCGTATTGACCCTTAAATGAAGAAACTTACGAATCACCTCAAAACGCTTGTGAATCATAACCATGCCATATAATAGAGTTTGATATAAAATATCAGTACTCCAGTATTGGCAAATTTCTGGTTTCTTCACAATCCCCATGTGAAGGACCAGTCCCTAATATTTCATCATTTCTACGGAGTCAACGGGATTCCAAGTAGTAAATGATGAACTTGGGTTTTCGGCAAAAAATTGCAGGGCATACAAGTTAGTTTGCTCCACCATAAGACTGACAATTGACTCAGAGAAAAAGACTTTGAAAAAGTCTATTTCCCTGAGGTTGGCAGTCTGGAACTGGATTCCTGATTGGGGAATGAAATCAGGAATCCGTGGAGCAAAATTTTCAGGGACAGGGGTCCAGGTGGGGGCACTAGTGCTAGGTTGGGTGTGACTGGTACTAGGTTACTCACACTTGGCTGTGGGTCTTCTCTCCTGGGCTCCGGCTCTTCTTCTCTTCTTCTTAATTTTATGAGTCTATTTTCATTTATTTTGAGGTATTGTCTTATTTAACATAGTTACTTACACTTTATCCTACATTTCCTTCATTTTGTTGCTTCTCCAAATTTAAGCAAAAATTTAAGTAATTTCTCTATCCCTATTTTTTTGCAGGACAATTGTCCTGCTCTTACTCCCATTTTCTTCCATTTGCAGCACCATTTTACAGCCATTTTATAGCACTGAAGTTTTGGTGTATACTCCTTATTTATTACTTAAACCCACTTAGTATCCCCCCCATTTTTTCTAACCAGCTGAGGGAAAGTAGATAGCTGGGGATCACATTCCTCAGCCCTTTGCTTTCCCTTACTAAATAAATATAAAAATAAATACATTAAAAACAACTTGGGGTTCTCTCTATTTTTAATAAGTAGCTAAGGCAAAGCTGACAGCTGTGAGCTGGTGTTATTTTTCTGGGACGGCGTCAATATCCATACATTTTCCCAGCCTATTAATAAGAGCTCACAGCTGTCGGTGTAGCCTTTACTGGTTAGTAAAGGAGTGACTCCCCCAAAAATGAAGTGGGGTCCCCCCTGATATTACTAATCAGCAAAGGCTGGATAGACACCTGAAGGATGATATTAATAGGCTGGGAAGCCGCCATGGTTATTGGCCCCTTACCTGACTAAAAACAACAGCCCTCAGCTGCCCCAGAAATTGCACATCCAGTAGAAACACCAAACCTGGTGCATAGCCTCAGCTCTTCCCATTTTCCTTGGTGCAGTCGCAAGTGGGGTAATAGTTTTATGGTAAATGCCAGCTGATATATGTCCACTGACATCAAGCCCAGGAGTTAGTAATGGAGAGGCATCTATCAGACACCCCGATTCTAACCCCGGTGTGAAAATTAAATATAGGCACACACATGAAAAAATATTTTAATTGTACAAAACACGCATAAAAACTCCTTTATTTGAAATAAACACTGCCCACCTTCTTTTAGCCATTTGTTCCTGTAAATTTAAAAATAATAAACACCATATTCCTCATCTGTCCGATAACAATCCGTTTGTCCCACAAAGAGGCCAACTCAGCTACATCTGGACTGCATGCCTGAGCAGTGGCATGATGCGATTGCTTCGCCATGATTCCAGTGACCTGCAGTGACTAGTGATGAGTGAATATATTAGGCCCTATTTGTTACTCGCATGAATAGTATGGTATTCGGGATATTAGTTACTTGGCGAGTAATTTGCTATTCGCTGCATGGGACCTCACTAGGGTTGAGCGACCTTTACTTTTATAAGATCGGGTCGGGTTTCACGAAACCCGACTTTTTCAAAAGTCGGGTCGAGTGAAATCGGCCGATCCTATAAAAAAGTCGGGGTCGGGGTCGGCCGAAACTCGAAACTCAATGCAGTGCATTGGGTTTCCAATGGTTCCCAGGGTCTGAAGGAGCGGAAACTCTCCTTCAGGCCCTGGGATCCATATTTAAGTGTAAAATAAAGAATTAAAATAAAAAATATCGCCATACTTACCCTCTGACGCGCCCTGGTACTAACCGGGAACCTTCCTTCCTTCGAATCAGCCTTCCAGGACCTTGCGGTGACGTCGCGGCTTGTGATTGGTCGCGCGGCCGCCCATGTGACCGCTCGCGCGACCAATCACAAGCCGCGACGTCACCGCGACGTCACCGAAGGTCCTGGAAGGGCTGATTCTTAGGAAGGAAGGCTGCCGGAAAAAAGCAGGGCGCATCCGAGGGTGAGTATATTCCTATTAGGTATATACTCACCCTCGGACGTGCCCTGCTTCTTTCCGGCAGCCTTCCTTACTAAGAATCAGCCCTTCCAGGACCTTCGGTGACGTCATGGTGACGTCGCGGCTTGTGATTGGTCGCGCGAGCGGTCACATGGGCGGCCGCGCGACCAATCACAAGCCGCGACGTCACCGCAAGGTCCTGGAAGGCTGATTCGAAGGAAGGAAGGTTCCCGGTTAGTACCAGGGCGCGTCAGAGGGTAAGTATGGCGATATTTTTTATTTTAATTCTTTATTTTACACTTAAATCTGAATTCCGATACCAATTCCCGATATCTTAAACATATCGGGAATCGGTATCGGAATTCCGATTCTAGATTCAAAAGATCGCCGACTTCATGGCCGACCCCACACAGGGGTCGGGTCGGGTTTCATGAAACACGACTTTGCCAAAAGTCGGCGACTTCTCAAAATTGCCGACCCGTTTCGCTCAACCCTAGACCTCACATCTTACAGGCATAGTTATGGGTAAGCTGGCTGGCACTTCTAAACTGTTGCTTATATGATTCAGTCCGCTCTTCACTGCATTTGTTACATGCTATCCATATTGCAAATAATTGGTACCCCCTGCAGGTAGCATGTGCTACACTTGAGCTTTAGTACTGAATTGAATTTCCTTTTTATAGTATCTTAAGGTTAATATAGTGCATTTATATGAACATTGAAAGTATCTTTACACATTTTCTATAACCTTGGATACCATTCATATCTGCTTTGATTCTGTCTTCCCTAACCCTGTATACATTTTTGATGTATGCTGGTCCTTCACACCTTAGCCTGTATTTGTCTGATTGGCTTTTTGCCTATACTTCTTTGTTACAAATTTTTTATGCTTTTTGTACTTAATAAAAATCACCTGTTTTATATACTGTGGAGTCGGACTCAAACTCCATGCTTTTCTATAGGACATATACCATATTCCTCATCTATCCAATGACAATCCATTTGTTCCACAAAGAGGCCAACTGAGCTACATTTGGATTGCATGGCTGAGCGGTGGCATGATGCGATTGCTCCACCGTGAACCCAGGAGACACTAAGCAGAGCCTGAGGGCACAGCTTCAGTAACCTTCAGTGACTAGTGATGAGCGAATATATTAGGCACTATTTGTTACTCGCACGAACAGTATGATATTCGGGATATTCGTTACTCGGTGAGTAATTTGAGTCTATTAGCTGGGCCAATTCTGGGGCTTTGCCCAACTCTTCCTACTTGTCCTGTGGAGGTGGCAAGTGGGGTTCATATTTGTGAAGTTGACATCACCTTTGTATTGTCAGGTGACATCGAGCCCACAGCTTACTAATGGAGAGACGTCTATAAGACAGCTATCCATTACTAATTCTCTAGTTATATGGTAAATAAAGACAAAGCAAGAATAAAGCCCTTTATTAGAAATAAAACAAAACACACGTTTCCATTTTTATTTAAAAATAATAAACACAGTTATACTAACCTAACGCTTAATTCCATTGAATCCCTCATCTCCAGCAATAAAAATAAAAAATAACAATATACCATACCTGTGTGTCATTCTGTCTCACGCCGTAATCCATGTCTGGGGGATTAATAGTTTTTAACCTGGACAGTGGCAAAATACGACCGTCCAGGTTGAGAACCACTGGTGAATGAGCTGCTGTAAGCGCTGCCTCAGTGACAAGCGGTGATGTCATCGAGGTTACCGCCGGTCAGTAAGGCTGCATTCCCAGCTGGGCTAAACTGCAGTGACCACAGCTTTTTTCTCAGGCTTTCACATTGATTTTCATTGGATTCATTATTCGTTTCGAATACATGGATATTAGAAATTATTCATGCCGATTTTCTGAATACAAACATTTCACTATTCACTTATCACTAGCAGTGACATAATTATGGTTACCACCGGTTACAGACAGCGGTTCTCAGGCTCAGCTCAGTGTCCCCCTTGGATTCATGGTTGAGCACTCGCATCATGCCACCGCTTAACCATGCAATCCAGACAAAGCCAAATTGGCCTCTTTGTGGGACAAATAGATTATTGGTGGACAGGTGAGGAATATGATGGTTTATTATTTTTAGTTTTACAGTAATAAATGGGCAAAAGAGGGTTGAAGTGTTTATTTAAAATAAAGGGGTTTTATGTGTGTTTATTTCAATCAATTGACTTTTTTCATTGCGTCTTTCTTATTTTTGATTATGGAGTAAGTAATGCCTTGATTCACTATGTAACAAATTTTTATTTATTTTTTTGTTCCTGGGTGCCAAGTGTGTTATACCTAAAACAAATAGAAAATACTTGTTGTTCCAAAAAAACTTTGCTTCTGTGATCAGGACAATGAAGACTATTCAGTAGTAGTGTTGAGCGATACCGTCCGATACTTGAAAGTATCGGTATCGGATAGTATCGGCCGATACCCGAAAAATATCGGATATTGCCGATACCGATATCCGGTACCAATACAAGTCAATGGGACATCAAGTATCGGAAGGTATTCTCATGGTTCCCAGGGTCTGAAGGAGAGGAAACTCTCCTTCAGGCCCTGGGATCCATAGGGATGTGTAAAATAAAGAATTAAAATAAAAAATATTGATATAATTACCTCTCCGGCGGCCCCTGAACTCAGCGCGGGTAACCGGCAGGCTTCTTTGTTCAAAATCAGCGCTTTTAGGACCTGAGAATCACGTCCCGGCTTCTGATTGGTCGCGGGCCGCCCATGTGACCGCCACGCGACCAATCACAAGCCGTGACGTCATTCGCAGGTCCTTAACGCGCTCATTTTTTAAAAATGAGCGCGGTAATGACTTTCAAAGACGTAGCGGCTTGTGATTGGTCGCGGCCACGCGACCAATCACAAGCCGCGACGTCACCGCAAGCTATTAACGCGCTCATTTTTAAAAATGAGCGCGTTAATGGCTTTCAAAGACGTAGCGGCTTGTGATTGGTCGCGGCCACGCGACCAATCACAAGCCGCGACGTCACCGCAAGCTATTAACGCGCTCATTTTTAAAAATGAGCGCGTTAATGGCTTTCAAAGACGTAGCGGCTTGTGATTGGTCGCGGCCACGCGACCAATCACAAGCCGCTACGTCTTTGAAAGTCATTAACGCGCTCATTTTTAAAAATGAGCGCGTTAATAGCTTGCGGTAACGTCGCGGCTTGTGATTGGTCGCGTGGCCGCGACCAATCACAAGCCGCTACGTCTTTGAAAGTCATTAACGCGCTCATTTTTAAAAATGAGCGCGTTAATAGCTTGCGGTGACGTCAGGGCTTGTGATTGGTCGCGTGGCGGTCACATGGGCGGCCCGCGACCAATCAGAAGCCGGGACGTGATTCTCAGGTCCTAAAAGCGCTGATTTTGAACAACAAAGCCTGCCGGTTACCCGCGCTGAGTTCAGGGGCCGCCGGAGAGGTAAATATATCAATATTTTTTATTTTAATTCTTTATTTTACACATCCCTATGGATCCCAGGGCCTGAAGGAGAGTTTCCTCTCCTTCAGACCCTGGGAACCATGAGAATACCTTCCGATATTTGATGTCCCATTGACTTGTATTGGTATCGGATATCGGTATCGGCGATATCCGATATTTTTCGGGTATCGGCCGATACTATCCGATACCGATACTTTCAAGTATCGGACGGTATCGCTCAACACTACTGACAATACAAAGCTGACATTTACCCTACAAATTTTATCTCAATTGCCACCACACTAGGACAAGTGGGAAGTGTGAGGCAAACTGCCAGATATAGTGCATCTAATAGATGTAGGGTTGAGCGAAACGGGTCGGCCTGATTCAGAAGTCGCCGACTTTTGGCACAGTCGGGTTTCATGAAACCCGACCCAGCCCCTGTGTGGGGTCGGCCATGAGGTCGGCGATCTTCTGATCTGGAATCGGAATTGCGATACCGAGTTCCGATATGTTTAAGATATCGGGAATCGGTATCGGAATTCATATTTAAGTGTAAAATAAAGAATAAAAATAAAAAAATATTGATATACTCACCCTCGGACGCGCCCTGGTTCTCACTGGCAGCCTTCCTTCCTAAGAATGAGCGCCTGAAGGGCCTTCGATGACTTTGCAGCTTGTGATTGGTCACGTGAGCATCACATGGGCAGTAACGCGACCAATCACAAGCCGCGATGTCATCTAAGGTCCTTCAGGCGCTGATTCTTAGGAAGGAAGCGTCCGAGGGCGCGTCCGAGGGTGAGAATATTCCTAATAGGTATATACTCACCCTTGGACGCGCCCTGGTTCTGACCCGCAGCCTTCCTTCCTAAGAATCAGCGCCTGAAGGATCTTAGATGAAGTCACGGCTTGTGATTGGTCGCGTGACGCCCATGTGACCGCTCACGCGACCAATCACAAGCAGCGACATCATCGAAGGTCCTTCAAGCGCTCAATCTTAGGAAGGAAGGCTGCTGGTGAGAACCAGGGCGCGTCCGAGGGTGAGTATATGAATATTTTTTATTTTGATTCTTTATTTTACACTTAAATATGGATCCCAGGGCCTGAAGGAGAGTGTTAGGAGTCGAGTTTCCTCTGCTGCACAGGGGGAATCTCGATCCGTGTCTGCTGCGGTCTCCCATTCTGCATCGGCCGCAGTGGGGTCTGCTCAGCGGAGGCGTCGCTCCCAGCGTCTCGCTGGGACGGATTCTGTGCAAAGGGTTACTACTGCCTTTTCTGGCCCTCCTGTTGTACCCTGCACTGATCTGCAGCGAGCAGGCTTCTCTGGGACTAAGTCCTTATTTACACTCACTGAGCATGCCCAGGGCAAGGTCTCCCGTTGGAGATCGAGGGTCACATGCTCAGGTACTGCAGCACATCCCATTGGTCCTCCAGGAAGGTCCTGAAAGGGCAAAACTTCGGTAGTAGCTTCCTGTGCTGCAACTATATAAGCTGCGCATGACCGCACGTATTGTCTTGATATTAGGTGTGTGTGTAGATGGATGTATGTCGAAGGATGAAAGCTCCTAAATATCCCATTCCTAGTGTTGTTGTCTGTTTGTGAATGGAGGTAGCTATCTAGCGCCCGACTAGCCATCAGCACGTAACACACATTACAGCGTCCAGTTGCTGTGTCCGCCAGTACGGCGCCGTGCGCTTTCTCTGCGCTTTCCTGACCCAAGCCTGGGTGGTTAGTGGCGTCCGTCAGTGCGGCAACGCACGCACTCTTGTGCATTTATATATTATTATTTACGTTTCTCTGACACCCCAGTTGCGGTGTCGAGCGCATGAGGTCTTCTGAACTCAAATCTCCAGTCTGGGGTTTGAGATTAGAGACTCCTTGCTTGCGCTCTATGTGCGGTACCGCGGTCCTGTGACGCAACAGGGTCGCTTCCTTCACACAGGGTGAAGTTAACCCATGTGTGCATTCTTATAGTACCGCCATATAGTCCGTCTCTACTAGCAGCAGGGTTTTTACCTGCACGGTGGACCCCGGACTGCGAACGCACCTAGTTCCATATCATCTTATACTTGGTGCGTTCCGCCAGTCCATAACATAATACTAGCGCCAGGGTCTGGCTAGTAAATGGCGGACATTCAGCAATCTTTGCGGTATATCCAGCAGCTGGAGGGTAGGTTGGCGGCTCTCGAGAGCTCAACCTCAGCTGTGGATGTTACCGCAGTTGCTGTACAGGCTGCTAGCGTGGCTGCAGCAACTTTGTCCACTGCCACCCCTGTTCCGACATTATCTCGCCTCCCGTTGCCAGAAAAATTATCTGGAGATTGCAAGACTAGGGATTCATGAGTCAGTGCTCTATTCATCTCGAGCTCCTGGCTGCACGTTTTCCTACAGAACGGGCTAAGGTGGGATTTATTGTGTCTCTCTTGTCGGACAGGGCGTTGGAGTGGGCTACGTCGCTGTGGGAGCGTGGTGATCATGTGGTGCAGAGTGCTCCGCTGTTCCTGAGCACTCTGAAAAAGGTCTTTTTAGGACCTCAAGTCACCCATGACACAGCGCTCCAACTACTGGCATTAACTCAGGGTGAGTCCTTGGTCAGCCATTTTTCCGTCTGCTTCCGTACTTTAGATTCCGAGCTGGAGTGGTCGGATAAGGCCCTTATCCCAATATTTTGGAGGGGCCTGGCTGATCACGTTAAGGACGCTCTGGCCACTAGGGAGATTCCGGCCACACTGGAGGAATTAATAACTATCTCTACTCGTATTGACCTCCGTTTTAACGAGCGGAGGTTGGAGCGAACCCAGTGTAGGCAAAGGTTTCGGCTGGCTCCCACCTTCGCCAAACCTTTGGAATCTCCAGTCCAGGCATCTGAGTCACATGAGACCTTAGAGGTGACACGAGCGGGATCCAGATCTCTGTCCGCCCGTGCACACAAGGTCCGTCATGTTTGCCAGCAGTCAGGACATCTTGCCTCCAAGGGTCCTCAGCGGTCAGGGAAACATCAGCGTCTAGTGGCAGTTGGAGGAGGTACACTAGACACGGCGACGTTTGCCTCAAAGTTGTCCTTCAAGGGGACAATTACCATAGGACCATCCACTCTTATGGTCGAGCTATGTGTGGATTCTGGGGCAGAGGATAACTTTATGTCTTCCGCTTTTGCCCAGCGTCACGCAATACCCTTGGTGATGCTCGCCAAGCCAGTAACCGTTCGAGTGGTAAATGGGTCAACACTACCCTCACAGATTACCCACCAAACCATTCCTTTCACGCTTTCTGTGTCTCCATCACATCAGGAAATAATCTCCCTATTAGTCATTCCTGAGGGAATTGATGAGGTCCTGTTGGGGATACCATGGCTTCGCTACCATTCTCCTCATACTGAGTGGTCCTCTGGGAGAATTTAGGGATGGAGTAAATCCTGCGAGGGTAGATGTCAGAGGGAGTGCGTTCAGGTTGCTACTACACAGGTACCCGCAGATCTTTCCTCTCTCCCCAAGCACTATTGGCCCTATGCAGACGTGTTCTCCAAAAGAGCTGCGGAGACCCTTCCGCCTCACCGCCCCTATGACTGTCCTATTGACCTCTTGCCTGGTGCTGAGCCTCCCCGGGGTCGAGTCTATCCGTTATCTCTCCCGGAGACGGAGGCAATGTCTCAGTACATCCAGGAGAATCTGGCAAGAGGATTCATTAGGAAGTCAGTGTCACCGGCAGGGGCTGGGTTCTTCTTCGTACAGAAGAAGACTGGAGACTTACGTCCATGCATAGACTATAGGGGTCTAAAGCCATCACCGTTAAGAACAAGTACCCATTACCCCTGATATCTGAGTTTTTGATAGGCTACGGGGAGCAAGGGTATTTACAAAGCTAGATCTGCGGGGTGCTTACAACCTGATTCGCATCTGTGAGGGGGATGAATGGAAGACGGCTTTTAACACCAGGGATGGGCACTATGAATATCTGGTGATGCCCTTCGAGCTCTTTAATGCCCCAGCCGTTTTCCAAGACTTTGTGAACGACATCTTCCGAGATATGCTCACCACCTCGGTCGTAGTCTATCTGGATGATATTCTCATCTACTCTCCAGATATTGACTCCCATCGGAGAGATGTTCGCAAAGTCTTCGACCTCTTATGGGCAAACTCCCTCTACACCAAGTTGGAGAAGTGTGTGTTTGAGCAGGAGTCCTTGCCTTTCCTTGGTTATATCATCTCTGCCCAGGGTTTGGCTATGGACCCTGCCAAGCTACAGGCTGTAATGGACTGGCAGGAACCCCATTCTCTTAAAGCGGTGCAGCGCTTTATGGGGTTCATTAATTACTATCGCCAGTTCATTCCACACTTCTCAACTTTGGTAGCTCCCTTGGTTGCCCTCACCAAGAAGGGAGCAAATCCCAAGTTGTGGTCAGAGGAGGTCTCCAAAGCCTTTCTCTCGATCAAGTCACACTTCGCTAGCGCTCCCATCCTACATCGCCCCGATGTAGATAAACCATTTATCTTGGAGGTGGATTCCTCATCCGTTGGTGCTGGGGCAGTCCTTTTCCAAAAGGATGCTCAAGGTCGGAAGCATCCTTGCTTCTTCTTCTCCAAGACCTTCACACCAGCGGAGAGGAATTATTCCATCAGGGACAGGGAGTTGCTAGCCATGAAGTTGGCTTTTTCAGAGTGGAGACACCTCTTGGAGGGAGCTCGCTTTCCCTTCCAAGTCTTCACTGACCACAAGAACTTGGTATATCTACAAACGGCCCAGCGGCTGAATTCTCGCCAGGCTAGATGGTCCCTGTTCTTCTCCCGGTTCCATTTTACTCTCCATTTTCTCTCCGGGGAGAAGAACGTTCGTGCCGACGCTCTCTCCCGCTCCGTAGTGTCATCTGAGGAGGAGGAGGAGGAGCCTCAGCTTATTGTCCCTTTTGAGAGCCTGAGAACTGTAGCTCCGGTTTCGCTAGAGTCTGTGCCCCCGGGCAAGACTTTCGTGCCAGCTAACTTGCGACCGGAGGTTCTCTCTTGGGCTCATTCCTCCAGAGTGGGTGGGTATTTTGGGACCAACAGGACATCTGAGCTTTTGGCGAGAACATACTGGTGGCCGCATATGGCCCAAGATGTCAGGGACTATATCCAGGCGTGCGTTTCTTGCGCCCAAAATCGGTCTCCTCGGCAACGGCCTGCTGGGTTGCTTTACCCTCTACCGGTGGCAGACAGGCCCTGGGAGATGGTCGGTATGGACTTCGTAGTGGGCTTACCCAAGTCGCGTGGCTGCTCCATCATTTGGGTTGTCACCGACCATTTCTCTAAGGTGGTGCACTTGGTGCCGCTTCCTCGGTTACCTTTTGCCCGGGCTTTGGCGGTGTTGTTCATTAAGCACATTTTCCGATTGCATGGTATGCCTGATAAGATTGTCAGCGATCGGGGTCCCCAGTTCGCGTCTCGGTTTTGGAGAGAGCTCTGCCGTTTACACAGCATAGAGTTGAACCTCTCCTCTGCATACCATCCCGAGACGAATGGGTTAGTGGAGAGAACCAACCAGACTCTGGTGACATATTTGCGACATTTCGTCTCTGCTAGGCAGGATGACTGGGCATCTTTGCTACCTTGGGCGGAATTTGCCTTGAACAACGCCGTAGCCGATTCCACTGGTCAGACTCCTTTTCTCCTTAATTACGGCCAGCATCCGCGTGTCCCTGTGCCCATGCCCGTGTCATCCACCGATTCTAGGGTGGCAGACTGGGCGGTGGAGGCGCGTGACATCTGGGACCGCACACAGGATGCCATCCGGGCCTCCAAGTAGAGAATGAGGGTTTCGGCTGATACACACCGGCGCCCCGCTCCGATCTTTGCTCCTGGCGACTTAGTGTGGCTCTCCGCCCGTAACGTCAGGCTGCGAGTTGAGTCCACTAAGTTTGCTCCTCGCTACATTAGTCCGTTTAAGGTTCTGGAACAGGTCAACCCTGTGGTCTACCGTTTGGCTATTCCTCCACGCCTTGGTATCACTGATACTTTTCACGTTTCCCTCTTAAAGCCCGTTCATTTGTCCCGGTTTTCTGAGTCATCTGCTGGGACATCGGGTTCATCCACGGATGAGTTTGAGGTGAATGCTATTGTGGGGTGCAAGGTGGTACGTGGCAAGAAATTTTATCTGGGGGACTGGAAGGGTCACGGCCCAGAGGATAGAACCTGGGAGCCTGTGGAGCACATTCGGGCTCCGTTGCTTATTGCAGCTTTTGAGCATAGTGAGGCTCAAGGAGGAGGGGGCCCTAGGAGGGGGGGGTAATGTTAGGAGTCGAGTTTCCTCTGCTGCACAGGGGGAATCTCGATCCGTGTCTGCTGCGGTCTCCCATTCTGCATCGGCCGCAGTGGGGTCTGCTCAGCGGAGGCGTCGCTCCCAGCGTCTCGCTGGGACTGATTCTGTGCAAAGGGTTACTACTGCCTTTTCTGGCCCTCCTGTTGTACCCTGCACTGATCTGCGGCGAGCAGGCTTCTCTGGGACTAAGTCCTTATTTACACTCACTGAGCATGCCCAGGGCAAGGTCTCCCGTTGGAGATCGAGGGTCACATTCTCAGGTACTGCAGCACATCCCATTGGTCCTCCAGGAAGGTCCTGAAAGGGCAAAACTTCGGTAGTAGCTTCCTGTGCTGCAACTATATAAGCTGCGCATGACCGCACGGCCATGCGCTAGTATTGTCTTGATATTATGTGTGTGTGTGTAGATGGATGTATGTCGAAGGATGAAAGCTCCTAAATATCCCATTCCTAGTGTTGTTGTCTGTTTGTGAATGGAGGTAGCTATCTAGCGCCCGACTAGCCATCAGCACGTAACACACATTACAGCGTCCAGTTGCTGTGTCCGCCAGTACGGCGCCGTGCACTTTCTCTGCGCTTTCCTGACCCAAGCCTGGGTGGTTAGTGGCGTCCGTCAGTGTGGCACCGCACGCACTCTCGTGCCTTTATATATTATTATTTACGTTTCTCTGACACCCCAGTTGCGGTGTCGAGCGCATGAGGTCTTCTGAACTCAAATCTCCAGTCTGGGGTTTGAGATTAGAGACTCCTTGCTTGCGCTCTATGTGCGGTACCGCGGTCCTGTGACGCAACAGGGTCGCTTCCTTCACACGGGGTGAAGTTAACCCATGTGTGTATTCTTATAGTACCGCCATATAGTCCGTCTCTACTAGCAGCAGGGTTTTTACCTGCACGGTGGACCCCGGACTGCGAACACTCCTAGTTCCATATCATCTTATACTTGGTGCGTTCCGCCAGTCCATAACAGAGAGTTTCCTCTCCTTCAGACCCTGGGAACCATTAGAAACCAAATGCACTGCATTGGGTTTCGTGTTTCGGCCGACCCCGACCCCGACTTTTCTATAGGATCGGCCGATTTCACTCGACCCGACTTTTGAAAAAGTCGGGTTTCGTGAAACCCGACCCGATCATATAAAAAGAAAAGTCGCTCAACCCTAAATAGATGCGCCTTTTTTGGGTTGGCTGTCAGCTGGTCTTCTTAGACAGGGGAGGGCCAATATCTATGGACCCTTTCCAGTCTGAGAATTCCAACCACCAGCTGCCTACTTACGCTTGGCTGGTTTAAAAAATGGGGGACTGACCTTTTTTTTCATTATTTATTTAAATCATTGTAAAAAATAGCGTGGGTATACCTCTATTTTTGATAGCCAACCGAGATATCTCTGACTTCTGCAGGCTGTATCCCGCAGCTGTTGGTTTTGCCTCCACTTTGTAGAAAAAATAGAAGAGACCCCATGCCTTTTTTTATTTTATACATTGCGCAGGCACCGACAGATGTATACTCTTATATTCACATTGTGGAGAATAACTTGGCTGCAAGTTGAATTTCCATGGAAAATCCATGTTATTTAGTGCATTCGAATTTTGATAAATCCTCTCTTCTCTAATGATAATAAGAGGGAATTTGTCATCTCATAATGATTATTCAAACCAAGTACAGGAGCACCTTGCTTCATAGCGTGGCCAAACATTAAAGTGCACCTTCCCTTATGCTTGTTTTCCATCTATCTCTGTTCTTCTCTAGCTTTATGAATCCAGAGCTGTCAATCAAAGTAGAGAGGGCGGAAATAAAGGGACAATAAGCTGTTTGGCCATGGCAAGATGGACTGTGCGCCTGTTCTTGTTTGAACAATCATTATTTGCTGACAGAGTCCTTTAACCCAACAAAGAATAGAGGAAGATATTGGAGTATCTCATGAAAACCCATCTAGGCACAGGAAGAAGGTACAATCTTCATACAGATGACATCTTTGGTCTAATTTCACAGTTCTACAAAGTAACACAGCTCTTGACTGAAACTCCATTCTTCCTGTTCACGGTAGGAATAATGCATATGGAGACTTTTCCAGTACATTACTCTGGACTTTAACCATCAATCAACAGTTAAAATTAGAATATTCTGGACAATAACTTAGTAAAAGGAGGATGACCTCTCAAAGAGACAATACAAGAAACAGCAGTTCAGTCTAACAATACTGCAGAGAAGGTTAAATCTTTGGTCTTTAGGTCCTTTTTCAATATCAATGCATTGCTGCATTACATGGCAAGTGCACAACCTCTGTAACAGCTCTGTTGTCTCGCTGATAACCACAGCTGGTACTTGCTGTTCATTAGATAATAACCATATGCATTGCCAACTAAATGACACAACAAAGACATTGAAGACATCACTATGATGAAATGTCATAATAAGAGCTGTCAGCATTTCATTGTAACAGCTTTCTGGAGAGAAGCACCAACTGTAATCAGCACCTGACACATTTCTTTCTTCGGGATCTGTCACTCCGCAGACTGTTTTATTTCCTTTGTTGAGTGATATCTCATCATTGATATACACAAAAATGCAAATTCAGGAAATAAGGGCATCGTCCAGGAGGAAGCAAATGCTCTTTCTGCTTTGTCTTCAGCGGGAGAGTAGACAGATCTATGCATATTTTAGAGCCAGATTATAACTAAGCTCTACCATTAGCTGAGATAAGTTGAAGCCATGTCAGATGCCTATTTTAGAAATATTTAATCTTTCAAGCAAAAAAGTTGTGTTATTAGAGAATAAAATAAAACATGAAGTATAAAAATTGAAAAATATCAATGGCATGGCGTTTTTTACCAAAAGTGGTTGTCTGGCCTTAGGGTACGAGTCTGCAATCACGTTATGTGACTGTAGAGTTCTGAATCCTAACATCGCACTCACTGCATGTTGTGTGGATTCTCTAGTGCCAAGAGTGGCAGATGCATGACCACAAGTATGTGATTTGCACACATAAGGTCACGTGCCAACTAGATGGGCGCAGTCTTTGTGGTAGACAATCGGGCATTGCTGTCATTACTGGTGTATGGGGCCCGTTGGGCAGAAGGAAGGACTCTTTTTGCTCTTGTTCACCGGGCCCCAGGGGCAGGATTCAGCCCCTTCAGTAACTGAACTGACATTCAGCTGAAATCTGATGCCATACAGAAAGCCACCGGTTTCCTGTATGGAAATTGTTCTGTTAATTGCTTTCTGTCATGGATAACACTGTGTAGGTAATTACAGGCTGTTTATTACATGCAGTGTAATCCTTTGCAGATATATTGTAATAGAAAGCTTGCCTATCTTGATTCTTCTGTAATTTAGCTTTGATATTTCCCAACAACTTTGGCTTTAACAGATGACTAGCAGTTGGTAAGAGTGTCTTTGTACACCTGCTCATGAGCCTCTGTGCCAGACTGCTGTCTAGGCCTTGGGTGGGTGTGTTTCTATGATGCAGTATAGACAGATATACATCCATACCTGCCTGTTTTGCTTTCTGCATGGGTTTTATGCCATTTTTACTGCTGACTCTGCTTTCCCATTACTTTGAGGATATCTCAGAGAAGATGTCTGGTGTTCAAATTCCCATTTCTTGTTGAAGGCTTTGAACTCTTCAAAAATAAACTGCGTTGCATTGTCCGAGAAAGTGATATCTGGAATGCCATACAAATGGGCCTTGAGTTTTTTAATCACTGTTTTCGCCCTTGTGTCCAGCAACAATTCAACCTCCCAGAAGTTTGAAAAATAGTCCACTGTAATCAGGTATTCTGTGTAATTCCATGTGAACAAGTGCATTCCTATTTCATGAGGTTGCAATGTCTCCTTTGGTTGTTTATCACTGTATGACGCACATGTTTCACATTGCGCTATATAATTTTTTATGTGGTCATTCATTCCTTTCTAATAAACAGATTCTCGTGCTCAACGTAGACATCCTTCCATGCCTAAGTGAGAAGAGTGCAATGTTTTCAGTATGTCTCTTCTGAGAACTTCTGGTATAGCAGCCCTGTCTCCTTTAAAGATGGTCCCTTGCTGCACTGACAATTCATTTCTTATGTGGAAGAATGGAGAAACTTCCCTTGGAGCATGTTGCTTACATTTTGGCCAGCCCTGCAAGATGACAGTCTTTAAACTCTGGAGACGTTTATCCTTCTCTGTGCAAGTCTGTATTTGCTTCAACTTTTCTTTTGACACTGCAAGGTAGTTACACATATTGATGGTTTCAATGTCTATCTCCTCATCAGTTGTTATAGGTAGGTAAGCTCTGCTTAGCGTATCTGCAATCAGTAAGGACAGTACCTGATGTCAAAATCATATTTTTGAAGTCGTAACAGCATGCGCTGTAGTTTCTTTGGGGCATTTAGTAATGGTTTCTTTGTAATGCTCTCCAATGGTTTGTGATCTGACTGCACTGTTACCCGTCGACCGTAGGTGTACTAGTGAAACTTCTCCATCCCAAATACCACAGCCAATAGTTCCTTCTCAATCTGAGCATATCCGTGCTCTGTTGTTGTAAGGGCTCTGCTTTCAAATGTGAGTGGATGCTTGTTCTGCATTAATGTAGCTCCAAGGCCTTTCTCTGAAGCATTAAATTGCACCACCACTTCTCGATCTGGATCAAAATACTTTAGGGTTGCTGCATCTGCAATAGCCTTCTTTACTGCTCGGAAAGCAGTCTCCTGGCTTTCTTTCCATTCCCAGAACACATCTTTATGGGTTAGCTGTCTCAGTGGCTCACACATGTCTGACAGATGTCTGCAAAATTTGGAGAGATAATTTACCATGCCCAAAAATTGCTGTACTCCACAAACATCAGTAGGGATAGGCAACACTTGTATTGCTCTCACCATTTCAGGATCCACTTTTACACCATTTGAAGTCAGACGATCTTCAATGTATGCAACTTCTGTCATTTTTTGTTTGAATTTGTCCATGTTCAGCTTTATTTGATTTGCTCTGCATCTCTCCAAAAATTGTATCATCTTCTGATCGTGATCCTTGATTGCAGATTCCATATCTTCACCTTCTCCCACTATTAGGATATCATCTACTATTGTTTTCACTCCAGGAAGTCCTTCCAAAGCCTGCATCAATTTCTGCTGGAACACCTCTGGAGCAGGTTTTAGTCTCAAGGGCATTCTCAGCCATTTAAAGCATTCAAATGGTGAAGAAAATATTGTCGGTAAACTTGATTCTTCAGCCAGTTCCACATGCCAGAATCCAGTTTTTCATCACATGCAGCAAATATTTAAGCCTTTGATAGATCTGGTAGAACATCATCTAATGTTGGCATTGGGTAATTATGTCTTTTCAGTGCCTTGTTGAGTGGCTTGGGATCAATGCATATTCTTATCTTGCTTGATGGTTTCTGCACTAAACAAATAAGAAAAGAGACTATGCATATATGGCGCACACCCAGAATACAATTAAGTTGCAAAAATACAAAAATGTATTTATTAATGGGAAATACAGAAAACACCAATAAAAACATATATTAAAATACAACCAACACACCAATGGTCCTATACAGAGTCAATATATGGAGACAGCTAAAGATACAATAATATATGGTGAGTCACGCCACCAACACACTGCTGGTACTTTCATAAATCTAAGATACAAAGATGTAACATGAATAGCACAACACATATGCACAAACGGTGACTTATGTGCACAATGGCTTATATGCACAAAGCCAGGTAGCAGGTAAGCTCTGGGCGTCCCCAGAGTACTATATAGTGCTGGAGTGCCCCAATATAAATAAAGAGGCTAATGCTAGCAAGGGGGCCTCAATAGACCTACTACATTGCAGAAAAAGGAGATAAGTATAAATCCCCTCAAAAATATATATATATATATATAATTTGGAGTTTAAATATCAAAAATAGTCCCTATAAAAAGGCAAGGCTACCACTATCACAGAGGGACGAGCCTGTTAAAGTGATATAGGGAGCGTATAAGATAAACTCGCCAACTCAAACCATCACAATAGAAGGAAAAAGGGCAGACCAATGTCAGAGAAATAAGCCAAAAGGCTAAATATGAGAGAACATCACCGTATCAGGCAGTCCAGGGTGTGGCGTCAGCCGTCAGTCGTCATACAGTCAGAAGGGAATGGTCCCAGGACCCAAGTAGTGTGGGGAAAGCCCCGCGCGTATCGCTGCAGGATGCAGCTTCGTCAGGAGAAAGGATGGGGAAGGGGGTCAAGACATCTTAAGTAGCGGTCACATTGGTCCAGATTAATGACAGGTGGCAGACAGATTAATGTCAGATTGATCCAGATTAATGACAGGTGGAAGCGGGGCAGAGGCCCGATTACGTACCACAAAGATCTGGAACTGGAGAACGCAGATAGGCGCGTGCGCAAAAGCCAGGAAGCTGGGAAGAGAAAGGAATACCAGCTGCGTTTGGTATATGGAGACAAGTGAAAGCTCGCGCATGAGTAGAGCATAACTCCCAAAAACCCGGGGCAGTGCAGGCATAGAAGGTATAGAGCCACACAAGTCCACAGGGAGGGATAAAGGCTCCGCGCCTGCGCAGAGCGGAGTGTTCGGCTCCACAATAAGGCGTAAATACAAGAAACACAAGCGCCACCTTTTGGCATTGCGCGTGCACAGACTACAATACGCTATAACACAATATGGCACAAGCGTAAAAAGCAACAAAATAAACGCTCAATATAGGTGCCAACATGCCAAAGCCCAACAATATTTACTAATCCAAAGGGAACAGATTAAAATATGCAAAGTATGCATAGTATGCAAAAAGGGGGAACCGTGTAGAATATTGCTCAATGATTTACTTGTATTGCAAACATAATAAAGAGAAATTCATTCAAAGAAAATACCAGCAGATGTAAGAAACTGTGGAAAAATCTTTTTTTTTTTTGACCATGGCCCATGTGAGCACAGGAGCCACCATGGTCAGTCAGAAAATGCGCGGCGATTGGGGACATCGTCCTGCCCTTTTTAATGTCTGAAGCTGCCAGGTGTATTGTGGACAGATGTTTCTGTGCCCTCTTTCTGAGCTCCTGAGAAGTCTGGCCCACATACACCTTATTGCAGGGGCAGACGATGGCATAGATCACATTAACAGTCTTGCAGTTAATATAGGATGTCAACCGATATGACTTTGAATCAAGCGGATTAATGAAAAAATCCCTAGTAGCTGGACTGTGTTGACAAACACTACATTCCCCACAAGGGAATGACTCGCTTAATCGTATGCCGCGATTCAGACTGATGTAGGGACGTAAAAAGTGACTCCTAGTCAGAATATCGCCCAAATTGGGAGCTCTCTTGGCCGTTAAGACAGGACGGGGAGTGACCAAAGGAATGGTTTGTGTGTCTGTTGTAAGGATATCCCAATGGGATGCTATAATATTCCTTACCCTTTTCCATTGGTCATTGTAGTCCGTAATGAATCGGACACTCCTGTCCTGATGGCGATTACTGGGAGAAATTAACAGATCCCGATTCAGTCCCTTGGCCCTTTGAAACGCATGGGAGATTGTTTTCTTCGGGTATCCCTGCTGCCTGAATCTTGTAGTTTGACTGTGGCCTTATGAATAATCTAAAGGATGCTCTAGCTTGGCATACTCCACTCTGTTCTTTGGGGGAGGCCATGACTCAGGCCATGACTCAGGCCATACGTGTGGATCGTATAATTCAGAAAGACGTGATGAGCAACAGAGGGTTTCAGTCATTCTTCGCAAGTCTTACCTGAGACAGAACTATTGGAGGTTGGAGAAGCTAGCACTTGAACAATGGAGAGGAAATGTCGGCACAATCTCAGACTCTGCCTCTACTGTGGTACCGCTGGGCATTATCTCATGAACTGATAAATTTGCCCTCAAGCAAACAAGCCATAGGGAACTGCTTAAGTCTCAGTGATTTTCTGGGATGTCACCCAGGCTTCCAAAAACCTTTTTACTCCTCAGATAAAGTACTGTTGAATGTGGAACTATGTTTTCAGAACATGTAGATATCTGCCCTTGCTTTCATTGACTATGGATGTACCGCAAGCTTTACTGATTCTGGACTGGTTCTTAAATTAGGATTAGGGACAGTTAGATTGGAAAGAACTATTCAGATTATCACCATTGACAAGACACTGTTACTTCAGAATTTTGTCCAGCTGGTAATGGTGGAATTCACACTAAAAGTGAAAACTCTTCATTCTGAGTCCATGCTCTGCTAGTCTGGGGGGTCTGCCAGCATACCTTAAAGACTTTGAAGATGTGTTCTCGAAAAAAGAGGCAGAAATACTATCTCACCGTTTTAGTGATTGTGTTATTGATCTTATGCCTAATGCCAAATTGCCTAAATCTCACCTATACAATTTGTTGGGACTAGTGTTGAGCGATACCGTCTGATACTTGAAAGTATCGGTATCGGATAGTATCGGCCGATACCCGAAAAATATCGGATATCGCCGATACCGATATCCGATACCAATACAAGTCAATGGGACATCAAGTATCGGAAGGTATTCTCATGGTCCCCAGGGTCTGAAGGAGAGGAAACTCTCCTTCAGGCCCTGGGATCCATAGGGATGTGTAAAATAAAGAATTAAAATAAAAAATATTGATATGCTCACCTCTCCGGCGGCCCCTGGACTTCACGCTGCTAACCGGGAGGCTTCTTTGTTTAAAAGGCACGCCTTTCGGACCTGTGAATGACGTCCCGGCTTCTGATTGGTCGCGTGCCGCCCATGTGACCGACACGCGACCAATCAGAGGCCGCGACGTCATTCGCAGGTCCTCAATTCCTAGAATTAGCAGTTTTGTGAATGAGAATGACGTCGCGGCTTCTGATTGGCCGCGTGCCGCCCATGTGACCGGCACGCGGCCAATCAGAAGCCGCGACGTCATTCTCATTCACAAAACTGCTAATTCTAGGAATTGAGGACCTGCAAATGACGTCGCGGCCTCTGATTGGTCGCGTGCCGGTCACATGGGCGGCACGCGACCAATCAGAAGCCGGGACGTCATTCACAGGTCCGAAAGGCGCGCTTTTTAAACAAAGAAGCCTCCCGGTTAGCAGTGTGAAGTCCAGGGGCCGCCGGAGAGGTGAGCATATCAATATTTTTTATTTTAATTTTTTATTTTACACATCCCTATTGATTCGATACCGATACCCGATATCACAAAAATATCGGATCTCGGTATCGGAATTCCGATACCGCAAGTATCGGCCGATACCCGATACTTGCGGTATCGGAGTGCTCAACACTAGTTGGGACCCGAATGGACCACTATAAAAGAATATGTAAATTAAAGTTTACGGACAGGTCATATCTGTCCTTCCTCCTTGCCTGTAGCAGCTTGTTTCTTCTTTGTGAAAAATAAAGATGGGGGACTCCATCCTTGCCTCAATTTTTCATAAATTAACCCATTCATGACCGTGGGATTTTTCGTTTTTCCGTGTTCGTTTTTCACTCCCCTCCTCCCCAGAGCCATAACTTTTTATTTTTCCATCAATTTGGCAACGTGAGGGCTTATTTTTTTGCGGGACGAGATGTACTTTTGAACGACATCATTGGTTTTACCATGTCGTGTACTAGAAAATGGGAAAAAAAATTCCAAGTGTGGTGAAATTGCAAAAAAAGTGTAATCCCGCACTTGTTTTTTGCTTGGCTTTTTTGCTAGGTTCACTAAATGCTAAAACTGACCTGACATTATGATTCTCCAGGTCATTATGAGTTCATAGACACCTAACATGACTAGGTTATTTTTTACCTAAGTGGTGAAAAAAAAATTCCAAACTTTGCTAAAAAAAAAAAAAAATTGCGCCATTTTCCAATACTTGTAGCGTTTCCACTTTTCATGATCTGGGGTCGGTTGAGAGCTTATTTTTTGCGTGCCGAGATGACGTTTTTAATGATTCCAATTCGGTGCAGATACGTGCTTTTGATCGCCCGTTATTGCATTTTAATGCAATGTCGCAGTGACCAAAAAGACGTAATTCTGGCGTTACGATTTTTTTTCTCATTACGCCGTTTAGCGATCAGGTTAATGCTTTTTTTCATTGATAGATCGGGCGATTCTGAACGTGGCGATACCAAATATGTGTAGATTTGACTTTTTTTATTGATTTATTTTGATTGGGGCGAAAGGGGGGTGATTTAAACTTTTATATTTTTTTTTATTTTTTTCACATTTTTTTTAACTTTTTTTTAACTTTTGCCATGCTTCAATAGCCTCCATGGGAGGCTAGAAGCAGGCACAGCACGATCACCTCTGCTACATAGCAGCGATCTGCTGTTCGCTGCTATGTAGCAGAAAATCAGGTGTGCTGTGAGCGCCGACCACAGGGTGATGCTCACAGCTACCGGCCATCAGCAACCATAGAGGTCTCAAGGACCTCTATGGTTACAATGGAGAAGCATCGCCGACCTCCGATCATGTGACGGGGGTCGGCGATGCCGTCATTTCCGGCCGCCCGTCCGGATGCGGTAGTTAAATGCCGCTGTCTGCGTTTGACAGCGGCATTTAACTAGTTAATAGCGGCGGGTGAATCGCAATTTCACCCGCCGCTATTGCGGGCACATGTCAGCTGTTCAAAACAGCTGACATGTCCCGCCTTTGATGCGGGCTCACCGCGGAGCCCTGCATCAAATCAGGGGAGCTGACATCGGATGTACTATCCCGTCCGATGTCAGTAAGGGGTTAAACTAAGTTATGATTAAAAATACTCATGTCCACTCATCTCTGACCTATATAATCAGTTTACTGGGGCTAAATGATTTTCTAAACTCGATCTTAGAGGGGCTTATAATCTGATACGCATCCAGGAGAGTGATGAGTGGAAGACAGCATTTTTAACGTCTGAGGGTCTATTTGAGAATCTAGTCATGCCTTTTGGTTTAAACAATGCACCTGCTGTTTTTCAGAACATTATAAGTGACATTTTTGTCTGATATTATTGGAAGGTTTATAGTGGTATAACTTGATGACATTTTTTTTTTTTTCTGACCTCAGTTCACACTTTGAGCATGTTCATTATGTTTTACAAAGACTCAGAGAAATTTCTTTGCCAAATTAGAAAAGTAATACTACCTAATTAGGTTGCAGACATATTGTGGAATTATTGTGGAGTTGTTACCCCATTGTTTCCCTTGGAACACTCCGTTCTTTTGATATTGTTGTTTTTGGTGATTTTATGCATTAAGAAAGAATTATAAAATAACTAGATGGCAGCCCGATTCTAAAGAATCGGGAGTCTAGAATCCATATATACTTTATTTATTCAAATGTAAGAATAATACAATTAATAAATAATAGTAAGAAAGAACAAAAATAATAGGCAGTATATGGAGAAAACACCAAACAAAAGTTCAAAATTGGTGTGAAAATGTCACTGAACCACTTCACAACTAAATATATATAGTTTTGGTAAATGGTATTATCATTTTTTTGACGAAATTCGGCAGGAGCTTGAAGAGCAACGTCACTGGGCCCGCCTCCACGCAGTAGAAACTTGCTGTGAGGTAAAAATTCAAAAATCACACCAAAATGGCGGGCGGAGTGTGTCACAGTACGGCACGTTTCTGATTGCTCGCTCGCAGCAGGCGTCAACCAATCAGACACTGGACACTGTTGACGTCACTTATCTCCGGACATTAGCTCCGGACATTAGCTCCGGACATTAGCTCCGGACAAAGCCACGGAAGTTGGCACAAATTGCAGGAAGTAGTATTCTAGGCAATTATATATTAGATAATCTCTTAATATATGGTTCTCTTCTTGCGGCTAGGTTAATGTAAGTCCACTTTTGGTTTATATCTATTCTTGAAGTGCCATAGTTGTTTACAATTGGACATATTTTGGTGTGTAATATAATTGATTGGGTTCAACCTTGTGACCTTAAAGCACTATAGCGTTTGTCATAACCGGCCAGCCAAAGAATTGGCTCCATTACCTATTCCAAAAAGACCATGGACTCATTTATCCATTGATTTCATCACTGATTTGTCTTTGTCTAGTGGGAAAACCGTTATTTGGGTGGTGGTTGACCAATTCAGTTAACAAGCTCACCTAATTTCATTATCAAGGTTACCTAATGCGGGACACTTTCTATGTTATTTATCAATCATGTGGTGAAATTGCATGGCATTCCATTGAACAATGTATCCGATAGGGGAGTGCAATTTGTCTCCTAATTCTAGAGATTGTTTTGTAAGAAATTGAGGTTTGACTTGTGATTTTCATCTGCTTAACTGTCACAGGGTTACCGCTACGGAGCAGATCCACAAGACCTCAGCATCTGGTTGCTCCTACTGCAATGAGAAGAACCACTTCTCCAGTGTATTAAACATGTTTATTTCTCCCAGCAGAACAGGGGTTAATCAGCCATACTGGAAGCTCCTACATTAAGCTACATTTTCCCAATAAAATCTGAGTTCAATTACCAAGTCCTCATCAGAGTTAGCACTTGCTGCATGACATTGGAGTGGGAGAAGTTGGTTTTGAGAAGGAGAGCTGGAGAAGTTTATTAGCAACTGATGTCTGGTTTGTACGCTTGGTAATTCCTCATCCTTCCCTGCAGGGCTGGACTGGCCATCTGGTAAAGAGCCTGTCTGGTTGTGGGCTGCCTTGTCTGCTACTTTGTTAGCAGAATCAGTGTTCTAAAGATAGTGTTAAGAGTTGTGATAGAGCTCAAAGTCTCTGACTCCGTCACTTTCCCCAGCAGGCCACGGATATCATTAGAAATATTGGTCTTATAGTAAATCTTGCTTTCCTCCATCTAGGGTAATATTAGTATAATATACCATCTGGTACTTGGGATGGGGACAGCATGGACCTCTGTGATTTCAAATGCCAGGGCTGAATTTCAGCCCCAGTCCATACCTGCTTCCCTGTTTTGCTTTCTTCCCCCTCCCTACACACCCTGGTGAATACCTCTGTTATATGTTAGTGTATATTTTGTGTGTGTGTAGTTTTCAGTTTACCTTTGTCTTTGTTACCCTGTCTGTCGGGTTGATGTACTGCGGTGCACAGTTGTTGGGTGTTGAGTTCCCACCGCTGCACAGGGAGAATCTCGAACCATCTCCGCTGCGGTCTCCCATTCTCCTCCAGCCGCAGTGGAGCCTGCTCAGCAGAGACGCTGGTCCCATCATCTGGCTCAAGCTGATACTGTGCGGCTGGTTACTGCTGTCCTTCCAGGCTCAGCCATTGCAACCAGTACTGATCAGCGGCGAGCAGGCGTCCCTGAGATTAAGTCCTGCTTTTCTTCTGAGCATGCCCAAGAGACGACCTCTCATTGGAGGTCGGGGGTCACATGCTCAGGTCCTGTAGCAGCTCCTATTGGACAACTAGGAAGGTCCTGGAGAGCTTCCGCTATAAAAGGTTTGCATGGCCACATGGCCATGCGCTAGTATAAACTTATTAACACGTGTGTGGATGTATGCCTGTCAATGGATGAAAGCTCTGAAACATTCCCATCCCTAGTGTTTTTGACTGCTCGCGAATGGTGGAAGCTACCTAGCGCCTGACAGTGCTATTCCGCACAGCTAGCACACGATACAGCATCTGATAGCAGTGACCACCAGTGCGGCGCCGAGCGCTAATAGAGCACTTTCCTTGCCCAAGTCTGGGTGGTTAGTGGCGTCCACCAGAGGGGCACTGCATGCACTCTTGTGCATTAAATTATTATTTCTGCTTATCTCTGACACCAGAGTTTCGGTGTCGAGTGCAAGAGGTTTAGAGGAACTCTTTCCCTTAGACTTGGGACAGAGTTCTGCGACTCTTTGCTTGCGCTCTTTGTGCGGTACCACGGCCCTCGCTTCCTTCATACCGGGTGAAGCTAAGTAGCTAACCCATGTGTGTATCCACATAATACTGCCATATAGTACGTTATTACTCAGTAGCAGGTTCCATCTCTGCACTGTGAACCCCGGGCTGCGAACGCACTTTATTCCATCCTTCTAATTATTTGGTGCGTTCCGCTAGCCCTAACAACAGTAGCACCTCTCTTCCCCGAGTGGGGGAAGGGGACAGATGAAGGGCTGTTCTAGGAGATAAGGCAAGGGCGGAGGCCCCGGCATCATCACCATCTGATGTATCCTGGGGAAGAGGATGAGATAGGGCATCTCCCAGTGTTAGGGTCAGGAAAGGTGCCCCTGGTCCCAGGTCACTCACCAGTCAAACCATGAAATTACCATTCCGAAACCAACGGTCTGACAGAGAGGAAAAATCAGTTTTTGGAACAAATTGTAAGGTGTTTTGTTGCAGCTCATCAGGAGGACTAGTGCTCATTTTTCATTGTTGCTGAGTTTGCCTTTAGCAGGTGGGTTAACCAGTCTACTGAAACCTCACAAGCAGACATGCTGCTTTTTTCATGTGGATGACCACAGTGACTCATACTAACATAGTAACATAGCAAGGCCGAAAAAATACATTTGTCCATCCAGTTCAGCCTATATTCCGTCAGAATACATCCCCAGATCTACGTCCTTCTAAAGAACCTAATAACTCTAAGATACAATATTGATAGGCTCCAGGAAGACATCCAGGCCACTCTTGAACCCCTCGACTGAGTTTGGCAAGGCATTCCAGAATCTCACTGCCCTAACAGTAAAGAATCTACAACAACAACATTAGGTTGAGTGGGCACCATCCAACTTATATTCACATAAGGGGATCACCATTTGCATACCAAAGATAGGTACTAATAGACAAACAACAGTGTATGCATAGGAATTGGGATCACCACAGCAATAATTTTAAAATATCAAAAATCTTTATTTGTGAACTATACACAGAAAGTTATTAAAAACACTTAAAAACCCATAACGTAAATTAGGGTGATGGATCCACAACAATATTAGGTTAAATACCAACAAGATATGCACATAACACAGCTACTTATAATAATCGAGCATAATATAGCAGAAACAAATCACATATGCCCATTAATGACCCGTAACATACATGTAGATGCACAAAATGTGCTGTTTACTGAATGAGTACTACCAGGTTGGTAAGTGCATGAAAAACACTAAACCCTGTGATTGTACCAACAAGCTAAGCTACCCCGAGGATGGGAGCAGCACAATAAACATGCATATGATATTCCTCCCACTCACTATCCCCCTAGATCCCAGGGAGGCTCTCACCCAACCTAGTGTAATCAGCGTACTCAGTGGTCATAAAGTGACAGGCCCATAAGATCCTGATAGCTGTGTGAGTGCAGAGACCCACGCGTATCGACGCTCAAGGCGTCTTTCTCAAGGTCAATATGAAAGGTCTGTGCGTTCCCAGGTTTATATAGCACTCTATAATATTATAACATCTACCAGGTGTACACAGTCATGGCGGCGCCGGTACATCATCCTGGCATGGTGGGAAGTCAGCTGCGCAGGCGCTGTGAGATTTCCCATAATGCTAGTCATGGCAGTTTGCACATGCGCAGAACATCAGTATAGTTCACCCTGTTGTCAGGAGGCCCCAGATCTCCGCCCCTAGTAACGGCGTTATACTTTGGATCATTCCGGTAAAGTAAAGAATCTTCTTCTGTGTTGGTGGAATAACCTTCTCTCCTCCAAAGGCTGAGAATTCCCCATTGTGACCGTATAAACCTATCCTCAGAGAGCTATTTGTATTGTCACCTCATATACTTATACATGGTTATTAGATTGCCCCTCAGTCGTATTTTTTCCAGACTAAATAATCCTAACTTTGCTAATCTCTCTGGGTATCGTAGTTCCCCAATCTCCTTTATTAATTTTGTTGACCTCCTTTGTACTCGCTCTAGTTCCCTTATATCCTTCCTAAGCACCGGTGCCCAAAACTGTACACAGTATTCGATGTGCGGTCTAACCAGAGATTTGTATAGAGGCAGTACAATGCTCTCATCATATGTATCCAGACCTTTTTTAATGTATCAAACTAATTATGCAAGCTATTGGATACTTACAAGGAGAACCATGTGACTGACACACCTCCCTCATTATTATAACTATTGGTTAGCTCTTTCTATTTAACTTTGCCCACCCCTTCCCAACACATGTCTCCTGACGCAGATAACATTGAAACGTGCATTGTGGTGGTGGAGACAACACACAAAACGTACTGATCATCTCATGTAAGTTTTATTCTTAAACTCTTTGATTAGTGCGTTACCTACCTTCTGACTATCACACGTTCGCCCCTTGATGAAGCTATGGTCTGGACACATCACTTAGATGTAAGTATTACTTACCTTCATTGTATTACTAGATCCTCTATGGATAGTCATAGCACTAAGCTTTTAGACTGGGGTGGTCGCCATATTTTTAGAAACTTGTCTATTTATTTTTTCAAGTTTATATACATATATACTTCATTTGTGTACTGGATCATTTGCAGGAATACTCTGTTTTCTTCAGGTATGTGTGTTTTTAGTTTTTATCTATACATTAATAAAAGATGTTAAATTTTAAGAGACCCCCTTGCACTCTTGTTCCTTGTGTTGGTTTACCAAAATGACTTTAGCCTAATGCTTCAGCAGTTTGGAAAGCAGTACAGGCAAGTTTTTTTATTTTTTGCATGCTAACTGGAAGTCAAATTTCAAGATGTTCTATTTGGTTCCATGAATTTCAGGAAGTTGTAATCAAATTCTATCCTGCTTAGATTGATTTGACCAACTTTAAAATAATTGCACAAGGAATGCAGAAACCTCAATACAGTCACTTGTGACCAGTAAGCACATCCTATGACATATCAGATATTTTTTCTGCATAAAATATTGTGCTATGTTGCTTCTGCTTTTTAGATTTCTTAGCTCTGCTGCATTGCTAACTCTAAAATATGATTGTGTCAAAACGGCTGCACCCAGTAAACTACGTGATATATTGTTGGATTCACGGTCTCTTTGACTACATCAGGTTTCTTCAGAGGAGGTTACAAAATTATGATGACAGATTCCCTTGAAAACATTATTAACCTTCAGATTAAAACCATAACTGTTGGTTAATAACCTTTTTTTTTACATGAGAAGATCCCTTTAAAGCTGCATTTAGAGTTAGTAACAACTAAGTGGTATGAGTTCTGGGTGATAACCTACCCTACAAATAGGGTTTCATGAAACCCCTTTAGATCAAAGGGATATATGCCATATAACAAATGATTGGAAGACAGCACATAACGCAAAGGCAAAGAGCATTCAGATAGAAAAATGTGCTTTTGGATAACAGAAATTGTCAATAAGGGAACCATGCTATTATTTTCACTTCCGGCAACAAATTTAAAAGGTTTTGAAAAATTACAGTCAGCCATCTACAATCCCTTCATAGTACAGGTAAATATATACGGTACAATAAGTAAATGTTCATTTCCATCTTGGGCATTTATGACTATCCGTAAGATATGCCTGAAAAATCCAAGTCTGACAATTCTCATCTACTGGTGACTATGTTATTATAAAGACTTCAGTGGAGAGGAAGCTTCACTTGAATGCAACATTTTCCACTGACAAATACCAAAGGTTATAGAAAAAGCCCCCATTGAAGTGTTGGAGGAGAACAATTCAGGTCATCGAACAACATTTTCTCATCAAGTCAGAGTCCCAATGATAAGTCTCTTGTCGATATTCTTTCGAAGACTAGGATACCACTATAATGTCATATCAGCATAGCAGCCTGATAATGAAATAAATATATACATAATCAAATAAACATACCCAAGAGGGAATTTAATGTTATTACTTTGTTGATGATTAAGATACGGGGCTTGGAATTATACTTGTAGAATTTGTTAATTAAAAAGCTGTTTTACTTACTTTAATTTCTATATACAAGATTTATCTCCTGTAGGACATGGTTTTACTGCACGCTCCCAAGTGCTATTAATCAGGGCTTTCTCCGCAGAGACAATGCATAGTTTTCATTAGCAGTCGGGTCAGAGAAACGAAGCATGACAATGTACAATCATGACGTTTAGAAGGGATAATCTCTCTACAAAAGAGATGCAAGTCTTTGAACCAACGTCTTAATTGAGTTTTAACTGCCCGAACACATGCACATGAATAAAAGAATGAGCCTTTTATGTCAAGAACATAAACCAATATGCTCTAAATGAAATCAGACTGAAATAATCTGTCCAGGGCTATGAAATTATAATATTCAGAATCACAAAAGACAAAAGAGGTCAATATGAAAGATGATGTAAACAAAGGAATGCAGGAACAAAATGTGATAAAAACGGTAGAAAAGTGGATACAAACAGTGAATAAGATATCACCATCTCATCACATTTTACCATAATATGTCACTACTAGGATTGCTCGATTCAATCATGTAAAATCGGAATTATACCGATTTTGACTATTCCGAATTCCGAATCCTGATTCCGATCTTTGAATGTGATCGGAAATCGGAAGTGCGTTTTTTTTTTTTTGCACAATGCTTGTGATTGACACATGAACCACCCAATGAAGAGCCTGTGAAGTGTGGGCACATCCTGAAACGCTAGTAGGCATTTTAACTACTGGCATGACTGTGATTGGCTGTGATCAGGCACTTTAAAAGGCTGGCGCCGCCATTTTGTGTTCACTCTACTGTGAATTCAGTTAGGGAGAGCTTGTCTCTGTCATTAGAGAGAGAGAGCGAAAATATTGTGTCTCTATTAGCCTTTTTGTCCTGTGTTAAAGTATCTTCACTGACTGTGCTTCACTACCCTGTGCTTTTTTTCTTAAGACCTGCACAGAGTTCTGTGGAGCCAGCAGCGTCACTGTGCAGCATACACTGGTCTGCTTACTGCATTCTCTGCAGATTGCAGTGCCTGTCTTTTTGCTGTTTCAGCACACCATCCACCAATCTTTTATTTTGTTCAGACTGCAGCCGTTGAGATTTGGATAGATAACTAGAGGGAACAAAAGTTATTTAGTTGGGTGATCCTATACCTCTTAGTGAGGACTGGGGAAGGGAAAGGTGTGGGAATTGGGAAATATTCTTACCTAGTATTAGCAGAATATTTGTAGCTTCCACTTTTGCACTGTAGATTACGCCCCTACGGTCCAATTGTTAAAAAAAAATCCTAATACTACCACCTGCATTTTGTGTGTGATTGCACTCTAATTGGAATCACCACAATACTTCCAATTAGTGTCGGTTTACACCTCTGTGCAGCAGTCGAGGTGTAATCACACTATCGTATTTTTGTTGTGGGATTGTGCCGCCTTGCACATTCTCACCTAGTATTCGCAGAATATTTGTAGATTCCACTTTTGCACCATAGATTACGCCTCCACGGTGCAACTGCTACAAAAACTCTGTGGTACTTTCAGATTTTGATAAATACAGTTCACACAACACCAGTTCATATTCGTTTAGGCCACACCAGTTTCTATTAAAGTTTATGCCAAACTAGATCCAATTAGTGTTTTTTACACCTGTCTGCAGCTTTATAGGTTTAGGCACACTTAATAGAACTCTTCTGCCCTTCCATTTAAGTCTAGAGAGATGAGGAAGGCAGGGAGTAAGGGATGTGGTCACGGCCTCGGTCGTGGAGGTGTTGCAGGGAGAGGACGTGGAAAATCTTTGCCTGCTGCGGGCACAAGTGACTCGGCCACTAGCTATTCCCGGGAACAGTCCTTCATGCGCAGCTTTGTTGGAGGTTGTTGTATCCCATTGCTGGGGGAGGAACAAATTGAAACCATTGTTGGATGGATGGCAGCTGCGGCATCGACTTCAGTTCGTTCCTCATCCTCCCAGATACAGAGCACAGAGTCCACTTATGTCAGTGTCGAGCACCGCTCTGCTTCTTCACAACCACCTGACAAATTACCCAGGCAGTTAGAGGGACCAGTACAGGAGCCATCTTTACTTCTGTTTGAAGAATCTGTTGGCTGTGGATCAGGGGCCAGTCAGGCAGTATTCGACAACAGGAAGAAGAGCTTTTAAGCAGTGATGCCCAACTTTTATTTCTCTCAGAAGAAGAGGTGGAGAGCCCTGTGCACACAGCCAGCCGACCACAGTACGCATTCGATGATGATGAAACTCAGGTGGTATTAGCTGGTGCGTCCTGCAGTGTACAAACGACCTGGAAGGAGCAATTGTCTGAGGTGTTGGAAGAGAGTCCAACAGATGATGAGGTCCTTGATCCATCATGGTGTGAGGGACAGCAAAGTGGTGGTAGCAGCTCAGAGGAAGAGATTCCCACAACAGTACAGCAGCAGAGGGCCAAAAAAGGGAGTATAGTGAGGGGTAAGAGTTGGTTGCCTGTAGCCTCCACTTCGGCCCCAGAAGGAGCAGGACCCACACAAAAACTAGTGCAAGTCGTGCTCCAAAGAGATGTGGTGCCTGGGCCTTTTTTGACCAAGTTGCCGATG
This sequence comes from Ranitomeya imitator, assembly GCF_032444005.1. Lineage (NCBI taxonomy): Eukaryota > Metazoa > Chordata > Amphibia > Anura > Dendrobatidae > Ranitomeya > Ranitomeya imitator. Next base: position 131,655,080 of record NC_091289.1, on the reverse strand, counting down.
ACATTACAACAGTCAGATGCAATTTGTGTCATCTAACTCTGAAGCGAGGGAAAAACGTCCACAACCTCTAGACCACCAATATGTTGAGGCATTTGAGGAACAAGCATGTTGCGGAGTGGACAAGTCACATAAAAAATCTTGCCCAGCCTGCAGCTCCATGTGCCACCTCTTCCGCTAACGTTGTAGCTTGTTCCTCCCAGGAGAGAAAGGAAATGTCCTCCTGCAGTAGTGTACAGACAGCCATCATCACTGTCACACCGCCACCAACCTCACAATCCCGGTTATCCTCACAGTCCCAGTCTAGTCTGCAGCCATCCGTCTCACAGTTATGGGCTCAAAAAAGGAAATTCCCGGCAAGCAACCCCGGAGCACAGGCCCTAAATGCTACCATTTCAAAACTGCTGGCCCTTGAAATGATATCATTCAGGCTGGTGGACACGGACGCCTTTCGCAACCTCATGGCATTGGAAGTTCCACAATACTGTGTTCCTAACCACCACTATTTTAGTCAAAAATCCTTCCCTGCCCTGAAACAGCATGTGGAGAAAAAAATGATCCGTACGCTACTTAATGCCATCAGCAGCAAGGTCTGTTATGATCAGGTGACCTTGGAGCAGCATGAAAACTTTCACTGGAGTAGGTGGTAACTATACTGACCGCAAACCCTGATCTTATTACCGCAACTAGAAGTAGCCGTGGGGTGTGCCTAACAAAACCTAGACACCTCGACACAGCCGGAGGACTAAATACCCCTATAGATGGAAATAGGAATATCTACCTTGCCTCAGAGCAGAACCCCAAAGGATAGGCAGCCCCCCACAAATATTGACTGTGAGTAGTAGAGGAAAAGACACACGCAGGAAGGAAACAGGATTTAGCAAATGAGGCACACACTAGCTAAACAGGAAAGGATAGGACAGGATACTAAGCGGTCAGTATTAAAAATCCTTCCAAAAATATCCACGGCAGAAAATTCAAAAACTCCACAATCTAACTAAAGATGTGGAGCGTATATCTGCATCTCCAGAGAATCGAACAAGACTGAGAAAACACTGACACAGTCTAAGCTGGATGAGAGAAAAACAAATGAATAGCACAGAATAGAAGCACACTGCATGTGTGCCACAGAAACAAAAACCAGACACTTATCTTTGCTGAATTGACAGCGAAGCAGGAGAAGCCAGAAAGTGAACCAACACTTCAGAAGAAACATTGACAACTGGCAAGGACTAATGAATCCTGCACACCTAAATATTCCAGCCAGAACTGCAATCAGCAGAAACACCTGGCCAGGACTGCGACTCAGAGACAACTGCATTCCCACCTACAACCACTGGAGGGAACCCAAGAGCAGAATTCACAACAAAGGTCCACCTGACCACCGATGCGTGGACCAGTAAGCACGGTCAGGGATGCTACATTTCCCTCACTGCCCATTGGGTAAATGTGGTGTAGTGTGTATAGTGTCACTGCGCAGGTCCTGCCAACGCCAAGGATTGCAGGACTTTTGTCCGTTCGCATTGCCTCTTCCTCCTACTCCACTTCCTCAGATTCCTCCGCACAGCAGTTGGCACCATCTACATCCACAAGGATTGGTGAACCGTCCACTGACACGACCAAGTTGAGCAATGCCGTGGCCAAACGTCAACAGGCCATGTTGAAATTAATTAGTTTGGGGAATACAAGCCACACTGCAGAGCAGCTGTGGAATGCCATCAAGCAGCAGAGTGACCAGTGGTTTGGGCCGCTCAACCTTTAGCCAGGTATGGTGGTGTGTGATAATGGGCGAAACCTGGTGGCAGCTCTGGGTCTAGCCAATCTGACTCACATCCCGTGCCTGGCACGTGTTAAATTTGGTCGTGCAGAGTTTTCATAAAAGCTATACGGATCTTGAAGATCATCTGCACAAGGTCCGCGGCGAGTGCGCTCACTTGCGCCGTTTGAGCGTACACAATGCGCGCATTGCAGCTCTGCAGCGAAGATTAAACCTGCCTGAACACCACCTCATGTGACATCCGCACCAAGTGGAATTCCATGTTGCATATGCTGGAGAGGTTGTGTGAGCAGCAGCAGGCAGTAATGGAATTCCAGCTGCATCAGGCGCATACGAGTCGCACAGCTCGCAGGTCACACTTCACATGTGCAGAATGGGCTTACATGAAGGACATCTGCTGTGTTTTGCAGCCCTTTCATGATTCAACTCTCATGTCGAGTGCGGATGATTCCATAGTCAGCATCACTGTACTCCTCATATGCCTCCTTGAAAAAACTATGCTATGGATCAGGGATGCAGTATTGGATGAGGAGAAGGAGGAGGAACAAATGCTGTCAATGCCTTCTGTATCGAGACAGTCTACCCACAGCTCTACGGGTGGGTTGTTAGCCAGGCAACATGGCAACTCACAAAGGTCAAGACAGGGAACACTTTTTGATGAAGAGGCGGAGGAAGAATTGGAGGAGGAAGTATTATGGCCAGAGGAGGATGGTACACCACACACTGGTGGTCATCATTTACAGCGAGGATGGGGGATGCAGAGGAGACAGAGAGCATGCCTCAAGCAGGGGACAGTGGGGCGTGGCCAGTCGGCAGTCTGCAACACATGAGTGATTTCATGCTGCAGTGCCTTCGAAACGACCACCGTATCGCTAACATTGTCAACACTGATGATTACTGAGTGGCCAGCCTCCTGGATCCTCATTACCGGGACAACCTACAAACCCTAATAACACCGTTGAACCAGGATCAGAAAATGCAAGAGTTCCAAGACACACTGGTACATTCGATGATGTCCTCATTTCCACCTGAGAGGACTACTTTGAGTGTTTCACATGGCAGCTCAGTGCCTCCAGGATGGGGAGGAAACCATCCACAGAGCAGGAGCAGCACCTCTGCAGAAGGCCTGTTCAGTCTTGCAAAATGTGGCAAAGTTTTGTGTGCCTGAAACCATGTCATGCACCATCCCATACGGTTCAATTCAGTAGGACGCAGCATTACTTTATGGTGGCAGACTACATGTCCAGCCATGTCAATGTGTCCCATGATGGTTCTGCCCCTTTAAGTTTCGGGTCTCCAAGCTTGATATATGGCCATAGCTTAGCCAGTATGCCTTGGAGGAGCTGGCCTGTCCCGCTGCCAGTGTGTTATTGGAACGTGTCTTTAGCGCTGCTGGTGAAGTCCTAACAGACCAACGCACGTGCCTATCCACCGATAACTTTGACCGCCTAACTTTTATAAAGATGCTGGATCTCGCCAGACTTTGCAAGGCCTGTGCCAGATGAGACTGAATAAACACATGTCTGGCAACAGTCTCCAGGCCCACACTTGGCCCTCTGGCACCACTAGATTGATCAACCCACCTGGGATTCAGCACCGTCAGCTGTTGATTGGATGTGTCAGTCGCACAGTGAACAACAGCTGCTTTGTTTACGGGGTTCAGCACCGCAAGCTTTACACTGACTATGCCACTAGCAAATCAGATACTCCAGTCCACCTACAAATACTCCAGTCCACCTACAAATATTCCAGTCCACCTGGGCTTCAGCACCATCAGCTGTTGCTCAGAAGTGTCAGTAGCACAGTGAACACCCGCTGCTGTGTTGTCGGGGTTCAGCAATGCAAGCTGGACTCTGGCTGTGCTACTGGCAATTCAAATTCTGCTGTACACTTACAATGAAGCCTGTACCACTGGGCCTCAGCACCACACACTGTTGCCCTGCACTGTTTCCTCTGTTAGCTGGTTCTCAAGAGTGCAAGCAGGACATTTGCCTCCTAGCTTGGCTCTGGGTTCCAGTAACGTAGACTGGTAACAGAAGCTGTCCTTTATTTTGGGGGTTAGTAAAACATGTTAACCCTGCAGTCCAAAACGAGTTCCAGAACTGCCAGATGTTCTCAATAGTGCCAATGGCACTTATACCTTCTGCTTAGTAACAGGGTTCCAGCAGCACCAGATGGTTCTTAGTGGCAATGGCAGTTATACCTTCTGCTTAGTAACAGGGTTCCAGCAGCACCAGATGGTTCTCGCTAGTGCCAATGGCACTTATACCTTCGGCTTAGTAACAGGGTTCCAGCAGCACCAGATGGTTCTCACTAGTGCCAATGTCACTTATACCTTCCGCTTAATAACAGGGTTCCAGCAGCACCAGATGGTTCTTGCTAGTGCCAATGGCACTTATACCTTCTGCTTAATAACAGAGTCCAAGCACCACCAGCTGGTTCTCGATAATGTTTTTGGCACAGGTTCCTTCTACTGTGTATCCGGGTTCCATTAACATCAGCTGGTCCACAAATGCGCTTTCCGACACTGGTACTTCTTGCTGTTCCTCCGTGCACCTGAACTACATGCTTCACAAGTTACAATTATAAATACATGTACCAAAAGAAGAAAAACAAGAAGAACTAGAAGAAGAAGAACCAGACGAAGAACAACCGGAAGAAGAAGAATCGGAACCAGAGGAAGAAGAAGAACCGGAACCAGAGGAAGAAGACAACCGGAAGAAGAGGAACCGGAACAAGAGGAACCGGAACAAGAGGAAGCAGAATCAAAGGAAGAAGAAGAACCGGAACCAGAGGAAGAAGAACCAGAGGAAGAAGAAGCGGATAAAGAACCACTACAAGAGGAAGAAGACCGAGAAAAAGAAGAAGAACCAGAGGAAGAAGAAGATGAAGCAAAGGTTTAGGAAATGGAAGAACCAGAAGCACCAGTACCCAAAGCACCAGAACCAGAAGAACCAGATACCATAAGACCAGGAATAAAAAGAATAAGCAGAATAAGAATAAGCAGAATGATAAAATGCAGAAGAAGAAAAAAATAAGTCTAAGCAGAAGAAGACGAAACAGTGTATGGTGATGAGTCCATTCCTCCTCTTGGTACACCTGGAGACTCCCTGCTGCTGCGGGGTAAGCTGAACGCAGACCCCTCCCGGTAAGAGTCCCCTGAGACAAGCCTCCTGGGAGGTGTATTTTTCAAATGTCGCTAAACCATGCAAAGTTCTTATATTTAAACCTACTCCGACACAACAGAGGAATAGGGCAAGCAAAATTATTATTTTTTTTGTTTTAACAATAAACACATTTTCTTAAAAAAGCTCTCAGAATGAGCTATTTAAAAAAGAAGGATGAAAGGTAACAAAAAAATAATTGAAATTAATAGTGGGTAGAACTCGGTACCATTTATTGTACCCAGGGCAAGGAACAGCAAACATGGCATCAATGCTGCTGCCGCGGAATGATGTGCAGACAAAAATATAGGCAGGACTCTTGCTACAGCGCACTCTATTTTGGATTGTGGTGTGCAGCTTTAGATCTCTTCAACATTTTTATTGACTGTGGCGACTGAGCGTCAGCTGTAGACTAGAGCCTTCCAGCATCTTGTCGTCTTCGACGTGGGTCAGAAAGATGTTGGTGTGATTTCGGGTCATCGGCATCTATAGTGAATTTTGTGGTTTTCCCTGCTGGTTCCAGTGTATGGACTCCCTGCATCTCAGGAATAGATTGCAGCGGAAGCGACAGACAATCATTTACGAACCGTTTTTGCCCTTGATCTTAGCGGAAAAAAGAGCGAAGCAGGCACCTCGGACTGGGAGATCCACAGGCGTGATAATGGTATCTACAACACCGTGCCCACGTTGAAGAATAAAATTAAATGAATGAAGAAAAAGTAAATTCCGAAGAGGTTGCCAAGCATTACGTTATTATTTTGACCCGTAGACCAAATGTGCCCCATTATAACAGCTATTCATACTAAAAACAGTACTTGTGCCCAATATTATTAGATTTCTCTGGCTCCGCTGCTCCGATTACCAATTCTACATGTTATTTTGGCGTTTTTAGTCATTTAGAAAGCACCACAATGTAAAATAGGTGTTTTAGGAATTCCGATTTTTTATCCCCATTGACTTCAATGAGGATCAGAAATCGGAATTCCCGATCGCCGATTTTCAAGTGTTACCGATCCTTTCCGATCCAATTTTTAGGGTGATCGGTCAACCCTAGTCACTACTTAATGATTGTAAAGGTTCCTCATAAATCCTCTGTTTGTTCTGTTTCCTTATTACTGTTTTTTTTTCTGAACAATGTGCCTCTGGCTACTTGTTCTGTATAGAGAGATTCCACTCTAGCTACCTGTTTATTCTCAGAATAGGTGTGGTTATCCTAATTATTCTCACCATTATAAAATGGCATATATTATCAGTATACCAGCATTTCAGAAGATTAGAAAACATGTTGTGAAGAATATTTGAGACTTAATTCATGTCAATCATTTGAATTTGGCATGGGATTATAACCCCCCTTAATTTGTGCAAGGAGAAAGATGGCAGCCAGCTCAGGAGGTGTTCAACCCTCAAAAGGCTGTGAGTGAAAGATTCCTACCATGAGACAGCTAAGCCCAGGACAAAAGGCTTGGTTGCAATATAGAGCTCATGCGGTGTAGTTGCTTTGTTCAGCCAGCCACGATTTCTTAAGGAGAATGTGAACTTATCATACATCCTAGCCACACAACAGTTACATATTCAAGATCTCTGGAACAGGCAGAACACCTTCCAGGGTCTTGATCTGTTCTAACACCCTAGGGTGGGGAGATACCTAGAATGGCTAGTAGGACCAGGTAGCAAAGCTGTGTTTGGTCTCAACACCTAGCAGGGGCCTGGCCAGATCCGATGCCACCAAAACCGCCTTCCTAGGACCGATCATTAAGGAGTGATGACTCATCTTCAGTTTTGAAGTTTTTAGCTGCTAGATGCAAGGGAAGGGGATTTAGATTCAGCCCTGGGGTCAGGAGAGGAATGACCCAAAGGGAATAAAAGCATGTATAAAGCATGGCCTATTGGATTTTCTCTGGGGAGGTCACTACAACATTTTGTATTGGGAGAAGTCAAGGAGCAGACGGGACCACAAGCCTCCCATGCAGCAGCCCCTCACCCGCAAGCCAGACCTTTCATCTGACTGGTAACTGACTCTTATATTCTGCATACTTTGTCCTAAACCTATTGTATTTGCATATCTAACCATTATATAGTCTATATAGTGTTGTGTCTAGTGTGCCCTTAAGGAGATTACAAATATAATTTAAATTTGTCCTGTTCTTTTAACTCGGCTTAAGTTTCCATGTTGCCAGGACTGGTTTCTGGCCTGTTATAACCCTATTAATGGACTGGGCTTATATCTAACAAGAAACTTGTGGTAGTCCTACCAGGCTTACCAGGCGCTATTTTACTGGTTCTAGTGGAAGGGGCCTTTCAGCCTGTCAGCGTTGTGAGCGAGTGCGGTGCCACATCCTCAGCTGCATGAGCCAACCTCCCTCCCTCCCTGTGCCTTTTTTGGCATGTGTTGAAAGGGCGTGTCTGGGTAAAACTATGCCCAGACGACCTTACATTTCCCTAAAGGAACGTCACTATGTTGCAAGTGGGGAGAGCATACCACATGATCCCTTGGGTGTAATAGTGACGTCAGGTGGGGTGGCGAGCTGGGGGGTCTTCACATGTATTGCAGAGGTGGGATTATGCATGATTTCTCTGGTGTCATCCATCACATATGTTTACTTGTAGACATTAAATCAAATAACATTTTATAACATTTGAGCATTAAATTGTTTAACATTTATCATTAGGTCTGTTCACAGTTGTGATCTTTGTGTGGCACCTTAGTAGTCTGGTTGCCACAGTGGCATTGCCTCCCTCACAGGGAGTAATGTCATGCCTAGAAGCAAGGAGGGGTCCCGTAACCAGGTGTCAATAGGAGAGAAGTCGAGCAAAATCTGGGGAGTGGAGCTGTGATTAACCCCTCTCTGACCTTAGATGTACTATCCCGTCGAGGTGCCCTGGGCCTATCTGACCCTCAACGAGATAGTACGTCATAGCGATCGGCCGCGCTCACGGGCGGAGCGCGGCCGATCGCGACAGGGTGTCAGCTGCCCATCGCAGGTGACATCCGGCACAATGTGCCAGGAGCAGTCACGGACCGCCCCTGGCACATTAACCCCCGGCACACCGCGATCAAACATGATCGCGATGTGCCGGCGGTACAGGGAAGCATCACGCAAGGAGGGGGCTCCCTGCGGGTTTCCCTGAGACCCCCGCAGCAACGCAATATGATCGCGTTGCTGCGAGGGTCTCCTACCTCCAACCTCGCTGCAGGCCCCGGAGCCAAGATGGCCACGGCATCTGGGTCCTGCCGGGAGGTGGCTTCACAGAGCCTGCTCAGAGCAGGCACTGTGAAGCCTGCTCAGAGCAGGCACTGTGAAGCCTGCAGTGCTGCAAGTCAGATCGGTGATCTGACAGAGTGCTGTGCAAACTGTCAGATCACCGATCTGTGATGTCCCCCCCCGGGACAAAGTAAAAAAGTTAAAAAAAAAATTTCCAAATGTGTAAAAAAAAATAAAAAAAAAATTCATAAATAATGAAAAAATATATATATTATTCCCATAAATACACTGGTATAGAGAAACGAAAAAGGCGGCACTCACCCCGATATTGCTTGATGATGATGTTCTTTATTCAAATCATAAATACGTGAACACAAGGCAGAGAGCCGGCTGGTAACAGGTCAGGTGCGGAAAGGAGGTGAAGGTCCTTCACCTCCTTTCCGCACAGTGGAAGTCCTTCACCTCCTTTCCGCACCTGACCTGTTACCAGCCGGCTCTCTGCCTTGTGTTCACGTATTTATGATTTGAATAAAGAACATCATCATCAAGCAATATCGGGGTGAGTGCCGCCTTTTTCGTTTCTCTATACCAGTGGATTGTTAGTATACTTTTGTGCATGGCTGAGCACCACCCATTAACTGCTGCTATTAACAGCGTGCCTACCCACGTCTTGAATTGGATCCAGCATGGTTAATCAAAACGTCTGACATTCAGCCGCTCTTGTGCCTTCCTTACCTGTATCTTTTTGCATTCCCATAAATACATTTCTTTATCTAAATAAAAAAACAAAAACAATAAAAGTACACATATTTAGTATCGCCGCGTCCGTAACGACCCAACCTATAAAACTGGTCCACTAGTTAACCCCTTTAGTAAACACCGTAAGAAAAAAAAAAAAAACGAGGCAAAAACAACGCTTTATTATCATACCGCCGAACAGAAAGTGGAATAACACGCGATCAAAAAGACAGATATAAATAACCATGGTACCGCTGAAAACGTCATCTTGTCCCGCAAAAAACGAGTCACCATACAGCATGATCACCAAAATAATAAAAAAGTTATAGTCCTCAGAATAAAGCGATGCCAAAATAATTATTTTTTCTATAAAATAGTTTTTATCGTATAAAAGCGCCAAAACATAAAAAATGATATAAATGAGGTATCGCTGTAATCGTACTGACCCGAAGAATAAAACTGCTTTATCAATTTTACTAAGCGCGGAACGGTATAAACGCCTCCCCCAAAAGAAATTCATGAATAGCTGGTTTTCGGTCATTCTGCCTCACCAAAATCGGAATAAAAGGCGATCAAAAAATGTCACGTGCCCAAAAATGTTACCAATAAAAACGTCAACTCATCCCGCAAAAAACAAGACCTCACATGACTCTGTGGACTCAAATATGGAAAAATTATAGCTCTCAAAATGTGGTAACGCAAAAAATATTTTTTGCAATAAGAAGCGTCTTTCAGTGTGTGACGGCTGCCAATCATAAAAATCCGCTAAAAAACCCGCTATAAAAGTAAATCAAACCCCCCTTCATCACCCCTTTAATTAGGGAAAAATTAAAAAAATGTATTTATTTCCATTTTCCCATTAGGGCTAGGGTTAGGGTTAGGGCTAGGGTAGGGCTAGGGCTAGGGTTAGGGCTAGGGTTTGGGCTAGGGTAAGGGCTAAGGTTAGGGCTAGGGTTAGGGCTAGGGCTAGGGTTAGGGCTCGGGTTAGGGCTAGGGCTAGGGTTAGGGTTAGGGCTAGGGTTAGGGTTAGGGTTAGGGCTAGGGTTAGGGTTAGGGTTAGGGCTAGGGTTAGGGCTAGGGTTAGGGCTAGGGTTAGGGTTAAGGCTACAGTCAGGGTTGGGGCTAAAGTTAGGGTTAGGGTTGGGGCTAAAGTTTGGGTTAGGGTTTAGATTACATTTATGGTTGGGAATAGGGTTGGGATTAGGGTTAGGGGTGTGTTTGGATTAGAGGTGTGGTTAGGGTTACTGTTGGGATTAGGGTTAGGGGTGTGTTTGGATTAGGGTTTCTGTTATAATTGGGGGGTTTCCACTGTTTAGGCACATCAGGGGCTCTCCAAACGCGACATGGTGTCCGATCTCAATTCCAGCCAATTCTGCGTTGAAAAAGTAAAACAGTGCTCCTTCCCTTCCGAGCTCTCCCGTGTGCCCAAACAGGGGTTTAACCCAACATATCGGGTATTAGCGTACACAGGATAAATTGGACAACAAATTTTGGGGTCCAATTTCTCCTGTTACCCTTGGGAAAATACAAAACTGGGGGCTAAAAAATAATTTTTGTGGGAAAAAAAAGGATTTTTTATTTTCACTGCTCTGCGTTATAAACTGTAGTGAAATACTTGGGGGTTCAAAGTTCTCACAACACATCTAGATAAGTTCCTTGAGGGGTCTAGTTTCCAATATGGGGTCACTTGTGGGGGGTTTCTACTGTTTAGGTACATTAGGGGCTCTGCATACGCAATGTGACGCCTGCAGACCAATCCATCTAAGTCTGCATTCCAAATGATGCTCCTTCCCTTCAGAGCCCTCCCATGCGCCCAAACGGTGGTTCCCCCCCACATATCGGGTATCAGCGTACTCAGGACAAATTGCACAACAACTTTTGGGGTCCAATTTCTCCTGTTACCCTTGGAAAAATACAAAACTGGGGGCTAAAATATAATTTTTGTGGAAAAAAAATGTTTTTATTTGCACGTCTCTGCGTTATAAAATGTAGTGAAATACTTGGGGGTTCAAAGCTCTCACAACACATCTAGATAAGTTCCTTAGGGGTCTACTTTCCAAAATGGTGTCACTTGTGGGGGGTTTCTACTGTTTAGGTACATTAGGGGCTCTGCAAACGCAATGTGACGCCTGCAGGCCATTCCATCTAAGTCTGCATTCCAAATGGCGTTCCTTCCATTTCGAGCCCTCCCAAGCGCCCAAATGGTGGTTCCCCCCCCCCCAAATATGCAGTATCAGCGTACTTAGGACAAATTGGACAACAACTTTTGGGGTCCAATTTCTCCTGTTACCCTAGGGAAAATACAAAACTGGGGACTAAAAAATAATTTTTGTGGGAAAAATTTTTTTTTTTATTTTTATGGCTCTGCATTATAAACTTCTGTGAAGCCCTTGATGGGTCAAAGTGCTTACCACACATCCAGATAAGTTCCTTAGGGGTCTACTTTCCAAAATGGTGTCACTTGTGGGGGGTTTCAATGTTTAGGCACATCAGTGGCTCTCCAAATGCAACATGGCGTCCCATCTCAATTCCTGTCAATTTTTCATTGAAAAGTGAAACGGCGCTCCTTCCCTTCCGAGGTCTACCATGCGCCCAAACAGTGGTTTACCCCCACATATGGGGTATCAGCGTACTAAGGACAAATTGTACAACAACTTTTGGGGTCAAATTTCTTCTCTTACCGTTCGGAAAATAAAAAATTGGGGGCGAAAAGATAATTTTTGTGAAAAAATATGATTTTTTATTTTTACGGTTCTGCATTATAAACTTCTGTGAAGCACTTGGTGGGTGAAAGTGCTCACCACACCTCTAGATAAGTTCCTAAGGGGTCTACTTTCCCAAATGGTGTCACTTGTGGGGGGTTTCAATATTAAGGCACATCAGTGGCTCTCCAAACGCAACATGGCGTCCCATCTCAATTCCTGTCAATTTTGCATTGAAAAGTCAAATTGCCCTCCTTCGCTTACGAGCTCTGTCATGCGCCCAAACAGTGGTTTACCCCCACATATGGTGTATCAGCGTACCCAGGACAAATTTTACAACAACTTTTGGGGTCCATTTTCTCCTGTTATCCTTGGTAAAATAAAACAAATTGGAGCTGAAGTAAATTTTTTGTGAAAAAAAGTTAAATGTTCATTTTTATTTAAACATTCCAAAAATTCCTGTGAAACACCTGAAGGGTTAATAAACTTCTTAAATGTGGTTTTGAGCACCTTGAGGGATGCAGTTTTTTGAATGGTGTCACACTTGGGTATTTTCTATCATATAGACCCCTCAAAATGACTTCAAATGAGATGTGGTCCCTAAAAAAAAAATGGTGTTGTATAAATCAGCAATTGCTGGTCAACTTTTAACCCTTATAACTACCTAACAAAAAAAAATTCTGGTTGCAAAATTGTGCTGATGTAAAGTAGACATGTGGGAAATGTTACTTATTAAGTATTTTGTGTGACATATCTCTGTGATTTAATTGCATAAAAATTCAAAGTTGGAAAATTGCGAAATTTTCAAAATTTTCACCAATTTTCCGTTTTTTTCACAAATAAACGCAGGTATTATCAAACAAATTTTACCATTATCATGAAGTACAATATGTCACGAGAAAACATTGTCAGAATCACCAGGATCCGTTGAAGCGTTCCAGAGTTATAACCTCATAAAGGGACAGTGGTCAGAATTGTAAAAATTGGCCTGGCCTGTTATGTAGGCAATCCAGTGACACAGTGTGCCAGCAATCAGAGCACATACAGTGATCTGACAATAACCCAAAAACAATAGAACGAGCTCTGAGACGTGGAATCTCTGTAGACCGCAATACCTGAACCTATCCTAAACACAACTAAAGGCAGCTGTGGATTGCGCCTGTCACTACCTATGCAACTCGGCACAGCCTGAGGAGCTGACTAGCCTGAAGATAGAAAAACAAGCCTGACTTGCCTCAGAGAAATACCCCAAAGGAAAAGGCAGCCCCCCACATATAATGACTGTTAGCAAGATGAAAAGACAAACGTAGGGATGAAATAGATTCAGCAAAGTGAGGCCCGATATTCTAGATAGAGCGAGGATAGCAAAGAGAACTTTGTAGTCTACAAAAAACCCTAAAGCAAAAAACCACGCAAAGGGGCAAAAAGACCCACCGTGCCGAACTAACGGCACGGCGGTGCACCCTTTGCGTCTCAGAGCTTCCAGCAAAAACGAATAGACAAGCTGGACAGAAAAAGTAGCAACAAAAGCAAAGAAGCACTTATCTAAGCAGAGCAGCAGGCCACAGGAAAGATCCAGAAGCTCAGGTCCAACACTGGAACATTGACAAGGAGCAAGGAAGACAGAATCAGGTGGAGTTAAATAACAAAGCAGCCAACGAGCTCACCAGAACACCTGAGGGAGGAAGCTCAGAAGCTGCAGTACCACTTGTGACCACAGGAGTGAATTCAGCCACAGAATTCACAACAGTACCCCCCCCTTGAGGAGGGGTCCCCGAACCCTCACCAGAGCCCCCAGGCCGACCAGGATGAGCCACATGAAAGGCACGAACAAGATCTGGAGCATGGACATCAGAGGCAAAAACCCAGGAATTATCTTCCTGAGCATAACCCTTCCATTTAACCAGATACTGGAGTTTCCGTCTAGAAACACGAGAATCCAAAATTTTCTCCACAATATACTCCAATTCCCCCTCCACCAAAACCGGGGCAGGAGGCTCAACAGATGGAACCATAGGTGCCACGTATCTCCGCAACAACGACCTATGGAATACATTATGTATGGAAAAGGAGTCTGGGAGGGTCAGACGAAAAGACACAGGATTGAGAATCTCAGAAATCCTATACGGACCAATAAAACGAGGTTTAAACTTAGGAGAGGAAACCTTCATAGGAATATGACGAGAAGATAACCAAACCAGATCCCCAACACGAAGTCGGGGACCCACACGGCGTCTGCGATTAGCGAAAAGTTGAGCCTTCTCCTGGGACAAGGCCAAATTGTCCACTACCTGAGTCCAGATCTGCTGCAACCTGTCCACCACAGAATCCACACCAGGACAGTCCGAAGACTCAACCTGTCCTGCAGAGAAACGAGGATGGAACCCAGAATTGCAGAAAAATGGAGAGACCAAGGTAGCCGAGCTGGCCCGATTATTAAGGGCGAACTCAGCCAACGGCAAAAAGGACACCCAATCATCCTGGTCTGCAGAAACAAAACATCTCAGATATGTCTCCAAGGTCTGATTGGTTCGTTTGGTCTGGCCATTAGTCTGAGGATGGAAAGCCGAGGAAAAAGACAGGTCAATGCCCATCCTACCACAAAAGGCTCGCCAAAACCTCGAAACAAACTGGGAACCTCTGTCAGAAACAATATTCTCAGGAATGCCATGCAAACGAACCACATGCTGGAAGAACAAAGGCACCAAATCAGAGGAGGAAGGCAATTTAACCAAGGGCACCAGATGGACCATTTTAGAAAAGCGATCACAGACCACCCAAATGACTGACATCTTTTGAGAAACGGGAAGGTCAGAAATGAAATCCATCGAAATATGTGTCCAAGGCCTCTTTGGGACCGGCAAGGGCAAAAGCAACCCACTGGCACGTGAACAGCAGGGCTTAGCCCTAGCACAAATCCAACAGGACTGCACGAAAGTACGTACATCCCGTGACAGAGATGGCCACCAGAAGGATCTAGCCACTAACTCTCTGGTACCAAATATTCCAGGATGACCAGCCAACACCGAACAATGAAGTTCAGAGATAACTTTAGTAGTCCACCTATCAGGGACGAACAGTTTCTCCGCCGGACAACGATCAGGTTTATTCGCCTGAAATTTTTGCAACACTCGCCGCAAATCAGGGGAGATGGCAGACACAATGACTCCTTCCTTGAGGGTACTCGCCGGCTCAGATGAACCCGGAGAGTCGGGCATAAAACTCCTAGACAGAGCATCCGCCTTCACATTTTTAGAGCCCGGAAGGTACGAAATCACAAAATCGAAGCGGGCAAAAAATAACGACCAACGGGCCTGTCTAGGATTCAAGCGCTTGGCAGACTCGAGATAAGTAAGGTTCTTATGATCAGTCAATACCACCACGCGATGCTTAGCTCCTTCAAGCCAATGACGCCATTCCTCGAATGCCCACTTCATGGCCAGCAACTCTCGGTTGCCCACATCATAATTACGCTCAGCAGCCGAAAACTTCCTGGAAAAGAAAGCACATGGTTTCAACACTGAGCAACCAGAACCTCTCTGTGACAAAACCGCCCCTGCTCCAATCTCAGAAGCATCAACCTCGACCTGGAACGGAAGAGAAACATCTGGTTGACACAACACAGGGGCAGAACAAAAACGATGCTTCAACTCCTGAAAAGCTTCCACAGCAGCAGAAGACCAATTAACCAAATCAGCACCCTTCTTGGTCAAATCGGTCAATGGTTTGGCAATGCTAGAAAAATTACAGATGAAGCGACGATAAAAATTAGCAAAGCCCAGGAATTTTTGCAGACTTTTCAGAGATGTCGGCTGAGTCCAATCCTGGATGGCTTGGACCTTAACCGGATCCATCTCGATAGTAGAAGGGGAAAAGATGAACCCCAAAAATGAAACTTTCTGCACACCGAAGAGACACTTTGATCCCTTCACAAACAAAGAATTAACACGCAGGACCTGGAAAACCATTCTGACCTGCTTCACATGAGAATCCCAATCATCTGAGAAGATCAAAATGTCATCCAAGTAAACAATCAGGAATTTATCCAGATACTCACGGAAGATGTCATGCATAAAAGACTGAAACACAGATGGAGCATTGGCAAGTCCGAACGGCATCACTAGATACTCAAAATGACCCTCGGGCGTATTAAATGCAGTTTTCCATTCATCTCCTTGCCTGATTCTCACCAGATTATACGCACCACGAAGATCTATCTTAGTGAACCAACTAGCCCCCTTAATCCGAGCAAACAAGTCAGATAACAATGGCAAGGGATACTGAAATTTAACAGTGATCTTATTAAGAAGGCGGTAATCAATACATGGTCTCAGCGAACCATCCTTCTTGGCTACAAAAAAAGAACCCTGCTCCCAGTGGTGATGACGATGGGCGAATATGTCCCTTCTCCAGGAATTCCTTCACATAACTGCGCATAGCGGCGTGTTCAGGCACGGATAAATTAAATAATCGACCTTTAGGGAATTTACTACCAGGAATCAAATCGATAGCACAATCACAATCCCTATGCGGAGGTAGGGCATCGGACTTGGGCTCTTCAAAGACATCCTGATAATCAGACAAGAACTCTGGGACCTCAGAAGGAGTGGATGACGAAATAGACAAAAATGGAACATCACCATGTACCCCCTGACAACCCCAGCTGGATACCGACATAGAGTTCCAATCCAATACGGGATTATGGGTTTGCAGCCATGGCAACCCCAACACGACCACATCATGCAGATTATGTAGCACCAGAAAGCGAATAACTTCCTGATGTGCAGGAGCCATGCACATGGTCAGCTGGGTCCAGTACTGAGGTTTATTCTTGGCCAAAGGTGTAGCATCAATTCCTCTCAACGGAATAGGACACCGCAAAGGCTCCAAGAAAAACCCACAACGTTTAGCATAATCCAAATCCATCAGATTCAGGGCAGCGCCTGAATCCACAAACGCCATGACAGAATACGATGACAAAGAGCATATCAAGGTAATGGACAGAAGGAATTTGGATTGTAAAGTACCAATGACGGCAGACCTATCGAACTGCTTAGTGCGCTTAGGACAATCAGAAATAGCATGAGTGGAATCACCACAGTAGAAACACAGACCATTCAGACGTCTGTGTTCTTGCCGTTCAACTCTGGTCATAGTCCTATCGCACTGCATAGGCTCAGGTTTAATCTTAGACAATACCGCCAAATGGTGCACAGATTTACGCTCGCGCAAGCGTCGACCGATCTGAATGGCCAAAGACATAGACTCATTCAAACCAGCAGGCATAGGAAAACCCACCATGACATCCTTAAGAGCCTCAGAGAGACCCTTTCTGAACAAAGCTGCCAGCGCAGATTCATTCCACAGAGTGAGTACTGACCACTTCCTAAATTTCTGACAATATACTTCTATATCATCCTGACCCTGGCACAAAGCCAGCAAATTTTTCTCAGCCTGATCCACTGAATTAGGCTCATCGTAAAGCAATCCGAGCGCCAGGAAAAACGCATTGACATTACTCAATGCAGGGTTTCCTGGCGCAAGAGAAAATGCCCAGTCCTGAGGGTCGCCGCGCAAAAAAGAAATAATAATCAAAACCTGTTGAATAGGATTACCAGAAGAATGAGGTTTCAAGGCCAGAAATAGCTTACAATTATTTTTGAAATTAAGAAACTTAGTTCTATCACCAAAAAACAAATCAGGAATAGGAATTCTTGGTTCTAACATAGATTTCTGATCAATAGTATCTTGAATCCTTTGTACATTTGTAACGAGATTATCCATTGAAGAGCACAGACCCTATCCATGTCCACACCTGTGTCCTGAAACACCCAAATGTCTAGGGGGAAAAAAAGACTGAACACAGAGCTGAGAAAAAAAAAATGATGTCAGAACTTCTTTTTTCCCTGTATTGAGAATCATTAGGTGGGCTCCTTGTACTGTTATGTAGGCAATCCAGTGACACAGTGTGCCAGCAATCAGAGCACATACAGTGATCTGACAATAACCCAAAAACAATAGAACGAGCTCTGAGACGTGGAATCTCTGTAGACTGCAATACCTGAACCTATCCTAAACACAACTAAAGGCAGCTGTGGATTGCGCCTGTCACTACCTATGCAACTCGGCACAGCCTGAGGAGCTGACTAGCCTGAAGATTGAAAAACAAGCCTGACTTGCCTCAGAGAAATACCCCAAAGGAAAAGGCAGCCCCCCACATATAATGACTGTTAGCAAGATGAAAAGACAAACGTAGGGATGAAATAGATTCAGCAAAGTGAGGCCCGATATTCTAGATAGAGCGAGGATAGCAAAGAAAACTTTGTAGTCTACAAAAAACCCTAAAGCAAAAAACCACGCAAAGGGGCAAAAAGACCCACCGTGCCGAACTAACGGCACGGCGGTGCACCCTTTGCGTCTCAGAGCTTCCAGCAAAAACGAATAGACAAGCTGGACAGAAAAAGTAGCAACAAAAGCAAAGAAGCACTTATCTAAGCAGAGCAGCAGGCCACAGGAAAGATCCAGAAGCTCAGGTCCAACACTGGAACATTGACAAGGAGCAAGGAAGACAGAATCAGGTGGAGTTAAATAACAAAGCAGCCAACGAGCTCACCAGAACACCTGAGGGAGGAAGCTCAGAAGCTGCAGTACCACTTGTGACCACAGGAGTGAATTCAGCCACAGAATTCACAACACTGGTCATCGACGTGCAAACCACCCTTGGGGGTAAAGGGGTTAAACTCACCCCAGAGCTGAGCACTAGGAACCGGATACCGTAGTCCGTGGTTGTGTGGGTACTGAAGTCCCGGCAGCTAAATCCGGAGGGCAGGGGACTGAAGGTTTCCTGTCCACTCTAATACCCGGTGGCACAGCAGCATACTGGAGCCTGGAGCCGACACAAAGGAGCGGCACCTGTGATAATCTCGAGCTGCCTGCCATGTGGGCAACTGTTTGTTTTTAAAACAGAGAGATAGTTAGCAGCAGGAGGGTGAGCTGTTAGGCAGCAAGGATAAAGATTGGACAGCGCAGAAGGAAGGCCTCCATACCTACCTGGCCTGGTGTATCCGAAAATTGCTTCCAGGCTGCCCGGCTCTCCATTACGATCTGTTACCAGTACCACAGTCTGTACTATCAACCATCAACTAAAGGAAAAGAAAACTACAGCCATTGTGTCATTCAGTGATCTCTTGCGCCCTGAGTCCTGCACCACAAGGTACACGAAACCTGACATAAATGGAATGGGTAGCCCTGGGGCCCCGCTCCACCTGTGGGGAGCATAATCATCCCAGCTGCATCACCATCAGCTCTAGTGGTATCCTTTAGCAACATTGGCCATCCATTGCCAAACACCACAGGTGGCGTCACGTTACATCCCATATACATATTTCCCATTTTACAGCACAGCCAGGGCCATGGAGTCGGGTAACGGCCCCATGACTTCCCCAAAGAACTGTCTGACACCGTTCAGAGCACCCCATGGCCCTAGTGGGCGTGTCATTTGTATCTAATTTCCTGGCAATTTAGACCGGACTTGTGACCTGCAAATGTTATGAACCATAAAGAGAACATATTACCTGTGAAACTTCATATGGCAAAATAAAATAAACACCTCTCTCCAATATGTACAATATAATTAGAAAAACTAATTTAAAAGCTCTGGCTCTTTATGAGAGGGAGGTTGAAGTTAGACTCTCCACTGTTTGACTATGATAACAACTGTGTGCGTCTTCCTGCTTATTAGCTGGGAGGTATCACAGTATTTGCCAGGACTGTGTACAGCAAGAAATCACAGAAGAGATTTTTATCTTAAACCTTACTGTAGGGATGTATGAATATAAGATGAGTTCTTGTTTTTATGGAGCAACAGGAGGAGAAAGCTACAGACATAAAACCTTTCACAGTTTCCCCTCAAGATGTCTGTTGAGGGTTCTGTGTAGATGTAATGAGTGACCAAGATAAAGCCTTTAGAAGCAGCAATGTTTCCCCAAGCCTACATAGTAGATGAACCTTTTATAAAGTTACTTATTCTTTTAGTAGAGTTACCAATTAAAGCAGCCATTTCTACATCTTGTAAAGAATTCATTTAGAAGCAGCTGAATGTTAGGGCTAGCGGAACGCACCAAGTAAATATAGATGTCCACCGTGCAGGAGGAACCTGCTGCTAGTTAATGGTGGCACTATTTGGAGGTATAGGATAGCTCTGTTACTTCACAGAGTAGCCATGAAAGAAAAGCACTGCACCCTGTTAGACTCACAGGAGCACAAGCTAACTGCCGAACTGATAGCAGTCAGTGGTCATGCAAGCACACAATCTCCTCACCGGAGGTGCCGGTATTCTAGGGGCTTATTTCAGCCAGGTCCCTAAATACAATCACACAATCTCCTCACAGGAGGTGCCGGTATTCTAGGAGCTTATTTCAGCCGGGTCCCTGAATGCAATAACACATAACCACACTGGCGCAAAGCACATAACTTGGATTGATACTAGTGCATGGCCGTACAGTCATACGAACCTTTTATAGCTGCAGCAAGTACAGGACCTTCCCAGAAGGACCAATGGAAGGCTGCCACAGAAGTTGAGCACCTTCAGGACCTTCCAAGAGGAACAATGGGATTAGCTGCAGTATCTAAGCATGTGACCCTTGATCTCCAATGAGAGATCTTACCCTGGGCATGCTCAGAAGGGGAAAAGCAGGAATAGTCACAAAAATATCTGCTTGCCTCTGCCCAGCAGTGGCCACAATGGCAGAAGCTGGAAAGGCAGCAGTAACCTTTTGCACAGAATCAGACTGAGCGAGACGCTGGGACCGACGTCCCATTCTGCGGCAGGAGAAGAATGGGAGACCACAGCGGAGATGGCCCGAGATTCCCCCTGTACAGAGGTGGGAACTCAACCCCTAACACTGAATCTCTCACCTTTAGCTGATTGCTATTATAACAAAAATACTATAGTTTGGGTATTATCATTTTTGAGTGATTTTTTTTTCTCGCTACTTTTAATCCAGAAGCACAGGAAGTGCATTTTCAGTGAGATTTCAGCTACTTTACACTTTACAGTTGCTTAAACTTTTACCTGTCAATTGATTGTTTCATTATCCTGTTGACCAACACAGATAGAAAATTGGCAATGAACTATCCTTAAGCTTACTTACAACAGATTATGTGTTCTGTCACTTCTGTTATTTTATTGACACACTGTATTAAATGTAATTTTCCATTTTTTTTATACAATACAATGTGATCAAAGCAAAATCTAAATCAACAAAAAAAACAACAGACTTGATAAATGATATTTAATAAATATCGTCAGATACAAAATGCAGTTTTACCTTCTGACTTAATTTACCCGCGAGTCTTTTGTTTCCTTGTTGTATGTAATAAAATAAAAGCAACAGTAAAATATATGCTGAACATTCAGAGATCATTTTTATCTAAGATTCCAGGGGTTGTAAAATTGTAATGTAAAAGGAAGTGGATTTGCATGGGAGCATTTGCTATAAATTGTTATATAAATAATTTAGCAGTGGAATATCCCCTAACTGAATATTCTGCATCTGCTTCCAACACTATAAAGAGAAAATAAAGAAGCCAATTACAGCAGGAAAATCTGAACAGAGGGATTTAACAGAACAAAGGAGAGCATCAGTAACAATTAGTTTCAGAAGAATAGAAGCAATGGAATTAATTTTGCTTTTGCATTGTGTCCTCTTGGCGCAGAGCTCCGTCTCTTGTGCATACAAATGAGGGTTTCCCCTCATGATGGATAACATTTCTGTATGATCTTCATGCTGCCTGCGCTAATCAGGTCTACTGACTCCATTTTATCACAATCTCTCTGTTGGTATGATCGGTTGCTTTGATTTGGACTTTGGATGTAATGTTCCTTTCAATATCATGCGTTTGTGGTCTTCTGAAAAGTATGGTATTTTTACAAATAGTCTCAATATCTTAAATGTATTGTTCATGTAATTAGGAACGTTACCGCCATGGAGAGGGTGCTATAAATGTTTGTCCAGCTTACTGGAGTATTCATATACGAGATCTTCATTGCTGACATGGTAGATGATTCATAGTCCCAATTTTACTTTTAATTCCTAGGAAAAATTCATTTACTTTGAATTGCTTGCTATAAAACAATTTCTACTATAAAAATAAGAATAAAAAATAAAAGAAAAATTGAAAGTGAAATTTAAAAATTTACTACAATATATCTAAACCTGGAAAAAAGTATGGTAATTTAAAGCCTGATATCTCCGAATGGACAAAATTTGATTAATAAGGAACCTTTGCATCCAATATGTTAGAAACAAACATCTATTTCTAATGTTATTGTTCTCTAGTTAGTTCAAGACCAGGCCATTTCCCTCCATTCCTCACCAGGCATATGATGGTTGCTTTTGTACATGCAAATTAAAAAGTCATTACATTTTCTTATACAGATATTGAAATAATTTTTGCATGTTTTTTTAAGATTAAGTTCTCTCTTTTTTTTGCTGATATCAGGCAATATCAGGATGGGTAAATACGTGTCTTTTTTTTTAATACATTTACATATCCTGTTATATTATGTTGTTTCAAGAAACCATATAAAGCATTCTTTAAAAAACAAGCTCTATTTTCATCTAAAACCAATTCCTGAAAGAAACTTTATTACAAATCTATGCACAGACTTGCCTTGAAACATAAAGCAATTTACTCTATATTATAGTACCAGAAAACCTCTATTTTATTAAACATATCCAATATTTTAATTAATATATGTTTTCTCTTTCTTAAGATTGCTACCTGCAGTCTGGAACATAACTGTAGAAGAAATCAGCACACATACAGTCATGGCCAAAAGTATTGACACCCCTGCAATTCTGTCAGATAATACTAATTTTCTTCCTGAAAATGATTGCAAACACAAATTATTTGGTATTATTATCTTCATTTAATTTGTCTTAAATGAAAAAACACAAAACGAATTGTCCTAAAGCCAAATTGGATATAATTCCACACCAAACATAAAAAAGGGGGTGGACAAAAGTATTGGCACAGTTCGAAAAATCATGTGATGCTTCTCTAATTTGTGTAATTAACAGCACCTGTAACTTACCTGTGGCACCTAACAGGTGTTGGCAATAATCAAATCACACTTGCAGCCAGTTGACATGGATTAAAGTTGACTCAACCTCTGTCCTGTGTCCTTGTGTGTACCACATTGAGAATGGAGAAAAGAAAGAAGACCAAAGAACTGTCTGAGGACTTGAGAAACCAAATTGTGAGGAGGCTTGACAATCTCAAGGCTACAAGTCCATCTCCAAAGACCTGAATGTTCCTGTGTCTACCGTGCGCAGTGTCATCAAGAAGTTTAAAGCCCATGGCACTGTGGCTAACCTCCCTAGATGTGGATGGAAAAGAAAAATTGACAAGAGATTTCAACGCAAGATTGTTGGATAAAGAACCTCGACTAACATCCAAACAAGTTTAAGCTGCCCTGCAGTCCGAGGGTACAGCAGTGTCAACACGTACTATCCGTCGGCATCTG
Organism: Ranitomeya imitator; assembly: GCF_032444005.1. Classification (NCBI taxonomy): domain Eukaryota; kingdom Metazoa; phylum Chordata; class Amphibia; order Anura; family Dendrobatidae; genus Ranitomeya; species Ranitomeya imitator. The sequence continues at coordinate 131,631,969 of NC_091289.1, read as the reverse complement.
AATGAAAAGGGACTGTATGGTAGGAGACCCAGGAAGACCCCACTTCTTACCCCCAGACATAAAAAGCCAGGCTGGAGTTTGCCGGAACTTATCTGAAAAAGCCTAAAACGTTTTGGAAGAATGTTCTCTGGTCAGAAGAGACAAAAGTAGAGCTTTTTGGGCAAAGGCATCAACATAGAGTACAGGAGAAAAAAAGAAGCATTCAAAGAAAAGAACCTGGTCCCTACAATCAAACATGGTGGAGGTTCCCTGATGTTTTGGGGTTGTTTTGCTGCCTCTGGCACTGGACTGCTTGACCGCGTGCATGGAATTATGAAGTCTGAAGACTACCAACAAATTTTGGAGCATAATATAGGGCCCAATCTGAGAAAGCTGGGTCTCCCTCAGAGGTCATGGGTCTTCCAGCAGGACAATGACCCAAAACACACTTCAAAAAGCACTAGAAAATGGTTTGAGAGAAAGCACTGGAGACTTCTAAGGTGGCCAGCAATGAGACCAGACCTGAATCCCATAGAACACCTGTGGAGACATCTAAAAATAGCAGTTTGGAGAAGGCACCCTTCAAATATCAGGGACCTGGAGCAGTTTGCCAAAGAAGAATGGTCTAAATTTCCAGCAGAGCATTGTAAGAAACTCATTGATGGTTACCGGAAGTGGTTGGTCGCAGTTATTTTGGCTAAATGTTGTGCAACCAAGTATTAGGCTGAGGGTGGCAATACTTTTGTCTGGCCCATTGGAGTTTTGTGTGAAATGATCAATGTTTTGCTTTTTGCTTCATTCTCTTTTGTGTTTTATCATTTAAGACAAATTAAATGAAGATAATAATACCAAAGAATTTGTGATTGCAATCATTTTCAGGAAGAAAATGAGTATTATCTGACAGAATTGCAGGGGTGTCAATACTTTTGGCCATGACTGTACTGTAAAGTCTTATCCAATGGACAAAATAAGCGATCTATTCAAATTGCACTAACCTGATAGATCTAATGTAATGACATATAGATATCTTTGAGAATATCAGCTGCAGCAGATCCACGGGTCCGTAGGCGACCGTATCAGATGTGAAGAGGTAGAAAGTTTGTGGATGTAATCCGTGCTGCCGATTAAAATGCAGGACCAAAGATATCCAAATGAAGGAAAGTGGTTGTGTTCCTGAGGTAGAAGTCACTTGAACTTCGAAACGCCTTCATTTGGATATCTTTGGTCTTGCATTTTAATCGGCAGCGCGGATTACCTCCACAAACCTTCTACCTCTTTATACCTGAAGTCTGTGAATACAAAAATTTAATGCAATATATTTTATGATACTTTTTGAGAGATCACACATGAAATTACTGTAAGTAGATAATGTATGCTTTGAACAATTCTTTTTTAAGATACTTGTGTTTGAAGGTACAAGGCCTACAATTGACCAACAGCATCTCAGGCAAGCTAAAGCTTTTCTGTAATTGCATAAAAAGTGTTTTCTTGCATACATCTTAGTTTGATTCACCTATCTGGATTTCCTCATATATTCATTTATCATACCTGAATTCCTGTGTCTTTTCGCTTTCTGAGAGTGAAAATATAGAATATTGCTGTGATGGGCTTCATGGTTGAGCGAGTGCTTAAAATGGCTATATATATATATATATATATATATATATATATATATATATATATATATATATTTGACTATGTTGTTCCAATAATTCTCACTAATTTCCTTGATTCTTGTCTTTAAAAGAGCCATATATTACAAGATGTATGCTACCAAAGGGGCTAAAAAAATGAAATTAATACTGTAAAGTCTTGCAGTAGGCATAACACAGTTTAACATATTACTTCTTAGAGTGTTCCTTTTATCTTTCATGACTACTAAAATTATTTTTATGCTATCACTAATGGATTTTATTCTAGGAGAAAGTTCAACCATAGGTCCTATGCATGACTTTCTCAGACTGCCAGGCACTTACAAGAAAAGGCAGAAACTGAATTTTACCATAGCTGCCTTCATGATCTCCCTATACACACCACTTATAGAGGTAGCACCGCTGGTCCTAGAGATCACATGATCACTGGATAACTGGTTATATTATCATGCTGCTGCAATGAGGTACTGTCTGTGGTCACCTGGCATTTCTAAAAATGGCTACCATTGACAGGCTTAGCTCAAGTCACTCAATTACCAGATCCAAGAGCAGGCCCTGTCCTTCACCCTTTAACTTCTGCATTGGGATCTGGACTTGCACATTAGCCCCTAGGCTGGGGCCACGGAGTCAGCTGTCGTTCAGTTATGCAGGCTGTCAGGAGTCATAAGGTCAGAAGCAAGAGGACAAAAAAGGTACAAAATTGGAAGTTTTAAGAATAGCCAGTAACCCAAATTGAGGAAACAAATTCACTAGCCAGGAGCTCAGCACACAAGAGCTAACCAGAAGGAGCACAAGTTTACAGAGCCTTGAAAAAGTATTTATACCCAGTACACTTTTCAACATTTTTTTCATTTTACGCCCACAAACTTAAATGTATTTTATTTGAATTTTATGTGACATACTAATACAAAGTACCAAGTGTTTATGAAGTGTAAAGGAAATGATATAAGATTTTCTATATATTTTAAAAATATAAATCAGGAAATTGTGACGTGCATTTGAATTCATCAAACTGAGTCAATAATTTGTATGACCACCTTTCCTGCAATTACTGCTGCAAGTCTTTTGGGGTATGTGTCTATCAGCTTTGCACAGTTAGAGGCTGAAATTTTTGACCATTCTTCTTTGCAAACTAGCTCTAGCTCAGTGAGATTGGATGGAGGCATCTGTGAACAGCAATTTTTAAGCCTTGCCACAGACCTCAATAGGATTTAGGTCTGGACTGTGATTGGGTAATTGAAATACATGAACATGCTATGATCTAAGCCATTTCATTGTAGCTCAAGTAGGATGTTTAGGGTCGTTGTTCTGCTGTGACGTGAATCTAAGCCTAGGTCTAAAGTCTTTTGCAGCCTCTAAAATGGTTTTCCTAAAGTATCTGTATGGAGGTTGCTTTCCCTGCTCCTTACCTGGAACCACTTAGTCAGACAGCTGGGTTGTTCGGGGGGAAGACTTTCTGCCCTGGACGGACAGAAGGGACCATGTGACTGGAAGAGAGGGGGTGTGGTCAGAAAAGAGCGGGAGAGCAGAGGACGCGAGACAGAGGGGACAGCGCGCCAGACAGAGAGCAGGCTGCAGCGCCATGCTCCCCAAAAGAGAGTGCTCCCCGTGAGGGAACTGAGGCTGAGATACCAGCCATAGAGGAGGCTGGATGTGAGAGTGTGGACTTGGAAGCCTTTGAAATCAGAGAAGCTGTATCCCCTGACAGTGACCTGAGCGCACAGCCCCGGTGACCGCAGTGACAAGCCAGGACCCCTGAGTGTGACAAGTAAACTGCTCAGTGTGTGTGTATCATTGCTACTGCAGAAAGCCTGCCAGCCTGATATACAGAGACTGGCAGCAGAGTGGCTGAGTTACTTCCTGCTTCCAGCTTCACTGGGAAAAAAGACTGCAAAAGACTTAACCCCGGAGTCTCCAGTTCCCAGGAGACAGAGAAGAGACTTCAGGATCTCAAGCGCTGCTAGTGACTGTACCCACGTTGGAATTAGGACCCTCCAGTCAGGACCTCCCTGGACTGATAAGTTAAAAGAACACTCGTTAACCCTTTTGATTCCGCTTAACTGTTTACTGTTTGATTTATCTCTATTAACCCCCTGTTTTCTCCCTGCGAGGAGAATCTTACTCCTGTTAATAAATTCCCCTCAACAGTTGGTCTGTCTGTTCCGTGGTGACATACTCAACCCTGCACCCTATTACATATCATCTTGTATTTATCTCCATCCATCTTCCTATGAACTCTGATAAACTTCTCTGTCCCTGCTGAAGAAAAGCATCTCCATAGCATGTTTGATTGTGGGGATGGTGTTTTCAGGGTGATGTGCAATGTTAGTTTTCCGCCACACATAGGATTTTGCATTTAGCCCCATAAATTCTACTTTGGTCTCATCTGACCAGACCAGAGCACCTTCTTCCACATGCTAGCTGTGTCCCTCAAATGCATTTTTGCAAACTGCATATGGGACATCTTATGGCTTGCTTTCAAAAATGGCTTTCTTCTGAACACTAAACGTCAAATTTGTGGAGTACACAACAGATTCTCCCACCTGAGCCATGGATCTCTAAATCTTCTCCAGAATGACCATAGGCCTCTTGGCTGCTTCATTAATTAGTGCTCTCTTTGCTTGTGATGTTAGTTTAGGTGGGTGGCCATCTCCTGGCAAGTATTCAGTTGTGCCATACTTTCAATTTTTGGACGAACAGTGCTCTGTGAGATGTTCAAAGCTTGGGCAATGTTTTTTATAATCTAAACCTGCTTTACTCTTCTCCACCACTTTATCCATGACCTGTCTGGTGTGTTCCTGGGTTTTTATGATGTTGTTTGATTTCAAACATTATAAAACCTTCACAGAACAGCTGTAGTTATAATGAGAATAAAAGATACACAGGTGGACTCAATTTACTAATTATCTGACTTCTGGAGGCAATTGGCTACTCAGGATTTAAGTTGGGGGTTTCAAAATACAGGGGGCTGAATATAAATGCACATCACAATTTTCAGATTTACATTTATTAAATAATTAGAAAAGCATGTGTCATTTCCTTTACACTTCACAAATACTTGCTTCTTTAAAATACATTTAAGTTTGTGCTATAATGTGAAAAAATGGGGAAAAGTTCACTGGCTATTAATACTTTTTTAAATTACTGTCTATCTGGCAGCTTCCAGCAGTAAGCTGAAAGCTTTAGTAGGATGTGGTTCCTTCCGATTGGCTGGAGCAGGGAGCTGATAAAACTCCAGTTTTTTATGACTTAATGAAAAAATGTAATACATAAAGACTTAAAAAAACAATCATTGTCCTTACCCCTACACATTAGCCTAATTTAAAGGCACGTCATATATCATTGTAAGGCTACTTTCACCCTTGCGTCATTTGGCCTCCGTCGCAATGCGTCATTTTGGAGAAAAAACTCATCCTGCAAAGTTGCTCGCAGGATGCTTTTTCCTCCATAGACTCGTATTACCGACGCATCGCGACGTATGGACACACGTTCCATACGTCGTGCACTGGATGCGTCAGTATTTGGCGGGCCATCGTCACGAAAAAACGTTTAAGGGAACGTTCAATGGGCAGCGGATGTGTTGAAAAACTGCATCCGCTGCCCACGTTGTGCCGAATTTTAACCACGTCCGTCGGTACTTCGCGCCGACGCTTAGCGACGGCCGCGTACTGACGGAAATGTGAAAGAAGCCTAACTGAATCAGAATGGCTGGACAATATCCAATATATCTATTTTAATCCAACATACCGCAGCACTCCACAGTAGGGTTGAGCGAAACGGGTCAAAAATTTTCAAAAGTCGCCGACTTTTGGCAAGGTCGGGTTTCATGAAACCCGACCCGACCCCTGTGTGGGGTCGGCCATGAAGTCGGCGATCTTTTGAATCTGGAATCAGAATTCCGATACCGATTCCCGATATGTTTAAGATATCGGGAATTGGTATCGGAATTCAGATTTAAGTGTAAAATAAAGAATTAAAATAAAAAATATCGCAATACTTACCCTCTGACGCGCCCTGGTACTAACCGGGAACCTTCCTCCTTCGAATCAGCACTTCCAGGACCTAGCGGTGACGTCCTATTAGGTATATACTCACCCTCGGATGCGCCCTGCTTCTTTCCGGCAGCCTTCCTTCCTAAGAATCAGCGCTTGCAGGACCTTCGGTGACGTCGCGGTGACGTCACGGCTTCTGATTGGTCGCGCGAGCGGTCACATGGGCGGCCGCGCGACCAATCACAAGCCGCGACGTCACCGCGACGTCACCGCAAGGTCCTGGAAGCGCTGATTCGAAGGAGGAAGGTTCCCGGTTAGTACCAGGGCGCGTCAGAGGGTAAGTATTGCAATATTTTTTATTTTAATTCTTTATTTTACACTAAAATATGGATCGCAGGGCCTGAAGGAGAGTTTCCGCTCCTTCAGACCCTGGGAACCATGGAAACCCAATGCACTGCATTGGGTTTCGAGTTTCGGCCGACCCCGACCCCGACTTTTTTATAGGATCGGCCAATTTCACTCGACCCGACTTTTGAAAAAGTCGGGTTTCGTGAAACCCGACCCGATGCTATAAAAGTAAAGGTCGCTCAACCCTACTCCACAGTAATGGTGGTAAGAAATCAGCAGTAGTTTACTTATCCATGTGACATGCAACTTTTTTGCTTCCAAAAAACAGTACGTTTAAGCGTTTCAATTAATTTTGCTAAATTTTAGGGGTTTTTTTGCTAAAAAAAAAAAAGGCAACAGCTACGTATATACCTAAAAGGGTAAAATTATAATGCAACAAAAAATCTTGGAAAAATCCCTTTTTTTATGCAAAAGAATAAAATAAAATGTTGCTTTTTTACCATGGTATGAAAAAAAAAGGAAAGCTTTTACTAGTAATCAAGACCCAAAGATGAGTGTGTTTCTCAAAATTTGTTGTTTCATTCAGATCGGCTGGTAGATTCGATTCGGTCTTAATAAATTTGGCCAAATTCTAAACTCCATGATTGCTGTGAAAAGAGGTATATGTTGTTGTGTGCCTTTCCAGACCCCAAAGCAGCTTTATCAGAGGAGAGACAATGTTCTGTGTTTCACCCCTGATGAAGCCGCCATGAGCAGCAATATGTATGGAGTTTTTCTCCACTAACATCCTCACTTTATATTGCTTTCTAGGTCACTTGGATGACATATTTTGGGTTTTACTTATTCAACACTACCATCAGGGCCGGACTGGGACTAAAATTCAGCCCTGGCATTTGAAGTCACACAGGCCCACTTGTCACATGGTGACTGTATAATATCTTTGTACACTTGTAGGTTACAAGAAGTGAGGGGAGTGTAACACGACTATATAACATATAATTACAGCTGTATCCAGCATTACAGCTCGGTCCCCATAGAATGTAATGTAGCAAGTCCCCATAGAATGTATTGCAGCCAGCCCCCATAGAATGTAATGCAGCACAGCCCCATAGAATGTAATGCAGCCCAGCCCCATAGAATGTAATGCAGCACAGCCCCCATAGAATGTAATGCAGCACAGCCACCATAGAATGTAATGCAGCACAGACCCCATAGAATGTAATGCAGCCAGTCCCCATAGAATGCAATGCAGCACAGCCCCATAGAATGTAATGCAGCCCAGCCCCATAGAATGTAATGCAGCCCAGCCCCATAGAATGTAATACAGCACAGGCCCCATAGAATGTAATGCAGCACAGCCCCCATAGATTGTAATGCAGCCAGCCCCCATAGAATGTAATGCAGCCAGCCCCCATAGAATGTAATGCAGCACAACCCCCATAGAATGTAATACAGCACAGGCCACATAGAATGTAATGCAGCACAGCCCCCATAGAATGTAATGCAGCCAGTTCCCATAGAATGTAATGTAGCCAGCCCCCATAGAATGTAAGGCAGCCAGCCCCCATAGAATGTAATGCAGCCAGCCCCCATAGAATGTAATGCAGCCAGCCACCATAGAATGTAATGCAGCCCAGCCCCATAGAATGTAATGCAGCCCAGCCCCATAGAATGTAATGCAGCCAGCCCACATAGAATGCAATGCAGCACAGCCCCCATAGAATCTAATGCAGCACAGCCCCCATAGAATGTAATGCAGCACAGCCACCATAGAATGTAATGCAGCCAGTTCCCATAGGATGTAATGCAGTACAGCCCCCATAGAATGTAATGCAGCCAGTTCCCATAGGATGTAATACAGCACAGCCACCATACAATATAATGCAGCCCAGCCCCAAAGAATGTAATCAGCCCCCTCCCCAATAGCCCCACAATCCAGGTATCACTCATTGATATATAATAATAATAATAAAAACACAAACACTCTACTCACCTTTCCTCTTGCCCTGCGCTGCTCCTGGCTCCGGTCTCAGCAGCTGCAGTCTGCCCGCCTGGTCACACAGGCGGTGCGCAATGATATGACATCATCGCGCACCCGCAGTGTCAATGGCAGGCAGAGCGGGGAATGATGGGAGAGGGAGCGACAGCAGACGCTCTCTCCTCCATCATTGCATTCAACTGTATCGGCGTCTATAACGCCGGTATAGTTGAATGCGGGGCCGGGAGTGTGCCAACAGCGGGGAGAGTATGCCGACAGCCGCACACTCGAGCGGCCCACTACTGCCACCGGCCCTTCTGGCATTTGCCAGAACTGCCCGATGGCCAGTCCGGCCCTGACTAACATTTTTGTCTTTATTTAGTCAGTTAGATATATAAGTATTTTCAATGCAATTATACTATCTTTCAGTGGGAAAAAAATTTCAGGGGTATGAATACTTTTTCAAGCGGCTTTAAGTCTCCTCACCTTATCATGTCACTCTCCGCAAGGAGAAACGATACTTCTTGGATTCCGGTCAGACGCCTTTCAATCAGCCAAACCAGATCTCCACTTTGCACTGACGAGGGGCAGTACCCCGAAACACAGTGTCTACAAATTGAGATTCTGGTTTGGCTATTATCCTAAGTCATGTGACAAGGCTCGTTAAAGGGTAGTTCTAGTCCTCTTCCTCTCTGAAGAGACAATTTGCATTTTTCCCAGAGGAGCATTGCAGCTTTAAGTCTCCTCACCTCGACATGCTTATCATGTCACTCTCCGCAAGGAGAAACGATACTTCTTGGATCCCAGTCAGACGCCTTTCAATCAGCCAAACCACGTCTCCACTTTGCACTGACGAGGGGCAGTACCCCGAAACACAGTGTCTGCAAATTGAGATTCTGGTTTGGCTATTATCCTAAGTCATGTGACAAGGCTCGTTAAAGGGTAGTTCTAGTCCTCTTCCTCTCTGAAGAGACAATTTGCATTTTTCCCAGAGGAGCATTGCGGCTTTAAGTCTCCTCACCTCAACATGCTTATCATGTCACTCTCCGCAAGGAGAAATTATACCTTTTCAAGGCACTGTACTTTATTAGTTTATGGTGGAAAGTGAGGGACATAATTACTGTAGAGGCCAATTTCGGGACATTCTTAAGGCCCCTTCACATTAAGCGACGCTGCAGCGATACCGACAACGATCCGGATCGCTGCAGCGTCGCTGTTTGGTCGCTGGAGAGCTGTCACACAGACCGCTCTCCAGCGACCAACGATGCCGGTAACCAGGGTAAACATCGGGTAACTAAGCGCAGGGCCGCGCTTAGTAACCCGATGTTTACCCTGGTTACCATGCTAAAAGTAAAAAAAAACAAACACTAGATACTTACCTACAGCCGTCTGTCCTCCAGCGCTGCGTTCTGCTTCTCTGCACTCCTCCTGTACTGGCTGTGAGCCGGAAAGCAGAGCGGTGACGTCACCGCTCTGCTTTCCGGCTCACAGCCAGTACAGGAGGAGTGCAGAGCACAGCGCTGGAGGACAGACGGCTGTAGGTAAGTATCTAGTGTTTGGTTTTTTTTACTTTTAGCATGGTAACCAGGGTAAACATCGGGTTACTAAGCGCGGCCCTGCGCTTAGTTACCCGATGTTTACCCTGGTTACCAGTGAAGACATCGCTGGATCGGTGTCACACACGCCGATCCAGCGATGTCAGCAGGAGTCCAGCGACGAAATAAAGTTCTGGACTTTATTCAGCGACCAACGATCTCCCAGCAGGGGCCTGATCGTTGGTCGCTGTCACACATAACGATTTCATTAACGATATCGTTGCTACGTCACAAATAGCAACGATATCGTTAACAATATCGTTATGTGTGAAGGTACCTTTACTGCTGTAATATATTTTACTTTTGAGGATGCTTCCATGGGGGTCAAAAGGGAGGTTATTGTGCACAGCTGCACCATGTTACTTTTTTCTTCATCTTGCGCAGTGTGTAAGTTGGGGAAAAAAGTGGAGAATGTGCTCCTGAAGCGATGAGCTATAGATGTCTGTTTATTACTTTCTTCATGGATTGCTGGCATAAGTCATAGTGTTCTGCACCAGATGAAGAAGAAAATTGAAGATGAATGACTTCAACTACTGACGTCAATGGTAATTCACTTTATTACCTGTACACTTACACTATAGATTATGTACTATCTACAGAGATCCTGTGTATAATGTCACTAGTGGCAATATTACTGTTATTACTTATTAGTATTGTAGTTTTTACTTATGATCAGTATTATAGTATTATTCGGTCACTATGTAGTGATAATATGTGGTCTGGTCAAGGTGTGGTGTTTTTTTCCCCTTTTGTGGTATATTGAGCTTGGTATAGTTGGTTGTGTTATGTAACTTGTTCTATCTGATATCAATAAGAAGAATATTCTTTATGTTCAATAGAAATTAAATACTTGGAAATTTAACCCCTTCCTGTCATGAAGCATACTGTTAGGCTGGTTTCACATTTGCGTTTTTTTGGGTGCGTTTTTGCGGTAAAAAACGCAAAAAAAGCATGGTGAAAAAACGCATGTAAACGCGTGCAAACGCTGCGTTTTTTTGACGCATGCGTTTTTGCATGTGGTGAAAAAAACGTGGCGTTTTGACGCGTTTACATGCGTTTTTTCATGCGTTTGCGTTTTTTAAATGCATGCTGAGAAATGTGTGACAGCTGCCAATCATCAAAATAAAGTAAAAAACCCACTATAAACAGAAATATTTAGGGTTAGGGTTAGGGTTAGGGGTAGGGATCATAACCCTAACCCTAAAGGGATCCTAACCCTAACCCTACCGCTAACCCTAACCCTAAGGGATCCTAACCCTACCCCTAACCCTACCTCTAACCCTAAGGGATCCTAACCCTAACCCTACCCCTAACCCTACCCCTAACCCTACCCCTAACCCTAAAGGGATTAGGGTTAGGGTTAGGGGAAGGGTTATGGTTAGGATCCCTTAGGGTTAGGGTTAGGGGTAGGGTTAGGAGTAGGGTTAGGGGTAGGGTTATGGTTAGGATCCCTTAGGGTTAGGGTTAGGGGTAGGGTTAGGGTTAGGGGTAGGGTTAGGGTTAGGATCCCTTAGGGTTAGGGTTAGGGGTAGGGTTAGGGTTAGGGTTAGGATCCCTTAGGGTTTAGGGTTAGGGGTATGGTTAGGGTTAGGGGTAGGGTTAGGGTTAGGGGTAGGGTTAGGGTTAGGGTTAGGGTTAGGATCCCTTTATCACCTTTATGTTGGGGGGTGGCATATCAGTGTGTTTTCTGGTTTTTTAATAGAAAAACGCATGCGTTTTTAACGCAAAAAAACGCATGCACAAAAAAATGCATGCGTCCCCATTGACTCCAATGTATTTTTTCACCCAAAAAAAACGCATGCGTTTTTTTTGGTCCAAAAAACGCCTCTCAAAAATACTACAAGGTGCATTTCTGAAAATGAACGCATGCAGTAAAAAAACGCATGCGTTTCAAAATGCGATCAAACGCGTACACACAAAAACGCATGCGTTTTCAATGTTAAATATAGGGAAAAAAACGCATGCGTTTTTTTGAAAAAAAAAAACGCTGCAGACAAAAACGCAAGTGTGAAACCACCCTTACACAGTGGTAGACATGCACTTATAGGGGTTATATGCTGAAAATAATTTATCACCTATCCACAGGATAAGTGATAACTTTTTTATTGATGGGGGTCCAACTGCTGGGACCTGCACTGATCAGCAGAATGTGGAACTTTTATCCCCATTAGAATGGAGCACATGCTCGACTCGGCCTCTGATCCATTCATTCCATAAGTGGATGCCGAGCACTGTGCTTGGCTTTTTATGGCAGCACCAATGAGGAAGAATAGATCTACTGTCAGAAATCTGACCTGCTGCTCTAGATTAATATGGTGATAAGGGCACCCTTCCAGGGATAAAAGTTCTTTAGATTGTTGTGGTTTTCAAAAGGTCTGATTCCTCAATCAAAAAGATCACTTTTCATGCGGATTCTGCGGCTAGGTGATAACTTGTTTTTAATGCAAACTACCATAATTGTACATCATTATGATGGGTGCACAGTAAATGAAAAGGAGCCACATGTAGTTTGCAGTCGATGCTCCACTATAGCGGGAATAGCAGATATTTGCATATAGCTGTAGGGTGGGTCCCTAGAGTCAATTCAACCAGTGGGCCCCAGACACCCCAGTACGACCTTGCTTTCTTTCTTCCTGTCAGCGGAAGCATGCCAGTGGGTGACTTGTCACAGTGGCTAATCTACTCCCCTTTCCTTGAGATCTCAAGCAGACACCATAATTCCCAGGCATGGAGCATGGGCAGATAGATATCACAATGTTATCAGGACGTAACTGTCCCTGAAACTGCAGTTACTTTCCATCAGTGGGAGAGACAAATCATTTCTAAGGCACCAGAGAGATGATTCTCATCCTTTATTCTTCCAAAATACATCATAAAAGCAACTTTTCTGCCAACAAATGGTCTTTTTCAAGTTAAAACAAAATGGCAGATTAAGCTGTTTGCTTATGCTTGAAAAAGGCAGCGTGTTGGCTGAAGCATTGCTTTTATGATGCATTTTGAATGAACAAAGGCTGAGAATCATCTCTCTGCTGCCTTGGAAATGATTTGCCTCTGAATTTTCTGGTAGCTGTCCCAAGGAAGCACAGAGCCTGTGGAGTGGTCCAAAGGGAAATACCATTACGGACATTGTCAATCAGGGCCAGACTGGCCATCGGGCACTTCTGGCAAATGCCAGAAGGGCCGGTGCCAGTAGTGGCCGCTGCACTCTTCCCCCTCCCCCCGCCAGTGCCGCCGCCGCATTCAACTATACCGACGTCTATGACGCCGGTATAGTTCAATGCAATGATGGAGGAGAGAGTGTCCGCTGACGCTCCCTCTCCCATCATTCCCCGCTCTGCCTCTGACACTGCGGGTGCACGATGACGTCATATCATCGCGCACCTGCTGTGTCCCGGGCAGACTGCAGCCGCCGAGACAGGAGACAGGAGCCAGGAGCAGCGTGGGCAAGAGGAAAGGTGAGGAGAGTGTTGTTTTTTTTTTTAACTGGACTGTGGAGCCATTATCGGGGGGATGAGATGTGGGTTGTGCTGTATATACCACTGTGTGTGTGCTGTGCTGTGTATATACCACTGTGTGGGCTGTGCTGTGTATATACCACTGTGTGGGCTGTGCTGTGTATATACCACTGTGTGGGCTGTGCTGTGTATATACCACCGTGTGGGCTGTGCTGTGTATATGCCACTGTTTGGGCTGTGCTGTGTATATACCACTGTGTGGGCTGTGCTGTGTATATACCACTGTGTGGGCTGTGCTGTGTATATACCACTGTGTGGGCTGTGCTGTGTATATACCACTGTGTGGGCTGTGCTGTGCACATACCACTGTGTGGGCTGTGCTGTGTATATACCACTGTGTGGGCTGTGCTGTGTATACTACTACGCGGGCTGTGCTGTATATACTACTATGCGGGCTGTGCTGTATATACTACGACGCGGGCTGTGCTATATAAACTACTACACGGGCTGTGCTGTATATACTACTACGTGGGCTGTGCTGTATATACTACTACGTGGGCTGTGCTGTATACTACTACGCGGGCTGTGCTATATTATGCAGGCTGTGCTATATACTATGCAAGTTGTGCTATATTATATGCGAGCTTTGATATATACTATGGGAGGTATATTATATTCTATGGGGGAGGCCGTATTCTATACTATGTGGCTGTGTTATATACTATTGCGGGGGTATATTCTATTCTATGGAGGAGGCTGTGTTATATACTATGTGGCTGTGTTATATACTATTGCAGGGGTATATTCTATTCTATGGGAGAGGCTGTGTTATATACTATGGGGGGTATATTATATTCTATGGGGGAGGCTGTCTTATATACTATGGGGGGCTGCATTATATTCTATGGGGGGCTACATTATATATTATGGGGAGGTGGGCTGCAGTATATTCTATGGGGGGCTGTATTAGATTTTATGAGGGATGATTGCATCATACTCTTTGATGGGGCTGCATTATATTCTATGGGGAGGTGGGCTGTATTCTATTCTATTCGGGGCTACATTATATTCTATGGGGGGCTGTATTATATTAATATTCTATGAGGGGTGATTGCATCATACTCTGTGGGGGGCTGCATTATATTCTTTGGGGGGTTACATTATACTCTGGGGTGGCTGCATTATACTCTAGGGTGGCTGCATTATATTCTATAGGGTGGTGGCTGCATTATACTGTATGTGGGCTGCATTATACTGTATTGAGGACTATGGGGAACACATTATACTATATGAAGAACTATGGAGTGCATTATACTATGGGAAGTGAATTGTACTACATGGATGACTATGGCGGAGCATTATACTATATGGAGCACTATGAGGAGTGTATTATGCTGTATGAAGGACTATGTGGATTACTGAGCAGTGCATTTTAATATATGGAGGACTATAGGGAGTGTAATATACTATATGGAGGACTGTGGTGCACATTATAATATATAGGAGGACCTATATGGTAGGACTGGGAGGACTATGGGGTGTATTTTACTAAACAAGTAAAATACTGCATATTCAGATTGTTTTTGCCGGAATAAAAATCCTTGTTCGCTGCTGATAACATGATACTGCATGTTGATCTGTTAGTGATCTGTTAGTGATGGTTCTGTCCCATCATTATTCCTCAGCTGGTGGAAAGAGGCCGGGAAACAAGTGTTGAACAGCTTCAGTATTGTCGATCAAACTCATTTAGCGGCCTGAACTCAGCGCTTTTAAATACAACCAAAATGCTTTTGTGTGATGTGCAATATGTTAGCATTTGGGGCCCCATTTTAAACTTTGCCTAGGGCCCCACTTTGCCTTAAACCGGCCCTGCCTACAAGTTTACAAAGATATTATACGGTCACCATGTGACAAGTGGGCCTGTGTAACTTCAAATGCCAGGGCTGAATTTTAGTCCCAGTCCGGCCCTGTTGTCAATCACTGTCAAGAAGCCACGACCAGGAGTAGTAAGAGACCGGACAAGTTGGAGGGGTGTAATTGTGGGCCAAGAATCATTTGCCAATGGATGACAAGAGAATAGAGACACAGGCTTATAACATAAAGATATGGAAATATTCAGCATAACAGTTACTCTACTGTGATGATATTACTTTGGGTTCTAAAAATCTGCTGACAGATTCCTTTTAAAGAAATTCCAAATAAAATGCCCATTTTAATATCAAACTAGAAAACTTTCTAAAAGGATTATATAGCCATTCCGATATAGATTTTAAAAGCAATTACACCAGTTCATCATGTCGATATATTTGATAATGTATGCAATTTGTATTGTGAACTCTGGTGATAGATCCCCTTTTATATGTGTAACAGATACAAAGAGAAACATCTCAAACATCAGGAGGTTTCACAATCCATCTTGTTAGTACAATGAACATCTCAGCTGCTGTAAAACATGTTACTTAAATGAGGTTAAACCGATGTGAACAGAGCAGCATATTACAATTTTTCATTGTTCTTCCTGCACAGATAGCATTTGCCCTGATTTTGGGAAAAGACAGACATCCTGGAGACATTTGGTTAATCAGATATTAAATTAATCAAGCCACTCTTTTAAACTAACTAAAGGTTAAGTCTGGTGACATTTTAGTTTCAAAAAGCCGTTTTTTAGGGATTAATGAACATGACTCGGTAGATAAATCTCTAGTTTGACACCAGCTTTTAAAATGTCTTGTATGACACATGAGTAATCTTTTCTCGTAGCAGTTATATAGCTGAAATTCGGTCATAGAAATTTGAAAAAGTAATGATTTTGTCTTAGTGTTGCACATCTCATCTATTCCTATTTTCAAAACCGAAGATAATCCAATATCATAATGTAAACAGCACTATAGTGCTGCAATCCATATTGACATACTGTAATTATTAAATAATAATCATTGGAACCATATTTCAGAGGCGCACATTTATCTTCAAGTCTGTTTTTAAAGCTTGAGAAAATACCACCTAAAAGTTATTTTCTCCATTATTTTCACTACTACTTGTTTGGGGTTGCGTAAAATGAGTTTCTATCTTTCTACTTAGCTAGAAAATAGAATGAAAAGAATGATAACAGTGCCCATAATCATTAATTGATACATAAATAGTGTCAACCCTTCTGTATGTTTTATTAAATACCTGAATTCCCTAAGATCAAAACTATTCTGGACATATTTTTCTTAGACCTAATAGTTGTACTCTTTGTTATTCCTCCTGGAAATGGATGAGTAAATTGACAACTGGGTGTTATCACTTTCCTAGTCAATTGGAGAACGACACCTCGTGTTCGTTGCCAGGTTGTTTGACATCCTTCAAATTTTCAGTTCAAGTGATTAAAGGGACACTGTCACCTGAATTTGGAGGGAACCATCTTCAGCCATAGGGGCGGGGTTTTGGGGTGTTTGATTCACCCTTTCCTTACCCGCTGGCTGCATGCTGGCTGCAATATTGGATTGAAGTTCATTCTCTGTCCTCCATAGTACACGCCTGCGCAAGGCAAGATTGCACTGTTCAGGCATGTACTACGGAGGACAGAGAATGAACTTCAATCCAATATTGCAGCCAGAATGCAGCCAGCGGGTAAGGAAAGGGTGAATCAAACACCCGCAAACCCCGCCTCCATGGCTGAAGATTGTTCCCTCCAAATTCAGGTGACAGAGTCCCTTTAAGGCACAACCAAATGCCCCACGATATTCTTCCAAGTTTCTCCAGCTGACATAACAATTGGCATGCCTCAATTTTAAGAAAAAATTCTCTCTATTAAAAACTCAAAACCAAATGAACATTTAGAAGGGGCAATGGAATATCATGGGCAGAGAATTTGGGATGTGTAAATCACAGATTCAGGAAGGACACATGTTCATGATTTCTAAAAGCCAATATTTTCTATTAGGCCATGTTCAGACTATCAGAATTTGGTCAGTATTTTACCTATCTGTAAGCCAAAACCTGGAGAGGAACAATCAGAGGAAAAGTATAGCAGTAGCATGTCACCCACTCCTGGTTTTGGCTGAGAAATACTGATGTGAAATACTGACCAAATACTGAACGTGTGAACGTATCCTTTGAAATAGGATTAACAAAGGAATGATTGGTGTTATGATAGGAAGTATGATATTTGTTTTGCTACTTGACAGATATTTATATATAAACCAATCCGAATAGACGGGAGCAAATGCCAATATAAAATTTTTCTAAACTTTATTATAGATTCTATTTAATAACAAGGTACAAAATAAATAAGAAATGAAGATACAACTGCACAATACAGCCGCTCCCTAGGTAGCACACCCCTTACATATCCCCCATGTTGTCATAAGTTAACGCCCATTTGGCTAAACACCACATATATGCTAGGAACTCCTAGCTGTGCACAACCTTAATGAGCTGGTATACCATTCCAGCATAAATTGTACTAATGTCAGAGATGGTCTATCTTAAAAAGGCATATTATGGGTGTTTTTCAGGAGTTAAACTACAGTTTTACCAAAGGCTATATAAAAAACTATCTATGTGGTGCTGACAATATACATATATGGTTACTGGAAATTATTCCCAAGATTAAAGTGCAGAGTATAGAAGCGAGATCTGTCACATATTGTCTGTGAGATATAGCAGGGTAACATAACTCCCATATATTAGTGACATGGCTGTCTCAAAATGGTAACTAACTCCAGATAAACTTTTACTATGCTCAGATTTAAAGGCAAGTGCCAGAATATAATCACAGAGTGATAAACATAAACACAGAATGCAATCAGTAGTGCTGGAGCAAGCGTATCCAATGCAGCATTAACAGCAACCATATATGGAATCAGTTTAAATAAGTAGTAGATAGAGGGGTATACGACCTCGTGTGGCGGCCAGATATTTAGCCAGATTTTGAGTACTTCATAAAAGCTTTGATTTTGTCAAACAGGCTGCATAACTTCCAAGAGCAAAATCTGGCTCCACCACCAGAACATGAATTTCCCTCCATTTACCATCAAGTTAGCTGTGATGAACAAGATGTTGTTTCTGGTGAGTTTATTCCTTCAGGCACATGGAAATGAGAGTGGTTGAAATGTATTACTATTAAATGCCTGCACAGCTGCAGATTGTGAAACATGGGAAACCATATTGAGAATCTTTATGTAGGAAGTGATCTTCTAAAATACCACATCCTAGATATCTCTAAATGAAATATTCCAGTTGCAACAGCGATCTCAGTAGCGATCTCGCTATGTGTGACACGTAGCAGCGATCAGGCCCCTGCTGTGAGATCGCTGGTCGTGTCGGAATGGCCTGGGCCATTTTTTGATCGTTTAGGTCCCGCTGGGCAGCACACATCGCTGTGTTTGACACCTTACCAATGACCTTGTTGACAGAACGTCCCATTGAATCATCATGAAATAGCATTGTTCTACAGCTCGCTACAGGTCGCTACAGTTCGCCGCATCGCTGCTGCGTCGTTGGGGAGATCGCACTGTGTGACAAATCACCAGCGACCACATAGCGACGCAGCAACGATCCCTGACAGGTCATATCGTTGTCGGGATCGCTTAAGCGTCGCTATGTGTGACGGGGCCTTTACTCTGGGCAGCAAATCTGCATGTATAATCTCAGCTTTCAACTGATAGTAGATCTTGTACAGATACCTGGACATTCTCGCAACACACCTCGGCTCCAGCGCACCCAGCTTTTCATTCTTAAGGTGGGCGAGTGGGTTGTTGTCGGTTAGTACATATTATTCCGATCGCGACAAGTATTCCTCAAACTTATCTGTCATGGCCCAAACCAGCACCAACAATTCCAGCCTGATTGAGCTGTAATTATCGGGGGTTTTCTTGGAGTCCTTCAGTGACTAACGTATGAGATCATCCATTCTCACCCTCCTATGACCTGAGCCAACACTGCCCTTAGACTCAAAAGGCTTCCATCTTTGTACAACATGAAAGGCTGAGTGAAGTCAGAAAACACCAGGATGAGGACATCTATTCAGTGCCAGTTTCAACACCTCTTTTTGCCTAGGGCCCCATTGGATAAACTGTTGCTTGGTCCCTCCTGCTGTTCTCCTTAGTGATTCATGTAATGGTCCTGCAGTCTTGGCAAAAGTCCTGATAAACCTCTGATGGTACAAACAGTCCCAGGAATGATCTTAGCTCCCTCAGTCTTGTGGGGGTAGGCCATTACTGTTCAGAAGCTACTTTCTTTGTGGCATGATAGAACCCTGAGCTGGAGTCTTTGTGCCACCGGTACTTAATCTCTCTCTAAAACAGGTGACACTTCCAGGAGTTTTATTTTCAGTCCATGCCTCTGAAGCCATTCCTACACCTGCCCCAATCAGACGAGATGTTCCTTGAAGGTTGCAGAATAGATGATGACATTATCTAAATATATTAGGATTGCTTTGAATTTTAAGTCCCCAAGGCATCTTTCCATCAGTAGCTGAAATGTTTCTGTTGCATTGGTTAACTCAAACGGCATACGATTGATCTTGAATAAACCCATAGGAAGGATGAAGGGAGTCTTTGGTCAATTCTTCACAGGCACGGGGACCTGCTGATAGCCACTGGCCAGATCGAAATAAGAAAAGTATTTGGCCTTTCTCAAGGTGGATGTTGTGAATTCTGTGGCCGAGCTCCCTCCTGTGGTCGTGAGTAGTGTTGAGCATTCCGATACCGCAAGTATCGGGTATCGGCCGATATTTGCGGTATCGGAATTCCGATACTGAATTCCGATACTTCCCGCGTATCGGATACCGGAATCGGAAGTTCCCAGAATTCAAATTGAACGCAGCAGCCAATGAGGAATGAATGAAAGTGTGGGCACATCCTGTTTAGCATGGTGGGCATGTAAGTACTGGCAAGGCTTGGATTGGCTGCTGAAATGATGTCACTCTGCACTATAAAAAAGCGCTGCCGCCATTTTGCGCTCACTCTGCTGTGATTTCAGTTAGGGACAGGACGCTGTGTTCTAACTGAGGGCCAGTTGAGCTAGCTAATTGCTTTATTTTCCTTTCCAAAGGCTAATTTAGCAAAACGCTGTGTGTTCTTCACTGTTCACCTTGCTCTTGCCTTGCAGCGCTGTTTTAACAGCGTTCTGCAAGGTCTCTGTGTGTGTGTGTGTGTGTGTGCAGCTCACTCTGTAGTCTGTGTGCAGCCATATACCCGGTTGTATTCAGCTCAGGGGGGGTTCACACTGCCTCACACAGTTGTTCTTTTTTGCTCTTAGTGCAGCCTGCTGCACATTTTTTCTCAAATTTCCTATTAGTGTTTTTCCACCAGTCTCCAGCTCTATTGTGGAAAAACACTACATAGGATAACCTAGAGGGGGGTTTTTGGGCCTTGCAGCGCCGTTTACGGCTGTCTGCACGGTCTCCGTGTGAGCCCAGCTCGCCCTGTAGTCTGTGTGCAGCCATAGCCGGTTGGATTCAGCTCAGGGTTCGTTACTGGCTCATACCTTGAGAAAAATTTTCCTTTTTTTCAAATAGTGCAGCCTGTTTAAAATTTGAAAAAAAAAATTCCTATTAGTGTCTTTCCACTCGTATCCAGCTAAATAGTGGAAAAACACTATATAGGATAACCTAGAGGAGGGTTTTTTGGCCTTGCAGCGCCGTTTACGGCTGTCTGCACGGTCTCCGTGTGAGCCCAGCTCGCCCTGTAGTCTGTGTGCAGCCATAGCCGGTTGGATTCAGCTCAGGGTTCGTTACTGGCTCATACCTTGAGAAAAATTTTCCTTTTTTTCAAATAGTGCAGCCTGTTTAAAATTTGAAAAAAAAAATTCCTATTAGTGTCTTTCCACTCGTATCCAGCTAAATAGTGGAAAAACACTATATAGGATAACCTAGAGGAGGGTTTTTTGGCCTTGCAGCGCCGTTTACGGCTGTCTGCACGGTCTCCGTGTGAGCCCAGCTCGCCCTGTAGTCTGTGTGCAGCCATAGCCGGTTGGATTCAGCTCAGGGTTCGTTACTGGCTCATACCTTGAGAAAAATTTTCCTTTTTTTCAAATAGTGCAGCCTGTTTAAAATTTGAAAAAAAAAATTCCTATTAGTGTCTTTCCACTCGTATCCAGCTAAATAGTGGAAAAACACTATATAGGATAACCTAGAGGAGGGTTTTTTGGCCTTGCAGCGCCGTTTACGGCTGTCTGCACGGTCTCCGTGTGAGCCCAGCTCGCCCTGTAGTCTGTGTGCAGCCATAGCCGGTTGGATTCAGCTCAGGGTTCGTTACTGGCTCATACCTTGAGAAAAATTTTCCTTTTTTTCAAATAGTGCAGCCTGTTTAAAATTTGAAAAAAAAAATTCCTATTAGTGTCTTTCCACTCGTATCCAGCTAAATAGTGGAAAAACACTATATAGGATAACCTAGAGGAGGGTTTTTTGGCCTTGCAGCGCCGTTTACGGCTGTCTGCACGGTCTCCGTGTGAGCCCAGCTCGCCCTGTAGTCTGTGTGCAGCCATAGCCGGTTGGATTCAGCTCAGGGTGCGTTACTGCCTCATACCTTGAAAAACAATTTCCTTTTTTTCAAATAGTGCAGCCAGTTTAAAATTTGAAAAAAAAAATTCCTATTAGTGTCTTTCCACTTGTATCCAGCTAAATAGTGGAAAAACACTATATAGGATAACCTAGAGGAGGGTTTCTTGGCCTTGCAGCGCCGTTTACGGCTGTCTGCACGGTCTCCGTGTGATTTAAACTAGCTCTGTAGCCCGATCTGCACCAAAAAAAAGGTTAAGTTCACCAAACACAACTTACACTTGTGTAGGCCACATTTGAAAAATAATAAAGTTTAGTCCACAATTTACAACATTAGTGTTTCTTACACCTGTTAGGAGGAGCATTACAGGAATAAGCACACTAAGGCCTTAGTACTTTTCTGCTTATCTTTATCTGTCAACCAAGATGAAGAGGGCAGGGAGTAAGGCACGTGGGCGTGGGCGCGGAGCAGGGAGAGGAGCAGGGAGAGGACGTGGTGATTCTGTGCCTGCTGCGGGCGCCGGTGACTCGTCGTCACTCAGTTTCAGCAGGGAACAGTCCTTCATGCGCAGCTTTGTCGGAGAGCGCCGTGCACCGCTGCTGCGTGAAGACCAAATTGAAGCCGTTGTCGGGTGGATGGCAGCTAACGCCTCGGCATCGACTTCAGTTAGTGCCACATCCTCTCAGGCACAGAGCACTGGAGAGCAGCCATCTGTCTCTTCACCACCTGCCAAATTGGCCAGGCAGTCAGAGAGCCCAGGACAGGAGCCGTCTCTACTTCTGTTCTCTGAATCTCTTGGCTTGGAAACAGGGGGCCAGCCAAGCAGCATTGGAGAAATGGAAGAAGAGGCAGTGTGCAGTGATGCCCAACACCTTTTTCTCTCCGACTCTGAAGAGGCAGGTGGGCCAGTGCCTCCGGTGACCACAGCGCAGTACGCATCTGATGATGAAACTCAGGTGCCGCTTTCTCGTGCGTTACTGTGCTGCTGAGACTACCCAGGAGGAGCAGTTGGTGGCAGAGGGTAGTGGAGATGATGAGGTCCTTGACCCATCGTGGCGTGAGGAACAGGAAGGTGGTGGGAGCAGCTCAGAGGAAGAGCTTCCTCTTACGGGCCAAAGAGGGAGAGGGAGGGGGAAGACTGCGGAGCCTGTAGCCTCCACTTTGGCACCCGTTAGGAGCCTGTCTCTTTCCAAAGCCAAAAAGGGCGCTCCCAAGACTTGCAGTGCCTGGTCCTTTTTTGACACAGTTGCAGATGACATTTGTTTTGTCAAATGCAAGCTGTGTCATCATAAAGTAAAAAGAGGGAAAAATGTCAGCAACCTCAATACCACAAATATGTGGAAACATGTGCGGACCAGGCACGCGGTGGAGTTACAGAAACACACTGAAGATGTAGGCCAACCAACAGCGGCAGCTACCACCTCTTCAGCTCGTGTTGCCTCTTCCTCCAGCTCACGCACAGCTGGTTTGGCTTCCTCCCAGAGACCTTGTGTAATTCCACCCACAGCACCACCTTCCCAGTCATCCTCACACTCCCAGTCTACTCTACAGCCATCGGTAGTACAGGCATGGGAGAAAAGGCGGGCATTCTCGGCCAACCACCCCCGAGCACAGGCTCTGAATGCAGGCATTGCCAAACTGTTGTCCCTGGAAATGCTCTCGTTCAGGCTGGTGGAGACTGACAGCTTCCGTGACTTGATGGCATTGGCAGTCCCACAGTACAAGGTGCCCAGCCGCTTTTACTTCAGCAGGCAGGCTGTCCCTGCCCTGCACAGGCATGTTGAGGCAAACATAAAACATGCGCTACTGAACGCCGTCAGTAGCAAGGTCCACCTCACCACCGATGCGTGGACCAGTCAGCATGGACAGGGGCGATATGTTTCCCTCACTGCCCATTGGGTTAATGTTGTTGAGCCAGGTACAGATCGTGCGAGTGGCGCAGGACGTGTCCTGCCCACTCCAAGGATTGCAGGAATCCAGTCTGTACGCATCGACTCCTCCTCTTACACCAGTTCCTCTGATTCCTCTCTGCAGGATCCGTCACAGTCCACCCCCACATGGACCCGTGAACGTTTACCTATGACCGACATGAGCACAGCCGTGGCCAAACGTCAGCAGGCCGTCTTGAAACTAGTTTCATTGGGGCATCGAAGCCACACAGCGCAGGAGCTCTGGAATGCCATAAAGCAGGAGAGCGATGTGTGGTTACTGCCAGCGAATCTCCAGCCAGGCATGGTAGTGTGTGACAATGGCCGAAATCTGGTGGCAGCTTTGGCCCTTGGCAACCTCACTCACATCCCATGTCTGGCACATGTGCTCAATTTGGTTGTGCAGAGTTTTCTGAGGGACTATCCGGATCTTGATGCCCTGCTGCACAAGGTCCGCCTAGAGTGTGCTCACTTGCGGCGTTCCAGCTTGGCCAGATCCCGCATTGCTGCTCTGCAGCGCCGATTCCGCCTTCCGGAACACCGCATCATATGTGACCTACCTACCCGGTGGAATTCCACGTTACATATGTTGGAGCGGTTGTGTGAGCAGCAGCAAGCAGTTATGGAGTACCAGCTGCATCAGGCGCAAAGAAGTCGCAGTCAGCGCCGATCAGACTTCACAACCACAGAGTGGGCCACTATGAAGGACGTCTGCCAGGTTTTGCGTCCTTTTGATTATTCCACGCGGATGGCAAGTGCAGATGATGCACTAGTCAGCATGACTGTCCCCCTTATCTGCCTGCTTCAGCAAACTTTGCAAGGGTTAAGGGATGATGTGGTGGAAGAGGTGGAGGATGAGGAGTCACCTTTTCCATCAGCTTCTGGAGAGTCAGCGCCACGTGGTTCCTCACAAAGGGGTACGCAGGGGCCAATTTGTGAGGAGGATGAGGAGGAGTCAATGGAGGAGGAAGAGCTCCGTCCAGAGGAGGGAGCGACACAATTGTCCAGTGGTCAGTGTGTACAGCGAGGGTGGGGTGATGACGAGCGGGCAGAGATCATGTCTCAAGCAGGGGACAGCGTTTCTGGGCCGGTTGGCACTCTGCAGCACATGGTGGATTTCATGCTGCAGTGCCTGAGAAACGACCGCCGCATCGACCACATTCTCAACATGCCTGATTATTGGGTGTTCACCCTCCTCGATCCTCGCTACCGGGACAACGTCCAAAACCTCATCCCTGCGTTGACCCGGGAGCGTAAATTGCGGGAGTACCACGACACACTGGTGAATTCCATCATCTTCTCCTGTCCAACTGAGAGGAGTGCTGCTAGTGCTTTACAAAGCAGCTCAGTGCGTCGAGGCAGTGGGGGAGGCTCTGCCCAAAGAGGGAGCAGAAGCAGTGCCTCTGCCCAAGGCAAGCCCAGTATGGCACAACTCTGGCACACTTTTGTGTGCCCGCCCCAAATGTCTACACCATCACCGGCGGCTCCAGTCAGCAGGAGGCAACGGTTCCGTCAGATGGTGACAGACTACATGGCTTGCCCTCTTACTGTACTCCCAGACGGCTCTTCCCCGTTCAAGTTTTGGGTCTCTAAGCTGGATACATGGCCAGAGCTAAGCCAGTATGCATTGGAGGTGCTGGCTTGCCCTGCGGCTAGTGTCTTATCGGAACGTGTCTTTAGTGCCGCAGGTGGTGTACTAACAGACCGTCGCATGCGACTATCCTCCGATAACGTTGACCGGCTTACTTTCCTGAAAATGAACCAGGCCTGGATCTCGCAGGAATTTGCCACTCCTCTGCCTGATTAAGTAATTGGGTGTCATCCAGGTCTCCTGCTGTGTTCATCTTTCTACCACCTGAACTGCTATTCCTGGGCTCCAACACCGCCAGTTGCGGCTCAGAAGTGCAGGCTGCACAGTAAAAACATACGACCCAGTGTTATTGGGTTTCAGTAACGTCAGCTGATCCCCAGCTGTGTAGCCGGCAATGTGTCCGGAGCTGGGACTTTCCTTCGTAATGTGACGCAGCACAGCCGTCATTCCTACCCCCTTGGTGCCATGCGCTGCCTCCTCAGCGTTGTTTTAAGCTGTCACGGAGCCTGCGCTGTTCTGTTATCCCTTGGGCATGCCCTATTTGCGCTGCCTGTCTTCTGACATAATTTGGTGTCAGGCTGGCTGCGCCTGTGCGGCCGCGGTGCCCGAGATCCCGCCTCGCAGTGTCTTCTGATTGAGTCACACTGCGGGCCTGGGATCCATGGGCATGCGCAGTGCATATCTTCCCCTCGGGCTCTCGCTCATTTCCCTCCGCCTTCTTTAGACTGTGCGCCGTCAGCTGATCCCTAGCATGCCACGGCCGTGACACCGCACAGTCTGAAGAAGAGGGAAGGAGGGGAGTGAGAGTCGAGGTTATGCACTGTGCATGCCCATGGTTCCAAGGCCCGCAGTGGGATTACGTTAGATGAGACTGCGAGGTGGGATCCGGAGCAGCGTGGACGCACAGGCACTGACAGCCTGACACCAAATTATGTCAGAAGACAGGCAGCGCTAATTGGGCATGGCCAAGGGCTAACAGAACAGCGCAGGCTCCGTGGCAGCTTAAAACAACGCTGAGGAGGCAGCGCACGGCATCAAGGGGATAGGAATGACAGCTGTGCTGTGTCCCATTACGAAGGAAATTCGCACCTCCGGAACGGTTTAACGGTATAAAGGGACACATTTTTAGTGTTTACTTCGGTGTTTGCAAGGAGCATAATTAAAAGAGCAACCTTTTCCTTTTGCATCCTTAGTGCTGCACAACATGGCTCTTTCAGCTACAAACGTCTTGGGGGGGGGGTTAAAGGTTTCCTTTCAACTTGCTCCAATCAGGCTTCGGCCTACACTCTGTTCCTCTGCTCCTCCTGCTGTCCCTGGGCTCTAACACTGCCAGTTGGTGCCTGGAAGTGCTGTGTGCACAGTCAACAGTCGCTCCTCTGTTATTGGGGTTCAGTAACGTCAGCTGATCCCCAGCTGTGTGTGCGGCAATACCTCCAATCTGCTCCTCCTGCTGTCCCTGGGCTCTAACACCGCCAGTTGGTGCCTGGAAGTGCTGTGTGCACAGTCAACAGTCGCTCCTCTGTTATTGGGGTTCAGTAACGTCAGCTGATCCCCAGCTGTGTATCCGGCAACGTGTCATGCGACCGCCACGCTGGCACAACTAAAATGTAAGGGGACCTGTCCCCCCCCCCCCCCCCTAGGCGTTTGTTACTGAAAGAGCCACCATGTGCAGCACTAATACTGCACAAGGGAAAGGTCGCTCTTGAAATTATGCTCCTTGCAAACGCTGAACTACACACTCATGTAATGTGTCCCCTCACACCGTCCAACCGTCCCGGAGGTGGGACTTTCCTTTGTAATGTGACGCAGCACAGCCGTCATTGCTACCCCCTTGGCACCGTGCGCTGCCTCCTTAGCGTTGTTTGATTCCGTCATGGACCCTGCGCTGTTATGTTATCCCTTGGCCATGCACAGTTTGCGCTGCCCGTCCTCTGACATCATTTGTTGTCGTCCTGGCTGCGCCTGTGCGTCCACGCTGCCCGAAATCACACCTCGCAGTGTCGTCTAATGTGATCCCACAGTGGGCCTGGTATCCATGGCCATGCGCAGTGCATATACTAGCCTCTCACTCCCCTTCTTCACGCTTCTTCAGACTAGGCGGCGTCAGCTGATCCCTAATAGCATGCCACGGCCGTGACGCCGCACAGTCTGAAGAAGCAGGAAGGAGGTGAGTGAGAGGCGATGATATGCACTGCGCATGCCCATGGATCCCTGGCCCGCAGTGGGACTACATTAGATGACACTGCAAGGTTGGATCTCGGGCAGCTTGGACGCACAGGCACTGCCAGCCTGACACCTACATGATGTCAGAAGACGGGCACCGCTAACTGTGCATGGCCAAGGGATAACATTACAGTGCGGGCTCCGTGACAGAACCAAACAACGTTGAGGAGGTGGTGCCCGGCACCAAGGGGGTTGGAATGACGGCTGTGCTGTGTCACATTACAAAGGAAAGTCCCACTTCCGGGATGGTTTGACGGTGTGAGGGGACACATTATATGAGTGTGTACTTCAGCGTTTGCAAGGAGCATAATTTTCGGAGCCACCATTTTCCATGTGCAGTATTACTGCTGTACAAGATGGCTCTTTCAGCAACAAATGCCTGGGGGGGGGGTTAAAGGTTCCCTTTCAACTTGCTCCACTGCAGGCTTCGGCCTACACTCTGCTCCTCTTTGATTCCCTGGGTTTCAACACTGTCAGTTGCCACCTGGAAGTGTTGTCTACACAGAAAAAAACACTAGGTGATGTGTCAGTGGGGTTCAGCACCGCCAGCTGTTCCCCTGCTGTGTAGTCGGCAACGTGTCCAGCACAAGCCACGCTGGCACAACAGAACAAAAGCTGCCACCAGTGCAGGCTTCGGCCTACACTCTGCTCCTCTCCTCCTCCTGCTGAACCTGGGCTCAAACACCGCTAGTTTTTGCCCGGAAGTGCTAGCTGCACAGAGAAAAACACCAGCCAATGTGTTAGTGGGGTTCAGCAACGCCAGCTGTTCCCCTGCTGTGTAGCCGGCAACGTGACCTGCAAACGCCATGCAGGCACAGGAACTGAAATTAAAAGGGAACCTGGCCCCACCCCCCCAGGTGTTTCTATGTATAACAGCCACCTAGTACAGCAGTACTGCTGCATTTGTACAAGGTGGCTGACTTTTTCTCCTTGCCCACGTGGAACTCAACACGTACAAAATGTGTCTCATTGAGACCATTCCACTGTCCCTGAGGTGTGACTTTCCTTTGTAATGATACGCAGCACCCCACTTGGTAGCGTTTCCCGTCTTTTGTCATCATGGTTAGCTGGCTGCGCCTGTGCATCCGCCCTGCTAGAAACAACGCCCCTCGTTGTCATATTTATTTTGTCAGCGAGGGTGTGGTTTATGGGCACGAGCAGTGCATATGTTCGCCTGTCTTAACTCATCTCCTTCCGCCTTCTTCAGACTGTGCGGCCTCCTGGCCGTGGTAGGCGATAAGGGATCAGCTGAGGCCGCCCAGTCTGGAGCAGGTGTAAGGACATGTGTAAGCGGCAAACCTATTTACTGCACAAGGCCACGAATCCCAGCCACGCAGTGTGATTTTTTGAAAACACACTGTGGGTCTGGGATTCATGTCCATCGCTAACCGCAACGGCCGACATGAAATGAGGTCAGAAGACAGGAAGCGCTCACAGCGCATGGCCAAGGGATCACAATAGCGCAGACTCCTGTACAGCAAATAACAACGCTCAGGAATCTGCGCCCAGTACCTAGGTGCAAATTTTGACACCTGTGCTGCGTCTCGTTAAAAAGACAAGTCACGCCTCCACAACTGTTTGACAGTATAATGGGCTAAATAGTGTACGTGTTTTAGTCAGCGTGTGCAAGGAGCAAAACAAATAGAGCAACCTTTTACTTGTGCAGCATTAATGCTGCACAAGGTGTGGCTCTTGTACCTTGCAACACCTGAGGGGGGGGTTAAAGGTAACCTTTGAAATTGGTTCAACTAGGCTTCGGCCTACACTCTGCTCCTCTACTCCTCCTGCTGACCCTGGGCTCAAACACCACTAGTTTTTGCCCGGAAATGCTAGCTGCACAGAGAAAAACACCAGCCAATGTGTTAGTGGGGTTCAGCACCGCCAGCTGTTCCCCTGCTGTGTAGTCGGCAACGTGTCCAGCACAAGCCACGCTGGCACAACAGAACAAAAGCTGCCACCAGTGCAGGCTTCGGCCTACACTTTGCTCCTCTCCTCCTCCTGCTGACCCTGGGCTCAAACAACGCCAGTTTCTGCCCGGACATGCTAGCTGCACAGAGAAAAACACCAGCCAATGTGTTAGTGGGGTTCAGCACCGCCTGCTGTTCCCCCGCTGTGTAGCCGGCATCGTGTCCAGCACAAGCCACGCTGGCACAACCGACCAAAAGCTGCCACCAGTGCAGGCTTCGGCCTACACTTTGCTCCTCTCCTCCTCCTCCTGCTGACCCTGGGCTCTAACACCGCTAGTTTTTGCCCGGACATGCAATCTGCACAGAGAAAAACACCAGTCAATGTGTCAGTGGGGTTCAGCAACGCCAGCTGTTCCCCTGCTGTGTAGCTTGCAACGTGACCTGCAAACGCCACGCAGGCACATGAACTGAAATTGAAGGGAGCCTGCCCCCCACCCACAGGTGTTTCTATGTATATCAGCCACCTTGTACAGCAGTACTGCTGCATTTGTACAAGGTGGCTGACTTTTTCTCCTTGCCCACGTGGAACTCAACACGTACAAAATGTGTCTCATTACAGACCATTACAATGTCCCTGAGGTGTGACTTTCCTTTTTAATGACACGCAGCACCCCCATTGTTAGCGCTGCCCGTCTCCTGACATCATTGGTTGGCTGGCTGTGCCTGTGCGTCCCCCTGCCCGACACAACGCCCCCCGTTGTCTCATATATTTTGACTGCGAGGGTGTGATTGATGGGCACGAGCAGTGCATATGTTCCCCTGTCTTCACTCCCCTCCTTCCGCCTTCTTCTGACTGTGCGGCCTCATGGCCGCGGCATGCGATAAGGGATCAGCTGAGGCCGCCCAGTCTGGAGCAGGTGTAAGGACATGTGTAAGCGGCAAACCTATTTACTGCACAAGGCCACGAATCCCAGCCACGCAGTGTGATTTTTTGAAAACACACTGTGGGTCTGGGATTCATGTCCATCGCTAACCGCAACGGCCGACATGAAATGAGGTCAGAAGACAGGAAGCGCTCACAGCGCATGGCCAAGGGATCACAATAGCGCAGACTCCTGTACAGCAAATAACAACGCTCAGGAATCTGCGCCCAGTACCTAGGTGCAAATTTTGACACCTGTGCTGCGTCTCGTTAAAAAGACAAGTCACGCCTCCACAACTGTTTGACAGTATAATGGGCTAAATAGTGTACGTGTTTTAGTCAGCGTGTGCAAGGAGCAAAACAAATAGAGCAACCTTTTACTTGTGCAGCATTAATGCTGCACAAGGTGTGGCTCTTGTACCTTGCAACACCTGAGGGGGGGGTTAAAGGTAACCTTTGAAATTGGTTCAACTAGGCTTCGGCCTACACTCTGCTCCTCTACTCCTCCTGCTGACCCTGGGCTCAAACACCGCTAGTTTTTGCCCGGAAATGCTAGCTGCACAGAGAAAAACACCAGCCAATGTGTTAGTGGGGTTCAGCACCGCCAGCTGTTCCCCTGCTGTGTAGTCGGCAACGTGTCCAGCACAAGCCACGCTGGCACAACAGAACAAAAGCTGCCACCAGTGCAGGCTTCGGCCTACACTTTGCTCCTCTCCTCCTCCTGCTGACCCTGGGCTCTAACACCGCTAGTTTTTGCCCAGACATGCAATCTGCACAGAGAAAAACACCAGTCAATGTGTCAGTGGGGTTCAGCAACGCCAGCTGTTCCCCTGCTGTGTAGCTTGCAACGTGACCTGCAAATGCCACGCAGGCACATGAACTGAAATTGAAGGGAGCCTGCCCCCCACCCCCCCAGGTGTTTCTATGTATAACAGCCACCTTGTACAGCAGTACTGCTGCATTTGTACAAGGTGGCTGACTTTTTCTCCTTGCACACGTGGAACTCAACAAGTACAAAATGTGTCTCATTACAGACCATTACAATGTCCCTGAGGTGTGACTTTCCTTTTTAATGACACGCAGCACCCCCATTGTTAGCGCTGCCCGTCTCCTGACATCATTGGTTGGCTGGCTGTGCCTGTGCGTCCCCCCTGCCCGACACAACGCCCCCCGTTGTCTCATATATTTTGACTGCGAGGGTGTGATTGATGGGCACGAGCAGTGCATATGTTCCCCTGTTTTCACTCCCCTCCTTCCGCCTTCTTCTGACTGTGCGGCCTCATGGCCGCGGCATGCGATAAGGGATCAGCTGAGGCCGCCCAGTCTGAAGCAGGTGTAAGGACATGTGTGAGCGGCGAACATATTTACTGCACAAGGCCACGAATCCCAGCACCGCAGTGTGACTTTAGGAAAAGCCACTGTGGGTCTGGGATTTATGGCCATCGTTAACCGCACCGGCCAACATGAAATGAGGTCATGAGACGGCCTGCACTAACAGGGTATTGCCAAGGGATAACACAAGAGCGCAGTTTCCTGTACTGCAAATAACAACGGTAAGGAATCTGCGCACAGCACCTAGGTGTAAATTTGTACACCTGTGCTGCGTCTCCTTAAAAAGACTAGTAGTCACGCCTCCACTACTGTTTGACAGTATAATGGGCTAAATAGTGTACGTGTTTAATTCAGCGTGTGCAAGGAGCAAAATTAAATAGAGCAACCTTTGACTTGTGCATCATTAATGCTGTTCAAGGTGTGGCTCTTGTACCTTGCAACACCTGAGGGGGGGGGGTTAAAGGTAACCTTTGAAATTGGTTCAACTAGGCTTCGGCCTACACTCTGCTCCTCTACTCCTCCTGCTGACCCTGGGCTCAAACACCGCTAGTTTTTGCCCGGAACGGCTAGCTGCACAGAGAAAAACACCAGCCAATGTGTTAGTGGGGTTCAGCAACGCCAGCTGTTCCCCTGCTGTGTAGTCGGCAACGTGTCCAGCACAAGCCACGCTGGCACAACAGAACAAAAGCTGCCACCAGTGCAGGCTTCGGCCTACACTTTGCTCCTCTCCTCCTCCTGCTGACCCTGGGCTCAAACAACGCCAGTTTCTGCCCGGACATGCTAGCTGCACAGAGAAAAACACCAGCCAATGTGTTAGTGGGGTTCAGCACCGCCAGCTGTTCCTCTGCTGTGTAGTCGGCATCGTGTCCAGCACAAGCCACGCTGGCACAACTGACCAAAAGCTGCCACCAGTGCAGGCTTCGGCCTACACTTTGCTCCTCTCCTCCTCCTGCTGACCCTGGGCTCAAACAACGCCAGTTTCTGCCCGGACATGCTAGCTGCACAGAGATAAACACCAGCCAATGTGTTAGTGGGGTTCAGCACCGCCAGCTGTTCCCCTGCTGTGTAGCTGGCAACGTGTCCTGCAAACGCCACGCAGGCACATGAACTGAAATTGAAGGGAGCCTGCCCCCCACCCCCCCAGGTGTTTCTATGTATAACAGCCACCTTGTACAGCAGTACTGCTGCATTTGTACAAGGTGGCTGACTTTTTCTCCTTGCACACGTGGAACTCAACAAGTACAAAATGTGTCTCATTACAGACCATTACAATGTCCCTGAGGTGTGACTTTCCTTTTTAATGACACGCAGCACCCCCATTGTTAGCGCTGCCCGTCTCCTGACATCATTGGTTGGCTGGCTGTGCCTGTGCGTCCCCCTGCCCGACACAACGCCCCCCGTTGTCTCATATATTTTGACTGCGAGGGTGTGATTGATGGGCACGAGCAGTGCATATGTTCCCCTGTCTTCACTCCCCTCCTTCCGCCTTCTTCTGACTGTGCGGCCTCATGGCCGCGGCATGCGATAAGGGATCAGCTGAGGCCGCCCAGTCTGAAGCAGGTGTAAGGACATGTGTGAGCGGCGAACATATTTACTGCACAAGGCCACGAATCCCAGCACCGCAGTGTGACTTTAGGAAAAGCCACTGTGGGTCTGGGATTTATGGCCATCGTTAACCGCACCGGCCAACATGAAATGAGGTCATGAGACGGCCTGCACTAACAGGGTATTGCCAAGGGATAACACAAGAGCGCAGTTTCCTGTACTGCAAATAACAACGGTAAGGAATCTGCGCACAGCACCTAGGTGTAAATTTGTACACCTGTGCTGCGTCACCTTAAAAAGACTAGTAGTCACGCCTCCACTACTGTTTGACAGTATAATGGGCTAAATAGTGTACGTGTTTAATTCAGCGTGTGCAAGGAGCAAAATTAAATAGAGCAACCTTTGACTTGTGCATCATTAATGCTGTTCAAGGTGTGGCTCTTGTACCTTGCAACACCTGAGGGGGGGGTTAAAGGTAACCTTTGAAATTGGTTCAACTAGGCTTCGGCCTACACTCTGCTCCTCTACTCCTCCTGCTGACCCTGGGCTCAAACACCGCTAGTTTTTGCCCGGAAATGCTAGCTGCACAGAGAAAAACACCAGCCAATGTGTTAGTGGGGTTCAGCACCGCCAGCTGTTCCCCCGCTGTGTAGCCGGCATCGTGTCCAGCACAAGCCACGCTGGCACAACCGACCAAAAGCTGCCACCAGTGCAGGCTTCGGCCTACACTTTGCTCCTCTCCTCCTCCTCCTGCTGACCCTGGGCTTTAACACCGCTAGTTTTTGCCCGGACATGCAATCTGCACAGAGAAAAACACCAGTCAATGTGTCAGTGGGGTTCAGCAACGCCAGCTGTTCCCCTGCTGTGTAGCTTGCAACGTGACCTGCAAACGCCACGCAGGCACATGAACTGAAATTGAAGGGAGCCTGCCCCCCACCCACAGGTGTTTCTATGTATAACAGCCACCTTGTACAGCAGTACTGCTGCATTTGTACAAGGTGGCTGACTTTTTCTCCTTGCACACGTGGAACTCAACAAGTACAAAATGTGTCTCATTACAGACCATTACAATGTCCCTGAGGTGTGACTTTCCTTTTTAATGACACGCAGCACCCCCATTGTTAGCGCTGCCCGTCTCCTGACATCATTGGTTGGCTGGCTGTGCCTGTGCGTCCCCCTGCCCGACACAACGCCCCCCGTTGTCTCATATATTTTGACTGCGAGGGTGTGATTGATGGGCACGAGCAGTGCATATGTTCCCCTGTCTTCACTCCCCTCCTTCCGCCTTCTTCTGACTGTGCGGCCTCATGGCCGCGGCATGCGATAAGGGATCAGCTGAGGCCGCCCAGTCTGAAGCAGGTGTAAGGACATGTGTGAGCGGCGAACATATTTACTGCACAAGGCCACGAATCCCAGCACCGCAGTGTGACTTTAGGAAAAGCCACTGTGGGTCTGGGATTTATGGCCATCGTTAACCGCACCGGCCAACATGAAATGAGGTCATGAGACGGCCTGCACTAACAGGGTATTGCCAAGGGATAACACAAGAGTGCAGTTTCCTGTACTGCAAATAACAACGGTAAGGAATCTGCGCACAGCACCTAGGTGTAAATTTGTACACCTGTGCTGCGTCACCTTAAAAAGACTAGTAGTCACGCCTCCACTACTGTTTGACAGTATAATGGGCTAAATAGTGTACGTGTTTAATTCAGCGTGTGCAAGGAGCAAAATTAAATAGAGCAACCTTTGACTTGTGCATCATTAATGCTGTTCAAGGTGTGGCTCTTGTACCTTGCAACACCTGAGGGGGGGGTTAAAGGTAACCTTTGAAATTGGTTCAACTAGGCTTCGGCCTACACTCTGCTCCTCTACTCCTCCTGCTGACCCTGGGCTCAAACACCGCTAGTTTTTGCCCGGAAATGCTAGCTGCACAGAGAAAAACACCAGCCAATGTGTTAGTGGGGTTCAGCACCGCCAGCTGTTCCCCCGCTGTGTAGCCGGCATCGTGTCCAGCACAAGCCACGCTGGCACAACCGACCAAAAGCTGCCACCAGTGCAGGCTTCGGCCTACACTTTGCTCCTCTCCTCCTCCTCCTGCTGACCCTGGGCTCTAACACCGCTAGTTTTTGCCCGGACATGCAATCTGCACAGAGAAAAACACCAGTCAATGTGTCAGTGGGGTTCAGCAACGCCAGCTGTTCCCCTGCTGTGTAGCTTGCAACGTGACCTGCAAACGCCACGCAGGCACATGAACTGAAATTGAAGGGAGCCTGCCCCCCACCCACAGGTGTTTCTATGTATAACAGCCACCTTGTACAGCAGTACTGCTGCATTTGTACAAGGTGGCTGACTTTTTCTCCTTGCCCACGTGGAACTCAACACGTAGAAAATGTTTCTCATTAGAGACCATTACAATGTCCCTGAGGTGTGACTTTCCTTTGTAATGACACGCAGCACCACCCTTGTTAGCGCTGCCCGTCTTTTGACATCATTGGTTAGCTGGCTGCGCCTGTGCATCTCCCCTGCTCGAAACAACGCCCCTCGGTGTCTTATTTTTTTGGACAGCGAGGGTGTGATTGATGGGCATGTGCAGTGCATATGTTTGCCTGTGTTCACTCATCTCCTTCCGCCTTCTTCAGACTGGGTGTCCTCATGGCCGCGGCAGGCGATAAGGGATCAGATGAGGCCGTCCAGTCTGAAGCAGGTGTAAGGACATGTGTGAGCGGCAAACATATTTACTGCACCAGGGCACGAATCCCAGCACCGCAGTGTGATTTTTTAAAAACACACTGTGGGTCTGGGATTCATGTCCATCGCTAACCGCAACGGCCAACATGAAATGAGGTCATAAGACAGGAAGCGCTCACAGCGCATGGCCAAAGGATCACAAGAGCGCAGACTCCTGTACAGCAACTAACAACGCTCAGGAAGCTGCGCCCATGCAAAAAGGTGTTGTTTTCGACACCTGTGCTGCTTTTCTTTAAAAAGACAAGTCACGCCTCCACTACTGTTAAACAGTATAATGGGCTAAATAGTCTACGTGTTGCATTCAGCTTGTGCAAGTAGACAAATTAATAGAGCAACCTTTTACTTGTGCAGCATTAATGCTGCAGAAGGAGTGGCTCTTGTTCTTTGTAACACCTGAGGGGGGGTTAAAGGTAACCTTTGAAATTGGTTCAACTAGGCTTCGGCCTACACTCTGCTCCTCTCCTCCTCCTGCTGACCCTGGGCTCTAACAACGCTAGTTTTTGCCCGGAAATGCTAGCTGCACAGAGAAAAACACCAGCCAATGTGTTAGTGGGGTTCAGCAACGCCAGCTGTTCCCCCGCTGTGTAGCCGGCATCGTGTCCAGCACAAGCCACGCTGGCACAACCGACCAAAAGCTGCCACCAGTGCAGGCTTCGGCCTACACTTTGCTCCTCTCCTCCTCCTCCTGCTGACCCTGGGCTCAAACACCGCTAGTTTTTGCCCGGAAATGCTAGCTGCACAGAGAAAAACACCAGCCAATGTGTTAGTGGGGTTCAGCACCGCCAGCTGTTCCCCTGCTGTGCAGCTTGCAACGTGACCTGCAAACGCCACGCAGGCACATGAACTGAAATTGAAGGGAGCCTGGCCCCCACCCCCAGGTGTTTCTATGTATAACAGCCACCTTGTACAGCAGTACTGCTGCATTTGTACAAGGTGGCTGATGTTTTCTCCTTGCCCACGTGGAACTCAACACGTACAAAATGTGTCTCTTTGAGACCATTCCACTGTCCCTGAGGTGTGACTTTCCTTTCTAATGATACGCAGCACCCCCCTTGGTAGCGCTTCCCGTCTTCTGACATCATTGGTTGGCTACTTGCGCCTGTTCGTCCGCCCTGCCTGAATAAAATGCTCCTCGTTGTCTTAATTATTTTGACTGCGAGGGTGTGATTGATGGGCACGAGCAGTGCATATCTTCGCCTGTCTTAACTCATCTCCTTCAGCCTTCTTCAGACTGTGCAGCCTCATGGCCGCGGCATGCGAGAAGGGATCAGCAGAGGCCGCCCAGTCTGAAGCAGGTGTAAGGACGTGTGTGAGCGGCCAAAATATTTACTGCTCAAGGCCACGAATCCCAGCACCGCAGTGTGGCTTTATGAAAAGACACTGTGGGTCTGGGATTTATGGCCATCGTTAACCGCACCGGCCAACATGAAATGATGTCATAAGATGGGCAGCGCTAACAGGGCATTGCCAAGGGATAACACAAGAGCGCAGACTCCTGTACAGCAAATAACAACGCTCAGGAAGCTGCTCCAAGCACCAAGGCGTTATTTTGGACACCTGTGCTGCGTCTCATCAAAAAACCAAGTCACGCATCCACTACAGTTTGACTGTAGAATGGGGTAAATTGTGTATGTCTTTCATTCAGCGTGTGCAAGTAGACAAATTAATAGAGCAACCTTTCACTTGTGCAGCATTAATACTGCACAAGGTGTGTCTCTTGTACTTTGTAACACCTGAGGGGGGGGTTAAAGGTTTCCTTTGAAATTGGTTCAACTAAGCTTCGGCCTACACTCTGCTCCTCTCCTCCTCCTCCTGCTTCAACACGGGCTCTAACATCGCTAGTTTTTGCCCGCAAGTGCTAGCTGCACAGAGAAAAACACACGCCATTGTGTTAGTGGGGTTCAGCAACGCCAGCTGTTCCCCCAGTGTGTAGCCGGCAAAGTGTCCTGCAAACGCAACGCAGACACAAAGCTGCCTCCAGTGCAGGCTTCGGCCTACACTCATCTCCCCCTGCTTACCCTTTGCTCCAACACCGCTAGTTGGGGCTCTAGGAAGACAATCTTTAATAGGCAAGGCAACGCATCTGGGTTCCAGCACCGCCAGCTGGTTCTCGGCAGTGTTCTTGTCACAGGTACTCCCTCGTGCCAAGCCTGGTTTCAGCACCGTCAGCTGTTTCCGGGTTGTGTCAACTTCACTGAGACGCCTATGCTTGCCCCGTCGTGGTGCGGTCGAGTTAGCCAACTCCAGGGTGCCTCCAGTTTAGGAGCTTCCTATGTGGGCTGCGTGAACTGGTAGTCAAGGCTGGTTCTGTAGTGCCAGTAGGCCCAGCTCCCCCTGTAGGACTGTTGGGGTTCGGTAACTGCGGCTGCCTCGCGGCCTAGCTGTTCTCTCCTCTCCTGTGGACCTTCGGGTCCACCACCTGGTTCCAGCACCGTCAGCTGGTTCCGGGCCGAGCCTTTGGCTTAGGTGCCTCCTCCTGGGTATCCGAGTTCCGCCAACGCCAGGCGGTCCTTGGTAGTGCTTTTAAGCGCGGGCACCTACAGCTTAGTAACCGGGTTCCAGCACCGTCAGCTGGTCCTCGGTCGTGCCATTGGCTCTTGCACACTGGGGCAACGCATCCGGGTTCCAGCACCGCCAGCTGGTTCTCGGCAGTGTTTTTGTCACAGGTACTCCCTCGTGCCAAGCCTGGTTTCAGCACCGTCAGCTGTTTCCGGGTTGTGTCAAGCTCACTGAGACACCTATGCTTGCCTCGTCGTGGTGCGGTCGGGTTAGCCAACTCCAGGGTGCCTCCAGTTTAGGAGCTTCCTATGTGGGCTGCGTGAACTGGTAGTCAAGGCTGGTTCTGTAGTGCCAGTAGGCCCAGCTCCCCCTGTAGGACTGTTGGGGTTCGGTAACTGCGGCTGCCTCGCGGCCTAGCTGTTCTCTCCTCTCCTGTGGACCTTCGGGTCCACCACCTGGTTCCAGCACCGTCAGCTGGTTCCGGGCCGAGCCTTTGGCTTAGGTGCCTCCTCCTGGGTATCCGAGTTCCGCCAACGCCAGGCGGTCCTTGGTAGTGCTTTTAAGCGCGGGCACCTACAGCTTAGTAACCGGGTTCCAGCACCGTCAGCTGGTCCTCGGTCGTGCCATTGGCTCTTGCACACTGGGGCAACGCATCCGGGTTCCAGCACCGCCAGCTGGTTCTCGGCAGTGTTTTTGTCACAGGTACTCCCTCGTGCCAAGCCTGGTTTCAGCACCGTCAGCTGTTTCCGGGTTGTGTCAAGCTCACTAAGACACCTATGCTTGCCTCGTCGTGGTGCGGTCGGGTTAGCCAACTCCAGGGTGCCTCCAGTTTAGGAGCTTCCTATGTGGGCTGCGTGAACTGGTAGTCAAGGCTGGTTCTGTAGTGCCAGTAGGCCCAGCTCCCCCTGTAGGACTGTTGGGGTTCGGTAACTGCGGCTGCCTCGCGGCCTAGCTGTTCTCTCCTCTCCTGTGGGCCTTGGGGTCCACCACCTGGTTCCAGCACCGTCAGCTGGTTCCGGGCCGAGCCTTTGGCTTAGGTGCCTCCTCCTGGGTATCCGAGTTCCGCCAACGCCAGGCGGTCCTTGGTAGTGCTTTTAAGCGCGGGCACCTACAGCTTAGTAACCGGGTTCCAGCACCGTCAGCTGGTCCTCGGTCGTGCCATTGGCTCTTGCACACTGGGGCAACGCATCCGGGTTCCAGCACCGCCAGCTGGTTCTCGGCAGTGTTTTTGTCACAGGTACTCCCTCGTGCCAAGCCTGGTTTCAGCACCGTCAGCTGTTTCCGGGTTGTGTCAAGCTCACTGAGACACCTATGCTTGCCTCGTCGTGGTGCGGTCGGGTTAGCCAACTCCAGGGTGCCTCCAGTTTAGGAGCTTTCTATGTGGGCTGCGTGAACTGGTAGTCAAGGCTGGTTCTGTAGTGCCAGTAGGCCCAGCTCCCCCTGTAGGACTGTTGGGGTTCGGTAACTGCGGCTGCCTCGCGGCCTAGCTGTTCTCTCCTCTCCTGTGGGCCTTGGGGTCCACCACCTGGTTCCAGCACCGTCAGCTGGTTCCGGGCCGAGCCTTTGGCTTAGGTGCCTCCTCCTGGGTATCCGAGTTCCGCCAACGCCAGGCGGTCCTTGGTAGTGCTTTTAAGCGCGGGCACCTACAGCTTAGTAACCGGGTTCCAGCACCGTCAGCTGGTCCTCGGTCGTGCCATTGGCTCTTGCACACTGGGGCAACGCATCCGGGTTCCAGCACCGCCAGCTGGTTCTCGGCAGTGTTCTTGTCACAGGTACTCCCTCGTGCCAAGCCTGGTTTCAGCACCGTCAGCTGTTTCCGGGTTGTGTCAACTTCACTGAGACGCCTATGCTTGCCCCGTCGTGGTGCGGTCGAGTTAGCCAACTCCAGGGTGCCTCCAGTTTAGGAGCTTCCTATGTGGGCTGCGTGAACTGGTAGTCAAGGCTGGTTCTGTAGTGCCAGTAGGCCCAGCTCCCCCTGTAGGACTGTTGGGGTTCGGTAACTGCGGCTGCCTCGCGGCCTAGCTGTTCTCTCCTCTCCTGTGGGCCTTGGGGTCCACCACCTGGTTCCAGCACCGTCAGCTGGTTCCGGGCCGAGCCTTTGGCTTAGGTGCCTCCTCCTGGGTATCCGAGTTCCGCCAACGCCAGGCGGTCCTTGGTAGTGCTTTTAAGCGCGGGCACCTACAGCTTAGTAACCGGGTTCCAGCACCGTCAGCTGGTCCTCGGTCGTGCCATTGGCTCTTGCACACTGGGGCAACGCATCCGTGTTCCAGCACCGCCAGCTGGTTCTCGGCAGTGTTTTTGTCACAGGTACTCCCTCGTGCCAAGCCTGGTTTCAGCACCGTCAGCTGTTTCCGGGTTGTGTCAAGCTCACTGAGACACCTATGCTTGCCTCGTCGTGGTGCGGTCGGGTTAGCCAACTCCAGGGTGCCTCCAGTTTAGGAGCTTCCTATGTGGGCTGCGTGAACTGGTAGTCAAGGCTGGTTCTGTAGTGCCAGTAGGCCCAGCTCCCCCTGTAGGACTGTTGGGGTTCGGTAACTGCGGCTGCCTCGCGGCCTAGCTGTTCTCTCCTCTCCTGTGGACCTTCGGGTCCACCACCTGGTTCCAGCACCGTCAGCTGGTTCCGGGCCGAGCC
This sequence comes from Ranitomeya imitator, assembly GCF_032444005.1. Lineage (NCBI taxonomy): Eukaryota > Metazoa > Chordata > Amphibia > Anura > Dendrobatidae > Ranitomeya > Ranitomeya imitator. The sequence continues at coordinate 131,591,154 of NC_091289.1, read as the reverse complement.
TTTGGCTTAGGTGCCTCCTCCTGGGTATCCGAGTTCCGCCAACGCCAGGCGGTCCTTGGTAGTGCTTTTAAGCGCGGGCACCTACAGCTTAGTAACCGGGTTCCAGCACCGTCAGCTGGTCCTCGGTCGTGCCATTGGCTCTTGCACACTGGGGCAACGCATCCGTGTTCCAGCACCGCCAGCTGGTTCTCGGCAGTGTTCTTGTCACAGGTACTCCCTCGTGCCAAGCCTGGTTTCAGCACCGTCAGCTGTTTCCGGGTTGTGTCAACTTCACTGAGACGCCTATGCTTGCCCCGTCGTGGTGCGGTCGAGTTAGCCAACTCCAGGGTGCCTCCAGTTTAGGAGCTTCCTATGTGGGCTGCGTGAACTGGTAGTCAAGGCTGGTTCTGTAGTGCCAGTAGGCCCAGCTCCCCCTGTAGGACTGTTGGGGTTCGGTAACTGCGGCTGCCTCGCGGCCTAGCTGTTCTCTCCTCTCCTGTGGACCTTCGGGTCCACCACCTGGTTCCAGCACCGTCAGCTGGTTCCGGGCCGAGCCTTTGGCTTAGGTGCCTCCTCCTGGGTATCCGAGTTCCGCCAACGCCAGGCGGTCCTTGGTAGTGCTTTTAAGCGCGGGCACCTACAGCTTAGTAACCGGGTTCCAGCACCGTCAGCTGGTCCTCGGTCGTGCCATTGGCTCTTGCACACTGGGGCAACGCATCCGGGTTCCAGCACCGCCAGCTGGTTCTCGGCAGTGTTCTTGTCACAGGTACTCCCTCGTGCCAAGCCTGGTTTCAGCACCGTCAGCTGTTTCCGGGTTGTGTCAACTTCACTGAGACGCCTATGCTTGCCCCGTCGTGGTGCGGTCGAGTTAGCCAACTCCAGGGTGCCTCCAGTTTAGGAGCTTCCTATGTGGGCTGCGTGAACTGGTAGTCAAGGCTGGTTATGTAGTGCCAGTAGGCCCAGCTCCCCCTGTAGGACTGTTGGGGTTCGGTAACTGCGGCTGCCTCGCGGCCTAGCTGTTCTCTCCTCTCCTGTGGGCCTTCGGGTCCACCACCTGGTTCCAGCACCGTCAGCTGGTTCTCGGCAGTGTCTTTTGCTCTTGTACCTTCTGCTCCCCATCCTGGTTCCAGTACCGTCAGCTGGTTCCGGGCAGAGCCTTTGGCTTAGGTGCCTCCTTCTGGGTATCCAAGTTCCACCAACGTCAGGTGGTCCTTGGTAGTGCTTTCAGGCACGGGTACCTCCTGCTTAGTAACCGGGTTCCAGTAACGTCAGCTGGTCCTCGGTAGTTCCATTGGCTCTTGGACCTTCGGCTACCCATCCGGGTTCCAGTACCGTCAGCTGGTTCTCGGCAGTGTCTTTTGCTCTTGTACCTTCTGCTCCCCATCCTGGTTCCAGTAACGTCAGCTGGTTCCGGGCAGAGCCTTTGGCTTAGGTGCCTCCTTCTGGGTATCCGAGTTCCGTCAACGTCAGGCGGTCCTTGGTAGTGCTTTTTAGCACGGGTACCTCCTGCTTAGTAACCGGGTTCCAGTAACGTCAGCTGGTCCTCGGTAGTTCCATAGGCTCTTGAACCTTCGGGTAGCCATCCGAGTTCCAGTTCCATCAGCTGGTTCTTGGCATTTTCTCAGCCTTCTTGTACCTTCTGCTACATTTCCAAGTTGAAGACCCTAACGTCGACGACCCGGAAGACCACCACGATGACGACGACACGGAAGACCACCCCGATGACGACGACGACGACGGCGGAGACGACGACGGCGGAGATGACGACACTGGAGACGACGACCCTGGAGACGACAACATGGAAGACCGAGAAGCAGAAGAACAAGAGGCTGCAGAACAAAGAGCAGAAGAACATTAAGCATAAGACTTAATATCAGAGCAAAAGATATTATCTAAATTATATGCAGAAGAAGACTAAGCAGTGTATGGGGGTGAGTCCGTTCCTCCTCGTGGTGCCCCTGGATAAAGCCTGATGCTGCAGGCCAAACTGAACGCGGACAAATGTAACTTTTGTGACTGGCAGAACGGAAGGTGTAATCTTCAAACTTTTATAGATAACAACTACGGGAATGCCTGTCACAAATGAGAATATGATGAAGAAGTAGAATAGGAAGAATAATAACAGTGGAATAAAAAGAATATGTAGAATAAGAAGAATAATAATAGTTGAATAAAATGAATATGAAGAATGTAATAAAAAAAAAAAAAAAAAGGTAAAGGATGAAGAAGAAGATGAATAAGGTGAAGAAGAAGTTGATGTCAAAGATGCTGATGCTGATGATGATGAAGATGAAAGTGTGGGAAAAGAAAAAAAAAAAGAAAAAAAAGAAGGGGAAGGGCGTGGAATAGTGAAACATCAATATCTGACAAAATAAAAAAAAAATTTACATAGTCAATATCTTTGTCACTCCGAACGTCTTAAAAAACAAAACAAAAAACATGCTATTCTATTTGATTGGGATGAACCTCTATGACTTTAATGTCTCCGCCACCTCCCCAAATACATCCGGCATTATTCTTAGTTGTTTTCCTTCATGTAGAATGAACCTACAAGGAAAGAAAGGGTTTATTTTAATTCCGATATTTTGGTCCCATTGACTTGCATTGGGATCGGGTATCGGTATCGGCGATATCCGATATTTTTTGAATATCGGCCGATCCAAACCGATACCGATACTTTCCGATATCGGAAGGTATCGCTCAACACTAGTCGTGAGTGGTACTGCGGCTGGTTCTGTCTATGAGCTTCCTTTGGTGGATGAGAGTGGTACTGCGGCTTCTGAGTTTCCTTTCTCAGGTGATGAGGTTAAGTCGTTAGGTGCTGCTCTATTTAACTCCACCTGGTGCTTTGATCCTGGCCTCCAGTCAATGTTCTAGTATTGGTCTTGCTTCCTCCTGGATCGTTCCTGTGGCCTGTCTCTCCTGCATAAGCTAAGTTCTGCTTGTGTTATTTTTGTTTGCTATTTTTTCTGTCCAGCTTGCTATATTGGTTTTTCTTGCTTGCTGGAAGCTCTGAGACGCAGAGGGAGCACCTCCGTACCGTTAGTCGGTGCGGAGGGTCTTTTTGCCCCTCTGCGTGGTTGTTTGTAGGTTTTTGTGTTGACCGCAAAGCTACCTTTCCTATCCTCGGTCTATTCAGTAAGTCGGGCCTCACTTTGCTAAATCTATTTCATCTCTGTGCTTGTATTTCATCTTTACTCACTGTCATTATATGTGGGGGGCTGCCTTTTCCTTTGGGGAATTTCTCTGAGGCTAGGTAGGCTTATTTTTCTATCTTCAGGGCTAGTTAGTCTCTCAGGCTGTGCCGAGTTGCATAGGGAGTGTTAGGCGCAATCCACGGCTACCTCGAGTGTGGTGTGATAGGATTAGGGATTGCGGTCAGCAGAGTTTCCACGTTTCATGAGCTCGTCCTATGTTTTTGGTAAATGTCAGGTCACTTTGTGTGCTCTGAACTTCAATGTCCATTGTGGTTCTGAATTACCTGTTCATAACAGTACTGGAGGCCCAAAGTACTAATGCTTCTCAATAGAGGGAAAAGAGAAGTTCTGAGTAGTGTTGAGCATTCCGATACCGCAAGTATCGGGTATCGGCCGATACTTGCGGTATTGGAATTCCGATACCGAGATCCGATATTTTTGTGGTATCGGGTATCGGTATCGGAGGTGTAAAAAAAAGAATTAAAATAAAAAATATTGTTATATTCACCTCTCCGGTGGCCCCTGGAACATCACCACGAGTCACCGGCGTCCGGCAGGCTTCTTTGTTCAAAATGAGCGCCTTTAGGACCTACGGAATGACGTCGCGGCTTCTGATTGGTCGCGTGGCGGTCACATGGGCGGCACGCGACCAATCAGAAGCCGCGAGGAGTGGCGTCATTGGCTTGAAGGAGCTAAGCATCGCGTGGTGGTCTTGACTGATCACAAAAACTTGACTTATCTCGAGTCTGCCAAACGGTTGAATCCTAGACAGGCTCGTTGGTCGCTGTTTTTCTCCCGTTTTGACTTTGTGGTTTCATACCTTCCGGGCTCTAAAAATGTGAAGGCGGATGCCCTGTCTAGGAGTTTTGTGCCCGATTCTCCGGGTTTGCCTGAGCCGGCGGGTGTTCTCAAAGAGGGGGTAATTTTGTCTGCCATCTCCCCTGATTTGCGGCGGGTGCTGCAAAAATTTCAGGCTAATAGACCTGACCATTGCCCAGCGGAGAAACTGTTTGTCCCTGATAGGTGGACGAATAAAGTTATCTCTGAGGTTCATTGTTCGGTGTTGGCTGGTCATCCTGGAATCTTTGGTACCAGAGATTTGGTGGCTAGATCCTTTTGGTGGCCGTCTCTGTCGCGGGATGTGCGTTCTTTTGTGCAGTCCTGTGGGATTTGTGCTCGGGCTAAGCCCTGCTGTTCTCGTGCCAGTGGATTGCTTTTGCCCTTGCCGGTCCCGAAGAGGCCTTGGACACATATCTTTATGGATTTTATTTCGGATCTCCCCGTCTCTCAAAGAATGTCGGTCATTTGGGTGGTTTGTGATCGCTTCTCTAAGATGGTCCATTTGGTGCCCTTGTCTAAATTGCCTTCCTCCTCTGATTTGGTGCCATTGTTTTTCCAGCATGTGGTTCGTTTACATGGCATTCCAGAGAACATCGTTTCTGACAGAGGTTCCCAGTTTGTTTCGAGGTTTTGGCGAGCCTTTTGTGCTAGGATGGGCATTGATTTGTCTTTTTCCTCGGCTTTCCATCCTCAGACAAATGGCCAGACTGAATGAACCAATCAGACCTTGGAAACATATCTGAGATGTTTTGTTTCTGCTGATCAGGATGATTGGGTGTCCTTTTTGCCTTTGGCTGAGTTCGCCCTTAATAATCGGGCCAGCTCGGCTACTTTGGTTTCGCCGTTTTTCTGCAATTCTGGGTTCCACCCTCGTTTCTCTTCAGGGCAGGTTGAGTCTTCGGACTGTCCTGGTGTGGATACTGTGGTGGATAGGTTGCAGCAGATTTGGACTCATGTAGTGGACAATCTGACTTTGTCCCAGGAGAAAGCTCAACGTTTCGCTAACCGCAGGCACTGTGTGGGTCCCCGACTTCGTGTTGGGGATTTGGTTTGGTTGTCATCTCGTTATATTCCTATGAAGGTCTCCTCTCCTAAATTTAAGCCTCGTTTCATTGGTCCATATAGGATTTCTGAGGTTCTTAATCCTGTGTCTTTTCGTTTGACTCTTCCAGCTTCTTTTTCCATCCATAACGTGTTCCATAGGTCATTGTTGCGGAGAGATGTGTCACCTGTGGTTCCATCTATTGATCCTCCTGCTCCGGTTTTGGTTGAAGGGGAATTGGAGTATATTGTGGAGAAGATTTGGGATTCTCGTGTTTCGAGACGGAAACTCCAGCATCTGGTTAAGTGGAAAGGTTATGGTCAGGAAGATAATTCCTGGGTCTTTGCCTCTGATGTCCATGCTGCCGATCTGGTTCGTGCCTTTCATGTGGCTCATCCTGTTCGGCCTGGGGGCTCTGGTGAGGGTTCGGTGACCCCTCCTCAAGGGGGGGGTACTGTTATGAATTCTGTGGCCGAGCTCCCTCCTGTGGTCGTGAGTGGTACTGCGGCTGGTTCTGTCTATGAGCTTCCTTTGGTGGATGAGAGTGGTACTGCGGCTTCTGAGTTTCCTTCCTCAGGTGATGAGGTTAAGTCGTTAGGTGCTGCTCAATTTAACTCCACCTGGTGCTTTGATCCTGGCCTCCAGTCAATGTTCTAGTATTGGTCTTGCTTCCTCCTGGATCGTTCCTGTGGCCTGTCTCTCCTGCATAGGCTAAGTTCTGCTTGTGTTATTTTTGTTTGCTATTTTTTCTGTCCAGCTTGCTATATTGGTTTTTCTTGCTTGCTGGAAGCTCTGAGACGCAGAGGGAGCACCTCCGTACCGTTAGTCGGTGCGGAGGGTCTTTTTGCCCCTCTGCGTGGTTGTTTGTAGGTTTTTGTGTTGACCGCAAAGCTACCTTTCCTATCCTCGGTCTATTCAGTAAGTCGGGCCTCACTTTGCTAAATCTATTTCATCTCTGTGTTTGTATTTCATCTTTACTCACAGTCATTATATGTGGGGGGCTGCCTTTTCCTTTGGGGAATTTCTCTGAGGCTAGGTAGGCTTATTTTTCTATCTTCAGGGCTAGTTAGTTTCTCAGGCTGTGCCGAGTTGCATAGGGAGCGTTAGGCGCAATCCACGGCTACCTCTAGTGTGGTGTGATAGGATTAGGGATTGCGGTCAGCAGAGTTTCCTCGTCTCAGAGCTCGTCCTATGTTTTTGGTAAATGTCAGGTCACTTTGTGTGCTCTGAACTTCAATGTCCATTGTGGTTCTGAATTACCTGTTCATAACAGGTGGACAGGGATTCTTCCATCCTTGGCAAAGAGTATGAGTCCAGTACAGTGCAGGCATTCAATCATCAATAGTTCACACAGAATCTTAATGCCCCATCCATCTTCCAGACCAGTACAATCGGTGTAGCCCAGGAAATCTGACTTTCTTGTATCACTCGGTTTCATAGCATATATGACAGAAAATGTGACATTTGGGGTGGGATCTGTTGGTTCCTTTCTCTGAGTGGGGCTGTACCTCTAATAGGAATCTTATGCTGGACAGCCTCAGTGCACCCGAAGTCATCGTCGTGTTAAGCAAACACCTTGATATTGCCTCAGTAGGTCTGTTACCTGCCCTACTTGTCTAGGGGTGAATTCTGTCAGGTTTGGTTACATATGTTCCCAAATATTATTATTATTATACACTTTTATAGCGCCATTTATTCCATGGCGCTTTACATGTGAAAACGGGGCAAATATAGACAAGTACATTAAACATGAGCAAATAAGGCACACGGGTACATAAGGAGGGAGGACCCTGCCCGCGAGGGCTCACAGTCTGCAGGGGATGGGTGATGAAACACTAGGAGAGGGTAGGGAAAGTTGTGCGGCGGTTAGGGCAGTTCTGGTTTCTCCCCTATTTTCCTTTGAATTGAGAGATGCTGACAGGGTCCATTGGTCTCCTTTCACAGGAGTCAATTTTCTGACGTCGGGCTGTGTGAGATCTGCTGGCATCATGTACTCTCGAGCCACTTTATTCCTAGAGGCTAGCTGTAGATTTGCTCTACTCAAATTAATGCACTGCACTTGTAGACGTCTTTGGCGTACGTTGCCTAGAGTGCGGGCGACCAGCAACTCTGGGGTTGCTTCTTCCTCCTCTGAGGGTTTGACCTGTATCTCCACCTCCTCCAACTATACATGGGCCTGGACTGTCATGATGAGTACAGTTTTCCCAGATGGAAGAGTCACTGCAGCTTCAGTGGGCAATACCACTTTTCCAAGGTACTGAGATGCAGCTGTTAACTTCTGGATCTGGCTGACCCGCACAAGTTGTTGGAACACTCTCTGGCTGCAAAGATGTCAGGATACACTGGCCTAGCTGGTCCCTCACCACCCGTCAGAAAGAGATGCTCCCACTTCTATCAAGCCATTAATCCCCAGGGTCAATATAGGTCCACCCCCACTTAGTCTTTTACTAATATGATTCCCTTCTTTCCCTGATCCTTTCTGTATTCAGTAGCACAGGTGGTTCCTCCATGGAGAGGGTGACATCCAGGAAGTGACCCCAAAAGTATTCTTCAGGTAGGGTTGTCACCAGGGACCTGGTGTCCATTAAGCAGCAGATCATTTTGCCATTTAATTTGGCCCAGATAGTGAGTCTTTCAGAAACAATGTCTTCGGACTCTTCATTCCACCTTCTAGGGGTGCGGAGACCCACTTTTTGCTCCTCAACCATGAGGTGTGTTAGTTTAATGGCCACCCTCTCTTTCTCATTTCTTAAGTTGGGCAGTTTCAGAAGATGTGCCCCCTTTCACCACAAATCCAGCATTTTACACCACTTTCACCTGGTGTGTAAGGTGATCAATTCTCTTGGCCACGGGGAGAGAGCTATTCCTGTTCTTACTTCTCTTCATACCAGGTCGCAGTGCTAGGTGCTGTGGTATTAATGGGGGTCCCCCTGGTGCTAAGTAAGTCTCCCCTAATGTTTTATATTTCCTAACATAATTGCTGACGTAATTTCCAGGCTCAGTCAGGCTCGGTGGTGGGTGACTCAGAGACTGTTACCTCATGACTTCACACCATATCTGTTATAACTGGGGCCTCTCATTCTCAATCCCTGGCTTCCACCCCAACTCTCAAGGAAACTCACATTGGGATTATACTTTAGGGCCTGACTCAGGTAGGGGTCTCACAAGCCCACAAGTAGTTGATCCCTCAGCAACAGTGTTGATCTAGCAGTGAAATGCTCAAGTGGTCTGTACTCGAATCAAGCACGTCGGACGCTCGTACATACTCGACTCAAGTAATGAGCATAATTGGAGAAGTAACCTCTGTATGATTCATTTGAATGTTTAATATATTGTCCTTTTTTATTGTATATGCATATTGTTAATACAAATATGGTACTTCTCATATATATCTGTTCAATTTTTGCACTTTATCGTATGCACAGACTTAATAAACACTGTTAACGGATTAAACTCACTACTTCAAATCACTAGCTCTGTGAAATACTCGGAGCAGTACACCAATGGCATCCTAGTTGCCTCTTAGTGCTGTCCATTTTTCAATGATTGATAAGCTAAGTTCACAAATGCTACCCAAATGATTTATATGGCATTTTTTTGCGCACCCACAGATGTGATTAGGCAAGTCACATCTGAAATATGGAAGAGGCTAGTCCATGCAGATAATTTTTATTTTCACGTGGACATTTGGATTGTGTGAAAAAGACAGTCATTTGAGCAGCTCTATTGAATACCCATGATCATTTTTTTTCAGTCAGCACTTGGATCAAAAACATGATTGTGTGATCATAGCAATAGATAAAGCTTGAGAAACTTCCATCACTTTTGTGGATACAATAAAAACTGATGAAACATTAAAAGTAAATACGAAAAGTGACACACTGACCAAACACTGCTACAAATATGATCCTGTACACTGACAGAAAGTAGTCAGTTTTTCACATTCATTAGAAAATGAACGTATGATTGAGACTGAAAACTCATTTGCCTAAGTTTGTGTGAGTGTTCTTCAGTCCCATGCAACCATCTCACATAAGGGACCTCACCTTACCCTTAGAATATGTTAACTCAGAGGTTTTTTTGTCACATAGTTTTTACATGGATTTTATGTGGGGTACATTTTCAACTTCCAATTAATTTCTATGTTAAACTTGACACTCTCAAATTTGCCACGTCACTTTTTGAAGCCAAACATGGGCACAATTAGCTAATTTTCCATAGTTATCAGCGTGCTGTGCTGTTAGTGTTTCTGCAGCTTTGTGCCAATCACATTTATAATATGTGCATACAATATTAGTATATGTGCATACAATATTCTTTTCTTGGGGATGAAGTAAAAAAAAATATATATTTTAATTGCTGATTGGTTCCTCAGTACAACCACACCCATTAGTAGTGAAAATGGCGTATAAATAGCTTCTAACAAAATCATTTTTATTGTACACCTGACTAAGGTCTACAAGGCCGAAGGCATCGTGTTTTTTAATAACTTTTTATTGTCTTTTTTAAAGATTTTTATTTGCTACACATAGCCAATAAAACATCATCTTATTCAACATCAGAGATACTTGGTTCTTTGGCTATATAACCCTCTAAGGCTGGGTTCCCATTGCATTATGGGAACGCGCTTAACGGACAGCGTTGCACGGCGAAATTAACGCAGTGCAACGCGTCCGTTAGCGCGCCCATTCACGGCAATGGGAACGCGCAGCACTAGCGCGTGCCATGTTTGGCACGCGCTAGCGACGCGCCGGTGTTTCCTGGCGCGCCGCGGACGCTGCTCGCAGCGTCCGAGGCGCGCCCGCGGTCCGTTCCCCGCTCTCGCAGATCGGGGATCTGCGAGAGCGGGGACGTTACCGTAACCCCAGGATGCGGCCCCATTAAAAACATTGCGTTAGCGCAACCCGCTAGCGCTAGCGCTAAACGGGTTGCACTAACGCAATGTGACCCTAGCCTAATTCTAACCTGAAAGAAGAGCCCTGAAACCTTAATCACATTCATCCACGTGAAGGAATTTGTTTCTAGGAGAGGAAAATCACCTCCATGTTATTACAGATGGGAAGCATAACAGTGGAAGGATCACCTTGTTTGCAAACTTTTCCAAGTGATGTGGCTCACAGGCTCAACCACACCAGATGAGCAAGATTCAGTTTGCACTTTTCTCACCAAGCAAAATTTACGCATATACATCCATATGCATTATATATATGTCTTAAATAGCGCTCTCCCTCTCTTTCCCCTCATCCTCTCTTTCCCAGGACCTCATTCACACATGCACAGATTAGAATAATGCCCTCTGAGAGTAAAACGAGGAATGTTATACAGGGTGGGCTGTTATGGCTGGCAATCAGGCAACACAGCGTGCAGTAATCAGCGCACATACAGAGATCTGGCAATAACCAAAAACAATAGGACGAGCTCTGAGACGTGGAATCTCTGTAGACTGCAGTACCTGATCTATCCTCACACAACTATAAGCAGCAGTGGATTGCGCCTATAACTACCTATGCAACTCGGCACTGCCTGAGGAGCTGACTAGCCTGAAGATAGAAATACAAGCCTGACTTACCTCAGAGAAATACCCCAAAGGAATAGGCAGCCCCCCACATATAATGACTGTTAGCAAGATGAAAAGACAAACGTAGGAATGAAATAGATTCAGCAAAGTGAGGCCCGATATTCTAGACAGAGCGAGGATAGCAAAGAGAACTATGCAGTCTACAAAAAACCCTAAAACGAAAACCACGCAAAGGGGCAAAAAGACCCACCGTGCCGAACTAACAGCACGGCGGTGCACCCCTTTGCTTCTCAGAGCTTCCAGCAAAAGTTAATAGCAAGCTGGACAGAAAAAACAGAAAACAAACTAGAAGCACTTATCTAGCAGAGCAGCAGGCCCAAGGAAAGATGCAGTAGCTCAGATCCAACACTGGAACATTGACAAGGAGCAAGGAAGACAGACTCAGGTGGAGCTAAATAGCAAGGCAGCCAACGAGCTCACCAAAACACCTGAGGGAGGAAGCCCAGAGACTGCAATACCACTTGTGACCACAGAAGTGAACTCAGCCACAGAATTCACAACAGTACCCCCCCCCTTGAGGAGGGGTCACCGAACCCTCACCAGAACCCCCAGGCCGACCAGGATGAGCCACATGAAAGGCACGACAAGATCTGGGGCATGGACATCAGAGGCAAAAACCCAGGAATTATCTTCCTGAGCATAACCCTTCCATTTGACCAGATACTGGAGTTTCCGTCTAGAGACACGAGAATCCAAAATCTTCTCCACAATATACTCCAATTCCCCCTCCACCAAAACAGGGGCAGGAGGCTCCACAGATGGAACCATAGGTGCCACGTATCTCCTCAACAACGACCTATGGAATACATTATGTATGGAAAAGGAGTCTGGGAGGGTCAGACGAAAAGACACCGGATTGAGAATCTCAGAAATCCTATACGGACCAATAAAACGAGGTTTAAATTTAGGAGAGGAAACCTTCATAGGAATATGACGAGAAGATAACCAAACCAGATCCCCAACACGAAGTCGGGGTCCCACACGGCGTCTGCGATTAGCGAAAAGCTGAGCCTTCTCCTGGGACAAGGTCAAATTGTCCACCACCTGAGTCCAGATCTGCTGCAACCTGTCCACCACAGAATCCACACCAGGACAGTCCGAAGACTCAACCTGTCCTGAAGAGAAACGAGGATGGAACCCAGAATTGCAGAAAAATGGAGAGACCAAGGTAGCCGAGCTGGCCCGATTATTAAGGGCGAACTCAGCCAACGGCAAAAATGACACCCAATCATCCTGGTCAGCGGAAACAAAACATCTCAGATATGTTTCCAAGGTCTGATTGGTTCGTTCGGTCTGGCCATTAGTCTGAGGATGGAAGGCCGAGGAGAAAGATAGGTCAATGCCCATCCTACCACAAAAGGCTCGCCAGAACCTCGAGACAAACTGGGAACCTCTGTCAGAAACAATATTCTCAGGAATGCCATGTAAACGAACCACATGCTGGAAGAACAAAGGCACCAAATCAGAGGAGGAAGGCAATTTAACCAAGGGCACCAGATGGACCATTTTAGAAAAGCGATCACAGACCACCCAAATGACCGACATTTTTTGAGAAACGGGAAGGTCAGAAATGAAATCCATCGAAATATGTGTCCAAGGCCTCTTCTGGACCGGCAAGGGCAAAAGCAACCCACTGGCACGTGAACAGCAGGGCTTAGCCCTAGCACAAATTCCACAGGACTGCACAAAAGCACGCACATCCCGTGACAGAGATGGCCACCAGAAGGATCTAGCAACCAACTCCCTGGTACCAAAGATTCCTGGATGACCGGCCAGCACCGAACAATGAAGTTCAGAGATAACTTTACTAGTCCACCTATCAGGGACGAACAGTTTCTCGGCCGGACAACGATCAGGTTTATTAGCCTGAAATTTCTGCAACACTCTCCGCAAATCAGGGGAGATGGCAGACACAATGACTCCTTCCTTGAGGATACTCGCCGGCTCAGATAACCCCGGAGAGTCGGGCACAAAACTCCTAGACAGAGCATCCGCCTTCACATTTTTAGAGCCCGGAAGGTATGAAATCACAAAATCAAAACGAGCAAAAAATAACGACCAACGGGCCTGTCTAGGATTCAAGCGCTTGGCAGACTCAAGATAAGTAAGGTTCTTATGATCAGTCAAAACCACCACGCGATGCTTAGCACCCTCAAGCCAATGACGCCACTCCTCGAATGCCCACTTCATGGCCAGCAACTCTCGGTTGCCCACATCATAATTACGCTCAGCAGCAGAAAATTTCCTGGAAAAGAAAGCACATGGTTTGAACACTGAGCAACCAGAACCTCTCTGTGACAAAACCGCCCCTGCACCAATATCAGAAGCATCAACCTCGACCTGGAACGGAAGAGAAACATCAGGTTGACACAACACAGGGGCACAGCAAAAACGACGCTTCAACTCCTGAAAAGCTTCCACGGCAGCAGAAGACCAATTAACCAAATCAGCACCCTTCTTGGTCAAATCGGTCAATGGTCTGGCAATGCTAGAAAAATTACAGATGAAGCGACGATAAAAATTAGCAAAGCCCAGGAATTTCTGCAGACTTTTTAGAGATGTCGGCTGAGTCCAATCCTGGATGGCCTGAACCTTAACCGGATCCATCTCGATAGTAAAAGGGGAAAAGATGAACCCCAAAAATGAAACTTTCTGCACACCGAAGAGACACTTTGATCCCTTCACGAACAAGGAATTAGCACGCAGTACCTGGAAAACCATTCTGACTTGCTTCACATGAGACTCCCAATCATCTGAGAAGATCAAAATGTCATCCAAGTAAACAATCAAGAATTTATCCAGATACTCACGGAAAATGTCATGCATAAAAGACTGAAAAACAGATGGAGCATTGGCAAGTCCGAACGTCATCACCAGATACTCAAAATGACCCTCGGGCGTATTAAATGCCGTTTTCCATTCATCTCCCTGCCTGATTCTCACCAGATTATACGCACCACGAAGATCTATCTTGGTGAACCAACTAGCCCCCTTAATCCGAGCAAACAAGTCAGAAATCAATGGCAAGGGATACTGAAACTTAACAGTGATCTTATTAAGAAGGCGGTAATCAATACACGGTCTTAGCGAACCATCCTTCTTGGCTACAAAAAAGACCCCTGCTCCCAATGGTGACGACGATGGGCGAATATGTCCCTTCTCCAGGGACTCCTTCACATAACTGCGCATAGCGGTGTGTTCAGGTACGGACAAATTAAATAAGCGACCCTTAGGGAATTTACTACCAGGAATCAAATCGATAGCACAATCACAATTCCTATGCGGAGGTAGGGCATCAGACTTGGACTCTTCAAATACATCCTGAAAGTCCGACAAGATCTCTGGGATGTCAGAAGGAATGGATGACGAAATAGACAAAAATGGAACATCACCATGTACTCCCTGACAACCCCAGCTGGTTACCGACATAGAGTTCCAATCCAATACTGGATTATGGGTTTGTAGCCATGGCAACCCCAACATGACCACATCATGCAAATTATGCAGTACCAGAAAGCGAATAACTTCCTGATGTGCAGGAGCCATGCACATGGTCAGCTGGGCCCAGTACTGAGGCTTATTCTTGGCCAAAGGTGTAGCATCAATTCCTCTCAACGGAATAGGACACCGCAAAGGCTCCAAGAAAAATCCACAACGTTTAGCATAATCCAAATCCATCAGATTCAGGGCAGCGCCTGAATCCACAAATGCCATGACAGAATACGATGACAAAGAGCACATTAAGGTAATGGACAAAAGGAATTTGGACTGTACAGTACCAATAACGGCAGAGCTATCGAACCGCCTAGTGCGTTTAGGACAATTAGAAATAGCATGAGTAGAATCACCACAATAGAAACACAGTCTGTTCAGACGTCTGTGTTCTTGCCGTTCTACTTTAGTCATAGTCCTGTCGCACTGCATAGGCTCAGGTTTACTCTCAGACAATACCGCCAGATGGTGCACAGATTTACGCTCGCGCAAGCGACGACCGATCTGAATGGCCAAGGACATAGACTCATTCAAACCAGCAGGCATAGGAAATCCCACCATTACATCCTTAAGAGCTTCAGAGAGACCCTTTCTGAACAAAGCCGCTAGTGCAGATTCATTCCACAGAGTGAGTACTGACCACTTTCTAAATTTCTGACAATATACTTCTACATCATCCTGACCCTGGCATAAAGCCAGCAGATTTTTCTCAGCCTGATCCACTGAATTAGGCTCATCGTAAAGCAATCCCAGCGCCTGGAAAAATGCATCAACATTACTCAATGCAGAATCTCCTGGTGCAAGAGAAAACGCCCAGTCCTGTGGGTCGCCGCGCAAAAAAGAAATAATAATCAAAACCTGTTGAATAGGATTACCAGAAGAATGAGGTTTCAAGGCCAAAAATAGCTTACAATTATTTCTGAAGCTCAGGAACTTAGTTCTGTCACCAAAAAACAAATCAGGAATCGGAATTCTTGGTTCTAACATCGATTTCTGATCAATAGTATCTTGAATCTTTTGTACATTTACAACGAGATTATCCATTGAGGAGCACAGAGCCTGAATATCTATGTCCACAGCTGTGTCCTGAAGCACTCTAATGTCTAGGGGAAAAAAAAGACTGAAGACAGAGCTAAGAAAAAAAAATGATGTCAGGATTTCTTTTTTCCCTCTATTGGGAATCATTGGTGTGGCTCCTTGTACTGTTATGGCTGGCAATCAGGCAACACAGCGTGCAGTAATCAGCGCACATACAGAGATCTGGCAATAACCAAAAACAATAGGACGAGCTCTGAGACGTGGAATCTCTGTAGACTGCAGTACCTGATCTATCCTCACACAACTATAAGCAGCAGTGGATTGCGCCTATAACTACCTATGCAACTCGGCACTGCCTGAGGAGCTGACTAGCCTGAAGATAGAAATACAAGCCTGACTTACCTCAGAGAAATACCCCAAAGGAATAGGCAGCCCCCCACATATAATGACTGTTAGCAAGATGAAAAGACAAACGTAGGAATGAAATAGATTCAGCAAAGTGAGGCCCGATATTCTAGACAGAGCGAGGATAGCAAAGAGAACTATGCAGTCTACAAAAAACCCTAAAACGAAAACCACGCAAAGGGGCAAAAAGACCCACCGTGCCGAACTAACAGCACGGCGGTGCACCCCTTTGCTTCTCAGAGCTTCCAGCAAAAGTTAATAGCAAGCTGGACAGAAAAAACAGAAAACAAACTAGAAGCACTTATCTAGCAGAGCAGCAGGCCCAAGGAAAGATGCAGTAGCTCAGATCCAACACTGGAACATTGACAAGGAGCAAGGAAGACAGACTCAGGTGGAGCTAAATAGCAAGGCAGCCAACGAGCTCACCAAAACACCTGAGGGAGGAAGCCCAGAGACTGCAATACCACTTGTGACCACAGAAGTGAACTCAGCCACAGAATTCACAACAGTACCCCCCCCCTTGAGGAGGGGTCACCGAACCCTCACCAGAACCCCCAGGCCGACCAGGATGAGCCACATGAAAGGCACGACAAGATCTGGGGCATGGACATCAGAGGCAAAAACCCAGGAATTATCTTCCTGAGCATAACCCTTCCATTTGACCAGATACTGGAGTTTCCGTCTAGAGACACGAGAATCCAAAATCTTCTCCACAATATACTCCAATTCCCCCTCCACCAAAACAGGGGCAGGAGGCTCCACAGATGGAACCATAGGTGCCACGTATCTCCTCAACAACGACCTATGGAATACATTATGTATGGAAAAGGAGTCTGGGAGGGTCAGACGAAAAGACACCGGATTGAGAATCTCAGAAATCCTATACGGACCAATAAAACGAGGTTTAAATTTAGGAGAGGAAACCTTCATAGGAATATGACGAGAAGATAACCAAACCAGATCCCCAACACGAAGTCGGGGTCCCACACGGCGTCTGCGATTAGCGAAAAGCTGAGCCTTCTCCTGGGACAAGGTCAAATTGTCCACCACCTGAGTCCAGATCTGCTGCAACCTGTCCACCACAGAATCCACACCAGGACAGTCCGAAGACTCAACCTGTCCTGAAGAGAAACGAGGATGGAACCCAGAATTGCAGAAAAATGGAGAGACCAAGGTAGCCGAGCTGGCCCGATTATTAAGGGCGAACTCAGCCAACGGCAAAAATGACACCCAATCATCCTGGTCAGCGGAAACAAAACATCTCAGATATGTTTCCAAGGTCTGATTGGTTCGTTCGGTCTGGCCATTAGTCTGAGGATGGAAGGCCGAGGAGAAAGATAGGTCAATGCCCATCCTACCACAAAAGGCTCGCCAGAACCTCGAGACAAACTGGGAACCTCTGTCAGAAACAATATTCTCAGGAATGCCATGTAAACGAACCACATGCTGGAAGAACAAAGGCACCAAATCAGAGGAGGAAGGCAATTTAACCAAGGGCACCAGATGGACCATTTTAGAAAAGCGATCACAGACCACCCAAATGACCGACATTTTTTGAGAAACGGGAAGGTCAGAAATGAAATCCATCGAAATATGTGTCCAAGGCCTCTTCTGGACCGGCAAGGGCAAAAGCAACCCACTGGCACGTGAACAGCAGGGCTTAGCCCTAGCACAAATTCCACAGGACTGCACAAAAGCACGCACATCCCGTGACAGAGATGGCCACCAGAAGGATCTAGCAACCAACTCCCTGGTACCAAAGATTCCTGGATGACCGGCCAGCACCGAACAATGAAGTTCAGAGATAACTTTACTAGTCCACCTATCAGGGACGAACAGTTTCTCGGCCGGACAACGATCAGGTTTATTAGCCTGAAATTTCTGCAACACTCTCCGCAAATCAGGGGAGATGGCAGACACAATGACTCCTTCCTTGAGGATACTCGCCGGCTCAGATAACCCCGGAGAGTCGGGCACAAAACTCCTAGACAGAGCATCCGCCTTCACATTTTTAGAGCCCGGAAGGTATGAAATCACAAAATCAAAACGAGCAAAAAATAACGACCAACGGGCCTGTCTAGGATTCAAGCGCTTGGCAGACTCAAGATAAGTAAGGTTCTTATGATCAGTCAAAACCACCACGCGATGCTTAGCACCCTCAAGCCAATGACGCCACTCCTCGAATGCCCACTTCATGGCCAGCAACTCTCGGTTGCCCACATCATAATTACGCTCAGCAGCAGAAAATTTCCTGGAAAAGAAAGCACATGGTTTGAACACTGAGCAACCAGAACCTCTCTGTGACAAAACCGCCCCTGCACCAATATCAGAAGCATCAACCTCGACCTGGAACGGAAGAGAAACATCAGGTTGACACAACACAGGGGCACAGCAAAAACGACGCTTCAACTCCTGAAAAGCTTCCACGGCAGCAGAAGACCAATTAACCAAATCAGCACCCTTCTTGGTCAAATCGGTCAATGGTCTGGCAATGCTAGAAAAATTACAGATGAAGCGACGATAAAAATTAGCAAAGCCCAGGAATTTCTGCAGACTTTTTAGAGATGTCGGCTGAGTCCAATCCTGGATGGCCTGAACCTTAACCGGATCCATCTCGATAGTAAAAGGGGAAAAGATGAACCCCAAAAATGAAACTTTCTGCACACCGAAGAGACACTTTGATCCCTTCACGAACAAGGAATTAGCACGCAGTACCTGGAAAACCATTCTGACTTGCTTCACATGAGACTCCCAATCATCTGAGAAGATCAAAATGTCATCCAAGTAAACAATCAAGAATTTATCCAGATACTCACGGAAAATGTCATGCATAAAAGACTGAAAAACAGATGGAGCATTGGCAAGTCCGAACGTCATCACCAGATACTCAAAATGACCCTCGGGCGTATTAAATGCCGTTTTCCATTCATCTCCCTGCCTGATTCTCACCAGATTATACGCACCACGAAGATCTATCTTGGTGAACCAACTAGCCCCCTTAATCCGAGCAAACAAGTCAGAAATCAATGGCAAGGGATACTGAAACTTAACAGTGATCTTATTAAGAAGGCGGTAATCAATACACGGTCTTAGCGAACCATCCTTCTTGGCTACAAAAAAGACCCCTGCTCCCAATGGTGACGACGATGGGCGAATATGTCCCTTCTCCAGGGACTCCTTCACATAACTGCGCATAGCGGTGTGTTCAGGTACGGACAAATTAAATAAGCGACCCTTAGGGAATTTACTACCAGGAATCAAATCGATAGCACAATCACAATTCCTATGCGGAGGTAGGGCATCAGACTTGGACTCTTCAAATACATCCTGAAAGTCCGACAAGATCTCTGGGATGTCAGAAGGAATGGATGACGAAATAGACAAAAATGGAACATCACCATGCACTCCCTGACAACCCCAGCTGGTTACCGACATAGAGTTCCAATCCAATACTGGATTATGGGTTTGTAGCCATGGCAACCCCAACATGACCACATCATGCAAATTATGCAGTACCAGAAAGCGAATAACTTCCTGATGTGCAGGAGCCATGCACATGGTCAGCTGGGCCCAGTACTGAGGCTTATTCTTGGCCAAAGGTGTAGCATCAATTCCTCTCAACGGAATAGGACACCGCAAAGGCTCCAAGAAAAATCCACAACGTTTAGCATAATCCAAATCCATCAGATTCAGGGCAGCGCCTGAATCCACAAATGCCATGACAGAATACGATGACAAAGAGCACATTAAGGTAATGGACAAAAGGAATTTGGACTGTACAGTACCAATAACGGCAGAGCTATCGAACCGCCTAGTGCGTTTAGGACAATTAGAAATAGCATGAGTAGAATCACCACAATAGAAACACAGTCTGTTCAGACGTCTGTGTTCTTGCCGTTCTACTTTAGTCATAGTCCTGTCGCACTGCATAGGCTCAGGTTTACTCTCAGACAATACCGCCAGATGGTGCACAGATTTACGCTCGCGCAAGCGACGACCGATCTGAATGGCCAAGGACATAGACTCATTCAAACCAGCAGGCATAGGAAATCCCACCATTACATCCTTAAGAGCTTCAGAGAGACCCTTTCTGAACAAAGCCGCTAGTGCAGATTCATTCCACAGAGTGAGTACTGACCACTTTCTAAATTTCTGACAATATACTTCTACATCATCCTGACCCTGGCATAAAGCCAGCAGATTTTTCTCAGCCTGATCCACTGAATTAGGCTCATCGTAAAGCAATCCCAGCGCCTGGAAAAATGCATCAACATTACTCAATGCAGAATCTCCTGGTGCAAGAGAAAACGCCCAGTCCTGTGGGTCGCCGCGCAAAAAAGAAATAATAATCAAAACCTGTTGAATAGGATTACCAGAAGAATGAGGTTTCAAGGCCAAAAATAGCTTACAATTATTTCTGAAGCTCAGGAACTTAGTTCTGTCACCAAAAAACAAATCAGGAATCGGAATTCTTGGTTCTAACATCGATTTCTGATCAATAGTATCTTGAATCTTTTGTACATTTACAACGAGATTATCCATTGAGGAGCACAGAGCCTGAATATCCATGTCCACAGCTGTGTCCTGAAGCACTCTAATGTCTAGGGGAAAAAAAAGACTGAAGACAGAGCTAAGAAAAAAAAATGATGTCAGGATTTCTTTTTTCCCTCTATTGGGAATCATTGGTGTGGCTCCTTGTACTGTTATGGCTGGCAATCAGGCAACACAGCGTGCAGTAATCAGCGCACATACAGAGATCTGGCAATAACCAAAAACAATAGGACGAGCTCTGAGACGTGGAATCTCTGTAGACTGCAGTACCTGATCTATCCTCACACAACTATAAGCAGCAGTGGATTGCGCCTATAACTACCTATGCAACTCGGCACTGCCTGAGGAGCTGACTAGCCTGAAGATAGAAATACAAGCCTGACTTACCTCAGAGAAATACCCCAAAGGAATAGGCAGCCCCCCACATATAATGACTGTTAGCAAGATGAAAAGACAAACGTAGGAATGAAATAGATTCAGCAAAGTGAGGCCCGATATTCTAGACAGAGCGAGGATAGCAAAGAGAACTATGCAGTCTACAAAAAACCCTAAAACGAAAACCACGCAAAGGGGCAAAAAGACCCACCGTGCCGAACTAACAGCACGGCGGTGCACCCCTTTGCTTCTCAGAGCTTCCAGCAAAAGTTAATAGCAAGCTGGACAGAAAAAACAGAAAACAAACTAGAAGCACTTATCTAGCAGAGCAGCAGGCCCAAGGAAAGATGCAGTAGCTCAGATCCAACACTGGAACATTGACAAGGAGCAAGGAAGACAGACTCAGGTGGAGCTAAATAGCAAGGCAGCCAACGAGCTCACCAAAACACCTGAGGGAGGAAGCCCAGAGACTGCAATACCACTTGTGACCACAGAAGTGAACTCAGCCACAGAATTCACAACAGTGGGCCATGTATATGGATACACCTAAATAAAAATGGGAATGGTTGGTGATATCAACTTCCTGTTTGTGGTGCTCCTCTGGGAAATTAAATATGGAAATTGCCTCTTCAGAGATGAAGAGAGCTAGAACCCTAGTGCTGCCTATTAGGCCATTTACTAAGCCTTGCTACCTAGCTCAGGATAAAATCCAAATCAGTATATCAAATTGCAGGCACTGTGTATTAGGTTGCTGACCCTCATCAGTGCATCGTGTGAGATCAGGTTTGGCTGGGTGAAAGGCATCTGAATGGGATCCAAGGGGTACGATTTTCCATGTGGAGAGTGACATGTGAAGCCTGGCATGCCAAGGTAAGGAGACTTTTAAGCCTTGCAATACTGCCCTGGGAAATTAAATATGCAAATTGCTTCCTTTGAGCGGAATAAGACTAGAACCCTATTGCTACTGTAAGAAGATGGACTTGACCGGGGGTACCTTTCTTGCGCCAGTTCCAGAACTGTCGGGGCTGTGACCATTATTGCCCGGGGAAAGCTTTCTGACCTGGACCAACCTTTGCACTGTTCAACAGGGGGCGTGTCTGATATAAAAGAGGCTGTGTGCGGGAAGAGAACAGGAGACTTGGTGGGAAGACAGCGTGCATAGCAGGGGAAGGTTGGTTCTCAATTTTTTGAGCAATGTGACAGCGCAGGCCCGTGCTAGAGACCCCCGACTTTCAAGCACAATGACTGTGAGCAGAGACCTGCAGTGTGCCCACTGGCTCCTGCCTCCAAAAGTGCCAGACGCTCCGAGACGGTTTTAGCTGCGCGTGTGCAGCCTGAGACAGACAGGGTGACTTGCATAGAACTGTGTCCTAAATTACCCACAGTGTTCTGTCAAGCTGAACCACGCTTGGGCAGCATCATAGACTATTCTTCACTCCTCATGGCGAATCCAGTCCCAGGATCCCACTCGAGACAGCGTGGACTCGTCGCCACCGTTAGGAACCGGATCTGCCACTTCTTCAGGACCACCCCAGGATCATCACGTGCTGATTGCAAAGGCGCCACCATTGAGCATTAGGACATTGCAGCTAAGAAGCTGTCGGACTGATAAGCTTAACCTCTCATGAACAGTTGCTTCATCTATTGCCATTTGTTACTTTGGTACTTTACCGCACTTATACTGGGCCTTTTCCTCCTTCCATGTCCATGTGTTTACCCATCATCTCCCTGTGTGGAATAATCCTCTTGTTAATAAACCTGTTAACTCTTGTTCTGCCTCCTGTCCGTCATTGTATCCCGCTACCTGCTCACACTACCTATTTGAAAATTTTGCCAGTCCACTTCTTGCTCGGCCTGAGTTAAATTCTCAAAATGGTCTGCAACTCACTTGACCTGGAAAACCCCACAAAATCATACTAGGCCCGGGGCTCCAACCTGCGAGCACACTTCAAGAACACTTGTGAGGCGGCTCAGGCCAATAAGGTCGTGCAGATCCACAAGGCCACCAAAAACTTAAAGGATGTAACTGTGAAGAAGCAGTGTGTTTTCCTCTGTTGCTACAATGGAGGCATTGGCCGCTGTGCTTAGGTGAAGCAGTGGGGCTGGACACAGGGACGTTGGCCCAAGAACAGCACAGAATTTCTCCTGCACATACTGAAGAACACAGAGAACAATGCAGAACTGAAGGGGTTGGATGTCGATTCTCTGGTCATTGAGCACATTCAGGTGAACAAAGCCCCCAAGATGCGCAGGCGAACCTACCGAGCTCAGGGCAGGATTATCCAATTTTTTTTCATCCCTTTATTGTTGTCATTATTATCATTTTATTATCTCTCCAGATATGAACGTGTTTATATGGGCTTTAATATAAACTTGTGCATGCACTTATTGACTATTTCTAAATACAGCATAGGGGTGTTTTGGTTAATATGCTATACACGTCTCCATACCTGGTTATTATTTTTCTTGATTTATTTACTTTTTTGGCTAGGTATTCTTTATTTGCTTGTCAGCACTTTTATATCTGTTCACCTTTTCACTCTGGTAAATTCATGCACGTCCAACCTTTACACTTACTCCCCTATTTAGGCCATTATTCACGTTTGATCACCCCCTCCTCTGGTCACACACTTGATTTTATCTCCTTTCCTCTTTGCCTCTGCTTCTCACTTTCTTTTGGCTCCTGCGTCGCCTCGAACCTACTGCGGTGTGCGCTTCCCCCGCCTGTCGGGGCTCCATTGCCATGGATATGCGTCCCTCTCATGTCGCACTTCATGCCCACCATAATGATGCGTCAATGATGGACATGGACTTGTGACATCAGATGCCGACTCCCTCGCTTCCGATCCCCACTGTGCTGCTGGAAGTGCCAGACACATTCTGGCAGCATTCTCCCTGGCATACAACAACCTGCCAGTCAACCTCCAACACCACATCCCCTGAAAAAGCAAATCACAAAACTTGCATTGGGGTCTCTCTTCCCATGTCCATTAAAGGTGGGTCCTCTCTGCCATTTTATGCCTCAGCATTATAAGTCTCTTTTCATACCAGGGTTAATGTGATGTATCCTACATGAGTTGCACATTGAATGATTCTATCTCTTTGTGTATATCATGAACTTGTATCATGGGATTTTATCCCTGACTAATGCATTATTATTATTTAAATTTTTCACTCTTTGTTTTATTGCAACCATTTGGTAAATTCAAAAAAGGACCGTTTTTTCACATTAAAGTACACTCTGCACCCCATCTTGACTTAAAAAAAAATGTAGAATTTTTTGCAAATTTAATAAAAAATGAAAACTGAAATATCACATGGTTATAAGTATTCAGACCCTTTGCTCAGACACTCATTTAAGTCACAAGCTGTCCATTTCATTGGGATCCTCCTTGAGATGGTTCTACTCCTTCATGGGAGGCCAGCTGTGTTTAATTAAACTGATAGGACTTGATTTGGAAAGGCACACACCTGTCTATATAAGACCACACAGCTCACAGTGCATGTCAGACCAAATGAGAATCATGTGGTCAAAGCAACTGGCCATGGAGCTCAGAGACAGAACTGTGGCAAGGCACAGATCTGGTCAAGGTTACAACCGAATTTCTGCAGTACTCAAGGTTCGTAGGAGCACAGTGGCCTCCATAATCCCTAAATGAAAAACGTTTGGGACCACCAGAAGTCTTCCTAGACCTGGCTGTCCAACGTAACTGAGCAATCGTGGGAGAAGAGCCTTGGTGAGAGAGGTAAAGAAGAACCCAAGACCACTGTGGCTGAGCTCCAGAGATGCAGTAGGGAGATGAGAAAAAGTTCAACAAAGTCAACTATAACTGCAGCCCTCCACCATTCAGGCCTTTATGGCAGAGTGGCCCGACAGAAGCCTCTCCTCAGTGCAAGACATATGAAACTTCGCAAAGAGTGTGCTAAAAAAACACATGCATGAAGGACTCCCAGAATATGACAAATAAGATTCTCTGGTCTGATGAGACGAATATAGACCTATTTGGTGATAATTCTAAGCGGTATGTGTGACGAAAACCAGGCACTGCTCATCTCCTGACAAAATTTTGGGGGACAAATTAGCTGACCACCCCCGATTTTTCTATAAAAAATCTTATAATCTGGGAAACTTAATTGCGCCCACTGTTCAGAATAAACACGCTTCCAAACAATTAACTCTTTTTCAGAACACATTAAAAGGTTTTTTTCCGTGTCTAAAATGCAGAATGTGCAAACAGACTGTAGTGCATAAACGAACCTATATTGAAAAAGATGATAAAAAATTTATTATCAAAGACTTTATCACATGTTCCACCTCCGGGGTGATTTAGATTATTAAATGCCCCTGTGGGAAGATATATGTGGGGAGGACCAAACACCCTATGAAAGTGAGAATTAACTTACATGTCCGCAATATCAAAAGCAAAAATATGGGCCAACCACTTTCAAAACATTTTATAGACTATCATAGTGGACAAGTGCAAGACATGGAAGTATCGGGTATTGCAGTGGTACATCAACATTGGAGAGGCGGTAACCACATTAAAGCTTTGTCCAGAGCAGAAAGCAAATGGATATTCCTATTGGATACGGTTGCACCAAGAGGACTTAACATTGGAACAGAACTTTTTGGTTACCAGTAATTAAGATAATTGTGGGAAGAGTTATAAGGACCATCCTTGTGCGGTAGGGACCATCCCTGAAGAAGGAGACCGGTGTCTCTGAAATGTGTAGGATAGAGGTCCGTACCGCACTTTGCACACATCACAGGCTTGTAGTAGCGTTCACGTGGGTCACTACGTCAGACAGGTCCTGCACACTAGCCGGAACTGCCGCTCGTACTACACGCGGTGCCGGCATCACTGGACCCCGCTATCATCTGCAGCCCGGTGAGTGGTGGCTGCTACCGGCCGGGGCAGCCACTAACTTCGCTAAAGACTTTACCTGATTTCGACTGCATCCATCACCGCATTGGAGAACCAAACCACCTGCATCCAGGAGAATCCCAGCACGGCGGGTAAGAGAATACGTTCCCCACCGACATGCACTAACATTGCTTGTGGGTTAACTACTATTTAGTTTTTAGGGACTTACTTTTGTACTATTTTATGGGAATCACTATTTACATATTGAAGCTTCCTTACATATGAACTATTATGGTCTAATTCAGACCCATTCAGACTGGGTGATTATAAGCATTATCAAATTGCGGACACCTATCTAGAAAGTCAGTGGCTTTTTCCTTAGCGCGAACCTTATATACTTACGTATATTTTTGGGTACTGAACTGCTCATCTCCTGCCCAATACAATCCCAACAATGAAAGATGGTGGTGGCAGCATCATGCTATGGGGGTGTTTTTCAGCTGCAGAGACAGGATGACTGGTTGCCATTGAAGGAAACATGAATGCAGCATGTACAGAGATATCCTGGATGAAAACCTCTTCTAGAGAGATCTGGACCTCAGACTTGGCCGAATGTCCACCTTTCAACAAGACAATGACCCTAAGCACACAGCTAAAATAATAAACGAGTGGCTTCAGAACAACTCTGTGACCATTCTTGACTTGCCCAGCCAGAGCCCTGACCTAAACCCAATGGAGCATATCTGGAAAGACCTGAAAATGACTCTCCACCAACGTTCACCATCCAACCTGACAGAACTGGAAAGGATTTGCAAGGAAGAATGGCAGAGGGTCCCCAAATCCAGGTGTGAAAAACTTTTAGCTCAAAAGGGTGCTTCTACTCAATACCGAGCAAAGAGTCTGAATACTTATGACCATGTGATATTTCAATTTTTCTTTTTTAATAAATTTGCAAAAATTACTACATTTCTGTTTTTTTTTCAGTCAAGATGGGGTGCCGAGTGTACATTATTGAGAAAAAAAATTACTTTTTAGAATTTACCAAATGGCTGCAATGAAACAAGGAGTGAAAAATTTAAAGGGATCTGAATGCTTAAATTACCCACTGTATATGTCTACCATCCTGGTATATATGCCCCGTCCTGGGATCCTTCCTGGTTTATATGTATTTCATACTGCTATATATGTACTCCATCCTGGTATATAAGTCCCCCATCCTGTTAAATATGTTCCGTATTCTGGTACATATGCTACTCCTTCCTGGGTCCTTCTTAGTATACTGTCCCCCCATCCTGGTATTTATGCCCCCATCCAGGCATCCTCCCTGATATGTATGTCCTTGTTCTGTTTCTGTCCTCTAATGCATGAAAAAAACATTTTTACTCACCTTCCCCTACTCCTACTCCATTTGGCGTCCTCGTCTGTAGCATGCACAGAGGCCAGCGGCTGATATCAGCATGACTGCTATGGGCAAAGTATGACGTCACTGCCATGCCCCATCTAATAATGTCAACTGTTGGTCTTTGATTGCTCGATGGCGTGTATTGCAGAGCAGGGACCCAATGGGTCTCTGTGTCATCGTCACATGCATTATTTTGCAGCTGAATGTGCATCCTAGGATGCACCTCCAGCTGAAATAGGCACTGTGACTGCAAGAGTTACACAACTGCTGGAATGCACGGGCTCCATATTCCTGGAGTAATGGCGCGTGTACCTAAAGCGAGGGCTGTTGTGCTATAGGTGTGCCACCACTGTCTTATACAGTCATCCTTTCTTCACATACAGTGGGGCAAAAAAGTATTTAGTCAGTCAGCAATAGTGCAAGTTCCACCACTTAAAAAGATGAGATGCGTCTGTAATTTACATCATAGGTAGACCTCAACTATGGGAGACAAACTGAGAAAAAAAAATCCAGAAAATCACATTGTCTGTTTTTTTAACATTTTATTTGCATATTATGGTGGAAAATAAGTATGTGGTCAGAAACAAAATTTCATCTCAATACTTTGTAATATATCCTTTGTTGGCAATGACAGAGGTCAAACGTTTTCTGTAAGTCTTCACAAGGTTGCCACACACTGTTGTTGGTATGTTGGCCCATTCCTCCATGCAGATCTCCTCTAGAGCAGTGATGTTTTTGGCTTTTCGCTTGGCAACACGGACTTTTAACTCCCTCCAAAGGTTTTCTATAGGGTTGAGATCTGGAGACTGGCTAGGCCACTCCAGGACCTTGAAATGCTTCTTACGAAGCCACTCCTTCGTTGCCCTGGCGGTGTGCTTTGGATCATTGTCATGTTGAAAGACCCAGCCACGTTTCATCTTCAATGCCCTTGCTGATGGAAGGAGGTTTGCACTCAAAATCTCACAATACATGGCCCCATTCATTCTTTCATGTATCCGGATCAGTCGTCCTAGCCCCTTTGCAGAGAAACAGCCCCAAAGCATGATGTTTCCACCACCATGCTTTACAGTAGGTATGGTGTTTGATGGATGCAACTCAGTATTCTTTTTCCTCCAAACACGACAAGTTGTGTTTCTACCAAACAGTTCCAGTTTGGTTTCATCAGACCATAGGACATTCTCCCAAAACTCCTCTGGATCATCAAATGCTCTCTAGCAAACTTCAGATGGGCCCAGACATGTACTGGCTTAAGCAGTGGGACACGTCTGGCACTGCAGGATCGGAGTCCATGGTGGTGTAGTGTGTTACTTATGGTAGGCCTTGTTACATTGGTCCCAGCTCTCTGCAGTTCATTCACTAGGTCCCCCCGCGTGGTTCTGGGATTTTTGCTCACCGTTCTTGTGATCATTCTGACCCCACGGGGTGGGATTTTGCGTGGAGCCCAAGATCGAGGGAGATTATCAGTGGTCTTGTATGTCTTCCATTTTCTAATTATTGCTCCCACTGTTGATTTCTTCACTCCAAGCTGGTTGGCTATTGCAGATTCAGTCTTCCCAGCCTGGTGCAGGGCTACAATTTTGTTTCTGGTGTCCTTTGACAGCTCTTTGGTCTTCACCATAGTGGAGTTTGGAGTCAGACTGTTTGAGGGTGTGCACAGGTGTCTTTTTATACTGATAACAAGTTTAAACAGGTGCCATTACTACAGGTAATGAGTGGAGGAAAGAGGAGACTCTTAAAGAAGAAGTTACAGGTCTGTGAGAGCCAGAAATCTTGATTGTTTGTTTCTGACCAAATACTTATTTTCCACCATAATGTGCAAATAAAATGTTAAAAAAAACAGACAATGTGATTTTCTGGATTTTTTTTTCTCAGTTTGTCTCCCATAGTTGAGGTCTACCTATGATGTAAATTACAGACGCCTCTCATCTTTTTAAGTGGTGGAACTTGCACTATTGCTGACTGACTAAATACTTTTTTGCCCCACTGTATGTGTTCAATTTGTGCTTTTCATGGCTAGAACATTTAACTATTATAGTCTTTGGGGCAATTTATATAACAGTAGTTTTTGCGGACTGTGTGTCGTCAAAAAATCAAGTTGACATCTGTATTTTTTTATTGGTGGTTTCATCAGTGTTCAGTCCGTGTGTTGTACGTGATTAACATTGTAATGAATAGGAGACTTTTTTTACATTTATTTTTTCATACGTGAATAATCACTGATGGTAAAAATTGATGCACAAACCCAACAATGATGAAGACACAAAGGACTTTTTTAGTTTATGTCACTCGGAATGAGACCTCAGGTTGATATTTGACCAGGGTCCTGGTTAGCATTGTGATTGCTTACAGTATAGCCGCATGCCCTAACTTTAGCCACATCAATCAAACAGGTTCTTCCATCATATCATCAATTTCTGATGCTTTTTTACTTGCAACTTTTTTATACATATTTGCAGAACTAAGGAGAATAAACTGGATAGGTTATTTCAGTTCAGTTAGTTTGGTAACTTTTTGTATACATTTTTGTGTGACTGATGATATATTCTAATTGGTAGCTGTAGCCAATACATATGGCAACATTTTGGGGTATGCAGCTGGCTTTCCTTCTCCTTAGCAGTGCTGGTCGCTTCAGCTGGCAGTTCTCAGATGCTGACAGAGCAGCACTACTTGGTATTGATAGCCTCGTCTGGCTGCAGTAATAGGAACGTTAACCTAAACTTGTATAGTTTCCATCACAGCTCTACACTCAGGAGCCTCCATCCATCTCCGTGCCACTCGTCAATAACACTGATGGACCCTCCAGACACTTATCAATATTTAACTCTCTCTCCCATTGACTCAGCAATTACCCAGTAATTGATTTAAGATTGATTATCGCCAGGATAACATTTTAATGTTGATAACTATCAGAATGTGAAATTATTTGTCTTTATAGACCTGTTTTCCCTGCTGATTGATATTCTGAGGGATAATGAGGCATGAAAAAGCAACATATTCTTTAGAATGAGCCGTAATCCATCTTCACTTGCAGTATTCTTAGCTTTACATGGCTGGCTTTAGAACTTTGTGCACAATGTATATCTGGCTTCTCGTTCATGGCCACAGTAGGAGTCATTTCATCTTCTGACCTTTGATAGATGAAGTATTACTGAATGTTCTAACATATGCTCCTCTATAATTTGATAACATTCTGCAATCTATAATGTTATAGACTCAAGTAAAATTGTTCAGTTTGTTCTCCAGGCATACAACACATGGGTTGTATACTGGTTTAATATGTGTAAACTCAGATGTAGTAGAGTCGAATTTGTGTTTTCGCTAGCTGCAGTTTTGCACGCCATATTAATGAGAAAGTGAGCGCTGCTACATCTACATCCAATCACAGACTAATAATACATGTAAGTTTTTGAATAGCATTTCTTAGGGTTATAACGCTATTTGGGGGATAAGTATATATCACATACATACAGTATATACAGTGGGGAAAATAATTATTTGATACATGACTGATTTTTGCAAGTTTTCCCCCCTACAAAGAATTTAGAGGTCTGTAATTTTTATCGTAGGTAGACTTCAACTGTCAGAGGCAGAATCTAAAAATAAATAACAAAATCACATTGTAGGACTTTTAAATAATTAGATTGCATTTTATTGCATGAAATAAGTATTTGATCACCTACCAACCAACAAGAATTCTGGCTTTCACAGACCTGTTAGTTTTTCATTAAGAAGCCCCTCTACTCATTACTCATTACCTCTATTAATTGCAGCTGTTTGAACTTGTTACCTGTATAAAAGACACCTGTTCGCACAATCAATCAATCACACTCCAACCTCTCCACCAAGGCCAAAACCAAAGAGCTGTCTAAGGACACCAGGGGCAAAATTGTAGACCTGCACAAGGCTGGGATAGGCTACAGGAAAATAGGCAAACAGCTTGGTGAGAAAGCAACAACTGGCACAATTATTATTCCTCAATATAGAGCTTCATACAAGATCTCACGTCATGGGGTAAGGATAATTCTGAGAAAAGTCAAGCTTCAGCCCAAAACTACACAGAAGGACCTGGTCAATCACTTGAAAAGTGCTGGGGCCACAGAAAGAAACATTACCATTAGTAACATACTATGCCATCATGGATTAAAATCCTGCAGGCCACTCAAGGTCCCCCTGCTCTCTCCAGCACATGTCTAGGTCCATTTTAAGTTTGCCAATGACCACCTGGATGATCCAGAGGAGGTGTGGGAGAAGGTCATGTGGTAAGATGAGACCAAAATAGAACTTTTTGGTGTCAACTCCACACGCCATGTTTTGAAATGAAGAAGAAGGATTATTACAACCCCAAGAACACTGTCCCAACAATGAAGCATGGTGGGGGAATCATACTTTGTCTGGAGGAGCTATTCTCCACAGAGGACATGACAACTGCACTGCATTGAAGGGAGGATGGATGGAAGAGAGGATGGCTGTATCACGATATTTTGGCCAACAACCTCCTTCCCTCAGTAAGAGCATTAAAGATGGGTTGTGGCTGAATCTTCCAGCATGACAATGACCCAAAACATACAGCCAGCACAACTAAGGAGTGGCTCTGTAAGAATTATTTCAAGGTCCTCGAGTGACCTAGCCAAAACCCAATAGAAAATCTTTGGAGGCAGCAGAAACTCAATGCTGCCCAGCGACAGCTCTGAAACGTCTGGAGAAGGTCTGTATTGCGGAGTGGGCCAAAATCCATGCTGCAGTGTGTGCAAACTTGGTCAAGAACTAGAGGAAACATCTGACCTCTGTAATTGCAAACAAAGGTTTCTGCACCAAATATTAAGTTCTCTTTCTATTGTATCAAATACTTATTTCATGCAATAAAATGCAAATTAATTATATAAAAATCATACAATGTGATTTTCTGTTTTCATTTTTAGATTCTGTTTCTCACAGTTGAAGTGTACCTACGATAAAAATTACTGACCTCTCCATTCTTTGTAGATGGGAAAACTTGCAAAAATCGGCAGTGTATCAAATACTTATTTTCTCCACTCCATATATGCAAGTGCTTCTGACTAAAATAGAATACTATCAAAAGTTAATTTATTTCAGTTGTTCAATACAAAAAGTGAATCTCATATATTGTATTGAGTCATTACAAACAGTGATCTATTTCAAGTGTTTATTTCTGTTAATTTTGATGATTATGGCTTACAGCCAATGAAAACCCCAAAGTCATTATCTCATTAAATTAGAAAACTTTATTACATCAGCTTGAAAAATAATTGTAAAATCTGAAATGTTGGCCTACTGAAATGTATTGTCACGAAGTGACTGTCCTAGCGTGGTCACAAAATGGTTTAACACACAAGGGTACTCCGGGGACACTTTAACAACGGTGGGCCCTGTCGGTAGGGAATGGGGAATGGACATCTCCTGCACTCACCTGAGGATGAGCCCTTCTCTTACTACCTTCCCTATATGGGTTCTTTCAACCCATCACCGACCAGGATACCTAGTCCCTCACTTGCCCTGCACCTATCCCTAAGTAGGGAACTGGCAGGTGAGAGCACTGGTCTCACCGCTGCACTAATACAATACAAGGAAAGGTAAGACAAACACCAGGGGAAAAGGAAACACAAAACAACACTTAGCGTTGTCTGCTGCAATGCAGCGCACAGCAGAGTAAGGCACCAAATGCCAGAATTCAACAGAAGCACCACTAAACCCAGCAAGCTCCTGACTCCAGCTTGGTTGGTCTTCCAGAGAACCTGTATAACCAACAGTGAGCTGATGCATCAGGTGACCTTATGAAGGATGGTGGGAGTGGTCAACTGACCCAGCAGCAATGCAATGCAATGCAATAACACCAGCGGCCACCGGGGGGAAAATTGCATTAACCCCCGATGACCAGAAAGGAAAAAAGGTTTAAATCAGAGGGAAACCAGATCTGCCACAGATCCAAACATGGATCATGACATGTACAGTACAGACCGATAGTTTGGGCACACCTTATCATTTAAAGATTTTTCTGTATTTTCATGAGTATGAAAATTGTACATTCACACTGAAGGCATCAAAACTATAAATAAACACATGTGGAATTATATACTTAACAAAAAGGTGTGAAACAACTGAAATTATGTCTTATATTCTAGGTTCTTCAAAGTAGCCACCTTTTGCTTTGATGACTGCTTTGCACATAAATTTCCTGGTAGACGACTGCGCTGACTTTGGTCTTGATAAAACACAGTGGACCTACACCAGCTGATGACATGGCTCTCCAAACAATCACTGATTGTGGAAACTTCACACTAGACCTCAAGCAGCTTGGATTGTGGCCTCTCAGCTTTTCCTCCAGACTCTGGGACCTTGATTTCCAAATGAAATGCAAAATCTACTTTCATCTGAAAACAACACCTTGGACCACTGAGCAACAGTCCAGTTCTTTTTCTCCTTGGCCCAGGTGAGACGCTTTTGGTGTTGTCTATTGGTCATGAGTGGCTTGACTCAAGGAATAAGACACATGTAGCCCATGTCCTGGATAAGTCTGTGTGTGGAGGCTCTTGAAGCAATGGCTCCAGCAGCAGTCCACTCCTTGTGAATCTCCCCCAAATTTTTGAATGGACTTTTCTTAACAATCCTTTCAAGGCTTCGGTTTTCCCGAGTGCTTGTGCACATTTTTCTACCACACTTTTTCCTTCCACTCAACTTTCCATTAATATGCTTGGATACAACACTCTGTGATCAGCCAGCTTCTTTATCAATGACCTTTTGTGGCTCAACCTCCTTGTGGATTGTGTCAATGACTGCCTTCTGGACACCCGTCAAGTCAGCAGTCTTCCCAATGATTGTGGAGCCTACTGAAACAGACTAAGGGACCTTTTGCTTAGGAAGTCTTTGCAGATGTTTTTTGTTAATTATTCAAATTTATTGAGAGAATGATTTTTGGGTTTTCATTGGTTGTAAGCCATAATCATTAACAGAAATAAAAACTTGAAATAGATCACTCTGTTTGTAATGACTCTATGTAATATATGAGTTTCACTTTTTGTATTGAAGAACTGAAATAAATTAACTTTTTGATGATGTTCTAATTTAGTGAGAAGCACCTGTATATATAGATTCGCATATAAAAGTATATATATATAATATATATATACATACATGTGCGAATCTATACATATACCGTATATTTACACACACTCATACACATATTATATACACACACAATAATAGTATAATTATATATTGTTTTTGTATATACTTATCCACCAAATGATTGCTGCCTTTAAATATACAGTATATATATAGTTAAAGGCAGCGATACAATTTTTACTTCTTCCTGGCAATCTTTGATAAAACCATAGCTCCTTCCAGTTTAATGAACATGTTTACCATTTTTATGTTGCTTTCCTGTAACTCTTCAGGAAAATACAGAACTGCCATTGTACAGAGATATATTGTTTCTATATTATTTGCATTTATTAATGAGTGGGAGTTATTATACTTCTTTCATAGACAAAGGTTAATCAAATATTCAATGTACAGAATAAAAGACAACAGTGTCACCTAGTGGTTATATCAATGCTCTCCAGGTGGAGTAGGCTAAATTTCTTCCTCATGTCATGACAATGGACTGGACATTATGCAAAATGTACTATTCGTACCCCTGCAAGTTGCACATTTAGAGTAGATTTATATAAAGTAAGTATTTAAATTAAATAACAAAATGTAAGCAGCATATGCTCACCTTTCATTGGTATTATAGCTATAAAACTCAGACACCTCTATTTGTATGGCAATTTAAAGGGACACTCCAGTGTATCAATGAAACCAGTGATTGGTTGTAGCTTTCAAATGAGTAGTCAAATGTCAGATTTATCAGATAGGAGATATGCCTATTATTTTTAATGCAATTTTCTCTAATAAAGTAAGAATATTATCGGCAGGGGAGACATATCATTGGTGCTGACTTCAAATAAAGAGAAATTTGCATTATGATGAGTAATGGACTTCAAAGAAACCTAGAGACACAACAACTTTTCCTTATTCTCCTTTCACTTTTTCACCTTTCAACTGCTAAAACTTTTGAGAGCTTATAGTTTGCACTGTACTGTGAGCTGCAGTTTTAAATGAAACTTCATTTTAAGGGGAATAAATTTAATATATTGTGATATTAAAAAAACTGCATTCCAATATTGGTTTGTGGGTTTTCACAATGTAGTAAAAATGACATGTTGAATTTGTTCTAAGGTTCAATACAGTTATGTTAGTGCCAGATTTGTAATTTGTAATCTATTTTCATGTTATACTATATACAGCTCTGGCAAAAATTAAGAGACCACCACATCAAAACCCTGTCATGGGCAGCCCGATCTCCAGACCTGAACTCCATGGAAAACCTCTGGAATGTAATCAAGATGATGATGGATAGTCACAACTTCACAAGCCATCAAACAAAGAAGAACGGCTTACATTTTTGGGCCAGAAGCAGTGTGATAGACTGGTGGAAAGCATGCCAAGACGCATGAAAGCTGTGATTAACAATCATGGTTATTCCACAAAATATTGATTTCTGAACTCTTCCTGAGTTAAAACATTAGTATTGTTGTTTCTGAATGATGATGAACTTTTTTTTTCTTTGCATTATTTGAGGTCTAGAAGCAATGTTTGTTTTCATTTTGACCGTTTCTCCTTTTCAGAAAAAAATACAAAATTTATTGCTTGGAAATTCGGAGACATGTTGTCAGAAGTTTATAGATTAAATGAACAATTTACATTTTACTCAAAAATATACCTATAAAAAGAAAAATCAGACAAACTGAACATTTTGCAGTGGTCTCTTAATTTTTGCCAGAGCTGTAATATATATACATATATATTTAGGGTGCCAAGGAAATGCATGGAAAAATGAAGTAGCAAGTTTTTGAAGGTCTTACCTCCTAATTTTGTTCCTTTTTGGTCATAGATATTTTATAATTTTCTTTTTTTAAGATTAGTTATCATTTACTGGTTGCTCAATGGCACATCATATTACAGTTTTAAATGTTTGTTTAGTATCTATCGCCATGCATATCCCGTGTTATGTATCGTATGTTATGCCATTTACCAATCAGATTAATTGATTTTATATTTTGATAGATCGGGCTTTTCTGAACGCGGTAATACCAAATGTGTGTTTTTTTGTGTTTTTTTTAACCCTTTAATTTTCAATGAGGCGAAAGGGGGGTGATTTGAACTTTTAGACTTTTTATAAATAGTATATCCAGTTAAAGCTATGATGACAAACTGAGTGGTTATTGTGTGTAAAATATTGTAGAAAATGTGAAACATGGAATAATTCACATGCCTTGAGCAAGTGGTAAATCTAAATTTAATGTCAACATATTTTACATGGTGAATCTTTATGCCAAAAGGAACAAATTTGAGGGCTAAGACCTACCAACTTGCTTAGTTCATTTTTCCTTGGCACCCTACTAATATATATATATATATATATATATATATATACATATATATATATATATATAAAATTGTCTAAGGGTCACTTCCATCTGTCTGTCTTTCTTTCTGTCTGTCTGTCACGGATATTCATTGGTCGCAGCCTCTGTCTGTCATGGAAATCCAAGTCGCTGATTGGTCGCGGCAAAACAGCCACGACCAATCGGCGACGGGCACAGTCCGGAAGAAAATGGCCGCTCCTTACTCCCCGCAGTCTGTGCCCGGCGCCTGCATACTCCCCTCCAGTCACCGCTCACACAGGGTTAATGCCGGCGGTAACGGACCACGTTATGCCGCGGGTAATGCACTCCGTAACCGCTGCTATTTACCCTGTGTGTCCCCAACTTTTTACTATTGATGCTGCCTATGCAATAGTAAAAAAATGTCATGTTAAAAATAATAAAAAGACAAAAAACCTGCTATTCTCACCCTCCGTAGTCCGCCGAGCCACTCGCGCCGGCCGCCATCTTCCGTTCCCGGCGATGCATTGCGAAATTACCCAGAAGACTTAGTGGTCTCACGAGACGGCTAAGTCATCTGGGTAATTTCGCAATGCATCCTGGGAACGGAAGATGGCTGCAGCCGCGCATATCGCCGGAGCTTCGCTGGATCCCATGGGTGAATATATAACTATTTTTTATTTTAATTATTTTTTTAACAGGGATATGGTGCCCACACTGCTGTATACTATGTGGGTTGTGTTAGATACCGCGTGGCTGCTGTATACTACATAGGCAGTGTTATGTACTGCGCGGGCTGTGCTATATATTACGTGGCCACTGTTATATACTGCGTGGGCAGTGTTATATACTACGTGGCTGCTATATACTGCGTGGGCTGTGCTATATATTACGTGGCCAGTGTTATATACTGCGTGGCCTGTGCTATATACTATGTCGCCTGTGTTATATACTGCGTGGCTGCTATATATTGCGTGGGCTGTGTTATATAGTACGTGGCTGTGTTATATACTGCGTGGCCACTGTTATATATTGCGTGGCCTGTATTAACGCATCGGGTATTCTACAATATTTATGTACAAAGCAGTCACATAGTATATAGCACAGGCCACGTAGTATTTGTTTACTATATACTACATGGCTCCTATATACTACATGGCCTGTGCTATATACTATGTGGCTGCTATATACATACATAAATACATATTCTAGAATACCCGATACATTAGAATCGGGCTACCATCTAGTATATATATATACATATATACACTGCTGAAAAAAATAAAGGGAACACTAAAATACCACATGCTAGATATTTCTGAATGAAATGTTCAAGTTGCAAATTTTTATTCATTTCATAGTGGAATGTGTTCAGAACAATAAAACATAATAATTCTCAATATAAATCAAAATTAATATCCCATGAAGGTCTGAATTTGGAATGATACTCGAAATCAAAGTGGAAAATCACGTTACAGGCTGATCCAACTTCAGTGGAAATGCCTCATGAAAAGGAAAAGATGCTCAGTATTGTATGTGGCCTCCATGTGCCTGTATGACCTCCCTACTGTACAACTCCTGGGCATGCTCCTGATGAGGTGGCCGATGGTCTCCTGAGGGATCTCCTCCCAGACCTAGACTAAAGCATCTGCCAACTCCTGGACAGTCTGTGGTGCAACGGTGGTGGGTGGAGTGAGACTTGATGTCCCAGATGTGCTCAATCGGATTCAGGTCTGGGGAATGGGCAGGCCAGTCCATAGCTTCAATGCCTTCATTTTGCAGGAACTGCTCACACATTCCAGCCACATGAGGTCTGGCATTGTCCTACATTAGGAGGAACCCAGGGCAAACCGCACCAGCATATGGTCTCACAAGGGGTCTGAGGATTTCATCTCGGTACCTAATGGCAGCCAGGCTACCTCCGGCAAGCGCATGGAGTGCTGTGCGACCCTCCTAAGAAATGCCACCCCACAACATTACTGACCCACCGCCAAACTGGCTATGCTGAAGGATGTTGCAGGCAGCAGATCGCTCTCCACGGCATCTCCAAACTCTGTCATGTCTGTCATATGTGCTCAGTGTGAACCTGCTTTCATCTGTGAAGAGCACAGGTCACCAGTGGCAAATTTGCCAATCATGGTGTTCTGTGGCAAATGTCAAGAGTCCTGCACGGTGTTGGGCTGTGAGCACAACCGCCATTTGTGGACCTTGGGAACTCAGACTATCCTCATAGAGTCGGTTTCTACACTATTTGTGCAGAGACATGCACATTTGTGGCCTGCTGGAGGTTATTTTGCAGGGCTCTGGCAGTGCTCCTCCTTTTCCTCCTTGCACAAAGGCAGAAGTAGCGGTCCTGCTGCTGGGTTGTTGCCCTCCTACAGCCCCCTCCACATCTCCTGGTGTACTGGCCTGTCTCCTGTTAACACCTCCAGTCTCTGGACACTCCGCTGACAGACACAGCAAACCTTCTTAATACAGCTTGCATTGATGTGCCATCCTGGATGAGCTGCACTACCTGAGCCACTTGTATGGGTTGTAGAGTCTGTCGCATGCTACCACGAATGTGAAAGCACAACCAACATTCAAAAGTGACCAAAACATCAGCCAGAAAGCATTGGTACTGAGATGTGGTCTGTGGTCCCCACCTGCAGAACCACTCCTTTATTGAGGATGTCTTGATAATTGCCAATAATTTCCATCTGTTGTCTATTCCATTTGCACAACAGCATATGAAATTGATTGTCAATCAGTATTGCTTCCTAAGCGGACAGTTTGATTTCACAGAAGTTTGATTTACTTGGAGGTAGATTCTGTTGTTTAAGTGTTCCCTTTATTTTTTGAGCCCTGTATATAAATAAATATATATATATATATGTATATATATATATATATACTTGCAAGACAGCCTCCCCGCTTTGCTCGCAGAAAATATGTTAACCTCCTTCTGACCTCGGATGGGATAGTACGTCCGAGGTCAGATACTGCTCTTTGATGCAGGGCTCCGGCAGTGAGCCCGCATCAAAGGCGGGACATGTCAGCTATTTTCAACTCGCGATTCACTCGCCGCTATTAACTAGTTAAATGCTGCTGTCAAACGCTGACAGCGGCATTTAACCGGCGTTTCCGGCCCTGTGGCTGGAAATGAGCGCATTGCCGACCCCCATCACATGATCGGGGGTCAGCGATGCTTCTGCATTGTAACCATAGAGGTCCTCGAGACCTCTATGGTTACTAATGCCGGCCTGCTTTGAGCGCCACCCTATGGTCGGCGCTCAGCACACCTGCATTTCTGCTGCATAGTAGCGATCTGATCATCGCTGCTATGTAGCAGAGCCGATCGCGTTGTGCCAGCTTCTAGCCTCCTATGGAAGCTATTGAAGCATGGCAAAAGTAAAAAAAAAGTTTAAAAAATGTGAAAAAAAATAAAAAAATATAAAAGTTTAAATCATCCCTCCTTTTGCCCCATTCAAAATAAATCAATAAAAAAATCAAACCTACACATATTTGGTATTGCCGCGTTCAGAATCGCCCGATCTATCAATAAAAAAAAGAATTAACCTGATCGCTAAATGGCGTAGCGAGAAAAAAATTCGAAATGCCAGAATTAGCTTTTTTTTTGGTCACCGCGACTTTGCATTAAAATGCAATAATGGGCAATCAAAAGAACGTATCTGCACCAAAATGCTATCATTAAAAATGCCAGCTCAGCAGGCAAAAAATAAGCCCTCACTCTACCCCAGATCATGAAAAATGAAGACGCTACAGGTATTGGAAAATGGCGCATTTTTTTTTTTTAGCAAAGTTTGGAATTTTTTTTCACCACTTAGATAAAAGAGAACCTAGCCATATTTGGTGTCTGTGAACTCGTACCCCGAAACAGCTGTCTGTGGATGGATACCATGCTTGGCATAGGTGGTTTTCCTTTATTGGATGTTTTCCTTTATTGGATGCTGCCCTTCCCTTGGTTGTTCCTTCCCGGAGAAAGGCCTGGCTATTCAATGCCTGCGTTGAGAAACACGTGATGGTGTCTCCGCAGCTCCTCTACATGCATTTGCATATTTGGGGGCAGTGTTCTGGATCACTGCGTTGAGAAACACATGATGGTGTCTCCACGGTGTTGGATGTTTTGGTCTCCACGAGGTCAATCATCCGTGCCTTTATAGACTTTCTACTAGGCACTGCTCCTGATAGCCAGTTTCCTACTCCACACTGATGAGGGGCAAAAACCCCGAAACAGCTGTCTGTGGATGGATACCATGCTTGGCATAGGTGGTTTTCCTTTATTGGATGCTGCCCTTCCCTTGGTTGTTCCTTCCCTGGGAAAGGCCTGGCTATTCACTGCCTGCGTTGAGAAACACGTGATGGTGTCTCCGCAGCTCCTCTACATGCATTTGCATATTTTGGGGCAGTATTCTGGATCACTGCATTGAGAAACACGTGATGGTGTCTCCGCGGTGTTGGATGTTTTGGTCTCCACGAGGTCAATCATCCGTGCCTTTGTGAACTCGTACTGACCTGGAGAATCATAATGGCTGGTCAGTTTTAGCATTTAGTGAACCTAGTAAAAAAGCCAATCAAAAAACAAGTGTGGGATTGCACTTTTATTGCAATTTCACCGCACTTGGAATTTTTTCCCGTTTTCTAGTACGCGACATGCTAAAATCAATGATGTCGTTCAAAAGTACTACTTGTTTCGCAAAAAATAAGCCCTCACATGGCCATAGTGACGGAAAAATAAAAAAGTTATTGCTCTGGGAAGAAGGGGAGCAAAAAGCGAACACGGAAAAACGGAACATTCCAAGGTCATGAAGGGGTTAATTTGTTGGTTCCACTTGTTAAGGTTAAATTTTCAGTTTAACACTGAAGTTGACATCTTTATTGGTTAAAATGTGTTTTCTCAATTAGTCTTTTTGTCAGTTTGGCATTAACAGTTGTCTATTTTTACAAATTTATCATAGCACTCAGGTGAACAACTGCTACTTTTTGAACAAATTTTTATTAAATATTAAACAAACACATAAACACTTAAGAAAGAGATAGCATAGTTCAATCCTTCACCCCCACTCCCTCCAGTGTAAGGGATGATGATTTCACCAGACTACTGGATTCCCTAATGAATAGGGAATAGGGAAGAAACCCATCAGGGGTGGTCTTTGTTTAAGCAGGATCCCCTATATGGCCCTTTAAAAGTATGTTCAGCACGTGCATGAATCTGATCTGCATCCTGATGGGCCTAACAAGGGTTAATACCTGATAACTAGTGAAATCATCAAGCCTTGGTGAAAAAGTTCCATTTTTTTTGTATTCCAATACATGCCATTGCTGGAATTAATTGCACTGGTTGAGTCAGTAATATGAGGAAGTTTATTCTCCTTTGGAATTATAAGAGTTGCATTATCTAGATCCATGCTATGCTGGATCTGTGTATAGCCATATACTGTATACACATGTGGTCAAAATTGTTGGCACCCCTCGTTTAAACCCACAATGGTCACAGAAATAACTTGATTCTGACAAAAGTAATCTAATATATAATTGCCTAGAATACTACTTCCTGCAATTTGTGCCAACTTCCGTGGCTTTGTCCGGAGCTAATGTCCGGAGCTAACGTCCGGAGCTAATGTCAGGAGATAAGTGACGTCAACAGTGTCCAGTGTCTGATTGGTTGCCGCCTGCTGCGAGCGACCAATCAGAAACGTGCCGTACTGTGACACACTCCGCCCGCCATTTTGGTGTGATTTTTGAATTTTTACCTCACAGCAAGTTTCTACTGCGTGGAGGCGGGCCCAGTGACGTTGCTCTTCAAGCTCCTGCCGAATTTCGTCAAAAAAATGATAATACCATTTACCAAAACTATATATATTTAGTTGTGAAGTGGTTCAGTGACATTTTCACACCAATTTTGAACTTTTGTTTGGTGTTTTCTCCATATACTGCCTATTATTCACTGACTGTTATACTGAGAGACTGCCGTTTATTAACCTCTTCTTTGCCACATTGGGTATATTGCTCTATTATTTGCCACATAAGGACATTGTCCATTATTGCCCAGCAATTTCTCTGCAATATAAACTGCCTATTTATTAATATCTGCATTCCTGCAAAGAACTATTGCCTATTATTAACTGGCTATTTTCCTACTACCTGACACTGCCTCTTATTAACCTGTTGTTTGCCACCACCACGCTTAAAGCTGTTTAGCTTAGCCAACATGAGCTCTAATAGTAAGGATACTAATGACACAGAGCCCAAAGCTGCTGATGGCGCACGTAAGATTAGGTCTGATAGAAAGTATACTAATAATGCAGAGCAAAAAGACGCCGATGCCGCACGTAAGCGCAAACAGCGTGCTAACAAGAGTACAGAGGATAGATGCAAGTGCCTGGATACTGTTAAGTATACTAATGACACAGAGCCCAAAGCTGCTGATGGCGCACGTAAGATCAGGTCTGATATAAAGTATGGTAATGATGCAGAGCGAAAAGCCGTCGATGCCGGACGTAAGCGCAAACAGCGTGTTAACAAGAGTACAGAGGATAGATGTAAGCGCCTGGATACTGTTAAGTATACTAATGACACAGAGTCCAAAGCTGCTGATGGCGCACGTAAGATCAGGTCTGATATAAAATATGGTAATGATGCAGAGCGAAAAGCCGTCGATGCCGGACGTAAGCGCAAACAGCGTGTTAACAAGAGTACAGAGAATAGATGCAAGCGCCTGGATACTGTTAAGTATACTAATGACACAGAGTCCAAAGCTGCTGATGGCGCACGTAACATCAGGTCTGATAATAAGTATACCAATGACGCTGAGCGAAAAGCCGCCGATGCCGCACGTAAGCACAAACAGCGTGCTAACGAGACTACAGAGGACAGACATAAGCGCCTGGACACTGTTAATGCTGCTTGCAATAAACGCATTACTAATGAGTCTTTTGAGGACAAAACTAATCGATTAAGTAATAAAGCTGCTGCTGCACGCTCTCAACGTTGCAAACATAATATTTCCACGTCCTCAGTCATAGATTCTGCCCACAATACAGCTTCTTTGTCTCCATTCATAGAATGTGTGCAGCTTGAAGCTCCTTTAACCGTTGGTAAATCTGCACGTAAGCGCAAACACTGTCCTACTTACACTCCAAATGATAAACGCCGTCGCCTGCACACTGTTAAGTCTGCTTATAAGACATGCTTCACACCTGACTCTTCTAAGGCAACAAACAAACCATTACCAAATGCAGCTGGTGCACGCCGTGAATGGCGCAAAAAAACCGCTTGCACCTCCATATTAATAAACTCTGACCACGATACACCTTCCAACTCCTCAGTGATTGAATCTGTGGACAGTGAAGATCCTCTACCAGGTCCACGCTTTATATATGTTGGCTTACAGAAACATTCCAATGCTCCGTTATCACAACCTGTACCTCAACATCCTACAGGTTTTACTAATGATGACAGTACCATAGTAGAACACTCCTGTGGTCCTATGAACTATTTATGTGAACATTGTCAAGCATTACATTTTAATGCTGAGATACCAGCAGATAAAAATTTTACTCTGTGTTGTCACAAGAGTAAAGTGCATATACCTATACCCCAATATCCCGAGGTCTTTAAACAAAATAGATATATAGATAGGTACATTTTTAGATAGATAGGGAAAGAATAGAGATTTTGCTTTCACATCAACATTTTTCTGCTATTTGGAGAATTTATGGTGGAAAAAAGGCTATTTCTGCACTTCCTGCCTAAGGGCTGACCCACGCCACTCTTGCTGTAAGTTGCATGCAATGTATACGGAATTTGTACTTCACTTGCGGCAGGTGCGGCACATGTGGTTTCTGCTGTTTTCGCCATAAAATCTCCACTTACCAGTGTTTTTGTTGTGGCTGCATTTAATGCAATTGCCGAAGCCGCGTTTGCTGCATTTACTGCAAGTTAACTCCAAGCTTCATCTACATTGCATGGCACTTGCTGAAAGTGTGTTGTAGGTCAGTTCTTTGGTGCCAAGTGTGGAAGTTGTATTGTTTTTAACATTACTTCTGCAAATATCAGAAACATGCAGATGTGAAAGAGGTCTGAGTATTAAGAAATAGGAATAAGTTAGTTAGGACCCATCAGTTCAAAGGCTACCGTGATGTGGTTGATGGGCATGCTTATATTAGCCCATCGGTGTACTATGAATGTTGATTTCTTAAATTTTACACTTCTGTAAAAATAA
Organism: Ranitomeya imitator; assembly: GCF_032444005.1. Classification (NCBI taxonomy): domain Eukaryota; kingdom Metazoa; phylum Chordata; class Amphibia; order Anura; family Dendrobatidae; genus Ranitomeya; species Ranitomeya imitator. The sequence continues at coordinate 131,546,720 of NC_091289.1, read as the reverse complement.
ACACAAAAAATTTGGGTACACAAAAAGGCTTTTATTTCTGTTGTACCTATTAGAATTATTTAAAATGAAGGCTTAGCTAAGCCCAAGAGATGATTAAAAACGTTTCATACCAACCCATCAGATGTAAAATTACTGTGAAAATACCTGATGGGCACACAAGTATGCGCCAGTATGGGTACTAAGAGCCTTTCCACATAATAATGAAATATTTCAAAATGTCATAGAACATACCAATATACATAGTTATTGATACATATTATTTATTATTTACATTATTGTTCTTAAGCAAAGAACCGTTGTTGTGGCATTTGCCACAACACGCAAAGTTGTCGTCTGATGTCTTTCATCCCTCCCCTCATAAACATGTTCATGGATCCTGTGTAACTGTACCTTAAATAACAAGAATTGTCAAGAGCTGGTGAGTGCAGCCATTTTTTGTTCTTTCTTACTATTATTTATTAACTAGATGGCAGCCCGATTCTAAAGAATCGGGAGTCTAGAATCCATATATACTTTATTTATTCAAATGTAAGAATAATACAATTAATAAATAATAGTAAGAAAGAACAAAAATAATAGGCAGTATATGGAGAAAACACCAAACAAAAGTTCAAAATTGGTGTGAAAATGTCACTGAACCACTTCACAACTAAATATATATAGTTTTGGTAAATGGTATTATCATCTTTTTGACGAAATTTGGCAGGAGCTTGAAGAGCAACGTCACTGGGCCCGCCTCCACGCAGTAGAAACTTGCTGTGAGGTAAAAATTCAAAAATCACACCAAAATGGCGGGCGGAGTGTGTCACAGTACGGCACGTTTCTGATTGGTCGCTCGCAGCAGGCGGCAACCAATCAGACACTGGACACTGTTGACGTCACTTATCTCCGGACATTAGCTCCGGACATTAGCTCCGGACATTAGCTCCGGACAAAGCCACGGAAGTTGGCACAAATTGCAGGAAGTAGTATTCTAGGCAATTAATCTCCGGACATTAGCTCCAGACATTAGCTCCGGACATTAGCTCCGGACAAAGCCACGGAAGTTGGCACAAATTGCAGGAAGTAGTATTCTAGGCAATTATATATTAGATATACCTGAATGGTGGAGAGGACAGAGGAGGTATGTGTGGAGAGAAGACATTTATATATTACATAGTATATACCTGAATGGTGGAGAGGACAGAGGCGGTATGTGTGGAGAGAAGACATTTATGGATTACATAGTATATACCTGAATGGTGGAGAGGACAGAGGAGGTATGTGTGGAGAGGAGACATTTATGGATTATATAGTATATACCTGAATGGTGGAGAGGACAGAGGCGGTATGTGTGGAGAGAAGACATTTATAGATTATATAGTATATACCTGAATGGTGGAGAGGACAGAGGCGGTATGTGTGGAGAGAAGACATTTATGGATTACATAGTATATACCTGAATGGTGGAGAGGACAGAGGCGGTATGTGTGGAGAGAAGACATTTATGGATTATATAGTATATACCTGAATGGTGGAGAGGACAGAGGCGGTATGTGTGGAGAGAAGACATTTATGGATTACATAGTATGTACCTGAATGGTGGAGAGGACAGAGGCGGTATGTGTGGAGAGAAGACATTTATAGATTATATAGTATATACCTGAATGGTGGAGAGGACAGAGGCGGTATGTGTGGAGAGAAGACATTTATGGATTACATAGTATATACCTGAATGGTGGAGAGGACAGAGGCGGTATGTGTGGAGAGAAGACATTTATGGATTACATAGTATGTACCTGAATGGTGGAGAGGACAGAGGCGGTATGTGTGGAGAGAAGACATTTATAGATTATATAGTATATACCTGAATGGTGGAGAGGACAGAGGCGGTATGTGTGGAGAGAAGACATTTATGGATTACATAGTATGTACCTGAATGGTGGAGAGGACAGAGGCGGTATGTGTGGAGAGAAGACATTTATAGATTATATAGTATATACCTGAATGGTGGAGAGGACAGAGGCGGTATGTGTGGAGAGAAGACATTTATGGATTACATAGTATGTACCTGAATGGTGGAGAGGACAGAGGCGGTATGTGTGGAGAGAAGACATTTATATATTACATAGTATATACCTAAATGGTGGAGAGGACAGAGGCGGTATGTGTGGACAGAAGACATTTATGGATTATATAGTATATACCTGAATGGTGGAGAGGACAGAGGCGGTATGTGTGCAGAGAAGACATTTATGGATTATATAGTACTAGATGGAAGCCCGATTCTAAAGAATCGGGAGTCTAGAATCCATATATACCGTATATACTCGAGTATAAGCCGACCCGAGTATAAGCCGACCCCCCTAATTTTGCCACAAAAAAACTGGGAAAACTTATTGACTCGAGTATAAGCCTAGGGTAGAAAATGCAGCAGCTACCGGTGAATTTCAAGAATAAAAATAGATGCTCCATACCGCTCATTATTGCCCCATAGATGCTCCATATACAACTGTGCTATATAGAATGCTCTGCACCGTTGATTATGGCCCCATAGATGCTCCTTATAATGCTGTGCCATATATAATGCTCTGCACCTTTGATTATGGCCCCATAAATGCTCCTTAGAATGCTGTGCCCCATATATGCTCTGCACCTTTGATTATGGCCCCATAGGTGCTCCTTAGAATGCTGTGCCATATATGCTCTGCACCTTTGATTATGGCCCCATAGGTGCTCCTTATAATGCTGTGCCATATATGCTCTGCACCTTTGATTATGGCCCCATAGGTGTTCCTTATAATGCTGTGCCATATATGCTCTGCACCTTTGATTATTGCCCCATAGGTGCCCCTTATAATGCTGTGCCATATATGCTCTGCACCTTTGATTATGGCCCCATAGGTGCTCCTTATAATGCTGTGCCATATATGCTCTGCACCTTTGATTATGGCCCCATAGGTGCTCCTTATAATGCTGTGCCATATATGCTCTGCACCTTTGATTATGGCCCCATAGGTGTTCCTTAGAATGCTGTGCCATATATGCTCTGCACCTTTGATTATGGCCCCATAGGTGCTCCTTAGAATGCTGTGCCATATATGCTCTGCACCTTTGATTATGGCCCCATAGGTGCTCCTTAGAATGCTGTGCCATATATGCTCTGCACCTTTGATTATGGCCCCATAAATGCTCCTTATAATGCTGTGCCATATATGCTCTGCACCTTTGATTATGGCCCCATAGGTGCTCCTTATAATGCTGTGCCATATATGCTCTGCACCTTTGATTATGGCCCCATAGGTGCTCCTTATAATGCTGTGCCATATATGCTCTGCACCTTTGATTATGGCCCCATAGGTGCTCCTTAGAATGCTGTGCCATATATGCTCTGCACCTTTGATTATGGCCCCATAGGTGCTCCTTATAATGCTGTGCCATATATGCTCTGCACCTTTGATTATGGCCCCATAGGTGCTCCTTAGAATGCTGTGCCATATATGCTCTGCACCTTTGATTATGGCCCCATAAATGCTCCTTATAATGCTGTGCCATATATGCTCTGCACCTTTGATTATGGCCCCATAGGTGCTCCTTATAATGCTGTGCCATATATGCTCTGCACCTTTGATTATGGCCCCATAGGTGCTCCTTATAATGCTGTGCCATATATGCTCTGCACCTTTGATTATGGCCCCATAGGTGCTCCTTAGAATGCTGTGCCATATATGCTCTGCACCTTTGATTATGGCCCCATAGGTGCTCCATATAATGCTGTGCCATATATGCTCTGCACCTTTGATTATGGCCCCATAGGTGTTCCTTAGAATGCTGTGCCATATATGCTCTGCACCTTTGATTATGGCCCCATAGGTGTTCCTTATAATGCTGTGCCATATATGCTCTGCACCTTTGATTATGGCCCCATAGGTGCCCCTTATAATGCTATGCCATATATGCTCTGCACCTTTGATTATGGCCCCATAGGTGCTCCTTATAATGCTGTGCCATATATGCTCTGCACCTTTGATTATGGCCCCATAGGTGCTCCTTATAATGCTGTGCCATATATGCTCTGCACCTTTGATTATGGCCCCATAGGTGCTCCTTAGAATGCTGTGCCATATATGCTCTGCACCTTTGATTATGGCCCCATAGGTGCTCCATATAATGCTGTGCCATATATGCTCTGCACCTTTGATTATGGCCCCATAGGTGTTCCTTAGAATGCTGTGCCATATATGCTCTGCACCTTTGATTATGGCCCCATAGGTGTTCCTTATAATGCTGTGCCATATATGCTCTGCACCTTTGATTATGGCCCCATAGGTGTTCCTTAGAATGCTGTGCCATATATGCTCTGCACCTTTGATTATTGCCCCATAGGTGCCCCTTATAATGCTGTGCCATATATGCTCTGCACCTTTGATTATGGCCCCATAGGTGCTCCTTATAATGCTGTGCCATATATGCTCTGCACCTTTGATTATGGCCCCATAGGTGCTCCTTAGAATGCTGTGCCATATATGCTCTGCACCTTTGATTATGGCCCCATAGGTGCTCCTTATAATGCTGTGCCATATATGCTCTGCACCTTTGATTATGGCCCCATAGGTGCTCCTTATAATGCTGTGCCATATATGCTCTGCACCTTTGATTATTGCCCCATAGGTGCCCCTTATAATGCTGTGCCATATATGCTCTGCACCTTTGATTATGGCCCCATAGGTGCTCCTTATAATGCTGTGCCATATATGCTCTGCACCTTTGATTATGGCCCCATAGGTGCCCCTTATAATGCTATGCCATATATGCTCTGCACCTTTGATTATGGCCCCATAGGTGCTCCTTAGAATGCTGTGCCATATATGCTCTGCACCTTTGATTATGGCCCCATAGGTGCTCCTTAGAATGCTGTGCCATATATGCTCTGCACCTTTGATTATGGCCCCATAGGTGCTCCTTATAATGCTGTGCTATATATGCTCTGCACCTTTGATTATTGCCTCATAGGTGCTCCTTATAATGCTGTGCCATATATGCTCTGCACCTTTGATTATGGCCCCATAGGTGCTCCTTATAATGCTGTGCCATATATGCTCTGCACTTTTGATTATGGCCCCATAGGTGCCCCTTATAATGCTGTGCCATATATGCTCTGCACCTTTGATTATGGCCCCATAGGTGCCCCTTATAATGCTATGCCATATATGCTCTGCACCTTTGATTATGGCCCCATAGGTGCTGCTTATAATGCTGTGCCATATATGCTCTGCACTTTTGATTATAGCCCCATAGGTGCTCCTTATAATGCTGTGCCATATATGCTCTGCACTTTTGATTATGGCCCCATAGGTGCCCCTTATAATGCTGTGCCATATATGCTCTGCACCTTTGATTATGGCCCCATAGGTGCCCCTTATAATGCTATGCCATATATGCTCTGCACCTTTGATTATTGCCTCATAGGTGCTCCTTATAATGCTGTGCCATATATGCTCTGCACCTTTGATTATGACCCCATAGGTGCTCCTTATAATGCTGTGCCATATATGCTCTGCACTTTTGATTATGGCCCCATAGGTGCCCCTTATAATGCTGTGCCATATATGCTCTGCACCTTTGATTATTGCCTCATAGGTGCTCCTTATAATGCTGTGCCATATATGCTCTGCACCTTTGATTATGGCCCCATAGGTGCTCCTTATAATGCTGTGCCATATATGCTCTGCACTTTTGATTATGGACCCATAGGTGCCCCTTATAATGCTGTGCCATATATGCTCTGCACCTTTGATTATGGCCCCATAGGTGCCCCTTATAATGCTATGCCATATATGCTCTGCACCTTTGATTATGGCCCCATAGGTGCTCCTTAGAATGCTGTGCCCCATATATGCTCTGCACCTTTGATTATGGCCCCATAGGTGCTCCTTATAATGCTGTGCCATATATGCTCTGCACCTTTGATTATGGCCCCATAGGTGCGCCTTATAATGCTGTGCCATATATGCTCTGCACCTTTATGGCCCCATAGGTGCTCCTTATAATGCTGTGCCATATATGCTCTGCACCTTTGATTATGGCCCCATAGGTGCTCCTTAGAATGCTGCCCCATATATGCTCTGCACCTTTGATTATGGCCTCATAGGTGCTCCTTATAATGCTGTGCCATATATGCTCTGCACCTTTGATTATGGCCCCATAGGTGCTCCTTATAATGCTGTGCCATATATGCTCTGCACCTTTGATTATGGCCCCATAGGTGCTCCTTATAATGCTGTGCCATATATGCTCTGCACCTTTGATTATGGCCCCATAGGTGCTCCTTATAATGCTGTGCCATATATGCTCTGCACCTTTGATTATGGCCCCATAGGTGCTCCTTATAATGCTGTGCCATATATGCTCTGCACCTTTGATTATGGCCCCATAGGTGCTCCTTATAATGCTGTGCCATATATGCTCTGCACCTTTGATTATGGCCCCATAGGTGCTCCTTAGAATGCTGTGCCCCATATATGCTCTGCACCTTTGATTATGGCCCCATAGGTGCTCCTTAGAATGCTGCCCCTTTAATGCTCTGCACCTTTCATTATGGCCCTATAGGTGCTCCTTAGAATGCTGCTGGTGCTGCCATAAAAAAAAAAAAAATCACATACTCACCTCTCTTCTCAGGACGCCGGCGCTTTCAATAATTACCTGCTCCTCGTGCGGCTCCGTCTCCAGCACTGACGCTCAGCAGAGGGCGCGCACTGACTACGTCACCGCGCCCTCTAACCTGAGCGTCACTGCTAGAGGACGCTGCAGACGGAGCCGCACCGGAGCGAGGAGCAGGTAATTATAGCGCTGCGCTCCCCTTACCTGCTGCGGCGCGGTCCCTGCAGTCCCTGGCTTCTCCGGCGCTGCAGCTTCTTCCTGTAATTGAGCGGTCACATGGCACCGATCATTTACAGCAACGAATATGCGGCTCCTCCCCTATGGGGGTGGAGCCGCCTATTCATTTCTGTAATCAGCGGTGCCATGTGACCGCTCAGTACAGGAAGAATCTGCAGCGCCGGAGAAGCCAGGGACTGCAGGGACCGCGCCGCAGCAGTGTGTCACAGTACGGCACGTTTCTGATTGGTCGCTCGCAGCAGGCGGCAACCAATCAGACACTGGACACTGTTGACGTCACTTATCTCCGGACGTTAGCTCCGGATGTTAGCTCCGGACGTTAGCTCCGGACGGAAGTTGGCACAAATTGCAGGAAGTAGAATTCTAGGCAATTATATTATTAGATGTGGCAAAGAAGAGGTTAATAAACGGCAGTCTCTCAGTATAACAGTCAGTGAATAATAGGCAGTATATGGAGAAAACACCAAACAAAAGTTCAAAATTGGTGTGAAAATGTCACTGAACCACTTCACAACTAAATATATATAGTTTTGGTAAATGGTATTATCATTTTTTTGACGAAATTCGGCAGGAGCTTGAAGAGCAACGTCACTGGGCCCGCCTCCACGCAGTAGAAACTTGCTGTGAGGTAAAAATTCAAAAATCACACCAAAATGGCGGGCGGAGTGTGTCCCAGTACGGCACGTTTCTGATTGGTCGCTCGCAGCAGGCGGCAACCAATCAGACACTGGACACTGTTGACGTCACTTATCTCCGGACATTAGCTCCGGACATTAGCTCCGGACATTAGCTCCGGACATTAGCTCCGGACATTAGCTCCGGACAAAGCCACGGAAGTTGGCACAAATTGCAGGAAGTAGTAGTCTAGGCAATTATATATTAGATTGTATTATTCTTACATTTGAATAAATAAAGTATATATGGATTCTAGACTCCCGATTCTTTAGAATCGGGCTGCCATCTAGTAATAAATAAAAGATCTATGAAAATGAACAAATGAAAGTTAGACATTGCTTTTCAACCATGCTTTCACAGAATTAAAAAAAAATAAAACTCACGAAATAGACCTGGACAGAAACGATGGTACTTGTTGTTACAGGGTGTATTTTGTCTTTCCAGAGACTATAATGGCTGTACCGGCAGAGTAAAATTAATTGCATATCACTTATCTGTTTTGTCACAAGGGTTTTTTATGTTGTGTGTCTGGTTTGGTTTTTACCTTTTTTCTGTAATAGAATTAAAGTTATGTTTTAAATCCCATTTTGCTATATACAATATTAAATGAGGCTAAACACCCTTTAGTGCCATATGAAAGGCACTAAAGGATGTTAGTTTATTATATGTAGGGGGCTTGTGACATTAAATATCTAAAGAATATCTGGCTATTCTACCTAGCTATATAATTATATGTGACTGCTTTTCTTATTTATGACCACAAGGTTAGTTTACATACAGTATTATTCTAGTATGTTAAACAGGATGTTAAAAACGCACACTCTCGTGACATACAGAATGACATACGCAGATGATTTTATATACACAGATGTGAGTGAATCCTTAGCAATCACCTCACACTGGTCAGGTGAAGCTATATATAAAGCAGAAAATGTGTTTCCTGAAGGTTCTCGAATCTCATTTATGAAAACTGCCTCAGTCAGACTGTTCTAGTTGTCTATGGCAGCCAATCAGATCTCAGGTTTCACTTTACCTCAGCAGCTTCAGTGCTGCTGATGCTGAAAGCTGCACTCTGCTTACTATAGGCAACCAGAATGATTGTACTGTGAGGCAATTCTCATAAATGAGGCCCCAGTTACTTCATTAACAACCGTTGCTATAATTACAGACTTTAGAATGACTTCTCAGGTTGCCTCTCATTAGCGACTATATAGTTGCTGCCCCTTTGAGTGTGACTCTTTAAGTGCTGTCACTCTAATTCTTTAACCCCTTAAAGACTGCCAATAGGTCTCTTTACTGACCTGAGATATAAGAAAATAGCATCCCCATACAGATACACATGACAATCCAGTTGTCAGCTTTACACTATAGCTGACAACTTGCTGCATCAGCCACGATCAGTGTTGGCACCAACCATAGCCATTTAACCCCTTAGATTCTGCTATCAATAGTGACTAAAGCATCTAGATGGTTAAAAGAGTATGGGGGGTTCTTTTTAACTCCACTGGCATTTTGAAATTATGCTTGTGTGGTTCTGATGTTTGCCATTGCAATTCAAGGCCAAATAATGGCCTTAGAGTCTGCTAGATATAATGACGACCTATTCAGAAGTTAGCAACATTTAGGTGGTAAAAAAATTTTTTTTCATTCCTGTCATGCCACTTTCAATAATTCCTGAAAAGCAACTAAAGGGTTAATAAATTACCTGAAAGCAATTTTGAATATATTGAAAATTTAAAATGGTATCAGATTTGTTTGTTTTTTCAAAATATTGGACCCCCAAAGTCTCTTCAAAACTGAATTGGTCCCTAAAAAATAAATTTTGTGAATTTCAATGAAAAGAAAAGAAAAATTACTGCTACATTTTTAACCCCTTAATGACAGCCAACACACCTTTTAACTGACCTGAGTCAGTTGACAATCCAGCAGCTGTCGACTGGACACTACAGCTGACAACTTGCTGCATCAGCCATGATCAGTTTTTGCACCATCCAAATCTATTTAACCCCTTAGACATACCTCCCAACTGTTAAAGCTGGGAAAGAGGGGCAACGCGCGCCGCGGCAAATTTTAGGCCACGCCTCTGCCCACACCCATTCACTAGCCACACCCATATTCACGTCCCAAACACACCCATTTAGCACTGCTGATCACACTGTTCATAAAGAATAATTATAAACAAAAAAATATGGCCACACAGTGCTCCATACTGTATAATGGCCACACATGATGCTCAATACTGTATAATGACCGCACATGATGCTCCATACTGTATAATAGCCGCACATGATGCTCCATACTGTATAATGACTGCACATGATGCTCCATACTGTATAATGACCGCACATGATGCTCCATACTGTATAATGACCGCACATGATGCTCCATACGGTATAATGACAGCACATGATGCTCCATACGGTATAATGACCGCACATGATGCTCCATACTGTATAATGACGGCACATGATGCTCCATACTGCATAATGGCCGCACATGATGCTCCATACTGTATAATGGCCCCACATGATGCTCCATACTGTATATTGGCTGCACATGATGCTCCATTCTGTATAATGACCGCACATGATGCTCCATACTGTATAATGGCCGCACATGATGCTCCATACTGTATAATAGCCGCACATGATGCTCCATACTGTATAATGACTGCACATGATGCTCCATACTGTATAATGACCGCACATGATGCTCCATACGGTATAATGACGGCACATGATGCTCCATACTGTATAATCACCGCACATGATGCTCCATACTGTATAATGGCCCCACATGATGCTCCATACTGTACATTGGCTGCACATGATGCTCCATTCTGTATAATGACCGCACATGATGCTCCATACTGTATAATGGCCGCACATGATGCTCCATACTGTATAATAGCCGCACATGATGCTCCATACTGTATAATGACTGCACATGATGCTCCATACTGTATAATGACCGCACATGATGCTCCATACTGTATAATAGCCGCACATGATGCTCCATACTGTATAATAGCCGCACATGATGCTCCATACTGTATAATAGACGCACATGATGCTCCATACTGTAAAATGACTGCACATGATGCTCCATACTGTATAATGGCCACACATGATGCTCCATACTGTATAATGGCCACACATGATGCTCCATACTGTATAATCACCGCACATGATGCTCCATACTGTATAATGACCACACATGATGTTCCATACTGTATAATGACCGCACATGATGCTCCATAATATATAATAGCCACACATGATGCTCCATACTGTACAATCACCGCACATGATGCTCCATACTGTATAATGACCACACATGATGCTCCATACTGTATAATGACCGCACATGATGCTCCATAATATATAATAGCCACACATGATGCTCCATACTGTATAATGACCGCACATGATGCTCCATACTGTATAATGACTGCACATGATGCTCAATACTGTATAATGGCTCCACAAGATGCTCAATACTGTATGACCGCACATGATGCTCCATACTGTATAATGGCTCCACATGATGCTCAATACTGTATAATGACCGCACATGATGCTCCATACTGTATAATGGCTCCACATGATGCTCCATACTGTATATTGGCTGCACATGATGCTCCATTCTGTATAATGACCGCACATGATGCTCCATACTGTATAATGGCCCCACATGATGCTCCATACTGTATATTGGCTGCACATGATGCTCCATTCTGTATAATGACCGCACATGATGCTCCATACTGTATAATGGCCCCACATGATGCTCCATACTGTATATTGGCTGCACATGATGCTCCATTCTGTATAACAGCCGCACATGATGCTCCATACTGTATAATGACTGTACATGATGCTCCATACTGTATAATGACCGCACATGATGCTCCATACTGTATAATAGACGCACATGATGCTCCATACTGTAAAATGACTGCACATGATGCTCCATACTGTATAATGGCCACACATGATGCTCCATACTGTATAATGGCCACACATGATGCTCCATACTGTATAATCACCGCACATGATGCTCCATACTGTATAATGACCACACATGATGTTCCATACTGTATAATGACCGCACATGATGCTCCATAATATATAATAGCCACACATGATGCTCCATACTGTATAATGACCGCACATGATGCTCCATACTGTATAATGACCACACATGATGCTCCATACTGTATAATGACCGCACATGATGCTCCATAATATATAGTAGCCATACATGATGCTCCATACTGTATAATGACCGCACATGATGCTCCATACTGTATAATGACTGCACATGATGCTCAATACTGTATAATGGCTCCACAAGATGCTCAATACTGTATGACCGCACATGATGCTCCATACTGTATAATGGCTCCACATTATGCTCCATACTGTATAATGACTGCACATGATGCTCAATACTGTATAATGGCTCCACATGATGCTCAATACTGTATGACCGCACATGATGCTCCATACTGTATAATGACCCCACATGATGCTCCATACTGTATAATGACCCCACATGATGCTCCATACTGTATAATGACCGCACATGATGCTCCATACTGTATAATGGCCCACATGATGCTCCATACTGTATAATGACCGCACATGATGCTCCATACTGTATAATGACCCCACATGCTCCATACTGTATAATGACCACACATGATGCTCCATACTGTATAATGGCTCCACATGATGATCCATACTGTATAATGGCCGCACATGATGCTCCATACTGTATAATGACCGCACATGATGCTCAATACTGTATAATGACCGCACATGATGCTCAATACTGTATAATGGCTCCACATGATGCTCAATACTGTATGACCGCACATGATGCTCCATACTGTATAATGACCCCACATGATGCTCCATACTGTATAATGACCCCACATGATGCTCTATACTGTATAATGACCGCACATGATGCTCCATACTGTATAATGGCTCCACATGATGCTCCATACTGTATAATGACCGCACATGATGCTCCATACTGTATAATGACCCCACATGCTCCATACTGTATAATGACCGCACATGATGCTCCATACTGTATAATGGCTCCACATGATGCTCCATACTGTATAATGGCCGCACATGATGCTCCATACTGTATAATGACCGCACATGATGCTCCATATTGTATATTGGCAGCACATGATACTTCGTACCGTATAATGGCCACACATAGCTACTCCTAACACACGCGGCTGCGCTCTGTAAACTTTGCACACACGGCTCCGCTCCCTTCATCTCATACACACATGGCTCCGCTCTGTACACCTCGTACACATTCCGCTCCGCTCCATACACATTGCACACGCTGCTCCGCTCCGTATACCTTGCACACACACGGCTCCGCTGCGTACACCTCATACACATACGGCTCCTCTCCATACATCTCGTACACACACGGCACTACTCCGTACACCTCGTACACACACGGCTCCGCTCTATACACATTGCACACGCTGCTCCACTCCGTATACCTTGTACACGCATGGCTCTGCTCCGCACACGTGGCTCTGCTCTGTACACCTCTTACACACGTGGCTCCGCTCCGTACACCTTTCACACTCTGCTCTGATCTGCACACCTCTTACACACACGACTCCGCTCCGTACACCTGTCACATGCTGCTCCGCTCCATACACCTCGTACACACGCGGCTGTGCTCCGTACACCTCGTACACACGGCTCCATACACCTCTTACACACAACTCCGCTCCGTACACCTCGTACACACGCGGCTGTGCTCCGTACACCTCGTACACACGGCTCTGCTCCGTACACCTTTCACATGCTGCTCTGCTCCGTACACCTCGTACACACGCGGCTGTGCTCCGCACACCTGGTACACACGGCTCCGTACACCTTTCACATGCTGCTCCGCTCCATACACCTCGTACACACGCGTCTGTGCTCCGTACACCTCGTACACACGCGGCTGTGCTCCGTACACCTCGTACACACGCGGCTGTGCTCCGTACACCTCGTACACACACTGCTGCGCTCCGTACACCTCATGCACATGGCTCCATACACCTCGTACACACGACTCCGCTCCGTACACCTTTCACATGCTGCTCCGCTCCGTACACCTCGTACACACGCGGCTGTGCTCCGTACACCTCGTACACACGCGGCTGCGCTCCGTACACCTCGTACACACGGCTCCATACACCTCTTACACACGACTCCACTCCGTACACCTTTCACATGCTGCTCCGCTCCGTACACCTCATACACACGCGGCTGCGCTCCGTACACCTCGTACACACAGGGCTGCGCTCCGTACACCTCGTACACATGCGGCTACGCTCCGTACACCTCGTACACACACGGCTGCACTCCGTACACCTCGTACACACGGCTCCGTACACCTTTTACACGCTCCGTACACCTCGTACACATGCGGCTGTGCTCCGTACACCTGGTACACACGGCTCCGTACACCTTTCACATGCTGCTCCGCTCCGTACACCTCGTACACACGTGACTGTGATCCGTACACCTCGTACACACGCGGCTGCGCTCCGTACACCTCGTACACACGGCTCCGTACACCTCTTACACACGACTCCGCTCCGTAAACCTCGCACACACGCGGCTGTGCTCCGTACACCTCGTACACATGCGGCTGTGCTCCGTACACCTCGTACACACGCGGCTGTGCTCCGTACACCTCGTACACACGCAGCTGCGCTCTGTACACCTCGTACACACGACTCCGCTCCGTACACCTCGTACACACGCGGCTGTGCTCCGTACACCTCGTACACACGCGGCTCCGCTCCGTACACCTCGTACACACGTGGCTCCGCTCCGTACACCTCATACACACGCGGCTCCGCTCCGTACACCTCGTACACACGCGGCTGTGCTCCATACACCTCGTACACACGACTCTGCTCCGTACACCTTTCACATGCTGCTCCGCTCCGTACACACGCGGCTGCGCTCCGAACACCTCGTACACACGCGGCTGTGCTCCGAACACCTCGTACACACGCGGCTGCGCTCCGTACACCTCGTACACACACAACTCCGCTCCGAACACCTCGTACACACATGGCTCCGCTCCGTACACCTCGTACACACACAACTCCGCTCCGTACACCTCGTACACACACAACTCCGCTCCGTACACCTCGTACACACACAACTCCGCTCCGTACACCTTTCACATGCTGCTCTGATCCATACACCTCGTACACACACGGCTCTGCTACATCCACACTGTAAACACCTCCTGACCTCACACATATACGCTGCCTTACTCTTGTCCGACGCCCATGGCAACCAGCAGAGTCCTGTACACGGAGGTCCTCCCGATCATGTGACCCCTGACTCCTCCCATCCTGTGACCTCATCACAGGTCCTGTGCGCACAGAGCAGCCATCATGTGGTTTGCTGCTGTGCGGGCCTGGTGCAGGGACTCGGAGCTCTCAGCTGACCGGGTAATATCACATACCTCCCAACCAGTGCGGGACAATTAATGTCCCGCCCGGGATTGCGGGGCCGACTGTCAAAATCAGGACAGTCCCGCTGGATCCGGGACGGTTGGGAGGTATGCCCTTAGATGCTGCTGTCTGTAGTGACTACATCATTATAAAAGGTTAACAGAGTGTGGGGGCTTCCTCTTTATCCCAATTGGTGATCTCAGATCATGATTGTGTGGACCTGATGATTGCCATGGCAATTCATGACCTAATAACGGCTTTAGAGTCTGACGGCTGTAGTACTTTGTACAGAAGTTAGTGACATTTAGGTGGTAAAAATACACTTTTTCCATTTCTGTCATGCCACTTTGCATTAATTTCTGAAAATCACCTGAAGGGTTAATAAACTACCTGACTGCAGTTTTCAATATATCATGGGGTGCTGTTTTTAAAATGGTATCACTTGTGGGGGTTGCCATATATATATAGGACCCCCAAATTCACTTCAAACATGGATAGGTCCCTAAAAAAATACATTTTGTAAATTTCCTTGAAAAAAAATTAAATTTCTGCTACATTTTTAAACCTCCTAAAATGCTAACAAAATAAAATAACATTTTGCAAATGGTGCTGATGTAAAGCAGACGTGTGGGAAATGTTATTTATTAATGTTTTGCTATGGTATGACTATCAGGATTAAAGGGATAATCATTCAAATTTTGAAACTTGCTAATTTTTTTACTTTTTTTTTCAAATTTCTGATATTTTTTATAAATAAACACAAAACATATCAACCTAAATTTACCATTATCATAAAGTATAATATGTCACGAAAAAACATTCTCAAAATCACTGGGCTTTGTTGAAGCGTTCCAGAGTTATTACCACCTAAAGTAAAATATTTAGAATTGAGAGTCCTCAGTGGTTGATACCTTTTAATGGCTAACTGAAAAGATGGTAATAAATTGCAGCTTTCGAGACTACACAGGTCTCTTCATCAGGCAAAGACTACCATCTTTTCAGTTAGCCATTAAAAGGTATCAACCACTGAGGACTCTCAATTCTAAATATTTTTCTATCTACTGGCTAACACAGTACCAAGATATATATCTTTCCTGTACCACATAAAGTGACACTGGTCAGATTTCAAAAATTTGGCTCTATCACTAAGGGGTTAAAACTTCTAAAATGTTAACAAAATAAAAGAACATTTCACAAATGGTGCAGATATAAAGTTGAGATGAGAAAAATGTTATTTGCTATTGTTTCTGCCTGGTATCACTTTTGGGATACAAGGGATAATCATTCAACGTTTGAAAATTGCAAATATTTTGACATTTCTGTCAAATTTCCAATATTTTTTAAAAACACAAAACAGTACCATGTGCCATGAAAAATGTTCTTAAAATCATTGGAATGTGTTGAAACATTCCTGAGTTTTATTACCACATAAAGTGACACTGGTCAGATTTTTAAAATTTGGCCTGATCAGTAAGGGGTTTCGGCCCTTTGGACAAAAATTGAGGTTTTGCATTTAACTCATAGACACCCATTTTCTCCTTCATTTCTAGAAAGCCTAAATTTGGGGCTTAAAATCTCATGAAGATTTTGAGTTTTAATGTTTGCAGAGTATTTAGGCTGGTGTTAAAGACGGGCTGAGCAAAACTTCACCAAAATCGAGAGATAAGTGTGGTTTTGATTTCAATGGGTTAAGACACATAGTATATATATATATATGTATATATATATATATATATATGCATACAGGACAGACCAAATATTTGGACGCACCTTCTCATTTAAAGATTTTTCTGTATTTTCATGACTATGAAAATTGTAAATTCACACTGAAGGCATCAACACTATGAATTAACACATTGGGAATTATATACTTAACAAAAAGTGTGAAACAACTGAAATTATGACTTATATTCTAGGTTCTTCAAAGTAGCCACCTTTTGCTTTGTTGACTGTTTTGCACACTCTTGGCATTCTCTTGATGAGCTTCAAGAGGTAGTCACCGGGAATGGTCTTCCAACAATCTTGAAGGAGTTCACAGAGATGCTTAGCACTGGTTGGCCCTTTTGCCTTCACTCTGCGGTCAAGCTCACCCCAAACGATCTCGATTGGGTTCAGGTCTGGTGAGTGGGACGCCAGGCCATCTGGTGTAGCACCCCATCACTCTCCTTCTTGTCAAATAGCCCTTACACAGCCTGGAGGTGTGTTTGGGGTCATTGTGCTATTGAAAAATAAAGAATGGTCCAACTAAACGCAAACCCGATGGAATAGCATGCCACTGCAAGATGCTGTGGTAGCCATGCTGGTTCAGTATGCCTTCAATTTTGAATAAATGCCCAACAGTGTCATCAGCAAAGCACCCCCACACCATCACACCTCCTCCTCCATGCTTCATGGTGGGAACCAGGCATGTAGAGTCCATCTGTTCACGGTGGTTGGAGCCAAAGATCTCAAATTTGGACTCATCAGACCAAAGCACAGATTCCCACTGGTCTAATGTCCATTCCTTGTGTTCTTTAGCCCAAAAAAGTCTCTACTGCTTGCTGTCTGTCCTTAGCAGTGGTTTCCTAGCAGCTATTTTACCATGAAGGCCTGCTGCACAAAGTCTCCCCTTAACTGTTGTTGTAGAGATGTGTCTGCTGCTAGAACTCTGCGTGGCATTGACGTGGTCTCTAATCTGAGCTGTTAACCTGTGATTTCTGAGGCTGGTGACTCGGATAAACTTATCCTCAGAAGCAGAGGTGACTCTTGGTCTTCCTTTCCTGGGGCGGTCCTCATGTGAGCCAGTTTCTTTGTATCGCTTGATGGTTTTTGCAACTGCACTTGGGGACACTTTTAAAGTTTTCCCAATTTTTCAGACTGACTGACCTTCATTTCTTAAAGTAATGATGGCCACTCATTTTTCTTTACTTATAATTTGTATTATGGCAAGAAAAAAGCAGGTAAGAGTCTATTCAGCAGGACTATCAGCTGTGTATCCACCAGACTTCTGCTCAACACAACTGATGGTCCCAACCCCATTTATAAGGCAAGAAATCCCACTCATTATACCTGACAGGGCATACATGTGAAGTGAAAACCATTCCTGGTGACTACCTCTTGAAGCTCATCAAGAGAATGCCAAGAGTGTGCAATGTGCAAATTGCCTCTTCTGAGAAAAAGAGGACTTAAACTCTATAGCGCCACCTGTTGGAAGTAGCGATCCTACAAGTCACAATCAACCCTTTAAACGAGTCGTGCAATATGACTTATGATAAAAGCCAAATCAATATCTCAATTCGCAGACACTGTGTTTCGGGCTGTTGGCGAAGCAGTCATCAAAGCAAAAGGTGGCTACTTTGAAGAACCTAGAATATAAGACATAAATTCAGTTGTTTCACACTTTTTTGCTAAGTATATACTGTAATTCCACATGTGTTAATTCATAGTTTTGACGCCTTCAGTGTGCATTTACGATTTTCATAGTCATGAAAATACAGAAAAAAATTTAAATGAGAAGGTGTGTCCAAAGTTTTGGTCTGTACTGTATATATATATATATATATATATATATATATATATATATATATACTGCATTTTGTGGGTTATAAGATTCAGTTTTTCCCCTAAAATTTGTGTGGAAAAGAAGGGTGCGTCTTATAGTCTGAAGCCGAAATCTCAGTCTGTGTGTTCACCGCTTCTGATGGCCATTTTCCTGAAGTCTACTGCCAGGAGATCAGAGTGACTCTGCTCCTGCCTGCACTTGAAGCCCACCACTGGAACACCCCCTCCTCTCAGCCAAAGCCCAACAGCATTGCCCCATTCCTTCTCCAATACCACCGCCAACCGCCTTGTAAGCTAAATTCGGACTAAAAGACGGACTCTCACTTGACACATTAAAAGCAATAAAAACATTTTTTTTCTAATTTTCCTTTTCAAAATTTGTGATGTGTCTTATGGCCCATTATCTCTTATAGTCTGCAAATTATTGGATACTGTACCTTCTGATCTTTGTCTATTCTATTTTCTTGACTGGTGAAGTGACCATAAACAGTAATCCTGCCACTTTGATTTTATTATTTATTTTCAATATTCACTCTATGGAAATATAAATATTAGGATATTTTATTACTTTGGACATTGTGAACTAAAAGTACCAAATAAGTTTTTAATTTCTTATTTTTTAGATTTTATTCTTTATTTTTATTTTAAATGGAAAGTAAATTTTTATATCTTCAGACGTGGTTAAGTTTACAAAAATATTTGCAACTGTTTTTTTTATTAGTCAGCCCTGGACTAAAACCTATGATTAAGTAACTAATAGAGTGCAATACTGTAGCTTTGCATTTTATAGTGAAACTGATGATCTCACTTAATAAAAAGTCATATGAGATTCTTGAGATTTAAATCTTGCAGATTTCTTTATAATATATAATTAACATCAGAGAACCACCACCTTTTCGGATCCGAGGGTCACATTGTGATGCTGAATCATCATACAGATGACTTGTGTGCCATTGCTCTTTTGTTTGTTACGGAAACTGCATACAAGAAGCCACACACACAGCCAATAATTTCTGTGATGATATGGTGGTAACTGCGCAGAATGGCATTGTGTGTCACATGTGCCCTCAAACCTCAAGTTGCGAATCCCTGGCTTATATCATTTCATATTTTTTTTATTTTGTATGGTTGTCAATGGTTATAACCAATACATATTTCTTTTAGTAGAAGGTAGACTAAGCAAGAGATAAGATATCGTATCTGTTTGGTGTTATCTGATTTTTGGTTCCAAAGCTAAAAAGACTTTTGTGAAAATACTAGAAGTCCAAATGAAGAAATTAAAAACGGCCTCCAACTCCACAATGAGCAAAAAAAATTACACATTCCTTTCTGTAAAAAGAGAAATTTCGAATAAATTACTAATAGTTCAATTGTTGGTTACTTAATGGAATACCTTATTCTTGGTTTACATTATTTAGAAGGGCTGAATCTATTTGTTTCAGATGTATAGATTATGTTTCAGAGGTTGTGTGACCGAGTGACAGATAAGGTTCTCAATTCATTAAGCAACACTTCCCTGGTACTAAGGTGAAGCACTGATCAAGAGACAGGATGCCTTTTACCAATAGATTGATTTGTATGTGAACTGCCAGGAAGAGCAATGCTTAGGTGAGGCATATGCTTAGCTGTGGTGTAGCATGGTAGAGTTGCCTTAAGGACTCTGATGTACAATAAGAAATTGTATTGTGGTACCATGTTAGCCAGAAAAATGAATGTGAATACTTTTCTGCCCAATGATGACAGAAGTATTCTGGGAGTGATACCTTTATTGGCTAACCAGAAAATAATATGATTGCAAGCTTAGTAACCCGATGTTTACCCTGGTTACCATCGTTAAAGTAAAAAAAACAACCACTACATACTTACCTACCGCTGTCTGTCCCCGGCGCTGTGCTTCTCTGCCCTGTGTTACCAGGATGTCTTTACCCTGGTTACCAGCGAAGACATCGCTGAATCGGCGTCACACACGCCGATTCAGCGATGTCAGCGGGAGAGCCAGCAATGAAACAAAGTGCTGGCCTTTCTGCCCCGACCAGCGATATCACAGCAGGGGCCTGATCGCTGCTGCCTGTCACACTGGACGATATCGCTAGCCAGGACACTGCAACGTCACGGATCGCTAGCGATATCGTCCAGTGTGACGGTACCTCTAGTGTCAACGAATTTAACATATTCATTAGTTTGTATTCCCAAATTTTTCTTTCCCTGTGGTCCTTAAAATTACCTTTTAGTATTAAGACTTTTAAATCTGTCATACTGTGTCCAGGTCCAGAGAAATGTTTTCCCACAGGTTTGTCCACTTCATTCCTTATTGTATGTCTGTGTAGGTTCATCCCAGTTTGTAGTCTTTCCATAGTTTCCCCTATATAAATACTTCCAGGGAACCTCGTACATTGTATCATGTACACAGACACACAATCAGGAATGAAGTGGACACATCTGTGGAAAAACATTTCTCTGGACCTGGACACAGTATGACAGATTTAAAAGTCTTAAGGTACCATCACACATAACGATATCGTTAACGATATCGTTGCTTTTTGTGACGTAGCAACGATATTGTTAAGGAAATCGTTATGTGTGACAGCGACCATCGATCAGGCCCCTGCTGGGAAATCGTTGGTCGCTGCAGAAAGTCCAGAACTTTATTTCGTCGCTGGACTTCCCGCTGACATTGCTGAATCGGCGTGTGTGACACCGATCCAGCGATGTCTTCACTGGTAACCAGGGTAAACATCGGGTTACTAAGCGCAGGGCCTCGCTTAGTAACCGGATGTTTACCCTGGTTACCAGCGTAAATGTTAAAAAAACAAACACTACATACTTACCTTCAGCTGTCTGTCCCCGGCGCTCTGCTTCTCTGCACTCCTCCTGCATCCTGTGTCAGCGCCAGCCAGCCGGAAAGCACAGCGGTGACGCCACCGCTCTGCTTTCCGGCTGACCGACGCTGACAGTGCAGAGGAAAGCAGAGCGCCGGAGGACAGACAGCTGAAGGTAAGTATGTAGTGTTTGTTTTTTTAACGTTTACGCTGGTAACCAGGGTAAACATCGGGTTACTAAGCGCGGCCCTGCACTTAGTAACCCGATGTTTACCCTGGTTACCGGGGACCTCGGGATCGTTGGTCGCTGGAGAGCTGTCTGTGTGACAGCTCTCCAGCGACCAAACAGCGACGCTGCAGCGATCGACATCGTTGTCGGTATCGCTGCAGCGTCGCTTAGTGTGACGGTACCTTTAGCCAATAAAGGTATCACTCCCAGAATACTTCTGTCATCATTGGTCAGAAAAGTATTCACATCGACCTTAAGAACTCTGTAACTCTGTCTGTAGAAACTGTAGACAGATCGCTGAGAGGAGAGTCAATAGCACACAGTCAAACTCTGGCCCTTGGGCCAAATCTGACCCTCAGGATAAGGATATTTGGCCCCGATGGCAGGTTTACCAATATTCTGAATTAAAGGAGTATGTGGTGGGGCCATTATTCTGTATGGAGGAGTATGTTGGCCATTATTCTGTATGGAGCACTATTTAGGGCTATTATACTGTATGGAATGCAATGCAGGGCCCATTATACTTTATGGAGCACTATGTGGGACCATAAAACTTTATGGGAAGCATATTATTTAAGCAATTATTTACTTAAAGTAGGCCCTGCACTGCTCTTACATAACATTGTATTACTCCATTATGCTAAGATCTATTAGTAAAAATGTACTTTGTTGGTAGAACAACCCCTTGAAATTTGTTTACCTATGAATAGGTTCATAGTTATATTTCATAAGGAAAAACTTCCTCAACTGCAGAATATCAAGATTGGTCCACGATTTTGTCCAAGCTTTTAATTTTGGCCCTCTGTGTATTTGAGTTTGACATCCTTGGTCTATAGAGACTGGAGGGACAGCCCTGAAATGAATGTGTCTAAAGACTGAAGTGAGATAACTGTAAGTAAAATCTATAGAGATTGGAGTTAAGCCCTTGAGAGGAAAGTCCAAATAAACTGAAAAAGACCCATGAGTTGAGAGTTGATGGAGACTTTAGAAAGATCCCTGGAGGGAAAGTATATATAAAT
Organism: Ranitomeya imitator; assembly: GCF_032444005.1. Taxonomy (NCBI): domain Eukaryota; kingdom Metazoa; phylum Chordata; class Amphibia; order Anura; family Dendrobatidae; genus Ranitomeya; species Ranitomeya imitator. The sequence continues at coordinate 131,524,049 of NC_091289.1, read as the reverse complement.
GAAAGGAATGTCTTTAGAGATTGGGGAAAGACCCTATAGCAGAGACTATTTTAAGATTGGTGATGCAAATCATGCACGAGTGTGTTGTTTCAGATACAGCGGTGTCACGGGTGAGAAAAGAATCAATTTCACACAGTCCACTTTCTGTAACTATTTTACTTAGAGATTAAATTATTCCTACTAGGTTTTAATAACCACACAAAGAGAACACATCAAACAAATATTTTGCCAGAAGGATATATCCTCTGTGCTGAATAGCTTGACACCTAAGAGAACTGTTTCTGTTATGTTCTTTGCATAAATTTACCTGTTGGCGTGCCCATCTGAACAGGCCACCATTACCTTATTACACCCTGAGATTAGCTGGTTTAATAAAATGAGTGCAAAGCACGGGCTCACCTGCGGTTCAACACAGTGATTCAAAATTCTAAGAATATATGCTTCTACTCCTATTTCCCGATCAAATATTCCCCTCCCGTTCCAGTATAACCTCAAGAAAACTATAGGAAGAGTCAGTCCTTGACTATATTAAGAGTATTCCAAAGTTAACCATATTTACATATGTGTCAGCAAAGGTGCCGTGGACAAAGTAGGTTGGAGCTGAACCACTGCTCCATTTTATATTGTTTCACAGAAACTCCTCCTCCAGCAGACAAGCAGGAAACGCAAGTCTTGTTTGGGGTTCGCTGTGTGCTGTGTCAGCACCAAACAGTAGCATTGAATATTCAGTCACTGGACCACAAGAGAACGTGGTCCGTAAAATCAATATACCTTACTAACTATAGGTCTTGAATCTCTTGGCGCCAAAAATATATTGTGATGCGTGCATGTTTACTTACCACGGTGTCGCAGTGAGGAGCTTTAGTGTCCTTTCACTGGGTGTGCTCCAAATAAAATAATCAGCACTCACAGGCGGATGAGGAGCTCCTCCAGCCAGTGAGCAATACCAAGGATGCTTGTGGTGTGACTCTTTCATGGGGAATAACACCTCTCTCTCCAGATCCCAGTCCCTTCTATTCATTAACAGCTTGGCTTGTACAGCAGGAATTCTCTCGCATCAGGACAGGTTCGAATCCCGGGCAAGCTCAGCTTCAATCTGCCTCTGCTTCTAACTCAGAGGGGTGCCTTCATGAGAGGATATAATCGGATCCCTCTCCAGTACAGCCTCACTCACTCCTCATTCCTGCAGACCCTGCACAAGATGGCCGTGCTTCCCTTTCCCATGTTTCATTTTATTAAACCCTCTTGAAACATCTTGTGAGCATAACACAGTCTCTTAACCATGCTCAAAAATGGCAACATCTTGTGGCCAGTTGACAAAATTAACTTTAAAGAGGCAAATATATGTACAGCAAGTGCAGGGATTATTCAGGTGTGTGTACAAGTGTCCTCAATTATACCACCCTGGTGGGCCGACTCACATCTCATAGTGGGATACCCCTTAGAGTGGATTCTGTAGAGATTGGAATGTGATCTCTAAAAGGAGAGTCTACAGAGACAGAAGTGAGAGGAGAGGCTAAAGAGACTGGAGAGAGACTCCCTGAAAGGAAAGTCTAAACTGGAGGATATAGAGACTTTAGAAAGATACCTGAGATAAGAGTCTACTCTACAGAGAATGAAGAGAGATGTCTGAGGGAAAAGTCTTCATAGAAAGTAGCATCTATAAATTGATGAGAAAACTTGGATGGACATCTAGAGCGACTGAGAACTTCTAGAACTTAATTTTTTGGAGTGTGGCTGGGAGAGCTCAGGAAAATCTTGTCTCTGTGCTATACAGATATTGTGACAAAGTCACTAGTAAAGGGCTGGAGGGGAGATATGTTTCATTACCCCTAATGGCGTCAGTGATATGAAATCGAGAGTTTTATTTCCTCCAACACAGTAAGTGTTATGAGGGTTAAGTTATGTTATGGGCTTTTCATTGGACATTCATAGGGCGGGTGGGAGAATGTCCACCGTATCTCCACCTACAGAGCCGGCACCGCCGTGTGCGGACAGGACCTTGGTGATATCACATTCATGTGACAGTCACATGGAGAAGTCACATGGTCTGGGCTTCAATAGCTGAACTTCAGGGGTAGTCTGGGCTGTTGAAGGTCCGGAGGGGAAGACTCCAGGAGAGTGTTTGTGCACATGGTGCTTGTTCAAGGACATTACTAACCCTGAGTGGGCTTACCCCCACTAGTGCAAGGACTGCACAAAGTGCTACCATTTTTGCTTTATTTTGCTATTTTTCCCAGAGGGCCGTGTTTATTTTTGTGCTTAAACCTTTGTTTATGATGTAACTAATAGACCAAGTACATACTTAAAGGCGCAGTGATCTCGTGACTACCTCCGTGTGCACCCAAGCAAGCCGATCTACCACAATATCTTCAGAAACATTTCTCATATCATTGGCTAGCCCAAATTTTATTGCTGTATATACAGCTCTGGCAAAAATTAAGAGATCACTGCAAAATGTTCAGTTTGTCTGAGTTTTCTCTTTATAGGTATATTTTTGAGTAAAATGTAAATTGGTTGTTTATTCTATAAACTTCTGACAACATGTCTCCGAATTTCCAAGCAATCATTTTTGTATTATTTTTCCGACAAATAAAAATGGTCGAAATAAAAAAAAAACAGGGCTTTCAGTCGTCAAATAATGCAAAGAAATCAAGTTCATAATCATTTAGAAACAACAATACTAATGTTTTAACTCAGCAAGAGTTCAGAAATCAATATTTTGTGGAATAACCATGATTTTTAATCACAGCTTTCATGCATCTTGTCATGCTTTCCACCAGTCTTTCACACTGCTTCTGGCGCAAAAATGTAAGCAGTTCTTTGTTTGATGGCTTGTGACTATCCATCATCCTCTTGATTACATTCCAGAGGTTTTCAATGGGGTTCAGGTCTGGAGATTGGGCTGCCCATGACAGGGTTTTGATGTGGTGGTCTCTTAATTTTTGCCAGAGCTGTATGTACAGTATTTTAACTGTCACTTGCAGCCACCTGCCTACTTCCTGTGTTGATACAGTACATAGACAGCACCATTTATATTTCCCTGAAGAAGTTTACATGTTCTGCATTAGCTGCAGCATTTTCTTGTCAGCTTCCGGTGTGGTCACTTCTATTGCTGCATTGGGCTTACATTAATTCAACCAGTTCAGTAAGTCCTAAAGCTGAAGTGCACTAAAACAAAGGTTCTAATGTTGACTAGCCCAAGACATTTGTGTGTTAGGTCAGGCCCAGTTCATGCCATAGACTTCATAGCAGTAAAATGAGTGTTGCAGTGGTAGATCCTAATTTGAATGCAGGTATAGCAACAGTTATAGTAGTTACTGACTTACATAATATGTTTCATGTCACAACTGGGTAGTCTAATATTTAGATTGACGGAATGTTTATAAATTATCAGTTGTAACTGGATTCTTTATGCAAGGTACAGAAGACCTAGTCAAAAAAGTTATTCATTCTTTAGTAGCTGAAAATGTTTGAATATATACTGTTGCTATGTGCATTATAAAATGCAGCAAATTAATTCAGTAGAAGACAATATACTGATTCTATTAGAGTTAAAAGTGTTAAATTTATGTCACATGTGGCAAAAAATTGCAAAAGTTTATATATTTAAAGAGATAGATAACTCCAACTTCATAGCTCCCACAGGGGTGACTAAAATGTTCATCTCAGACGATTTCGTGTTTTATTAACTCACCTTTATGTCCTGTCTCCCTATTAAACATGATTTTAATTGTCCCCTGCCCTTGGCATTTTGTCATTCTTAGACATGATTTTCTCACTTGCAGATGTAGTATGTATTTTTTAACTACTGGAATGTCAAGATTTACTATCTTAGTTGTCCACAGTCCAGTTTTCTATCTCAGTCTATCATTGCTTAATGTCATTTGTTGAGTGTATTTAAATGTTTAGTAATGTTTAGTACCATGTGAAGAAGCATTTATCTAAGATATGTTGCTAAACATGTATTATATGGGATACTGTATACATACTGTATATTATAAAAATATTAGAATTTACAAATTCTGTAACCATATATGAGCTTGAAGCTGAAGGTTCCTGTTATAGTGTGTAAGGTTTGTCCTTGTGGAGAGTGACATACCAGCTTTGGCTTGTCAAGGTAAGGAGCCTAATTCGCTGTGCAATGCTCCCCTGGGAAAGATAACTACCTTGACAAGCCAAAGCTGGTATATCACTCTCCACAAGGAGAAACGTTACCCCTTAGACCCCAGTCCAGAGCCTCTCATCTAGCCAAATCAGTTCTCATGCTTCGCACTGACGAGGACCAACAGCCCGAAACACCGTGTCTGCGAATTGAGATACTGATTTGGCTCTTATCCTAAGTCATATTGCAAGACTCATTAAAGGGTTGATTGTGACTTGTAGGATCGCTACTTCCAACAATTGGCGCTATAGAGTTCAAGTCCTCTTTTTCTCTGAAGAGGAAATTTGCATGTTATAGTGCATGAAATTCATGATTGTAGAGACTTTTATTGTAGAAGGAGAAGAAGAGTGAGTGCACAGTATGGTGGGGCAGTGTGCAGAAAGGAAAAAGTGTGAGGAGGTGCATTATAGAAAAGGGGCAGTAGGAAGCCCTTAGAAAAAATGGTATACCAGCAAGACTCACGTCAAGAACTTTGTCCTGGTGGAATCAAAAATACCCGATAATAAAGTCTAGAAAGTAACTAAGTTATAACAGTGCAGATCGCCATCACAATGATAGCATATACTGTACATGAACACAGGCTCACTAGATATACTTGTTAACACTGACACATGCGATCACAGCAGGATACCGGGCATGCACGATCCACGGTGACATACGCTCACCTGCATTAGCCGCATATAGCCGCTCACCAGCTCTAGTCACGCACACAGTCCCGGCATGCAGAGCAGTGAGTATTCCGACAGCTGCCCTTCGGCTTGCAAGCAGCAAACGATGTCCCTGCCATGCGCTGCTTAGAAGCATAAAACAGCTGCTGGCATCGGAACAGGATACTGTGATGGAGCGCCAGGATGGTAAGTGTAATGTTTTTTTTTTTAATGCTTTCTGATGGGCATACCAGGACTGGGGTGGGGGCCAATCTTACCAGGATGCTAAAGAGAAATGAATATTTATTGCCCATGGGCATGGAATGCAATGAATATTCATTTCTCTTTAGAAAGGACAGGAGTCGCAGCAGCCGGCACCTAATTCTGTGTCCCGCTGCTCCGCTGATACCACTCCCCCACCTCCCCACCACAGCCAGAGCCGGTACATCCAGGAATCGGTTCTCAAGACCACTTTTCAAACTTCCCTACAAGACTTTCGTCCAGTGGCCTTAACATCATATGCTATGAAGTTCTTGGAGAGAATAATACTCGCCTACTTGTGTCGGAGGGTGAGGGCCTTTACTGACGCCCTACAGTTTGCATACCAGCAGAGATTAGGGGTGGATGATGCTTTAGTGTCTCTGCTACATACAGTACATTAATTCTTGGTCAGTGATGGAACTGTTCTTTGTCTTCTCAAGTGCTTTTAATACCTTACAGCTGCTCATACTACGCAATAAGTTGTCTAATATGGCAGTGGATGATGAGATGATGAACTGGATAAGCGACTACCTGACAGACAGCCCGCAGTTTGTAAGGAAGAGGAAAGTGGTATCAGGAAGTGTACAGAGCAGTGTTGGAGCCCCTCAGGTGTTGTGAATTCTGTGGGCAAGCTCCCTCCTGTGGTCGTGAGTGGTACTTCGGCTGGTTCTGTCTATGAGCTTCCTTTGGTGGATGAAAGTGGTACTGCGGCTTCTGAGTTTCCTTCCTCAGGTGATGAGGTTAAGTCGTTAGGTGCTGCTCTATTTAACTCCACCTGGTGCTTTGATCCTGGCCTCCAGTCAATGTTCTAGTATTGGTCATGCTTCCTCCTGGATCGTTCCTGTGGCCTGTCTATCCTGCATAAGCTAAGTTCTGCTTGTGTACTTTTGTTTGCTATATTTTCTGTCCAGCTTGCTATATTGGTTTTTCTTGCTTGCTGGAAGCTCTGAGACGCAGAGGGAGCACCTCCGTACTGTTAGTCGGTGCGGAGGGTCTTTTTGCCCCTCTGCGTGGTTGTTTGTAGGTTTTTGTGTTGACCGCAAAGCTATCTTTCCTATCCTCGGTCTATTCAGTAAGTCGGGCCTCACTTTGCTAAATCTATTTCATCTCTGTGTTTGTATTTTCATCTTACTCACAGTCATTATATGTGGGGGGCTGCCTTTTCCTTTGGGGAATTTCTCTGAGGCAAGGTAGGCTTATTTTTCTATCTTCAGGGCTAGTTAGTTTCTCAGGCTCTACCGAGTTGCATAGGGAGCGTTAGGCGCAATCCACGGCTACCTCTAGTGTGGTGTGATAGGATTAGGGATTGCGGTCAGCAGAGTTTCCACGTCTCAGAGCTCGTCCTATGTTTTTGGTTAATGTCAGGTCACTTGTGTGCTCTGAACTTCAAGGTCCATTGTGGTTCTGAAATACCTGTTCATAACACTCAGGGTATAGTGCTGTCAGTCACCCTTCCTCTTCACATTGTATACAGCTGGCTTTTAGTATGGATCAGATATTTGTCACCTCTAAAAATTTTCAGATGACTCAGTGATTGCAGGGGGCATTGTGAGGGGCCGGGGGGAGGAGGAATATAGAAGGGTGCTTTTTGACTTTGTGGATTGGTGCCGGATTAACTGTCTAGAACTAAATGTAAAGAAAACCAAGGATTTAGTGGTGAGTTATAGAAGGAAAAAAGAGGATTACTTACCGATCAATATTGCTGGCCAGGAGGTTGAGATTGAGATTGTTGAGAGCTACAAATATTTGGGGGTTCACCTTGACAGTAAACTCGATTGGAGATGTCATACAGAAAAGGTTTACAAGAAGGGAATGAGCAGACTGTACTTTCTTTGGAAGCTCAGGTCGTTCAATGTGGGCAGTGAAATGCTGGAAATTTTCTACCAGTCCGTTTTGGCAAGTGGCATTTTTTTTGCTATCATATGCTGGGGCAGTAGTGTGCGAGTATCTGACGCTAATAAGCTCAACAAACTTATCAAGAAAGCAAGCGGGGTTGTTGACCCCCATCTGGACTCTTTTGAGGAGATCAATATACGCACCCACTATACGAGCTGTTTTTGAAGCAGAAGAGCACATTCAGCAGCCGTCTAATCCTACTAAGGTGTAAGAAGGAGAAATTCAGGAAATTGTTTGTACCTACTGCTATGGGGATGTATAATAATTTCCTAAGGGTGGTAGACAACAATGAATGATTGCAGGTGTACTAATGTCAATTAACAGAGACTTATATGTTAGGAGTCGAGTTCACGCTACTGCACAGGGGGAATCTCGAACCATGTCTGCTGCGGTCTCCCATTCTACATCAGCCACAGTGGAGCCTGCTCAGCGGAGATGTCAGTCCCAGCGTCTCACTCAGTCTGATACTGTGCAAAGGGTTACTGCTGCCTTTCCAGGCTCTGCTGTTGTAGCCTGCACTGATCAGCGGCGAGCAGGCTTTTCTGGGACTAAGTCCTGCTTTGCACACACTGAGCATGACCACTGGAAGACCTCTCATTGGAGGTCGGGGGTCACACGCTCAGGCACTGTAGCAGATCCCATTGGACCACTAGGAAAGTCCTTGTCTGCTGCAGCTATAAAAGGTTTGCATGGCCAAACGGCCATGTGTTAGAATCAACCTGTGTTATGAGCTTTGCTACTTGGTGGTCATGTCTGCATATGGTTAGGGTTGGCTGAAATAAGCCCCTAGAATACCGGCACCGCCGGTGAGGAGTTGTTTGTGTGCTATGCTAACTGCATGACCACTCTTTGCTTTGCTCAGTTAGGTAGCTGTGATCCTCTGTGAGGTTAACAGGGCACAGCGTTTTCATATCTTTGCGATTCTGTGAAGTTAACAGAGTTCTCTTATACCGCCATATAGTGCCGCCAATTACTTTACAGCAGATATCTCTGCACGGTGGACCCAGGGCTGTGAACGCACCTTGTTGTTTCCTTCCTATACTCGGTTCGTTCCGCTAGCCCTAACAGTATACTATCGCCAGGGTCTGGCTAAGTAATGGCGGACAAACTGCGATTGCAGGGGTACATCCAGCAGCTGGAGGGCAGGTTGGCAACCTCAGCTGTGGATGTAACTGCATTAGCTGTTCAGGCTGCTAGCATGGCTGCAGGAACTTTATCCACTGCCACCTCTGTTCTGACTTTATCCCATCTCCCACTGCCAGAGAAATATTCTGGTGATGGTAAAACCTGGAGGGGTTTCGTGAGCCAGAGCGGTATACACCTTGAGCTTCTGGCTGCATGTTTTCCTGCAGAGCGGGCAAGGGTGGGATTTATAATCTCTCTTCTGTCGGACAGGGTGTTGGAGTGGGCTACGCTGCTGTGGGAGCGCGACGATCATGTGGCGCAGAGTGCTTCTCGGTTCTTGAGCATTCTGAAGCAGGCCTTTTTAGGACCTCAAGTCACCCATAATACGGCACTCCAACTGCTGGCATTGACTCAGGGGTCGTCCATGGTCAGCCATTTTGCCGTCTGTTTCCATACTCTAGCCTCTGAGCTGGAGTGGCCGGATAAAGCTCTCATCCCGGTATGTTGGAGGGGGCTGACTGACCATGTGAAGGATGCTTTGGCCATTAGGGAGAATTCCGCCACACTGGAGGAGCTCATAGCTGTATCAACTCGTATCCACCTTCGTTTTCACGAGTGAAGGTTGGAGCGAGCCCAGTGTAGGCAGAGGTTTCGGCTGGCTCCCACCTTTGCCAAACCTCTGGAATCTCCGGTCCAGGCGTCCGAGTCAAATGAGGCCATAGAGGTGTCACGAGCGGGATCCAAGTCCCGGTCCGCTCGTGCACTTAAGGTCTGTCATATTTGCCAGCAGTCAGGACATCTTGCCTCCAGGTGTTCTCAGCGGTCAGGGGAACTTCGGCATCTAGTGGTAGTTGGAGGTGGTACACTAGACATGGAGACATTTTCCTCTAAATTGTCCTTCAAGTGGACAATTACCATAGGCTCTTATGGTAGAGCTTTGCGTGGACTCCGGGGTGGAAGGCAACTTTATGTCATCTGCTTTCGCCCAGCGTCACGCAATACCCCTGGTGATGCTTGCCAAACCTGTGATCGTTCGAGTGGTAAATGGGTCGACACTACCCTCACAGATTACACACCAAACCATTCCATTCACTCTCTCCATGTCTCCATCTCATCAGGAGATTATTTCCCTACTTGTTATTCCCGAGTGAATTGATGAGGTCCTGTTGGGGATACCTTGGTTATGCTACCATTCTCCTCATATAGAGTGGTCCACAGGGAGAATTCTGGGATGGAGTAAATCTTGTGAGGGTAGATGTCAGAGGGAGTGCATTCAGGTTGCTTCAACTGAGGTACTCGCAGATCTTTCCTCACTTCCCAAGCACTATTGGTCCTATGCGGACGTGTTCTCCAAAAGGACTGCGGAGACCCTTCCGCCTCACCGCCCCTATGACTGTCCTATTGACCTCTTGCCTGGTGCAGAGCCTACCCGGGGTCGAGTCTATCCATTATCTCTTCTGGAGATGGAGGCAATGTCCCAGTATATCCGAGAGAATCTGGCAAGAGGATTCATTATGAAGTCAGTGTCACCTGCAGGGGCTGGGTTCTTCTTCATACAGAAGAAGAGAGGAGAACTGAGTCCATGCCTAGACTACAGGGGTCTTAACGCCATCAAGGTTAAGAATAAGTACCCACTACCCCTGATATCTGAGCTTTTTGATAGGCTACGGGGAGCAAAGGTATTTACTAAATTAGATCTGCGGGGTGCTTACAACCTGATTTGCATCCGTGAGGGGAATTTTTGATCAAGGATGGAAAAAAAATGCCGTTTTGATCATTACCCCATAATGGATAAATAAAGCCATCAGTGGAAGGTACAGCTAATCTGAAATGGCTTCATATAGCTCCATATAAGAGCTGATCATTTATCACTGCAGACTACACAAGGAAATATATTTGCCAAATGGTTTGTTCCAACAATGACAACTCTTCCATCACACATGATTCATTAATAATCTCTTGCTTCCTCTCTCCTTCTTAATAATAAAATAGAATCTGTAAGCAGTTTTTTGCTACCCGACCAGAGAGCAGCATGATGTAGGGGCAGAGAGTTAGATTCCAAGAAGTGTTATTTGCTCAGCAGCTTGCTGGAGTTTCGATGTATAAAGTGTTTTATCAGCAGGAGATTATCACCGCAGGATGAGGTTTTGCTTGCCAGGCAGTCCAGATAATCTTTTTAACCAACAACAGGGTGCACAGGAATCTGCCAATCAGTGTTGTCTATAGGGTTATACAGTTCAGCATTCATAGCACCACTGCATCTACAGCAGAGAAAACAGGCATTTTATTAAAACCGCACCAAGCTGTCAGTAAATGATACTTTGCTACGATCACGTTCTCTTCCCCGTTCTCTTCCCCTACATCAGATTACATAGCACTCACCTGCTGTCAGATTCACTTTAAAGGGACTCTGTCATCTGAATTTGGAGGGAACAATCTTCAGCCATGGAGTCAGGGTTTTTGGGTGTTTGATTCACCCTTTCCTTACCCACTGGCTGCATGCTGGCTGCAATATTGGATTGAAGTTCATTCTCTGTCCTCCATAGTACACGCCTGCGCAAGGCAAGATCGGCACGAGAAGAGAAGAATGATGAGGGTTATATTAAAGTCAGAACGATGGCAGGAGGTGGGGGCTTTTGGGACTCTTACTTCCATCATCCGACACTTGCAGCCGTTAATAACAGAGGCAGCAGGAGCATGGATGATCGGGGTATTCCTCAGCCATCACCTGTGATATAACGAAATAAATGAATTAAAAACCCGGCATGGGTTCCCCCCTATTTTCTTTAACCAACCAGGCAAAACTCACAGCTGGGGGCTGCAACCCTCAGCTGTCAGCTTCAGCAAAGTTGGTTATCAAGAATAGAGGGGTCTCCATGCTGTTTTTTATTTTATTTAAATAAATAAATAATTTAAAAAAAAGACATGTCCCCCCATTTTTGACAACCAGCCTTACTAAAGCTCACAGCCGGTGGCTGGTATTCTCAGGCTGGTAAGTGGCCATTGATATATGCCCCCCAGCCTAAAAACAGCAGCAGCTGTCCAGAACTCATGCCTATCAGACACCTCTATGCTTGACAAGTGTGACCAACCTGTCAGTCACTTTTCCAAGCAATGCTTCAAATCGCTTGGAAACGCAAGCATTCTGCAAGCTAAAAACGCTTGCAAAATGCTTGTGTTTTGCGGGAAAATGCATGTGAATTCCGCATACGTTTTACCCGCAGCAGGGAGTTGCGGAAATGCTGCGGACATTTTCGCAGCATTTCTGCAATGTGGGCACATAGCCTTAGATGTTTTAGATCTGGGTTTAACTTTTTCACCTGTCTCCCCCTTTGACTTCTTTTCAGCTGTAAAGGACCTTCACCTGTTCGCATGTAAGTTAATTTAAAAAAACTTAATGACAAATCAAATATTGGCGAAGAATGGAATAAAAAAGAATTGGAAGCAATAGCAATTCTGGAAGAACTGGGCAATGAGCAGCCGGAATCTACATCAACCATCAGTAAGTTCCTACCACCAACCCCAAAAAGATTTCCACTCATCAACTTGCACTTTAACATAGAATTATTTGTAAAATTAGTAGCAAAAGAGTTTGAAAAAACATTCTAAGGGGTTATCTAATGATAATTTGACTGCTGATTAGAGAAACGCATTAAGAGAACTTAAGAACCTCAAAGGTATTGTAATCAAACCAGCAGATAAAGGGGGAAATATTGTTATCTGGCCGCAGGTGCAATATGGAAAACAAGCACTGAGACAGTGTTAGGGTTTGGCGGAACGCACCAAATATATATTAATAGAGTAATAGGTGCGTTCGCAACCTGGGGTCCACCGTGCAGGAGTAAAACCCGCTGCTAGTAACTGATGGTACTATATGGAGGTATAAGTGAACTCTGTTACTTCACAGAGTCATTAAAGAAAAGAGAACGCTGTGTCCTGTTAACCTCACAGAGAAACACAGCTACCAAATAGAGCAAACAGTGGTCATGCAGTCAGAATAGCACACGCAAAACTCCTCAACGGAGGTGCCGGAATTATAGGGGCTTATTTCTGCCGGGCTCTGAAACCACATGCAAATGACCACACTAGTGCTGCACGCATAACTTAGTTGATACCAGCGCATGGCCGTGTGGCCATGCAAACCTTTTATAGGTGCAGCAACTTCAGGACTTTCCTAAAGGACCAATGGGAGCTGCTACAGTTCCTGAGCAACTTCAGGACCTTCCTAGAGGACCAATGGGAGCTGCTGCAGTACCTGAGCATGTGAGCCCTGACCTCCAATGAGAGGACTTACCTTGGACAGAAGGTTGAAAAGCAGGGCTTACTCCCAGAGACGTCTGCTCGCCGCTGACCAGTACTGGCTTCAATGGCTGAGCCTGGAAAGGCAGCAGTGACAATCCACACAGTATCAGGCTGAGCCAGACGCTGGGACTGACATCTCCGCTGAGCAGGCTCCACTGCGGCTGGAGAAGAATGGGAGATGGCAGCGGAGATTGTTCGAGATTCCCCCTGTGCAGAGGCTGGAACTCGACCCCTAACAGACAGTTCAGCAAAACTGAGATAAGAGATTAACATATAACCCTACACTGGCATTTCAGAGCGAACTGCAAGCAATGATGGAAAAAGCATTCCAGACAAAGGATTTGAGACACAATCTGATACCAGCTAATCCAAAACAGCATGCATATATTTCCAAAGAACCACAAAAGTCTATCTAACCCTCCAGGACGCCCCATTTTTTCAGGGAATGGATACCTGTGTGAGGTAGTATGTAAGTATCTTGATTTCTACTTGAAACCTCTGGCTCAGACACTATTATCATATATCAGAGACACAGGAGATGTATTAAGTAAGGCAGAGGGGATACCAATGGACTATGAATGACATATTGCTCGTCGTAACCCTAGATGTTGATTTGCTATGTACATCTATCCAACACAAGGATGGCATAAAAGCTGTCCAGATATTTCTTGCAATGACTGATCATAAAACAGATCTAATTGACTTTCTTGTTTCCTTCCTCAAATTCACATTGGAACATAATTCATTTTATCTTCAGCATGCAAAGAGCCCTGACATTTAAATCTAGTGATGGTGCAAAGACATTTACCATCACCCAGCATATCACGTGCAATACCATAGGGGTTATATACTATGCAGTCTGTCCTTGTGAAAAAATCTATGTGGGTCTTACATCTAGACCACTAAAGACTCGCATAAGAGAACATTACAGGGATATAATAAATGCTTGTGATAGTACGGATGTCTTGGAATTAAAACCAATACTGAGACATTTTAAACTTACTCATGGCTGCAACACCAAACTTTTAAAGGTGACGGGAATTGATAGAATTTTTATTGATCAGAGAGGAGGAAATTGGAGAAAGAGTCTGGCCCAATTAGAAGCCAAATGGATTCTGAAGATAGACTCGGTCCAGCCTAACAGGTTCAATGAAATTTTAAGTTTTGCCCCTTTCCTTTAAATAATTTATTGTTTATAGGATTTAGCATGTTGTGTATATCTTTTTATGTCTTGTTTTTTAAAATTTATTTTTTCTTTATTGAGTTACAGTTTCTTCATCTTACCGATACTTACTATTCTTAGATGGTCTGGAGGGCAGTTTGGATTAGGATGCGGGTGGAGAGTGCTGGCTGGTTCCTTAGTGCGTTTTTTGCATGTTGGAGGACTTCTTATTACCTACAGCCTTTTATTCTTGGCAAAAGAAAGGAACAAAGAAAAGAAGAACAAATGGAAGAGTATAAATACGGTAACTATCTTAGAAAAATTATTTTCATTTTTAATATATGTAGGCAATATATTATATATTTCTTAATACTTTTAATGTAAGATATCTATATGTATTATTCTTTTAGTAGATAATAAATTACCATTCACTATTGTCACTTTTCACTTTTCTTTGCACTATTACATAAGTAACTTCACTTTATTATTCTATTAAGAAATATCACCACACTTTATGGTTAAAGACATAAATTTAATATTGGTAATGAATCACTTTATGATAGCAGTTCACTGAACACAATTTTTTTTAAAACTGCTGTCTGGTTGATCGTGGTGCCATTCTGTCTAAAAGTACGGATATGGACATTTGGTTCATTTTTAAGCATGATCCCACTATTTATATATACTGTATATATTTTATATAAACACATTCACATTTTTTTTCCATTATTAGTGTTGAGTTCCACATGCACTATAATATATAGTTGATCGTAAAGGGCTAATAATAACTAATACCGATTCTCTCTATATCACTTTTTAATTTACATAGATTTAGCTCTATATATTCTTCTTTGCACATTTGTGTTATATTCAGCTAATACAATAACTTTCTAGCATAACGCACCTATAGTGAGCACATAGGAAAGCAGAGCTCTTATATCTTTCCATCATTATGCACTTATAATGTATGCAAACAAATGTAGCCTGGGGTAGCCTCATGCACTATATATCTATAGCATGCAATCTAAGGTATGGTTCCCTGGTAATGGACATTTAATGCTCTGCGTGTCACGTGGGAACCCTGTCCTTCACCTACCCACCCACTCCTGCGGTGAGCGATCCCTTCTTATGTCAGGTTGAGAGTCTCTGTGGTGACGTGTCCTCAGCGTTTCTGACTCTGCCCCCCCTATCCCGACTCTTCGGATGGGGGCAAGGATCTATGACGTGGAACGCAGACCTGCACTGACGTCACACTCCCATATATTAGTGTGAGAGCCAATACCATACCGCTGCCACCACTGTTCAGACAAGACTATAAATAGACCCAACATTGGTATCCCATACAGACACATCCCCAGGAAGAAGCAAATGCGAAACGCGCGTTGGGGCATTTGGACTGCATCACAGATCATGTATCTAATACATTTGTATTTACCCTGCTTGCTAACCACAATTACTTTGCATGTGACCTTTTACTATAAGCTCATGTTCTAATAACTGTTGTTATTGTTATAACTCTTATGCCTTTTACTGGCAATATATTAATAGACACTTCTAAACTTATTAGGAATTATGCACTAAGCACTTTCTGTGGTATGTTAATAAAGTGACTTTTGTTATATGCAATGGAATATTAAGTATACTTGCAGCTATATATTAAGCAGTCAACTATATAGAACTTTATCATTTGAAAAGAAAGATTATGTTATTTTTCTATCTCAGTGTCATTAAGCATATCATATTTTAGAAGCTTATTGAATATGTGATATACTTTTTCTTATAAATATATACTGAATAATTAGCACTATGACACTTTGATTTGGCAATATATGGATTTCATGCAATTATTGACCTGTGACAAGCAGCATATTTTGCACATGTATCTCCATTTATTAAGATTTTAATTTAATTTATAAATAAAGATGTATTTCTCTTTTCAATACTTGGTGAAGATTTTCTGTTTTTTGTAAAACTATATACAGTTATGGAGTAAAAAAGGTCAGCATATTCCTTGCAGATGAACATTTGCAGACAGGCATTTTCTCACTGTGATATTTGGCTGCTTTTAGGTTCTCTCTGTGTGGAGACTCTCACTCAGTTACACCTCAGTGGCTGAGCTGTTTTCTTCCCTCCCAGAAATGCAGTGAAAATCCTCTCACAATGGTGGCTGTCCCCTGCCTTCCCTTCTATCTCCCTGTGGCAGGGCTCAGATCCCTGTAGAGGCCTGTCTCCTGTCAAAGTCTCACATACCAGTCCTTGCTGCCATCACCATCCTTTTCTGACTGACTCAAATGTTACCGCCTCATAACAGTTAGCTTCTCCCCATAACGTGACTTTCCAAGAAGCACTGTTAATACTCCTTCCCATAAAACTCACTAAAACCTTTACTGATGTTTTCCCTGTAAGAAAATTCACAATTAAATAAGACAAGAAAAGAAATGGGAATAACATAGGAAAAACCACATACATTGAAAATGCAGAAATAACGTAATAACAAAAATACTTCTATCTCAGAAACATATTTTATAGAGCACAACTAAGCATATTTTTGGAATCAGCACATGAAACTCCATAAAACAGACATATTACCTTTGCTGATGATTTTTTTGAGTTGACCAGTGTTATTAGAGTTCTGCCGTCTCTCGCTCATAGTCAGGAGTCGGACAAGTAAGACATGCCATCTAATGGTGCTACTCACCTAATAAGAATTCTAGAGAGATCTAATTGGGGAATATTTATACTATTTGTTTTTTTAGGAGCCCATGCTGCCAGGAGAAGTAATGGAAGCTCATGGATACTAACATCTTGACCCAGTTTTCCACGTGTCCGTTTATCAGGACTAGGGTTGAGCGAAACGGGTCGTTCATTTTCAAAAGTCGCCGACTTTTGGCAAAGTCGGGTTTCATGAAACCCGATCCGACCCCTGTGCGGGGTCGGCCATGCGGTACGCGACTTTCGCGCCAAAGTCGCGTTTCAATGACGCGAAAAGCGCCATTTCTCAGCCAATGAAGGTAAACGCAGAGTGTGGGCAGCGTGATGACATAGGTCCTGGTCCCCACCATCTTAGAGAAGGGCATTGCAGTGATCGGCATGCTGTCCGCGGCGTCACAGGGGCTATAAAGGGGCGTTCCCGCCGACCGCCATGTTACTGCTGCTGATCTGAGCTTAGGGAGAGGTTGCTGCCGCTTCGTCAGAAGCAGGGATAGCGTTAGGCAGGGTCCATTAACCACCAAACCGCTTGTGCTGTAGCGATTTCCACAGCCCAACACCACCTTCGGTGTGCAGGGACAGTGGAAGCTACATTTTTTTTTTTTTCCTCAGCGCTGTAGCTCATTGGGCTGCCCTAGAAGGCTCCCTGATAGCTGCATTGCTGTGTGTACGCCGCTGTGCAAACCAACTGCTTTTTTCAAAGCACAAATCTTCTTGTTCCTTCCTTTCTGCACAGCTATCTTGTTTGTTTGTCCACACTTTTTATTTAATTTGTGCATCAGTCCACTCCTTATTGCTGCCTGCCATACCTGGCTGAGATTACTGCAGGGAGATAGTAATTGAAGGACAGTTCCTTTTTTTTTTTTTTTTTTTTTTTGTGTGGGAGATTAAGATTGGCATTTCTGCTAGAGTGCCATCCCTGTCTGTGCCATCTCTCACACAGTGGGCCATAGAAAGCCTATTTATTTTATTGCTTGATTTGGGTTCTAAAATCTACCTGAAAAAATCACTACATCAATCAGTGGGAGAAAAATATTGGCCTCAGGGCTTGTGTGCCACTCCTTACTCCTGTGTGTGCCATCTCTCACTCAGTGGGCCATAGAAAGCCTATTTATTTTTTTGCTTGATTTGGGTTCCAAAATCTACCTGAAAAAATCACAACATCAATCAGTGGGAGAAAAATATTGGCCTCAGGGCTTGTGTGCCACTCCTGACTCCTGTGTGTGCCATCTCTCACTCAGTGGGCCATAGAAAGCCTATTAATTTTTTTGCTTGATTTGGGTTCTAAATTCTACCTGAAAAAATCAATAAATCAATCAGTGGGAGATTAATATTGGCCTTTGGGTTTGTGTGCCAGTCCTAAGCGTGCCATCTCTCTCTCTCAGATAGTGGGCCATAGAAAGCCTATTTATTATTTTTTTTATTGGGTTTATAAATTTTCCCTGGAAAAAAAAAAAAAGTGGGAGATTAATATTGGCCTCTGGGCTTGTGTGCCAGTCCTGAGCGTGCCATCTCTCTCACAAATAGTGGGCCATAGAAAGCCTATTTATTTTTTTGGTTGATTTGGGTTCTGAATTCTACCTGAAAAAATCAATAAATCAATCAGTGGGAGATTAATATTGGCCTTTGGGCTTGTGTGCCAGTCCTAAGTGTGCCATCTCTCTCTCTCAGATAGTGGGCCATAGAAAGCCTATTTATTATTTTTTTTATTGGGTTTATAAATTTTCCCTGGAAAAAAAAAAAAAAGTGGGAGATTAATATTGGCCTCTGGGCTTGTGTGCCAGTCCTGAGCGTGCCATCTCTCTCACAAATAGTGGGCCATAGAAAGCCTATTTATTTTTTGGGTTGATTTGGGTTCTAAATTCTACCTGAAAAAATCAATAAATCAATCAGTGGGAGATAAATATTGGCCTCTGGGCTTGTGTGCCACTCCTGACTCCTGTGTGCGTCATCTCTCACTCAGTGGGCCCTAGAAAGCCTATTTTTTGTTTTATTTGTTTTCTAAATTCTCCCTGAAAAAATCATTTTATTTTATTTGGTTTCTAAATTATTCCTGAAAAAACCTTTTTTTTGTATTTTTTTTTTCTAAAGTCTCCCTGAAAAAAAAAAAAAAATCAAATCAGTGGGAGATTAATATTGCCCTTTCTGCTTGTGTGCCAGTCTTGACTCCTGGGTGTGCCATCTCTCTCTCTCCAATTGTGGGCCATAGAAAGCCTATTAATTTTTTTGCTTGATTTGGGTTCCAAAATCTACCTGAAAAAATCACTAAATCAATCAGTGGGAGATAAATATTGGCCTCTGGGCTTGTCTGCCACTCCTGACTCCTGTGTGCGTCCTCTCTCACTCAGTGGGCCCTACAAAGCCTATTTTTTTTTTATTTGTTTTCTAAATTCTCCCTGAAACAATCATTTTATTTTATTTTGTTTCTAAATTCTTCCTGAAAAATTCATTTTTTTGTATTTTTTTTTTCTAAAGTCTCCCTGAAAAAAAAAAAAATCAAATCAGTGGGAGATTAATATTGCCCTTTCTTCTTGTGTGCCAGTCTTGACTCCTGGGTGTGCCATCTCTCTCTCTCTCTCTCCAATTGTGGGCCATAGAAAGGCTATTTATTTTTTTGCTTGATTTGGGTTCCAAAATCTACCTGAAAAAATCACTAAATCAATCAGTGGGAGATAAATATTGGCCTCTGGGCTTGTGTGCCACTCCTGACTCCTGTGTGCGTCATCTCTCACTCAGTGGGCCCTAGAAAGACTATTTTTTGTTTTATTTGTTTTCTAAATTCTCCCTGAAAAAATCATTTTATTTTATTTGGTTTCTAAATTATTCCTGAAAAAATCATTTTTTTTGTATTTTTTTTTCTAAAGTCTCCCTGAAAAAAAAAAAAAATCAAATCAGTGGGAGATTAATATTGCCCTTTCTGCTTGTGTGCCAGTCTTGACTCCTGGGTGTGCCATCTCTCTCTCTCTCTCCAATTGTGGGCCATAGAAAGCCTATTTATTTTTTTGCTTGATTTGGGTTCCAAAATCTACCTGAAAAAATCACTAAATCAATCAGTGGGAGATAAATATTGGCCTCTGGGCTTGTGTGCCACTCCTGACTCCTGTGTGCGTCCTCTCTCACTCAGTGGGCCATAGAAAGCCTATTTTTTTTTATTTGTTTTCTAAATTCTCCCTGAAACAATCATTTCATTTTATTTGGTTTATAAATTCTTCCTTAAAAAATCATTTTTTTTTATTATTTTTTTTTTCTAAAGTCTCCCTTTTAAAAAAAAAAAACAAATCAGTGGGAGATTAATATTTACATTTGCGCTTCAGTGACAGTCCTGCGTGTGTGGCATCTCTCTCATTTGTTGCCACCAACAACAGAGTGTGTAACATTGTGCCTGATTTTCGTTGTGGTCTCACCCACCTGTAAAGGGGTAGCTAAATCATACTGAAGTTATAGCTCACCGTGTAAGTTGTGTGACAGCAACAAATACCGTTAGTTTGGTAACGTTTTTAAAACAATGAGGAAGTCTGGTGGAAGAGGTCATGGCCGGGGGCGTTCATTGTCAGCTGGTAATGAGGGTAGTGGTAGTGGTGGAGAATCAGGTGGTCATGGGAAAAAAAATATTGCACCTAAGTCTGGAGCTGTGGAGCCAGGTTCGTCGTCTGGCTACACAAGGCCTCGAACGCTCCCTTTTCTGGGAGTAGGAAAACCGCTTTTAAAGCCGGAGCAGCAAGAGCAAGTTTTGGCTTATCTTGCTGACTCAGCCTCTAGCTCTTTTGCCTCCTCTCGTGAAACTGGTAAAAGTAAAAGCAGCGCGTCGTTAGTGGATGTTCACGGTCAGGGACAAGTCGCTTCCTTGTCCTCTTCAGCAAAAACAACAACAGAGAAGAATGCAGCAGGCGACACAACGGGTTACTCCATGGAGCTCTTTACACATACCGTCCCTGGCTTAGAAAGTGAAGCAGTTAACAGTCCATGCCCATTACAAGTTGAATCTGACATGGAGTGCACTGATGCACAGCCACAGCCAGACTACTATGCTGGTCCTTTGACTCAGACCACAACATTGCCCTCGCAGGGTGCTGATCAAGAATCAGACCCTGATGAGACTATGTTGCCCCATCACGAACGCTATACCACCGACCGACACGGTGACACAGACGAAGTTCCACACGAGCTACAAGAAGAGGTAATAGATGACCCAGTTCTTGACCCCGATTGGCAGCCATTGGGGGAACAGGGTGCAGGCGGCAGCAGTTCTGAAGCGGAGGAGGAGGGGCCGCAGCAGGCATCAACATCGCAACAGGTTCCATCTGCCGGGCCCGTATCTTGCCCAAAACGCGTGGCAAAGTCAAAACCTGCTGGAGGACAGAGTGGCCATCCGGTTAAAGCTCAGTCTGCAATGCCTGAAAAGGTATCCGATGCTAGAAAGAGTGCAGTCTGGCATTTTTTTTAAACAACATCCAATTGATCAGCGCAAAGTCATTTGTCAAAAATGTTCAACTACCTTAAGCAGAGGGCAGAATCTGAAAAGTCTCAATACAAGTTGCATGCATAGACATTTAACCACCATGCATTTGCAAGCTTGGACTAACTACCAAACGTCCCTTAAGGTTGTAGCACCCTCGGCCAATGAAGCTAGTCATCAACGCAACATCCCTTCCGGCAGTGTAGGGCCACCATTTTCTGCACCACCTGCAGTATCTGTGCAGGTTTCTTTGCCAGGCCAAAGCAGTCAGGGTCAGGGAATCACCAGTTTCGTAGTAGGAAACACTGCATCTAGGGCACCGGCGGCAACAATACCATCTCCCACCGTCTCTCAGTCTGCCATGTCCACCAGCACCCCCGCTAGTTCCACGATCTCCAGCTCTCCAGTCCAGCTCACCCTACATGAGACTATGGTTAGAAAAAGGAAGTACTTAGCCTCGCATCCGCGTACACAGGGTTTGAACGCCCACATAGCTAGACTAATCTCGTTAGAGATGATGCCCTACCGGTTAGTTGAAAGCGAAGCTTTCAAAGCCCTGATGGACTACGCTGTACCACGCTACGAGCTACCCAGTCGACACTTTTTTTCCAGAAAAGCCATCCCAGCCCTCCACCAGCATGTTAAAGAGCGCATCGTCCATGCACTCAGGCAATCTGTGAGCACAAAGGTGCACCTGACAACAGATGCATGGACCAGTAGGCATGGCCAGGGACGTTACGTGTCCATCACGGCACACTGGGTAAATGTGGTGGATGCAGGGTCCACAGGGGACAGCAAGTTTGGGACAGTTCTGCCTAGCCCACGGTCTAGGAAACAGTTGGCTGTAGCCGTTCGCACCCCCTCCTCCTCCTCCTCGTCCTCCTGCAGAAGCGAGACCTCGTCCACAGACCGCAGTCGCACAACCACTCCATCCGCAGCTGCCACTGTTGCACACCAGGTCTCCCATTATGGGGCAGCTACTGGCAAACGTCAGCAGGCTGTATTGGCCATGAAGTGTTTGGGCGACAACAGACACACCGCGGAAGTTCTGTCCGAGTTCTTGCAGAAAGAAACGCAGTCGTGGCTGGGCACTGTAGATCTTGAGGCAGGCAAGGTAGTGAGTGATAACGGAAGGAATTTCATGGCTGCCATCTCCCTTTCCCAACTGAAACACATTCCTTGCCTGGCTCACACCTTAAACCTGGTGGTGCAGTGCTTCCTGAAAAGTTATCCGGGGTTATCCGACCTGCTCCTCAAAGTGCGTGGACTTTGCTCACATATCCGCCGTTCGCCCGTACACTCCAGCCGTATGCAGACCTATCAGCGTTCTTTGAACCTTCCCCAGCATCGCCTAATCATAGACGTTGCAACAAGGTGGAACTCAACACTGCACATGCTTCAGAGACTGTGTGAACAGAGGCGGGCTGTTATGTTTTTGTGGGAGGATACACATACACGGGCAGGCAGTAGGATGGCAGACATGGAGTTGTCAGGTGTGCAGTGGTCGAAGATTCAAGACATGTGTCAAGTCCTTCAGTGTTTTGAGGAATGCACACGGCTGGTTAGTGCAGACAACGCCATAATAAGCATGAGCATCCCCCTAATGCGTCTGCTGATGCAAAGTTTGACGCACATAAAGGATCAGGCGTCTGCAGCTGAGGAAGAGGAAAGCCTTGATGACAGTCAGCCATTGTCTGGCCAGGGCAGTGTACAGGACGAGGTAGCGGGCGAACAGGAGGAGGAGGACGAGGAGGATGATGGGGATGATTATATTTTTATTGAGGAAGCTTTTCCGGGGCCAGTGGAAATTGTTGGCGCGGCAAGGCCGGGTTCTGGTTTTTGGAGGGACACAAGTGACGTGGATTTGCCTGAAACTGCCCCTCAACCAAGCACAACCACAGATTTGAGAACTGGAACTTTGGGCCACATGGCGGATTATGCCTTGCGTATCCTCAAAAGGGACACACGCATAACAAAAATGATGAACGATGACGATTACTGGTTGGCCTGCCTCCTTGATCCTCGCTATAAAGGCAAATTGCAAAATATAATGCCACATGAGAACTTGGAACTAATATTAGCAACCAAACAATCAACTCTTGTTGACCGTTTGCTTCTGGCATTCCCTGCACACAGCGCCCGTGATCGTTCTAACACGAGCTGCAGGGGCCAGCAGACCAGAGGTGTTAGAGGGGCAGAAATCAGAAGTGGCGTTGGCCAGAGGGGTTTTCTGACCAGGTTGTGGAGTGATTTTGCTATGACCGCAGACAGGACAGGTACTGCAGCATCAATTCAAAGTGACAGGAGACAACATTTGTCCAGTATGGTTACTAACTATTTTTCATCCCTTATCGACGTTCTCCCTCAACCGTCATTCCCATTTGATTACTGGGCATCAAAATTAGACACCTGGCCAGAATTGGCAGAATATGCATTGCAGGAGCTTGCTTGCCCGGCAGCTAGTGTCCTATCAGAAAGAGTATTCAGTGCTGCAGGTTCAATACTAACAGAAAAAAGGACTCCTCTGGCTACCCAAAATGTAGATGATCTAACCTTCATTAAAATGAACCACAACTGGATTTCGAAATCTTTTGCCCCACCTTGCCCGGCTGACACCTAGCTTTCCTATGTAAAGGTCTTGCCTGTGGACTATTCTGAACGACTTTTCCAATCTCGTAATTTGCAGCACCTGATTGTCCAGCATCCGACATGTTAACACCTCCCTAAATGGCCAAAGTCCCCACACGGGGCCGTGGTATCGCCACTTGGCGCCAGCACCCGTGAGAGTACTGTTTGTCTGAGGAGGTGGGTGTGCCCGCTTTTGGTCGACGGGACCTAGTGCCTCATAGTACAATAAAGTGTCTGGCGGTGGTGGTGCGCACCCAACGTCAGACACACCGTTGTAATATGAGGGGCCCTGGGCCTGTACCGCCGGCCACAAGACAGTCCCCCCCCCAGCTCAAACAGTGCTCTACCACTTGCAAAATTTTCTCTCACAGCTCCACAAATGTTTAGTCTATGCGCTGACATCCTTCAATGCCTGGCACTGTCAATACCATTGTATTGACATTTTTCTTATGTTAGGCCTTCAAAGCCTGTCTGCGGTCACTCCTTCCACTAGGCCTCCACTGACCTGTCTCCTGCTGCCCGTGTTCCCCTGGAACCAATTTTAAATTGCCTACAGCCCAATTTTTGTTATGTTAGGCCTTCGAAGCCTGTCTGCGGCCCGTTCTTTCCACTACTACTACACTGACCAGGCCACTGCTGCCCGTGTTCCCCTGGAAACAATTTTAAATTGCCTACAGCCAGCCCAATTTATTATGTTAGGCCTTCAAAGCCTGTCTGCGGTCCCTCCTTCCACTAGGCCTCCACTGACCTGTCTACTGCTGCCCGTGTACCCCTTGAACCAACATCAGAAAATATAAAAATAAGTATTTTGCTTATAAAAAAGAATATACTGGAGAGATATCAAATGCAGACATTTTAACATTAAAAACAAACACATACAACAAAAATCTGGTACAGTACTAAAAATGGCCACCAGCTACAATAACTTTCTCCTGCAAGTAGTTAACTGAAAGTTTTTTTCAATTTAAAACACAGATATGGCATCCACCGAGTGTTGTCCTGTCGCGTCTTCTTTATATTATTGCCAAGAAGATGCAAAACAATGAAGATAATAAAATCATTATTTACCAAAAAAATAGAGTAAGTCAAAACCACATTGCAAATAAACATTCATTACAAATAAAGAAGCAGGGCGCGTCCGAGGGTGAGTATATACCTAATAAGAATATAATCACCCTCGGACGCGCCCTGCTTCTTTCCGACAGCCTTCCTTCCTAAGAATCAGCCCTTCCGTGGTGTAGAGAGAGGGTGTGTTACACTCCAAGGTGTTCCCCAGGTTGCCTTTCCTGAGCTTCGATCTTCATGCTCTCGTTTAGTAGTTGTCGGAAAGTAGGCTGCATTAGGCCTACAAATTGGGTATGGGGTGGAGAGAGATGGTGTGTTACACTCCAAGGTGTTCCCCAGGTTTCCTTGCCATTGCTTCGGTCTTCCGACTCTCGTTTAGTAGTTGTAGAAAACTACACTGCATTAGGCCTACAAAATGGGTATCGGGTGGAGAGAGATGGTGTGTTACACTCCAAGGTGTTCCCCAGGTTTCCTTGCCATTGCTTCGGTCTTCCGACTCTCGTTTAGTAGTTGTAGAAAACTACACTGCATTAGGCCTACAAAATGGGTATCGGGTGGAGAGAGATGGTGTGTTACACTCCAAGGTGTTCCCCAGGTTTCCTTGCCATTGCTTCGGTCTTCCGACTCTCGTTTAGTAGTTGTAGAAAACTACACTGCATTAGGCCTACAAAATGGGTATCGGGTGGAGAGAGATGGTGTGTTACACTCCAAGGTGTTCCCAAGGTTTCCTTGCCATTGCTTCGGTCTTCCGACTCTCGTTTAGTAGTTGTAGAAAACTACACTGCATTAGGCCTACAAAATGGGTATCGGGTGGAGAGAGATGGTGTGTTACACTCCAAGGTGTTCCCCAGGTTTCCTTGCCATTGCTTCGGTCTTCCGACTCTCGTTTAGTAGTTGTAGAAAACTACACTGCATTAGGCCTACAAAATGGGTATCGGGTGGAGAGAGATGGTGTGTTACACTCCAAGGTGTTCCCCAGGTTTCCTTGCCATTGCTTCGGTCTTCCGACTCTCGTTTAGTAGTTGTAGAAAACTACACTGCATTAGGCCTACAAAATGGGTATCGGGTGGAGAGAGATGGTGTGTTACACTCCAAGGTGTTCCCCAGGTTTCCTTGCCATTGCTTCGGTCTTCCGACTCTCGTTTAGTAGTTGTAGAAAACTACACTGCATTAGGCCTACAAAATGGGTATCGGGTGGAGAGAGATGGTGTGTTACACTCCAAGGTGTTCTCCAGGTTGCCTTTCCAGAGCTTTGATCTTAATGCTCTCGTTTAGTAGTTGTTGGAAACTACGCTGCATTAGGCCTCCAAATTGGCTATGGGGTGGAGAGAGATGGTGTGTTACACTCCAAGGTGTTCTCCAGGTTTCCCCGCCATTGCTTCGATCTTCCGACTCTCGTTTAGTAGTTGTAGAAAACTACACTGCATTAGGCCTACAAAATGGGTATCGGGTGGAGAGAGATGGTGTGTTACACTCCAAGGTGTTCCCCAGGTTTCCTTGCCATTGCTTCGGTCTTCCGACTCTCGTTTAGTAGTTGTAGAAAACTACACTGCATTAGGCCTACAAAATGGGTATGGGGTGGAGAGAGATGGTGTGTTCCACTCCAAGGTGTTCTCCAGGTTGCCTTTCCTGAGCTTCTATCTTCAGGCTCTCGTTAAATTGTGGTTAAATGGAACAACTGCATTTGGCGTACTAGTTGGTTTGGGGCCTACTAACAGTGTCTGCCGCTCCTTGCTGTTCTCCTGGTTTCCTGTCCTGAAATTCCGTTTTCAGGCGCTCGTTAAGTAGTTGTTAATGTTAGACTGCATTTGGCCTACTAGTTGGGTTGGGGCCTACTATCGGTGTCTGCCACTCCTTGCAGTTCTCCTCCACTGAACAAAGCTGTGCCGCCTATTTACTACGGTTGCCAATTTTGAACTGCATTTCGACTACTTACTGATTTGGGCCTACTCTCTGTGTCAGCCTCTCATTCCAGTTGTCCTCCACTGCAATGGCCCCTGGTTATTCCTGTGTTACCAATTTTGAACTGCATTTAGCCAACTTTATTCTTTGGGCCTATATCTGTCTTTACTCCTCATCCTGCCCATTGCCCAGCCAGTGATAGATGAGTCTGCTGGTACATTGACCCATAACGCAACATTCCCCGTGCACGCTACACAACAACATTGTGACCCTGCTGAAAGTCAGGTTGCTTTTC
Source organism: Ranitomeya imitator (assembly GCF_032444005.1). Taxonomy (NCBI): domain Eukaryota; kingdom Metazoa; phylum Chordata; class Amphibia; order Anura; family Dendrobatidae; genus Ranitomeya; species Ranitomeya imitator. Next base: position 131,497,436 of record NC_091289.1, on the reverse strand, counting down.
CCGCATACCATACCACCTTACACGGGGACAAAGAGGAAGGTGCAGATGAAAGTGCAGGTTCCTTCATCAGGTGGGGGGAGGAATACTAGTTGGCGACGTCACTGGCACAGGGCCTCTCATAGTACGCAAAAGTGTTGCTGCCGGTGGGAGGCGCCCCCGCCGTGCAAACACACCGCTGTACTTTGAGGGGCCCTGTGCCAGTGCCAATGCCAACGAGTGGGCCCCCCCCTGCTTGCTCAGGTTCACAGCACTTGCAAAGTTGAAATACTTACCTCTCCCTGCTCCACTGCCGTGACGTGGTCCAGATTTCCTGGGCCCACTAATTACTTGAACCAGCCCTACCCACCACAACTTTAGCCAAATGACCCCCAATTTCAAATGCCTTCCAATTATTATAAGGTAAATTACGCTTGACAAGCTTCATTAAGAAGAATGGATGGTTTTGACATTAAAATGGGCACTCTAGGTGTTTTCCTGGCCCCCACTCACTGCCGACTATGCTCCCCCATTGACTTGCATAGGGTTTCGTGTTTCGGTCGATCCCGACTTTACGTCATAATCGGCCGATTTCACTCGACCCGACTTTTGAGATAGTCGGGTTTCGCGAAACCCGGCTCGACTCTAAAAAGGTCAAGGTCGCTCAACTCTAATCAGGACATTATAGTGGGGATCTACAATGATGACTATGCTTTCCATGAATGGGACAACCAGTCAGACAGGACCGCTATGCCACTCCAGTAGCCGCACCATCAGCTACTACTCCACAAAGGAAACGGAAAACGGATCATTCTGTTTAGATTTTCTGTGTAGAGGCATTAACTCTATATAATTAAATAAATTGTGCATTTTTTACCACATTGAACAAAAATAAAGGTTAAATATGTCTTCATTATGCAAAGTGTATATTTAGATATTCTTTTTGTATATTATCCTTATATTAAATGAGAGATAACCTTACTATTAGAAAGTAAAAATAAAAGGAATAGAAGAGCTAACGAGGCATAAAAAGAAGAGATAAGAGAAGGAGAGAAGGAGCGGAGAATTGGAGGAGCTGGTGTTCCGCTGCGAGTTGGTTATCCAAGTGATAGGTAGCCAATTATACAAACCCTTCCATTTTTATTTTCTTACTATATTACAATAATATTACAATTGCTTTTAACCTTCTACCTGCATGAGTCATAAGCCACTGCAAAAGTCCCTGGCAGGCAGGAGAAAGGAGCAGCTGGGTCAGGAGTTGAAGAGGAGAATGATTCATTTAGGGAAAAGAGTCTTCCCACTTCTACAAAATGACCAATTGTAAGTATACAGTGCTGTATAATATCATAATTGCATTATAAAAAGAGTATAAAAACTTTGATGGGAGTGCTTTTATAAGATATGTGGAATAGTAGGAGCTATCCACCATCTACAAATCTTTGACAGGGTAGTGGAAAAAATTCTAGTGAGACGTTCAGTCATTTGGTTATCAAATTGAGCAAGGAACTCTGAATGTGGAATATGCCCATGAGCTAATCACGTGTGGCTTATGGACCAACACATGAGGATTTTGTAGACACTTTATGCTTCTAACAAATTGTAGACGATTACAGTACATGAGCTTTCTAAAAAAATCTCATACATTTAGGGATTAATGTATTGTTCCATGGAGTACTGAATAGACCCTTAGAAGGCAATTGATGGATTGAGGGGATACACTGACAATCTGTAGGTAATATTGGAGGGGTAGGGGTACTGTAGTACAGTGACTTGGAAATTGTTAGTGGGGACCGTCATTATAGTTACAGAGGGTAGTTAGTAAAAAGGTCCATATATAGGACAATTCTGAAAACATAGTTTTAACATAATCATTTGATTCACACAATCGGTCATTTCCTAATGTTACATTCCCTTTCATAATGGACAGTGTCTAATATTTCAGATATGGCTTCTCAGAAGCCAATTTGTCATCAAATACATAAGCGTGAAACCAAATCATAGTCATTTATATCTGGTCATGTGGCAATATGTATTTTACTTTTTATTTTATATTTAACTCCTTCATGACTTTTGTCATATATGTGTTAGGACTCGAGTTTCCTCTGCTGCACAGGGGGAATCTCGATCCGTGTCTGCTGCGGTCTCCCATTCTGCATCGGCCGCAGTGGAGCCTGCTCAGCGGAGACATCGCTCCCGGCATCTCGCTGAGACTGATACTGTGCAAAGGGTTACTACTGTCTCTCCAGGCTCTGCTATTGTACCCTGCACTGATCTGCAGCGAGCAGGCTTTTCTGGGACTAAGTCCTGCTTTGCACACACTGAGCATGCCCAGGGCAAGATCTCTCAGTGGAGATCTAGGGTCACATGCTCAGGTACTGCAGCAACTTCCATTGGTCCTTCTTGGAAGGTCCTATAGGTGCTAGGACTAAATCCTGCTTTGCACACACTGAGCATGCCCAGGGCAAGATCTCTCAGTGGAGATCTAGGGTCACATCTCAGGTACTGCTGCAACTCCATTGGTCCTTCTTTGGAAGGTCCTGAACGTGCTGCAGCTATATAAACTTCGCATGACCGCACGGCCATGTGCTAGTATACATTTGTAAACGTGTGTGTGTGTTGTGAGTGAAAGTCATTTTTTAAAATCCCCTCCCTATTGTATGACTGCTCGCGGAAGGTGGATGATTGCTAGCGCCCAACTTAGCCATCAGCACGTAACACACAATACAGCGTCTTATTGCTGTGACCGCCAGTGCGGCGCCGTGCGCTTTCACAGAGCTTTCCTGACCCAAGCCTGGGTGGTTAGTGGCGTCCACCAGTGCGGCACCGCACGCACTCTCGTGCATCTCTATTATTATTATTTCTGTCACTCTGACACCCCAGTTGCGGTGTTGAGCGCATGAGGTCTATATGAACTCCTGTGTCTTGGGATTGAGTTCTGAGACTCCTTGCTTGCGCTCTTGTTGCGGTACTGCAGCCCTGTGACACAACAGGGTTCGCTTTCTTCACACAGGGTGAAGTTAACCCGTGTGTGTATTCACATTGTACCGCCATATAGTGCCGCCATTTACTTAGCAGCAGGTTCCATCTCTGCACGGTGGATCCCGGGTGGCTAACGCACCAATCTTACTTAATAAATATATTCGGTGCGTTCCGCCAACCCTAACAATATGCACGTCCAACGTCATGTCCCTGCCTCCGATGCGGGCCCACACCCCAAGCCCACGTCTTTCTGATCTTTACTGATGCACTGCTATGCCGTTTGCATATTCAAGTTCCCTAAAAGGACTATTAAATATAGTAAGAAATGAAAAAAAAAGTGTCTCAAAATATGAAAACAATAAAAAAAAACACAAAAGTTCAAATCACCCTATTTTGCGCCATCGATCTATCCAAATATAATGTAAATTAATCCAATCGGTAAACAGCGTAATGAGAAAATTAAATCTAGACATCAGAATTACGATTTTTGGGGCAGCCACAACACTGCAATAAAATGCAATAAGAGACAATTAAAATCTCATATCTACCCCAAAATGGTATTAATAAAAATGTCAGCTCAGGGCGCAAAAAAATAAGCCCTCACACAGTCCTAAATCCTAAACAATGAAAATGTTACCGGTCAGAAGCAATTTTTTTTTCTTGATACAATTAATAATGTCGTTCAAAAGTACAACTCATCTCACATAATAAAAGCCCTCATTCAGATATACTGATGTAAAAATAAAAATGTTATGCCCTTAACATAGGGGAGGTATAAATAATAGAGGAAAAAAAAGAAAGAAAATTTCTCGGTATGAAGGGGTTAATGTAGACTTTTTCTGATTTAATTTTTACTGACTGAGTTCAGCTGCAATTTTCTGACCTTTATCAACCAGTACTGACATATTGGCATTAAAAACAAAGCCCAGAATTGAGCATTTTCTCATTTGCAATTTCATAGCATTTGGAATTTTATATGGTAAAGTGAGTGGTGTCATTGGAAACTACAAGGCTATGTACAAACGCTGCACAATGGTGTGCTGATTTTTCTGCACTGATTTTGTTAATTCCGCAAGTAAACCACATTGCGGATTTACCTCGGAACTACCACGGATCTACCGCAGTTTTTCCGCGGTTTTTGTGCGGATTCCTCCTGCGGTTTTACACCTGCTGATTCCTATTGAGGAGCAGGTGTAAACTGCTGCGGAATCTGCACAAAGAATTGACATGCTGCGGAAAAAACAACGCTGAGATTCCGCTTGTCTTTTTCTGCAGCATGTGTACTGCGGATTTTGTTTTCCATACGTTTACATGGTACTGCGCATGGAAAACTGCTGCAGATCCACAGCGGCCAATCCGCAAGTGTGCACATAGCCCAACTCCTCCAAGCAAGAAAACGCAGATGGTTGTGTGACCCTGAACAACTGCTTGGGGTCCGGCCCGGGGGGCATGTGCACCTCTGCTCCCCGACCCAGTTCACCCCCAATCTTAGGTATCCATAGTTATGACCACTGAAATAGTGAAAATTAGTTGATGGTGGTCGTAACCATGGATACCTAAGGTCCTGCAATGCCTGCACGTGAGGAAAGAGACAGAGCGAATCAGAACTATACTACATTTCTAATTTGATTTATTTGCTTATTTTAATATTACACCTATCACATATTGGATAGGATCCTGGAGATGGGAATACCCCTTTAATGGGTTAAATATAGTGTAAATTATTATCATGGGAAAGTTGTGTCTCAAGACAAAGTGTGTGAAAGTAAGGCCAAGTTCACACGAGCATATGGAAAATCGGCGGTTTCTCATCCAGTAAAGCTGACAGTTTTGCATCCATATTATGTTCTGTATGTCCGTTTTCATATCCATATGACAGACATTTTTTCCATGAACAATTTATTAAATGATAAATATCAAATACAGTTTTCTATGTTAAAAATTACACTGGATTCATGAAAAGCGCATGACAGGTGGATAGTGACTAGTCTGCGATCTGCTTTTTGCGCATTCATTGACTTATAATGGGGGAGACAGATCTGGACTCTGGAGCAATGTAGTGCATGCTGTGATATGGTACACGGAGACAGGGTCAAACTGGAGTTTCTGGGACCCACCAGGAGAATGGACTCTAGGGGTCCACCCTACTGCTATATGCAAAAATATCTGTCAGTCGTTATCCCCTTTATAGTGGAGCATCGGCTGTAAAATACAGGAAGCTCCTGCACATCTACTGTGCGCCCCCATAACTGGGATGTATAATTACGGTAGCTTACATTAATGGGGTTCTTTGGTTAAAACAAGTTATCACCAATCCATGGGCTCCATAGGATAGGTGATCGCTTAGGTCCGACCATTAGAAACTGCACCGATTGGAAGAATGAGGAAGTTTTATCATTGATAGGACACTTAATCCCATTTTAAAATGGAGCTGCAGGTGGGATATCTGACAGCAGCTCCATTCATTCTCTTTGGGGCTTCTAGAAAAAACCAAGTGCAGCCACTGAAGGAATGAATACATCAGTGGTCAAGTCGAACATTCCACTCCAGTCTAATGGGGATAAAAAGATCCACATTTTGCTGAATGGTTAGAAGCAGTCAGATCCCCACCAATCAATATATTATCACTTATCCTGTGGATAGGTGATTACTTTTTTCCTCAGGAAACCCCAGTAAGTGCATCTCCGCTGCTGTGTTCCAAGTATCAAATCTCTAATGGAAATAAAGAATCTTCTCCTAATTAATATCAGAGAGAACAAATGACCGCCATACACAGCACAGTCCCCTATACTAAGACAAATACCACCACATACAGGAAGAAATACAACCACACCATGACCAAACAACACCATGGCCAGACCACATAGTGACCGGATAATACTACATACAAGATACAAATACAGCCACACCATGACCAGACCACATATTACCATCACATAGTGACCTAATAATATGACATATTACCAGCATATAGGGACCAAATAATACCACATACAAGGAGAAATACTGCCACACCGTGACCAGACCACAAATTACCACCACATAGTGACTGAATACTACAATTCTGATTATGAATACAAACCACAATGGTAACAACACTGTTATTACCACCAGTGACATTATACACAGGAGCTCTGTATATTGTGTCAGTGTACAAGTAATACAGTGGTCACCAGAGACATTATACACAGGAGCTCTGTATATAGTGTCAGTGTACAGATAATACACTTGTCATGGTTAGGACAAGGTTATGTCTTGTACTCTCAGGGTTAATGTTCTTAGCCTCTCTTTCAAGATGGGAGGGCTATTTATACTCGCTCCTAACCTGGTATCCTTGTCAGCTATAGGTCTTCTGCAGTTGGCTACAACCTCGGCTTGTTTCACTATTCTTTTATGCTTGTCCCTTCTCTGTTTTCCCGGTGTCTGGCTCCGCCCCCTGACCGCATCCCACTCTGTCACATTATCATAGGTCCTTTTGCTTTACCTGGTCACTCTGTCTCATGTGAAAGGTCCTGTTGGTGTTCATGTTAATTACACGGTTTCTGGTTCAGCTCCGTTGCTGCTGGGTGCAGTTTCCCCTGCAGCATTTATATCTTACCTGCCTGTGCTCACGGCGGCGTCCTTCTCCTCTGCAGGTTGGCGTGCTCATAGTAAAATGGCCGCCGACATAGCAGAGGGCGGTGGTGAATGTGTGTGCCCGTCACATGCGGTGCACGACACTGACAACTTACACTAGTGATGACAGGCGCACACTTGCAAGTATCTATCGGGACGCACACGGCAGCGGTTCAGGTAATGAATGCTGCGTGCACACGCCCCTGCACATACGTGGCCTGTGCTTTTAAAGGGACCGTGCCCCAAAAACAGCAGACTTTTCTGTTTTTCTTCCCATCTTCTCCTCCTCTCCTTCCCACAGCCAAGGGCCCACAGGGGATTTCCCCGGTACCCCACCAGATAAGACCTACCCTGCAGGCAGACTATTGGCCAGGTAGAAAAACGCTTATGGGATCTACACCATTGAGTTACACTCGTCAGTACGCTGTCTATAGGTGATCAGTTTTACATAATGAAAATATCCAGATGTTTAATGCGCTCGTCTTAATGAAGGAGATTTTTTTCATTCTCATTACCAGGGCTGCCACTAGAAATTTTGGGGCCCCATACTGGCAAAATTTTCGGGGCCCCCTTGAAACTCCGCCCAGGCTCCACCCCAGCCCCGCCTCCAGGCTCCACCCCACAAACTGTCCACAGTCCCACCGCTCTCTCTTGGAAAATCTCCACTTCTCACCTATCACACATTGACAGTTCCCATCACCAGATCACACATATAGCCGGCAGCTTTTGTTTTGGCCAAAAGATTTTTTAAGCCGCCACCATAACACAGTAGACACTTTTGGCCGGGCCCTACTCTGCTGTAACCTATTAAATATTTGTTAAAATATGCAATACAATTTAGGTATATTTTTATTTATTTTTCCATTTTTTAAATTACCTATAATACTACATACAAGGAACAAATACCACAGCACTATGACCAGATGATATATTACCACCACAGTGATCGAATAATATAAAATACAAGGAACAAATACCGTTACACCATGTCCAGACCGCATATTACCACCAATGACTGAATACTACAATACTGATAAGTAACATAGTAACATAGTAACATAGTAAGGCCGAAAAAAGACATTTGTCCATCCAGTTCAGCCTATATTCCATCATAATAAATCCCCAGATCTACGTCCTTCTACAGAGCCTAATTGTATGATACAATATTGTTCTGCTCCAGGAAGACATCCAGGCCTCTCTTGAACCCCTCGACTGAGTTTGCCATCACCACCTCCTCAGGCAAGCAATTCCAGATTCTCACTGCCCTAACAGTAAAGAATCCTCTTCTATGTTGGTGGAAAAACCTTCTCTCCTCCAGACGCAAAGAATGCCCCCTTGTGCCCGTCACCTTCCTTGGTATAAACAGATCCTCAGCTAGATATTTGTATTGTCCCCTTATATACTTATACATGGTTATTAGATCGCCCCTCAGTCGTCTTTTTTCTAGACTAAATAATCCTAATTTCGCTAATCTATCTGGGTATTGTAGTTCTCCCATCCCCTTTATTAATTTTGTTGCCCTCCTTTGTACTCTCTCTAGTTCCATTATATCCTTCCTGAGCACCGGTGCCCAAAACTGGACACAGTACTCCATGTGCGGTCTAACTAGGGATTTGTACAGAGGCAGTATAATGCTCTCATCATGTGTATCCAGACCTCTTTTAATGCACCCCATGATCCTGTTTGCCTTGGCAGCTGCTGCCTGGCACTGGCTGCTCCAGGTAAGTTTATCATTAACTAGGATCCCCAAGTCCTTCTCCCTGTCAGATTTACCCAGTGGTTTCCCTGGACTCTGCCCCATCTGTGTCCAGCACTCTGCCCCATCTGTGTCCAGTACTCTGCCCCGCCTGTGTCCAATCCTGCCCCATCTGTGTCTAGCACTCTGCCCCATCTGTGTCCAGCACTCTGCCCCATCTGTGTCCAGCACTCTGCCCCATCTGTGTCCAATCCTGACCCATCTGTGTCCAGCACTCTGCCACATCTGTGTCCAATCCTGCCCCATCTGTGTCCAGCACTCTGCCCCATCTGTGTCCAGCACTCTGCCCCATCTGTGTCCAGCACTCTGCCCCATCTGTGTCCAATCCTGCCCCATCTGTGTCCAGCACTCTGCCCGGTCTGTGTCCAATCCTGCCCCATCTGTGTCCAGTACTCTGCCCCGTCTGTGTCCAATCCTGCCCCATCTGTGTCCAGCACTCTGCCCCATCTGTTTCCAATCCTGCCTCATCTGTATCCAGCACTCTGCCCCATCTGTGTCCAGCACTCTGCCCCATCTGTGTCCAGCACTCTTCCCCATCTGTGTACAATCCTGCCCCATCTGTGTCCAGCACTCTGCCCCATCTGTGTTCAGCACTCTGCCCCATCTGTGTCCAGCACTCTGCCCCATCTGTGTCCAATCCTGCCCCATCGGTGTCCAGCACTCTGCCCCATCTGTGTCCAGCACTTTGCCACATCTGTGTCCAATCCTGCCCCATCTGTGTCCAGCACTCTGCCCCATCTGTGTCCAGCACTCTGCCCCATCTGTGTACAGCACTCTGCCCCATCTGTGTCCAGCACTCTGTGTCCAATCCTGCCCCATCTGTGTCCAGCACTCTGCCCCATCTGTGTCCAATTCTGCCCCATCTGTGTCCAGTACTCTGCCCCGTCTGTGTCCAATCCTGCCCCATCTGTGTCCAGCACTCTGCCCCATCTGTTTCCAATCCTGCCTCATCTGTATCCAGCACTCTGCCCCATCTGTGTCCAGCACTCTGCCCCATCTGTGTCCAGCACTCTCCCCGTCTGTGTACAATCCTGCCCCATCTGTGTCCAGCACTCTGCCCCATCTGTGTCCAGCACTCTGCCCCATCTGTGTCCAGCACTCTGCCCCATCTGTGTCCAGCACTCTGCCCCATCTGTGTCCAGCACTCTGCCCTATCTGTTTCCAATCCTGCCTCATCTGTGTCCAGCACTCTGCCCCATCTGTGTCCAGCACTCTGCCCCATCTGTGTCCAATCCTGCCCCATCTGTGTCCAGCACTCTGCCCCATCTGTGTCCAATCCTGCCCCATCTGTGTCCAATCCTGCCCCATCTGTGTCCAGCACTCTGCCCCATCTGTGTCCAATCCTGCTCCATCTGTGTCCAATCCTGCCCCATCTGTGTCCAGCACTCTGCCCCATCTGTTTCCAATCCTGCCTCATCTGTGTCCAGCACTCTGCCCCATCTATGTCCAGCACTCTGCCCCATCTGTGTCCAATCCTGCCCCATCTGTGTCCAGCACTCTGCCCCATCTGTGTCCAGCACTCTGCCCCATCTGTGTCCAATCCTGCCCCATCTGTGTCCAGCACTCTGCCCCGTCTGTGTCCAATCCTGCCCCATCTGTGTCCAGTACTCTGCCCCATCTGTGTCCAGTACTCTGCCCCGTCTGTGTCCAATCCTGCCCCATCTGTGTCCAGCACTCTGCCCCATCTGTTTCCAATCCTGCCTCATCTGTATCCAGCACTCTGCCCCATCTGTGTCCAGCACTCTGCCCCATCTGTGTCCAGCACTCTGCCCCATCTGTGTACAATCCTGCCCCATCTGTGTCCAGCACTCTGCCCCATCTGTGTTCAGCACTCTGCCCCATCTGTGTCCAGCACTCTGCCCCATCTGTGTCCAATCCTGCCCCATCGGTGTCCAGCACTCTGCCTCATCTGTGTCCAGCACTTTGCCACATCTGTGTCCAATCCTGCCCCATCTGTGTCCAGCACTCTGCCCCATCTGTGTCCAGCACTCTGCCCCATCTGTGTACAGCACTCTGCCCCATCTGTGTCCAGCACTCTGTGTCCAATCCTGCCCCATCTGTGTCCAGCACTCTGCCCCGTCTGTGTCCAATTCTGCCCCATCTGTGTCCAGTACTCTGCCCCGTCTGTGTCCAATCCTGCCCCATCTGTGTCCAGCACTCTGCCCCATCTGTTTCCAATCCTGCCTCATCTGTATCCAGCACTCTGCCTCATCTGTGTCCAGCACTCTGCCCCATCTGTGTCCAGCACTCTCCCCCGTCTGTGTACAATCCTGCCCCATCTGTGTCCAGCACTCTGCCCCATCTGTGTCCAGCACTCTGCCCCATCTGTGTCCAGCACTCTGCCCCATCTGTGTCCAGCACTCTGCCCCATCTGTGTCCAGCACTCTGCCCTATCTGTTTCCAATCCTGCCTCATCTGTGTCCAGCACTCTGCCCCATCTGTGTCCAGCACTCTGCCCCATCTGTGTCCAATCCTGCCCCATCTGTGTCCAGCACTCTGCCCCATCTGTGTCCAATCCTGCCCCATCTGTGTCCAATACTCTGCCCCATCTGTGTCCAATCCTGCTCCATCTGTGTCCAATCCTGCCCCATCTGTGTCCAGCACTCTGCCCCATCTGTTTCCAATCCTGCCTCATCTGTGTCCAGCACTCTGCCCCATCTATGTCCAGCACTCTGCCCCATCTGTGTCCAGCACTCTGCCCCATCTGTGTCCAGCATTCTGCCCCATCTGTGTCCAGAACTCTGCCCCATCTGTGTCCAGAACTCTGCCCCATCTGTGTCCGGAACTCTGCCCCATCTGTTTCCAATCCTGCCCCATCTGTGTCCAGCACTCTGCCCCATCTGTGTCCAGCACTCTGCCCCATCTGTGTCCAATCCTGCCCCATCTGTGTCCAGCACTCTGCCCCATCTGTGTCCAGCACTCTGCCCCATCTGTGTCCAGCACTCTGCCTCATCTGTGTCCAGCACTCTGCCCCATCTGTGTCCAGCTTTCTGCCCCCCCCTGTGTCCAGCTTTCTGCCCCCCGTGTCCAGCTTTCTGCCCCCCGTCCAGCTTTCTGCCCCCTCCGTGTTCAGCTTTCTGCCCCCTCTGTGTCCAGCTTTACTGCCCCCTCTGTGTCCAGCTTTCTGCCCCCCCATGTGTCCAGCTTTACTGCCCCCTCTGTGTCCAGCTTTCTTCCCCCCCCTGTGTCCAGCTTTACTGTCCCCCCTGTGTCCAGCTTTACTGCCCCCTCCGTGTCCAGCTTTACTGCCCCCCCCTGTGTCCAGCTTTACTGCCCCCCCTGTGTCCAGCTTTACTGCCCCCTCTGTGTCCAGCTTTCTGCCCCCCCCCTGTGTCCAGCTTTCTGCTCCCCCCCCTGTCCAGCTTTCTGCCCCCTCCGTGTCCAGCTTTCTGCCCCCTCCGTGTCCAGCTTTACTGCCCCCTCTGTGTCCAGCTTTCTGCCCCCCCTGTGTCCAGCTTTACTGCCCCCCCCCTGTGTCCAGCTTTACTGCCCCCCCCTGTGTCCAGCTTTACTGCCCCTCTGTGTCCAGCTTTCTGCCCCCCCCCCCCCCTGTGTCCAGCTTTACTGCCCTGGGCCCCCCCCCCCCCCCCCGGATCGCTGCTCTCAATAAAAAAAAAACAAGTTCTGCTTACCTGCCGCGCTCCTGCTCTCTCCACGCAGCTGCAGCGTGCACTCGCCGGCGACTGACAATGACGTCAGACGCCGGCGACCTGCACGCTGCGGCTGGCTGCTGTTAACTATTGACGTGCGGGCGCGGGCCCGCACGTCAATAGCGTTAAACAGCTGTAGCGCCGGCCACCGCTAAGGGCCCGGTTCAGCCTGCGGCTGCCGGTAGGGGCCCGGTGAGCAGATAAGAGGGGGCCCGATGCGGGCCCCCTCTGCTCACCGGGCCCCATACGTCAGTCACGGCTGTAATGCCCTCATGGCGGCCCTGCTCATTACTGTCATGTTTTGTGTGGTATTTCCTTTCTTTTTAACTGTTTTGCCTATTTGGACTTCATCAGATTCACTGGACAATATCCGTATCTTTAATAAAATAGTTAAAGCAGGATGGTGCCAGTGTCAAGAAGTGTTCCTTTTCAAATAAAGTATCTACTATATATTTGTCTAAGGGTCACTTCTGTCTTTCTGTCTGTCTGTCTTTCTGTCTGTCACGGATACTCATTGGTGGTCGCGGCCTCTGTCTGTCATGGAAATCCAAGTCGCTGATTGGTCGTGGCAAAATGCCTACGACCATTGCCACGACCAATCAGCGACGGCCATAGTCTGGCAGCGAAACGGCCGCTGCTTTACTGCCCTGCAGTCAGCGGTGAGCGCTCACACAGGGTTAATGCCAGCGTTAACGGGCCGCGGTGTAACGCACTCCGTTAACGCAGCTATTAACCCTGTGTGACCAACTTTTTACTATTGATGCTGCGTTTGCAGCATCAATAGTAAAAAGATCTAATGTTACAAATAATAATAATAAAAAAAAAGGTTATTCTCACCTTCTGACGTCGCGCTCTGTCCCCAGCAGTGCAAGTGGCAGGTTCCGGAGCCAAGGATGAAATGCGAGAAGGACCTGCCATGATGTCACGGTCATGTGACCATGATGTCATCACAGGTCCTGCGCTCATACCAACCCTGGGATCGGAAGCTGTCGCGTGCACCGCACACAGTCGCCAAGACTTCAAGGGGCCTTCGGAAGGTGAGTATATGTTTATTTTTTATTTTAAGTCTTCTTTAACCACGCATATAGTGCCCACATTGCTAAATACTACGTGGGCTGTGTTACATACTGCATGGGCTCTGTTATATACTACATCTCTGTGCTATATACTATGTAGCTGGGCAATATACAATGTGACTGTGCAATATACAACGTGACTGTCCAATATACTACATAGCCTTGCAATATACTATGTGGCTGTGTCGGTTCTGTTATATACTACGTCGACTGTGCAATAGACTACGTGGCTCTGTTATATACTATGTGGCTGTGCAATATACTACGTAGCTATGCAATATACTACGTGGCTATGTTATATACTATGTGGCTCTGCTGTATACTACGTCGCTGACCAGTATACTACATAGCTGTGCAATACACTACGTGACTGTGTTATATACTATGTGGCTGTGCAATATACTACGTGCCTGTGCAATATACTACGTGGCTTTAAAATATACTACGTGGCTATGTTATATACTACGTGGCTGACCAATAAACTACATACCTGTTAAATACACTACGTGGCTATGTGATATACTACGTGGCTGTGTTATATACTACATAGCTTTGCTATATACTACATACGCTGTGTTACATACTACGCAGCTCTGTTATATACTACGTATCTATGTTATATACTACGTCGGTTGTGTTATATACTACATCACTGTGCAATATAGTACGTAGCCTGTGCTATATACTACCTACATATTCTAGAATACCTGATACGTTAGAATCTGGCCACCATCTAGTTTTTATATATTGATTTACACTTTATTACAGACAGTATTGAATTAACACATTGTTTATTGTCACCCAAAGGCAGAATTCCTCCCTCACTGCAATGTTACCACCAGTAGCGTAGCTATCAGGGGCAGAGGGGGTGGTTGCCTTGGGCCCCGTGCTCTGAGGGGCCCACCCGGAGCATTGTTACTGTAGCTGTATCCGTGTGCACAGCATTCAAAAACAGTTACATTCTGCGACAGACCAGGGAGAATCGATCTCCTTGCTCTGCCACCTGGCCGCTATGGGGCCACTGAGCAGGTGGGGTGGCCTGGTGCCAGCAGTGACCCCCCAACCATCATCGCAAGTGCAACTGTATGCTGATACAGCTGACCACATTGATGAGAGAGGGAGCGCTATTCTCCCTCTCCCATCATCCCCCTCTCAGCATCTGACGTCACAGACGTAGACACTGACAGGGGGTCGCGATGACATCACTACTCAGTGCCGGAATTATCCGTGTCCGTGTGCTCACGTAGTACATCAGTGTGGCACACGTGCGGCAGCCGTGTGCTGCCCGTGTGCTGACTGAGGACCACACGGACTGTGCAGGAGACAGCGCTACAGTTCCCCTGCGTGTGGTGCTGAAGCCGGCATTTATTCCTTCTCCCCAGCAGCATTCGCTGGAGAGAAGGAATTAAAAATCAAGGATCAAGGTTTTTTTTTTCCCCTTAAAAATAAAGTTTGTGAGTCACCACCCGCCTCCCATACCCTGTGCGCCCCCCCGCTTGCCGGGAAATACTCACCCAGCTCCTGCGATGTATGCTCTCAGTGCCAGAAGCAGGTCCTGTGTGAGCGGTCACATGGTACCACTCATTACAGTGATGAATATGTGCATCGCAGGAGCTGGGTGAGTATTTCCCGGCAAGCAGGGGGGGGAGGGGGAGGCGCACAGGGGATGGGAGGCAGGTGGTGACTCACAAACTTTATTTTTAAGGGAAAAAAAAAACCTTCATTTTTCATTCCTTCTCTCCAGCGAGAGAAGGAATGAATGCCGGCTTCAGCACCACATGTAGGGGGGACAGCGCTTACTGTAGTGCTGTCTCTCCTGTGGGCGGTACATGCACATGGAGGAGAGTGCACACTGTTCTCGGTGTGCACATGTGCTGTCCGTATTGTGGTACGTGCTGCCGGTAAAAAACGGACATGTCTACGTGTTTTGCACACGGACACACGGTCCGTGTGAAAACATGCACATGTGCAGAAACACATAGATTCTAATGGCTCTACGTGTGTCAGTTTCTCCAGTACGTAAGAAAACTGTCACTGCATGTACCAGAGACACTGATGTGTGAAAGAGGCCTAAGAGAGCATCATACTGTGTATAGGGGAGCTGTTCAGGGGCAGGGACTCGAGACATTATTAAATGTAAAATGGACACTTATTGTTATAGGGAGACTCAGGTTACTGTGACTATCAAAAGGGCACACAGAGGGCATTATTAATTTCTAGGGGGCAAAATGTGGGCACTGTTTTCAGGGCACTTGCACCCGGCATTACTATAATCTAGAGGGTTGCTTTAGAATTTAGAGGGCACAGAGAACCACACAACAGGTGCAGTAATACACTGTGTTCCAAATTATTATGCAAATTGGATTTAAGTGTTGTAAAGATTTAATTCTTTTGTTTTTCAAATAAACTCATGGATGGTATTGTGTCCCAGGGCTCAATGGTTCACTGAAATCAATCTGAAACACATGTGATAATTAGTTTTCCAGGTGATTCTAATTAAAGGAAAACTACTTAAAAATGATGTTCCACATTATTAAGCAGGCCACAGGTTTCAAGCAATATGGGAAATAAAAAGGATCTCTCTGCTGTTGAAAAACATCAAATAGTGCAATGCCTTGGTCAAGTGATGAAAACATTAGATATTTCCCGAAAACTTAAGTGTGATCATCATACCGTGAAGAGATTTGTGGTTAAATCTGAGCACAGACGTGTTTGTGCTGATAAAGGCAGAATGAGGAAGGTTTCTGCCAGGCAAGTTCATCGGATTAAGAGAGCAGTTGCTAAAAAGTCAATACAAACCAGCAAGCAATCAGATATTTGAAGCTGATGGTGCCTCTGGAGTTCTTCGAATCTCAAGGTGTAGGATCCTTCAAAGGCTTGCTGTGGTGCATAAACCTACTATTCGGCCACCCCTAAACAGTGTTCACAAGCAGAAACGGTTGCAGTGGACCCAGACATACATGAAGACTAATTTTAAAACAGTCTTGTTTACTGATGAGTGTCGAGCAACTGTGGATGGTCCAGATGGATGGAGTAGTGGATGGTTGGTGGATGGCCACCTTGTCCCAACAAGGCTGCGGCATCAGCAAGGAGTGGAGGAGTCATGTTTTGGGCCGGAATCATGGGGAAACAGCTGGTAAGGTTCCTAAAGGCGTGAAAATGACCTCTGCAAAGTATATAAAGTTTCTGACTGACAACTTTCTTCCGTGGTATAAAAAGGAGAAACGTGCCTTCAGGAGCAAAATCATCTTCATGCATGACAATGCACCCTCTCATGCTGCAAAGAATCCCTCTGAGTCATTGGCTGCTACGGGCATAAAAGAAGATAAACTCATGGTGTGGCCACCATCTTCCCCTGATCTCAACCCTATAGAGAACCCATGAAGTATCATCAAGCAAAAGATCTATGAGGGTGGGAGGCAATTCACATCAAAAAGCAGCTCTGGGAGGCTATTCTTCACGCAAAGAAATACAAGCAGAAACTCTCCTAAAACTCACAAGTTCAATGGATGCAAGAACTGTGAAGGTGATATCAAAGAAGGGTTCCTATGTTAACATGAAACTTGGCCTGTTAGGATGTTTTAGAGTTAAATAGCTTTTTTGCTCAGTGAATGTGACCTCCTAATGCTGCAAATTCCACAAATGAGCATTTTCAGTTCTTTAAAACATATCAAATGTTTAGAAATTCTACTGTGCCTAATAATTTGGAACAGTGCATTTTGAGTTTTTATTCATTTTGGAGATTATACTGTTATCATTGGGAGGTTTCTTCAATAAAATTCGATGTATACTCTAACGGGTGATGACTTTTATTACACTGACTGTCATTTTCACCGACCATTTAGGAAAATCAGAGAAAAATGTCATTTGCATAATAATGTGGAACATGGTGTATATACACATACAGGGATTGGGAACAATACTGAAAATGTGAGACTTGAAATGTGTATTTGTTGTAATCTCTGCAGCCAAGTTGTGGCTGGAAGAAGTTGTCATGTCGGTCTGGGCCAGATGGAAAAGACGGGAAAAGTGAACGATTCTATCAGAAAGAACGTCCTCTGTAAGTCACCATCTATAACTGTGCTGAAATCACTTATATGTTCTGCAGGACTGGTATCTACCACTGACCTTATGGTGGTAATATCAATGTTGGTTTTTATTTAGAGATTATCTTCAGCGACAGCGCGGTCATCTGCTGAGGTTCTCCTCCATTATTAGGGCACGACACTCAGTTGTAATCAGGGTTAGCTGGTTAGGGGCCCACTCAGAAGCTTCTCTCCCGAAACCCTAGATACGCCTCTGCTTACCACTTAACGCATCAGGGGTTTTGCGAACCTGCACTTCCAATAAACTGGCTACACAGGACATAAATGGTAATTACCAGATGATTACTCATATATCTGCTTCTAAATAGCATTTCTGGATGTGACAGATTCCCTATAACAAGAATGCCATGCAATGAATCACAGACACAGTTCTCTTTTAAGTTTTTTTCAGTAATTTGGATAAAATCAATGAAATATTATAGTTTTATCTCCTTATATTGAGCTCACCCCACATCCCACCGTCCAGTCCTCTGCACCTCATGTGATGACTACGCCTCGGGCAATGCTTGGCTTACCTTCACAATGCAGTGTGACAGTGCGGGGCGCAGTGACATCAGAGACCTACTTGGCGCCAGAAGCTCCAGTGTACAGAGAAGCAGAAAGAGGATGATGCGCGTTTTTCTACCTTTTACGTTTTTTATGCTCTGGGGGTCTAGAAAGACCCCACAACATAATAAGGAGCATTCAGTTCACATCGAATAACTTTGATGCAAATTGAGTTTCCCTGTTACATTCGTGTCACTCCCTAATTCACTACTTGGCAGATTGGATCATCTGTCATCAGTTATAGTAGTCACCAGTGTTATAATATCAGTGTACACCGGGTCTGATGTCACAGATATCGTCATGAAGAACGGAACTTTGGTGATTGTGACGCGTAGAATTCTCAGCATAAAACCCGTCCACACCAGCAGTCCGCCTCCATTTCTCGGCGAGACACTTGTGCATTGCGGAGTTTTGGCTCCCTTGTTGGACTTTCACCAGGATTACACAGCAGAGACAGTAACGTCATGCCACGTAGGAGGAGAGACAGGAGGAGAGACAGGTTCCGGAATTCAGGTCATTTCAACCATTGACTTTTATATCTAAAAACCAAATATCCCAACTAATCCATTCCCTATTAACCGCCACCTAAATCCGAAACTACGAGGGGTGTTACAGGGGGCAGGGTATGTAAGTGTATATTTATTGAGGCATTCCATCTACAAGGGGGTACCCAAAAGTATTAGGTATCATCCTCTGGAGCGCCCCACCCCCTATATGACAATTCTTATTTATTTTGGGTACCCCCTCGTTTAATAAACGCATAAGAAAGCTAAACAATATAAATATGGAGCAGATTCCTGATTTTGGCACATAAGCGGCCAGCAAATAATGTCTCTTAATGAATTTGGTGCATGTTCATCCAGTGAATTTTTAATCAAGGATGGAATAAATTCCCCCCGAATGGATAAATAAAGGCATCAGTGGAAGGCACAGCTAATCTGTAATGGCTTTCTAGCCATATAATATTTTGCAGATTCTCGTCACCCCCTTTAAAGAGAAGCGATGAAAAAAGAAATCCTGTAGTCAGGGACAAGCGTACACTATCACTACAAAAACACCAATATAACCAATATTACAGCCATACATTCACCATATAGAGAATATACACAAGCTCCATACAAGAGCCGATCATTTATCACTGCGGACTCCACAAGGAAATACATTTGCCCAATCAGGGCCGGCTCCAGGTTTTTGAGGGCCCCGGGCGAAAGAGTCTCAGTGGGCCCCCCCTTTAACACATACCCCGATTCATGATCGCATATAAACACAGCCATGTAGTATATAACACTGCCCATGTAGTATATAGCAGCCCATGTAGTATATAGCAGCCCACGTAGCATATAGCAGCCCATGTAGTATATAGCACAGCCCACGTAGTATATAGCAGCGCAGCCCACGTATTATATAGCAGCCCACGTAGTATATAGCAGCGCAGCCCACGTAGTATATAGCAGCGCAGCCCACGTAGTATATAGCAGCGCAGCCCACGTAGTATATAGCAGCGCAGCCCACGTAGTATATAGAAGGCAGCCCACGTAGTATATAGCAGCGCCACTCACTCAGGCACTGGTAGGACTATGAGCTCCTCCTGAATCTGCCTCATAACTTCAGCAGCACGGCAGCCAGCCAGGGGCGGAGATCAGAGCAGAGAATGTGCTCTCTCCGCCCACAAACAATGTCACACTGGCTGCCTTCTCTTAACCCCTATGTGTGCCTGCCTGGCTGCACTGACTGAGTGAGAAGATGCTTGTGTCAGAGCTGGCACATAGGGGTTAAGAGAACGCAGCCAGCAGTGACTTTGTGGGTGGAGAGAGCATGTTATCTCCTGCTCTGCTCTCCCAGCTGTATCTATGACAGCGGGAGTGGGCCCCCCTCTCTTCCCAGGGCCCCGGCATTTGCCCAGGTGCGCCGGGTGCTGACGTCGGCCCTGTGCCCAATGGTTTATTCCAACAATGACAATTCTTCCATTACAAATTATTCATTTTCTCGGATTTAATAAACTTACTTCTCCTCATTCTTCATAAGAAAATGGAATCTGTTAGCAGGTTTTTGCTACCCCACCTGACAGCAGCATGATGTAGAGACAGAGACCCTGAGTCCAACATTGTATCACTTACTGTTCTTTTACTAGTACTAATCTACTAGTTCTCTGAATGCTGGTTATACACAGTGCAGCATCCATAGCACCGCTGCATATACAGCAGCGTAAACACGGATTTTATTAAAACTGCAACAATATTATATCTGCACTATTTGTTTCCCAGGACCCTTTAATGACAGGAATCAGCTCTATGGAAGACGGAATGGACAGTCAAGTACAACATTTCCACCCAGATTTGTACATAGGTCCAGTTTCCAGAACATCAGAGTGACGATCTATAACAACTACTATGCTGGGAATGAATGGGACAACCAATCAGACGAGAGGACTGAGCCGGCCCGCTGTGATACCCCAGCAGCCGCACCCTCGGATACCAGCAGAGGAAATGAGATAGAAAATTGCCCAATATGCTTAGATGTCCTACAAGGAGACATCACTTCTTTATTGTGCAGACATTCATTCCACACTAAATGTCTAGACACATGGCTTCTCCATCATGAGACGTGCCCCATGTGCCGTGCAGTTATCACCAGCCAGCAAGAGGTATGTAGACTTGGTGCGTTGATGGGGGCTGTTACTAATAGTACTTGGTGCGTTGATGGGGGGCTGTTACTAATAGTACTTGGTGCGTTGATGGGGGGCTGTTACTAATAGTACTTGGTGCGTTGATGGGGGCTGTTACTAATAGTCCTTGTTGTGTTGATGGGGGGCTGTTACTAATTGTACTTGGTGCGTTGATGGGGGGCTGTTACTAATTGTACTTGGTGCGTTGATGGGGCTGTTACTAATAGTACTTGGTGCATTGATGGGGGGCTGTTACTAAAAGTACTTGGTGCGTTGATGGGGGGTTGTTACTAATTGTACTTGGTGCATTGATGGGGGACTGTTACTAAAAGTACTTGGTGCGTTGATGGGGGGCTGTTACTAATAGTACTTGGTGACTTGATGGGGGGCTGTTACTAAAAGTACTTGGTGCGTTGATGAGGAGCTGTTACTAATTGTACTTGGTGCATTGATGGGGGGCTGTTACTAATAGTACTTGGTGCGTTGATGAGCGGCTGTTACTAATTGTACTTGGTGCGTTGATGGGGGGCTGTTACTAATAGTACTTGGTGCGGTGATGGGGGGCTGTTACTAATAGTACTTGGTGCGTTAATGGGGGGCTGTTACTAATAGTACTTGGTGCGTTGATGGGGGCTGTTACTAATAGTACTTGGTGCGTTGATGGGGGCTGTTACTAATAGTACTTGGTGCGTTGATGGGGGCTGTTACTAATAGTACTTGGTGCGTTGATGGGGGGCTGTTACTAATTGTACTTGGTGCTTTGATGGGGGCTGTTACTAATAGTACTTGGAGCGTTGATGAGGAGCTGTTACTAATTGTACTTGGTGCTTTGATGGGGGCTGTTACTAATAGTACTTGGTGCGTTGATGAGGGGCTGTTACTAATTGTACTTGGTGCGTTGATGAGGGGCTGTTACTAATAGTACTTGGTGCGGTGATGGGGGGCTGTTACTAATAGTACTTGGTGCGTTAATGGGGGGCTGTTACTAATAGTACTTGGTGCGTTGATGGGGGCTGTTACTAATAGTACTTGGTGCGTTGATGGGGGCTGTTACTAATAGTACTTGGTGCGTTGATGGGGGCTGTTACTAATAGTACTTGGTGCGTTGATGGGGGGCTGTTACTAATAGTACTTGGTGTGTTGATGGGGCTGTTACTAATAGTACTTGGTGCGTTGATGGGGGCTGTTACTAATAGTCCTTGTTGCATTGATGGGGGGCTGTTACTAATTGTACTTGGTGCGTTGATGGGGGGCTGTTACTAATTGTACTTGGTGCGTTGATGGGGCTGTTACTAATAGTACTTGGTGCATTGATGGGGGGCTGTTACTAAAAGTACTTGGTGCGTTGATGGGGGGCTGTTACTAATTGTACTTGGTGCATTGATGGGGGACTGTTACTAAAAGTACTTGGTGCGTTGATGGGGGGCTGTTACTAATAGTACTTGGTGACTTGATGGGGGGCTGTTACTAAAAGTACTTGGTGCGTTGATGAGGAGCTGTTACTAATTGTACTTGGTGCATTGATGGGGGGCTGTTACTAATAGTACTTGGTGCGTTGATGAGCGGCTGTTACTAATTGTACTTGGTGCGTTGATGGGGCTGTTACTAATAGTACTTGGTGCATTGATGGGGGGCTGTTACTAAAAGTACTTGGTGCGTTGATGGGGGGCTGTTACTAATTGTACTTGGTGCATTGATGGGGGACTGTTACTAAAAGTACTTGGTGCGTTGATGGGGGGCTGTTACTAATAGTACTTGGTGACTTGATGGGGGGCTGTTACTAAAAGTACTTGGTGCGTTGATGAGGAGCTGTTACTAATTGTACTTGGTGCATTGATGGGGGGCTGTTACTAATAGTACTTGGTGCGTTGATGAGCGGCTGTTACTAATTGTACTTGGTGCGTTGATGGGGGGCTGTTACTAATAGTACTTGGTGCGGTGATGGGGGGCTGTTACTAATAGTACTTGGTGCGTTAATGGGGGGCTGTTACTAATAGTACTTGGTGCGTTGATGAGGGGCTGTTACTAATTGTACTTGGTACGTTGATGGGGGGCTGTTACTAATAGTACTTGGTGCGTTGATGAGGGGCTGTTACTAATTGTACTTGGTGTGTTGATGGAGGGCTGTTACTAATAGTACTTGGTGCGTTGATGAGGGGCTGTTACTAATTGTACTTGGTGCGTTGATGAGGGGCTGTTACTAATTGTACTTGGTGCGTTGATGGGGGGCTGTTACTAATAGTACTTGGTGCGGTGATGGGGGGCTGTTACTAATAGTACTTGGTACATTGATGGGGGGCTGTTACTAATAGTACTTGGTGCGTTGATGAGGGGCTGTTACTAATTGTACTTGGTACGTTGATGGGGGGCTGTTACTAATAGTACTTGGTGCGTTGATGAGGGGCTGTTACTAATTGTACTTGGTGTGTTGATGGAGGGCTGTTACTAATAGTACTTGGTGCATTGATGGGGGCTGTTACTAATAGTACTTGGTGCGTTGATGAGGGGCTGTTACTAATTGTACTTGGTACGTTGATGGGGGGCTGTTACTAATAGTACTTGGTGCATTGATGAGGGCTGTTACTAATAGTACTTGGTGCGTTGATGAGGGGCTGTTACTAATAGTACTTGGTGCGTTGATGAGGGGCTGTTACTAATTGTACTTGGTGCGTTGATGGGGGGCTGTTACTAATAGTACTTGGTGCATTGATGGGGGGCTGTTACTAATAGTACTTGGTGCATTGATGGGGGCTGTTACTAAAAGTACTTGGTGCATTGATGGGGGGCTGTTACTAATAGTACTTGGTGCGTTGATGGGGGGCTGTTACTAATAGTACTTGGTGCGTTGATGGGGGGCTGTTACTAATAGTACTTGGTGAGTTGATGGGGGGCTGTTACTAATAGTACTTGGTGTGTTGATGGGGGGCTGTTACTTATAGTACTTGGTGTGTTGATGGGGCTGTAACTTGGTGCGTTGATGGGGGGCTGTTACTAATAGTACTTGGTGCATTGATGGGGGCTGTTACTTATAGTAGTTGGTGCATTGATGGGGACTCTTACTAATAGTACTTGGTGTCCCTCCCCTGATGCCTTCTTGCCACGCTAGATGGAACAGGGATATAAAATATAGTGTAATTATTAGAGTTCTGCCATATCTCGCTCATAGTCAGGACAAGACATGCCATCTAATGGTGCTACTCACCTAATAAGAATTCCAGAGAGATCTAATTGGGGAATATTTATACTATTTGTTTTTTAGGAGCCCATGATGCCAGGAGAAGTAATGGAAGCTCATGAACACTAACATCTTGACACAGTTTTTCACGTGTTCATATATCAGGACATTATAGTGAGGATCTACAATGATTACTTTGCTGACAATGAATGGGACAACCAGTCAGACAGGACCGGTATGCCACCCCAGTAGCTGCACCATCAGCTACTACTCCACAAAAGAAGATTGAAAACTGACAATTCTGCTTAGATGTTCTGCGTAGAAACATTAACTATCTGTAATTAAAAAAAGGTGAATTTTTTAACCACATTGGACAAAAAATAAAAGTTAAATATGTCGTCATTAAGCCAAGTATATTTATTTAGATACTAGCTGAAGAGCCCGGCGTTGCCTGGGCATAGTAAATATCTGTGGTTAGTTATAGCACCTCACTTCTCTTATTTTCCCATCACACCTCTCATTTTCCCAATCACATCTTTCATTTTCCCCCTCACATCTCTCATTTTCTCCCTTACATCTCTCATTTTCTCCCTCACTCCTCTCATTCCCCCTAACACTTGTCATTTCGACCTCACGTCTGTCATTTTCCGATCACTCCACTATTTTCCCTCACTCCTCTCATTTTGCACTCACACGTTTTCATTTTCACCTCACACCTCTCATTTTCACCTCAGTATATACATGTTTGTCATCTCCCTTATATATAGTAGACACCTGTATGTCATCTCCTGTATATAGTATATACCTGTTTGTCATCTCCCCTGTATATAGTATATACCTGCTGTGTGTCATCTCCCCTGTATATAGTATATACCTGTATGTCATCTCCTCCTATATATAGTATATACCTGTATGTCTTCTCCTTCTATATATAGTATATACCTGTATGTCATTTCCTCCTGTATATATAGTATATATCTGTGTGTCATCTCCTCCTGTATATAGTATATACCTGTAGGTCATCTTCTATATAGCATATACCTGTATGTCATCTCCTCCTGTATATAGTATATACCTGTAGGTCATCTGCTCCTGTATATAGTATATACGTGTGTCATCTCCTCATGTATATAGTATATACCTGTAGGTCATCTGCTCCTGTTTATAGTATATACCTGTGTGTCATCTCCTCCTGTGTATAGTATATACCTGCATGTCATCTTCTATATATAGCATATACCTGTATGTCATCTTCTCCTGTATATAGTATATACCTGTATGTCATCTTCCCTGTATATAGTATATACCTGTGTGTCATCTCCTCCTGTATATAGTATATACCTGTAGGTCATCTGCTCCTGTATATAGTATATACCTGTGTGCCATCTCCTCCTGTATATAGTATATACCTGTAGGTCATCTGCTCCTGTATATAGTATATACCTGTATGTCATCTCCCCTGTATATAGTATATACCTGTATGTCATCTCCTCCTCTGTATATAGTATATATCTGTGTGTCATCTCCTCCTGTATATAGTATATATCTGTGTGTCATCTCCTCCTGTATATAGTATATATCTGTGTGTCATCTCTCCTGTATATAGTATATATCTGTGTGTCTTCTCCCCTGTATATAGTATATACCTGTGTGTCATCTCCTCCTTTATTATACCTCGTTCACACGTTATTTGCTCAGTATTTTTACCTCAGTATTTGTAAGCTAAATTGGCAGCCTGATAAATCCCCCGCCAACAGGAAGCCCTCCCCCCTGGCAGTATATATTAGCTCACACATACACATAATAGACAGGTCATGTGAATGACAGCTGCCGTATTTCCTATATGGTACATCTGTTGCTCTTGTAGTTTGTCTGCTTATTAATCAGATTTTTTTATTTGAAGGATAATACCAGACTTGTGTGTGTTTTAGGGCGAGTTTCATTTGTCAAGTTGTGTGTGTTGAGTTGCGTGTGGCGACATGCATGTAGCGACTTTTGTGAGATGAGTTTTGTGTGGCAACATGCGTGTAGCAACTTTGTGTGTCGAGTTGCATGTGACAGGTTAGTGTAGCAAGTTGTGTGCAGCAAGTTTTGCGCATGGCGAGTTTTGCGCGTGGTGAGTTTTATGTGTAGTACCTTTTGAGTATGTGCAAGTTTTGTGTGAGGCAACTTTTGCATGTGTTGCAAATTTTGTGCATGTGGCAATTTTTCCGCGTGTGCAAGTTTTGCGTGTGGCGACTTTTCCATGAGGTGAGTTTTGCACTTGTGGCGAGTTTTGCGTGAGCCTAGTTTTTGCATGTGGCGAGTTTTGCGCGGCGACTTTTGTGTTTCAACTTTTATGTGGCGAGGTTGGTGTATGTGTGGTGAACTGTGTGCTGAGGGTGATATGTGTTCAAGCACATTTTGTGTGTGTGTTCATATCCCCGTGTGTGGTGAGTATCCCATGTCGGGGCCCCACCTTAGTAACTGTACGGTATATACTCTTTGGCGCCATTGCTCTCATTCTTTGAGTCCCCCTTGTTCACATCTCACAGCTGTCAATTTGCCTCCAACACTTTTCCTTTCACTTTTTCCCCATTATGTAGATAGGGGCAAAATTGTTTGGTGAATTGGAAAGTGCGGGGTTAAAATTTCACCTCACAACATAGCCTATGACGCTCTCAGGGTCCAGACGTGTGACTGTGCAAAATTTTGTGGCTGTAGCTGCGACGCCTCCAACACTTTTCCTTTCACTCTTTTCCCCATTATGTAGATAGGGGCAAAATTGTTTGGTGAATTTGAATGCGCGGGGTTAAAATTTCGCCTCACAACATAGCCTATGACGCTCTCGGGGTCCAGACGTGTGACTGTGGAAAATTTTGTGGCTGTAGCTGCGACGGTGCAGATGCCAATCCCGGACATACACACATACACACACACACACACATACACACACACATTCAGCTTTATATATTAGATTTTCACACAATCTAGGAAATTTCAAAAACATTTTGTTTAATATCCTGATATTAGATGAGAGATAACAACATTACCATCACAATGTAAAAACAAAAGGAATAGAAGAGATAATGAGGTAAAAAAGGGAGAGGTAAGAGAAGGAGTGGAAAATGGGAGGAGCTGAGAATGGGAGGAGCTGAGAATGGGAGGAGCTGAGAATGGGAGGAGCTGAGAATGGGAGGAGCTAGTGTACTGCTTTATTAGTTGGTTATTCAAGTGATAGGTAGCTAATTAAAGATGGACTTCTCCCATCATTTTTTCTCCTTTTAATATATTGCAGTCATCATATTATACAGCCAGGCTTGGACTGGCCCACAGGAGAACAGGAGAATAATCCGGTGGGCCTCTGTGCAAGAGTGGGCTACCACCCTGTTATATGAGCAGCACTTGGCACAATATACTTGAATCACTTTGTACAAAGCCAACATCTTATTCATGTAAAAATCTACCCAGTTTATTGTTATATAAATTTGTGATTAAGGATAATGTCACATTTGCATGTAGTTGAAAAGTGGGACCCTGGAGTTGGTTACTGGTGGGCCCTTGGCACCCCAGTTCGACACTGTGTACAGCATTGTGTACTTACAGTTGCTCTTTTTGCCTTTCTACCCAGTTAATTCTTCTGTTTTCCCTTTGGCCTTTGACATCACGTGGTTAAAAACTGACTAGCTGAATCCTTCTAAGCTGTCTGTAGAAACAAGAGGTCTATTTTCCCTGAATTAGTTTTTCTTAAAGGATTCCTGTAGGAGTGTACTTACAGAAGTCCTTGACTTCTTAACAAACTAATAGGTATAGAAATCTTATAAATATATGGAGACTCAAAACTCACAAACTTAAATGGGTAAAAAAAAGATGATTTTTTTTTACTTTTATTACATACAAGATAACTCTGAAGTACATAAAAAGGTTTTAATAATAAAACAAGAGGTATAAAATGGGGTCCAACGTGAAGACTCATAAAGAAGGGACACAGGGAGGTAGAAAATCATGAGCACATTGCTGCACTGTTACTGATCTGATTCTACCTTACAGCATGATTTTCTAATCGGAATCAGATCTGTAACAGTGTAGCAGTGTCAAAATTAAAGGACCGAGATACTAATATATATCAGATATATGTAGGAACCAAAGATTATATTTAAACATGAAGTAGTCACAGTGACAATCAAATCCTACTAAGTGATGATCAAAATTAGAACATAACCCTTTGCATTCTCAAAAATACAGAGTACTAGTTAGTTCAAAAAGTAGCAATGCTTATCCATAGTTTGAAGTGTCCATGTGCATGCCCCCAACCCTAATGCTCGCTTAATATAGGCTTTCTAAGGGGGGTTCAAGTTAAAGTTTTGGAAGGGCCAATAAAAGTTGGGACCTTAATCCTACAAAAATATTGATGAAGGACCATAATCATTGGCCAGAACTGTTTTTGTTGCACTTTCCATAGTTTCATACTTACATAGATGGTATCTATGGTTCATTTTCCATTATTTAATCAGATTAGGTCACCTTTTTCTACCGCTCCATAGTTTAGTTCTGATGTTTATATGCCTACTGAAAATACATTTGGAGGTGGAAGGGGACAGCTTGGACACGTTTGTTTAATTTGACCAAATGACCAATTCTTTGCACTCCATGTGCTTCGTTGAGCCTTCCATGCCCATGTCTATCCTTGAATGTGTTTGGTAAATATTTGGAACACGCTACAAGACCTGTGGTTTTTGAGATGCTTTCACCCAGTTATAAAACTTTTACAAATTGACTCTTGTCAAAAGTTCCTGAAGACCAAAATCTGACGAACCATATTATACGAGTTAATATTTTAAAATTTGATGTGACTGCAAGTACCAATGAACTAAGGTGGAATATGCAGCATCTACAGGATCAATGGAAGTTACACTTATTTTATGGCTATTATTTGCTGAGATTTCTGAAATTACATGTAGTATGAGATCACATAAAGCACAAATTATTTTAGGTACTGTGCCATATAAAGTCATATGTTACTGCATCAGTCAAAAAAGCTCTGACCGGTCATTCATGTTGTTATCATCTGTCATCACTAGAGTTGAGCGACCTTGACCTTTTTAGAGTCGAGCCGGGTTTTGCGAAACCCGACTATGTCCAAAGTCGGGTCGAGTGAAATCGGCCGATTATGACGTAAAGTCGGGATCGACCGAAACACGAAACCCAATGCAAGTCAATGGGGCAGCATAGTCGGCAGTGAGTGGGGGCCAGGAAAACACCTAGAGTGCCCATTTTAATGTCAAAACCATCCATTCTTCTTAATGAAGCTTGTCAAGCGTAATTTACCTTATAATAATTGGAAGGCATTTGAAATTGGGGGTCATTTGGCTAAAGTTGTGGGGGGTAGGGCTGGTTCAAGTAATTAGTGGGCCCAGGAAATCTGGACCACGTCACGGCAGTGGAGCAGGGAGAGGTAAGTATTTCAACTTTGCAAGTGCTGTGAACCTGAGCAAGCAGGGGGGGCCCACTCGTTGGCATTGGCACTGGCACAGGGCCCCTCAAAGTACAGCGGTGTGTTTGCACGGCGGGGGCGCCTCCCACCGGCAGCAACACTTTTGCGTACTATGAGAGGCCCTGTGCCAGTGACGTCGCCAACTAGTATTCCTCCCCCCACCTGATGAAGGAACCTGCACTTTCATCTGCACCTTCCTCTTTGTCCCCGTGTAAGGTGGTATGGTATGCGGGAAGAGCAACCTGACTTTCAGCAGGGTCACAATGTTGTTGTGTAGCGTGCACGGGGAATGTTGCGTTATGGGTCAATGTACCAGCAGACTCATCTATCACTGGCTGGGCAATGGGCACGATGAAGTGGAAACACAGATATAGGCCCAAAGAAGAAAGTGGGCTAAATGCAGTTCAAAATTGGTAACACAGGAATAACCAGGGGGCATTGCAGTGGAGGACAACTGGAATGAGAGGCTGACACAGAGAGTAGGGCCAAATCAGTAAGTAGTCGAAATGCAGTTCAAAATTGGCAACCGTAGTAAACAGGCGGCACAGCTTTGTTCAGTGGAGGAGAACAGCAAGGAGTGGCAGACACCGATAGTAGGCCCCAAACCAACTAGTACGCCAAATGCAGTTGTTCCATTTAACCACAATTTAATGAGAGCCTGAAGATAGAAGCTCAGGAAAGGCAACCTGGGGAACACCTTGGAGTGTAACACACCATCTCTCTCCACCCCATACCCATTTTGTATGGCCTAATGCAGTGTACTTTTCTACAACTACTAAACGAGAGTCGGAAGACCGAAGCAATGGCAAGGAAACCTGGGGAACACCTTAGAGTGTAACACACCCTCTCTCTACACCCCATACCCAATTTGAAGGTCTAATGCAGTGTAGTTTCCAAGAACTACTAAACGAGAGCCGGAAGATCGAAGCTCAGGAAAGGCAACCTGGGGAACACCTTGGAGTGTAACACAACGTCTCTCTACACGACGGAAGGGCTGATTCTTAGGAAGGAAGGCTGTTGGAAATAAGCATTGCGCGTCCGAGGGTGATTAGATTCTTATTAGGTATATACTCACCCTCGGACGCGCCCTGCTTCTTTATTTGGAATGAATGTTTATTTGCAATGTGGTGTTGACTTTCTCTATTATTTTGGTAATTAATGATTTTATTATTTTCATTATTTTGCATCTTCTCGGCAATAATATAAAGAAGACGCGACAGGACAACACTCGGTGGATGCCATATGTGTGTTTTCAATTTAAAAAAACTTTCAGTTAACTACTTGCAGGAGAAAGTAATTGTAGCTGGTGGCCATTTTTAGTACTGTACCAGATTTTAGCTGTTTGTTTGTTTTTAATGTCAAAATGTCTGCATTTGATATCTCACCAGTATTTTCTTTTTTATAAGCAAAATCCTTTTTTTTTTATTTTATGATGTTGGTTCAAGGGGTACACGGGCAGCAGTAGACAGGTCAGTGGAGGCCTAGTGGAAGGAGGGACCGCAGACAGGCTTCGAAGCCCTAACATAATAAATTGGGCTGCCTGTAGGCAATTTAAAATTGGTTCCAGGGGAACACGGGCAGCAGTAGACAGGTCAGTGGAGGCCTAGAGGAAGGAGGGACCGCAGATGCGCCAATGTTTCCCCCATACCAAATTTGTAGGCCTAATGCAGTGTAGTTTCCAACAACTACTAAACGAGAGCCGGAATTTCGAAGCTCAGGAAAGGCAACCTGGGGAACACCTTGGAGTGTAACACACCCTCTCTCTACACCCCATACCCAATTTGAAGGCCTAATGCAGTGTAGTTTCCAACAACTACTAAACGAGAGCCGGAATATCGAAGCTCAGGAAAGGCAACCTGGGGAACACCTTGGAGTGTAACACACCCTCTCTCTACACCCCATACCCAATTTGAAGGCCTAATGCAGTGTAGTTTCCAAGAACTACTAAACGAGAGCCGGAAGATCGAAGCTCAGGAAAGGCAACCTGGGGAACACCTTGGAGTGTAACACAACGTCTCTCTACACGACGGAAGGGCTGATTCTTAGGAAGGAAGGCTGTTGGAAATAAGCATTGCGCGTCCGAGGGTGATTAGATTCTTATTAGGTATATACTCACCCTCGGACGCGCCCTGCTTCTTTATTTGGAATGAATGTTTATTTGCAATGTGGTGTTGACTTTCTCTATTATTTTGGTAATTAATGATTTTATTATTTTCATTATTTTGCATCTTCTCGGCAATAATATAAAGAAGACGCGACAGGACAACACTCGGTGGATGCCATATGTGTGTTTTCAATTTAAAAAACCTTTCAGTTAACTACTTGCAGGAGAAAGTAATTGTAGCTGGTGGCCATTTTTAGTACTGTACCAGATTTTAGCTGTTTGTTTGTTTTTAATGTCAAAATGTCTGCATTTGATATCTCACCAGTATTTTCTTTTTTATAAGCAAAATCCTTTTTTTTTTATTTTATGATGTTGGTTCAAGGGGTACACGGGCAGCAGTAGACAGGTCAGTGGAGGCCTAGTGGAAGGAGGGACCGCAGACAGGCTTCGAAGCCCTAACATAATAAATTGGGCTGCCTGTAGGCAATTTAAAATTGGTTCCAGGGGAACACGGGCAGCAGTAGACAGGTCAGTGGAGGCCTAGAGGAAGGAGGGACCGCAGATGCGCCAATGTTTCCCCCATACCAAATTTGTAGGCCTAATGCAGTGTAGTTTCCAACAACTACTAAACGAGAGCCGGAATTTCGAAGCTCAGGAAAGGCAACCTGGGGAACACCTTGGAGTGTAACACACCCTCTCTCTACACCCCATACCCAATTTGAAGGTCTAATGCAGTGTAGTTTCCAAGAACTACTAAACGAGAGCCGGAAGATCGAAGCTCAGGAAAGGCAACCTGGGGAACACCTTGGAGTGTAACACACCCTCTCGCTACACCCCATACCCAATTTGAAGGCCTAATGCAGCGTAGTTTCCAACAACTACTAAACGAGAGCCGGAAGATCGAAGCTCAGGAAAGGCAACCTGGGGAACACCTTGGAGTGTAACAAACCCTCTCTCTACACCCCATACCCAATTTGTAGGCCTAATGCAGCGTAGTTTCCGACAACTACTAAACGAGAGCCGGAATATCGAAGCTCAGGAAAGGCAACCTGGGGAACACCTTGGAGTGTAACACACCCTCTCTCTACACCCCATACCCAATTTGTAGGCCTAATGCAGCGTAGTTTCCGATAACTACTAAACGAGAGCCGGAATATCGAAGCTCAGGAAAGGCAACCTGGGGAACACCTTGGAGTGTAACACACCCTCTCTCTACACCCCATACCCAATTTGAAGGCCTAATGCAGTGTAGTTTCCAAGAACTACTAAACGAGAGCCGGAAGATCGAAGCTCAGGAAAGGCAACCTGGGGAACACCTTGGAGTGGAACACACCATCTCTCTACACCCCATACCCAATTTGAAGGCCTAATGCAGCGTAGTATCCAACAACTACTAAACGAGAGCCGGTAGATCGAAGCTCAGGAAAGGCAACCTGGGGAACACCTTGGAGTGTAACACAACGTCTCTCTACACCACGGAAGGGATGATTCTTAGGAAGGAAGGCTGTTGGAAATAAGCATTGCGCGTCCGAGGGTGATTAGATTCTTATTAGGTATATACTCACCCTCGGACGCGCCCTGCTTCTTTATTTGGAATGAATGTTTATTTGCAATGTGGTGTTGACTTTCTCTATTATTTTGGTAATTAATGATTTTATTATTTTCATTATTTTGCATCTTCTCGGCAATAATATAAAGAAGACGCGACAGGACAACACTCGGTGGATGCCATATGTGTGTTTTCAATTTAAAAAAACTTTCAGTTAACTACTTGCAGGAGAAAGTAATTGTAGCTGGTGGCCATTTTTAGTACTGTACCAGATTTTAGCTGTTTGTTTGTTTTTAATGTCAAAATGTCTGCATTTGATATCTCACCAGTATTTTCTTTTTTATAAGCAAAATCCTTTTTTTTTTATTTTATGATGTTGGTTCAAGGGGTACACGGGCAGCAGTAGACAGGTCAGTGGAGGCCTAGTGGAAGGAGGGACCGCAGACAGGCTTCGAAGCCCTAACATAATAAATTGGGCTGCCTGTAGGCAATTTAAAATTGGTTCCAGGGGAACACGGGCAGCAGTAGACAGGTCAGTGGAGGCCTAGAGGAAGGAGGGACCGCAGATGCGCCAATGTTTCCCCCATACCAAATTTGTAGGCCTAATGCAGTGTAGTTTCCAACAACTACTAAACGAGAGCCGGAATTTCGAAGCTCAGGAAAGGCAACCTGGGGAACACCTTGGAGTGTAACACACCCTCTCTCTACACCCCATACCCAATTTGAAGGCCTAATGCAGTGTAGTTTCCAACAACTACTAAACGAGAGCCGGAATATCGAAGCTCAGGAAAGGCAACCTGGGGAACACCTTGGAGTGTAACACACCCTCTCTCTACACCCCATACCCAATTTGAAGGCCTAATGCAGTGTAGTTTCCAAGAACTACTAAACGAGAGCCGGAAGATCGAAGCTCAGGAAAGGCAACCTGGGGAACACCTTGGAGTGTAACACAACGTCTCTCTACACGACGGAAGGGCTGATTCTTAGGAAGGAAGGCTGTTGGAAATAAGCATTGCGCGTCCGAGGGTGATTAGATTCTTATTAGGTATATACTCACCCTCGGACGCGCCCTGCTTCTTTATTTGGAATGAATGTTTATTTGCAATGTGGTGTTGACTTTCTCTATTATTTTGGTAATTAATGATTTTATTATTTTCATTATTTTGCATCTTCTCGGCAATAATATAAAGAAGACGCGACAGGACAACACTCGGTGGATGCCATATGTGTGTTTTCAATTTAAAAAAACTTTCAGTTAACTACTTGCAGGAGAAAGTAATTGTAGCTGGTGGCCATTTTTAGTACTGTACCAGATTTTAGTTGTGTGTTTGTTTTTAATGTTAAAATGTCTGCATTTGATATCTCACCAGTATTTTCTTTTTTATAAGCAAAATACTTATTTTTATATTTTCTGATGTTGGTTCCAGGGGTACACGGCCAGCAGTGCCCTGGTCAGTGTAGTAGTAGTTGAAAGAATGGACCGCAGACAGGCATCGAAGGCCTAAAATAAAAACACATGCCTGTAGGCAATTTAAAATTGGTTCCAGGGGAACACGGGCAGCAGTAGACAGGTCAGTGGAGGCCTAGAGGAAGGAGGGACCGCAGATGCGCCAATGTTTCCCCCATACCAAATTTGTAGGCCTAATGCAGTGTAGTTTCCAACAACTACTAAACGAGAGCCGGAATTTCGAAGCTCAGGAAAGGCAACCTGGGGAACACCTTGGAGTGTAACACACCCTCTCTCTACACCCCATACCCAATTTGAAGGTCTAATGCAGTGTAGTTTCCAAGAACTACTAAACGAGAGCCGGAAGATCGAAGCTCAGGAAAGGCAACCTGGGGAACACCTTGGAGTGTAACACACCCTCTCGCTACACCCCATACCCAATTTGAAGGCCTAATGCAGCGTAGTTTCCAACAACTACTAAACGAGAGCCGGAAGATCGAAGCTCAGGAAAGGCAACCTGGGGAACACCTTGGAGTGTAACAAACCCTCTCTCTACACCCCATACCCAATTTGTAGGCCTAATGCAGCGTAGTTTCCGACAACTACTAAACGAGAGCCGGAATATCGAAGCTCAGGAAAGGCAACCTGGGGAACACCTTGGAGTGTAACACACCCTCTCTCTACACCCCATACCCAATTTGTAGGCCTAATGCAGCGTAGTTTCCGATAACTACTAAACGAGAGCCGGAATATCGAAGCTCAGGAAAGGCAACCTGGGGAACACCTTGGAGTGTAACACACCCTCTCTCTACACCCCATACCCAATTTGAAGGCCTAATGCAGTGTAGTTTCCAAGAACTACTAAACGAGAGCCGGAAGATCGAAGCTCAGGAAAGGCAACCTGGGGAACACCTTGGAGTGGAACACACCATCTCTCTACACCCCATACCCAATTTGAAGGCCTAATGCAGCGTAGTATCCAACAACTACTAAACGAGAGCCGGTAGATCGAAGCTCAGGAAAGGCAACCTGGGGAACACCTTGGAGTGTAACACAACGTCTCTCTACACCACGGAAGGGATGATTCTTAGGAAGGAAGGCTGTTGGAAATAAGCATTGCGCGTCCGAGGGTGATTAGATTCTTATTAGGTATATACTCACCCTCGGACGCGCCCTGCTTCTTTATTTGGAATGAATGTTTATTTGCAATGTGGTGTTGACTTTCTCTATTATTTTGGTAATTAATGATTTTATTATTTTCATTATTTTGCATCTTCTCGGCAATAATATAAAGAAGACGCGACAGGACAACACTCGGTGGATGCCATATGTGTGTTTTCAATTTAAAAAAACTTTCAGTTAACTACTTGCAGGAGAAAGTAATTGTAGCTGGTGGCCATTTTTAGTACTGTACCAGATTTTAGCTGTTTGTTTGTTTTTAATGTCAAAATGTCTGCATTTGATATCTCACCAGTATTTTCTTTTTTATAAGCAAAATCCTTTTTTTTTTATTTTATGATGTTGGTTCAAGGGGTACACGGGCAGCAGTAGACAGGTCAGTGGAGGCCTAGTGGAAGGAGGGACCGCAGACAGGCTTCGAAGCCCTAACATAATAAATTGGGCTGCCTGTAGGCAATTTAAAATTGGTTCCAGGGGAACACGGGCAGCAGTAGACAGGTCAGTGGAGGCCTAGAGGAAGGAGGGACCGCAGATGCGCCAATGTTTCCCCCATACCAAATTTGTAGGCCTAATGCAGTGTAGTTTCCAACAACTACTAAACGAGAGCCGGAATTTCGAAGCTCAGGAAAGGCAACCTGGGGAACACCTTGGAGTGTAACACACCCTCTCTCTACACCCCATACCCAATTTGAAGGCCTAATGCAGTGTAGTTTCCAACAACTACTAAACGAGAGCCGGAATATCGAAGCTCAGGAAAGGCAACCTGGGGAACACCTTGGAGTGTAACACACCCTCTCTCTACACCCCATACCCAATTTGAAGGCCTAATGCAGTGTAGTTTCCAAGAACTACTAAACGAGAGCCGGAAGATCGAAGCTCAGGAAAGGCAACCTGGGGAACACCTTGGAGTGTAACACAACGTCTCTCTACACGACGGAAGGGCTGATTCTTAGGAAGGAAGGCTGTTGGAAATAAGCATTGCGCGTCCGAGGGTGATTAGATTCTTATTAGGTATATACTCACCCTCGGACGCGCCCTGCTTCTTTATTTGGAATGAATGTTTATTTGCAATGTGGTGTTGACTTTCTCTATTATTTTGGTAATTAATGATTTTATTATTTTCATTATTTTGCATCTTCTCGGCAATAATATAAAGAAGACGCGACAGGACAACACTCGGTGGATGCCATATGTGTGTTTTCAATTTAAAAAAACTTTCAGTTAACTACTTGCAGGAGAAAGTAATTGTAGCTGGTGGCCATTTTTAGTACTGTACCAGATTTTAGTTGTGTGTTTGTTTTTAATGTTAAAATGTCTGCATTTGATATCTCACCAGTATTTTCTTTTTTATAAGCAAAATACTTATTTTTATATTTTCTGATGTTGGTTCCAGGGGTACACGGCCAGCAGTGCCCTGGTCAGTGTAGTAGTAGTTGAAAGAATGGACCGCAGACAGGCATCGAAGGCCTAAAATAAAAACACATGGCTGTAGGCAATTTTAAATTGGTTCCAGGGGTACACGGACAGCAGTGGTGTGGTCAGTGGAGGCCTAGTGGAAGGAGTGACCGCAGACAGGCATCGAAGGCCTAAAATAATAACACATGGCTGTAGGCAATTTTAAATTGGTTCCAGGGGTACACGGGCAGCAGTGACCTGGTCAGTGTAGTAGTAGTTGAAAGAATGGACCGCAGACAGGCATCGAAGGCCTAAAATAAAAAAATTGGGCTGGCTGTAGGCACTTTTAAATTGGTTCCAGGGGTACACGGGCAGCAGTGGTCTGGTCAGTGGAAGTCTAGTGGAAGGAGTGACCGCAGACAGGCTTCCAAGGCCTAACATAACAAACTTGGGCTGGCTGTAGGCACTTTTAAATTGGTTCCAGGGGTACACGGGCAGCAGTGGTCTGGTCAGTGGAAGTCTAGTGGAAGGAGTGACCGCAGACAGGCTTCGAAGGCCTAACATAACAAAATTGGGCTGGCTGTAGGCACTTTAAATTGGTTCCAGGGGTACATGGGCAGCAGTGTATGGTCAGTGGAAGTCTAGTGGAAGGAGTGACGGCAGACAGTCTTCGAAGGCCTAACATAACAAAATTGGGCTGACTGTAGGCACTTTTAAATTGGTTCCAGGGTAACACGGCCAGCAGTGCCCTGGTCAGTGTAGTAGTAGTTGAAAGAATGGACCGCAGACAGGCATCGAAGGCCTAAAATAAAAACACATGGCTGTAGGCAATTTTAAATTGGTTCCAGGGGTACACGGACAGCAGTGGTGTGGTCAGTGGAGGCCTAGTGGAAGGAGTGACCGCAGACAGGCATCGAAGGCCTAAAATAATAACACATGGCTGTAGGCAATTTTAAATTGGTTCCAGGGGTACACGGGCAGCAGTGACCTGGTCAGTGTAGTAGTAGTTGAAAGAATGGACCGCAGACAGGCATCGAAGGCCTAAAATAAAAAAATTGGGCTGGCTGTAGGCAATTTTAAATTGGTTCCAGGGGTACACGGGCAGCAGTGGTGTGGTCAGTGGAGGCCTAGTGGAAGGAGTGACCGCAGACAGGCATCGAAGGCCTAAAATAATAACACATGGCTGTAGGCAATTTTAAATTGGTTCCAGGGGTACACGGACAGCAGTGGTGTGGTCAGTGGAGGCCTAGTGGAAGGAGTGACCGCAGACAGGCTTCCAAGGCCTAACATAACAAACTTGGGCTGGCTGTAGGCACTTTTAAATTGGTTCCAGGGGTACACGGGCAGCAGTGGTCTGGTCAGTGGAAGTCTAGTGGAAGGAGTGACCGCAGACAGGCTTCCAAGGCCTAACATAACAAACTTGGGCTGGCTGTAGGCACTTTTAAATTGGTTCCAGGGGTACACGGGCAGCAGTGACCTGGTCAGTGTAGTAGTAGTTGAAAGAATGGACCGCAGACAGGCATCGAAGGCCTAAAATAAAAAAATTGGGCTGGCTGTAGGCAATTTTAAATTGGTTCCAGGGGTACACGGACAGCAGTGGTGTGGTCAGTGGAGGCCTAGTGGAAGGAGTGACCGCAGACAGGCATCGAAGGCCTAAAATAATAACACATGGCTGTAGGCAATTTTAAATTGGTTCCAGGGGTACACGGGCAGCAGTGACCTGGTCAGTGTAGTAGTAGTTGAAAGAATGGACCGCAGACAGGCATCGAAGGCCTAAAATAAAAAAATTGGGCTGGCTGTAGGCAATTTTAAATTGGTTCCAGGGGTACACGGGCAGCAGTGGTGTGGTCAGTGGAGGCCTAGTGGAAGGAGTGACCGCAGACAGGCATCGAAGGCCTAAAATAATAACACATGGCTGTAGGCAATTTTAAATTGGTTCCAGGGGTACACGGACAGCAGTGGTGTGGTCAGTGGAGGCCTAGTGGAAGGAGTGACCGCAGACAGGCTTCCAAGGCCTAACATAACAAACTTGGGCTGGCTGTAGGCACTTTTAAATTGGTTCCAGGGGTACACGGGCAGCAGTGGTCTGGTCAGTGGAAGTCTAGTGGAAGGAGTGACCGCAGACAGGCTTCCAAGGCCTAACATAACAAACTTGGGCTGGCTGTAGGCACTTTTAAATTGGTTCCAGGGGTACACGGGCAGCAGTGACCTGGTCAGTGTAGTAGTAGTTGAAAGAATGGACCGCAGACAGGCTTCGAAGGCCTAACATAACAAACTTGGGCTGGCTGTAGGCAATTTTAAATTGGTTCCAGGGGTACA
This sequence comes from Ranitomeya imitator, assembly GCF_032444005.1. Classification (NCBI taxonomy): domain Eukaryota; kingdom Metazoa; phylum Chordata; class Amphibia; order Anura; family Dendrobatidae; genus Ranitomeya; species Ranitomeya imitator. The sequence goes on along the minus strand of NC_091289.1, from coordinate 131,458,426 downwards.
CGGACAGCAGTGGTGTGGTCAGTGGAGGCCTAGTGGAAGGAGTGACCGCAGACAGGCTTCCAAGGCCTAACATAACAAACTTGGGCTGGCTGTAGGCACTTTTAAATTGGTTCCAGGGGTACACGGGCAGCAGTGGTCTGGTCAGTGGAAGTCTAGTGGAAGGAGTGACCGCAGACAGGCTTCCAAGGCCTAACATAACAAACTTGGGCTGGCTGTAGGCACTTTTAAATTGGTTCCAGGGGTACACGGGCAGCAGTGACCTGGTCAGTGTAGTAGTAGTTGACAGAATGGACCGCAGACAGGCATCGAAGGCCTAAAATAAAAAAATTGGGCTGGCTGTAGGCAATTTTAAATTGGTTCCAGGGGTACACGGGCAGCAGTGACCTGGTCAGTGTAGTAGTAGTTGAAAGAATGGACCGCAGACAGGCATCGAAGGCCTAAAATAAAAAAATTGGGCTGGCTGTAGGCAATTTTAAATTGGTTACAGGGGTACACGGGCAGCAGTGGTGTGGTCAGTGGAGGCCTAGTGGAAGGAGTGACCGCAGACAGGCATCGAAGGCCTAAAATAATAACACATGGCTGTAGGCAATTTTAAATTGGTTCCAGGGGTACACGGACAGCAGTGGTGTGGTCAGTGGAGGCCTAGTGGAAGGAGTGACCGCAGACAGGCTTCCAAGGCCTAACATAACAAACTTGGGCTGGCTGTAGGCACTTTTAAATTGGTTCCAGGGGTACACGGGCAGCAGTGGTCTGGTCAGTGGAAGTCTAGTGGAAGGAGTGACCGCAGACAGGCTTCCAAGGCCTAACATAACAAACTTGGGCTGGCTGTAGGCACTTTTAAATTGGTTCCAGGGGTACACGGGCAGCAGTGACCTGGTCACTGTAGTAGTAGTTGAAAGAATGGACCGCAGACAGGCATCGAAGGCCTAAAATAAAAAAATTGGGCTGGCTGTAGGCAATTTTAAATTGGTTCCAGGGGTACACGGGCAGCAGTGACCTGGTCAGTGTAGTAGTAGTTGAAAGAATGGACCGCAGACAGGCATCGAAGGCCTAAAATAAAAAAATTGGGCTGGCTGTAGGCAATTTTAAATTGGTTACAGGGGTACACGGGCAGCAGTGGTGTGGTCAGTGGAGGCCTAGTGGAAGGAGTGACCGCAGACAGGCATCGAAGGCCTAAAATAATAACACATGGCTGTAGGCAATTTTACATTGGTTCCAGGGGTACACGGGCAGCAGTGACCTGGTCAGTGTAGTAGTAGTTGAAAGAATGGACCGCAGACAGGCATCGAAGGCCTAAAATAAAAAAATTGGGCTGGCTGTAGGCAATTTTAAATTGGTTCCAGGGGTACACGGACAGCAGTGGTGTGGTCAGTGGAGGCCTAGTGGAAGGAGTGACCGCAGACAGGCATCGAAGGCCTAAAATAATAACACATGGCTGTAGGCAATTTTAAATTGGTTCCAGGGGTACACGGACAGCAGTGGTGTGGTCAGTGGAGGCCTAGTGGAAGGAGTGACCGCAGACAGGCTTCCAAGGCCTAACATAACAAACTTGGGCTGGCTGTAGGCACTTTTAAATTGGTTCCAGGGGTACACGGGCAGCAGTGGTCTGGTCAGTGGAAGTCTAGTGGAAGGAGTGACCGCAGACAGGCTTCCAAGGCCTAACATAACAAAATTGGGCTGGCTGTAGGCACTTTAAATTGGTTCCAGGGGTACATGGGCAGCAGTGTATGGTCAGTGGAAGTCTAGTGGAAGGAGTGACGGCAGACAGTCTTCTAAGGCCTAACATAACAAAATTGGGCTGACTGTAGGCACTTTTAAATTGGTTCCAGGGTAACACGGCCAGCAGTGGCCTGGTCAGTGTAGTAGTTGTAGAAAGAAGGGACTGCAGACAGGCTTCGAAGGCCTAACATAACAAAAATGTCAAAACAATGGTATTGTCAGTGCCAGGCATTGAAGGATGTCAGCGCCTAGACTACACATTGGTGAAGCTGTGAGAGATAATTTTGCTAGTGGTAGAGCACTGTTTGAGCTGGGGGGGGGAACTGTCTTGTGGCCGGCGTTACAGGCACAGGGCCCCTCATATTACAATGGTGTGTCTGACGTTGGGTGCGCACCACCACCGCCAGAGACACTTTATTGTACTATGAGGGACCCAGTGGCAGTGCCGTCGACCAAAAGCGGCCACACCCACCTCTTCAGACAAACAGCACTCTCAAGGGTCCAAGCGCAAAGTGGCGATAGCACGGCCCCGTGTGGGGAGTTTGGCCATTTCGTGAGGTGGAAACATGTCGTATGCTGGACAATCAGGTGAAGAAAATTACGAGATTGGAAAAGTCATTCAGAATAGTCCACAGGCAAGACCTTTTCATAGGAAAGCTAGGTGTCAGCCGGGCAGGGTGGGGCAAAAGATTTTGAAATCCAGTTGTGGTTCATTTTAATGAAGGTTAGATCATCTACATTTTGGGTAGCCAGACGAGTCCTTTTTTCTGTTAGTATTGAACCTGCAGCACTGAATACTCTTTCTGATAGGACACTAGCTGCCGGGCAAGCAAGCTCCTGCAATGCATATTCTGCCAATTCTGGCCAGGTGTCTAATTTGGATGCCCAGTAATCAAATGGGAATGACGGTTGAGGGAGAACGTCGATAAGGGATGAAAAATAGTTTGTAACCATACTGGACAAATGTTGTCTCCTGTCACTTTGAATTGATGCTGCAGTACCTGTCCTGTCTGCGGTCATAGCAAAATCACTCCACAACCTGGTCAGAAAACCCCTCTGGCCAACGCCACTTCTGATTTCTGCCCCTCTAACACCTCTGGTCTGCTGGCCCCTGGAGCTCGTGTGAGAACGATCACGGGCGCTGTGTGCAGGGAATGCCAGAAGCAAACGGTCAACAAGAGTTGATTGTTTTGTTGCTAATATTAGTTCCAAGTTCTCATGTGGCATAATATTTTGCAATTTGCCTTTATAGCGAGGATCAAGGAGGCAGGCCAACCAGTAATCGTCATCGTTCATCATTTTTGTAATGCGTGTGTCCCTTTTGAGGATACGCAAGGCATAATCCGCCATGTGGGCCAAAGTTCCCGTTGTCAAATCTGCGGTTGTGCTTGGTTGAGGGGCAGTTGCAGGCAAATCTACGTCACTTGTGTCCCTCAAAAAACCAGAACCCGGCCTTGCCACGCCACCAATTTCCCGTGCCCCCGGGAAAGCTTCCTCATTAAAAATATACTCATCCCCATCATCCTCCTCATCCTCCACCTCCTCTTCGCCCGGTACCTCGTCATGTACACTGCCCTGACCAGACAATCGCTGACTGTCATCAAGGCTTTCCTCTTCCTCTGGTGCAGACGCCTGATCCTTTATGTGCGTCAAACTTTGCATCAGCAGACGCATTAGGGGGATGCTCATGCTTATTATGGCGTTGTCTGCACTAACCAGCCGTGTGCATTCCTCAAAACACTGAAGGACTTGACACATGTCTTGAATCTTCGACCACTGCACACCTGACAACTCCATGTCTGCCATCCTACTGCCTGCCCGTGTATGTGTATCCTCCCACAAAAACATAACAGCCCGCCTCTGTTCGCACAGTCTCTGAAGCATGTGCAGTGTTGAGTTCCACCTTGTTGCAACGTCTATGATTAGGCGATGCTGGGGAAGGTTCAAAGAACGCTGATAGGTCTGCATACGGCTGGAGTGTACAGGCGAACGGCGGATATGTGCGCAAAGTCCACGCACTTTGAGGAGCAGGTCGGATAACCCCGGATAACTTTTCAGGAAGCACTGCACCACCAGGTTTAAGGTGTGAGCCAGGCAAGGAATGTGTTTCAGTTGGGAAAGGGAGATGGCAGCCATGAAATTCCTTCCGTTATCACTCACTACCTTGCCTGCCTCAAGATCTACAGTGCCCAGCCACGACTGCGTTTCTTGCTGCAAGAACTCGGACAGAACTTCCGCGGTGTGTCTATTGTCGCCCAAACACTTCATAGCCAATACAGCCTGCTGACGTATGCCAGTAGCTGCCCCATAATGGGAGACCTGGTGTGCAACAGTGGCAGGTGCGGATGGAGTGTTTGTGCGACTGCGGTCTGTGGACGAGCTCTTGCTTCTGCAGGAGGACGAGGAGGAGGAGGAGGAGGGGGTGCGAACGGCTACAGACAACTGTTTACTAGACCGTGGGCTAGGCAGAACTGTCCCAAACTTGCTGTCCCCTGTGGACCCTGAATCCACCACATTTACCCAGTGTGCCGTGATGGACACGTAACGTCCCTGGCCATGCCTACTGGTCCATGCATCTGTTGTCAGGTGCACCTTTGTGCTCACAGATTGCCTGAGTGCATGGACGATGCGCTCTTTAACATGCTGGTGGAGGGCTGGGATGGCTTTTCTGGAAAAAAAGTGTCGACTGGGTAGCTCGTAGCGTGGTACAGCGTAGTCCATCAGGTCTTTGAAAGCTTCGCTTTCAACTAACCGGTAGGGCATCATCTCTAACGAGATTAGTCTAGCTATGTGGGCGTTCAAACCCTGTGTACGCGGATGCGAGGCTAAGTATTTCCTTTTTCTAACCATAGTCTCATGTAGGGTGAGCTGGACTGGAGAGCTGGAGATCGTGGAACTAGCGGGGGTGCCGGTGGACATGGCAGACTGAGAGACGGTGGGAGATGGTATTGTTGCCGCCGGTGCCCTAGATGCAGTGTTTCCTACTACGAAACTGGTGATTCCCTGACCCTGACTGCTTTGGCCTGGCAAAGATACCTGCACAGATACAGCAGGTGGTGCGCTAAATGGTGGTCCTACACTGCCGGAAGGGATGTTGCGTTGATGACTAGCTTCATTGGCCGAGGGTGCAACAACCTTAAGGGACGTTTGGTAGTTAGTCCAAGCTTTCAAATGCATGGTGGTTAAATGTCTATGCATGCAACTAGTATTGAGACTTTTCAGATTCTGACCTCTGCTTAAGGAAGTAGAACATTTTTGACAGATGACTTTGCGCTGATCAATTGGATGTTGTTTAAAAAAATGCCAGACTGCACTCTTTCTAGCATCGGATACCTTTTCAGGCATTGCAGACTGAGCTTTAACCGGATGGCCACGCTGTCCTCCACCAGGTTTTGGCTTTGCCACACGTTTTGGGCAAGATACGGGCCCGGCAGATGGAACCTGTGGCGATGTTGATGCCTGCTGCGGCCCCTCCTCCTCCTCTGCTTCAGAACTGCTGCCGCCTGCACCCTGTTCCCCCAATGGCTGCCAATCGGGGTCAAGAACTGGGTCATCTAATAACTCTTCTTGTACCTCCTGCGCAACTTCGTCTGTGTCACCGTGTCGTTCGGTGGTATAGCGTTCGTGATGGGGCAACATAGTCTCATCAGGGTCTGATTCTTGATCAGCACCCTGCGAGGGCAATGTTGTGGTCTGAGTCAAAGGACCAGCATAGTAGTCTGGCTGTGGCTGTGCGTCAGTGCACTCCATGTCAGATTCAATTTGTAATGGGCATGGACTGTTAACTGCTTCACTTTCTAAGCCAGGGACGGTATGTGTAAAGAGCTCCATGGAGTAACCCGTTGTGTCGCCTGCTGCATTCTTCTCTGTTGTTGTTTTTGCTGAAGAGGACAAGGAAGTGACTTGTCCCTGACCGTGAACATCCACTAACGACGCGCTGCTTTTACTTTTACCAGTTTCACGAGATGAGGCAAAAGAGCTAGAGGCTGAGTCAGCAAGATAAGCCAAAACTTGCTCTTGCTGCTCCGGCTTTAAAAGCGGTTTTCCTAATCCCAGAAAAGGGAGCGTTCGAGGCCTTGTGTAGCCGGACGACGAACCTGGCTCCACAGCTCCAGACTTAGGTGCAATATTTTTTCCCCCACGACCACCTGATGCTCCACCACTACCACTACCCTCATTACCAGCTGACAATGAACGCCCCCGGCCACGACCTCTTCCACTAGACTTCCTCATTGTTTTAAAAACGTAACCAAACTAACGTTATTTGTTGCAGTCACACAACTTACACGGTGAGCTATAACTTCAGTATGATTTAGCTACCCCTTTACAGGTTGGTGAGACCACAGCGAAAATCAGGCCCAATGTTACACACTCTTTTTTTGGTGGCTGCAAATTAGAGAGATGCCCCACACGCAGGACTGTCACTGAAGCACAAATGTTAATATTAATGTCACACTATTATTTTTTTTTTATTTTTATTTTTTTCAGGAACACTTTAGAAACCCCCCCCAAAAAAAAAAAAAGATTTTTGCAGGGAGAATTTAGAAAACAAATGTAACAAACTATATGCTTTCTATGGGCCACTGAGTGAGAGATGACGCACACAGGAATCAGGAGTGGCACACAAGCCCAGAGGCCAATATTTTTCTACCAATGATTGATGGAGTTATTTTCTCTGGTAGATTTTGGAACCCAAATCAAGGAAAAAAAATGTAGGCTTTCTATGGACCACAATTGGAGAGAGAGAGAGAGAGAGAGAGAGAGAGAGAGAGAGAGAGAGAGATGGCACACCCAGGAGTCAAGACTGGCACACAAGCAGAAAGGCCAATATTAATCTCCCACTGTTTTTTTTGGTTGTTTTTTTTTTTTTTTTTTCAGGGAGACTTTAGAAAAAAAAATAATAAAAAAAATATGATTTTATCAGGAAGAATTTAGAAACCAAATAAAATAAAATGATTTTTTCAGGGAGAATTTAGAAAACAAATAAAACCAAAAATAGGCGTTCTATAGCCCACTGACTGAGAGATGACGCACCCAGGAGTCAAGACTGGCACACAAGCAGAAAGGCCAATATTAATCTCCCACTGTTTTTTTTTTTTTTTTTCAGGGAGACTTTAGAAAAAAAAATAATAAAAAAAATGTGATTTTATCAGGAAGAATTTAGAAACCAAATAAAATAAAATGATTTTTTCTGGGAGAATTTATAAAACAAATAAAACCAAAAATAGGCGTTCTATGGCCCACTGACTGAGAGATGACGCACCCAGGAGTCAAGACTGGCACACAAGCAGAAAGGCCAATATTAATCTCCCACTGTTTTTTTTTTTTTTTTTCAGGGAGACTTTAGAAAAAAAAATAATAAAAAAAATGTGATTTTATCAGGAAGAATTTAGAAACCAAATAAAATAAAATGATTTTTTCAGGGAGAATTTAGAAAACAAATAAAACCAAAAATAGGCGTTCTATGGCCCACTGACTGAGAGAGAGAGAGAGAGAGAGATGGAACGCTTAGTACTGGCACACAAGCCCAAAGGGCAATATTAATCTCCCTTTTTTTTTCCAGGGAGAATTTCTAAAACCCAAAAAAAAAAAAAAATAGGCTTTCTATGGCCCACTATTTGTGAGAGAGATGGGACGCTCAGGACTGGCACAGATGGCACGCTCAGGACTGGCACAGAAGCCCAGAGGCCAATATTAATCTCCCTTTTTTTCTGGTAGAATTTATAAAACCAAAAAAAAATTTAAATAGGCTTTCTATGGCCCACTATTTGTGAGAGAGATGGCACGCTCAGGACTGGCACAGATGGCACGCTCACAACTGGCACACAAGCCCAGAGGCCAATATTAATCTCCCTTTTTTCAGGGAAAATTTATAAAACAAAAAAAAAAAATAAATAGGCTTTCTATGGCCCACTATTTGTGAGAGAGATGGCACGCTCAGGGCTGGCACAGATGGCACGCTCAGGACTGGCACACAAGCCCAGAGGCCAATATTAATCTCCCTTTTTTTCAGGGAGAATTTATAAAACCCCCAAAAAAAATAAAATAGGCTTTCTATGGCCCACTATTTGTGAGAGAGATGGGACGCTCAGGACTGGCACAGATGGCACGCTCAGGACTGGCACAGAAGCCCAGAGGCCAATATTAATCTCCCTTTTTTTCTGGGAGAATTTATAAAACCAAAAAAAAATTTAAATAGGCTTTCTATGGCCCACTATTTGTGAGAGAGATGGCACGCTCAGGACTGGCACAGATGGCACGCTCACAACTGGCACACAAGCCCAGAGGCCAATATTAATCTCCCTTTTTTCAGGGAAAATTTATAAAACAAAAAAAAAAAATAAATAGGCTTTCTATGGCCCACTATTTGTGAGAGAGATGGCACGCTCAGGGCTGGCACAGATGGCACGCTCAGGACTGGCACACAAGCCCAGAGGCCAATATTAATCTCCCTTTTTTTCAGGGAGAATTTATAAAACCCCCAAAAAAAATAAAATAGGCTTTCTATGGCCCACTATTTGTGAGAGAGATGGGACGCTCAGGACTGGCACAGATGGCACGCTCAGGACTGGCACAGAAGCCCAGAGGCCAATATTAATCTCCCTTTTTTTCTGGGAGAATTTATAAAACCAAAAAAAAATTTAAATAGGCTTTCTATGGCCCACTATTTGTGAGAGAGATGGCACGCTCAGGACTGGCACAGATGGCACGCTCACAACTGGCACACAAGCCCAGAGGCCAATATTAATCTCCCTTTTTTCAGGGAAAATTTATAAAACAAAAAAAATAAATAAATAGGCTTTCTATGGCCCACTATTTGTGAGAGAGATGGCACGCTCAGGGCTGGCACAGATGGCACGCTCAGGACTGGCACACAAGCCCAGAGGCCAATATTAATCTCCCTTTTTTTCAGGGAGAATTTATAAAACCCCCAAAAAAAATAAAATAGGCTTTCTATGGCCCACTATTTGTGAGAGAGATGGGACGCTCAGGACTGGCACAGATGGCAAGCTCAGGACTGGCACAGAAGCCCAGAGGCCAATATTAATCTCCCTTTTTTTCTGGGAGAATTTATAAAACCAAAAAAAAATTTAAATAGGCTTTCTATGGCCCACTATTTGTGAGAGAGATGGCACGCTCAGGACTGGCACAGATGGCACGCTCACAACTGGCACACAAGCCCAGAGGCCAATATTAATCTCCCTTTTTTCAGGGAAAATTTATAAAACAAAAAAAAAAAATAAATAGGCTTTCTATGGCCCACTATTTGTGAGAGAGATGGCACGCTCAGGGCTGGCACAGATGGCACGCTCAGGACTGGCACACAAGCCCAGAGGCCAATATTAATCTCCCTTTTTTTCAGGGAGAATTTATAAAACCCCCAAAAAAAATAAAATAGGCTTTCTATGGCCCACTATTTGTGAGAGAGATGGGACGCTCAGGACTGGCACAGATGGCACGCTCAGGACTGGCACAGAAGCCCAGAGGCCAATATTAATCTCCCTTTTTTTCTGGGAGAATTTATAAAACCAAAAAAAAATTTAAATAGGCTTTCTATGGCCCACTATTTGTGAGAGAGATGGCACGCTCAGGACTGGCACAGATGGCACGCTCACAACTGGCACACAAGCCCAGAGGCCAATATTAATCTCCCTTTTTTCAGGGAAAATTTATAAAACAAAAAAAAAAAATAAATAGGCTTTCTATGGCCCACTATTTGTGAGAGAGATGGCACGCTCAGGGCTGGCACAGATGGCACGCTCAGGACTGGCACACAAGCCCAGAGGCCAATATTAATCTCCCTTTTTTTCAGGGAGAATTTATAAAACCCCCAAAAAAAATAAAATAGGCTTTCTATGGCCCACTATTTGTGAGAGAGATGGGACGCTCAGGACTGGCACAGATGGCACGCTCAGGACTGGCACAGAAGCCCAGAGGCCAATATTAATCTCCCTTTTTTTCTGGGAGAATTTATAAAACCAAAAAAAAATTTAAATAGGCTTTCTATGGCCCACTATTTGTGAGAGAGATGGCACGCTCAGGACTGGCACAGATGGCACGCTCACAACTGGCACACAAGCCCAGAGGCCAATATTAATCTCCCTTTTTTCAGGGAAAATTTATAAAACAAAAAAAAAAAATAAATAGGCTTTCTATGGCCCACTATTTGTGAGAGAGATGGCACGCTCAGGGCTGGCACAGATGGCACGCTCAGGACTGGCACACAAGCCCAGAGGCCAATATTAATCTCCCTTTTTTTCAGGGAGAATTTATAAAACCCCCAAAAAAAATAAAATAGGCTTTCTATGGCCCACTATTTGTGAGAGAGATGGGACGCTCAGGACTGGCACAGATGGCACGCTCAGGACTGGCACAGATGGCACGCTCACAACTGGCACACAAGCCCAGAGGCCAATATTAATCTCCCTTTTTTCAGGGAAAATTTATAAAACAAAAAAAAAAAATAAATAGGCTTTCTATGGCCCACTATTTGTGAGAGAGATGGCACGCTCAGGGCTGGCACAGATGGCACGCTCAGGACTGGCACACAAGCCCAGAGGCCAATATTAATCTCCCTTTTTTTCAGGGAGAATTTATAAAACCCCAAAAAAAATAAAATAGGCTTTCTATGGCCCACTATTTGTGAGAGAGATGGCACACTCAGGACTGGCACACAAGCCCAAAGGCCAATATTAATCTCCCACTGTATTTTTATCAGGGAGAATTTATACACCCCACAAAAAAAAATACAGAAAAATGAAAAGGCTTTCTATGGCCCACTATGTGAGAGAGATGGCACACACAGGGATGGCACTCTAGCAGAAATGCCAAATTGCCAATCTTAATCTCCCACCAAAAAAAAAACAAAAAAAAAAACAGGGAATGTCCTACAATTACTATCTCCCTGCCTGCAGTAATCTCAGCCAGGTATGGCAGGCAGCTACTATCTCCCTGCCTGCAGTAATCTCAGCCAGGTATGGCAGGCAGCTACTATCTCCCTGCCTGCAGTAATCTCAGCCAGGTATGGCAGGCAGCAATAAGGAGTGGACTGATGCACAAATGAAATAAAAAGTGTGGACAAACAAAAAAGATAGCTGTGCAGAAAGGAAGGAACAAGAGGATTTGTGCTTTGAAAAAAGCAGTTGGTTTGCACAGCGGCGTACACACAGCAATGCAGCTATCAGGGAGCCTTCTAGGGCAGCCCAATGAGCTACAGCGCTGAGGGGAAAAAAAAAAAAAAAAAAACTTCCACTGTCCCTGCACACCGAGGGTGGTGTTGGACAGTGCAAATCGCTGCAGCACAAGCGGTTTTGTGGTTAATGGACCCTGCCTAACGCTATCCCTGCTTCTGACAAAGCGGCAGCAACCTCTCCCTAAGCTCAGATCAGCAGCAGTAAGATGGCGGTCGGCGGGAACGCCTCTTTATAGCCCCTGTGACGTCGCAGACAGCAAGCCAATCACTGCAATGCCCTTCTCTAAGATGGTGGGGACCAGGACCTATGTCATCACGCTGCCCACACTCTGCGTTTACCTTCATTGGCTGAGAAATGGCGCTTTTCGCGTCATTGAAACGCGACTTTGGCGCGAAAGTCGCGTACCGCATGGCCGACCCCGCACAGGGGTCGGATCGGGTTTCATGAAACCCCGACTTAGCCAAAAGTCGGCGACTTTTGAAAATGTTCGACCCGTTTCGCTCAACCCTAGTCATCACGTTCCATAGTGCCTGTAGCTGATGGTCTCTTGTCTTTGATAGTTTCATAGAAATGATTATTAATGTACTTTTCAAGGTGAACTACCTGCCTTGAGTTCATGAATCTGACAGAAGTGTTTTGAATACAAAAATATATAAAAAGCCCAAACTAGAAGTATTTTAAAGTGATCAATTTGACATGACTTGCATGTATAAAAGAAAGAAGGGAAGAAAATAAAAAAGATTAATTTCAGTCCATTAAAATTCTACAAAGAAAACTAGCTATTTCCACAGATCCTAGAGTCCGTGTCAAGGGTAGAAGTCCTGAGGTTTTGTGAAATGAATCTGACACCCACTAATCTGCAAAACTGACCCCACTGATCGGATAGGGCACAAAGGTATTGCAATGGATAATTACTTTGGAGCTAAAATCTTTAGTGAGCACCAAAATCTGGGAATTAGAAATCGTTCCTTGTTTCTAAATATATTCTGTGATTAGATATAACAAGCCATCCTTTTAACTCTTTCTACTAAGCATGTTCAATGATACAAAGTTCTTATGAATTATTCACTGCCCCATAGTATGTTTATGTTGTTTACTTAGTTTTTGGTTCATGGCATTTTTTTTTGCTCTTTGATTAGATGACTGTATTACTTTTCTTCAACTTCACCAGTATCTCTTACATGCACTTTTCTAATGCTTTTGAAACAAGGTGGCAAATAAAAAATGTCATTAGAGATGAGTAGATCAATTCGAGATCCAGTTTTGGGCTCCACATTTTCAAAAGGATATTTGGAAGTTAGAGTCAGTTCAAAGATGACAAACTAGATTATTACACGGGATGGAAGGCCTCTCGTATGAGGAGAGGTTGGAAAAGTTGGGCTATGGAGTGTGGGAGGAAACCACAGCACCCTGATGAAACCCACGCAAAAACGGGGAGCACATACAAACTCCTTCCAGATGTTGTCCTTGGTGGGATTTGAACACAGGACCCCAGAGCTGCAAGACAACAGTGCTAACCCCTGAGCCACCGTGCTACCTACATGTCAGTGATAAAAAGCCCTGGCACAGGATTTATTCCTTCCAAAGACCATAGTAAGAACCAGGGGGCATTCATTACAGGTGGTGAAAGGCAATTTCAGCAGCTAAATAGGAAAGGGTTCTTTACAGTTTGAGCAGTCAGACTGTGGAATGCGACCACAGGAGGTAGTAATGGCAGACACAATAACAGCTTTTAAAAAAGGGCTGAATGATTTCCTCAGTACTAGTGTTGAGCATTCCGATACCGCAAGTATCGGGTATCGGCCGATATTTGCGGTATCGGAATTCCGATACCGAGTTCCGATATTTACCGCATATCAGATACCGGAATCGGAAGTTCCCAGAATTCAAACTACATGAATTCAGCCAATGAGGAAAGATTGCAAGTGTGGGCACATCCTGTTTAGCATGGTGGGCATGTAACTACTGGCAAGGCTGTGATTGGCTGCTGAAATGATGTCATGATGCACTATAAAAAACGCTGCCGCCATTTTGCGCTCACTCTGCTGTGAATTCAGTTAGGGACAGGACGCTATGTTCTGACCGAGGGCCAGTTGAGATAGCGAATTGCTTCATTGCGCTTTTCCCAGGCTAATTTAGCAACCGCTGTGTGTTCACCTTGCTCTTGCCTTGCAGCGCTGTTTTAACAGCGTTCTGCAAGGTCTCTGTGTGTGTGTGTGTGTGCAGCTCACTCTGTAGTCTGTGTGCAGCCATAGCCGGTTGTATTCAGCTCAGGGGGGTTCACACTGCCTCATACTGTTCTATCCATTGTCCTTTTTTGCTAATAGTGCAGCCTGCTGCACATTTTTTCAAAAATTTACTATTAGTGGCTTTCCACCCGTATGCAGCTAAATTGTGGAAAAACACTACATAGGATAACATAGAGGAGGGTTTTTTGGGCCTTGCAGCGCCGTTTACGGCTGTCTGCAAGGTCTCCGTGTGAGTGCAGCTCGCCCTGTAGTCTGTGTGCAGCCACCGCCGGTTGTATTCAGCTCAGGGTGCGTTACAGACTCATACCGTAAAATACATTGTCCTTTTTTGCTAATATAGTGCATCCTGTTGCACATTTTTTAAAAAATTTCCTATTAGTGGCTTTCCACCCGTATCTAGCAAAATAGTGGAAATACACTACATAGGATAACATAGAGGAGGTTTTTTGGGCCTTGCAGCGCCGTTTACGGCTGTCTGCACGGTCTCCGTGTGAGTGAAACTCACTCTGTAGTCAGATCTGGCCAAAAAAAAAAAAAGTAAAGTTCACCAAACACACCACTTCACAGTTGTGTAGGCCACATTAGCTCATAATAAAGTCTAGTCTACACTTTAGAAAATTAGTGTTTCTTATACCTGTTAGGAGGAGCTGTTCAGGAATAAGCACACTAAGCCTTTAGTACTTTTCTGCTTATCTTTATCTGTCAACCAAGATGAAGAGGGCAGGGAGTAAGGCACGTAGGCGTGGGCGTGGAGCAGGGAGAGGACGTGGTGATTCTGTGCCTGCTGCGGGCACCCGTGACTCATCATCACCCAGTTTCAGCAGGCAACAGTCTTTCATGCGCAGCTTTGTAGGAGAGCGCCGTACACCGCTGCTGCGTGAAGATAAAATTGAAGCCGTTGTCGGATGGATGGTAGCTAACGCATCGACTTCAATTAGTGCCACATCCTCTCAGGCACAGAGCACTGGAGAGCAGCGATCTGTCTCTTCACCACCTGCCAAATTGGCCAGGCAGTCAGAGAGCCCAGGACAGGAGCCGTCTCTACTTCTGTTCTCTGAATCTCTTGGCTTGGAAACAGGGGGCCAGCCAAGCAGCATTGGAGAAATGGAAGAAGAGGCAGTGTGCAGTGATGCCCAACAGCTTTGACTCTCTGACTCTGAAGAGGCGGGTGGGCCAGTGCCTCCGGTCACCACAGCACAGTACGCATCTGATGATGAGACTCAGGTGCCGCTTTCTGATGCGTACTGTGCTGCCGAGACTACCCAGGAGGAGCAGTTGGTGGCAGAGGGTAGTGTAGATGATGAGGTCCTTGACCCATCGTGGCGTGAGGTTCAGGAAGGTGGTGGGAGCAGCTCTGAGGAAGAGATTCCCCGAACGGGCCAAAGAGGGAGAGGGAGGGGGAACACTGCAGAGCCTGTAGCCTCCACTTTGGCACCCGTTAGGAGCTTGTCTCTTCCAAAAGCCAAAAAGGGCGCTCCCAAGACTTGCAGTGCCTGGTCCTTTTTTGACACAGTTGCAGATGACATTTGCTTTGTCAAATGCAAGCTGTGTGATCAGAAAGTCAAAAGAGGGAAAAGTGTCAGCAACCTCAATACCACAAATATGTGGAAACATGTGCGGAACAGGCACGCGGTGGAGTTACAAAAACACACTGAAGACCTAGGCCAACCAACAGCGGCAGCTACCACCTCTTCAGCTCGTGTTGCCTCTTCCTCCAGCTCACACACAGCTGGTTCGGCTTCTTCCCAGGATCGCCATGGAGGAACCTCTGGCACTGTTGTCCAGAGACCCACTGTAATTCCAAGCACAGCACCACATTCCCAGTCATCCTCACACTCCCAGCCCAGTCTACAGCCATCGGTAGTACAGGCATGGGAGAAAAGGCGGCCACCCCCGAGCACAGGCTCTGAATGCAGGCATTGCCAAACTTCTGTCACTGGAAAGGCTCTCATTCAGGCTGGTGGAGACTGACAGCTTCCGTGACTTGATGGCATTGGCAGTCCCACAGTACAATGTGCCCAGCCGCTTTTATTTCAGCAGGCAAGCTGTGGCTGCCCTGCACAAGCATGTGGAGGGACACATAAAACACGCGCTACTGAACGCCATCAGTAGCAAGGTCCACCTCACCACCGATGCATGGACCAGTCAACATGGACAGGGGCGATACCTTTCCCTCACTGCCCATTGGGTTAATGTTGTTGAGCTGGGTACAGATCGTGCGAGTGGAGCAGGATGTGTCCTGCCCACTCCAAGGATTGCAGGAATCCAGTCTGTACACATTGACTCCTCCTCATACACAAGTTCCTCAGAATCATCGCTGCAGGAGCCGTCACAGTCCACCTCCACATGGACCCGTGAACGTTTACCTGTTACGACCGACATGAGCACAGCCGTGGCAAAACGTCAACAGGCCGTCTTGAAATTCGTTTGTTTGGGAAATCGAAGCCACACAGTGCAGGAGCTCTGGAATGCCATCAAGCAGGAGAGCGATGTGTGGTTTGTGCCAGCGAATCTCCAGCCAGGCATTGTAGTGTGTGACAATGGCCGAAATCTGGTGGCAGCTTTGGCCCTTGGCAACCTCACTCACATCCCATGTCTGGCACATGTTCTCAATTTGGTTGTGCAGAGTTTTCTGAGGGACTATCCGGATCTTGATGCACTGCTGCACAAGGTCCGCCTAGAGTGTGCTCACTTGCGGCATTCCAGCACGGCAAGATCGCGCATTGCAGATCTGCAGCGCCGATTCCACCTTCCGGAACATCGCATCATATGTGACCTACCTACCAGGTGGAATTCCACATTACATATGTTGGAGCGGTTTTGTGAGCAGCAGCAAGCAGTAATGGAGCACCAGCTGCATCAGGCGCAAAGAAGTCGCACTCCGCACCGTTCAGACTTCACAACCACATTGTGGGCCACTATGAAGGACGTCTGCCAGGTTTTGCGTCCCTTCGATTATTCCACGCGGATGGCGAGTGCAGATGATGCACTAGTCAGCATGACTGTCCCCCTTATCTGCCTGCTTCAACAAACACTGCAAGCGCTAAGGGATGATGTTGGGGAAGAGGTGGAGGATGAGGATTCACCATTTCCATCAGCTTCTGGACAGTCAGCGCCACGTGGTTCCTCACAAAGGCGTAGGCAGGGGACACTTTGTGAGGAGGATGAGGAGGAGTCAATGGAGGAGGAAGACATCTGTCCAGAGGAGGAAGTTACACTATTGTCCAGTAGTCAGTGTGTACAGCGAGGGTGGGGTGATGAAGAGCGGGCCGAGATCACATCTCAAGCAGGGGACAGCGTTTCTTGGCCAGTTGACAGTCTGCAGCACATGGTTGATTTCATGCTGCAGTGCCTGAGAAATGACCGCCGCATCGACCACATTCTCAACATGCCTGATTATTGGGTGTACCCCCTCATCGATCCTCGCTAAAGGGACAACGTACAAAACCTCATCACACCGTTGACCCGGGAGCGTAAAATGCGAGAGTACCAAGACACACTGGTGAATTCCATCATCTTCTCCAGTCCAACTGTGAGGAGTGCTGCTAGTGCTTTACAAAGCAGCTCAGTGCGTCAAGGCAGTGGAGGAGGCTCTGCACAAAGAGGGAGCAGAAGCAGTGCCTCTGCCCAAGGCAAGACCAATATGGCCCAACTGTGGCACAGTTTTGTGTGCCCGCCCCAAATGTCTACACCATCACCGGTGGCTCCAGTCAGCAGGAGGCAACGGTTCCGTCAGATGGTGGCAGACTACATGTCTTGCTCTCTTACTGTACTCCCAGAAGGCTCTTCCCCTTTCAAGTTTTGGGTCTCTAAGCTGGATACATGGCCAGAGCTAAGCCAGTATGCATTGGAGGTGCTGGCTTGCCCTGCGGCTAGTGTCTTATCGGAACGGGTCTTTAGTGCCGCAGGTGGTGTACTAACAGACCGTCGCATGCTCCGATAACGTCGGCCGGCTTACTTTTCTGAAAATGAACCAGGCCTGGATCTCGCAGGAATTTGCCACTCCTCTGCCTGATTAAATAATTGGGTGTCATCCAGGTCTCCTGATGTGTTCATCTTTCTACCACCTGAACTGTAATTCCTGGGCTCCAACACCGCCAGTTGAGGC
Source organism: Ranitomeya imitator (assembly GCF_032444005.1). Taxonomy (NCBI): domain Eukaryota; kingdom Metazoa; phylum Chordata; class Amphibia; order Anura; family Dendrobatidae; genus Ranitomeya; species Ranitomeya imitator. Next base: position 131,441,156 of record NC_091289.1, on the reverse strand, counting down.
TCAGAAAAGGTAGCTCTTTTAGTTTAGTTCCTTGCACACGCAACTTAACACTTATAAAATGTGTCCACTGATACCGTTAAACCGTCCCGGAGGTGGGACTTTCCTTTGTATTGTGATGCAGCACAGCCGTCATTCATACCCCCTTGGTGCCATGTGCCGCCTCCTCAGCGTTGTTTTAAGCTGTCACGGAGCCTGCGCTGTTCTGTTATCCCTTGGCCATGCACACTTAGCACTGCCTGTCTTCTGACATAATTTGGTGTCAGTCTGGCTGCGCCTGGGCGGCCGCGATGCCCGACATCCTGCCTTGCAGTGTCTTCTGATTTAATCACACTGCAGGCCTGGGTGTTGTGAATTCTGTGGCAGAGCTCCCTCCTGTGGTCACAAGTGGTACTTCGGCTGATTCTCTCTATGAGCTTCCGTTGGTGGAGGAAAGTGGTACTGCGGCTTCTGAGTTTCCTTCCTCAGGTGAGGTGATGAAGTCGTTAGGTGCTGCTCTATTTAACTCCACCTAGTGCTTTGATCCTGGCCTCCAGTCAATGTTCTAGTATTGGACTAGCTGCCTCCTGGATCTTTCCTGTGGCCTGCTGCTCTGTATAGCTAAGTTGCTCTTGTGTTTTTTTTTGTTTGCTGTTTTTTCTGTCCAGCTTGTTTATTTGGTTTTTCTTGCTTGCTGGAAGCTCTGGGACGCAGAGGGTGTACCTCCGTGCCGTTAGTCGGTACGGAGGGTCTTTTTGCCCCCTTTGCGTGGTTGTTTGTAGGGTTTTGTGTTGACCACAAAGTTACCTTTCCTATCCTCGCTCTGTTCAGAAAGTCGGGCCTCACTTTGCTAAATCTATTTCATCTCTACGTTTGTCTTTTCATCTTAACTCACAGTCATTATATGTGGGGGGCTGCCTTTTCCTTTGGGGTATTTCTCTGAGGCAAGGTAGGCTTATTTTGTATCTTCAGGCTAGCTAGTTTCTCAGGCTGTGCCGAGTTGCATAGGGAGCGTTAGGCGCAATCCACGGCTGCCTCTAGTGTGGTTGGAGAGGATTAGGGATTGCGGTCAGCAGAGTTCCCACGTCTCAGAGCTCGTTCTATGTTTTTGGGTTATTGTCAGGTCACTGTATGTGCTCTGACTTCTATGTCCATTGTGGTACTGAATTACCAAATCATAACAGTACTGGAGGCCGAAAGTACTAATGATTCTCAATAGAGGGAAAAAAGAAGTTCTGAGACCATTTTTTTTCTCTGCACTGTGTTTTGCCTTTTTTTTCCCCTAGACATTTGGGTGGTTCAGGACACAGGTGTAGCGATGGACATTAAAGGTCTGTCTTCATGTGTGGATCAGCTCACGGCAAGAGTACAAAATATTCAAGACTTTGTGGTTCAGAATTCTATGTTAGAACCAAGAATTCCTATCCCTGATTTGTTTTTTGGAGATAGAACTAAATTTCTGAGTTTTAAAAATAATTGTAAACTGGCTTTGAAACCTCGCTCCTCTGGTGACCCAGTTCAACAGGTCAGGATCATTATTTCTTTTTTACGTGGCGATCCTCAGGACTGGGCATTTTCTCTTGCGCCAGGAGATCCTGCATTATGTAATATTGATGCGTTTTTCCTGGCGCTCGGATTACTGTACGATGAACCTAATTCAGTGGATCAGGCAGAAAAAAATTTACTGACTCTGTGTCTGGGTCAGGATGAGATAGAGGTATATTGTCAGAAATTTAGAAAGTGGTCCGTGCTCACTCAATGGAATGAAGGTGCGCTCGCAGCTATTTTCAGAAAGGGTCTCTCTGAAGCCCTTAAGGATGTCATGGTGGGATTTCCTATGCCTGCTGGTCTGAATGAGTCTATGTCTTTGGCCATTCAGATCGGCCGACGCTTGCGTGAGCGTAAATCTGTGCACCATTTGGCGGTATTATCTGAGCATAAACCTGAGCCTATGCAGTGTGATAGGACTTTGACCAGAGTTGAACGGAAAGAACACAGACGTCAGAATGGGCTGTGTTTCTACTGTGGTGATTCCACTCATGCTATCTCTGATTGTCCTAAGCGCACTAAGCGGTTCGCTAGGTCTGCCACCATTGGTACGGTACAGTCAAAATTTCTTTTGTCCGTTACCTTGATCTGCTCTTTGTCATCTTATTCTGTCATGGCATTTGTGGATTCAGGCGCTGCCCTGAATTTGATGGACTTGGAGTATGCTAGGCGTTGTGGGTTTTTCTTGGAGCCCTTGCAGTGTCCTATTCCATTGAGAGGTATTGATGCTACGCCTTTGGCCAAGAATAAGCCTCAGTATTGGACCCAGCTGACCATGTGCATGGCTCCTGCACATCAGGAGGTTATTCGCTTTCTGGTGTTGCATAATCTGCATGATGTGGTCGTGTTGGGGTTGCCATGGCTACAAGTCCATAATCCAGTATTAGATTGGAAATCCATGTCTGTGTCCAGCTGTGGTTGTCAGGGGTTACATGGTGATGTCCCATTTCTGTCTATTTCGTCATCCACCCCTTCTGAGGTCCCAGAATTCTTGTCTGATTACCGGGATGTATTTGATGAGCCCAAGTCCGATACCCTACCTCCGCATAGGGATTGTGATTGTGCTATCGATTTGATTCCTGGTAGTAAATTCCCAAAGGGTCGACTGTTTAATTTGTCTGTGCCTGAGCACGCCGCTATGCGGAGTTACGTGAAGGAGTCCTTGGAGAAGGGGGATATTCGCCCGTCATCGTCGCCATTGGGAGCGGGGTTCTTTTTTGTGGCCAAGAAGGATGGTTCGCTGAGACCTTGTATAGATTACCGCCTTCTAAATAAGATCACGGTTAAATTTCAGTACCCCTTGCCGCTGTTATCTGATTTGTTTGCTCGGATTAAGGGGGCTAGTTGGTTCACCAAGATAGATCTTCGTGGTGCATATAATCTTGTGCGTATTAAGCGAGGCGATGAATGGAAAACTGCATTTAATACGCCTGAGGGCCATTTTGAGTACCTAGTAATGCCATTCGGACTTGCCAATGCTCCATCGGTGTTTCAGTCCTTTATGCATGACATCTTCCGAGAGTACCTGGATAAATTCCTGATTGTATACTTGGATGATATTTTGGTCTTCTCGGATAATTGGGAGTCTCATGTGAAGCAGGTCAGAACGGTGTTTCAGGTCCTGCGTGCTAATTCTTTGTTTGTGAAGGGATCAAAGTGTCTCTTTGGTGTTCAGAAGGTTTCATTTTTGGGGTTCATTTTTTCCCCTTCTACTATCGAGATGGACCCTGTTAAGGTCCAGGCCATCCATGATTGGACTCAGCCGACATCTCTGAAAAGTCTGCAAAAGTTCCTGGGCTTTGCTAATTTTTATCGTCGCTTCATCTGCAATTTTTCTAGTATTGCTAAACCATTGACCGATTTGACCAAGAAGGGTGCTGATGTGGTCAATTGGTCTTCTGCTGCTGTGGAAGCTTTTCAAGAGTTGAAGCGTCGTTTTTCTTCTGCCCCTGTGTTGTGTCAGCCAGATGTTTCGCTTCCGTTCCAGGTCGAGGTTGATGCTTCTGAGATTGGAGCGGGGGCTGTTTTGTCGCAGAGAAGTTCTGATTGCTCAGTGATGAAACAATGCGCCTTCTTTTCCAGGAAGTTTTCGCCTGCTGAGCGAAATTATGATGTTGGCAATCGAGAGTTGCTGGCCATGAAGTGGGCATTCGAGGAGTGGCGTCATTGCCTTGAGGGAGCTAAGCATCGCGTGGTGGTCTTGACTGATCATAAGAACTTGACTTATCTCGAGTCTGCCAAGCGGTTGAATCCTAGACAGGCTCGTTGGTCGCTGTTTTTTGCCCGTTTTGACTTTGTGATTTCGTACCTTCCGGGCTCTAAAAATGTGAAGGCGGATGCCCTGTCTAGGAGTTTTGTGCCCGACTCTCCGGGTTTGTCTGAGCCGGTGGGTATTCTCAAAGAGGGAGTAATTGTGTCTGCCATCTCCCCTGATTTGCGGCGGGTGCTGCAAAAATTTCAGGCTAATAAACCTGATCGTTGCCCAGCGGAGAAACTGTTTGTCCCTGATAGGTGGACGAATAAAGTTATCTCTGAGGTTCATTGTTCGGTGTTGGCCGGTCATCCTGGAATCTTTGGTACCAGAGAGTTAGTGGCTAGATCCTTTTGGTGGCCATCTCTGTCGCGGGATGTGCGTTCTTTTGTGCAGTCCTGTGGGATTTGTGCTCGGGCTAAGCCCTGCTGTTCTCGTGCCAGTGGGTTGCTTTTGCCCTTGCCGGTACCGAAGAGGCCTTGGACACATATCTCTATGGATTTTATTTCAGATCTTCCCGTCTCTCAAAAAATGTCAGTCATTTGGGTAGTTTGTGATCGCTTCTCTAAGATGGTCCATTTGGTGCCCTTGTCTAAATTACCTTCCTCCTCTGATTTGGTGCCATTGTTCTTCCAGCATGTGGTTCGTTTACATGGAATTCCAGAGAATATTGTTTCTGACAGAGGTTCCCAGTTTGTTTCGAGGTTTTGGCGAGCCTTTTGTGCTAGGATGGGCATTGACTTGTCTTTTTCCTCGGCTTTCCATCTTCAGACTAATGGCCAGACCGAACGAACCAATCAGACCTTGGAAACATATCTGAGATGCTTTGTTTCTGCTGATCAGGATGACTGGGTGTCCTTTTTGCCTTTGGCTGAGTTCACCCTTATTAATCAGGCCAGCTCGGCTACCTTGGTTTCGCCGTTTTTCTGTAACTCTGGGTTCCATCCTCGTTTCTCTTCAGGGCAGGTTAAGTCTTCGGACTGTCCTGGTGTGGATACTGTGGTGGACAGGTTGCAGCAGATTTGGACTCATGTAGTGGACAATTTGACCTTGTCCCAGGAGAAGGCTCAACGTTTTGCTAATCGCAGACGCTGTGTGGGTCCCCGACTTCGTGTTGGGGATTTGGTTTGGTTGTCTTCTCGTCATATTCCTATGAAGGTTTCCTCTCCTAAGTTTAAACCTCGTTTCATTGGTCCGTATAGGATTTCTGAGGTTCTTAATCCTGTGTCTTTTCGTTTGACCCTTCCAGATTCTATTTCCATCCATAACGTATTCCATAGGTCATTGTTGCGGAGATACGTGGCACCTATGGTTCCATCTGTTGATCCTCCTGCCCCGGTTTTGGTGGATGGGGAGTTGGAGTATATTGTGGAGAAGATTTTGGATTCTCGTGTTTCAAGACGGAAACTCCAGTATCTGGTTAAGTGGAAGGGTTATGCTCAGGAAGATAATTCCTGGGTCTTTGCCTCTGATGTCCATGCTCCCGATCTTGTTCGTGCCTTTCATATGGCTCATCCTGGTCGTCCTGGGGGCTCTGGTGAGGGTTCGGTGACCCCTCCTCAAGGGGGGGTACTGTTGTGAATTCTGTGGCAGAGCTCTCTCCTGTGGTCACAAGTGGTACTTCGGCTGATTCTCTCTATGAGCTTCCGTTGGTGGAGGAAAGTGGTACTGCGGCTTCTGAGTTTCCTTCCTCAGGTGATGTGGTGAAGTCGTTAGGTGCTGCTCTATTTAACTCCACCTAGTGCTTTGATCCTGGCCTCCAGTCAATGTTCTAGTATTGTGCTGCAAGTGACTAGCACACTCCAAAGTGTTGTGATGCAAACGGGGGGTTTATGTACATACAGTAATCAAACGTTTCGGTCAATACAGGACCTTCATCAGTGTACTATAAGGGAATATATACAAAGAAAGTGACATCAAATATAGGACAAAACCAAATAAACAAAAACAAAACGAGAAACAAAAATATATACATCACAGAAAATTACAGTCATGTATACAGGTAAGAATAAACAACTTCAATGGAGTATACATCAAACATCATAAACCTCTGGAATGTGTATGTATGCATAGGGACGCATGGATATAGTAGCGAGGGTACGGAAGGAATCAAAACAGTAGCCGTGGAACAAGTAAATGTACACCTACGCATATATATACATATATACATACATATATATATACACACACACATATATACATGCGTGATAGACAGTGGAAGATGAAAAACGGAAGACGTACCATAAAATGACTGTATATCTGGTAGAGCCCCCAAAAAAGAAAACATTGCATCTAGAAGAGAAGCAGTGTTAAAGGTCGTGGCCGGAGTAGAGAAAATTGACACATAGTGACCCCTAAGAAGACTGAGTACATACCCAAAAGACTGGCCTAAAACGATATGGGCCACAAGTGCAGTGGAACCTGCCTGAAAAAAAGGGGGCATATGAGAGGATATAGACACGATAATCCGCTAATCGGACAAAAAGGGGGAACAAGTGCCATGTAAAAAAGGAGGACTTACCCACTAAAGCGGAATACACGCAGTGTCCACCGCAAGTGTAAGAGGGAGATACGTGCCCGGTGTCTCTATAAGTAGTGTGTGAAGGGGGCGCTAATCTGTGCGCTGCTATGACGCTGAATGAGACCGGAAGGGGCGGTGCAGTGATGACGAGAGCGTCACATGACCGCTAGGGGAAGAGTGTGGTGCGTTCCACCGACAAAGAAACAGATGGAAGTGAGTTCCAAATAGTAAGACGCTGTAGAGGTGTAGAGATGACGCGAGCGTCACATGACTGGTGGGGGCGGAGTATAGTGCTTTCCATAGACACAGGAGAGGATGGAAGTGCGTTCCAAATGGTGAGCCGCTATGCAGGGTGCAGTACGGTGGCCGTGGAGTGTCACACTAGACAGAGGTGGTGTCAGACAGGCCGGTTCTGTGGGGAAAGGAACATAATTAGTATGAAAGAGAGACGACACCACATTTATGCAAGACATTACCGGATACCTGGTCTGTCTAAACATTAAAACACACAAATAGCATATGGTCTATGGAATGCAAACAGTAACACTTTGCATGGTGCAGAGATCATAGTACACGGAGCCAAAATGGTAGTTCGTAGAAGGTAACACAGTGTACCTTTTACTTAGTACAGAATATCTATATAGAGATGTGAGAACTGAGTCTTACAATTTACACAAGGCCAAAAAAAGACTTTCCAGAACGGCCACCGAACAGACCATACATGTTAATGGTGAATGTACAGAAACCTGGACTGAATGGTCATCACACATGGGACCCCACTGGTACTTGTGGTGAATGAAAAGCTGAAACATAAATGATCATTCAAAAGGAAGAAATAAAACTAAGGTAATTGCAATGTAACATGAAAACATAGATGAAGATGCATACACCATCCTGACCGCCTATGGTGGGGGTTAGGATATAATAAGAAGGGGTAACAGGTTGTATTTCAAATGAAAGATGATAGCTCATAGTCCCTGTTTAGACCTTTGGGGCTCAGCGTGTTGAGCTCATGTATCCAATACGCTTCTCTGCGTTTGAGTATGGCGATACGGTCCCCGCCACGTCGGGGTGATGTAACATGTTCAATGATTTGAAATTTAAGTTGGGACAGATTGTGGCCTTTTTCAATGAAGTGTGATGGTAAGGGAAGTAGGAGATTCTTGCATCCTATGGTTGACTTGTGTTTTGAAATCCTGGATTTGACCGGTTGGGTGGTTTCCCCTATGTACAACAATCCGCAGGGGCATTCAGTGGCGTAGGAAGTGGGGTGCGGGGGGGGCGGTGCGCCCCGGGCGGCACAATGCGGGGGGCGGCCGGCGCTGCAGGAGAAGAAAAAAAAAAAAAAAGACGCCCCTTTAAATCTTCGGGCGGCGCCGTCCGCCGCCACGACCAGGGCCAGCTCCCCCCACCACCGGACCCCGCCCCCCGCTCTATACTCACCTCTCCTGGTTCCTGCGGCGCCGGCAGCTGCAGCGTCCTCTGACTCTGCGACGTCTCAGAGCAGAGGGCGCGATGACGTCACTACTGTGCGCGCCGCTCTGCCTCTCTGTCCTGAGCGTCGCAGAGCCGGAGAGACGCTGACTGGCTGCACCGGACCTGCGCTAGGAACGGGAGAGGTGAGGATTTTACTTTTTTTTTTTTTTTCTTTATGTCTGACTGTCTGGGGCTGGGGCAATACTGGAGACCATGGGGCAGATTGCTGGACACACTGGGGCAATACATGAGACCATGGGGCAGATTGCTGGACACACTGGGGCAATACATGAGACCATGGGGCAGATTGCTGGACACACTGGGGCAATACATGAGACCATGGGGCAGATTGCTGGACACACTGGGGCAATACAGGAGACTATGGGGCAGATTGCTGGACACACTGGGGCAATACTGGAGACCATGGGGCAGATTGCTGGACACATTGGGGCAATACAGGAGACCATGTGGCAGAATGCTGGACACACTGGGGCAATACAGGAGACCATGGGGCAGATTGCTGGACACACTGGGGCAATACAGGAGACCATGTGGCAGAATGCTGGACACACTGGGGCAATACAGGAGACCATGGGGCAGATTGCTGGACACACTGGGGCAATACAGGAGACCATGGGGCAGATTGCTGGACACACTGGGGCAATACTGGAGACCATGGGGCAGAATGCTAGACACACTGGGGCAATACAGGAGACCATGTGGCAGAATGCTGGACACACTGGGGCAATACAGGAGACCATGGGGCAGATTGCTGGACACACTGGGGCAATACTGGAGACCATGGGGCAGAATGCTGGACACACTGGGGAAATACTGGAGACCATGGGGCAGAATGCTGGACACACTGGGGCAATACAGGAGACTATGGGGCAGATTGCTGGACACACTGAATACTGGAGACCATGGGGCAGATTTCAGGACACATTGAGGCAATGCTGGAGACCCTGGGCAGACTTCTGGACATACTGGGGCAATACTGGAGACCATGGGGCAGATTGCTGGACACACCGGGGCAATACTGGAGACCATGGGGCAGAATGCTGGACACAGTGGGGCAATACAGGAGACCATGGGGCAGATTGCTGGATACACCGGGGCAATACTGGAGACCATGGGGCAGAATGCTGGACACACTGGGGCAATACAGGAGACCATGGGGCAGATTGCTGGACACACTGGGGCAATACTGGAGACCCTGGGGCAGATTTCTGGACACATTGAGGCAATGCTGGAGACCCTGGGGCAGACTTCTGGACACACTGGGGCAATGCTGGACACTGGGGCAGATTGCTGGACACACTGGGGGTAATATGCTGGACACACTGGGGCAATGCTGGACACTGGGGGTAATATGCTGGACACACTGGGGCAGACTGCTGGACACACTGGGGAAAGGCTGGACACTGGGGCAGATTGCTGGACACACTGGGGGCAGTGCTGGACATACTGGGGCAGATTGCTGGACACACTGGGGGTAATATGCTGGACACACTGGGGCAGATTGCTGGACAACATGGGGGTAATATGCTGGACACACTGGGGCAGATTGCTGGACAACATGGGGGTAATATGCTGGACACACTGGGGGCAGGACTTGAGGCATGGGCAGAATGTAGATACGGGGCATGATTGGAGACACGGGGCAGGATTGGATCATGGGGCAGGACGGATACGATGGAGGCTGGTGGGGCAGGATGTGGAGATCATATGGGGTAGAATGGATACTCATGAGGGCAGGATGCGAGAACATATGGCTGGAGCCAGGAATGAGAAACGGGGCCAGGGTGGGGAATATTATTACCATAGGGGCTAATTAAGGGATATTATTACTGCAGTGATGTATTTATTTTATTTTTTGAGTATACTGTTTTAAATGGGGGGGCGGTCCTGTTACTGTGCAGAGTGACACTATATCACCTTTTTTTCTTCATGTGATGTAATGTAGAAGTTGTGAAAAATTAAGTAATGTGTTCTGCAAGCGGAGCTCGAGATAACTGTGTTATTTCCTGCAGAAACGAGTCCTGGCTGGAAGGAATGATGGCGGTCTGTGCTGGATGAAAGATGAAGGACTTCACCTAGAGACGTCACTGGTGAGTCAGTGTTACCTATACACTGACACTATACACTGTATACTATATAGAGGTCCTGTGTATAATGTCACCAGTGATCTCTGTATTACCTCTACACAGACACTGCATACTAAGTACAGATCTCCTGTGAATACTGGCACTTATGGTGATAGTATTGTGGTTTTTTTTTTATTACTGATCAGTATTGTAGTATTCAGTCACTATGTGGTGGTAATATGTGGTCTGGAAATGGTGTTGTGGTATTTGTCCCTTGTATGTAGTATTATTCGGTCACTATGTGGCCTGGTCATGGTGTGGTGGTATTAAGTCACAGGTGTGGCATGTGGGGGTGACACCATTAGGCCCAGTTTAAGTTCTACAAAACAGTAAAACCGTTTTTGGTAACCTTTGTGTGTATTGAGCCGGGGGGGGGGGGGGCGCCAAACTCGGGAACAGCCCCGGGCGGCAAAAGCTCTAGCTACGCCTCTGGGGGCATTTGATTAAATATACCGCAAAATTAGTGTTACAGGTAAAGAAATTATTGATGGGGTATCTCTTGCCAGTGTACGGATGATGAATAGTATCGCCTCTGAGTATATTGTTGCATTGGTTGCAGCTCAGACACGGAAAAGTCCCTGTTTTGGGATGGCTCAAAAAACGTTGGGTGGTATGTGGTTGGATTGAGCCAATGTCGGCTCTTATTAGAGCATCTTTTATGTTACGGGGCCTCTTGAAACAAGGTAAAAAGGAGTGTTGGAATTCATTGATAGTGGGATATGCAGTCTGTAAAATATGCCAATGTTGGCGGATAGTTTTATGGAGTCTATAGGCTGCAGGGTGATATTGGTGTATGAAGGGAATCCGTGATGAAGCGGACGACCTTTCCTTGATGGTGTGATCCATAGTAGCATTCTCTAGAATGCGTGATGGATAGCCCCTTTCGCGGAATTTAGATTTCATTTCCGATATTCTCAGATCTTTTGAAACGGGGTCAGAGACAATTCTGGTCACTCTATTGAGCTGAGATTTGGGGATGGATTTTTTCATATTCGGCGGATGGAAACTGTCAAAGTGTAATAGGCTGTTGCGGTCTGTTGGTTTGGAATACAGATCCGTAGATAGATTACCGTTGGTGTCCTTGTTGACCAATGTGTCGAGAAAGCTAATCTGATGGGAGTCCTGTGTCATGGTGAAATCCAACCCAGGCCACGCAGTTTTAAGGAATAGAAAAAAGGTCTGCAAAGAATCCAGGTCTCCTTTCCAGATACAGAACACATCATCGATATATCTTTTCCATGTCAAAACATGGTTGAGGAAAAGTTCATTGGTATATATCAGGGTGTCCTCGTAGTGGGCCATGTAAGCGTTAGCGTATGGAGGTGCCACATTAGAGCCCATGGCCGAGCCCTTGGTTTGGAGATAGAACGCATCCTCGAACAGGAAAAAATTATTATTTAGAACGATAGATAAAAGTGTACAGCAAAAATCTATCAGGTCGGGGCTCATGTTGTTATTAGAGAGGAGCCAACGGGTAGAGTGAATGCCATTTGTGTGTGGTATGGATGTATACAGATCCTTCACATCGAAAGATACCAAGATGGAATGTGGAGGGACAGGGGTAATGTTTCTGATGATTTGGAGAAAGGCTCCAGTGTCTAATAGGAAGGAACGGGTATTTCTGATCAAGGGTGTAAGAATCTTTTCTAGATAGATTGAGATAGGGGCCAGGATGGAATCGGTTGAGGCCACAATAGGTCTACCTGGCGGATTGTGTAAATCTTTATGGATCTTTGGGAGGATATAAATGACGGGCGTGATCGGATGTTTCTTAGTTAAGAAATCACGTGTTTTACCGTCCAGTATACCGCGTGTCTGGAACTCATCAAATGTAGTTTGACTTAACAGGTCCAAGAAACATGGACTTCACACGAATAACCAGATCCCACAACCACAACCACTAGTTGTTAATATTTCTTCCAAATCTCTAGGTGTTGCTGAACACAGTGTCTTACAGAAAGGCCTTTCCTATTGTCCGAGCTATAAATACAATACTTTCCAGATGGATATGGACCTACAGAGATTCTATAGGTCCTTAAGGTTAAAATTACAATTTTCCCAGATCAATCAGGTTCCGACTTCTACTGTACAGTCCCCTCCAGTAGGTAATACTGCAGCTAGCCTTGGCCTTAGAGACAAAAGCACATACCAACCACCCAAGGGTTCACATCCTTTGGAGACCTTTATTTATTTTGTAGACAGGTCGTTCCAAAAACTACGTAATGACACGGATCGGGGACTAATCCATTATCCCTCAAACCTTTCCGTAACAGAGAGACAGGCCTTAAAATCACTACAACAAGATAAGGACATAATTATTAAGCCGGCAGATAAAGGTGGGGCCATAGTGGTAATGGACAAACTCCAGTATAAAAATGAAGTGTACCGCCAATTGGGAGATTCCACCACTTACAAAAAACTCTCCCATAACCCGACAACGAGTATTCAAAATACCATCAAAACTACATTTGATGAGTTCCAGACACGCGGTATACTGGACGGTAAAACACGTGATTTCTTAACTAAGAAACATCCGATCACGCCCGTCATTTATATCCTCCCAAAGATCCATAAAGATTTACACAATCCGCCAGGTAGACCTATTGTGGCCTCAACCGATTCCATCCTGGCCCCTATCTCAATCTATCTAGAAAAGATTCTTACACCCTTGATCAGAAATACCCGTTCCTTCCTATTAGACACTGGAGCCTTTCTCCAAATCATCAGAAACATTACCCCTGTCCCTCCACATTCCATCTTGGTATCTTTCGATGTGAAGGATCTGTATACATCCATACCACACACAAATGGCATTCACTCTACCCGTTGGCTCCTCTCTAATAACAACATGAGCCCCGACCTGATAGATTTTTGCTGTACACTTTTATCTATCGTTCTAAATAATAATTTTTTCCTGTTCGAGGATGCGTTCTATCTCCAAACCAAGGGCTCTGCCATGGGCTCTAATGTGGCACCTCCATACGCTAACGCTTACATGGCCCACTACGAGGACACCCTGATATATACCAATGAACTTTTCCTCAACCATGTTTTGACATGGAAAAGATATATCGATGATGTGTTCTGTATCTGGAAAGGAGACCTGGATTCTTTGCAGACCTTTTTTCTATTCCTTAAAACTGCGTGGCCTGGGTTGGATTTCACCATGACACAGGACTCCCATCAGATTAGCTTTCTCGACACATTGGTCAACAAGGACACCAACGGCAATCTATCTACGGATCTGTATTCCAAACCAACAGACCGCAACAGCCTATTACACTTTGACAGTTTCCATCCGCCGAATATGAAAAAATCCATCCCCAAATCTCAGCTCAATAGAGTGACCAGAATTGTCTCTGACCCCGTTTCAAAAGATCTGAGAATATCGGAAATGAAATCTAAATTCCGCGAAAGGGGCTATCCATCACGCATTCTAGAGAATGCTACTATGGATCACACCATCAAGGAAAGGTCGTCCGCTTCATCACGGATTCCCTTCATACACCAATATCACCCTGCAGCCTATAGACTCCATAAAACTATCCGCCAACATTGGCATATTTTACAGACTGCATATCCCACTATCAATGAATTCCAACACCCCTTTTTACCTTGTTTCAAGAGGCCCCGTAACATAAAAGATGCTCTAATAAGAGCCGACATTGGCTCAATCCAACCACATACCACCCAACGTTTTTTGAGCCATCCCAAAACAGGGACTTTTCCGTGTCTGAGCTGCAACCAATGCAACAATATACTCAGGGGCGATACTATTCATCATCCGTACACTGGCAAGAGATACCCCATCAATAATTTCTTTACCTGTAACACTAATTTTGCGGTATATTTAATCAAATGCCCCTGCGGATTGTTGTACATAGGGGAAACCACCCAACCGGTCAAATCCAGGATTTCAAAACACAAGTCAACCATAAGATGCAAGAATCTCCTACTTCCCTTACCATCACACTTCATTGAAAAAGGCCACAATCTGTCCCAACTTAAATTTCAAATCATTGAACATGTTACATCACCCCGACGTGGCGGGGACCGTATCGCCATACTCAAACGCAGAGAAGCGTATTGGATACATGAGCTCAACACGCTGAGCCCCAAAGGTCTAAACAGGGACTATGAGCTATCATCTTTCATTTGAAATACAACCTGTTACCCCTTCTTATTATATCCTAACCCCCACCTTAGGCGGTCAGGATGGTGTATGCATCTTCATCTATGTTTTCATGTTACATTGCAATTACCTTAGTTTTATTTCTTCCTTTTGAATGATCATTTATGTTTCAGCTTTTCATTCACCACAAGTACCAGTGGGGTCCCATGTGTGATGACCATTCAGTCCAGGTTTCTGTACATTCACCATTAACATGTATGGTCTGTTCGGTGGCCGTTCTGGAAAGTCTTTTTTTGGCCTTGTGTAAATTGTGAGACTCAGTTCTCACATCTCTATATAGATATTCTGTACTAAGTAAAAGGTACACTGTGTTACCTTCTACGAACTACCATTTTGGCTCCGTGTACTATGATCTCTGCACCATGCAAAGTGTTACTGTTTGCATTCCATAGACCATATGCTATTTGTGTGTTTTAATGTTTAGACAGACCAGGTATCCGGTAATGTCTTGCATAAATGTGGTGTCGTCTCTCTTTCATACTAATTATGTTCCTTTCCCCACAGAACCGGCCTGTCTGACACCACCTCTGTCTAGTGTGACACTCCACGGCCACCGTACTGCACCCTGCATAGCGGCTCACCATTTGGAACGCACTTCCATCCTCTCCTGTGTCTATGGAAAGCACTATACTCCGCCCCCACCAGTCATGTGACGCTCGCGTCATCTCTACACCTCTACAGCGTCTTACTATTTGGAACTCACTTCCATCTGTTTCTTTGTCGGTGGAACGCACCACACTCTTCCCCTAGCGGTCATGTGACGCTCTCGTCATCACTGCACCGCCCCTTCCGGTCTCATTCAGCGTCATAGCAGCGCACAGATTAGCGCCCCCTTCACACACTACTTATAGAGACACCGGGCACGTATCTCCCTCTTACACTTGCGGTGGACACCGCGTGTATTCCGCTTTAGTGGGTAAGTCCTCCTTTTTTACATGGCACTTGTTCCCCCTTTTTGTCCGATTAGCGGATTATCGTGCCTATATCCTCTCATATGCCCCCTTTTTTTCAGGCAGGTTCCACTGCACTTGTGGCCCATATCGTTTTAGGCCAGTCTTTTGGGTATGTACTCAGTCTTCTTAGGGGTCACTACGTGTCAATTTTCTCTACTCCGGCCACGACCTTTAACACTGCTTCTCTTCTAGATGCAATGTTTTCTTTTTTGGGGGCTCTACCAGATATACAGTCATTTTATGGTACGTCTTCCGTTTTTCATCTTCCACTGTCTATCACGCATGTATATATGTGTGTGTGTATATATATATATATGTATGTATATATGTATATACAGGGTGGAGCGCGGTAATTTGCTGATTTGGGAATGAAATAAAAAAATTATGATCATTAGAAAAATTTATTTTATATTTTAATTATACTGAACAGTAATGGAATTTTTAAATTACATGGTTTTAAATAGTGTATCTGGCAAATGTCGACCTTCGCTATCCACACACTGCTGCATACGTTTTCTGAAGTTTTCATGAACTCTAACAAGCATGTCCACTGGTATTCTGCCAATTTCAGCTTCAATATTGTTCCTTAGGTCTTCCAAGGTGTTGGGACGGTTGATATACACCTTAGACTTCAGGTAACCCCAAAGGAAAAAATCGCATGGGGCTAAATCTGGTGAGCGTGCTGGCCAGTTCACATCTCCCCTCAAAGAGATAAGCCGTCCAGGAAACATTTGCCTCAAACAATTCATGGTAACCCTCGCTGTGTGTGCAGTGGCACCATCCTGTTGGAACCATGTATCCTCTAGTTCCATTGCCTCAAGAGCCAGCTGAAAATAATCCTGTATCATAGACAAGTACCGTTCGGAGTTCACAGTTATGGCACGACCATTATCCTGAAAAAAGTAAGGACCAATGATGCCTACTCGTGATATGGCGCACCACACAGTGACGCGGTCCGAATGCAGAGGTCTCTCGTGAACTTCTCTGGGGTTTGTTTCACTCCAGTAACGCATATTTTGTTTGTTTACACACCCACTGAGGTGAAAATGTGCCTCATCAGAAAAAAACACAATTGCGTCACGGGGTATCGTTGCTAACATGTCTTCACAAGAGGTCCGCCGTGTCAAATAGTCCCATGCTGACAAATGTTGGACCACGCACATTTTATACGGGTGAAAATTCAGTTCATCATGAAGAATCCGGTGGAGAGAACGTCTTGAAATGCCAAGAGCAAATGATTGCTTCCGAGCAGAGCGTTTCGGAGATTGCAGTACTGCTGCTCTAACTCTCTCGATGTTTTGTGGTGTTGTAATCCTTCTCTCAGGTCCCCTTCGTACACATGACACATTCCCTGCTGTTCTGAATGCATTCACCCAATTTACAATTGATTGCCGTCCAGGAACACGTCCGCGTGGAGGAACAGCGAATTGTAAACGAAAAGCACGCTGCACTGCAATGATCGAGTGGGCATTTGAAAAATACGCTTCAACACAAAATGACCTCTCCTCACGTGTCCACTGCATGATGGCAACTGAAAGGCAGAGGAATACAAATCTCCCATCAGCCACTGTAAGCCACAACCACTCTCCCCTCTCTTCGACCGACAGTGCCGCCACAGCATGCAGTGCAAAAAAGCAAATTACCGCGCTCCACCCTGTATATGCGTAGGTGTACATTTACTTGTTCCACGGCTACTGTTTTGATTCCTTCCGTACCCTCGCTACTATATCCATGCGTCCCTATGCATACATACACATTCCAGAGGTTTATGATGTTTGATGTATACTCCATTGAAGTTGTTTATTCTTACCTGTATACATGACTGTAATTTTCTGTGATGTATATATTTTTGTTTCTCGTTTTGTTTTTGTTTATTTGGTTTTGTCCTATATTTGATGTCACTTTCTTTGTATATATTCCCTTATAGTACACTGATGAAGGTCCTGTAATGACCGAAACGTTTGATTACTGTATGCAAATAAACCCCCCGTTTGCATCACAACACTTTGGAGTGTGCTAGTCACTTGCAGCATAATTATCAGGGTTTGGGAACCTATGACTGTGCACCTCCTCCTCTTAGGCTGTGCTGAGCATCTTCTATACTAATGTTCTAGTATTGGACTAGCTGCCTCCTGGATCGTTCCTGTGGCCTGCTGCTCTGTATAGCTAAGTTGCTCTTGTGTTTTTTTTTGTTTGCTGTTTTTTCTGTCCAGCTTGTTTATTTGGTTTTTCTTGCTTGCTGGAAGCTCTGGGACGCAGAGGGTGTACCTCCGCGCCGTTAGTCGGTACGGAGGGTCTTTTGCCCCCTTTGCGTGGTTGTTTGTGGGGTTTTGTGTTGACCGCAAAGTTACCTTTCCTATCCTCGCTCTGTTCAGAATGTCGGGCCTCACTTTGCTAAATCTATTTCATCTCTACGTTTGTCTTTTCATCTTAACTCACAGTCATTATATGTGGAGAGCTGCCTTTTCCTTTGGGGTATTTCTCTGAGGCAAGGTAGGCTTATTTTCTATCTTCAGGCTAGCTAGTTTCTCAGGCTGTGCCGAGTTGCATAGGGAGCGTTAGGCGCAATCCACGGCTGCCTCTAGTGTGGTTGGAGAGGATTAGGGATTGCGGTCAGCAGAGTTCCCACATCTCAGAGCTCGTTCTATGTTTTTGGGTTATTGTCAGGTCACTGTATGTGCTCTGACTTCTATGTCCATTGTGGTACTGAATTACCAAATCATAACACCTGGGATCCATGGGCATACGCAGTGCATATCTTCACCTCAGGCTCTCGCTCATCTCCCTTCGCCTTCTTCAGACTGTGCGCCGTCAGCTGATCCCTAATAGCATGCCACGGCCATGACGCCGCACAGTCTGAAGAAGCCGGAAGGAGGGGAGTGAGAGGTGAGGATATGCACTGTGCATGCCCATGGATCCCAGGCCCGCAGTGGGATTACATTAGATGACACTGCGAGGTTGGATCTCGGGCAGCGTGGACGCACAGGCACTGCCAGCCTGACACCTAAATGATGTCAGAAGACGGGCAGCGCTAAGTGTGCATGGCCAAGGGATAACATTACAGCGCAGGCTCCGGGACACATTCAAACAATGCTGAGGAGGCGTCGCACGGCACCAAGGGGGTAGGAATGACGGCTGTGCTGCATCACATTACAAAGGAAAGTCCCACCTCCGGGACGGTTTTACGGTGACAGGGGACACATTTTATAAGTGTTTAGTTCTGTGTTTGCAAGGAGCATAATTAAAAGAGCAACATTTTCCTTTTGCATCCTTAGTGCTGCACAAGATGGCTCTTTCAGTTACAAACGCCTTGGGTGGGGTTAAAGGTTCCCTTTCAACTTGCTCCAATCAGGCATCGGCCTACACTCTATTCCTCTGCTACTCCTGCTGTCCCTGGGCTCTAACACCGCTAGTTGGTGCCTGGAAGTGCTGTCCGCACAGTCAACAGTCGTTCCTCTGTTATTGGGGTTCAGTAACGTCAGCTGATCCCCAGCTGTGTGTGCGGCAATACCTCCAATCTGCTCCTCCTGCTATCCCTGGGCTCTAACACCGCCAGTTGGTGCCTGGAAGTGCTGGCTGCACAGTTAACACTTGCTGCCGTGTTATTGGGTTTCAGTAACGTCAGCTGATTCCCAGCTGTGTATCTGGCAAAACCTCCAATCTGCTCCTCCTGCTGTCCCTGGGCTCTAACACCGCCAGTTGGTGCCTGGAAGTGCTGGCTGCACAGTTAACACTTGCTGCCGTGTTATTGGGTTTCAGTAACGTCAGCTGATTCCCAGCTGTGTATCCGGCAACGTGTCATGCGACCGCCACGCTGGCACACTAACAGACATTTACATGCCTACAGTGCAGGCTACGGCCTACACTCTGCTCCTCCTGCTGTCCCTGGGCTCCAACACTGCTGGTTGCTGCCCGGAAGTGCTGTTTGCACAGAGCCAAACAACTCGCCAAATGTGTTAGTGGGGTTCAGTCACGCCTGCTGCTCCCCTGCTGTGTATCCGGCAACGTGTCATGCGACCGCCACGCTGGCACAACTAAAATTTAAGGGAACCTGTCCCCCCCAGGCATTTGTTACTGAAAGAGCCACCTTGTGCAGCAGTAATGCTGCACAAGGAAAAGGTGCCTATTTTCGTTGTGCTCCTTGCACACGCTGAACCGTTAAACCGTCCTGGATGTGGGACTTTCCTTTGTTATGTGACGCAGCACAGCCATCATTCCTACCCCCTTGGCTCCGTGTGCCGCCTCCTCAGCGTTGTTTGATTCTGTCATGGACCCTGCGCTGTTATGTTATCCCTTGGCCATGCACAGATTGCGCTGCCCGTCTTCTGACATCATTTGGTGTTGGGCTGGCTGCACCTGTGCGTCCACGCTGCCCGAGATCCCACCTCGCAGTGTCGTCTAATGTAATCCCACTGTGGGCCTGGGATCCATGGGCATGCGCAGTGCATATCCTCGCCTCTCACTCCCCTCCTTCTGGCCTCTTCAGACTGTGCGGCATCAGCTGATCCCTAATAACATGCCAGGGCTGTGACGCCGCACAGTCTGAAGAAGCCGGAAAGAGGGGAGTGAGAGGCGAGGATATGCACTGTGCATGCCCATGGATCTCAGGCCCGCAGTGGGATTACATTACACAACACTGCGAGGTGGGATCTTGGACAGTGTGGACGCACAGGTGCAGCCAGCCCAACACCAAACGATGTCAGAAGACGGGCAGCGCTAAGTGTGCATGGCCAAGGGATAACATTACAGCGCAGGCACCGGGACACATTCAAACAATGCTGAGGAGGCGTCGCACGGCACCAAGGGGGTAGGAATGACGGCTGTGCTGCGTCACATTACAAAGGAAAGTCCCACCTCCGGGACGGTTTTACGGTGTGAGGGGACACATTAAATGAGTGTTAGGTTCAGCGTGTGCAAGGAGCACAACGAAAATAGGCACCTTTTCCTTGTGCAGCATTACATGGGTGTCTAGTTCAGCGTTTGTAAGGAGCATACTTAAAAGAGCCACCTTTTCCTTTTGCAGTATTAGTGCTGTACAAGATGGCTCTTTCAGCAACAAACGCCTGGGGGGGGGTTAAAGGTTCCCTTTCAACTTGTTCCAGTGCAGGCTTCAGCCTACACTCTGCTCCTCCTGCAGACCCTGGGCTCTAACACCGCCAATTGGTGCCTGGAAGTGCTAGCTGCATAGAGCAAAACAACCGCCAATGTGTCAGTGGGATTCAGCAACGCCAGCTGTTCCCCTGCTGTGTAGCCGGCAACGTGTCCTGCAAACGCCACGCAGACACAACAGACCTAAAACTGCCACCAGTGCAGGCTTCGGCCTACACTCTGCGCCTTTGCTCCTCCTGCTGACCCTGGGCTCTAACACCGCCAGTTCGTGCCCGGAAGTGCTAGCTGCACAGAGAAAAACACCCGCCAATTTGTCAGTGGGGTTCAGCAATGCCAGCTGTTCCCCTGCTGTGTAGCCGGCAACGTGTCCTGCAAACGCAACGCAGACACAAAGCTGCCTCCAGTGCAGGCTTCGGCCTACACTCTGCTCCTCTCCTCCTCCTGCTGACCCTGGGCTCTAACAACGCCAGTTGGTGCCCGGAAGTGCTAGCTGCACAGAGAAAAACACTCGCCAATGTGTCAGTGGGGTTCAGCAACGCCAGCTGTTCCCCTGCTGTGTAGCCGGCAACGTGTCCTGCAAACGCCACGCAGACACAACAGACCTAAAACTGCCACCAGTGCAGGCTTCGGCCTACACTCTGCTCCTCTCCTCCTCCTGCTGACCCTGGGCTCTAACACCGCCAATTCATGCTCGGAAGTGCTAGCTGCACAGAGAAAAACACCAGCCAATGTTTCAGTGGGGTTCAGCAACGCCATCTGTTCCCCTGCTGTGTAGCCGGCATTGTGTCCTGCAAACGCCATGCAGACACCTGAACTGAAATTAAAGGGACCCTGCCCCCCCAGGTGTTTGTATGTATAACAGCCGCCTTGTACAGCAGTAATGCTGCATTTGTACAAGGTGGCTCACTTTTTCTCCTTGCACACGTCGAACTCAAGACGTAAAAAATGTGTCCCCTGAGACCATGAAACCGTCCCTGAGGTGTGACTTTCCTTTTTAATGACACGCAGCAACCCCTTTGGTAGCGCTGCCCGTCTTCTGACATCATTGGTTGGCTGGCTGCACCTGTGCGTCCGCCCAGCCCGACATAACGCCCCTCGGTGTCTTATTTATTTTGACTGCGAGGGTGTGATTGATGGGCATGAGCAGTGCATATCTTCCCCTGTCTTCACTCATCTCCTTCCGCCTTCTTCAGAGTGTGCGGCCTCATGGCCGTGGCATGCGATAAGGTATCAGCGGAGGCCGCCCAGTCTGAAGCAGGTGTAAGGACATGAGTGAGAGGCGAACATATTTACTGCGCAGGGCCATGAATCCCAGCCCTGCAGTGTGAATTTATGAAAAGACACTGCGGGGCTGGGATTCATGGGCATCGCTAACCGCCAACATGAAATGAGGTCAGAAGACGTAACAGCGCATGGCCAAGGGATAACACAAGAGCGCAGACTCCTGTACAGCAAATAACGATGCCCAGGAGGCTGCGCCCAGCACCAAGGTGGGATTTTTTGACAGTTGTGCTGCGTCTCATTAACAAGGCAAGTCACGCCTCCAAGACAGTTTGACAGTATAAGGGGCTAAATTGTATAGGTGTTTCATTCAGCGTGTGCAAGGAGCAAAATTTAAAGAGGTGTGGCTCTTCTAGTTTGTAACACCTGAGGGGGGTTAAAGGTTACCTTTGAAATTGGTTCAATTAGGCTTCGGCCTACCCTCTGCTCCTCTTGCAGACCCTGGGCTTTAACACCGCCAGTTGGTGCCCGGAAGTGCTGGCTGCACAGAGAAAAACACCCGCCAATGTGTCAGTGGGGTTCAGCAATGCCAGCTGCTCCCCTGCTGTGTAGCCGGCAACGTGTCCAGCAAACGGAACGCAGACACAAAGCTGCCTCCAGTGCAGGCTTCGGCCTACACTCTGCTCCCCCTGCTGACCCTTTGCTCCAACACCGCTAGTTGGGGCTCTAGGAAGACAATCTTGAATAGGTCCACATCCTGTTTCCAGCACCGTCAGCTGGTTCCGGGTAGTGTCAAGGTCACTTACACGCCTATACGTTGTCCTGTCGTGTTGCGGTCGGGTTAGCCAACTCCATGGTGCCTCCAGTTTAGGAGCTTCCTATGTGGGCTGCGAGAAGTGGCAATCAAGGCTGGTTCTGTAGTGCCAGTAGGCCAAGCTCCCCCTGTAGGACTGTTGGTGATCGTAACTGCGGCAGCCTCGCGGCCTAGCTGTTCTCTCTTCTCCTGTGGACCTTCTGGTCCACATCCTAATTCCAGCACTGTCAGCTGGTTTCGGGCAGAGCCTTTGGCTTAGGTGCCTCCTTCTGGGTATCCGAGTTCCGCTATTAATATCTGCCCTCAGTCACTGGCTTTACTACTCTGGCGGAGAAAATTGTCGGGAGCCCACGCCAATTTTTTCTGCGATTTAACCCTTAAATTTAAGAGCTAGAGCGCTGAAATTTTGCACATACACACTACTAACATTAGTAGTGTGGAATATGCAAAAAAAGGGGGGACATGACATGGTTTACTGTATGTCAACCATGTCTCAAATCATGTCGGGTTTTGGCAGGAGAAATGAAAAGCCGGTAATTGAATTACCGGCTTTTCTGCTATATCGCGCTGAAGTTAATATAAATATATATATATATATGTGTCTGAATTACATATATATATATACTGTATATATATATATATATATATATATATATATATATATATATAAAACGAAACCCGACTTTTAATTAGAGATCGCCGACCGCCGACCCGATCCCAGAGTGGGGAATTTTGAAAAGTGCCGATCTGTTTCGCTCAACCCTAGTGGCAATCAAGGCTGGTTCTGTAGTGCACACTTGGCCAACGCATCCAGGTTCCAGTACCATCAGCTGGTTCTCAGCAGTGTCTTTGTCATGGGTACTCCCTCCTGCCCAGCCTGTTCCAGCACCGTCAGTTGGTTCCGGGTAGTGTCAAGGTCACGCCTATACGTTGTCCCGTCGTGTTGCGGTCGGGTTAGCCAACTCCATGGTGCCTCCAGTTAAGGAGCTTCCTATGTGGGCTGCGGGAAGTGGCAATCAAGGCTGGTTCTGTAGTGCCAGTAGGCCAAGCTCCCCCTGTAGGACTGTTGGTGTTCGGTAACTGTGGCAGCCTCGTGGCCTAGCTGTTCTCTCTTCTCCTGTGGACCTTCTGGTCCACATCCTGGTTCCAGCACCGTCAGCTGCTTCCGGGCAGAGCCTTTGGCTTATGTGCCTCCTTCTGGGTATCCGAGTTCCGCCAACGTCAGGAGGTCCTTGGTAGTGCTTTTTAGCACGGGTACCTCCTGTTTATTAACCGGGTTCCAGCACCGTCAGCTGGTCCTCGGTCATGCCAATGACTCTTGCACACTTGGCCAACGCATCCGGGTTCCAGTACCGTCAGCTGGTTCTTGGCAGTGTCTTTGTCACGGGTACTCCCTCCTGCCCAGCCTGGCTCCAGCACCGTCAGCTGGTTCCGGGTAGTGTCAAGGTCACTTACACGCCTATACGTTGTCCCGTCGTGTTGCGGTCGGGTTAGCCAACTCCATGGTGCCTCCAGTTTAGGAGCTTCCTATGTGGGCTGCGGGAAGTGACAATGAAGGCTGGTTCTGTAGTGCCAGTAGGCCAAGCTCCCCCTGTAGGACTGTTGGTGTTTGGTAACTGGGGCAGCCTCGCGGCCTAGCTGTTCTCTCTTCTCCTGTGGACCTTCTGCTCCACATCCTGGTTCCAGCATTGTCAGCTGGTTCCGGGCAGAGCCTTTGGCTTAGGTGCCTCCTTCTGGGTATCCGAGTTCCGCCAACTTCAGGCGGTCCTTGGTAGTGCTTTTTAGCACGGTTACCTCCTGCTTAGTAACCGGGTTCCAGCACTGTCAGCTGGTCCTCGGTCGTGCCATTGGCTCTTGCAAACGTGGCCAACGCATCCGGGTTCCAGTACCGTCAGCTGGTTATCGGCAGTGTCTTTTGCTCTTGTACCTTCTGCTCCCCATCCTGGTTCCAGTACCATCAGCTGGTTCTGGGCAGAGCCTTTGGCTTATGTGCCTCCTTCTGGGTATCCGAGTTCCACCAACGTCAGGTGGTCCTTGGTAGTGCTTTCTGGCACGGGTACCTCCTGCTTAGTAACCGGGTTCCAGTAACGTCAGCTGGTCCTCGGTAGTTCCATTGGCTCTTGGACCTTCGGGTAGCCATCTGAGTTCCAGTTCCATCAGCTGGTTCTCGGCATTTTCTCAGCCTTCTTGTACCTTCTGCTACATTTCCAAGCTCAAGACCCTAAAGACGACAACCCAGAAGACCACCCCTAAGATGACGACGACACCAGAGACGACAACCACTGAGATGACGATGACCCTGGAGACGATGACCCTGAAGACCACCCCGATGACGACGACGACGTCGACGATGACGACGACGACCCTGGAGACGACGACATGGAAGACCAAGAAGCAGAAGAACAAGAGGCTGCAGAACAAAGAGCAGAAGAACATTAAGCATAACACTTAATATCAGAGCAAAAGATATTATCTAAATTATAAGCAGAAGAAGACTAAGCAGTGTATGGGGGTGAATCCGTTCCTCCTCGTGGTGCCCCTGGATAAAACCTGATGCTGCAGGCCAAACTGAACGTGGACAAATGTAACTCTTTTGTGACAGGCAGAACAGAAGGTTTAATCTTCAAACTTTTATAGAAAACAACTACAGGAATGCCTGTCACAAATAAGAATATGATGAAGAAGTAGAATATGAAGAAGAATAATAGTTGAATAAAAAGAATATGAAGAATGTAACCAAAAAAAATAGGTAGAAGATGAAGAAGAAGATGAATAAGGTGAAGAAGAAGTTGATGTGAAAGATGCTGATGATGATGAAGAAGAAAGTGTGGTAAAAGTTAAAAAAAAAGGTGAAGGGCGTGGAAGTAGTGAAACATCAATATCTGACAAAATAAAAAAAATCTTAACATAGTCAATATCTTTGTAACTCCGAACGTCTTAAAAAAAAAAATTCCTGATATTCTATTTGATTGGGCTAAACCTCTATGCGTTTAATGTCTCCTCCACCTCCCCAAATACATCCTGCATTATTCTTAGTTGTTTTCCTTCATGTAGAATGAACCTACAAGGAAAGAAAGGGTTTATTTTAATTCCGATATTTTCGTCCCATTGACTTGCATTGGTATCGGGTATTGGTATCGGCGATAGCCGATATTTTTTGAATATCGTCCGATCCAATCTGATACCGATACTTTCCGATATCAGAAGGTATCGCTCAACACTACTCAGTACACATAACATTGTGGGTTATAGATAATTTTGTGACAAAAATGTTTAATTGGTGGAGAAAGGTTGACCCTGATGGACCTAGGTCTTTGTTCAACCTATGTAACTTTATGAACAAATTATTTGAAATTTGCAGTTTCACACAAATTCAACATTTTGAGATTCGATTTGCGGTTTGCAAAAAAACAAACAAAAAACATTCCCTATACTGCTGAAGCATCAGAGAGTGGGCTAATGTCATTTTGCATTGCTGTGTGGGCTTCCCCATAATGTCCTGCAGCTATGACAGACATCTTATAGATGATCGCACTATGTTCAGTGGTGGTAAGTACTACCGGGGCCATCACAGATCAGTGGTCTCCATGGGAGCACAGTCTATATGGCAAAATCTCCTTCTCCTGTAAAGTGTAAGCTCTTTTCTCCCTCCTCTCTACTCCATGTGTATTTTACAAACTATTTCAAGCTTTCCAATAATGAAATTTGTTTAAATGTATTTGTTGGTAATCAAATTTTGGGGGAAATTCTGCAAATTCGGCGAATTGAAACATCAAAAGATCCACTCATGTCTAAATGTCATGCTTTACATTTCCTCTGTAAGCTCTTCTAGTGTGAAAACCATGCAGAAGGTTCCTCGTCTAGTGTGAACAGTAGCAGAACTTTAGTGACTCGTCATTATTTCACTTTATCGGATTTTCTAAGACAGTGTACTAAGGAGAAAGGGAAAGCTTCCAAATAATGTTCTCCACTAAGTCCTCTCCTGGGTGGGTTCTAGGAATACAACACTTTGAAGTGCATTTTTAAGTAAAACAGCTGAAGTCACTGCTTCCCTGGCTTCTTAGGGCTCGCTCACTCCACCGTAGTTTCCGTCCGAGTGCATTCCGACAAAACATTGGATCACAGCAGAGCCAATCTTAATCTATGTGGCAGCACACAAGTCTGATCTTTTTCCTCGGACCGAGCCAGTCCAAGGAAAAAATCGCAGCATGTGCAAGTTTTTTTCGATATTAGGATCAAACTCGGCCATGCAAGTCAATGAGTCTGGGCAAATTCTCTGACTGCACTCGGATGATATCTAAACAGGAAATCTGTGTAAGAAGCTGTGTATTGACACTTAAAGGGAATCTGTCAACACGTTTTTACTAAGCAATCTGAAAGCACCATAATGTAGGGCCCCGATTCCAGTGATATGTCACTTACTGGGCTGCATTTTGCTTTTACAGTACAATCAGTGTATTATCAGCAGGATATTATCAGTACAGGACAATTGATCTTGTGCCTGCTAGTCCAACCTCGCACCCAGCACTCTGTCACTATACAATGTACACAGAAAGCTGTGGTGTGGACGGTTTATACACAGATCAGCAACTGAGCTCTGCTAGATCTGAAGCAGAGAAAACTGTGACTTTATCATAACTACTGAACCTAGTAACTAAGCGATTCATCACTGGAATGGGGGTTTCTGTCCCAACCTCATGGTGCTGTCAAATTACATAGCAATAATTTATTGACAGATTCCTGATTCGATGTTTTGTACTGTATTTAGGTCGTTAACATCTTTCTGACACTTTAGTGGTTGCACCAAAAAGATGCAGAAACCAATGAAATGGCCTGATCACAGTGTTTCATATAATGTCTCCTCAATGCCTGGGAGTAAAATGATGAAAAAGCCTGATAGCAAGTGATGCATTTTTGCATCAATTTTTTCCATCAGTTATAATGCTGTTCAATTGTGTCAGGCTCAAAAAGTCTGAACCAGATGCAATGGATATACAGGTGCTTCTCACAAAATGAGAATATCATCTAAAAGTTAATTTACTTCAGTTGTTCAATACAAGAAGTGAAACTCATGTATTTTATAGAGTCATTATAAACAGAGTGATCTGTTTCAACTGTTTATTTCTCTTAATGATGATGATTATGGCTTACAGCTAATGAAAGCTCAAGCGTCATTATCTCAGTAAATTGCAATAATTATCAAAAAACACCTGCACAGGCTTCCTAAGTGTTTATAAAGGTTCCTAAGTCTATTTCAGTAGGCTCCACAATCATGGGGAAGACTGCTGACTTGACAGATGTCCAGAAGGCAGTCACTGACACACTCCACAAGGCGGATACGTCACAAAGGCTCATTACTAACGAAGCTGGCTATTCACAGTGCTGTATCCAAGTATATTAATGGAAAGTTGAGTGGAAGGAAAAAGTGTGGTAGAAAAAGGTGCACGAGTAATCGTGATAACCGCAGCCTTGAAAGGATTGCTAAGAAAAGGCCATTCAACAATTTGGGGGAGACTCACAAGGAATGGACTGCTGCTGGAGTCATTCAAGAGCCACCACACACAGACATATCCAGGACATGGACTACAAGTGTCGCATTCCTTGTGTCAAGCCACTCATAACCAATAGACAATGCCAGAAGCGTCTTACCTGGGCCAAGGAGAAAAAGAACTGGACTGTTGCTCAGTGGCCCAAGGTGTTGTTTTCAGATGAAAGTAAATTTTGGCTTTCATTTGGAAATCAAGGTCCCAGAGTCTGGAGGAAGAGTTGAGAGGCCACAATCCAAGCTGCTTGAGGTCTAGTGTGAAGTTTCCACAATCAGTGATGGTTTCGGGAGCCATGTCATCTGCTGGTGTAGGTCCACTGTGTTTTATCAAGACCAAAGTCAGCACAACCGTCTACCAGGAAACTGCAGAGCACTTCATGATTCCCTCTACCGACAAGCTTTTTGGAGATGGAAATTTCATTCTCCAGCAGGACTTGGCACCTGTCCACAATGCCAAAAGCACCAATACCTGGTTTAGAAACAGCAGTATCACTGTGCTTGATTGGCCAACAAACTCGACTGACCTTAACCCAACAGAGATAATCTATAGGGTATTGTCAAGAGGAAGATGAGAGACACCAGACCCAACAATGCAGATGAGCTGAAGGCTGCTATCAAAGCAACCTGGGCTTCCATAACACCTCAGCAGCGCCACAGGCTGATCACCTCCATGCCATGCCGTATTGATGCAGTAATTCATGCAAAAGGAGCCCCAACCAAATACTGAGTGCATTTACTGAACATAAATTTCAGTAGGCCAACATTTTGGATTTTAAAATAATTTTTTAAACTGGTGTTATAAAGTATTCTAATTTACTGAGATGATGACTTTTGGATTTTCATTGGCTGTAAACCATAATAATCAACATTAACAGAAATAAACACTTAAATGGATCACTCTGTTTGTAATGACTCTCTATATATCTATATATACAAGTTTCACATTTTGTATTGAAGAACTGAAATAAATTAACTTTTTGGTGATATCCTAATTTAGTGATATATGAACTCAGTCTGATGGTGGTATGCACAAAAATTTACTGCCAAAAATACTCATTTTTCTATTTTTTCACCGTACCAATCAGGTTCATTTACAGCCAAAGTGTTGTCTATAAACATTTTTGTATTTTTTCACGTACCCAAAGCCTACATATACTGATCATGCAGCAATGGAAATGGCGTTTTCATTTGGCCTTTTTGATGCAAAGAGATAATTACTGCAACATTGGTCCGTTTTTTTCATATGTAATCCTTATTAAACTTTTGATAATACATTTTTAAAATCAAAGATGAATAAATCTGATCTGTATATTGTAGGTTAGGCATTTTTATTTTCTTTTATATTGGACGGCAGATGTCACCATACAGTATAGTGCCGGAGTGGCTGCTCATTCTATATGCCAGTATTGAATATTCCACCAGTTAACAGAACTTTACAAGTTTACCGGAGCAATTTTTCATATTTTATTAAAGAAATGTATCTAATTGCATATTATCCCAATTGCATGCAGGTCTATTAATATCACCTTGTCATCAGTGTAATGTAAAGTGATGGATGGACACAAATTCAGATTTGTTAATCAGATTTTAAATAGAATTATTTAAAGATTGATATTTTGCTGTACAAACAGCACTTTTAGAAGGTAACTTTAAACATTTCGATAGAGTTTTACTTAAAAAATTACAAAATTAACTAAAATTGTGGCTCTATGTTATAGGTAATTTATAATTGTTCACTTTAAATATCAGCATATTTATTGCTTTAAATAAGCAGGTTGATATAATGTTTTATAAAAATAAATCATACAAAAGCAATTGTAGAAAAAATAACAAAGTAGAACCAAGAACAAATATCCAATTTCCAATACAAATTCCCCAGGTATTAGGGTATGTGCACATGGAGTCTTTTAATTTAGTTTTTGAAACAAAAACACAAGTACCACATGTTGTAAGTGGAAAAGGAAACTATTAACCCCTTCACGACGTTTGACGTATCCATACATCCAGGTTAATGAGTACTTACCGAGCTTGAACGTATGGATAATACGTGATTTCATTAATGCTGCACCGTGATCTCAGTCGTGGTGATTATTTTAAGGTGCCTGCTGAATGTCATGGTGCCTGCTGAATATGCCACCAGTAGCCGTCATCCCATGGGGTGATTTCCCCCCCCCCCCCGCAACTGCGATCACTGTGATTGGCTGTTCATTTCTGAACAGCCAATCACAGCGTTTTCAATGTTTCAGTCAATGAAATTACCTAAGACACTGATGTTCAACCTATGATCGGTACTGTAAGAGCATCGATCATAGGCTGGAGCCTAGCAACCGTGGCGTCATAGGGGCCAGGTCTAATTGGTGTGATCGGATGATTATGCCCCCCCCTGATGACCTAACTCCCCGAAGATTATGAGCCACTGATTCCTGATTTTGTCACACAATCAGGAATCAATTTTGACACCACTGGCCTCACAGAAATAGACTTTCAAAGTCTTTTTTTCTGAGGATTTTGTAAACCTCGGATGTAGTGGAAAATAGGAGGTTTTGGGGCTTTGTCCTTCACATGGGGTTAGTGAAGAAGCAAGAGCTTGGGCAATATTGGAGTGTTGATGTTTTATAACTCTCTGAAGAGGCAATTTGCATATTAGATGTTTTATAGAACACTCCACTGTTCCGCATGGCTATTTCAGGCAATAAATAATGTTTTGAAATACAGTGATAATGCACAATGTCCTCCCCGAGATGACCGCCTTTTCAAAGTTCGGCCTGCCATTAGGCACTTCAGCAACAAGTTTAGAAAGGTGTACATTCCCCAAAAGGACATCTGTGTGGATGAGTCCCTAATATATTTCAAGGGGAGGCTCAAGTTCCAGCAATACCTGCCTGGTAAGAGGGCCAGGTATGAAATTAAGCTCTACCAATTGTGTGAGAGTACCTCTGAGCACACTCACAGGTTTAGAGTTTATAAAGGGAACGATACCAGGATTGAACCCACTGAATGTCCCCCTGTACTGAGAGTGAGTAGGAAAATTGGGTGGGATTTGGTGCACTCAATGCTGGTTCAAGATTATCAACTCTTTGTAGATAACTTTTATAGCAGAATCCCACTCTTTAAGTTCCTCTCTGAGCAAGCTACCGCAGCATGCAGAGCTGTCCACACAAATCAGAGAGGCCTCCCTAAAGGTACCTTCACACATAACGATATCCTTAACGATATCGTTGCTTTTTGTGATGTAGCAACGATATCATTAAGGAAATCATTATGTGTGACAGCGACCAACGATCAGGCCCCTGCTGGGAGATCGTTGGTCGCTGAACAAAGTCCAGAACTTTATTTCGTCGCTGGATCTCTCGTGGACATCGCTGGATCGGCGTGTGTGACACCGATCCAGCGAAGTCTTCACTGGTAACCAGGGTAAACATCGGGTAACTAAGCGCAGGGCCGCGCTTAGTAACCCGATGTTTACCCTGGTTACCAACGTAAAAGTAAAAAAAAACAAACACTACATACTTACCTACCACTGTCTGTCCCCGGCGCTGTGCTCTGCACTCCTCCTGTACTGGCTGTGAGCGTCGGTCAGCCGGAAAGCAGAGCGGTGACGTCACTGCTCTGCTTTCCGGCCGCTGTGCTCACAGCCAGTACAGGAGGAGTGCAGAGAAGCAGAGCGCTGGGGACAGACAGCGGTAGGTAAGTATGTACTGTTTGGTTTTTTTTACTTTTATGCTGGTAACCAGGGTAAACATCGGGTTACTAAGCGCGGCCATGCGCTTAGTTACCCGATGTTTACCCTGGTTACCCGGGGACTTCGGGATCGTTGGTCGCTGGAGAGCTGTCTGTGTGACAGCTCTCCAGCGACGCTGCAGCGATCCGGATCGTTGTCGGTATCGCTGCAGCGTCGCTGAGTGTGAAGGGGCCTTTAGACACTAATTGAGCAGCTGCTTAGAAAGGGTGAAAGCAGAGACCAATGTCGTGTCAACATGCTGATTGTCAAGTACAAGGACAAGAGGGATATATTTTTCTTGACCACTATACATGGTGATGGCAGCACTTCCACCACTGTATGAGGTACCTTTACACAGGTTGTAAGGGGGTGGCGGGAGACCACTTTTGCCCCTCCACCATGCAGAACCCATGCGGCCCTGTTTGTACGTTTTATACGACGTCATATGTAAATATGTTATCCTATTGTGTTCTATATCTTTATTACACTGCATATGTCATGTTATCCTATTGTGTTAATTTCCTATTGTAATATGCTGATTATGTTATTGGCCACATGTGTAGCAGCGCATCTGCCCCATGTTGTGACATCACAGAGAGCGCAGTGCCCAGTGCTCTCATCATCCGGTCACGTGTCCTGGTCATATGACCTGACCTGTAACCAGGACAACAAAAAACAACTATAGAGCACCGTCTCACTGTAGCATCACAGCGCATGCGTAGGTATGAGCTCACATTGCCCAATGCATGAACTAGCTAGTTATTCCATTAACATGATTCAAGTCTCACACAATATTGAAATGTACTTGCTGTGCACTTTGTTATACATACTGTTGGAGAGTTAGGGACAGTCAATAGTTAAATAGATGGTCTGGGCCAGCAGCAGAAAAGGTGGCAGGAAGCTGCAGCTCTGAGTTCAATTGCCAGGGCTTGTCTGCCAGGGTAAATGTGCAGTCATAGCTGGGGGCATTGCCAGACTCCAAGGAGGGAGAGGATCTGCTGCCCCGGATGCAAGGACAGGACTATAGGCATTGCCAGACCCCAGGAGGAGAGAGAATCTGTAGCCCTGTATTTAAAGACTTAAGGACTTAAGGAACACAAGACAGGCCCGAAGATTTTTGGAAGGGTCCCTCGTCGAAGGGACTTGAAGCGTAAAGATTCCGGCATGTGGACTACTGCTTAATTTTGGCTACCTGGGCTGTTGTGGGTACGGCCATAGATATTGCTAGGCAGAGAGCAGGAAGCCAGTGTTGAACCTTCACTTTTGTTTCTTATCTTTTCCTCAACCCTTCTCATTAAAAGTTATTCCTGTTGGATTACTCCTGGGTCCCTTGACTGTGATTGCCTGGACTGCAGTGACTGGAAAAAGGAGGTACCTAGTGAGGGAAAGCGGTGCCCGTCCTTTCTATTTATGTACAAGGGGCTGGGGGTGCTCAGTGGACTCTGTCTGTGGACTGTGCCTTTAAGTAACTCGGCCATAACTCCCTGGGGTACAACAAGGCACAAGGCACTTTTAAAACAACTTTGTTGTTATTTGTGTGCGTTATTATTAATTTTTACTATGCACTTCTTGGCACTTTTTATATAAAGTTTTTGAGCCTCTCTTTTGCAAAATTTTGCTCTTACATTGTTGCAAGCAAGACACACATTTTTTATGGAACTATTTTCACTTTATTTGATACTTTTTTGCACTTTATGATATGTACAATTGAAAAAGTATATATTTTCTTTATTATTGGGGGTTACTCGGCTGAGTATGATTATTGTGGAATCCTGTCCTTGCGGAATTTTTATTTTATATTATACAATTTTTAATATTTTGTATTGTTGCCATTCTGATAAATAAAGGCATATTTTGTAATATTTCCATGTTCTTTGACTATCTGGTGATTTCATGTTCCATGGTGGTTCGTTATCTGGTTGTCTCTTTGCAGTGGTTGCCACTGTAGTTTTTTCACAGCACACCCTAATCACTAGCCTATTTCACATTATTTTTCTGGATATATGGCCAAATATATAATTTTGTGGATAAAATAAGGGTGTGTTATCCAAAACCCAGAGTGGAGAGACGGATTTGTCCCACTACCAAACCTGCAAATCGCTCTAAAAATAAAAGCCCTTGATGGGTTTTCCTAAAAATGTAACTTGGTCAACTACTTAGACCCAATCCAATCTTTTCCTTTATTTTGTCTTGTGACACACAGGTGTTCTGCTGTGAACACAAGTTGCATCAGCGGATTTAATAAGACTCCGTCAGCATCCTGTTGGACACATATTGACCTTCGCATATGATCCCCCTCACTGCCTCACAATAGTACATAAGAATACATTATGAGGAGGGTCATCCACAGACCCCTGAAAGGCAGCAACTGGCAGGCCTCATTGAAATATTGAATATTACAAACACTTTACGGTATGTGCTGCTGTCATCTGGTGGTATGGAAAAGTGTAGGCTATTCCAGTCTTTGTTCACTTTTATGAGAGTGAGCCTGTTGCATTTTCTGTTGACAGGCAAAAGCACTTGTCTATTATGTCAACCCCAGCGGCACTAAAGACCTGCCCAAACAAGATGCTAGCAGCACTGCAGCACAACACCTCCAAAGCAAAGTGGGACAACTCATGTTAGTGTCCAGAGTATGAGAAATAATAGTTGAAAGTCGCAGCAGAATTAAGGAGTATGCTCATTTGCTAGGCCAGGTATTTCGTGATTTTGCACTCCTCCCATTGACCTGCATGTGATCGTAATCAGTTCTACCTGCCCATAAATTGTAGGCTAAACCCGGGAGAGACATGAGTGTACATAATTGTAGGTTGATAGCCCAATAGAGGCATATATGGAGCGTCCTGCTAGGGCCTAGGGATAATCAGTACCGGGTCCTGTCATCATTAAAGGGGTGTTCACGGTGGCAGCGACCCGGTCCGTGGCCCTGGGCATCCAAATTAAAGGAAAGGTCTTTAAGGGTTTATTAGAAATAAGAATGTTTGTGATGCCACCTATGGTATTCGGTCAGGGATGACGGACGCTGCTTAATGGGGTCCACTGGGGTGATGTTATGGCACCAGGGATGGTATGGCTTCCCACAGGTGAAGCTGGGTCACCAGGGCTCCCATGTATTTGGCAAAGATAGTGTGGTACCAGAAATAATCAGATTACACAAGGTTGCAGTCTCTTTACCTGTTTACTGGTGATTCACAGCCACAGTCGAGGGTGCCAGTAACAGGTGTTGGTAAAGTCCGGTTGGCCTGGAAGCGACTATGGATCCCCCTTTCCAGGTGAGGTTGTAAGCCTTCCTTCTTGCGCAGTAAGTTGAGTCCCTTGCTGCCTAAGGCTCCACATAAGGCTCTCTCTTTCCCTGTCCTAAGACAGTACCCGCATGGTAGGCAACGCAAGCCTTTTTACAGGTGTCTCTCAGATGATTCCGGGCTCTGCATGTTGCTGTACCCTCAGGTGTGTGCTGACAGATGATCTAGAATCTTCTGCCCTCCGGTTTCTGCTTTGGGACATAAAGTTACACACAGCCTCGGGATTCCAATGCCCAGTTCCTGTGCTTCAGCATGGAAGGAGCTCAGTCCCAGCTCTCCTCCAGCACCTTGATTCTCCTGTGCTTCTCCCCTCTGGCACATTCTACAGATACAACCAGTCTGCTTCTCCTCTCTGGCCTGGAGCTGCAGCTCCACAAGGCTGCACAGCCCCAGCTCCTCTGCTCACCTCTCTCTCCTCCAACTGACTGTCTGATACCAACTAACTAACTCCTCCTCCAAGCCAGAATGTATATATATCTGGGGAAGCTCCGCTAAAACCGGGTTCAGAGCTCCCCCTTCTGACCTGGAGTCAGAACATGTTGCATGAATTATGCTACCTGGTAAAGGAATACTCCTTGCTTCCAGGCATGGCATCACCCTCCCCGAAAGGAAGGCAACACCACTTTAACAGCTGGCTTCCTGGGGTGGTACACTTACAGTAGAACAGGGATCCATCAAAGGGAGGTCACATTGCCGTGGTTGATGGGCATATATGAATTGGCCAATTTATGCGCTAAAAACCTTCATTTTCATTCATTTCCATAAGTTAAAAAAATATATATTTAAGAAAAAAAAAATTTTGAGTAGTAAAATCTAGATTGAATGTTTTTAATATTTTTCTGTGTTTTCACATGGCCTAAAGTTATGCATAGTGCTGCTGTGCTTTCTTTTTTCTATTTCTTGACCATCTTTAAAAAGTTTTCCCTCCTTGTCAAAAATACCTGATCATCAGGCCCTCGGCACTAGGCTGGTGTCATGAAATTGGGACACGTCTTTAACAGTGTACCCCTGCCTCTGCTGTGTGGTTGGGCAAGAAAACTTGCCCCATGACGCTAGCGTTGTCTGATGGCAATTTTTTAGACATTTTTTCCACAATGGCTTTCTGGTACAGCACCATTTTGGAAGACCTCTCCACCTCAGGAAGAATAGAAGCAAACTTCTCCTTGTAGAGTGCATCTAACCGGGTGATCAACCAGTGCTCTTTTTTTGCCAAGATGAATGTAACTTGACGGTCAAGGGAAAGGCAGCGGTAAATAAAGTCAGCCATATGTGCTAACCTCCATAAAGTCTACATTTTACTGTCTCTACCATGATGATGAATCTCCCTCTCCTTCTCCTCCCTCTCTTCCACCTCATTGTCATCCTCAACCCAACCATGTGGGAGAGATGGGACGAAGGTAGTGTGGCTACAAGCGTCTTTTGCGCTAGCCATCAGCTCCTGTGCCTCCTCTTCCTCCTCCTCAGCGTTTGCCTCCTCATTATTATCCAATCTGCGCTGAGAAGATGAGGCTGGGCTGGCTACAATCTCTCTATGTTATGTCTTTCTCCATCCCCATCTGTTCCACATGCAAAGCTTCATGTTTAATTGTGAGTGAGAAGCGACCGTAGGCACAAAAGAAGGATAGTTGCACTAACTTTGGTGATATTGTCGCTCTCCATCTTTGTGGAGTCTTGAAAGTCTTGCAGAATCAAACAAATATCAGACATCCATGCCATTCTTCATTTGTAAGATACAGAGACTGATCAGATTACCGACAAACGTGTTGGAGCTTGTGCTTAACCACTGGCTTCTGCTCACAAAGCCTTGCCAGCATGTCCAGTGTGGAGTTCCTGTCCTTGGTGATGTTGCACACCAACCAGTGAGCTGGCACTTGAATGCGCTGCTGCAGCACTTCCAGAGTGAAAGCAGCTGTAGCTGACTTGTGGAAATGGTCACTGAGATGGCGTACCTTAACCAGAAGCACTGGCAAATCTGAGTAAACCACTGAACTATCAAGTTGAGTACATGTGCCAAGCATGGTACATATGTGAGCGTGCCAAGTTTCACAGTTCCACCACCAGGTTACGCCCATTATCACACTCGACCATGCTTGATTGGAAGTTCAGCAGCAAAATACACAGATCTTTTTGTGCTGTTGCTCCTTTATGTAACTCTGCTGCGATGCGCAGTTTGTCTCCTAGACAAATTAACTTCAGCCTGTTGCCGCTTCGCTGAGGCAGTGCTGCAGAGCTTCCATCTTTCGGCTGATGTGGACGACGTGCTTTGAGATACCACATTGGAGATGGAGGATGAGGAAGAACAGGAGTAGATGCAGGAACTTTTGTAGGAGATGGAGGAAACCCTGATAGAAGTAGGGCAAGCAATCCTCAGCATCGGGAGCACATGCATCGTGCCACGATATGACTCAGCCCCAGCCTCCACAATGTTCACCCAGAGTGCGTCATGAAAATGCAGCATCCCTGGCCACAATTGCTTATCCACATGTCAGTTGTTAAGGGGATAATCCCAGTAGGTGCATTGGTATGGGCACAGGTGATATTCCTGGAGACATGCTGGAGCAAGGCGGAGACACCAAAAAAAGGGAAAAAGTGGCACCTTGGGGCCATGTATTGAGAGACAGCTGCCGCCATAAGTCGGCGGAAATCTTCCGTGTCTATGAATCTAAATGGCAACATTTCCATGGCAACCAGAGTGGAAATGTGGCCATTTAGCTTTTAGGCCTGTGGGTGGGTGACTGGGAAGTTTCCTTTTCATTCCAAGGACTAGGGTAGGAACAGCTGACCGGCTGGGCTGGGTAAAGGATTTGGAAGTGCCTGGTGATGGTAAGTTAGAATGGCAAGGATAGGCGCATAACAGGAGGTATCTGTGTCAGTGTTTTAGGCAGGCGATTGGGAATTACCTAGCACAGGGGAAGAAGCAATGGTGTAACCTGATACCACCAATTGTGGAGTCAGGCGCTTAGATGACATATGCCTGAGCATGCTGATGGTGGTTAGGTTCTTACTGGTCAGGTCAGACCTGCTGATCTTGGCATGGCAGAGGTTGCAAATGGAGATTTTGTTTGTCTCAGGACGCCCTTTAAAAATGTCCCTGACTGGAGAACACCTAACTCTTTGACAGAGAAATTCAGGAGTGTAAGTGCTCAGCAAAACAGTTGCCCACCTTCTCAATCTGGTCATCCCAATGCCTCTTCCAGTCTATTTCAGTGCTGCCGATCTCTCCCCCTCAGCGCTGCTGACCTCGCACTTCATGCCAGCTTCCCAGGTTGGGTTGGTGACTTTGTCATCCACCACCTAATCTTCTACCCCTGAATCCTGTTCCTCCTGACTTTATGACTTAACAACAAGACTTAGTGGCAACAGTGTCTCACCATCATCTTCCTCCTTATCCCAAATTTGCCCTTCCCCATTGTCATGTTCTTCTGGCCATGGCTGTTCTAAGTTTTGTACATCACTAAACAGCATATTCTCCTGTCCCTCTTGGAGGATGCAGGTTGAGGGGCCACAATCAATAAATGTTGTCGCAAAGAGCTTCTCTGAGTGTCCTAATGTGGGATCACTAGTCTCCATGGACTCAACATGGTGGGAGGAAGGAGGACAAAGTGAGGATAAAGTGATCCAGACTTTAGGCTGGTGACACTGGACCGTGTGAAAGACTGTGTGATGCTGCCAAACCTGCTGGAATCATCTGCTATCCAACCAACTACCTGTGCACACTGCTCTGGCTTTAGTGGTGTACTGTGCATCACTGCAAAGTGGGAAAGGAAACTATGTGTTATGGTTGAGCGTGTTTCTTGTGCTCTGGCAACAGGCATAGTCACACCCGCCCCAAGTCCTCAGCATCTGTGTGCACTATCATCAGCACTTCCATTTCCCTTAATGCATGCCTATTGCATTTTATAATTGCTAGGTCTCTGGAAACCAAGTTAATTTTTAATTTTGTGAGTTTACTCCACCATCACGTAACGGAAAGAACAGAAAAGCGTATGGATGAGAATCAAGTTAATTCCAGAAAATTGTTCCAATGTTTTTTTTTCAGTTTCAGAGATGACAAAAATGTTCACAGACCACATAGCACTGTATGGCTGAGAAGTGGAAGCCTACAAAACAATGTAAAAGCTTTTTAGCAGTTTTACAGATCACAGAAATGCTCACATTCCAATTAACTCTGTATGTCAGAGAAATGAAAACCTATACAATTTTTAAAAGCTTTTTAGAAAATTTACAAATCGCAGAAATGTTCATAGATCACATAACACTGCAGGTCTGAGAAATGGAAGCCTGATAATTTTTTAAAAGCTTTTCAGCAGTTTTGAAAATCACAGAAATATACTCCACATTACGGAATAGTGTATGGCTGAGAAATGTAGCCCAGGAAAATGTTTTAAAGATTTTTGGGTGTGTTATATAACACAAAAAGGACCTCAAAGCACATAATACTTGATGGATCAAAATGTATTTAATTTTTTGAACCCACACAAAAAAATGCAGCTATATAGTTGGCTATGGACTGCACAAGCCTAATCCCTGTCTGCCTACTGGATTTTGTCACTCTCCCTCCCTCCTTAGGCTAAATGCAGATTGTATGTGCTGCAAACGATTAGCCCTTAGAAGGGCTGTTAGTATTATGGCTTAGCTTCAGCACCAGTATGAAGACTACAGGCTTCTGATTTGTTATACTGTGCACACAGGCCTAGACAAGCTGTGTAATGATGTCAATGTGACAAACTCAGCAGTCCCTGCCCTTTTATAATCCCTGATGATGTCAGATGGCCAGCCAATCACAGTAATGCCACAACCAAGATGGCTAGGGCATTACACTAACTCACGGGCAATCCCGCATGCTTATTGGATGTATAACAGGTGCCAAAGATGCAGAGTGGGAATTTGAGTTTTACATCAAGCACCACCCATTACTCGCTGAGTAACGAGCACATCCGAGCACTGTGATACTCGAGTGATAACCAAATTGTTTTTGAAACTTTTCATGTTTTAACACTAGTTTCACGCAGCTTCCCAAAAATGGGCAGATGGGATGGGGCATGAAAGGAGTGTGAAAATTCAGCGTGTTTAACTCACGCCATTTGTCAGATATGCCAGATTTAGTAAGGGGCCTTTGCCTTTTCTTTATTTTTCACATTTCTTGAACCACCAAATCCCTAAATTAATGTACTTCATGTGACGTTTCAGTTGAAAAGAGTTTCAAATGTCATGTCACAGGAGGCTGGGGCTGCACTCACTCCCCATGGTGTCCATCTCCCCTCCTGGAACCGGACATCACATCTGGCAGCGCTGCAGTTACTCACTAGTTTCTTGAACCACTGCCCTCCCTGAAGACATCTTGGATCCTGGGCGATGGACGTTGTGGAGCTCCAACACTCTGGTTCTGTCTCTGCCTCCACTGTAGCTTCTGTGTGAAAAGACATTGTCAGGGTGTGGATATAGAAGCAGTGAGTGACACCAGCAGCGCCCCTCAGCTTCTAGCTCTGCCCTCAA
This sequence comes from Ranitomeya imitator, assembly GCF_032444005.1. Taxonomy (NCBI): domain Eukaryota; kingdom Metazoa; phylum Chordata; class Amphibia; order Anura; family Dendrobatidae; genus Ranitomeya; species Ranitomeya imitator. The sequence continues at coordinate 131,400,884 of NC_091289.1, read as the reverse complement.
ATAAATTGTCATCAGGGGGCACTGATAGAAACAGTGAGTGACAATTCGTTTGAAAGCGGTGCTAGAAACTCAATGATGGCGCTGGTGTCTCACACTGCTTCTATCTCTACTCCCTGATGACGTTTTCTTTCACAGAACTTACGGCGGCAGCAAGGGTAGAAGCAGAGTGCCGATGCTGCACTCACATCTCCCATAGCATTCATCACCTACCTCACTTTCCAAGAAAAGCAGCACAAACCTCACTACAACGGCACTGCTTCATGAGATGAGTGTTGGCTAATTTTATGTTAATTGGTGTCCTGAATTAATTAAAGAGAGGTTGTCCAGTAGGGGACAACCCCATCAAGGGTGCCTTTAGGTAAAACCAGCTTTAAAAGTACTCAAGTTATAATGGAATAACATTTTTTACAGTGCAGTATCTATTTCCACCATCCATTATATTTCTTGCAATGACAAGGAAAGACATTATATAGATAGTATATTTTCTTTCATGAATTGACGTTCTTAACACTTCATCCCATTCAGACTGAATTCTTTTAGCACCTAGCTGTGATTTATATCTGAGGCAGTGCAAAAGGAAATTCTTGTCAAAGGCCATAAATATATACCATCTCCATATTCCCTCTGCTATGTTTATATCTCACTCTTTGCCTCGTGTTGATCTGCTTCCTTTATTAAATCACTCCAAGATAACACTTCATAAACAGCCAAAGAAACCCATAACGAAGGCGTCTAATTAGCTGATCATCTCACTATAATCACTTCCAGAATACATTATCCTTAGGGTAGCAGGGGAGGAATGAGAGAAGCATATGCCATTTCTATCCTTCTATATATCTATGTGTGTAAGCAATAATAATCTTTATTTTTATATAGCGCTAACATATTCCGCAGCGCTTTACATTTTGCACACATTATCATCACTGTCCCAGATGGGGCTCACAATCTAGATTCCCTATCAGTATGTCTTTGGAATGTGGGAGGAAACCGGAGTGCCCGGAGGAAACCCACGCAAACACGGAGAGAACATACAAACTCTTTGCAGATGTTGTCCTGGGTGGGATTAGAACCCAGGACCCCAGCGCTGCAAGGCTGCTGTGCTAACCACTGCGCCACCGTGCTGCCCACAATGCATTTCAATCATTGTTCCCTGCTGAGGTGGAGAAAATTCGCGATCTGAAATGATTGTGCCGCCATTTGATGATAATTAGCTTATCTGTACTCTTCTATCCTTTTCTAATCATCAAAGCCGCTTCGAATTGTGACACTCGGTAAATCCACTAGCCGCTATTTCTATAGCATAATTATTCTATGTTTTATATTAATTGCTAATCAGCGTTGGGAACATGAGACTGGGGTGCCGTATAGTGAGAATGCTGAATATACATCAGTTTTAATAAGATAGATTTGATGTATGCAGAATCCGACTATCTCTTTCATTCTCTCCCATTTTGCTTTACTTATGTCATAATCTAATAGTTTATATACATGCAAATTAAAGATAATCAGACTAATAGCCAGCATCCAAGGACGGAATAGAGTCACGAGATCAGAAATAACTTTTACCAAAATCTGGCACAATAGGGCTGATTAATGAATGTATTTGCATCTGGCCATATCTAGAAAACAGCGTAGGCCTCTTTTTCAGCATATACATACAGTTTGTCATATAAGTATTAAAGGGTTGGGTCCTATAAGAGGGGATGACCTTCATAGTCTAAATATTTTATATGGAGTCCATAAAATGGCACATCATGCTAAAAAGAACTCCTACTGAAAAATGATATTTGAGAATCTTGTGGAAACAATATTATATTTACCAAGTATCCTCTTTAACGCTAGAACTACCGCAGGTTTCATAGTAACATAGTAACATAGTTAGTAAGGCCGAAAAAAGACATTTGTCCATCCAGTTCAGCCTATATTCCATCATAATAAATCCCCAGATCTACGTCCTTCTACAGAACCTAATAATTGTATGATACAATATTGTTCTGCTCCAGGAAGACATCCAGGCCTCTCTTGAACCCCTCGACTGAGTTCGCCATCACCACCTCCTCAGGCAAGCAATTCCAGATTCTCACTGCCCTAACAGTAAAGAATCCTCTTCTATGTTGGTGGAAAAACCTTCTCTCCTCCAGACGCAAAGAATGCCCCCTTGTGCCCGTCACCTTCCTTGGTATAAATAGATCCTCAGCGAGATATTTGTATTGTCCCCTTATATACTTATACATGGTTATTAGATCGCCCCTCAGTCGTCTTTTTTCTAGACTAAATAATCCTAATTTCGCTAATCTATCTGGGTATTGTAGTTCTCCCATCCCCTTTATTAATTTTGTTGCCCTCCTTTGTACTCTCTCTAGTTCCATTATATCCTTCATGAGCACCGGTGCCCAAAACTGGACACAGTACTCCATGTGCGGTCTAACTAGGGATTTGTACAGAGGCAGTATAATGCTCTCATCATGTGTATCCAGACCTCTTTTAATGCACCCCATGATCCTGTTTGCCTTGGCAGCTGCTGCCTGGCACTGGCTGCTCCAGGTAAGTTTATCATTAACTAGGATCCCCAAGTCCTTCTCCCTGTCAGATTTACCCAGTGGTTTCCCATTCAGTGTGTAATGGTGATATTGATTCCTTCTTCCCATGTGTATAACCTTACATTTATCATTGTTAAACCTCATCTGCCACCTTTCAGCCCAAGTTTCCAACTTATCCAGATCCATCTGTAGCAGAATACTATCTTCTCTTGTATTAACTGCTTTACATAGTTTTGTATCATCTGCAAATATCGATATTTTACTGTGTAAACCTTCTACCAGATCATTAATGAATATGTTGAAGAGAACAGGTCCCAATACTGACCCCTGCGGTACCCCACTGGTCACAGCGACCCAGTTAGAGACTATACCATTTATAACCACCCTCTGCTTTCTATCACTAAGCCAGTTACTAACCCATTTACACACATTTTTCCCCAGACCAAGCATTCTCATTTTGTGTACCAACCTCTTGTGCGGCACGGTATCAAACGCTTTGGAAAAATCGAGATATACCACGTCCAATGACTCACCGTGGTCCAGCCTATAGCTTGCCTCTTCATAAAAACTGATTAGATTGGTTTGACCGGAGCGATTTCTCATAAACCCATGCTGATATGGAGTTAAACAGTTATTCTCATTGAGATAATCCAGAATAACATCCCTCAGAAACCCTTCAAATATTTTACCAACAATAGAGGTTAGACTTACTGGCCTATAATTTCCAGGTTCACTTTTAGAGCCCTTTTTGAATATTGGCACCACATTTGCTATGCGCCAGTCCTGCGGAACAGATCCTGTCGCTATAGAGTCCCTAAAAATAAGAAATAATGGTTTATCTATTACATTACTTAGTTCCCTTAGTACTCGTGGGTGTATGCCATCCGGACCCGGAGATTTATCTATTTTAATCTTATTTAGCCGGTTTCGCACCTCTTCTTGGGTTAGATTGGTGACCCTTAATATAGGGTTTTCATTGTTTCTTGGGATTTCACCTAGCATTTCATTTTCCACCGTGAATACCGTGGAGAAGAAGGTGTTTAATATGTTAGCTTTTTCCTCGTCATCTACAACCATTCTTTCCTCACTATTTTTTAAGGGGCCTACATTTTCAGTTTTTATTCTTTTACTATTGATATAGTTGAAGAACAGTTTGGGATTAGTTTTACTCTCCTTAGCAATGTGCTTCTCTGTTTCCTTTTTGGCAGCTTTAATTAGTTTTTTAGATAAAGTATTTTTCTCCCTATAGTTTTTTAGAGCTTCAATGGTGCCATCCTGCTTTAGTAGTGCAAATGCTTTCTTTTTACTGTTAATTGCCTGTCTTACTTCTTTGTTTAGCCACATTGGGTTTTTCCTATTTCTAGTCCTTTTATTCCCACAAGGTATAAACCGCTTACACTGCCTATTTAGGATGTTCTTAAACATTTCCCATTTATTATCTGTATTCTTATTTCTGAGGATATTGTCCCAGTCTACCAGATTAAGGGCATCTCTAAGCTGGTCAAACTTTGCCTTCCTAAAGTTCAGTGTTTATAATACCTATAACTACCATTAGGGGTCATTTTGACCCCCATTCAAAAGTACTGACTCTGGAATAAAAATAACTTTTTTCTTGCCAACAAATAAAAGAACATTTATTTTAACTTAGTAGGAACAGTGTTAAGATCAAGTACAGAACACATTTTCCTTTTACATGGTCATAGCATGAAGCTGAAGAATGATCTCCCGTCTGCTAATTTTACTCCCAGTTGCTGTTTTATAGAGAATAGTTGCGTTTATAGCTGCTTAATCAAGTACATTACAAAACACCTGAACAGGCCATCGGCGGCTTCCAGATATTGTGGTGTACTTTCGAGCCATCTGGTCTACTGTGTCCACTCCAACCTTTGTTTTATTGTAAAATTGTACCATTTCCGTTTTTTTTTCTTGTAGTTTCCAACTGCTACATCTGGGTGAAGACTACTGAGCAAAATGACATTCTTATTTGGCTTACCTTGGTAAACTGTAAGAGTGATGTCACCATTCTTCATCAGAGTAGTCTCTGTTGTGAATTCTGTGGCTGAATTCACTCCTGTGGTCACAAGTGGTACTGCAGCTTCTGAGCTTCCTCCCTCAGGTGTTCTGGTGAGCTCGTTAACTGCTTCATTACTTAACTCCGCCTGATGCTGCTATCCTTGCTCCTTGTCAATGTTTCAGTGTTGGATCTGAGCTTCTCCTGATTGTTCCTGTGACCTGCTGCTCTGTATAGCTAAGTGCTTTTTGCTTTTTTGTTGCTTTTTTTCTGTCCAGCTTGTCTTTTGTTTTGCTGGAAGCTCTGAGACGCAAAGGGTGTACCGCCGTGCCGTTAGTTCGGCACGGTGGGTTTTTTTTGCCCCCTTTGCGTGGTTTTGCTTTAGGGTTTTTTGTAGACTGCAAAGTTCGCTTTACTGTCCTCGCTCTGTCCTAGAATATCGGGCCCCACTTTGCTGAATCTATTTCATCCCTACGTTTTGTCTTTTCATCTTACTCACAGTCATTATATGTGGGGGGCTGCCTTTTCCTTTGGGGAATTTCTCTGGGGCAAGTCAGGCCTATTTTTCTATCTTCAGGCTAGCTAGTTTCTTAGGCTGTGCCGAGTTGCCTAGGTAGTTGTTAGGCGCAATCCACAGCCGCTTTTAGTTGTGTTTAGGATAGGATCAGGTGTGCAGTCTACAGAGTTTCCACGTCTCAGAGCTCGTTCTTGTATTTTTGGGTATTTGTCAGATCACTGTGTGCGCTCTGATCGCTAAGCACACTGTGTTTCTGGATTGCCTTCATAACACCTGTCATTAGCAAATGTAACAAGTCTCATATGTATTTGTTATTAGGAGACTTGCCTTCTACTACTTTTATGTATGGGGTCAAATTGACCCCTTCAGTACTTATAGGTATGAATTGTAAAATCCGGGCCCCTGAAAAAGTTTCAATTCATTTTTGTGTCCTAAAATATACACTACCATGAATAAATATAAGTCACAAAAACTCAGAACTCATTTGTTAAAATTTTAGAAATTATAGGAAAAGAAATAGCAAAAGGGTCAAAATGACCCCTCTGGTAGTTCTAGTGGGGCTGGGGCAACACAGGGATTTTGGTCCCCAAATCTGTCATGCAACCAAGGTTGGCTTAGTGCTGTTACCAGATCATGTGGAATGCCATGTACAATGGCTTGCGGAAGTACTCACCCCCTTGGGGTTTTGCCTATTTTGTTATATTACAACCTGTGTTTAAATAATTTTCTAATCCAATTTGTGTGTGATGCATCAGCACTAAATAGTCTAAGTTGGTGAAGTGAGACCATATAGGCATAAATTAAATTTATGGGATCAAATAACTAAAAATTGGCATGTGCATATGTATTCACCCATTTTGCTATGAAGCCCTTAAAAATTGCTGGTGTAAGTAATTACCTTCATAAGTCACATGCTTAGTGAAAGGAAGTCACACATGTGTGTCACATGGTGTGTCAGTATAAAAGAGAAAAATAAGTGGTGTAGGAAAAAGCAGTAATGAACACTTATAAAATGTAAAAATATTTCTTTATTCAGTATCCATTAAGAAGTTTCATCAAGTGCATCAGTTCATGTCTGACCCGCTTCTGGCATTAGAACACACCCTTAGTCATAAAGCTATCACCAGAGTCTCATCAGAATCTGTTTTAAACTATTGTAAACCAATCAAAACTTAGATAATACAATTTATACTTTAAACATCAAAATAACACTATATACAATTATATTCTATCAATTTTATATTATGAATACAAATTCATTGTGTCATTACGAAAATTCAAGCCAATCGCCTTTTTGGTGAAAAAGATAAAATGGATAATACTACCTAATAATAAAGAACATCTTCTAGATAAATTAATAAATTGTGACACCCATCATTTGTTATACTGTGTAGAATGCATTATATGCAAATTAAAGTACATTGGGCGCACTACAAGAAAAATGAAAAAAAAAATGTATAACATTAAAAAAGGTAATAACAGTCTTTCTGGAGTGACTAAACATTTTATAGAGGTGCATGAACGTAATATGGAAGGGTTCATATGCTATGGTGTTGAACACGTAATATGTCCTGAAAGAGGCGTAGATCGGAAGAAAAATATGTTTTTAAGGTAAATGTTCTGGATCCTTAAAATGAAAACCAAACCGCCCAATGGTTTACCTTTTCGTAATAACACAATGTATTTGTATTGATAATATAAAATTGATAGAATATATTTGTATATAATGGTTTTTGATGTATATAGTATAAATTGTGTTATGTAGGTAAAGAAAAAGGAGTACCAAACTACCCATAAAAATATATCAAATATTTAATGGTTATCAGTAAAATAGTAAACACCATAGACACAAATATATTAAAAGGGTTATATGGACAAACGAATTATATAGTGAAGGACACAATCAGAAAAGTCTGACACAATTGCTTGTATGTAAATAGGATCGGGAATTCAATGACCGTAATGTATATATTGCAGCACTGTCACAGTACAATGGGTATATTTAGGGTTAATTAGAAACACATTATCACCATCGCTATGACCCTATATAAATACCCAGATCTTTAGACAATATGCATCAGAGCAGAAAATAATATCTCACCCAGGTATGCCCATGCCATTGGTCAGACTATGCGTAACCCTAAATATGACAAAGTCCAGCTCACCATGATCGGCAGCCTTAGTAACTCGGAGCACGGAACCGCTGTGTCAGGGCGTGGAGAAAACCCTAAATATATCCATTTCTGCTAGAAAATCCTGACGTGTGCACAAACCCTTACTTACAAAAATTGTAAGGCTTGTTTTGAGTTTGCCAAAAGACATATGAGAGACTCCCCAAATGTATGAAGGAATGTGCTGTGCTCATGAGTCACCTGACAGGGCCGTGGCGTACCCGGTAACAGGTCCGGTGTTCACAAGGGAATGTCACGGTGGTGATCCGGTCTGTGGCCCTGGGCACCCATGTAAAAGGGATACTTGGAATAAAGTTTATGTTCGTGACACCACCTGTAGTATTCAGTCAGTGGAGACCAACACTGCTTTAAGGGGACCTCTGGGGTGATGTTATGGCAGCTAGATGGAATAACTTTCCAAAGGTGAAGTACATCCCCAGGGCTCCCGATGTGTAGATGGAAGATGGTGGATGGTGCAGTAAAGAATGAGGACACAGGTTTGCAGTCTCTTTACCTGGTTTACTAAAGACTTCAGGCAGCCACAGTCCAGGGCACCAGATCACAGGGCAGGCAGGGTCCGGCCTGCTTGGAAGCGAATCCAGAGTCCCCTTTACCATGTGGAGTTAAAAGCCTTTCTCTAGCACAATGATGTTGTAGTCCCTTACTGCCTATGGCTTCAGATAAGGTCTTCACAGTTCTCCTCTGTCCCCCATATAGGATAGGACAATACCTGTATGACAGGTAACTCAAGCCTTTTTACAGGAACTCTATCAGCCCCGGGCTCTATGTGTTACTGTGTCTTCAGGTGTGTGGCGGACAGGTAACTTGCAATTCAGCTTTCCTGCCGGTTTCTGATGTAAGTCCTAGAGTCCCTTACAACCTCGGTGTACCGGCTACCGGTTATCTGTGCTTTGCCAGGGAGACAGTCTGTTTGCTGCTGTCCTCCCCTGATGTCCTTGCCTGTGCCTTGCTCTCCTTCACTTTCACTGAACAAGGTTGTTTCCTTCTGTATGTCGCTTTCTCCAGGAGCTGTAGTACTTCAGACTACACGGCAACTTCAGACCTTCTAACACTCTATGTCGGTATGCTCTCTTCTGTCTCTCTGACAATCTGACCTCTCTTTCCCTCCAAAGCACAATATATATAGTGAGTCACCTAGGAATAGGATCAAATGCTCCCCCTTGTGGCCTGGAGTGTGAACATGTTCTGTGTATGGTGATTACCTTATAAAAGGTATCCTTCATCGCTTCCAAACGTAACATCACTCTCCCCGTGAGGAAAGCAATGCTACTGTGACGACCCGGACCCTGGGGCGCCACAGTCAGATGAGACCAAAATGTAACTTTTGACCACCAAGGTAAACACTATGTCTAATGCTAAACCAACACAGTTCATCACCTCAAGAACATCATCCCCTCAGTGAAACATGGTGGTGGAAGTATAATGCTGTGGGGATATTTTTGGGGAGCAGAGGCAGGGAAAATGATCTGGATCGAGGGGAAGATGGATGGCGCGAAACACAGGGATATTCTTGAGCAAAGCCCATTTCATTCTCTCTGTGATTTGAGACTGGGAAAGAGGTTCACCTCCCAATAAGACAATGACCCCTAACACACTACTAAAGCAACACTTAAATGGTTTAAAGGGGAATGTGTAAATGTTTTGGAGTGACCTAGTCAAAGCCCAGACCTTAATCAAATTGAGAATCTGTGGTCAGACTTGAAAATTGCTGTTCACCAGGGGAAATCTTCTAACTTAAAGGGACTCTGTCACCTGAATTTGGAGAAAACAATCTTCAGCCATAGGGGCGGGGTTTTCGGGTGTTTGATTCACCCTTTCCTTACCTGCTGGCTGCATGCTGGCTGCAATATTGGATTGAAGTTCATTCTCTGTCCTCCGTAGTACAAGCCTGCACAAGGCAATATGTGTACTTTTATTGTTTGTTTTTTTTATTTAGATAAAGAAATGAATTTATGGGAATAATATTTTTTTTTTCATTATTTAGGATTTTTTTTTTTTTTTTACACGTGTGGAAATTTTTTTTTTAACATTTTTACTTTGTCCCGGGGGGGGGGGGGGGGGGGGGAACATCACAGATCGGTGATCTGACAGTTTGCACAGCACTCTGTCAGATCACCGATCTGTCTCAGAGCACTGCAGGCTTCACAGTGCCTGCTCTGAGCAGGCTCTGTGAAGCCACCTCCCTCCCTGCAGGACCCGGATGCCGTGGCCATCTTGGATCCGGGCCTGGAGCAGGGAGGGAGGTAAGCAGACCCTCGCAGCAACGCGATCACATCGCGTTGCTGCGGGGGGCTCAGGTAAGCCCGCAGGGAGCCCCCTCCCTGTGCAATGCTTCCCTGTACCGCCGGCCGGTGTGCCGGGGGTTAATGTGCCGGGGGCGGTCCGTGACCACTCCTGGCACATAGTGCCGGATGTCAGCTGCGATAGGCAGCTGACACCCGGCCACGATCGGCCGCGCTCCCCCCGTGAGCGCGGCCGATCACGCTGGACGTACTATTCCGTCCTTGGGAAGTAGGGCCCACCCCACATGGACGGAATAGTACGTCCAATGACAGAAAGGGGTTAAAGGAGTTGGAGCAGTTTTGCCTTGAGTAATGAGAAAACTCATAGAGAATTATCCAAGGTGATTTACAGCTGTAATTGCCTCAAAAGGAGGCTCTACAAAGTACTGACTTTAGGAGGGTGAATAGTTGTGCACGCTTCTTACATTTACACACAGCTCTTCTTCATACAGTGTATACAAATACTACATTTAGAAGTTTCTTGAACTTTGCGACCGCAATTGTTATGCCCCTGCTTAACTCCTTCATGGCATGGCTATTTTCCGCTTTCATTTTCCTTTTTTCCTTGAGAAATGTCTTTTTTATTTTTCCGTTTAAATAGCCATATGAAGGCTTCTTTTTTTGTGGATAAGGTGCACTTTTGAATGACACCATATATTTTATCATGTTATACACAGAAAAGCAGGAAAAAAATTCAAAGTGCAATTTCACAATTGTTTTTTATTATTTTATTTACCATATTCACTATATGGTAATAGCAGGGGTGGATTAAGGGTAGCCAGGGCCCCGGGCTGTTCAGACACTGTGGGCCCCCCGGGTCATGTGACGGGGGTCATGTGACATACCCGAGCCAGATTATTCCAGAAAAATGGCCGGGCCCTACTCTACTGTAACCTATTAAATATTTGTTAAAATCTGCAATACAATTTAGGTATATTTTGACCAATAATATCACATACAAGGAACAAATACCACCACACCATGACCAGACCACAAATTACAACCACAGTGATCGAATAATATCACATACAAGGAACAAATACCACCGCACCATGTCAAAACCACATATTACCACTTGGTGACCAAATAGCACATACAAGGGACAAATACCACAACACCATTTCCAGACCACATATTACCACCACATAATGACTGAATACTACAATACTGATCAGTAGGGTTGAGCGAAACGGGTCGAACATTTTCAAAAGTCGCCGACTTTTGGCTAAGTCGGGGTTTCATGAAACCCGATCCGACCCCTGTGCGGGGTCGGCCATGCGGTACGCGACTTTCGCGCCAAAGTCGCGTTTCAATGACGCGAAAAGCGCCATTTCTCAGCCAATGAAGGTAAACGCAGAGTGTGGGCAGCGTGATGACATAGGTCCTGGTCCCCACCATCTTAGAGAAGGGCATTGCAGTGATTGGCTTGCTGTCTGCGACGTCACAGGGGCTATAAAGAGGCGTTCCCGCCAACCGCCATCTTACTGCTGCTGATCTGAGCTTAGGGAGAGGTTGCTGCCGCTTTGTCAGAAGCAGGGATAGCGTTAGGCAGGGTCCATTAACCACAAAACCGCTTGTGCTGCAGCGATTTGCACTGTCCAACACCACCCTCGGTGTGCAGGGACAGTGGAAGTTTTTTTTTTTTTTTTTTTCCCCTCAGCGCTGTAGCTCATTGGGCTGCCCTAGAAGGCTCCCTGATAGCTGCATTGCTGTGTGTACGCCGCTGTGCAAACCAACTGCTTTTTTCAAAGCACAAATCCTCTTGTTCCTTCCTTTCTGCACAGCTATCTTTTTTGTTTGTCCACACTTTTTATTTCATTTGTGCATCAGTCCACTCCTTATTGCTGCCTGCCATACCTGGCTGAGATTACTGCAGGCAGGGAGATAGTAGCTGCCTGCCATACCTGGCTGAGATCACTGCAGGCAGGGAGATAGTAATTGTAGGACATTCCCTGTTTTTTTTTTTTTTTTTTTTTTTTGGTGGGAGATTAAGATTGGCAATTTGGCATTTCTGCTAGAGTGCCATCCCTGTGTGTGCCATCTCTCTCACATAGTGGGCCATAGAAAGCCTTTTCATTTTTCTGTATTTTTTTTTGTGGGGTGTATAAATTCTCCCTGATAAAAATACAGTGGGAGATTAATATTGGCCTTTGGGCTTGTGTGCCAGTCCTGAGTGTGCCATCTCTCTCACAAATAGTGGGCCATAGAAAGCCTATTTTATTTTTTTTTGGGTTTTATAAATTCTCCCTGAAAAAAAGGGAGATTAATATTGGCCTCTGGGCTTGTGTGCCAGTCCTGAGCGTGCCATCTGTGCCAGCCCTGAGCGTGCCATCTCTCTCACAAATAGTGGGCCATAGAAAGCCTATTTATTTTTTTTTTTGGTTTTATAAATTCTCCCTGAAAAAAAGGGAGATTAATATTGGCCTCTGGGCTTGTGTGCCAGTCCTGAGCGTGCCATCTGTGCCAGCCCTGAGCGTGCCATCTCTCTCACAAATAGTGGGCCATAGAAAGCCTATTTAATTTTTTTTTTTGTTTTATAAATTTTCCCTGAAAAAAGGGAGATTAATATTGGCCTCTGGGCTTGTGTGCCAGTTGTGAGCGTGCCATCTGTGCCAGTCCTGAGCGTGCCATCTCTCTCACAAATAGTGGGCCATAGAAAGCCTATTTAATTTTTTTTTTGGTTTTATAAATTTTCCCTGAAAAAAGGGAGATTAATATTGGCCTCTGGGCTTGTGTGCCAGTTGTGAGCGTGCCATCTGTGCCAGTCCTGAGCGTGCCATCTCTCTCACAAATAGTGGGCCATAGAAAGCCTATTTAAATATTTTTTTGGTTTTATAAATTCTCCCAGAAAAAAAGGGAGATTAATATTGGCCTCTGGGCTTCTGTGCCAGTCCTGAGCGTGCCATCTGTGCCAGTCCTGAGCGTCCCATCTCTCTCACAAATAGTGGGCCATAGAAAGCCTATTTTTTTTTTTTTTTTGGGTTTTAGAAATTCTCCCTGGAAAAAAAAAGGGAGATTAATATTGCCCTTTGGGCTTGTGTGCCAGTACTAAGCGTTCCATCTCTCTCTCTCTCTCAGTCAGTGGGCCATAGAACGCCTATTTTTGGTTTTATTTGTTTTCTAAATTCTCCCTGAAAAAATCATTTTATTTTATTTGGTTTCTAAATTCTTCCTGATAAAATCATATTTTTTTTATTATTTTTTTTTCTAAAGTCTCCCTGAAAAAAAAAAAAAAAAAACAACCAAAAAAAACAGTGGGAGATTAATATTGGCCTTTCTGCTTGTGTGCCAGTCTTGACTCCTGGGTGTGCCATCTCTCTCTCTCTCTCTCTCTCTCTCTCTCCAATTGTGGTCCATAGAAAGCCTATATTTTTTTTCCTTGATTTGGGTTCTAAAATCTACCAGAGAAAATAACTACATCAATCATTGGTAGAAAAATATTGGCCTCTGGGTTTGTGTGCCACTCCTGACTCCTGTGTGCGTCATCTCTCAGTCAGTGGGCCATAGAACGCCTATTTTTGTTTTTATTTGTTTTATAAATTCTCCCTGAAAAAATCATTTTATTTTATTTGGTTTCTAAATTCTTCCTGATAAAATCATATTTTTTTTATTATTTTTTTTTCTAAAGTCTCCCTGAAAAAAAAAAAAAAAAAACAAACAAAAAAAAACAGTGGGAGATTAATATTGGCCTTTCTGCTTGTGTGCCAGTCTTGACTCCTGGGTGTGCCATCTCTCTCTCTCTCTCTCTCTCTCTCTCTCTCTCCAATTGTGGTCCATAGAAAGCCTATATTTTTTTTCCTTGATTTGGGTTCCAAAATCTACCAGAGAAAATAACTACATCAATCATTGGTAGAAAAATATTGGCCTCTGGGCTTGTGTGCCACTCCTGACTCCTGTGTGCGTCATCTCTCAGTCAGTGGGCCATAGAACGCCTATTTTTGTTTTTATTTGTTTTATAAATTCTCCCTGAAAAAATCATTTTATTTTATTTGGTTTCTAAATTCTTCCTGATAAAATCATATTTTTTTTATTATTTTTTTTTCTAAAGTCTCCCTGAAAAAAAAAAAAAAAAAACAAACAAAAAAAACAGTGGGAGATTAATATTGGCCTTTCTGCTTGTGTGCCAGTCTTGACTCCTGGGTGTGCCATCTCTCTCTCTCTCTCTCTCTCTCTCTCTCCAATTGTGGTCCATAGAAAGCCTATATTTTTTTTCCTTGATTTGGGTTCCAAAATCTACCAGAGAAAATAACTACATCAATCATTGGTAGAAAAATATTGGCCTCTGGGCTTGTGTGCCACTCCTGACTCCTGTGTGCGTCATCTCTCAGTCAGTGGGCCATAGAACGCCTATTTTTGTTTTTATTTGTTTTATAAATTCTCCCTGAAAAAATCATTTTATTTTATTTGGTTTCTAAATTCTTCCTGATAAAATCATATTTTTTTTATTATTTTTTTTTCTAAAGTCTCCCTGAAAAAAAAAAAAAAAACAACCAAAAAAAACAGTGGGAGATTAATATTGGCCTTTCTGCTTGTGTGCCAGTCTTGACTCCTGGGTGTGCCATCTCTCTCTCTCTCTCTCTCTCTCTCTCTCTCTCCAATTGTGGTCCATAGAAAGCCTACATTTTTTTTCCTTGATTTGGGTTCCAAAATCTACCAGAGAAAATAACTCCATCAATCATTGGTAGAAAAATATTGGCCTCTGGGCTTGTGTGCCACTCCTGATTCCTGTGTGCGTCATCTCTCACTCAGTGGCCCATAGAAAGCATATAGTTTGTTACATTTGTTTTCTAAATTCTCCCTGCAAAAATCTATTTTTTTTTTTTGGGGGGTTTCTAAAGTGTTCCTGAAAAAAATAAAAATAAAAAAAAAATAATAGTGTGACATTAATATTAACATTTGTGCTTCAGTGACAGTCCTGCGTGTGGGGCATCTCTCTAATTTGCAGCCACCAAAAAAAGAGTGTGTAACATTGGGCCTGATTTTCGCTGTGGTCTCACCAACCTGTAAAGGGGTAGCTAAATCATACTGAAGTTATAGCTCACCGTGTAAGTTGTGTGACTGCAACAAATAACGTTAGTTTGGTTACGTTTTTAAAACAATGAGGAAGTCTAGTGGAAGAGGTCGTGGCCGGGGGCGTTCATTGTCAGCTGGTAATGAGGGTAGTGGTAGTGGTGGAGCATCAGGTGGTCGTGGGGAAAAAAATATTGCACCTAAGTCTGGAGCTGTGGAGCCAGGTTCGTCGTCCGGCTACACAAGGCCTCGAACGCTCCCTTTTCTGGGATTAGGAAAACCGCTTTTAAAGCCGGAGCAGCAAGAGCAAGTTTTGGCTTATCTTGCTGACTCAGCCTCTAGCTCTTTTGCCTCATCTCGTGAAACTGGTAAAAGTAAAAGCAGCGCGTCGTTAGTGGATGTTCACGGTCAGGGACAAGTCACTTCCTTGTCCTCTTCAGCAAAAACAACAACAGAGAAGAATGCAGCAGGCGACACAACGGGTTACTCCATGGAGCTCTTTACACATACCGTCCCTGGCTTAGAAAGTGAAGCAGTTAACAGTCCATGCCCATTACAAATTGAATCTGACATGGAGTGCACTGACGCACAGCCACAGCCAGACTACTATGCTGGTCCTTTGACTCAGACCACAACATTGCCCTCGCAGGGTGCTGATCAAGAATCAGACCCTGATGAGACTATGTTGCCCCATCACGAACGCTATACCACCGAACGACACGGTGACACAGACGAAGTTGCGCAGGAGGTACAAGAAGAGTTATTAGATGACCCAGTTCTTGACCCCGATTGGCAGCCATTGGGGGAACAGGGTGCAGGCGGCAGCAGTTCTGAAGCAGAGGAGGAGGAGGGGCCGCAGCAGGCATCAACATCGCCACAGGTTCCATCTGCCGGGCCCGTATCTTGCCCAAAACGCGTGGCAAAGCCAAAACCTGGTGGAGGACAGCGTGGCCATCCGGTTAAAGCTCAGTCTGCAATGCCTGAAAAGGTATCCGATGCTAGAAAGAGTGCAGTCTGGCATTTTTTTAAACAACATCCAATTGATCAGCGCAAAGTCATCTGTCAAAAATGTTCTACTTCCTTAAGCAGAGGTCAGAATCTGAAAAGTCTCAATACTAGTTGCATGCATAGACATTTAACCACCATGCATTTGAAAGCTTGGACTAACTACCAAACGTCCCTTAAGGTTGTTGCACCCTCGGCCAATGAAGCTAGTCATCAACGCAACATCCCTTCCGGCAGTGTAGGACCACCATTTAGCGCACCACCTGCTGTATCTGTGCAGGTATCTTTGCCAGGCCAAAGCAGTCAGGGTCAGGGAATCACCAGTTTCGTAGTAGGAAACACTGCATCTAGGGCACCGGCGGCAACAATACCATCTCCCACCGTCTCTCAGTCTGCCATGTCCACCGGCACCCCCGCTAGTTCCACGATCTCCAGCTCTCCAGTCCAGCTCACCCTACATGAGACTATGGTTAGAAAAAGGAAATACTTAGCCTCGCATCCGCGTACACAGGGTTTGAACGCCCACATAGCTAGACTAATCTCGTTAGAGATGATGCCCTACCGGTTAGTTGAAAGCGAAGCTTTCAAAGACCTGATGGACTACGCTGTACCACGCTACGAGCTACCCAGTCGACACTTTTTTTCCAGAAAAGCCATCCCAGCCCTCCACCAGCATGTTAAAGAGCGCATCGTCCATGCACTCAGGCAATCTGTGAGCACAAAGGTGCACCTGACAACAGATGCATGGACCAGTAGGCATGGCCAGGGACGTTACGTGTCCATCACGGCACACTGGGTAAATGTGGTGGATTCAGGGTCCACAGGGGACAGCAAGTTTGGGACAGTTCTGCCTAGCCCACGGTCTAGTAAACAGTTGTCTGTAGCCGTTCGCACCCCCTCCTCCTCCTCCTCCTCCTCCTCGTCCTCCTGCAGAAGCAAGAGCTCGTCCACAGACCGCAGTCGCACAAACACTCCATCCGCACCTGCCACTGTTGCACACCAGGTCTCCCATTATGGGGCAGCTACTGGCATACGTCAGCAGGCTGTATTGGCTATGAAGTGTTTGGGCGACAATAGACACACCGCGGAAGTTCTGTCCGAGTTCTTGCAGCAAGAAACGCAGTCGTGGCTGGGCACTGTAGATCTTGAGGCAGGCAAGGTAGTGAGTGATAACGGAAGGAATTTCATGGCTGCCATCTCCCTTTCCCAACTGAAACACATTCCTTGCCTGGCTCACACCTTAAACCTGGTGGTGCAGTGCTTCCTGAAAAGTTATCCGGGGTTATCCGACCTGCTCCTCAAAGTGCGTGGACTTTGCGCACATATCCGCCGTTCGCCTGTACACTCCAGCCGTATGCAGACCTATCAGCGTTCTTTGAACCTTCCCCAGCATCGCCTAATCATAGACGTTGCAACAAGGTGGAACTCAACACTGCACATGCTTCAGAGACTGTGCGAACAGAGGCGGGCTGTTATGTTTTTGTGGGAGGATACACATACACGGGCAGGCAGTAGGATGGCAGACATGGAGTTGTCAGGTGTGCAGTGGTCGAAGATTCAAGACATGTGTCAAGTCCTTCAGTGTTTTGAGGAATGCACACGGCTGGTTAGTGCAGACAACGCCATAATAAGCATGAGCATCCCCCTAATGCGTCTGCTGATGCAAAGTTTGACGCACATAAAGGATCAGGCGTCTGCACCAGAGGAAGAGGAAAGCCTTGATGACAGTCAGCGATTGTCTGGTCAGGGCAGTGTACATGACGAGGTACCGGGCGAAGAGGAGGTGGAGGATGAGGAGGATGATGGGGATGAGTATATTTTTAATGAGGAAGCTTTCCCGGGGGCACGGGAAATTGGTGGCGTGGCAAGGCCGGGTTCTGGTTTTTTGAGGGACACAAGTGACGTAGATTTGCCTGCAACTGCCCCTCAACCAAGCACAACCGCAGATTTGACAACGGGAACTTTGGCCCACATGGCGGATTATGCCTTGCCTATCCTCAAAAGGGACACACGCATTACAAAAATGATGAACGATGACGATTACTGGTTGGCCTGCCTCCTTGATCCTCGCTATAAAGGCAAATTGCAAAATATTATGCCACATGAGAACTTGGAACTAATATTAGCAACAAAACAATCAACTCTTGTTGACCGTTTGCTTCTGGCATTCCCTGCACACAGCGCCCGTGATCGTTCTCACACGAGCTCCAGGGGCCAGCAGACCAGAGGTGTTAGAGGGGCAGAAATCAGAAGTGGCGTTGGCCAGAGGGGTTTTCTGACCAGGTTGTGGAGTGATTTTTCTATGACCGCAGACAGGACAGGTACTGCAGCATCAATTCAAAGTGACAGGAGACAACATTTGTCCAGTATGGTTACAAACTATTTTTCATCCCTTATCGACGTTCTCCCTCAACCGTCATTCCCATTTGATTACTGGGCATCCAAATTAGACACCTGGCCAGAATTGGCAGAATATGCATTGCAGGAGCTTGCTTGCCCGGCAGCTAGTGTCCTATCAGAAAGAGTATTCAGTGCTGCAGGTTCAATACTAACAGAAAAAAGGACTCGTCTGGCTACCCAAAATGTAGATGATCTAACCTTCATTAAAATGAACCACAACTGGATTTCAAAATCTTTTGCCCCACCCTGCCCGGCTGACACCTAGCTTTCCTATGAAAAGGTCTTGCCTGTGGACTATTCTGAATGACTTTTCCAATCTCGTAATTTTCTTCACCTGATTGTCCAGCATACGACATGTTTCCACCTCACGAAATGGCCAAACTCCCCACACGGGGCCGTGCTATCGCCACTTTGCGCTTGGACCCTTGAGAGTGCTGTTTGTCTGAAGAGGTGGGTGTGGCCGCTTTTGGTCGACGGCACTGCCACTGGGTCCCTCATAGTACAATAAAGTGTCTCTGGCGGTGGTGGTGCGCACCCAACGTCAGACACACCGTTGTAATATGAGGGGCCCTGTGCCTGTACCGCCGGGCACAAGACAGTTCCCCCCCCAGCTCAAACAGTGCTCTACCACTAGCAAAATTATCTCTCACAGCTTCACCAATGTGTAGTCTAGGCGCTGACATCCTTCAATGCCTGGCACTGACAATACCATTGTTTTGACATTTTTGTTATGTTAGGCCTTCGAAGCCTGTCTGCGGTCCCTTCTTTCTACAACTACTACACTGACCAGGCCACTGCTGGCCGTGTTACCCTGGAACCAATTTAAAAGTGCCTACAGTCAGCCCAATTTTGTTATGTTAGGCCTTCGAAGACTGTCTGCCGTCACTCCTTCCACTAGACTTCCACTGACCATACACTGCTGCCCATGTACCCCTGGAACCAATTTAAAGTGCCTACAGCCAGCCCAATTTTGTTATGTTAGGCCTTCGAAGCCTGTCTGCGGTCACTCCTTCCACTAGACTTCCACTGACCAGACCACTGCTGCCCGTGTACCCCTGCAACCAATTTAAAAGTGCCTACAGCCAGCCCAAGTTTGTTATGTTAGGCCTTGGAAGCCTGTCTGCGGTCACTCCTTCCACTAGACTTCCACTGACCAGACCACTGCTGCCCGTGTACCCCTGGAACCAATTTAAAAGTGCCTACAGCCAGCCCAAGTTTGTTATGTTAGGCCTTGGAAGCCTGTCTGCGGTCACTCCTTCCACTAGACTTCCACTGACCAGACCACTGCTGCCCGTGTACCCCTGGAACCAATTTAAAAGTGCCTACAGCCAGCCCAAGTTTGTTATGTTAGGCCTTCGAAGCCTGTCTGCGGTCACTCCTTCCACTAGACTTCCACAGACCAGACCACTGCTGCCCGTGTACCCCTGGAACCAATTTAAAAGTGCCTACAGCCAGCCCAAGTTTGTTATGTTAGGCCTTGGAAGCCTGTCTGCGGTCACTCCTTCCACTAGACTTCCACTGACCAGACCACTGCTGCCCGTGTACCCCTGGAACCAATTTAAAAGTGCCTACAGCCAGCCCAAGTTTGTTATGTTAGGCCTTCGAAGCCTGTCTGCGGTCACTCCTTCCACTAGACTTCCACAGACCAGACCACTGCTGCCCGTGTACCCCTGGAACCAATTTAAAAGTGCCTACAGCCAGCCCAAGTTTGTTATGTTAGGCCTTGGAAGCCTGTCTGCGGTCACTCCTTCCACTAGACTTCCACTGACCAGACCACTGCTGCCCGTGTACCCCTGGAACCAATTTAAAAGTGCCTACAGCCAGCCCAAGTTTGTTATGTTAGGCCTTGGAAGCCTGTCTGCGGTCACTCCTTCCACTAGACTTCCACTGACCATACACTGCTGCCCATGTACCCCTGGAACAAATTTAAAAGTGCCTACAGCCAGCCCAAGTTTGTTATGTTAGGCCTTCGAAGCCTGTCTGCGGTCACTCCTTCCACTAGACTTCCACAGACCAGACCACTGCTGCCCGTGTACCCCTGGAACCAATTTAAAAGTGCCTACAGCCAGCCCAAGTTTGTTATGTTAGGCCTTGGAAGCCTGTCTGCGGTCACTCCTTCCACTAGACTTCCACTGACCAGACCACTGCTGCCCGTGTACCCCTGGAACCAATTTAAAAGTGCCTACAGCCAGCCCAAGTTTGTTATGTTAGGCCTTCGAAGCCTGTCTGCGGTCACTCCTTCCACTAGACTTCCACAGACCAGACCACTGCTGCCCGTGTACCCCTGGAACCAATTTAAAAGTGCCTACAGCCAGCCCAAGTTTGTTATGTTAGGCCTTGGAAGCCTGTCTGCGGTCACTCCTTCCACTAGACTTCCACTGACCAGACCACTGCTGCCCGTGTACCCCTGGAACCAATTTAAAAGTGCCTACAGCCAGCCCAAGTTTGTTATGTTAGGCCTTGGAAGCCTGTCTGCGGTCACTCCTTCCACTAGACTTCCACTGACCATACACTGCTGCCCATGTACCCCTGGAACAAATTTAAAAGTGCCTACAGCCAGCCCAAGTTTGTTATGTTAGGCCTTCGAAGCCTGTCTGCGTCCCGTTCTTTCAACTACAACTACACTGACCAGGCCACTGATGGCCGTGTTCCCCTGGAACCAATTTTAACTTGCCTACAGCCAGCCCAATGTTAGGCCTTTGATGCCTGTCTGCCGTCACTCCTTCCACTAGGCCTAAACTGACCTGTCTATTGCTGCCCGTGTACCCCTTGAACCAACATCATTAAATATAAAAAAAATTAATTTGATTATAAAAAATAAGATCGTGTTGAGATCTCAAATGCAGACATTTTAACAATCAAAACAAACACACAACAAATATCTGGAACTGTACTACAAAGGTCCAACAGCTACAATTTCTTTCTCCTGCAAGAAGTTAACTGAAAGTTTTTTGGAGTTGTTAACACAGATATGGCATCCACCGAGTGTTGTCCTGTCGCGTCTCCTTTAAATTATTTCCAATAAGATGTTAAACTATTAATTTAATAAAATCAATAATTAAAAAAATAATTGAGTAAGTCAAAAGCACATTGCAAATAAACATTAATTACAAATCAAGAAGCATGGCGCGTCCGAGGGTGAGTAGATACCGAATAAGAATATAATCACCCTCGGACGCGCAATGCTTATTTACAACAGCCTTCCTTCCTAAGAATCAGCCCTTCCGTGGTGTAGAGAGAGGTTGTGTTACACTCCAAGGTGTTCCCCAGGTTGCCTTTCCTGAGCTTCGATCTTCCGGCTCTCGTTTAGTAGCTGTTGGAAACTACGCTGCATTAGGCCTACTAATTGTGTATGGGTGAAACAGTGGCGCATCTGCGGTCCCTCCTTCCACTAGGCCTCCACTGACCTGTCTACTGCGGCCCGTGTACCCCTTGAACCAACCTAATAAAATATTTAAAAAATTAATTTGATTATAAAAAATAAGATCGTGTTGAGATCTCAAATGCAGACATTTTAACAATCAAAACAAACACACAACAAATATCTGGAACTGTACTACAAAGGTCCAACAGCTACAATTTCTTTCTCCTGCAAGAAGTTAACTGAAAGTTTTTTGGAGTTGTTAACACAGATATGGCATCCACCGAGTGTTGTCCTGTCGCGTCTCCTTTAAATTATTTCCAATAAGATGTTAAACTATTAATTTAATAAAATCAATAATTAAAAAAATAATTGAGTAAGTCAAAAGCACATTGCAAATAAACATTAATTACAAATCAAGAAGCATGGCGCGTCCGAGGGTGAGTAGATACCGAATAAGAATATAATCACCCTCGGACGCGCAATGCTTATTTACAACAGCCTTCCTTCCTAAGAATCAGCCCTTTCGTGGTGTAGAGAGAGGTTGTGTTACACTCCAAGGTGTTCCCCGGGTTGCCTTTCATGAGCTTCGATCTTCCGGCTCTCGTTTAGTAGTTGGTGGAAAAGTACACAGCATTAGGCCTACAAAATGGGTATGGGGTGGAGAGAGATGGTGTGTTACACTCCAAGGTGTTCCCCAGGTTGCCTTTCCTGAGCTTCGATCTTCATGCTCTCGTTTAGTAGGTGTCGGAAAGTAGGCTGCATTAGGCCTACAAATTGGGTATGGGGTGGAGAGAGATGGTGTGTTACACTCCAAGGTGTTCCCCAGGTTTCCTTGCCATTGCTTCGGTCTTCCGACTCTCGTTTAGTAGTTGTAGAAAAGTACACAGCATTAGGCCTACAAAATGGGTATGGGGTGGAGAGAGATGGTGTGTTACACTCCAAGGTGTTCCCCAGGTTGCCTTTCCTGAGCTTCGATCTTCATGCTCTCGTTTAGTAGGTGTCGGAAAGTAGGCTGCATTAGGCCTAAAAAATGGGGAATGGGGTGGAGAGAGATGGTGTGTTACACTCCAAGGTGTTCCCCAGGTTTCCTTGCCATTGCTTCGGTCTTCCGACTCTCGTTTAGTAGTTGTAGAAAAGTACACTGCATTAGGCCTAAAAAATGGGTATGGGGTGGAGAGAGATGGTGTGTTACACTCCAAGGTGTTCCCCAGGTTGCCTTTCCTGAGCTTCGATCTTCATGCTCTCGTTTAGTAGGTGTCGGAAAGTAGGCTGCATTAGGCCTACAAATTGGGTATGGGGTGGAGAGAGATGGTGTGTTACACTCCAAGGTGTTCCCCAGGTTTCCTTGCCATTGCTTCGGTCTTCCGACTCTCGTTTAGTAGTTGTAGAAAAGTACACAGCATTAGGCCTACAAAATGGGTATGGGGTGGAGAGAGATGGTGTGTTACACTCCAAGGTGTTCCCCAGGTTGCCTTTCCTGAGCTTCTATCTTCAGGCTCTCATTAAATTGTGGTTAAATGGAACAACTGCATTTGGCGTACTAGTTGGTTTGGGGCCTACTATCGGTGTCTGCCACTCCTTGCTGTTCTCCTGGTTTCCTGTCCTGAAATACCATTTTCAGCCTCTCGTTAAGTAGTTGTTAATGTTAGACTGCATTTGGCCTACTAGTTGGGTTGGGGCCTACTATCGGTGTCTGCCACTCCTTGCTGTTCTCCTCCACTGAACAAAGCTGTGCCGCCTGTTTACTACGGTTGCCAATTTTGAACTGCATTTCGACTACTTACTGATTTGGCCCTACTCTCTGTGTCAGCCTCTCATTCCAGTTGTCCTCCACTGCAATGCCCCCTGGTTATTCCTGTGTTACCAATTTTGAACTGCATTTAGCCCACTTTCTTCTTTGGGCCTATATCTGTGTTTCCACTTCATCGTGCCCATTGCCCAGCCAGTGATAGATGAGTCTGCTGGTACATTGACCCATAACGCAACATTCCCCGTGCACGCTACACAACAACATTGTGACCCTGCTGAAAGTCAGGTTGCTCTTCCCGCATACCATACCACCTTACACGGGGACAAAGAGGAAGGTGCAGATGAAAGTGCAGGTTCCTTCATCAGGTGGGGGGAGGAATACTAGTTGGCGACGTCACTGGCACAGGGCCTCTCATAGTACGCAAAAGTGTTGCTGCCGGTGGGAGGCGCCCCCGCCGTGCAAACACACCGCTGTACTTTGAGGGGCCCTGTGCCAGTGCCAATGCCAACGAGTGGGCCCCCCCTGCTTGCTCAGGTTCACAGCACTTGCAAAGTTGAAATACTTACCTCTCCCTGCTCCACTGCCGTGACGTGGTCCAGATTTCCTGGGCCCACTAATTACTTGAACCAGCCCTACCCCCCACAACTTTAGCCAAATGACCCCCAATTTCAAATGCCTTCCAATTATTATAAGGTAAATTACGCTTGACAAGCTTCATTAAGAAGAATGGATGGTTTTGACATTAAAATGGGCACTCTAGGTGTTTTCCTGGCCCCCACTCACTGCCGACTATGCTGCCCCATTGACTTGCATTGGGTTTCGTGTTTCGGTCGATCCCGACTTTACGTCATAATCGGCCGATTTCACTCGACCCGACTTTGGACATAGTCGGGTTTCGCAAAACCCGGCTCGACTCTAAAAAGGTCAAGGTCGCTCAACTCTACTGATCAGTAATAAAAAAACAAAAAAAACAAACAAACACAATACTATCACTATAAGTGCCAGTATTCACAGGAGATCTGTACTTAGTATGCAGTGTCTGTGTAGAGGTAATACAGAGATCACTGGTGGTATTATACACAGGAGCTCTGTATATAATGTATATGGAATACAGTGATCACTGGTGACATAGTACACAGGAGCTCTGTATATAGTATACAGTGTATAGTGTCAGTGTATAGGTAACACTGACTCACCAGTGACGTCTCTAGGTGAAGTCCTTCATCTTTCATCCAGCAAAGACCGCCATCATTTTTTCCAGCCAGGACTCGTTTCTGCAGGAAATAACACAGTTATCTCGAGCTCCGCTTGCAGAACACATTACTTAATTTTTCACAACTTCTACATTACAACACGAAGAAAAAAAGGCGATATAGTGTCACTCTGCACAGTAACAGGACCGCCCCCCCATTTAAAACAGTATACTCAAAAAAATAAAATAAATACATCACTGCAGCAATAATATCCCTTAATTAGCCCCTATGGTAATAATATTCCCCACCCTGGCCCCGTGTGTCTCATTCCTGGCTCCAGCCATATGTTCTCGCATCCTGCCCTCATGAGTATCCATTCTACCCCATATGATCTCCCCATCCTGCCCCATCTGTCTCCATCGTATCCATCCTGCCCCATGATCCAATCCTGCCCCATGTCTTTCATTCTGCCCCGTGTCTCCAATCATGCCACGTGTCTACATTCTGCCCATGCCTCCAGTCCTGCCCCCAGTGTGTCCAGCAATCTGCCCCAGTGTGTTCAGCATATTACCCCCAGTGTGTCCAGCAATCTGCCCCAGTATGTCCAGCATATTGCTCCAGTGTGTCCAGCATTGTCCCCAGACAGTGTGTCCAGCAATCTGTCCCAGTGTCTGACTCCAGCATATTGCCCCCAGTGTGTCCAGCAATCTGCCCCAGTGTCCAGCATTGCCCCCAGACAGTGTGTCCAGCAATCTGCCCCAGTATGTCCAGCAATCTGCCCCAGTGTGTCCAGCAATCTGCCCCAGTGTGTCCAGCATATTACCCCAGTGTGTCCAGCAATCTGCCACAGTATGTCCAGCATTGCCCCCAGACAGCGTCCAGCAATCTGCCCCAGTGTGTTCAGCAATCTGCCCCAGTGTGTCCAGCATATTACCCCCAGTGTGTCCAGCATATTACCCCCAGTGTGTCCAGCATATTACCCCAGTGTGTCTAGCATACTACCCCCAGTGTGTCCAGCATATTACCCCCAGTGTGTCCAGCAATCTGCCCCAGAATGTCCAGCATATTGCCCCAGTGTGTCCAGCATATTGCCCCCAGACAGTGTGTCCAGCAATCTGCCCCAGTGTCCAGCATTGCCCCCAGACAGTGTGTCCAGCAATTTGCCCCAGTGTGTCCAGCAATCTGCCCCATTGTGTCCAGCATATTACCCCCAGTGTGTCCTGCAATCTGCCACAGTATGTCCAGCATTGCCCCCAGACAGCGTCCAGCAATCTGCCCCAGTGTGTTCAGCAATCTGCCCCAGTGTGTCCAGCAGATTACCCCCAGTGTGTCCAGCATATTACCCCCAGTGTGTCCAGCATATTACCCCCAGTGTGTCCAGCATATTACCCCCAGTGTGTCCAGCAATCTGCCCCAGAATGTCCAGCATATTGCCCCAGTGTGTCCAGCATATTGCCCCCAGACAGTGTGTCCAGCAATCTGCCCCAGTGTCCAGCATTGCCCCCAGACAGTGTGTCCAGCAATCTGCCCCAGTGTGTCCAGCAATCTGCCCCAGTGTGTCCAGCAATCTGCCCCAGTGTGTCCAGCATTGCCCCAGTGTGACCAGCAATCTGTCCCAGTGTCTGACTCCAGCATATTGCCCCCAGTGTGTCCAGCAATGTGCCCCAGTGTCCAGCATTGCCCCCAGACAGTGTGTCCAGCAATCTGCCCCAGTGTGTCCAGCAATCTGCCCCAGTGTGTACAGCAATCTGCCCCAGTGTGTCCAGCAATCTGCCCCAGTGTGTCCAGCATATTACCCCCAGTGTGTCCAGCATATTACCCCAGTGTGTCCAGCATATTACCCCCAGTGTGTCCAGCAATCTGCCCCAGTGTGTCCAGCAATCTGCCACAGTATGTCCAGCATTGCCCCCAGACAGTGTCCAGCAATCTGCCCCAGTGTGTTCAGCATATTACCCCCAGTGTGTCCAGCATATTACCCCAGTGTGTCCAGCATATTACTCCCAGTGTGTCCAGCATATTACCCCCAGTGTGTCCAGCATATTGCCCCCAGTGTGTCCAGCATATTGCCCCCAGTGTGTCTAGCATATTGCCCCAGTGTGTCCAGCATTGCCCCCAGAAAGTGTCTCCAGCATTGCCCCAGTGTCTCCAGCAATCTGCCCCAGTGTCTCCAGCAATCTGCCCCAGTGTCTCCAGTATTGCCCCCAGTGTGTCCTCCAGCAATCTGCCCCAGTGTCTCCAGAATTGCCCCCAGTGTGTCCTCCAGCAATCTGCCCCAGTGTCTCCAGTATTGCCCCCAGTGTGTCCTCCAGCAATCTGCCCCAGTGTCTCCAGTATTGCCCCCAGTGTGTCCTCCAGCAATCTGCCCCAGTGTCTCCAGTATTGCTCCCAGTGTGTCCTCCAGCAATCTGCCCCAGTGTCTCCAGTATTGCCCCCAGTGTGTCCTCCAGCAATCTGCCCCAGTGTCTCCAGTATTGCCCCCAGTGTGTCCTCCAGCAATCTGCCCCAGTGTCTCCAGTATTGCCCCCAGTGTGTCCTCCAGCAATCTGCCCCAGTGTCTCCAGTATTGCCCCCAGTGTGTCCTCCAGCAATCTGCCCCAGTGTCTCCAGTATTGCCCCCAGTGCGTCCTCCAGCAATCTGCCCCAGTGTCTCCAGTATTGCTCCCAGTGTGTCCTCCAGCAATCTGCCCCAGTGTCTCCAGTATTGCCCCCAGTGTGTCCTCCAGCATAGCCCCAGTGTGTTCTCCAGCATTGCCCCAGTGTGTCCTCCAGCATTGCCCCCCAGTGTGTCCGTTAGCTTATCAAAAAAACAACAAAAAAAAAAACAGTCTCCTCACCTGTCCGCGCTCCAGGCGGCGAGCTCCTTCCAGCAGCGCACACTCGCCGGCGACTGACAATGACGTCAGACGCCGGCGACGTGTGCGCTGCGGCCGACTTCAGTTGCCAGCCTCCAATTGGCTGGTGGCTGTTGTTGTTAACTATTGATGTGCGGGCGCGCATCAGAGGGCGCCTCTTATGAACTCGAGCCTGGGAGCTTTCTGGACTTTACAGATCTGCGGAAGGTAAGGATATTGTTGGTTTATTATATTTTTTTGTTACAGAACGAGGGTCTTCAGTGATTGGATTGGGCATTCAATAAAATATTAAAACAACCTTTGTTTTTATTTCATTAAAATAATTTTTAATAATGTGTTTGTGTTTTTTAACCCTTTGCTAGTATTGGATTAATAATGGAGAGGTGTCATAATTGACGCCTCTCCATCATTAATTTGGCTTAATGTCACCTTACAATAGCAAGGTGGCATTAACCCTTCATTACCCCATATCCCACCGCTACATGGGAATGGGAAGAGAGTGGCCAAGTGCCAGAATAGGCGCATCTTCCAGATGTGCCTTTTCTGGGGTGGCTGGGGGCAGGTGTTTTTAGCCGAGGGGGGCCAATAACCGTGGACCCTCTCCAGGCTATTAATATCTGCCCTCAGTCACTGGCTTTACTACTCTGGCGGAGAAATTTGCGCGGGAGCCCACGCCAATTTTTTCCGCCATTTAACCCTTTAATTTAGTAGATAGAACGGCCAAACTTTGCGTATACACACTACTAACATTAGTAGTGTGGAATATGCAAAAAAATGGAGAAAAGACATGGTTTACTGTATGTAAACCATGTCTCATATCATGTCGGGTTTAGGAAGGAGAGAGCAAAAGCCGGTAATTGAGTTACCGGCTTTAACTCTCCGTCACATACAATATTCGGACTAACGAGTTCACATACAATGTGCCTGTCAGGCACCTGCTGGAAAAATACCTATAATATCTAATGTTTGCAATTTCAGTGCTCTAAAAGTGATCAGTGACCTTCATAGGGATGTAATAAAAGAGACTACACATAATCAGTTGCAAAAAAAAACATTTACTTAACATAAAACTAATAACTATGATTTACAAACTTTTCAAAACTCCCGCCAAATAGTCCCCAGTTCGACTCTCTCAAAAAAATGTACAAAGAAAATTTTTGAACACAAACTTAATTTTAAGGTACCTTAAGTACTATTAAAAACATATTCAATCAGAAGTAGATGCTGAGGTTTCCCCAGAAAAGTCACACTTGCAGAGCAAATAGCAAGAATTACACACCATTTTTGCATGTGTCAGGCAAATTGCTTTATGACATTTGAGACATTCATAATTTGAAAGCCTTCTGGTTCCGCTTTCCATTTGGCAGGTGGTGCATCTCCTTCTTTTGTGAGGTGGTGCAGATGGTGACTTTTCACCATCATCTTCTGGGCGGAACCTTTTGAGCTGAACTTGAAGGCGAGAGGGGATACCGATTGTTTTCACGCTTCTCCTGCGTAGCTCTCCAAGTACTAGTTCATGGGCCAATTTTTTCAGATACAATCGTCTACGGAGTGGTTCAAGCTTGTTTTCAAGATAAATTACTTGTGAATTTATACCACCCAAATTCAACATAGCAAAAAATATGACCATTGGCCAGTGTTTGATGTTTCTGCTGACGTTGAAAGTGGAGCACATCTGATCTGCTGTATCCACACCATCTTTGGTGGCATTGAAAAATGTAATTATCTCCGGTTTTTTTTCTGCCCCAGTCCCAGGATCGATGGCAGCATCATCATGAAGTGTTGATAGAAGAAGTACGATTTTTTTGGCATGTGGTACATAGGAGACTAAAGCCTTTCCATTATGGAATGCAAACATACTGCTGTACTGTTGTCTCTCTTTCACACTTACAAACTGTGGCGGCAATTCCCTTTTGTTTTTTCTTACAGTTCCCACATACAGGTCCTTCTCAAAAAATTAGCATATAGTGTTAAATTTCATTATTTACCATAATGTAATGATTACAATTAAACTTTCATATATTATAGATTCATTATCCACCAACTGAAATTTGTCAGGTCTTTTATTGTTTTAATACTGATGATTTTGGCATACAACTCCTGATAACCCAAAAAACCTGTCTCAATAAATTAGCATATTTCACCCATCCAATCAAATAAAAGTGTTTTTTAATAACAAACAAAAAATCCATCAAATAATAATGTTCAGTTATGCACTCAATACTTGGTCGGGAATCCTTTGGCAGAAATGACTGCTTCAATGCGGCGTGGCATGGAGGCAATCAGCCTGTGACACTGCTGAGATGTTATGGAGGCCCAGGATGCTTCAATAGCGGCCTTAAGCTCATCCAGAGTGTTGGGTCTTGCGTCTCTCAACTTTCTCTTCACAATATCCCACAGATTCTCTATGGGGTTCAGGTCAGGAGAGTTGGCAGGCCAATTGAGCACAGTAATACCATGGTCAGTAAACCATTTACCAGTGGTTTTGGCACTGTGAGCAGGTGCCAGGTCGTGCTGAAAAATGAAATCTTCATCTCCATAAAGCATTTCAGCCGATGGAAGCATGAAGTGCTCCAAAATCTCCTGATAGCTAGCTGCATTGACCCTGCCCTTGATAAAACACAGTGGACCAACACCAGCAGCTGACATGGCACCCCACACCATCACTGACTGTGGGTACTTGACACTGGACTTCAGGCATTTTGGCATTTCCTTCTCCCCAGTCTTCCTCCAGACTCTGGCACCTTGATTTCCGAATGACATGCAAAATTTGCTTTCATCAGAAAAAAGTACTTGGGACCACTTAGCAACAGTCCAGTGCTGCTTCTCTGTAGCCCATTTCGGCACCTGTAGCCCATTTCCTGCACACGCCTGTGCACGGTGGCTCTGGATGTTTCCACACCAGACTCAGTCCACTGCTTCCTCAGGTTCCCCAAGGTCTGGAATCGGTCCTTCTCCACAATCTTCCTCAGGGTCCGGTCTCCTCTTCTCGTTGTACAGCGTTTTCTGCCACATTGTTTCCTTCCAACAGACTTACCATTGAGGTGCCTTGATACAGCACTCTGGGAACAGCCTATTTGTTGAGAAATTTCTTTCTGGGTCTTACCCTCTTGCTTGAGGGTGTCAATGATGGCCTTCTTGACATCTGTCAGGTCCCTAGTCTTACCCATGATGGGGGTTTTGAGTAATGAACCAGGCAGGGAGTTTATAAAAGCCTCAGGTATCTTTTGCATGTGTTTAGAGTTAATTAGTTGATTCAGAAGATTAGGGTAATAGGTCGTTTAGAGAACCTTTTCTTGATATGCTAATTTATTGAGACAGGTTTTTTGGGTTATCAGGAGTTGTATGCCAAAATCATCAGTATTAAAACAATAAAAGACGTGACAAATTTCAGTTGGTGGATAATGAATCTATAATATATGAAAGTTTAATTGTAATCATTACATTATGGTAAATAATGAAATTTAACACTATATGCTAATTTTTTGAGAAGGACCTGTATGACAGCTTCTGAATTTTCAGATAATCAATCAGATCACAACTTGTAAACCAATTGTCAGCTGTAATATTGCGACCCGATCCAAATAAGGGTTCAGCCAGTCTTTTTACAACATCAATGGGTTTGTTGCTCACACAGTAAGGACCTTCTGGTTGTTTTCCTGCATAAACTTCCAGGTTGTAAGTGTAGGTCTTACTGGCATCAACAAGGGCATAAATTTTTATTCCATATTTGTTTGGCTTTGATGGAATATATTGACGAAAGGCACATCTACCACGAAAACCAGGGAGCATTTCGTCAATAGTGAGATTCTCTCCAGGGTAATAACTTTGTTTACAGTTTACAACAAATCTGTGAAATATATCACGAATTGGAGCAAGTCGGTCATGTGTTTTGCGTTCGGTTCGGGTAGTTCTGTCGTCAAACCGAAGGCAACGAATTAGAATCTTGAATCTGTTTATGGACATAACAAGGCTAAATTTTTCAACTCCATCCCCATCTTTACCCCAAAGTTCCTCCAAACTTTGTCTATTTGCCCTATAAGCTCCTGCAAGGTACAGTAATCCAAAAAAAGCACGCAGTTCTATTTCATCTGTGGGCTTGATGGTTCTATTGCAGATGTACTTGTCCTTTATAATGTCTATATATTGGTTGGTATATGTGACAATAGAGTCCAGAATGTCATCTGTAAATATACTGTTCCAGCATTCAACTGCAGTTTTTGCATTACGTGCAGTTCCTATTACTGCAGGAAGGTGAGTAATAATGTTTAAAGGTTCCCTACGTTTTTTCTGGAATGGCTTCTTGTTCCATTTAGTATTTTTATCTTTTCCAATATAATATGATCCAACTTCTTCATCCTCACCACTGTCACCATCTTGCTCTGTTTCAGAATCCAGGACACATTCTTCCACCTCATCATGAGAATCAATCTCACTTTCCTCTCCTAAATCCTCATTCAGTGTGAGGTCTCTATCATCTAACAGCATGTTTGTTACTTCCTCAACATCAAGTTGTTTGGATAAATTGTACATTTTCCTCTCCATTTCAGCAGATAATCTGAAGCAAGAGAAGGAATATGTTAGGGAACTACTGTATATGCCTGAGCAGCACACTTTCTTTTATAAAATCTCCCTTATTTCTATGAAATATCCTCACATTTTGTGCCATACATTCATAAAACAAGCTAAATAAACTATTGTGATGAATAAAAACATAAAATACCAACCTTACTGAATGTGACGTATTCACATACAATGAGCCTGAGAGATCTGTGCAGCTATATCCTCTCCCCTGAAGCTCTGAAATCCAACTGTGATATCAGGTTTCACAGACCTTCAAGAGACAGGAGACTACCTGGAGGAAGGGGGTTTCCTCACAATCTGGTGAGGAAGGAGAAATGAAAGTAAAAGAAAAGCGCCTGTCAGATCAGTTGTATGTGACGGAGGGTTAAACCTATCTAGCGCTGTTTGAAGTTAAAATATATATACATATATGTGTCTAATGACATATATATATATGTATATATATATATATAGACAGTATATAGATATATATATATTTTTTTAACACATGGATCCCTTGTATTGCCGTATGTCGAATTTGCAAGCCTGCGAGAAAACCACGCAGTACGGATGCCATACGGATTACATACGGAGGATGCCATGCGCAAAATACGCTGACACACCCTGCCTACGGAGGAGCTATGGACCACTATTTTGGGGACTTTTCAGCGTATTACGGCCGTAATATACGGACTGTATTGTTTTACGCTGTGTGTGACGCCGGCCTAACAAGTATCACTTTGAAAAACGCCAACCTTGATTGTTAATAATTTTTTGGGATTTTTTCCTCTGAATGATTGCCATTTTAGTCACATAATTTTAACTGGACACAAATAAAAGTTTTATATTTTATGGAAGTGCTGGAGCTACTACTAACTTTAAAATCCCTTTGCAGCGGACTTGAAATCTTTCGCACCCAACTGGATAGGTGAGCTGAACATTTCTCGTCTGAAGATCCCAACCAAGGAGTAAATTAAAGAGAAGACTAATCTGAAGCAAACGCAGCATTCGGCAGAGAGCTGTGGCCTCCAAACAGGTGAGGGGCATGCCTAAGATGGGTTAGTAATAGTATATATTTTTAACCCCTTCCTGGTCCTTCATTTATTGTGCTTTGATGTCTAGTTAGACCTCACATGATGTCAATGCCCCAGTGTTTCATGCCCCACATGAGGCCAGTTGAATCAAATCTTCTGGCCAATTCGAGTGTATCTGCCAGAAACAAATTTTTGAAGATTTGCTCATATCTAATGACGAACTATTATGATATTGGAATACTGTTGTAAAGTAAATTTATTCAGGCTTTTTTTGGTCTAACATTTAGCATCATACATCAAGCTCTATCTTTGCTACTATCTTTGCAAATAGCAATGTATAAATATTTTAATTTTACAGTAAAATAACATAAATTCCATACATGTAATATTTGCTGAAAATAGTCTCTGCATTCGACGTCTATTTCATATATAGGGAAAATGTATTTCTGGAAGAGATGAATAAGTATATTTGGTACTTTGTGGACATCAGACCCCTTTTATCACCACATCTGATACATGTCTGTATTGCTACTGTTGTACACACTGTTATTTATGGTTCGAAACAATAGAAAGAGTTCATTCCATAAACCTGACCACAAGATGCACAATTCTCATACCTCACTCTCATTTCCATGCCATACAAATTATAAATATTTAGCATAGCGTGTGATTTATTGAACAGCTACCATACAATTAACGCTTGTCACTTACACACACTTGATTGAATTGATTAGTGTGCATCCAATTATGGTGATGAATGAATAGTGAAATTAACATCTACTGAAGCAGTAATTGTCAGATGATTGGAGTTGGTTACAATGTGCAAACAAATGAAAATCTCCAATTATTTTGTTCTGATTTCACCGCATTAAATATGGGACTAAATAGACAAACCTAAAAGGGTTCTCTGATAATAGAAAAAAAATTATTGACCAAAGTAAATGTAGTTTTAAATAAATTTTTAAATTATTTATTTAGCAAATCAAACTGTTTTGTCTAGATTAGTAATCATTATGGAATTTAATTGGTCCTATCTTTTTATACTGACAAAATGGACCTATTTAGTAAGACAAGTGCCTGTGAGCATACATGGTGAGAACAGGGCCGTATTACCCACTAGGCACCAGAGGGAGGGCGCCTAGGGTGGCAGATTGCAGGGGGCAGCACCATAGTGGAGGAAATTTATTTTGTTTTTACACCCCCTTCCCCTTTGTCGGATCAAATAGCAAATCCAATGTTTTGGGGAGAATTGGATGTGTGAGCGCGAAGTAGGGGCACAGAAGCTCCAATCAGCTCCTTGCCTAAACGGAAGAAAATACAATCGAATAGTACATGACCTGCGATAACGTCACGATCATGTGACTCGAGGGGGATAAGGCACAGAATTTTGCCAGCTAAAGCTGCAGGAGAAGCTGGAGGAGAAACTTGTGAGAGGTAATGAGTGAACAGGGGTACTCCCATGGGGAGTGCAGGGTATATGTGATAGAGTGTGTCAGACTCTGTGGGCTATGGGGGTGCAGACTGACAGAGGGATGTGTGGGGGTAAAGACTGTGACAGATGAAAGCTTGGTGTGTGAGATAGAGGGGTCCAGACTGTGACAGAAAAGTGCAGGGTGTATGAGATAGAGAGGTGATAGTGGGTGCAGGGTGTGTGAAATATAGGGGTGCAAAGGGGTGCAGGGTGTGTGAGATAGGGGGGTCCAGACTGTGACAGAGGAGTGCCGGATGTGTGAGATAGAGGTGATAGTGAGTGCAGGATGTGTGAGATAGAGGTGTGCAAGGGGATGCAGGGTATGTGAGATAGGGGTGCCATTTGCATGAGATAAAGAGGTGCAGTGTGCGTGAGATAGAGTGGTGCAGGGTGCATGAGAGAGAGGTGCAAGGGGGTGCAGGGTGTGGGAGATAAGGAGTGCAAAGGGATGCAGGATTTATAAGGCTATGTTCACACGTTCCTGATTTCCCTCCTTTTTTTTCAGGACTAAAAACCGCAGCTCTTGGCAGAAAACGCAGGTCCTTTTTTTGGTGCTTTCTTGGTGCTTTTTTGGTGCGTTTTTTGATGCGTTTTTTGATGCGTTTTTTTATGCAGTTTTCTATGCAGAGTCTGTGTGTTTTCTAGGAAGTTATTTAGGGTTAAAATGGCTGAAAATACCCTAACCCTAACCCTACCCCTAACCCTAACCCTACCCCTAACTCTAACCCTACCCCTAACCCTAACCCTACCCCTAACCCTACCCCTAACCCAAACCCTAACCCTAACCCTATTCTAACCTTAGTGGGAAAAAAAAATTCTTAATTTTTTTATTGTCCCTACCTATGGGGGTGACAAAGGGGGGGGGGTCATTTACTATTTTTTTTATTTTGATCACTGAGATAGGTTATATCTCAGTGATCAAAATGCACTTTGGAACGAATCTGCCGGCCGGCAGATTCGGCGGGCGCACTGCGCATGCGCCCGCCATTTTGCAAGATGGCGGCGCCCAGGGAGAAGACGGCCGGACGGACATCGGGAGGCCGGGTAAGTATAAGGGGGGAGATGAGGGCATGGGGGGAGTCGGAGCACGGGGATGGCATCGGAGCATGGGGGGGTGGGATTGGGGCACGGGGGGCAGCCACACTGCAGCGGTTCTGCACCACAAACCGCAGTAAAACCCGCAGATATATTTTTCATCTGCGGGTTTTACTGCGGGTTTGACCTCACAATGGAGGTCAATGGGTGCAGAACCGCTGCAGTTCCGCAAAAAGAAGTGACATGGTACTTCTTTTTTACCGCGGCAATTCAGCGCGGCTTTTTTCGCGATTTTCCGCGATGTGGGCACAGCAGTTCCTGTTTTCCAAAGGGTACATTGTAATGTACCCTGCATGGAAAACAGCTGTGGACCCGCAGCGGGAAAATCGCGGCGATTCCGCATGAAAAAAAGGATGGTGTGAACATGGCCTTAGATAGATGGGTTCAGGGTGTGTGAGATAGACAGGTGCAAGGGGTTGCTGGGTGTGTTAGATAGAGGGTACAAAGGAGTGCAGGGTGTGTGAAATAAAGGGGTGCAAGGTGTTTGAGATAGAGGGGTGCAGGATGTTTGAGATAGAGGGGTACAAGGTGCATGAGATAGAGGGCTGTAGGGTGTGTGAGATAAAGGAGTTCAGGGCGTGTGAGATAGAGAGGTGCAAGGGGATGCAGGGTGCATGAGATAGAGGAGTGCAGGGTGCATGAAATAAATGGGTGCAATAGAGTGCAGGGTGTGTGAGATAGATGGGTGCAATGGGGAGCAGGGTGCATAAGATAGAGGGGTGCAAGGTATATGAGACAGAGATGAAGGGTGCATGAGATAGAGGCATGCAGTGTGCGTGAGATAGAGGAGTGTAGGTGGGTGCAAGGTATGTGAGATAGATGGGTGCAAAGGGGTGCAAGGTACATGAGATAGAGGGGTGCAAGGTGCATGAAATAGAGGAGTGCAAGGAGGTGCAGGGTGCATGAGATAGAAGAATGCAAGGGGGTGTATGATGTTTGAGATAGTGGGTGCAGGGTGTGTGAGATATAGGGTTGCAAGGGGGTGCAGAGTGTGTGAAATAGAGAGGTGAAAGGGGCTGTAGGGTGTCTGAGATAGAGGGGTGCAAGGGAGTACAGTGTGTGTGAGAGAGGAGTGCAAGGTATGTGAAAATAGAGGGTGTGCATGAGATAGATGAGTGCAGAGTGCGTGAAATAGGTGGTGCAGGGTGTGGGAGATAAAGGGGTGCAGGATGTGTGAGATATAGAGATACAAGGGGGTGCATGGTGCGTGAGATAGAAAGGTGCAAGGGAGTACAGGGTGTGTAAGAGAGGGGTACAGGGTGCGTGCGATAGAAGGGTACGAGGGGATTCTAGGTATGTGAGATAGAGGCATGCGAGGGGCTGTATGGTACATGAGACAGAGAGGTGCGAGGGGGTGAGTGAGATAGAGGGGTGTAGGGTTTGTGGGATATGGAGGTGCAGAGTGCTGTGAGACAGAGGGGTGCAGGGTGTGTGAGATATGGAGGTGCAAAGTGCTGTGAGATAGAGGGGTGCAGGGTGTGTGGAATTTGGTTGTAAAGGATGTGTGAGTTAGCTAGAGGGGAGCAGACTGGCAGAGGGATGCGTGGGGGTACAGGCTGTAAGATAGAGGGGGTGCAGGCTATGTGGAATATGGGGATGTAGGCTGTATGTGATAGAGCACCACAAAGGAGGTGAGTGCTTCATAATGGAAGTAAAGATGCGAGGAACTGTTACTGTGGACTGTGGTAGGGGGAATATCGGTTTTCGCTCAGTATACAAAGAGAGGGCAAAGTATGTGAGCCAATATGTTCACCTAGTGTGCTATCAGGAAAATGTAGGGTTCGTGGCCACATGTTGTCATTAAGTGGATAATGCCAGTAAGTGCCTTGGCAAGGGCATGGGAGATATTCCTCAACATGTGCTGGTACATAGCGGGGGCGCCACAGTGGGAGAAAAAGTTGGGGCTAGGAAACAAGTACTAAAGGATGGCTGCAGCTGTGAGTCAGTGGAAATCATCTGTGTCTACGAAGCTAAATGGCAACATTTCCATGGCAAGAAGCCTGGAAATGTGCCAGTTTAGAATTTGGGCCTGTGTGTAGGTGGCTGGGAACTTCCTTTTTCGTTCCAAGGCCTGGGGTAGGGACAACTGAATGCTGGGCTGGGACAAGAACTTGGACTTCCTTGTGTAATCAAAATGGTTTTTGTGATTTACTCCACCATATGTAATAGAAAGAATGCAAAAGTGTATGGATGACAATCAAATTCAATCCAGAAAAATATTTTAATGATTTTTAATGTTTTTAATGGTTTTGTTCTTTTTTAGAGATCACTGAAATGTTCACAGACCACGTAACACTGTATGTCTGAGAAATGAAAGGCTGCAACATTTTTAAATTTTTGTTCACTTTTAAAGATCAGAAAAATGTTCACAGACCACGTTGTATCTCTGGTGTCTCTGCCCTCTGCCTCCATTTTCTGGCAGAGATGCTGACTCACTGCCGTGGTCCTGCACTTCCTCCCTCCTCTCCTGCTTCCAGAGTATGTGCGCAGATCACCAGGCACTGTGCTTAGGGCACCCATGCTCTCTCTTTCTTAAAGGTCCTTAAAGTGTCCCTAGCCAATGGCTGGGAGACAAGTACTATTTAAGGCACCTCCACCTTCATGGAGGTGTCTGTGCAATGTTGTAGTTTGTTTCTAACATGCTTGCTAGTTCTCAGGTCCAAGTGCTCGTATCCCAGTATACCTGCCCTGTACGTCAACCCGCCTGTCTGCCAGTGTATCAATCGTGCCTGCTTGCCTTCCTATCAGCCATGCCTGGCTGTCTATCAGCCCTGCTTGCCTGTCTATCAGACATTCCAGCCTTCCTATATGTATATCGGCTGTGCCTGCCTACATCCACCTGCAAGCACTCCAGTCGTTTCTATCAGTACTTGCCCGTCTGTCTATCTGTCACGCCAGTCACTATATACCAGCTGTGCCAGCCTGTACTTGCAAAGTCTACTATTCCTGGTTGATCCTGCCTCCTGTCCCATGGGTGTCAACTGCCATCTACCCGAGGTCAGCCCTGGTGTAGCACCTGGTTCCTTCTCCCTAGTCCCTTTCTCTATAAGTGTTTCACCAACCGCCATACATCCGTGGTCGGACTTTCACTGAGGACTAAGAGCACTATATGTGTTCGAAACGCGTCCAGTTATTCAAGACATTCCTTCCTCCAGTATGCACTGGTTTGTCAAGCAGCTTACTTTTTAAATTTGTCCAAATAAAGACTTTTGATTTTATTTCCTGAGCTGGATACCTTAATTTTCATGCACAAGTACCCGGCATCAAGCAGAGACGTTTCCGTGCTCGGATCAAATTTCTCATGGGCTGTGAGAATACCATCACAAGGGTGAGCTGAATCACTTTCTTTTTTCACCTCTCTATTCATCCCTAGGCTAAATGCAGATTATATGTGCTGCAAACAATTAGCTCTTAAAAGGGCTGTTAGTACGATGGCTCAGCTTTGGCACTAATATCAATTCTAGAGGCCTCTAATTCATTACACTGTGCATACAGTTGTGCATACAGGCACTTTCTACCTCCAATACGAAGTGTCACAGAGCTGTGCAATTGTCTCAGTGTGCCGAGCCGGGCATCTGATGACCTTGTATAACCTCTGATGATGTCACACGGCCAGCCAACCACAGTAATGCCACAACCAAGATGGCTACAGCATTACAGTGACTCACAGCCAAATTGCGCATGCTTATTGGCTGCGCAACAGGTGCCAAAGATGCGAGACAGGGATTTGAGTTTTGCATTGATCATTCCCCATTATTCTCTGAGTAAAGAGCACATCTGAGCACCATGATACTGGAGTGATAACCCAGTATCACCGAGCATGTTTCCTCCCTAGTATTTAGAAAATTATTTGTAATTTACATTTCCATTGGTCATTATTTGTTTCTATTTCCAGAGAACTCCTTTAGGAACCTTAAAAGAATCAATAAAATGCATTATTCCTGGTTTTATACTGTAGGTTGAAAGAAGTTGTCTTCTTTCTAGTTAATAAATTTCCACAAAAAAGTGATCAAAACATATAATGCATGGTTGCTGTCTTGAGTCCCGCAAGCAATCTGATCATTTCTAACCCTTCCATTGTATCATGCTCATTTTCCTGCCCAGTGAAATGAAAAATCCTGGGAAGCGATGAGAAGCTTTCTGCTGCTTGACATTACCCACCTCTGGTTTATAAAATATCTAAACTTTCTGCCCCGTGCTTCTAAGAATCTCTCTTCCATTCCTAATTGGAGTCTCCAGCTCCATAGGGGCTAAGACAGAAATAAAGTTAACTCCGACACAGCGTACCACAATAAGACAGCATATTTCTGCTTATGGCTAGAGCATGTGGATTTTCTCTTACATATGTAATTCTGAAATGAAGAGATTGTCAAATACATTCAGTGAAACATTAATATCCACAAGCTTTTCATCTCTCCTGCCTAGACTTTCCTTATATATTTCCGCATATAACACCAGCAGGTGTCTTATATATTCGCAAACAAGAAATGAACTACCGTACGTATCTTCCTGTAATTTCTTATATTGTAAAGTAAAATTCATTTATTACATCAGACAACTTTGCCAAAGGCTAAGCTACAAATTCATTTTTCTGTTGGGTTCACAATGCTTTGATTTACAGTATAAATACCTAATTATACACAATGTTCTGAGAGTTGATGAATTCCAAGCATTGTGTGGCTCTAAGAATTATTTCTTAGGTAGTTATAAGGTAGAATGTTAATAGTATACTTCCCAAAGAGTATTTCAATTTTATGTAAATTGATGAAATATCACAAATACAGTCTGCAAAAGGACATCGACAAATTATATTTTTTAATATTAGTAACAATAGGGTGAGCCTTTTTGTAAAATTGTACTTTTGCAGTGCTTATATTCAGTGAAAGAGTATTAGGCTTTACATAAAGAGGATTTCAAAATAGATTTCAAATTCACAGTTTTAGAAAATTGAATACACTCGATAATATTTCTAATACTTTAAACTTTTAATTCAAAAAGTCATTGCAAAAATTTTTTTAGAATTTTTGACAAACCAGGGAGGAGCAAACGTGGTCTTCCCTTACCTGCCAAAGGACCACCTATGCGCAACATTTACCTGGTCGGTGTGGCTTCTATTAACATTGCTTATCGTGTTCCTTTATATTTAGTTGAGTTTAGAAGGCAGGACATTTTGAAACCTTATTCTATTTTTGAATTCAGAATATATCTTCTTGGTAGCACGGTGGCTCAGTGGTTAGCACAGCAGCCTTGCAGAGTTAGAGTCCTGGGTTCAAATCCCACCTTGGACAACATCTGCAAGGAGTTTGTATGTTCTCCCCGTGTTTGCGTGGGTTTCCTCCAGGCTCTCCGGTTTCCTCCCACATTCCAAAGACATACTGATAGGGAATTTAGATTGTGAGCCCCATTGAGGATAATGTGTGCAAACTGTAAAGCGCTGCGGAATATGTTAGCGCTATATAAAAATAAAGAGTATTTATTTATATCTTGGTACTATTAAACAAATAGTATATAACAAATTAAGAAAATATATTGTAAATGTTGTATTGTTTAGAAAAATTCAGTATAGCAAACATATTTACAGCTAACATTTTTTTAAACAGTTCCTGGGTGACCGTGTTAAATTGTGTACCACGATAGTAACATAGTTAGTAAGGCCGAAAAAAGACATTTGTCCATCCAGTTCAGCCTATATTCCATCATAATAAATCCCCAGATCTACGTCCTTCTACAGAACCTAATAATTGTATGATACAATATTGTTCTGCTCCAGGAAGACATCCAGGCCTCTCTATAGTAACATAGTTAGTAAGGCCGAGAAAAGATAGACCCCCTATCAGATTCATGCTATTGTATATATTGACTTTATTAACTTGTATACATTTATGTCTGTTGCTATTACAGGTGTGACAATCATGAAGCACCAATTCGTGATGTTTTCCTTTTTTAATTTTGCTGTTCTCTTTTGTTGTGGGGAGCTGTTAAGCCCTCAAGCACTAGGGTCCATGTGTGACTATACCCTCTACACTCCTCATAGTTACACCCCCAACTGTAAATGAACAGACAATTTGGAATTAAAAATGGACAGTGTGTTGTGTTGTAGCTGCATTATTGAGGAATGGTAAAACTATACAAAGTAAGCAAACCATCATTTCAACAACCACACATTTTAGCAGAGTTGACCTTCTCATCAGCAAAGTGTTTATTGTCTGCAATGAACAAGAAAATTTGTTTCATTTTGAGCTTGATATTATCATTCAACCCCTTTCTTGTTCGTGACTCCATCCCTTCTCATTAGAGCACAGCTGCTTGATGTACAAATGAGAAATGAAGAAGCTTTTAGCAGAAGCGAAGGTTCAAAAGAGACTTAAAAGTTTAGTGCAACCTTGAAACAAGTTTAGATGAGGGAAGTTAAAACAATGTGGTCATCCATTTCGTAAAAACGGTTAACACTCTGGGTTTGTAATACAAGGTTACAAAATATTAAATAAATAAATAAAATATGGATAAAATAAGCAAAATATATATATTTTTTAATTCTTTATTATGTTTTTAACATAAGACATAATTGTGTTATTAAGCATTTGTACGGCATTTGTTGTAGGTTAAGCAGTAAACAGAATAGCAAGTGACAGAGCAACAGTGCCTGTTCCATACCATGTCGCTCTTTTTATATGAATAGGAGGATTGGGCAGAGTGGATGGTGCCCTTAAAAATAAGAGCAGTGTGATTATAATGCTCTTGACTAAAAATATCTGTCCCTGAATATTTGTCTCTCACTATGCTCCCTACAAAAAATATGACTCCCACACTGTCCCTCTTTTGTTATATGCCCTCCATGATGTCCTCTCCTTTCCATACTGCTCCCATCTTTACACTCTTCCCTCAAGCTGTGTCCCCCCTATACTGCCCAGACTGTATATTGTGCCCCCTCCTCCCTCTGTATACTGTGCAGTTGATGCCCTCACTATTCCCCCGTGCTTCTCTATGCTACCCCCTCTGACTGCCTATTCACACTTTGTCCCTTCTTGTTACTCCCTCAAACATTTCGCCCCCATTCATATCTCCCCTACTTTCTTCTCATACTCACAAATACAGTCCACTTACAAATTTCTCCCCCTACTTTCCCTCATACATTTCCCCATCAACCCCATACTATCTCCTCACACATTTCCTTCCTCCCCTCATAATGTCTCCCCACACATTCACTCCCCAATTCCTGAAACTGCCACATTTCCCTTTCCTCATACTGTCTCCTAACACCCCTCCTCCCACACTCCCATACAGTCTCCTTATAAGATACCCCATGACAATAAAGTTTTTGTTCCTTCAGTTCCATTGGAGCACTTACCATGCCGACATTCACTATCTATGCGGCGCAGGAGAGTGGTATCAGCAGTGTGATGCGATTACCTGATTTTGACATTTCCCTGACAAAGAGGTGCTGGTGGTCAGGGCTTCAATTTTACAAAATTTGAAAGAACCCAGTACAATTTATTGTAAGGAGCCGGTTAAGGTACTGTCACACTCAGCGACGCTGCAGCAATATAGACAACGAGCCGACCTAAACTAGATCGCTGGAGCGTCGCTGTTTAGGTCGCTGTAGAGACATCAAACACAGCAACTCCAGAACGATGCAGGAGCGATCCAGTGACGTAACGGCGACTTACTTTTCGTTCTCGCTGGTTGTTAGCTCCATGTCAAACAGCCGGAGTGTACTGATCCGACACACATCTAGGGGCCCTATGCTCATTGCTGGCGTTGTTGCTTTTGATGTCAGACATGACGATACACGCCGACCTGGTGATGAAATAAAGTTCTGGACTTCTAGCTCCGACCAGCGATGGCACAGCGGGATCCCGATCGCTGCTGCGTGTCAAACACAACGAGATCGCTATCCAGGACGCTGCAACGTCACGGATTGTTGTCGTTCTCTTTGCAAAGTTGCTGAGTGTGACGGTACCTT
Organism: Ranitomeya imitator; assembly: GCF_032444005.1. Classification (NCBI taxonomy): domain Eukaryota; kingdom Metazoa; phylum Chordata; class Amphibia; order Anura; family Dendrobatidae; genus Ranitomeya; species Ranitomeya imitator. The sequence continues at coordinate 131,357,642 of NC_091289.1, read as the reverse complement.
TAAACCTTCTCTATACTGGTTGTCTGCTTGATAGCTGTCTCAGCGAACACCCAAATTCCACTGCGTGGAAAATAGCAAAATGCAGCCACCCTGGAGACACCTTGGACCACCGCATCAAGTGGGCTGATGGCACCTTCTGCCGGCTGTGCAAGGGGCAAATGCCATGTCTGACTCTGTCACCCCTAGATACCCCACTGGTTATACTGCTAGAGTTTTTGTCTTATCAAAAATAGAAGAAAGATTTAACCAAGTGAATTCTGGTCACTACTGTATATGGAATGAAGCTAACAAATAGGTATAATCATTTTTATGTATATTACATTTGGCCTATTGTTAGTGCTTAAACAGATAGCATGGTGTTGTAGTACTTGTAAAAAGCATTCCTATCATGTCCTCTATTTGGCATTCTGGCAGAAAAATAAGTTTAATATCAGCATATGTTTTGTGTGAAAATTGCATACCTGAAGTCATGTGGGTAGTGATATAGAATCATAGAGTCTTGGAATCATAGCATGTATCATGATTAATGATGAGCGAATGTGTTCGGATAACATCTCATCTGAGCATGTTTGGGTGTTATCCGAGCATCTAGGCATGCTCGTATATCATGTTCGAGTCCCCGTGGTTGCATGATTTGCGGCTGTTAGACAGCCTCAACACATGTGTGGATTGCCTAACAAACAGGCAATCCCCCTATGTGTTGAGGCTGTCAACATTTCTACCCATCAAAAGTCCCTGGATCCATTGGCTCCAACCCAACCGCTAAGCAGGATTGATAAACCTCCATACTTAATGGTTGGCAAGATGTTCTTTTCCTAAAATTCTGTGCCCTTTTTTCTCCACACATATCTTTGATCATTATGGTTCACACCGGGAACCTTCCTTCCTTTGAATCAGTGCTTTCAGGACCTTGCGGTGACGTCGCGGTGACGTCGCGGCTTGTGATTGGTCGCGCGACCGCCCATGTGACCACCGCGTGATCAATCAGAAGCCGCGACGTCACCGAAGGTCCTGGAAGCGCTGATTCTTAGGAAGGAAGGCTGCCGGAAAGAAGCAGGGCGCGTCCGAGGGTGAGTATATACCTAATAGGAGTATACTCACCCTCGGACGCGCCCTGCTTCTTTCCGGCAGCCTTCCTTCCTAAGAATCAGCGCTTCCAGGACCTTCGGTGACGTCGCGGTGACGTCACGGCTTCTGATTGGTCGCACGACTGCCCATGTGACCGCCGCGCGACCAATCACAAGCCGCGACGTCACCGCGACGTCACCGCAAGGTCCTGAAAGCGCTGATTGGAAGGAAGGAATGTTCCCGGTTAGTACCAGGGCGCGTCAGAGGGTAAGTATAGCGATATTTTTTATTTTTATTCTTTATTTTACACTTAAATATGGATCGCAGGGCCTGAAGGAGAGTTTCCGCTCCTTCAGACCCTGGGAACCATTGGAAACCCAATGCACTGCATTGGGTTTCGAGTTTCGGCCGACCCCGACCCCGACTTTTTTATAGGATCGGCAGATTTCACTCGACCCGACTTTTGAAAAAGTCGGGTTTCGTGAAACCCGACCCGATCCTATAAAAGTAAAGGTTGCTCAACCCTACCGGTGACTCCATAATTTTTGCCAGGAGTTGTGTGTGTATATATATATCATTGATAAAGGTTTTTTGTTCTTATGTATTATTGCTGTGGGCTTACTAGCATTATCTTTTTTCTCTTTCATTTGTGTATCTCTACACACTAGATCCAGAGATCAGTAAGGAGAGGAGGACGTGTTCTTTTCTCCCCTACATGATACTGCCTGCTCATAACTGGTCAACCTAATACAGAGGAAGAACTACATAATCCACAGCTACAAATCTTTGGTTACACCCAATTTAACTATAACGTAAATCATAATCTATACTTTATAAGCTGATATTGTAATGTGCTGCTGCAGTGCAGTATAGAGCAACCTCCACCAGGGGGAGCTGGTTAAGGAAAGGAGGTTGTACACACAGTGCAGCAACACTGAACAACAACACAGGTGTCACAGGTAAAGAAAGAGACGTGAGACAAGCCAAGGTCATACACGGAGATAGCAGCGCGGTACAGAAGGGGCGAGCAGAGAATAGTCGGGGACAAGCAAGACGTCAGAGGCTACCGGGAATGTGGTAACCAAAACTTGAGATGTAAGATGGAGTCGGGGCACAGGCCAAAGGTCAGAACAAGTCATAAATGCGTGCAGGCAGTCAGAGGCAAAGAGGAACACTAGAACAGGGATCCAGGTCAGGTGCTCAAACCGTGCAGCATAAACTATAGCTGACACTGGCCCACAGGCTGCAGAGGACTTAAATAGCTCAGCCAGCTTCAAAGTGAGGCAGAGGGGATTAACTCCCACATGACCAGTCCAGAGATAAAACAGCTGAACATAAACTCACAACTGGATCATGACAGATATCCTCAACAGAGAGGAGAAATAAAAAATTAAAAACTATGCTTGCCTCAGCGCTGCAGCCACTAGGGTTGAGCGACCTTGACTTTTTTAGGGTCGAGTCGGGTTTCGCGAAACCCGACTATCTCAAAAGTCGAGTCGAGTGAAATCGGCCGATTATGGCGAAAAGTCGAGGATCGACCGAAACACGAAACCCAATGCAAAGTCAATGGGAATATTTTTTTTTTCTCTCTCTCTCCCCTCCGTCCGTCCCTGAACTGAAAAGCTGGTGTTACACATTGCAAATCGCTACAGCGCACAAGCGACAACATGGCGATAAGCGTCCACTCCCCTAAGACCTATGTCATCACTCTGCCCACGCTCCTTCATTGGCTGAAAAAAATGGTGCCAAGCGCGTCATACGAAACGCGACTTTGGCGCGAAAGTCGCGTACCGCATGGCCGACCCCACACAGGGATCGGGTCGGGTTTCATGAAACCCGACTTTGCCAAAAGTCGGCGACTTTTGAAAATGAACGATCCATTTCGCTCAACCCTAGCAGCCACTATTCCATGATGTGGCCAGTTTAACATACTCAAGCTGGTGTATGATCCTATTTAAATTAAAATAAAGAAAAAAACGTTAACGTCATTAACGTCAAAAGAAAATAAGCGTGAATATAGCTAACTTGCATAAGTGCACATCATTTTATTTACTGTAGCTAAAAGATGTTTTTGCTCGTCAAATTGATCTAAATTGCCGACTAATTTTTATAAAAGCACAAACTTCTTCAAATGACAGTAAACATTTAGGCATTTTATATAGTCATAATTTAATTGTTGTTCCAGGCACACACCGGTAAGTAGTAAGCCAAACACCTTGTTTCTTCATCACTCACAAATAGAACGAAATTATTTCCTGCGTGCTAAACCTGTAGATGTGGATGTGAAGTTACGTGTGACAACGGGAAGACGCCAGATGTCTCTGTATTCGGTCCTTTCTCTGTCTGTCTGAATTACATTAAACCCCATCTTGGCAAGTTCATTATTTATAATCCACGGAGACACTATCATTTCGATAACCCTCTTTCCAGTGCTGGATAACAAAGAGATGGACCCTATAACAGGCAGTTAAATACGGCTACTGATAAGAGCAGTCAGCAAGGCCTCTTTACAGGCTTTGTGAGAGACTAGTAATCCTCTAATCTACAGTGTGCGTCTCCCAGCTCTCCTTTCATGCTCTATTACTTCCATGCCTGCCTGTCTTTCTTCCTTGAGCCTCTCTACAAAACCCGTGTCTGTTTTTATTACCTGATGAAATACGTTTCAGTAACCTGGCTGAACTTTGACACTTGTGTTTAAATATATAGGCCATGTGATGAATGGGGAAAAAAACTCTTCTTAGATGTTTTTTTTTTCTGTCAAGCAAATTGAAAGCGTTAAGGAAAAAAGGAATCAGCAGAGACATGCCATAACTACATTTTCTATCAAATATTTTTTCATCCTAAACCACTTAAGAACAGAATCACAGACAGTATTCGAAATCGGCTATCTAACACTGTATAATAAGGTGTGGAGAGTGAATGAAGTTCTAAGAAGATGCATAGAGGGATATTAAAGAATGGGGAATATAACAATGGCAAAGCTTTTCTGAGATGATCCTTACATTTTAAGATTGTAGTTTGACTGAGCCCTGATCCCCAATAATTCTTTAATGGGACAATAGTCTAGGTCGGCCATTTACAAAGTACAAAAAACGTGTTAGACTGAATATTTTTCTGCAGGAAATAAACCTTTTACACAGAAAGGATTTTCTAGGATTGGACAAAATTTGGCTAAATTGGATACAATAATTAAAGACCAAATATTCAACTGTAAATTTCCCTCAGGACCTGAGGTGCAGTCTAGTACACATGATTGTCACAGGCAATTATGGGCCTCAGGGGTGATTTTCAGGTGGACCACAGAAAAAGATAAAATCCAGCCGCTATCTTGGTGGGGTCAACCAAGGACCTGCTGTGAATGAAATTTCCTCAGTTGTGCATCTTGAGGATTTTCCCAAAACTACAGCTCTGGTAAAAATTAAGAGACCACCACATCAAAACCCTGTCATGGGCAGCCCAATCTCCAGACGTGAAACCCATTGAAAACCTCTGGAATGTAATCAAGAGGATGATGGATAGTGACAAGCCATCAAACAAAGAACTGCCTAATTTTTTGCGCCAGAAGCAGAGTGAAAGACTGGTGGAAAGCATGTCAAGACGCATGAAAGCTGTGATTAACAATCATGGTTATTCCACAAAATATTGATTTCTGATCTGTTCCCGAGTTAAAACATTAGTATTGTTGTTTCTAAATGATTATGAACTTGTTTTCTTTGCATTATTTGAGGTCTGAAAGTACTGTTTTTGTTTTTTTGCTTTTAATTTTGACCATTTCTCCTTTTTGGAAAAAATATACAAAATTTATTGCTTGGAAATTCGAAGACATGTTGTAAAAAGTTTATGGACTAAAAGAACAATTTACATTTTACTCAAAAATATACCTATAAAGAGAAAAATCGGAGAAACTGAAAATTTTGCAGTGGTCTCTTAATTTTTGCCAGAGCTGTATGTTTAACTGATATTCAGATTTTTTGTTGCTCTCTCCTCTTTTAAGATCAGAACATCGCTTTAGAGTTGTGTTGTAAGATTATGTAGATTCTCTTTATCTTTCTATCTTTAAATATAAGAAAGTTCTCATATGAGATGTAGCAGATTAGTATTTAATTTATAGATTTGGCCATTTTTGACATCTACCTCTCTTCCTCTAGTAACAGACCAAAAACAAGAATAACTTTGCAGTAAATGGGGTCCAGGACACGTGTCACTCCCTGCCAATGCTTGTTATAGTGTCACTGCATTAGCCTAATGTTCTTATTCATCAATTATCCTCTCTGTCGGACCCTACTTTGTTCAACGTTTATTGTACTATACTGTATAATCCTTCAGGATTGGATGTCTCTGCCTGACCTTCTTGTCTTGAAATCTGCTCCTTCCTGACTGTGTTATATGCTCCAATTTTGTCTGTATACCTTTTTATAGGGCACCAATTTGTTTGGTTCACATTCTTATCTCACATGATTGGCTACCAGCTACCTTATGGACACAATCTAATCGTCCTTGCAGCAGAGATCACAAAAAAGGATGTGTAACATCTATATGTGAACTCTACTACCTCTTCATTTATAAAACCAAAAATACCTCTTCATTTAAGGTACCTTAACGATATCGTTGCTTTTTGTGACGTAGCAACGATATCGTTAAGGAAATTGTTATGTGTGACAGCGACCAACGATCAGGCCCCTGCTGGGAGATCGTTGGTCGCTGAGGAAAGTCCAGAACTTTATTTTGTCGCTGGACTCCCTGCAGACATCGCTGGATCGGCGTGTGTGACACCGATCCAGCAATGTCTTCACTGGTAGCCAGGGTAAACATCGGGTTTCTAAGCGCAGGGCCGCGCTTAGTAACCCGATGTTTACCCTGGTTACCAGCGTAAAAGTATAAAAAAAACAAACACTACATACTTACCTACTGCTGTCTGTCCCTGGCGCTCTGCTTCTCTGCACTCCTCTTGCACTGGCTGTGAGCGTCGGTCAGCCGGAAAGCACAGCGGTGACGTCACCGCTCTGCTTTCCGGCCGCTGTGCTCACAGCCAGTGCAGGAAGAGTGCAGAGAAGCAGAGCGCCGGGGACAGACAGCGGTAGGTAAGTATGTAATGTTTGTTTTTTTTACTTTTACGCTGGTAACCAGGGTAAACATCGGGTTACTAAGCGCGGCCCTGCGCTTAGTAACCCGATGTTTACCCTGGTTACCCGGGGACTTCGGGATCGTTGGTCGCTGGAGAGCTGTCTGTGTGACAGCTTTCCAGCGACCAAACAGCGATGCTGCAGCGATCGACATCGTTGTCGGTATCGCTGCAGCGTCGCTGAGTGTGAAGGTACCTTTAGGCTAAGTTCACATTGCATTAACAGCAGCCCGTTCAACACATGCGCTAACGGGCTGCTGTAACGCAAGTGCCGGCGTTTGCATCACGCTAGTGCAGATAGAGCATCTGCTAGCTCTATCTGCGCTAGCAGTGACGGACCCAGAAACGTTGCAGCCCACGTCTCCTGGTCCGTCACTCAATGACGGCACATCCCTAGCGCACGCCCATTGTGGGCATGCGCTAGCGATGCGTCCCACATTGCTGTCAATGGCGGCCGTAACGGACTACGTTACACCGTGTTTATGCCGTGGTGTAACGTAGTCCATCTAACGGACTGCCTAGACGCAGTGTGAACCCGGCCTTATTGTTAGGCGATGCTGCACTTTCATTGTGGATTATGAGGAATGACACAAGAGCAGTTGATTTCTAGACTTGACATGCCATCCAGGCAGGGAACTTGTTTTTTTAATACCTAACATTGTTGTAATTAGTTCCTTGCTGTGAAATTATGACAAGTGTTTCTAAAAAAACAATAAGGAGATTTATCAAGCTATAAAGCAAACTTTGTGTCAATAAAGACATGTCTTTAAAAGGATTGCATGAGAATATTTTAGGCATTTGGTGACTTATCTGCATGATAGGTCATCCAAAGCAGATCAGTAGAGGTCCAACTTCGCTTAGTGGCTCAATTTAAATTGTTTGCAAAAAAACAACTTAGAGGGTGGGTATTGGACTTCCACTGATCTGCTTTTGATGACCGGTACTTTGGATAAGTCTTCTGAGACCTATGTTTGGACAATCACTGAAATGGTCACACCATATTTACCATGTGTTTTGGACACTTTCTGTGCCTTTTGCCATAAAAATATCACATCAAAAGGAGTGTTCCATAGTGTAAAACTGTGCGGTAAATAGTGATAAAATAGTATGGACTTACCCTGGGAAGTTCTGCAGACGTCAGGCAAAAAACAAGCGCCACTGAAAAACATATAAACAGCATGGATAAAAAATGTATACGAAGAAACCTGATCGAAACGCGTTCTGCATTTCTATAATAAAATACACATTTTTATTATTTATATCATATGCCTTCTTTGGCAGTACTTCTGTACTTCTGTACCCCTGTTTTTTGTAGTACCTTCCCTTTTCTGACAAAAAGGAGTGCACTTGCTGAATGAGAAGTGGCTCAGCAGACATTGGTGCGATATTGTGCAACCAAAAAATGCACCAAAAATGTGGCCCATATTTCTGACTAAAAGCAAGCCATCTAATAGGTGACTAGACAGTCTTACAATATGCCAGATTTATTTAAAAATATTACTGACATCCAACATTTTTTATGGAAGGCTAAATTGAAAACCAAGATGAATGCTAAATCTACAAGTAACATATGCCTATGGTTCTTTGAACTGATATATTCACATTGATGTAATTACAGTGAAATCATGATAATTACAATCACAATGACCTGCTCAAGCTTCATCAGTCAAAAAAAGAAAAATCACATATTTCTCTCTAACGTGAAACAAAATGTCCTGGCAATTTTTCTAATTTTGCACGGTTAAGATTTATAGGCCGCATATAGCGCTCCCTGAGAATCTGTCTACAGAATTAATTTTAAATTAATTAGGGCATTACCAGTGTGAGACATGTAATGACTGACAGTCTGCTCTTCTCCTCTTTATGTCTGAGACTGGTAATACTTCCTTTCATTTAAGACAAAATCTTCAGGAAGATCTACAGTATGTCTGGCCCATAGATCGTAAGCGCTCATTTCCATATTAAAAAAATGTGGATGGCAGATATCTAGGTATCACTTTATACAACATTCTATGACCTCCATGCCCATATGGATGGTTTAGGAGGGTTGATCCTACCAACAGATTCCCTCTAATGTCTATGAAATAGTCCAGTGGAGCAGGTCCAACTTTCAGGCAGAAAACTAGCACAACAAATACTCCACCATAAAAACAATCTGAAGAAGCCACTTTGTAAGATGTATCTACAAAACTTACATGCATTCATAAGAAAAAACACTGATCAATACTGGATTGGTAGACATCTACCTCAAGCTGATACTCTCTCATATCAAGTGCATATGGTTAGGTTCATAAGTGGATCCCATCATATCTGCATTATATTATTTTGGTATGCGGCAAACATGACTGTTTCAGTATTGTAAATTGTGGTTACTCTATATTTTGATTTTATGAAATCAGCCTTATTGAAATACTGCTTATATACAGTAGTGCTAGTCAGAAACATAGATAATGATGACCTTTCTAAAGTATAGATAATCAATGAGATTGGTGGTGGCTTGGCACTTGCATTGGACATTGCTTACATACGGATGCAGAAAATATCAGATGTTTATTGGGAATGCTGGAGATTGGACTCCCACAGTTCCCATATGACTGTTATATTAAAATATGTATTTTTAAATTATCAAAAATATACCTTATTAACAACAGCACCTTATGAAATCTGTATCTCTGATATCAAGAGAATTATGATGCTCCATAGTGCCAGTGCCATGATAGATTAAAACTAAATCAATTTGTTCATACATGTGATTCCAATCCTTAGAGAATCTATTCATTTCAGATTGATTGGTGGCTGAATGGTTAGATAATAAGTAGTAGAGCTCAGGACAAAGATTCACAGGGCCCTGGTTAAGTCATCACGTCTGTAGTCCATGACCACCAGTCCAACAACTCAATAGCCTTCTTCTAACTGTAGCCTTCCAAGTATCTTGTTTAAGTAGACAGCAGCCATGATATCCTGCATGCGTTGTTCCACCACATATTGATATTATGGTATCCTACTAATTCTACTAATAGCAAGAGGAGCAAGGGATGTTGCATGTAGTAGGAATTTCGAGGGGCTCTGGCCACAAATTACTTACATGGCTACTGGACCAGCGACCTGCACACTTTTATGTTCAACTCTGATAGATAGATAGATAGATAGATAGATAGATAGATAGATAGATAGATAGATAGATAGATAAATAGATAGATAGATAGATAGGAAAAACTGAAGGCAGAAGAGTGTATAAAAGTTGATTTATTTATAAGCCCATTCTGGTGACGTTTCGATTCCAATTTGTGAACCTTTTTCAAGCCGCCAGCATACTGAAAAAAAAATATATTAAAGGTGCAGTGATTACAAAAATAATTATGCATCATTAATGAAAGACGTGTACATCACATATGGCATCATAATGCAAAATATATCATAATATGCCTTTGTGTATACATTTTGTTTTTTATCCGGATGGTTGGTATGTACCAGGGAGGCTTTGCACCCTTATTTTTTTAAGTTGTTGCTCTATTTTTCTAGATAGATAGATAGAAAATGAAAAACGAAGCGGCACTCCAATATAAGCAAAAGGAAAAAAGGACCTTTAAGGCTAGGTCTACATTGTGTTAGGGCAATCGTTTGAACGGATCCGTTTCTAAACGGCACTAACACTATGTAATGGATCCGTTAACGCACCCATAGACTTACACTAGCGTAACGCTTCCTAACGCATATCAAAATCGGCATGCGTTAGCGATGGTCCGTTATTTTGTAACGCACCTTCGACTGCGGACTAACGTGTTTTCGGGTCCGTTACGGCAAACGCACAGCGAACGGAAGCGTTCGCTCTGCATAGAACTCTATTGTTAACGCATGCTAATGCATGCCGATGGAATGCAACCATGTGTTAACGCATGCATTAACGCGATTGCAAAAATACAGACAATTTGGGGCTCACCGTTAGCGCATCTGTTTAACGGCTTCGTTAAACGGATTGCCCTAACGCAATGTGAACCTAGCCTAAGCACATGTGGAGTGGCAATGTTTCGGATACATAGAACCTTTATCAAGCAGTGAACACAGGCAAGTGACAGGTATATATAGCAGTGTTACAACATTGCATAAACACAGTCTCATTAATATAAGCATAAAAAATCCATATTACATACCATGTGCACTACATAAAAAAATACAAATCATTTAAACTGCTAGTGACAAAACAGAACATTGACAAACATATAAATATTTCATATATCCATCATAAAGTGCTGAAGTGCAGTAATAGGACAATATTGAGTACTTGTGTGTGCATGATTAGAAGAAAGTCTCAGCCATTATTAGAATCATTATAATGGGAGGGATAAAACGGCAGATATCGGCGTCCATGAGCTGCTACTGCACATGTCTGCTCTTGTCATAGCTTGTTAGCCAATAGAAAATCCTGTAACTCAAGAAAACTTTTGCACATGCGCACTGAACACCCGAGGATTGAGGACACCATCTTAGAAAAGGGCAAATCAGCCTAAAGTTGTTTACATCAATAATGTAAGTAATTAAACTGAAAAAAAAATACATACAGTATAAGCTGTTTCAGGAGGGAAACGAATCCCTATGCAGCAGTTATTATGATGGTATAAGCATTTTAGCAATAGATCATATATTTAAAGGGGCCATTCTGAAGGAAGAAATAACTTCCCATTATGTCCATTTAATTTGAGCCATCCACCATATCCAGTGCATTACATAAGCATCAAGGAGATAAATGGAAGGTCACTCAAGAATAACTCATCAGAAGAATACACACTAAGGTGCTGGAACTATCCCCAATCGTACAGATAGTGCATGTACCAAAGGTAACAGACTCTCTCTACGAATTTCAATTTTTCTGTTTAGATAGGTAGATAGATGGAAACAAATAGGTGGAGAGAGTTAGAAAGAAAGATATTTAGAGCGACAGAGTAAATAGAAAGGCAGACAGATTAATCGATCATACTTACCAACTTTTGGCGGTTTTGTCTTTAAGGGCATTAAATACTATTTCCCACATAATTATGACCATTTTTCAGGTGGTGCCCCTTTATGAGTGTTTTGACGACTGGCATTATATAGAAGAGACTTTCCAGAAGTGCGACTTTTTGGGAGATTTTCCAACCTTCTCCTAGTTTGTGATGTCTCCCTTTTTTCAGGAGCCTCCCAGACACCCAGACAATATGGGAGAATGGGGAATTATGAAATAGATAGATATAGACAGATAGATAGATAGCCGTTAAGTTGTATATACGGTAATTCTAGGTAGCAAACAACTTTGATCCGTGCATCTACATGAACTTGTGTCAGACATTTATAACACTGCTATATTTATATCGGGTCACTCAAATAAAACAAAATATATCACAAAAAGCAACTTGATCACAATGTTATGGAAGCCACACCCGTTTTGATGATAATATTAGTACAGCTTCTGAATAAAATGTCCCTGCAGTAATTTTTATCTGCATAGTTTCTACCCATTCTTTCAGCAAATCCCATTACCAAGCAGCACCCTTGGGTGCAAACCTTGTCAAAATGTATCAAGCAGAGAGGCGGCTGCTATGCTTCTGACCCTGTGCTCTGACACTGCAGATCCTAATCTGTGACTACAGCTTTCACTTAGATTCCAGACTTCAAGCAGCAAGTGTAATGCATAATTCAGCAGGTACAATATGTCCTAACTCTGCATCCAGGGAACGAAAAAAAAAAAATCTCTGTGTCGACGTCCCCTTGTTTCAAAGAGTCAAAAAGTGCTCCAGATGTCAGGATCCTCCTCAGAGCGCATCCTCTCGGTTTTCCCTTGGGCCGCATGAACTGATTTCCCTCCCAAAGATGTTTCTTTTTCAGTTTTTCTCATAGGTTCTTTCTTTGTTTTGCCATTCCGTCAAGGGCGGGGGTTGCCATGGAGATGGAATGAGATGTCCTGCCGGTTTCACCTTTGCTGTCTTGTTTGGTACAGATCGCTGTCCTCAGACCAAACGTGGTGGATGAGATGCACATACAGATGTCTGATTTCCTGGCAGCTGGTCTCCAGGGCCTCCTAAAACACAGCACTTCACAATCTGGCATTCATCCTCTCTCTCACTCTCTAATGGCCCCATCACATGTCTCTCTGCCTTTCTGATCTTTCTTTTAAGTGGGACAAAGCATCGCATGAAAGTATATTTCTAAAAGCTTTCATGTCCGACCCCTTTACCTAAACTGTTAAAATAACAGAGCTTCTACCTGCTAATATAAAAACCCTTCGCAAAGAGGTCAAGTTCTATAGGATCGGATTAATCACTTGTAATAGCTTACATCTCTATTGCCAACACATTATTATTCAAGCACATCATTATTTGTCTAAGACTATGTAAAGATATCAATGCAACAGGATACACCGTAGTATGGCACTAAATCCTAGTTCTTAAATTATGCCACTTCTAACTTTTGTGAATAGATAAATAGATAGACTAAAAACATTCATAGCACACTTGTCCTCTGAACTTCCTTTGCCTACACTCTATCGGCAAAATCATTCTAGTCCTTGCCTAGCCACCACGATTTCATGACATCTCATGAAATCTAGATCTAGGCTTCATGCGTCACAATGAAATGTATCACACTGCAACATCATGATGTCCCCGGGGTCCTGTCAATGCCAGACACATGCTGCAGGTTGTCAGTGCCAGAGGAAGCAAAGCAGCCACTGAGCATCAACCACACTGCCATGCTTCAAAGTAGATAGGATAGGGGCGGACACTGACAGCTTGGGGCCCCTGTGCAAGAAATGCGTCTGGGCCCCCCTCCTTTTATGGCGACAAAGCTCTATTGTTATGTACAGCATCGTCCCTTACATACCTGATTATATAGAGCCATGTCTTTATTACATACCGTCCTGTCTTGTTAGATATATCATGAAATGATGGATGAAGGAGCATGGGAAAGCTTCTTTTCTAATGGAGGAACTGATGGACTGGTCTTCTGGTCAGATGCTGCCCCATCAGCAGTCATTTTATATTCTTACAAGAGAGGACTATGTAATAAAAGAGGGCACTGTGAATAACAAGAATACACTATGTAAGGGACAGCACTGTACATAACTGCAGAGGAATCTATGTAATAAGGGACAGCACCATATATAATTAGAGAGGAAGGTACATAATAATGGATGGTGTTATACATAATAAAAGAAGAAACTAAGTAACTAAGGATAGCGCTATACATAATAAGTGAGTACACTATATACTAAAGGACTGTGCTACACATAATAAGTGAGTACATTATATGCTAAGGAACTGTGCTGTCTATAATAATTAAGTACACTACATACTATGGGGCTGTGCTGTACATAATAAGTGAATACACTATATATTAAGGGACTGTGCTATACTAAATAAGTGAGTAAACTACACTGTGTGCAGAATTATTAGGCAAGTTGTATTTTAGAGGATTATTTTTATTATTGATCAAGAACTATGTTCTCAATCAACCCAGTGGGTTTTTTAGATTTGGCTATCTTAGGAGGTTATCTGTTTGTGCAGGTAACTATTACTGTGCAGAATTTTTAAGCAACTTAATAAAAACCGACAATTGTTAAATATACTGACCGCGCTTCAGGGGAGAATATCACAGAGCAAATTAAGTGGGTCCAATAAACAAAGAGTATATAGAGACTGGTAACTGTCCAATAATACAAATACTAGCCCCAGATGGCACTCAAAGAGAGAATAGAAAAAAAAAGCTAAGTAGATTCGATGAACAAAAAATGTATATAGTAATTTCAACTTAATAAAAACCAAATATATTCCCATCTCACTTGTTTATTTTCATCAGGTAAACCAATATAACTGCAAAAAATTTAGAAATAAACATTTCTGACATGCAAAAACAAAACCCTAAAAAATTAGTGATCAATATAGCCACCTTTCTTTATGATGACACTCAACAGCCTTCCATCCATAGATTCTGTCAGTTGCTTGATCTGTTTACGCTCAACATTGCGTGCAGCAGCCACCACAGCTTCCCAGATACTGTTCTGAGAGGTGGACTGTTTTCCCTCCCTGTAGATCTCACATTTTATGAGGGACTACAGGTTCTCTATGGGGTTCAGATCAGGGGAACAAGGGGGCCATGTCATTATTTTTTCTTCTTTGAGACCTTTACTGGCCAGCCACGTTGTGGAGTAGTTGGAGGCATGTGATGGAGCATTGTCCTGCATGAAAATGATGTTTTTCTTGAACGATACCGACTTCTTCCTGTACCACTGCTTGAAGAAGTTGTCTTCCAGAAACTGGCAGTAGGTCTGGGAGTTGAGCTTCACTCCATCCTCAACCCGAAAAGGTCCAACAAGTTCATCTTTGATGATACCAGCCCATACCAGTACCCCACCTCCACCTTGCTGGCGACTGAGTCGGAGTGGAGCTCTCTGCCCTTTACTGATCCAGCCTCTGGACCATCAAGCATACCTTGTGCTTTTTGTTACTCCAGTAACCTTGCAGCTCTGAAATATGGCAAAACTGGTGGCAAAAGGCATCTTGGCAGCTTCTCACTTGATTTTCCTCAATTCATGGGCAGTTATTCTGTGCCTTTTTTGCTGTTCGGTGATCACGCTTCAAAAGTTTGGCAATTTCAAGACTGCTGCATCCCTTTGCAAGATATCTCACAATTTTGGATTTTTTAAAGCCCGTCAAATCTCTCTTCTGACCCATTTTGCCAAAGGAAAGGAAGTTGCCTAATAAATAAGCACACCTTATAGGGTTTTGATGTCATTAGACAACACCCCTCCTCATTACAGAGATGCACATCACCTGATTCACTTAATTGGTAGTTGTCTCTCAAGCCTGAACAGCTTGGAGTAGGACAACATGTATAAAAAGTATCGTGATCAAAATACAACTTGCCAAATAATTCTGCACACAGTGTATATACTAAGGGACTGTGCTATACATAATAAGTGAGTACATTATATACCAAGGGACTATGCTAAACATATATAGTGTGAATATAAAAATGGATATTTTGAGACCATATTGAATTATACAGAATACATTCAGACCATGACAGAGCAGCATTGTTGGTCATACATTTACAGACAAACAATGCTCATAGTGACACAATCTTGAGAACTGTTTACTTATTGTCTGAAAGCCTGTACCTCACAAACAGCTCTATGTTTCTCTATGTTTGTTGTTTTTTTGTAAAACATGAAGGTTTATTTAACCTCTGTCTGTGGTGGACTTATCTAATCCTTGTGGGCTTTTATATTCAGGGATTATTGCCCATTGTTTGATGTTTGCCTGGTATCTCTGTTTCATATTATAGAAGACGAGTGGAGACACTCTCCACTCTACTCTCAAGATCACATCTCACCACCTGTGCACTTGATCCGATCCCATCCCACTTCATCCCAAACCTCACCACAGTCTTCATCCCAACCCTAACCCATCTCTTCAACCTATCACTAACAACTGGTGTTTTCCCCTCAAGCTTTAAACATGCCTCCATCACACTTATCCTCAAAAAACCCTCTCTTGACCCATCCTCTGTATCTAGCTATCGCCCTATATCACTTCTCCCCTATGCCTCCAAGCTACTGGAACAACACGTCTACCTTGAACTGTCCTCCCATCTCTCTTCTTGCTCCCTCTTCGACCGCTTACAATCTGGCTTCCGGTCACACCACTTCACTGAAACTGCCCTAACTAAGGTCACCAATGACCTCTTAACCGCCAAGAGCAAGCGACACTACTCTGTCCTCCTCCTCCTCGACCTGTCGGCTGCCTTTGACACAGTGGAGCATTCCCTATTATTACAGACCCTCTCATCCCTTGGCATCACAGACTTGGCCCTATCCTGGATCTCATCATACCTAACAGACCGGACATTCAGCGTCTCCCACTCACACACCACCTCCTCACCTCGCCCCCTATGTGTTGGAGTCCCACAAGCTTCAGTCCTTGGGCCCCTGCTCTTCTCCATTTACACCTTTGGCCTGGGACAGCTCATAGAATCTCATGGCTTTCAGTATCATCTCTATCCTGATGACACACAGATCTACATCTCTGGACCAGATATCACCTCCCTACTAACCAGAATCCCTCAATGTCTGTCCACTATTTCATCCTTCTTCTCCGCTAGATTTCTGAAACTTAACATGGACAAAACAGAATTCATCATCTTTCCCTCATCTCACGTGACCCCCCCAACGAATCTATCCATTACAGTAAATGGCTGTCCACTCTCCCCAGTCCCACAAGCTCGCTACCTCGGGGTAATCCTTGACGCTGATCTCTCCTTCAAACCACATATCCAAGCCCTTTCCACTTCCTGCCGACTTCAACTCAAAAATATTTCACAAATCCGTTCATTCCTCAACCAAGAATCTGCAAAAACCCTAGTCCATGCCCTCATCATCTCTCGCCTTGACTACTGCAACCTCCTGCTCTGTGGCCTCCCCTCGAACACTCTCGCACCCCTCCAATCTATTCTAAACTCTGCTGCCCGACTAATCCACCTGTCCCCCCGCTATTCCCCAGCTTCTCCCCTCTGTCAATCCCTTTACTGGCTCCCCATTGCCCAGAGACTCCAGCACAAAACCCTAACCATAACGTACAAAGCCATCCACAACCTGTCTCCTCCATACATCTGTGACCTCCTCTCTTACCTACACGCAACCTCCGATCCTCACAAGATCTCCTTCTGTACTCCCCTCTTATCTCCTCTTCCCACAATCGTATACAAGATTTGTCTCGCGTATCACCCCTACTCTGGAACCCTCTACCACAACACATCAGACTCTCGCATACCAACAAACTTTCAAAAAGAGCCTGAAGACCTACCTCTTCCGACAAGCCTATAACCTGCAGTAACCACCGATCGACCAAACCGCTGCATGACCAGCTCTACCCTCGCCTACTGTATTCTCATCCATCCCTTGTAGATTGTGAGCCTTCGCGGGCAGGGTCCTCACTCCTCCTGTACCAGTTATGACTTGTATTGTTTAAGAATATTGTACTTGTTTTTATTATGTATACCCCTCCTTACATGTAAAGTGCCATGGAATAAATGGCGTTATAACAATAAATAATAATATTATCTTGAAAGCTGGCCACTGGAGGGGCAAGGTGAAACCAGAGCTACTACATAGTGTAAATAACTATATAAGGCCATGGAAACATAACTAAGATAGAAGCAGAAGGTTGGGTACCTGTACTTATTTGTGTACAGTGTTGTGATACCTGCATAAGTGGGGACGCCCATGCAGTGTCTTGGTGTTGCTACTCTGACATTCCAGACGGATGATGTTTAAAAACTCCTTGGTGATGATGTGAGTATATGTATTTAATATTTATATGTACTTAACCATTGTATGTTAAAATATACAAAAGTGTACGGATTCATACTATTCCTTTAATTTTGTACTTTGAAATAAAATTGCATTAAATCATAAGTAGTAGCCTTCTTTAAAGCCATATCTGAACCTTAGTGTTAAAAACTTGGCAATACAACATAATAAGTGAGTACACTATATACTAAGGGTCTGTGCTATAAATAATAAGTGAGTACTCTTTATACTAAGGGACTGTGCTATACATAATAAATGAGTACACTATATACCAAGGGACTGTGCTATACACAATAATTGAGTACACTATATACTAAGGGAGTGTACTATACATAATAATTAAGTACACTATATACTAACAGATTGTGCTATCAATAATAAAGCTACATTAATGTATCCATATGCAGTGTCAGTGTGCTGCATGCTTTCACAGTTGCATTGAGCATGTCCTATTCTGATCCTCAAAATCCAATCAGAACAGGACATTTTCTGACCTTCAAGGATCTCATTCTCAGATCCATGATTTTCACGGATGTGTGAATAGATCTATAAATCTCTACTATTCTGTGTGTTGTCTGATAAAAAAAATCTGGAAGAGCACGGACATTTCACACAAAAGTGAGAATGTAGAATAAGGAATTTCACAGAAAACATTATTACTCCAAGTCATGCAGAACAGATACAGAATAATATTTACATCCAGGTACTGACCACTGATGTCTTGTCTGATTAGAGACATTTTCTGCTGTTTCTTCTCCAACTGGTCAGACCTTCATGTCAACATCTCCCAGCCACGACTTGTCTTGTCACGAAGATCATCGTAGCCCTGAAACTAACGAGATCACGTACATTGTATACATGCATGTGTCTCCCTCTTGAATACATATATGTACAACATCATTAAAAATATAACATGATGAGCAGCACTGTTTCCCCCATTAACTATAGTCTCCGCCAACCAATAATATAAATTATTTAGTCTGTGCCTTTCTCCATGGACATGGAAAATATGCAAAGTTTTACAGTACAAGCAAAGTGAATGAGATCCCTGAAGACTCATGCTCACGTTGCATATTTTTTCCTTTCAGATTTGCAGCAGATTAAAAAATGCATAACGTCAATTCTTGCAGCGTATTTCACCCATACTAATAAGTGGGGGAAAATACGCAACAAAAACATTGCAAAAAGATACATATATTTTACGCAGCGCTCTTCCTGACAACACATTAGGACATGCAGCAGAATTTTCTCCTGCAAATCCTAAATATGTGCACATGGCCTTAGTCCCTGTCCTGTGTCCCCCCCATTCATTATAAGTACTTGATAAAATCTTAATGAATTTTGCAAGTCCCTGGCAGCCTTCTCCCACTTCATTGTCCTCTTACCCCCGCATCCCATTATTGTCCACTCTCCCACCTCTTACTGTCCTCCCCCATCATTGCCCTCTCTACCACCCCATCATTGCCCTCTCCACCTCTAACATTGCCCTCTCCCGCACCCCATCATTGCCCTCTCTGCCACCCTTATCATTGCTGTCTCCACCACCTCCATCAAAGTCCTCTCCCTCACCATTGTTCTCTCCACCACCCCATCATTGCCCTCTCCACCACCTCTATCTTTGCCCTCTCCACCACCTCCATCAATGTCCTCTCCCCCACCCCATCATTGTCCTCTCCCCACCTCTTTCATTGCCCTCTCCACCACCTCCATCATTGTCCTCTCCACCACCACCATAATCCTCTCCACCTCCTCCATCATTATCCTCTCCACCACCTCCATCATTACCCTCTCCTCCACTTCTGTCATTGCCCTCTTCACCACCCCATCATTGCCCTCTCCACCAGCTCCATCATTACCCTCTCCACCACCGCATCATTGCCCTCTCCACCACCTCCATCATTGGCCTCTCCACCACCCCATTCATTACCCTCTCCCCCACCTAATGTATTGTTAAAAAAAAAAAAACACCACCACTCACCTCTCCGTCCGATCCTGGATGCCGGCAGCTTTCACTCTGACACAGGCGTGCGTTGAATGCTGATGTCATCCAGCCACGCATGCTTGTGTCAACAAGAAAGCACTGGGCAGGAAGTAGAGGATGAATTGCTGCCAAAAGGAGAAAATGACAGCAGAGCGGAGCTGTAGAGATTGATTCCTGCCCACTGCAACCTGAGGGCAACCTGGCCATGGTAACCCCGAAGCCTCATTGCCAGAGAAACAGCCCAGATTGCCCTTATTATTAGCCCCCCTGCAGGGGCCCCCCTCCACCTCTGGGCACTGCTGCAGCTGCACTGGCAGTATGTCCATCCCTCAAATAGGGTTTTCTTTTCAATGTATGATTCAATCTTCCTTTTCCAGAAATATTGCTAATTCATTGGCCTGAAAAGTTCCAGCCTTGTTTAATCACTCCACAGAACAATATTCAAAAACGTATGTGGCATATTTAGTTGGATTTGATAATATTCGAGCTGACTTTTCTTGGCATCTGGGTTTGCAGAAATGTTCGCCTTGGTACTTAGGAATTTTGGATAGCAGAATTCTTCAGCATTTAGTGTGTGTGTTACTATGAAAACTGAAACCTCAGTGCCTTCTACCACCAAACCATGTTTCAGGTCTTGCAGTCATTCGAGGTCTTCTAACCTCCTCAGGTACATATTAGCAATTGTTTATTTTTATCAGAAGTGTGCTGAAAGCAAAAAATAATCATCTCACCCTTGCTGGACAGCAGGTAAGTTTCTGGTGTGGAGAAGCCTGGAGTCTTGTCTCTGCAAGACATTGGTATTGTTTGTGACGGAAGTGAGTCCAACTTCAATTGCTAAAATCAAACCCTTCATTTCAAGATTAAAATAGATACGGCAACACTAAAATATGCATAGGCATAGGCACATTTGGGGAAATGAGGTGCAAGGAAGTGAAACCGGATGTGTTTGTGCTGGAAGCAACACCTGATTTGCAAATGTGTCCTCTTGGGTGTGCCCTTTGTAGCTTAAGCAGCTTCCGCTTTTTTGGAAAAGCTTCATACAAAATTTTGGAGTGTGTCTGTGGGAATTTTGCCCATTCATCCAGAAGAGCAATTATGTGGTCAGATACCGATGTTCAATTATAGAGACTGGCTAACAATCTGTTTCAGTTCCCAAAGGTTAAGGTGCTCTGTTTAGGCTAGCCAATGTTTTCGACATCAACCTTGACATGTAACTTGTTTTATGCAACATGGCGCAGTCACAATGGAATAGAAAAAGTCCTTCCCCAAACTGTTCCCACAATTTTCGACGCATACAATTATTCAAACTGTCTTAATATGCTGAAACATTAAAGCACCAATTCATCAAGACTAGCAATTTTCTTGCCAGTCTTGATGAGGAGGTCTGTTAAAGATAGACGCTGGGGATTCATTAAGCGGGACATGCCTCTTAATGAATCAGGAGTGTCTGACAAATGACACACATGCACCAATCCAGACATCTTAAACCAGTAAAATTCATCTGTAAGAGTGGGGAGGAGGAAGGAAGATGGGCTCATCAAAAAATGTTACCTCTAAAAATGAAGCTGTGCAAGAATAAAATATAAAAGGGGACAGGAAGGGGAACAACAAAGGGGGACACAGGTCTACGCGTTTTAAGCTCACAGGCCCTTAGTCCTGTGTCCCCCTTGTTGTCTCCCTTTCCTCCTCCCCTTTTCATTTTATTTTTTATGTTTTTTTATCTTAGATATTTTTAAGTCGCTATTATAAGTCATGTTTTGACATCTTTACATTTTGTGGATGCTGGAATATCTTTCCCCATGATATTACACAGTCACAAGAGTTTTCAAGCACTGTTGGTTCTTCTTCACCAACATACCATGCTGCATTACCTGCTCCTGAACTGACCACAGAAGAATTTTTTTCCTGGAGGAACTTTTTACTACTCATTGCCTCTGCTGTGTATTACTGAGGCTAACACCTGCTCAGCAGCCCCTATGTTGTCCACTATGGAATCACTGTCATCATCATCCCTAACTCAGCTAACAGTGGCTTCTGTGTCAAAAATGGCCTTATTTGCTTCCCACCAAGAGGCTTGACCTTGAGCAAAGTTTCTCTACCATTGCCAGTGCCACTACCACCATGGCTTGCAGAGCCAGCAACACTACTAAGCTTTTGAACCATCGCCTTTGGACCCATGTCATCTGAGTACAATGATTGACTTCATCTCTTTTTATAAATCAAATGGAAGAATTTGTTCAACTGAAATATTGTCCTTAGCCCCTAATGTGTTGTCATTGAAAGAACTGAAATCCTACTGTGTAAAACAAGAAATATTATTACGGAGGTGAAGGTGACTAAGCAGAACACTAACTGAAGCTGACATTGTTGCTGTCAGAAATAACATTATGCCCTCTGCTTCCTCACCACTAACAGGCTTTCTTAAGACAATTGAGATGGTACATGTTATAAAATAATAAGGAACTAGCTCAGTGGTTAGCACTGTTGCAGCGCTGGGGTCCTGGGTTCAAATCCCACCAGGACAACATTTGCAAGGCATTTGTATGTTTTCCTCATGTTGGCGTGGGTTTCCTCCTGGTTCTCCGGTTTCCACCAGCACTCCAAAGACATACTGATAGGGAATCTAGATTGTGAGCCCCACTGCTGTGAAATTAATATTGCTATACAAGTGAATAAAATAAATAAACTAAAGGTGAATATATGAGGTTTAACGGATAAATAAGTGATCATAGGTGGCAAAAATGGCAAATGAAACCTACTAAGGCTATGTGCACACGTTCAGGTTTTTTCGCGTTTTTTTCGTGTTTTTTCACGCTAAAAATGCTATAAAAACTCATTAAAAACGCATACATTATGCATTCTATCATTTAGAATGCATTCTGTATGTTTTGTGCACATGGATGCGTTTTTTTCTGTGAAAAAAACGCATCGCGGTAAAAAAATGAGCATGTTCATTATTTTTGCGGATTTTCTGCGTTTTTCCTGCAATTCTATGCATTTGGGAAAAACGCACAAAAAATGCACAAAAACGCGTCAAAACGCGAAAATAACGCACGCGGATTTCTGGCAGAAATGTCCGGTTTTTGTCAGGAAAATTTCTGCAAGAAATCCTGACGTGTGCACATACCCTAATACATGCAAAGTGATAAACCTCATATCATAGTAGCTCATGTGGATAATGGACCTCCAATTTCCTCAGGGTCTCCTCAACTACAGTGCATTGAAAAAGTAGATATGCAAATTTCCTCTTCAAAGAGAAAGAGGAATTGAACTCTATATAGGGCAACCTGTTGTAGCGAAAGTAGGATTGGAAAAAAGTCAGCCTTTTGATGTGCAAAGTTAATAGACATAGCCCAAAAGACTGGCAGCAGTATTTAGTAACATAGTAACATAGTTAGTAAGGCCGAAAAAAGACATTTGTCCATCCAGTTCAGCCTATATTCCATCATAATAAATCCCCAGATCTACGTCCTTCTACAGAACCTAATAATTGTATGATACAATATTGTTTTTGCAGCAAAAAGTGGTCCTACAAAATATTGTCTCAAGGATGGAGGGGGCTGAATACAAATTCACATCACAATTTTCAGAATTATATTTTTTAAATATTTAGAGAAACATGTAACTTATCATGTTTCCGTTACACTACACAAATAACTGCTACCTTGTGTTGGTATATCACATAAAATTCCAATAAAATATATTTACATTTGTGGGTGTACATTAAAAAATGTGTAAAGGTGCATGGAGTATGAATACTTTTTCAAGGCATTGTACCCAATCAAAAATGGGTTATGTTGTGCAATGGGGATGATGACCAACATTAAAGAAAATGTCCACTACAACAAATTTTTTTTTTCATAGATCTTGCTATTATGTGCCACTGAAAACATCCACTGTGTTTATTTTAGCAATATTGCCTTTTATCATGCTGTAGCAGCACATCTTCAGTGCTGGATCCAGCTCTCATGGGGTTAATCGACAACTTCCTTTCTCCTGTGTTATTGTGCTCTAATACTACTAAGCTCCATGATGCTTTGCACTGGCCACTAAGCTCGAACCTAGCACACCCACTCCAAAACACACCCAAACCCCTCCTTCCTCTCAACCCTCTATCTTCTAAAAGATTTGTGATGTCATTTATGTCCAACCTCCTCTTTTACATTTGTCCAACCCACACTCCATTACACACAGATAGAAAGATAGATAGATAGATGTATCTATATATCTATGTCTATTTACATAGATATGTCCATATCCATGTTTCTAAACCCCTTCACTGTTGTGAGTTCTGTTTTTGGGCTCCCTCTGGTGGTTACTGATGGTACTGGGTGACTTGTGTTCTCTGCGGTCTCTGGTGTCCACCTGTTCCATCAGGTTATGGGAGTTTCCTATTTAACCTGGCTTTTTTGTCATTTCCTCGCCGGCTATCAATGTAATCAGCGTGTCTTTTTACCTCTGCTCCCTGCGTCTGTTATCTTCAGGACAAGCAAAGTTTTGATTTTCCTGTTCCACGTTTTGCTTTATTTTTGTCTTAGTCCAGCTTGCAGATATGTGATTCCTTGCTGCTGGTTGCTCTAGTGGGCTGAAATTACTCCTCATGTTCCATGAGTTGGCACATGAGTTCAAGTAATTTCAGGATGGTTTTTTGAAGGGTTTTTCGCTGACCGCGCAGTTCACTTTTGTATCCTCTGCTATCTAGCTTTAGCGGGCCTCATTTTTGCTGATTCTATTTTCATAACTACGTATGTGCTTTCCTCTCATTTCACCGTTATTACACGTGGGGGGCTGCTATTTCTGTGGGGTGTTTCTCTGGAGGCAAGTGAGGTCTGTGTTTCTTCTAATAGGGAAAGTTAATCCTTCGGCTGGCGCGAGACGTCTAGGAATCATCGTAGGCACGTTCCCCGGCTACTGCTAGTTGTGTGTTTAGGTTCAGGATCGCGGTCAGCTCACCCTAGAGCTTGTTTTGTTTTTGTGCTTGTCCTTTTGTGATCCCCTGCCATTGGGATCATGACAGTATAGCCGGCCGACAGAAAAAATTGGTCATCGTTTTGGCTGAAGTAGGAGGAAAAGTAGTCTGAGGAAGTTTTTTTTTTTTTTTTTCCCTCCTCAGTGTTTGCTGCCTAGCCTTAATTGCAGCTTGGCTGCTTCTTTCCTCCTCTTAATCCTTGAATGGCTCTGACCTCAGCTGTTTATCATGGACGTCCAGAGTTTGGCTTCCAGCCTGAATAATCTTGCTGCTAAGGTTCAAAATATACAAGATTTTGTTGTACATACGCCTATGTCTGAACCTAGAATTCCTATCCCAGAGTTTTTTTCTGGAGATAGATCTAGTTTTCTGAATTTTAGGAACAATTGCAAGTTGTTTCTTTCCTTGAAATCTCGCTCCTCTGGAGACCCTGCTCAGCAGGTCAAGATTTTTGTATCTGTCCTGCGGGGTGACCCTCAGAATTGGGCATTTGCATTGGCACCAGGGGATCCTGCATTGCTCAATGTGGATGTGTTTTTTCTGGCATTGGGTTTGCTCTATGAGGAACCTAACCTAGAGATTCAGGCTGAAAAAGCTTTATTGGCTCTCTCTCAGGGGCAAGATGAAGCAGAAATATATTGTCAGAAATTTCGGAAATGGTCGGTGCTTACTCAGTGGAATGAGTGCGCTCTGGCTGCAAAATTCAGAGATGGCCTTTCTGAGGCCATTAAAGATGTTATGGTGGGGTTCCCGGCGCCTACAGGTCTGAATGAGTCCATGACTATGGCTATTCAGATTGATCGGCGTTTACGGGAGCGCAAACCTGTGCACCATTTGGCGGTGTCTTCTGAACAGGCACCTGAGATAATGCAATGTGATAGAATTCAGTCCAGAAGTGAACGGCAAAATTATAGGCGGAAAAATGGATTGTGTTTTTATTGTGGTGATTCAGCTCATGTTATATCAGCATGCTCTAAACGCACAAAAAAGGTTGATAAGTCTGTTGCCATTGGTACTTTACAGTCTAAGTTCATTCTGTCTGTGACTCTGATTTGTTCATTATCATCCATTTCCGTCGATGCCTATGTGGATTCAGGCGCTGCCCTGAGTCTTATGGATTGGTCATTTGCCAATCGCTGTGGATTTAGTCTGGAACCTCTGGAAGTTCCTATTCCTTTGAAAGGAATTGACTCTACACCTTTGGCTATGAATAAACCTCAGTACTGGACACAAGTGACCATGCGTATGACTCCCGTTCATCAGGAGGTGATTCGCTTCCTGGTACTGTATAATTTACATGATGTCTTAGTGCTTGGTCTGCCAAGGTTACAAACTCATAACCCAGTCCTGGACTGGAAAACAATGTCTGTGTTAAGCTGGGGATGTCAGGGGGTTCATGATGATGCATCTCCGATTTCTATCGCTTCATCTACTCCTTCTGAGGTTCCGGTATTTTTGTCTGATTATCGGGAGGTTTTTGAGGAGCCTAAGCTCAGTTCGCTTCCTCCTCACAGGGATTGCGATTGTGCTATAGATTTGATTCCTGGCAGTAAATTCCCTAAAGGTCGTTTGTTCAATCTGTCAGTGCCAGAGCATACTGCTATGCGGAATTATGTTAAGGAGTCCTTGGAAAAGGGACATATTCGTCCATCTTCGTCCCCTTTGGGAGCAGGTTTTTTTTTTGTGGCCAAAAAAGATGGTTCCTTGAGGCCTTGCATAGATTATCGTCTTTTGAATAAGATTACAGTCAAATATCAGTATCCTTTGCCATTGTTGACTGATTTGTTCGCTCGCATTAAGGGGGCTAAATGGTTCACTAAGATTGATCTTCGGGGTGCGTATAATCTTGCGCGGATAAGGCAGGGTGATGAGTGGAAAACCGCATTTAATACGCCTGAGGGTCATTTCGAGTATTTGGTGATGCCTTTTGGACTTTCTAATGCTCCTTCTGTCTTCCAGTCTTTTATGCACGATATTTTCCGTGAATATCTGGATAAATTTATTATCGTGTATTTGGATGATGTTTTGTTTTTTTCTGATGACTGGGAGTCTCATGTTCAGCAGGTCAGGAAGGTGTTTCAGGTCCTGCGGGCCAATTCTTTGTTTGTAAAGGGTTCTAAATGTCTCTTTGGAGTCCAGAAGATTTCTTTTTTGGGGTATATTTTTTCCCCTTCTACTATTGAGTTGGATCCCGTCAAAGTTCAGGCTATTTGTGACTGGACGCAGCCTACATCTCTTAAGAGTCTACAGAAGTTCTTGGGCTTTGCTAATTTTTATCGTCGCTTCATAACTAATTTTTCTAGTGTTGTTAAGCCTTTGACGGATTTGACTAAGAAGGGTGCTGATGTTACTGATTGGTCTCCTGCGGCTGTGGAGGCCTTTCAGGAACTTAAGCGCCGGTTCTCTTCTGCTCCTGTGTTGCGTCAGCCAGATACGTCGCTTCCTTTTCAGGTTGAGGTTGATGCTTCTGAGATCGGAGCGGGGGCGGTTTTGTCACAGAGAAGCTCCGATGGCTCAGTGATGAAGCCATGTGCGTTCTTTTCTAGAAAATTTTCGCCCGCTGAACGGAATTATGATGTTGGTAATCGGGAGCTTTTGGCCATGAAGTGGGCATTTGAGGAGTGGCGTCATTGGCTTGAGGGTGCTAGACATCGTGTGGTGGTCTTGACTGATCACAAAAATCTGAGGTACCTTGAGTCTGCCAAACGTTTGAATCCTAGACAGGCTCGTTGGTCACTGTTTTTCTCCCGTTTCAATTTTGTGGTTTCATACCTGCCAGGTTCAAAGAATGTGAAGGCGGATGCTCTTTCTAGGAGTTTTGTGCCTGACTCCCCTGGAAATTCTGAGCCCACTCGTATCCTTAGGGATGGGGTGATTTTGTCGGCTGTCTCCCCAGACTTGCGACGTGCTTTGCAGGAGTTTCAGGCGGATAAACCTGATCGTTGTCCGCCGGAAAGACTGTTTGTTCCGGATAATTGGACCAGTAGAGTCATCTCCGAGGTCCATTCTTCTGTGTTGGCAGGTCATCCTGGAATATTTGGTACTAGAGACTTGGTGGCCAGGTCTTTTTGGTGACCTTCCTTGTCGAGGGATGTGCGTTCTTTCGTGCAGTCTTGTGGAGTTTGCGCTCGGGCTAAGCCTTGCTGTTCTCGGGCCAGTGGATTGTGTCACCTTTGCCTATCCCGAAGAGGCCTTGGACGCACATTTCCATGGACTTTATTTCGGATCTCCCTGTCTCTCAAAAAATGTCCGTCATATGGGTTGTGTGTGACCGCTTTTCTAAGATGGTTCATCTGGTACCCTTGCCTAAGTTACCTTCCTCCTCTGAGTTGGTCCCTCTGTTTTTTCAAAACGTGGTCCGTTTGCATGGCATTCCGGAGAACATCGTTTCTGACAGGGGATCCCAGTTTGTGTCTAGATTTTGGCGGACGTTCTGTGCTAAGATGGGCATTGATTTGTCCTTTTCGTCTGCATTCCATCCCCAGACGAATGGCCAGACGGAACGAACTAATCAGACTTTAGAAACTTATTTAAGGTGTTTTGTTTCTGCTGATCAAGATGACTGGGTTTCCTTTTTGCCGCTTGCCGAGTTTGCCCTTAATAATCGGGCTAGTTCTGCTACCTTGGTTTCTCCTTTCTTTTGTTATTCGGGGTTTCATCCTCGTTTTTCCTCTGGTCAGGTGGAGCCTTCTGATTGTCCTGGAGTGGACATGGTGGTGGATAGGTTGCATCAGATTTGGAGTCATGTGGTGGACAATTTGAAGTTGTCCCAGGAGAGGGCTCAGCAGTTTGCTAATCGCCGTCGCCGCGTGGGTCCTCGACTTCTTGTTGGGGACTTGGTGTGGTTGTCTTCTCGTTTTGTTCCTATGAAGGTCTCTTCTCCTAAGTTCAAGCCTCGGTTCATTGGTCCCTATAGGATCTTGGAAATTCTTAACCCTGTGTCGTTTCGTTTGGATCTCCCGGCATCGTTTGCTATTCATAATGTGTTCCATCGGTCGTTGTTGCGGAAGTATGAGGTACCTGTTGTTCCTTCGCTTGAGCCTCCTGCTCCGGTGCTGGTGGAGGGTGAATTGGAGTATGTTGTGGAGAAGATCTTGGATTCTCGTGTTTCCAGACGGAAACTCCAGTATTTGGTCAAGTGGAAGGGTTATGGTCAGGAGGATAATTCTTGGGTGATTGCCTCTGATGTTCATGCTGCCGATTTGGTCCGTGCTTTTCATAGTCTCATCCTGGTCGCCCTGGTGGTTCTCGTGAGGGTTCGGTGACCCCTCCTCAGGGGGGGGTACTGTTGTGAGTTCTGTTTTTGGGCTCCCTCTGGTGGTTACTGATGGTACTGGGTGACTTGTGTTCTCTGCGGTCTCTGGTGTCCACCTGTTCCATCAGGTTATGGGAGTTTCCTATTTAACCTGGCTTTTTTGTCATTTCCTCGCCGGCTATCAATGTAATCAGCGTGTCTTTTTACCTCTGCTCCCTGCGTCTGTTATCTTCAGGACAAGCTAAGTTTTGATTTTCCTGTTCCACGTTTTGCTTAATTTTTGTCTTAGTCCAGCTTGCAGATATGTGATTCCTTGCTGCTGGTTGCTCTAGTGGGCTGAAATTACTCCTCATGTTCCATGAGTTGGCACATGAGTTCAAGTAATTTCAGGATGGTTTTTTGAAGGGTTTTTCGCTGACTGCGCAGTTCACTTTTGTATCCTCTGCTATCTAGCTTTAGCGGGCCTCATTTTTGCTGATTCTATTTTCATAACTACGTATGTGCTTTCCTCTCATTTCACCGTTATTACATGTGGGGGGCTGCTATTTCTGTGGGGTGTTTCTCTGGAGGCAAGTGAGGTCTGTGTTTCTTCTAATAGGGGAAGTTAATTCTTCGGCTGGCGCGAGACGTCTAGGAATCATCGTAGGCACGTTCCCCGGCTACTACTAGTTGTGTGTTTAGGTTCAGGATCGCGGTCAGCTCAGGTTCCATCACCCTAGAGCTTGTTTTGTTTTTGTGCTTGTCCTTTTGTGATCCCCTGCCATTGGGATCATGACACTTCACCCCTGGAACTTTTTTCGTTTATCGCTCCCCTTCTTTCCAGAGCCATAATTTTTCCATCGATATGGCCATGTGAGGGCTTATCTTTTGCGGGACAAGTTCTGCTTTTGAATGACACCATTGGTTTTACTATATCGTGTAACAGAAAATGTGAAAAAAATTCAAAGTGCCATGAAATTGAAAAAAAGTGCAAATCCCACACATGTGGTTTTTGCTTGGCTTTTTTGATAGGTTCACTAAATGCTAAGGCTGTGTGCACACATTACAGATTTGATTCCAGATCCGCATGGTTTTTTGCTGCACAGAATTGCATCAAATCTGCAGTGTAGTGCACAACAACCAATGTAAAGGTACCTTCACACATAACGATTTTGTTTTGTTAACGATATCGTTGCAACGTCATGCTTTTTGTGACGTAGCAACGATCCCGCTAACAATCTCATTATGTGTGACAGCGACCAACGATCAGGCCCCTGCTGGGAGATCGTTGGTCGCTGGGGAATGATCAGGACCTTTTTTTGGTTGCTGATCACCCGCTGTCATCGCTGGATTGGCGTGTGTGACGCCGATCCAGCGATGTGTTCACTGGTAACCAGGGTAAATATCGGGTTACTAAGCGCAGGGCCGCGCTTAGTAACCGATATTTACCTTGGTTACCATTGTAAAAGTAAAAAAAATAAACAGTACATACTCACATTCCGATGTCTGTCACGTCCCCCGCCGTCAGCTTCCCTGCACTGACTGTCAGCGCTGGCTGTAAAGCAGCATGTCACTTCTTTTGTGCCGAATTGCAGCGTTTCTGCACCCTTAGACTTTCATTGAGTTGGGCACATCCGCAGCAAAACTGCAGGTGTAAAAAAGATCTGCAGTTTTGCTGCGGATGTGGGTCTGAGAAATGCTGCAGTTCGGGAGGAGGGAAGTGTGTGGGCGGTGACTGTGTACGTGTGTGCAGGCAGGGTCTGCGGGCTGTTTGGATGTGTGCGGGACTGTTTGGGTGTGTGCGGGCGGGGTCTGCGGGCTGTTCGGATGTGTGCGGGTGTGTGCAGGACTGTTCGGA
This sequence comes from Ranitomeya imitator, assembly GCF_032444005.1. Classification (NCBI taxonomy): domain Eukaryota; kingdom Metazoa; phylum Chordata; class Amphibia; order Anura; family Dendrobatidae; genus Ranitomeya; species Ranitomeya imitator. The sequence goes on along the minus strand of NC_091289.1, from coordinate 131,327,072 downwards.
TGTGTGCGACGCTGTGCGGGACTGTTCGGGTGTGTGCGGGACTATTCGGGTGTGTGCGGGGTTGTGCGGGTGTGTGCCTGGCTGTTTGGGTGTGTGCGGGACTGTTCGGTTGTGTGCGGGGCTGTGCAGGTGTGTGCCTGGATGTTCAGGTGAGTGCGGGACAGTTGGGATGTGTTCGGGTGTAGGCGGAGCTATTTGGGTGTGTGCGGGACTGGTTGGGTGTGTGCAGGGCTGTGCGGGGGGTCTTTTGGGGTGTGTGTGCAGGCATCATCTGATGGGGCTACAAGTACGCAGCATCCAATCTGCAGCTAATTCGGATGTAATCTGGACAGTGGACACGCACCCTATGCTAGTCATACATCTATCAATAGATATATCTATCCAGATATATCTAAAGATAGATATATGAATAGATAGATGTATGCATCTATAGATCTATCTATATGTAGATTTCTCTATCCATTTCATCTATCATCTGTCCATCTGTGTGTAATTGAGTGTGGGTTGGACAAATATAAAAGAGGAGGTTGGACAATAATGACATCACAAATCTTTTTTTGTTCAATAAGACATCTTTATTTAGCTTTCAAAAACGCATACAAAACGCACAAAAACTGTGCAAAAACCGCACACAAAAAAATAAAAAATGCATCAAAACTGCGCAAAAAATGCACCAAAAACGCATCAAAACTGCATCAAAACTTCACCAAAAGCTGCATCAAAACTGCACCAAAAACTGCATCAAAACCGCACCAAAAACTGCATCAAAACCGCACCAAAACTGCATCAAAACCACACCAAAAACTGCATCAAAACCGCATCAAAACCACACCAAAAACTGCATCAAAACCACTCCAAAAACTGCATCAAAACCACACCAAAAACTGCATCAAGACCGCACCAAAAACTGCATCAAAACTGCACCAAAAACTGCATCAAAACTGCAACAAATACTGCTTCAAAACCGCACCAAAAACTGCACCAAAAGCTGCATCAAAACTGCACCAAAAACTGCATCAAAACCGCACCAAAAACTGCATCAAAACTTCGCCGAAAAAAGGCATCAAAACTGCACCAAAAGCTGCTTTAAAACCGCACCAAATACTGCTTCAAAACCGCACCAAAAACTGCATCAAAAACGCATCAAAAATGCACCAAAAACTGCATCAAAACTACATAAAAACCGAACCAAAAACTGCATAAAGACCGCACCAAAAACTGCATCAAAAACTGCAGCAAAAACTGCATCAAAACCGCATCAAGAACTGCACCAAAAACTGCATCAAAACTGCTTCAAAAACTGCATCAAAACCGCACCAAGAAATGCACCATAAACTACATCAAAACTTCATCAAAAAATGCATCAAAACTGCACCAAAAACTGCATCAAAACCGCACCAAGAACTGCACCAAAAACAGCATCAAATCCGCACCAAGAACTGTGTTAAAATAGCATGAATAATATCATCAATTGTATCTTTCATATCTGATGTTTTGTTTAGGGTTGAAGTAGTCAGTGAGAGCTTTGGAGCAGTTGCTGTACGTGTCTGTCTCTGCTGCCGGTAATGTGCTGTATATGTCATAGACAATGCAGGAACACAGCTCTCTTTCTTTTCTCATTCTTTATGTCTATTGCTTCCAGGAAGTTCTCAAACCGGTTTAGCCATTTTCTCCAGTTATGAGACATTAGTAACATCAGTCATATCAAACTGGGGGAACGTGTGCAAGTATTCAGCCATGATGGAGTCTCTCAGTGGCGCTGGCATGTGAAGCGGTAAAGCAGGGGTCAGTATTCACAGCAGCAGGTGATTTAATCCCATCCTCGTCGCCAGTTGTAATGTCCACACAGTGCAAGGAACTTAAGAGAGTAAGCTTTAACTGTAGTTTATTCGTCTCCTCTTTTCCTCCAGCACACGGCATAACAGTAGCGTAACATTTTCTCCTCAGACTAGAACTGAAACTGAAACTGCAAATAAACTCCTGCCATCACTTTCTTAAAGAGACAGATCTAATCATTATACATTACATCTTCTGTAGCCGTTTTTTTAATGTTTTCACCGCAAAACTCATCGTTTTCAGACCTTTCAGGTGGAGATATGAATATGACATTGAAGATTTAAGTGTTTCATATGGGAAAGAATAGAAAGAAATTGTGTTACCTTTTTATTTCACAAATCTTATAAAGAGAGAGATAAGAAGTGGGCTGAGTAGGTAGCCATGTGAGACACAAATGAAGGTAAATGGTTCACAATGTATGGATTTTTTTAAAAAGATCTGCTATTACATTGTTGAATATTAATACTGCTTGAGCTAAAGATTTGGTAGTTGGCACTATAAATGAGAACACCAAGGATTGGTAGGGAACGATAAGAGGAGTGAGGCAAGTAATGGAATGAGTGTCTGCCTGCCACCAATCATAATAGACTTGGAAGCCTGGGGAAGCCATTTTGATTTGAGACTTTGTGGACTTTGGTAAATTTTTCACAAAAATTTGATTAGCGGTGAACAAATTTGGTAAACTTGAAATTGCTCGCAAAATCCACATAGGGAAGAGGAGAGAGCCAACCCTGATGATTATAAGACCTTACCCTCTACAAGAGAGACAAAACCCTAACCTGATAATAAGAGTTTTTGCACTATAGAGGAGACATACCCAGTGGCTTTGGAGATGGAAAACGACATCTGTGATGTTATAGGTACTGACAACCACTGTACAAGGTGTGATAATCCATAAGATCTCATAGCTGCTGGACATTATGAGCAGGGCCATAGGACAACACAAATTGATGTTAGCCTGCTCTCTGATGCTTCAGTAGTGTGCGAAATTGTGCCAATGCTTTTTTTCAACTAAAATAATAAAATCGCAAAATTATTGAATTTACATGAAACCACAATTTTTATGAAATTTGTCTTGAACTCAATCATCAACGGATTGATCCGCTCATTTTTAATATTAATAACTCTCATTTTGGGTACTTAGGGGGTGTTTTGACATTGGCATTCACATTTTTTTCTTTGTAAGAAAAGACATTTACATTTATTGAATACACACTGAATGCAAAATGTATGAATTTTTGATGGGAACCGTAGATAGATGATAACCAGATAGATAGATAGATAGCTTTCTCTTGTCTTTTATCATTTATAAATATATTGTCAGAAGTTTAAGGCAGCCCTCTATAAGGAGTCTCAAACAAGCTGTGACATTCTAATTCTGTGATCTCCAGTTGCATTGCTCTTTTTCGGAGGGTGGGAGAATGTTTACAAAACACCTTGTTATTTTCAGGTCAGGGGTCAGAAACAAAACTACAAATGAAGATTCATCTTCAGAAGGAAATTCTTCCATGGCTTGAAAGGATATTTAAATTGAGCGAGTCTGCCTGCCAGAGGACTTATTTGAGAATTCAGAAGGAGGTTCCCCTAGGACATTTCAGAGTGAGAGATAGCTGCCTTCGTTCCTGGCAGGTCATTACGGTGGATCATGCTGGGACACTGCGCAGTGTGACACCGGCTCTCTTCATTTAGATGCTAGAGTCCCAAAAAAAAATGAGATGAAAAAGAAATTTAAAAAATACCTGACAGAGCAAAGGAAATCAGGTTTGAAGAATGAAGAGATGTGTATATCGTAGACATTTAGGTTGAGGTTTGTTAACAATTTTTTGAGGTTGAATCCCGAGTGCTTTCCCTATCATTTTCTTCTCAGTGTAGCTCTTACTAATGTAATTTTTTGTCCAACAGCACAGTGGCAGCAACAACAGAAATGAAGCCAGACGGAGCAGGTATGAGACAAGAAGCAGCATAGGTTCACACAAAAGCTTCCTAGAACAAATCGTAGTGATATAATGTCTCGTCACTCACCATTCCTGAGAACTCAGGTTACAAAAAAAACTATCATATATATAATGTTCACCTCTCCTCCTGAATTAGATGTCCAATGTCACACTGCATTCATGCAGTATCACATGGGTGCTGGATTCAGTTGTCCTATGGCCGATAACACAGCTCCGAGAGACAAAGATTTCTCCACTGATGGACATGTTGGCCTCTGTTCATACCGTGAGTGCACACATTGCATATATCCACTAACAGCACTTGATCAAAGAAATAGGTAAAAATAGCTTGTCAATTTAAACAGGTGGTACATCATACAACTGCAAAACACTCCTACGGGAGGCTCTTTCTTTCTATCTAACATGGTGGAGCCCTCTTATCCTGGCTGTCATATCCCTTGATGAGTCCTGGTGGGAAGAAACGCGTCAGGAGGCATTTTTTCCTGGAAATGGCATAATGATTCTAGCCCATGATATAGACGATTTTCTCAGTGGCTTAAATGCTTTTAGCTCCACATGAGGTTCTTTGACTCTTTGCCAGAGGTCCAAGCTATGAACAGAATTGGGTGAGACCATTCTAGTTTTATTCTATGGGTCTTAAGTATACTACACATTGATTGGCAATGTGTCAGTGGTACTGGCATGGATGCATGCTTGTTATACCCCATTAGGTCTGTTTACTAAACTGCCAGTGGTACTGGCATAGGTAGCACAGAATAGACCGTTGGTGCCGTGACTGAGCTGATTTGGTTTCTTGCAGGTCTTTGAGGGCTCTGATTTTTATGTTTGTTGTGTCATTGAAATCTTTTAAATATATTATTAAATGTAATGTTTTAAGTTTCCCACCCTGCTATTCTCTCTCAGTGTAGCGCTTACTAATGTAATTTTTGGCCAACAGCACAGTGGCAGCAACACCAAGCAATATCAAAAATAAAGCCAGAAGGAGCAGGTATGAGACAAGCAGCATAGGTTCACACAAAAGCTTCCTAGAACAAATCGTAGTGATATAATGTCTCATCACTCACCATTCCCGAGAACTCAGGTTACAAAAAACCTATCATATATATAATGTTCACCTCTCATCCACCTGAATTAGATGTCCGATATTACCCTGCATTCATGCAGTATCACATGGGTGCTGGGTTCAGTTATCCTTTGGCCAATAACACAGCTCCGAGAGACAAAGATTTCTCCACTGATGATGGACATGTTGGCCTCTCTTCATACCGTGAGTGCACACATTGCATATATCCACTAACAGGACTGGATGAAAGAAATAGTTAAAAATAGCTTGTCAATTTAAACAAGTGGTACATCATGTGTTTCACCCTGCTTGCTTCATCTGGGGCACGAGGGTAGGTCTAATAAATTCTAGATAAATGCAACAGAATAAATTGAAATAAAGCTTAAAACATCTCATTACAATAAAAAATAAATACATTTGCACAATATCATCTTGTTGCATACGTAATAAAATTTTAATAAGTGATGCTTTCTTATATCGTGTGCTTATTTTATATGCACCTTCCTAGTCTTTAAATCCATTAACCCCATGTATAAAATAAAAAAACATGTGTCACTTACCAATTAAAATGTTTTAAATGCTATTCACATATTATATTCTTGTCTTGTACTGAATGATCTTGTGTGATTTTGTGTGAATGTAATAAAACCTCTTTTTTTAATAAGCGATTTAGATTTTTTTTTTCTCATTTGCTTTCACAACAAATTTCCAAACACTAAAAAAGGAGTGTGATATCAGACAGCTACTTTATGTAGAGAAGAGGTGCACTTTGCACAGGGGATCTTTTTTTTTTTTGCCTGACTTCTCGATGAACGTTGAGACTGTTTATCGCTTTAATGAGATTTTTGGCTTAGCTTTGCCCTATGTGATCATATGAACCCAAACACACTCACACCGAAGAACAAAACACCCAAAGGCTTCATCTTTAACATTTCCCTGCACTGCACTAAGGGGATTTTTATTTTTACGAATTTAGAAAACTTTCCCTTTCATGTAGGATTGGATTCAGGAGAATCAGGACTGTATCTTAGAGTATTGATCCCTGCAGCAATGTATGTGCATATGTATATTTAGCTTTTAAAACCTGGGGTATTGCTTAGGCCTGAAGGAATATACCAAGCTTTGTTGATTTTAATGACAAACTCCTCAGCGTTACTTCTGTAAATGATGATATCTCTTAGACAGTGTTCTCCTTGTCAGGATGTGCAAGGCCAGGGCTCCTACCTCTCTGCGGAGCTGTGGTTTACAGGGGACTAAAGTGTTATTAATAAGTAATCTTACTTGCTGGCAGGAGGATTTAACACATTTTAGTAAGTGAAGGCAGATTTACCCACTAATCCACATGCTGCATTTCCTTCTGAGTTTCCTTTGGTAGTAGTAAATTATTACGGTAAAATTATTACGGTATATTTCTACCTTAACCTGACCTAATGACAAGGTACCGTATATACTCGAGTATAAGCCGACCCGAATATAAGCTGAGGCACCTAATTTTGCAACGGAAAACTGGGTAAGCTTATTGACTCGAGTATAAGCCAGTATGCATTGTCCCCTCATCCCTGTCCTGCCGTGCATTGTCCCCCGTTGCTGTCCTGCTATGCGTGGCTTCCCCGTCGCTGTCCTGCTATGCGTGGCTCCCCCGTTCCTTTGCTGTATGCATGGCTCCCCCAGTCCCGTCGTTATTTGCATGGCTCACCCCCATGTCCTGTCCTGTATGTGTGGCTCCCCCCATCCTGTCCTAGTATGCGTGGCTCCCCCCGTCCTGTCCTGGTATGCATGGCTCTCCCCATTCCTTTGTTGTATGCATGGCTCCCCTAGTCCCGTTGTTGTTTGCATGGCTCACCCCCACATCCTGTCCTGGTATGCGTGGCTCCCCCCATCCTGTCCTGGTATGCATGGCTCCCCCCATCCTGTCCTAGTATGCATGGCTCCCCCATCCTGTCCTGATATACGTGGCTCCCCCATCCTGTCCTGGTATGCATGGCTCCTCCAGTCCCGTCGTTGTATGCATGGCTCCCCCCATCCAGTCGTTGCATGTGTGGCTCCCCCCTGTCCCATCGTTGTATGCGTGGCTCCCCCATCCCGTCATTCTATGCGTGGCTCCTCCCACATCCCAGTATGCATGCTTGCTATTACAAAAAAGAAAAACATCAAACTCACCCTCCTCCGCGCTGTTGCAGCATCTCGTTGGCCCCGGCGCCTGCAGCTCTTCCTGTGCTTTGCAATCACGTGGCCCCGCTCATTAAGGTAATGAATATGTGCTCCACGCCTATGGGAGTGGAGACGAGTGCATATTCATTACCTTAATGAGTGGTGCTCAGCACAGGAAGAGCTGCAGGCACTGGGACCATCGAGATGCTGCGAAGGCGTGGAGGAGGGTGAGTATGATGTCTTCTGGAAGCCGGCGGCTGCAGCTACAGCTGCTGCCACTGTGCGCAATAAGATAAATGTATATTCATTTCTCTTTAGCAGCTGCACAGTTACAGCCACAGCCGCCGGCTCCGGCCGCTGCTCCGCCGCTCTCCCTCCCCCACCGGCTTTCTGGACAATGACTCGTGTATAAGCCAAGGGGGGGAATTTCAGCACAAAAAATGTGCTGAAACACTCGGCTTATACACGAGTATATACGGTACCTATCAATTTTTAATTGAAATAAATATTAAAGTTCATAATAAAATATTCCATTTTTGAAAGCAAAATCTAAACTTAAAAGGTTCATATTTTAAACATCTATATATATATAATGATCTAAGGTCCATTTCCGTCTGTTTGTCTGTTTGTCTGTCGCGGAAATCCCGTGTCGCTGATTGCTCGTGGCCGTCTGGGGGCGACTAATCAGCGATAGGCACAGTCCGGCCGTGAATTGGCCCCTCCCTACGCCCCTCCAGTCAGTGACCCCTCCATACTCCCCTCCAGTCAGCTCCCGCATAGCATTTTAGCAGTCCGTTAAACAGACTGTGTTACACCATGGCATAACGCAGCGTAACGCAGTCCGTTAACCCTGCCATTAACCCTGTAAGTGTGACCACCTTTTTACTATTGATGCTGCCTATGCAGCATCAATAGTAAAAACATATAATGTTAAAAATAATAATTAAAAAAAAATCATAATATTCTTACCTTCCGGCGTCCGCGGCAGCCTTTCCTGCTCCTTGTGGCGCTCCGGTCCCAAGAATGCATTGCGGCAATGACCCCAGATGACGTAGAGGTCTCGTGTGACCGCTACATCATCACGGGTTATTGCTACAAGGCATTACTGGGAACAGAGCATCGCGATGAGCATCGCTAAAGGCCTGGACTGGATCCGCGGGCCGCCGGAAGGTAAGTATATAACTATTTTTTATTTTAATTCTTTTTTTAACAGGGATATGGTGCCCACATTGCTATATACCACGTGGGCTGTGTTTATACTATGTGGGCTGTGCTATATACTGCGTGGGCTGTGTTATATATTGTGTGGGCTGTTATGAACAGGTGATTCAGAACCACAATGGACCTAGTGGTTAAGAGCACACAAAGTGACCTGATAGTTACTAACATAGGACGAGCTCTGAGACGTGGGAACTCTGCTGACCGCAATCCCTAATCCTATCATACCACACTAAATCCTATCATACCACACTAGAGGTAGCCGTGGATTGCGCCTAACGCTCCCTATGCAACTCGGCACAGCCTGAGAAACTAACTAGCCCTGAAGATAGAAAAATAAGCCTACCTTGCCTCAGAGAAATTCCCCAAAGGAAAAGGCAGCCCCCCACATATAATGACTGTGAGTTAAGATGAAAATACAAACACAGAGATGAAATAGATTTAGCAAAGTGAGGCCCGACTTACTGAATAGACCGAGGATAGGAAAGATAGCTTTGCGGTCAACACAAAAACCTACAAACAACCACGCAGAGGGGCAAAAAGACCCTCCGCACCGACTAACGGTACGGAGGTGCTCCCTCTGCGTCTCAGAGCTTCCAGCAAGCAAGAAAAACCAATATAGCAAGCCGGACAGAAAATATAGCAACAAAAGTAACACAAGCAGAACTTAGCTTATGCAGGGCAGACAGGCCACAAGAACGATCCAGGAGAGAGCCAGACCAATACTGGAACATTGACTGGAGGCCAGGAACAAAGAACTAGGTGGAGTTAAATAGAGCAGCACCTAACGACTTAACCTCGTCACCTGAGGAAGGAAACTCAGAAGCCGCAGCCCCACTCACATCCACCAGCGGAAGCTCATAGACAGAACCAGCCGAAGTACCACTCATGACCACAGGAGGGAGCTTGACCACAGAATTCACAACAGTACCCCCCCCTTGAGAAGGGGTCACCGAACCCTCACCAGAGCCCCCAAGCCGACCAGGATGGGCCAAATGAAAGGCACGAGCCAGATCGGCAGCATGAACATCAGAGGCAAAGACCCAGGAATTATTTTCCTGACCATAACCCTTCCACTTAACCAGGTACTGAAGTTTCCGTCTCGAAATATGAGAATCCAAAATCTTCTCCACTATATACTCCAACTCCCCCTCAACCAAAACCGGGGCAGGAGGATCAACGGATGGAACCACAGGTGCCACGTATCTCCGCAACAATGACCTATGGAATACGTTATGGATGGAAAAAGAAGCTGGAAGGGTCAAACGAAAAGACACAGGATTAAGAACCTCAGAAATCCTATACGGACCAATGAAACGAGGCTTAAACTTAGGAGAGGAAACTTTCATAGGAATATAACGAGATGACAACCAAACCAAATCCCCAACACGAAGTCGGGGACCCACACAGCGCCTGCGGTTAGCGAAACGTTGAGCCTTCTCCTGAGACAATGTCAAATTGTCCACCACATGAGTCCAAATCTGCTGCAACCTATCCACCACAGTATCCACACCAGGACAGTCAGAAGACTCAACCTGCCCTGAAGAGAAACGAGGATGGAAACCAGAATTGCAGAAAAACGGCGAAACCAAAGTAGCCGAGCTGGCCCGATTATTAAGGGCGAACTCAGCCAAAGGCAAAAAAGACACCCAATCATCCTGATCGGCAGAAACAAAACATCTCAGATATGTTTCCAAGGTCTGATTGGTTCGTTCAGTCTGGCCATTTGTCTGAGGATGGAAAGCCGAGGAAAAAGACAAATCAATGCCCATCCTAGCACAAAAGGCTCGCCAAAACCTCGAAACAAACTGGGAACCTCTGTCCGAAACGATGTTCTCCGGAATGCCAAGTAAACGAACCACATGCTGGAAGAACAATGGCACCAAATCAGAGGAGGAAGGCAATTTAGACAAGGGTACCAAATGGACCATCTTCGAGAAGCGATCACAAACAACCCAAATGACCGACATTTTTTGAGAGACGGGGAGATCCGAAATAAAATCCATAGAGATATGTGTCCAGGGCCTCTTCGGGACTGGCAAGGGCAAAAGCAACCCACTGGCACCAGAACAGCAGGGCTTAGCCCGAGCACAAATCCCACAGGACTGCACAAATGAACGCACATCCCGCGACAGAGACGGCCACCAAAAGGATCTAGCCACCAAATCTCTGGTACCAAAGATTCCAGGATGACCAGCCAACAACGAACCATGAACCTCAGAGATAACTCTACTCGTCCATTTATCAGGAACAAACAGTTTCTCCGCTGGGCAACGGTCTGGTCTATTAGCCTGAAATTTTTGCAGCACCCGCCGCAAATCAGGGGAGATGGCAGACAAAATTACCCCCTCCTTGAGAACACCCGCCGGCTCAGACAAACCCGGAGAGTCGGGCACAAAACTCCTAGACAGGGCATCCGCCTTCACATTTTTAGAGCCCGGAAGGTACGAAACCACAAAGTCAAAATGGGAGAAAAACAGCGACCAACGAGCCTGTCTAGGATTCAACCGTTTGGCAGACTCGAGATAACTCAAGTTCTTATGATCAGTCAAGACCACCACGCGATGCTTAGCTCCTTCAAGCCAATGACGCCACTCCTCGAATGCCCACTTCATGGCCAGCAACTCTCGATTGCCAACATCATAATTACGCTCAGCAGGTGAAAACTTCCTGGAAAAGAAGGCGCATGGTTTCATCACCGAGCCATCAGAACTTCTTTGTGACAAAACAGCCCCTGCTCCAATCTCAGAAGCATCAACCTCGACCTGGAACGGGAGCGAAACATCTGGTTGACACAACACAGGGGCAGAAGAAAAACGACGCTTCAACTCTTGAAAAGCTTCCGCAGCAGCAGAAGACCAATTGACCACATCAGCACCCTTCTTGGTTAAATCAGTCAACGGTTTAGCAATACTAGAAAAATTATTGATGAAGCGACGATAAAAATTAGCAAAGCCCAGGAACTTTTGGAGACTCTTCAGAGATGTCGGCTGAGTCCAATCATAAATGGCCTGAACTTTAACAGGGTCCATCTCGATAGTAGAAGGGGAAAAAATGAAACCCAAAAATGAAACCTTCTGAACACCAAAGAGACACTTTGACCCCTTCACAAACAAAGAATTCGCACGCAGGACCTGGAACACCATTCTGACATGCCTCACGTGAGACTCCCAATCATCCGAGAAGACCAAAATATCATCCAAGTATACAATCAGGAATTTATCCAGGTACTCTCGGAAGATGTCATGCATGAAGGACTGAAACACTGATGGAGCATTAGAAAGCCCGAATGGCATAACCAGGTACTCAAAATGGCCCTCGGGCGTATTAAATGCTGTTTTCCATTCATCGCCCTGTTTAATGCGCACAAGATTATACGCACCACGAAGATCTATCTTGGTGAACCAACTAGCCCCCTTAATCCGAGCAAACAAATCAGATAACAACGGCAAGGGGTACTGAAATTTGACCGTGATTTTATTTAGAAGGCGGTAATCAATACAAGGTCTCAGCGAACCATCCTTCTTGGCCACAAAAAAGAACCCTGCTCCCAATGGCGACGATGAAGGGCGAATATGACCCTTCTCCAAGGATTCCTTTACGTAACTCCGCATAGCGGCGTGCTCAGGCACAGACAAGTTAAACAGTCGACCTTTAGGAAACTTACTACCAGGAATCAAATCGATAGCGCAATCACAATTCCTGTGCGGAGGTAGGGCACTGGACTTGGGCTCATCAAATACATCCCGGTAATCCGACAAGAACTCTGGGACCTCAGAAGGGGTGGATGATGAAATAGACAGAAATGGAACATCACCATGTACCCCCTGACAACCCCAGCTGGACACAGACATTGATTTCAAATCCAATGCTGGGTTATGGACTTGTAGCCATGGCAACCCCAACACGACCACATCATGCAGATTATGCAACACCAAAAAGCGAATATCCTCCTGATGCGCAGGAGCCATGCACATGGTCAGCTGGGTCCAGTACTGAGGCTTATTCTTGGCCAAAGGCATAGCATCAATTCCTCTCAATGGAATAGGATACTGCAAGGGCTCCAAGAAAAACCCACAGCGCCTAGCATACTCCAAGTCCATCAAATTCAGGGCAGCGCCTGAATCCACAAATGCCATGACAGAATAGGATGACAAAGAGCAGATCAAAGTAACGGACAAAAGAAATTTCGACTGTACCGTACCAATGGTGGCAGAGTTAGCGAACCGCTTAGTGCGCTCAGGACAATCGGAGATAGCATGAGTGGAATCACCGCAGTAAAAACACAGCCCATTCCGTCGTCTGTGTTCTTGCTGTTCAGCTCTGGTCAAAGTCCTATTGCATTGCATAGGCTCAGGTTTATGCTCAGTTAATACCGCCAAATGGTGCACAGTTTTACGCTCACGTAAGCGTCGATCGATCTGAATGGCCAAAGACATAGACTCATTCAGACCAGCAGGCATAGGAAATCCCACCATGACATCCTTAAGGGCTTCAGAGAGACCCTTTCTGAAAATTGCTGCCAGAGCACATTCATTCCATTGAGTGAGCACAGACCACTTCCTAAATTTCTTACAATTTATCTCTACCTCATCCTGACCCTGACACAGAGCCAGCAAGATTTTCTCTGCCTGATCCACTGAATTAGGTTCATCATAAAGCAACCCGAGCGCCAGAAAAAACGCATCAATATCACATAATGCAGGATCTCCTGGCGCAAGGGAAAATGCCCAGTCTTGAGGGTCGCCACGTAATAAAGAAATAATGATCTTTACTTGTTGAACTGGGTCACCAGAGGAGCGGGGTTTCAAAGCCAGAAATAGTTTACAATTGTTTTTGAAATTCAGAAACTTAGCTCTATCTCCAGAAAATAACTCAGGAATAGGAATTTTAGGTTCTAACATAGGATTCTGAACCACTAAATCTTGAATGTTCTGAACACTTATAGCGAGATTATCCATCAAAGAGGACAGACCTTGAATGTCCATGTCTACACCTGTGTTCTAAACCACCCTGATGTAAAGGGGAAAAGAAAGACAAAACACAGTGCAAAGGAAAAAAAATGGTCTCAGAACTTCTCTTTTCCCTCTATTGAGAAGCATTAGTACTTTGGGCCTCCAGTACTGTTATGAACAGGTGATTCAGAACCACAATGGACCTAGTGGTTAAGAGCACACAAAGTGACCTGATAGTTTCTAACATAGGACAAGCTCTGAGACGTGGGAACTCTGCTGACCGCAATCCCTAATCCTATCATACCACACTAGAGGTAGCCGTGGATTGCGCCTAACGCTCCCTATGCAACTCGGCACAGCCTGAGAAACTAACTAGCCCTGAAGATAGAAAAATAAGCCTACCTTGCCTCAGAGAAATTCCCCAAAGGAAAAGGCAGCCCCCCACATATCATGACTGTGAGTTAAGATGAAAATACAAACACAGAGATGAAATAGATTTAGCAAAGTGAGGCCCGACTTACTGAATAGACCGAGGATAGGAAAGATAGCTTTGCGGTCAACACAAAAACCTACAAACAACCACGCAGAGGGGCAAAAAGACCCTCCACACCGACTAACGGTACGGAGGTGCTCCCTCTGCGTCTCAGAGCTTCCAGCAAGCAAGAAAAACCAATATAGCAAGCTGGACAGAAAATATAGCAACAAAAGTAACTCAAGCAGAACTTAGCTTATGCAGGGCAGACAGGCCACAAGAACGATCCAGGAGAGAGCCAGACCAATACTGGAACATTGACTGGAGGCCAGGAACAAAGGACTAGGTGGAGTTAAATAGAGCAGCACCTAACGACTTAACCTCGACACCTGAGGAAGGAAACTCAGAAGCCGCAGCCCCACTCACATCCACCAGCGGAAGCTCATAGACAGAACCAGCCGAAGTACCACTCATGACCACAGGAGGGAGCTTGACCACAGAATTCACAACAGTGGGCTGTGTTATATACTATGTCGCTGTGCTATATACTATGTGGGCTGTGCTATATACCATGTGGCTGTGCAATATACTACGTGGTTGTGCTATATTCTACGTGGCTGTGTTATATACTACGTGGGCTGTGTTATATACTGCGTGGGCTGTGCTATATACTATATGGGCTGTGCTATATATTACATGTGCTGTGTTATATACCTTGTGGGCTGTGTTATATACTACGTGGGCTGTGCTATATACTACGTGAGCTGTGTTATATACTGCATGGGCTGTGCTATATACTACGTGGCTGTGCAATATACTACGTGGTTGTGCAATATGCTACGTGGCTGTGCAATACCTTACGTGGGCTGTGCTATATAATACGTGGCTGTGCAATATACTAAGTGGCTGTGCAATATACTACATGGCTGTGCTATATACTACGTGGCTGTGTTATATACTACGTGGCTGTACTATATACTATATGGCTGTGCTATATACTACGTGGCTGTGCTATATACTACGTAAGCTGTGCTATATGCTGTGTGGGCTGTGAGACTCTTTCGCCTGGGGCCCTCAAAAACCTGGAGCTCACCCTGGCTTCAATGATTGGTTGCGCCCGGCCGGCCGCAAACAATCAGCGACAGACGCAGTCTGGCCGCGAATTGGCGCAGGATTTGAACCACGCTTTGCTAATTAGTCGCGCCCAGCCGGCCGAATCCTGTGTATTCATTGCATTATTCTGAAATCTTCATAAATAAACTACATACATATTCTAGAATACCCGATGCGTTAGAATCGGGCCACAATCTAGTAATTAATATTTAAATATTGATATAAATAATCAAAAGTAACTCTTTTTGTACTTATGGTATGTTAATCCTAAATTCTATCTTAAATTTTAGCTCATTTCTATTCAGCACCCGATTTTCTGAAAGTTCTGCAAGTTTGCAGTTCTGCAAGATTCTGAGTTCATGAATTCCGGCACCCCCTGCTGCTTCAGGGTCTAAAGGGGGCATGCTATGTTAAATTAAATAATAACAGATATACATTTTACTAATTTAAACTACCATATTTTTCTGAAGAGACTAGAAAGTCAAAAACTTATATGACACAGAAGTCCATTTTAATTTAAAAAAAAAAGTCAAAACTAAATCAGCAATCTAATAACTTGTAATTTATTACACAAAAGAAAGACATGCAGTTTATTATTATTTTTCAGTGAATTAAAGGTTAATTATCACATTATGTATTTATAGCAAAGCCATAGAAAGTGCCATAAGCCGGGCTGGGGACAGTTCCATCTGGGAGGTTGCACTGAGCTGGAAGCTGGTAGTAGCCTTGGATGTTAGGAATTGTGCTGGTCTGGAGGCCATCTGACCATTGAAGAGATTAACTGAGGGCCAGAACTTTTGAGGTGTGACATGAGGCCTAGGAACACCTTTACATAAGGTGTGTTTGGGTAAGTTGCAGGAAGAAAAGCCTGCAGTAGTTTGGGTGGGTTTCTCATGTGTAACGTTTAATCTGATCAAGGTCTAGCTCTGTGGCTGTTAAGCTAATGGCAGCCTGAAGGAACCCAGTGAGGGGGAAACAGTGCAGAGCTCAAAACCTGGACAGGCAATGGATGGGTCTAGTTGCGGGGTGTAATTGAAGCCAGTTCAGTAGTGACTAGTGAGGAGCTTTAAGCAGCAGTCTCTTTACCTGGAGGCCCGAAAAGTGACCTGGTTGTCAAGTTATAACATTTGTCAGACTGAAAAGATGTGTCAGAGAAACAGGGAACATTATTGAAGCCAGATAAGAGAGAAACATGGATCCTTGAGAGGTGGCAAGGGTAATGAGAAACATGGCTCTTAGGAGAAGGGCCTGGCCAAGGAAGGTGTATCCATCTACCATTTGTTAGATGGTAGATGGTGGAGGTATTTACATACATTCCCACTGAAAAAAAATAAAGAGGGACACTGTGGAGCAGGCCACGGCAATTATTATTTTATGCTAAGATACTTCCCTGACTTCGCCCAGTCCGTTACGTGTGCCTACACAGAGATATTGCTCCTAGAAGAGCACATTTAATTTTCCAAGAAGTATTGTTCTACTTTCATGGTCCTCACAATGCTTTCTATACCGTTAGATGTCCCCATAGTCCTCCACACTAGTGATGAGCGAGTATACTCATTGTTCGGGTCTCCCTGGGCACGCTCGGGTGATCTCACAGTATTTTGGCCTACTCGGAGATTTAGTTTTCGTTGCCTTGGCTGCATGATTTACGGCTGCTGGACAGCCTGAATACATGTGGGGATTCCCTGGCAACCAGGCAACCCCCACATGTACTCAGGCTGGCTAGCAGCTGTAAATCATGCAGCTGCATTGACAAAAACTAAATCTCCGAGCACTAACAAATACTCGGAGACCACCCGAGCGTGCTCGGGGAAAACCCGAGCAACGAGTATACTCGCTCATCACTACTCTATACATAATACACCCACAGAGCTTACCACACTGTAAGACGCCGCCGCACACCTCGCTACACAGTACAATGTACACAGATAATGGACACATACAGCTCTGCCACAGCAAGCAAACACACTCAGCTCATATATACACACATGCAAAACGATGCTACATCAAAACACACAAACAGCTCTGCCATATATACACACAGCTCTGCTATACAAACATAACGCTACTATATACACATTCATAGCTCCCAAACGTCCCGGATTCAGCGGGACTGTCCTGCTTCTATACTAACCTCTCCGACATCTCTATCACTGGATACCTCCTCCTCGGGGTGTGTGGCCTCTATCTGCTCAGTGCATAAATGAAATTGTATTATTTGCTCCCTCCTGTGATCAGGTTTCCTAGGGCTTAAAGGGACACTGTCACCTGAATTTGGAGGAAACAATCTTCAGCCATGGAGGCGGGGTTTTGGGGTTTTTGATTCACCCTTTCCTTACCCGCTGGCTGCATGCTGGCTGCAATATTGGATTGAAGTTCATTCTCTGTCCTCCATAGTACACGCCTGCGCAAGGCAAGATTGCACTGTGCAGGCATGTACTACGGAGGACAGAGAATGAACTTCAATCCAATATTGCAGCCAGCATGCAGCCAGCGGGTAAGGAATGGGTGAATCAAAAACCCAAAAACCCCGCCTCCATGGTTGAAGATTGTTCCCTCCAAATTCAGGTGACAGTTTCCCTTTAAACTCTGATCTCTGTGATTTTTTGTTCCTATTTTTGTTTCCTATTGTTTTGCTGGTTCCTCCTTGTTAGGGCTAGCGGAACGCACCAAATAATGATACAGATAGAGTATGGTGCGTTCGCAGCCCGGGGTCCACCGTGCAGAGATGGAACCTGCTGCCAAGTAATGACGGACTATATGGCGGTACTCATAAGTATGCACACGTGGGTTAGACTTCACCCAGCGTGAAGGAAGCGATCCTGTTGCGTCACAGGGTCGCGGTACCGCACATAGAGCGCGAGCAAGTAGTCAGCGAACTCAACCCCAACTAGGATTGAAGTCCGATTAGACCCTTGCTGGCACAACACCGCAACTGGGTGTGTAAGGAAAATAACAATATTTAGGGCACAAGAGTGCATGCGGTGCCGCACTGACGAACGCCACTAACCACCCAGGCTTGGATAAGGAAAGCACAGAGGAAGTGCACGGCGCCGTACTGGCGGTCACAGCAACTGGACGCTGAAATGTGTGATTTGTGCTGTAGGATAAGTCGGGCGCTAGATAGCAACCATACACCTTCCGCAAACAGACATTCAATAGGGAAGGGGTATCCAAGGACGACTTGCACTCACAACAAACACACGTAAGCAAATGTACACTAGCGCATGGCCGTGCGGTCATGCGCAGTTTATATAGTTGCAGCACAGGAAGTGGCCACAAAAACTTTGCCCTTCCAAGACCTGCCAAGAGGACCAATGGAATGTGCTGCAGGGCCTGAGCACATGACCCTCGATCTCCACCGGGAGATCTTGCTCTGGGCATGCTCAGTGTGTGCAGACAAGGACTTAGTCCCAGAGAAGTCTGCTCGCTGCTGACCAGCACTGGCTTTAATGGCAGAACCTGAAGAAGCAGCAGTAACTCTCTGTACAGAGTGAGACTGAGCAAGACGCTGGGACCGACGTCCCTGCTGAGCAGACTCCACTGCGGCTGGATAAGAATGGGAGACCGCAGCGGAGATGGCTCGAGATTCCCCCTGTGCAGAAGTGGGAACTCGAGACCTAACACTCCTCCTCTCACCTTCCCCTTACTGTTGGGGTTTCTCAAGGATCAGTCCTAGGCCCCCTCCTCTTCTCGTTGTATACTGCCCCTATTGGACAAACAATCAGTAGATTTGGTTTCCAGTACCATCTATATGCTGACGACACCCAATTATACACCTCTTCTCCTGTTGTCACGCCGACCTTTTTAGAAAACACCAGTGATTGTCTTACCGCTGTCTCTAACATCATGTCCTCCCTCTATCTGAAACTAAACCTGTCAAAAACTGAACTCCTCGTGTTCTCTCCCTCTACTAACCTACCTTTGCCTGACATTGCCATCTCCGTGTGCAGTTCCACCATTACTCAAAAGCAACATGCCCGCTGCCTTGGGGTCATCCTTGATTCTGACCTTTCATTCACCCCCCACATTCGATCACTGGCTCGCTCTTCTTACCTGCATCTCAAAAACATTTCTAGAATTCGCCCTTTTCTTACTTTCGACTCTGCAAAAACTCTTACTGTTTCACTTATTCATTCTCGTCTGGACTATTGTAACTCTCTACTAATCGGCCTCCCTCTTACCAAACTTTCCCCACTCCAATCTGTCCTGAATGCTGCTGCCAGGATCATATTCCTCACCAACCGTTACACCGATGCCTCTACCTTGTGCCAGTCATTACACTGGCTACCCATCCACTCCAGAATCCAGTACAAAACTACTACCCTCATCCACAAAGCACTCCATGGCTCTGCACCACCCTACATCTCCTCTCTGGTCTCAGTCTACCACCCTACCCGTGCCCTCCGCTCCGCTAATGACCTCAGGTTAGCATCCTCAATAATCAGAACCTCCCACTCCCGTCTCCAAGACTTTACACGTGCTGCGCCGATTCTTTGGAATGCACTACCTAGGTTAATACGATTAATCCCCAATCCCCACAGTTTTAAGCATGCCCTAAAAACTCACTTGTTCAGACTGGCCTACCGCCTCAATGCATTAACCTAACGATCCCTGTGTGGCCTATTTATATATAAAAAAATAAATAAAAAAAAACAGGTTCCTCGCATCATGTTCTCATTCACTTTATGCAGTTAATAGCCCTCTGTGTCTGTACTGCTACATACTTAGGCAGTTAACTGGTTCATGCAGCTTTACATGAACACCCGAGCCTTACACTATGGCCGGTCCGAATAACTAAAGCAATTGTTACCATCCACCTCTCGTGTCTCCCCTTTTCCTCATAGATTGTAAGCTTGCGAGCAGGGCCCTCATTCCTCCTGGTATCTGTTTTGAACTGTATTTCTGTTATGCTGTAATGTCTATTGTCTGTACAAGTCCCCTCTATAATTTGTAAAGCGCTGCGGAATATGTTGGCGCTATATAAATAAAAATTATTATTATTATTATTTTTTTTTTTTGTTCGGGCTTAAGCAATTACAAAAACTTCATTTTGTTTTCTGTGAGTCTCCTCATGTCTCTAAACCACAATCTTAACATTATAGACAGAGACTTAAGCTACTGAGCCACAAGCTCTGCTGATGTAAATGAGAGCATTTTGTGTACTTGATCTGTGTTGCAGGCGCTGACTTCACGAGCAGATGATATTGATAGAAATACACTGCTATGTACACAGTATGTGGCCGGCATCACACTTGCGAGTTTTACGGACGTAAGAGCGCAGAAACTACGTCCGTAAAACTCGCATAACATACGGCACAATGATTCTCAATGGGTCTAGTCCTATCAGCCGTATATAACGGATCCGTAATATACGGTGTTCTACGGTCGCACAAAATCGCAGCATGCTGCGTTTGTCAGCGTATCGCTCAAAAAATACGCCAATGCAAGTCTATGGGAGAGCGTATAATACGGAATGCATACGGACCATGCGTGTGCCTTGCGAGAAATACGCAACTGACTGGCAGATGTCCGGAAATGTCCAAAGGACTCAATCAGGCAGGTGAGACATGCTAATTAGCTGAAAAAGCCGGACAGTGAACCCGGAAGTCTGCTGCACACCTCCACGGAGTGATATTCAGCATGGCAAACATTGTCAATACGGACATGCTGATAATTTTGGTCCAAGGGAGGCCTGTCATCTGGGACCAAAGAGACCCAAATTATGCCAACAGGGCACAAAAAGAGGCTGCATGGAGGAGTGTCTGTGGGTCCCTCTTCCCACATTATGACCAGCAGCCACGTGAGGCACAACGACAGATAAGTAAGTACACCCATGTTTGAAATGTAATGTTCTTGTGAAACAGCAGGCCTTTACTACTTATAATTTATCATCAAGAATGTCTTAAATATTCATGAAAGAACTAGAAAGCACACCAGTAGATACATGGTGTTGTACCTGATAAAAGGATTTCATTAATGTTTTGAATAGGTGTCCCTAAGGGTACCGTCACACAGTGCAATTTTGATCGCTACGACGGCACGATTTGTGACGTTCGAGCGATATAGTTACGATATCGCAGTGTGTGACACGCTTCTGCGATCAGGGACCCCGCTGTGAATCGTACGTCGTAGCACATCGTTTGAAACTTTCTTTCGTCGTCTAGTGTCCCGCTGTGGCGGCATGATCGCATAGTGTAACAAAGGTGTGCACGATATTGTATACGATGTAAAGGGCGGAGGAGCTGGCTACGTAGGAGCGCTAAATTCTCCACCTCCCGTGTGCTGATTGGGCGGTACAATACTGTGCGCTCATTCGACAAACAAAGGACTATTGTTCCCAGCGGATAAAACCGGAGCTGTCGAGCGCTCTATTCATTTCTCTCTGTAGCACGTGCTGGAAACAGAACTCCTAAATTCGCTGGATTCCCTGGACTTTTATAACTACTATAACTACAGACTTTTACCGCAAAAGGTATGTATAACGCTACAGCGTAGCAGATGTTGCGCTTCAACGGGGATAAACGCTGGAGCGTGGTCGATTGTTCCTTTATGGAGAGTAGGGTAGGCCAGAGAACCTCAGGTACACAGCTGTAGCGTGGCCCAATTAATTAATCCTTTTACAGATCGAGATGGTTGACTGCCCCATTTAATGCCAGTAGTAACATATATAGTTATTAGATCAATGGTCAAAACATTGTTTTGTAAGCACGTGTATTTATTGTACGTTTGTTTTCTTTTTAGGAAGTATGCTCACTTCCGATGAGAGTTCTGTTGTTGCTGCTGCCCTGGTGTTTGAGGCAGCACGTCTCCAAGAGGAGAGACGTCCTAAACGAAAACGTCGCATGTGGACCCGGAGCTGGCTGCAGAAAAGATCCACATTGTCACACATGGGTCTCATAAGAGAGTTACGTGACAATAACCCTCATGATTTCCGAAACTACCTTCGGATGTCAGAGGAATCCTTCAAAATAATACTGTCCGCTGTTACGCCACTCATACAAAGGCGTGATACGCCGATGCGTGCAGCCGTGCCCGTGGATGAAAGGTTGGCGGTGACACTGCGGTTCCTGGCAACAGGAAGGTCTCTTCAGGATTTGCAGTTTTCCGCAGCTGTTTCCAGACCTTTCCTGAGCGTTGTGATTCCGGAGACATGCGAGGCCATTGTGCAGAGCTTAAGGCATTATATCGAGGTACTACTATATTTTTTTGGCTGCTGTGTTATGTCGATATATTATACTAGCTATTTAACCCGTTCTACACCCTGGTTGCGCGCATTTCTATTGGTATATGTTCTACATCCTATCATGTGCTGCTCCCATCCTGCGCCCCCATTCTGACATGTGCTGCTGTGATCCTGCGCCTCCATTCTGACATGTGATGCAACCATTTTGCGGCTCCATTCTGATATGTGGTGCTCCAACCCTGCGCCACCCTTCTTTTATTTGCTGCTCCCAACGTTATTTTATTGATTATATAATTTCGATATATTGTTTAGCACCCCCTCTCAGTCACCGAAGCCATCTGATAAAATGGCTGCCTGCATACTCAGGGCTGTTGACTTTGTTATACTAATCCATACTGCGCCTCAATCACTCTAGGATGTCCACATGAGAGTGTATGTGCACAACAATATATTTGACCTAATTTGTACATGTTTCCTTCTCATTTTGCAGTTTCCCAAGACGGCGGATGACTGGAAGAGGATTGCTTCCGATTTTGATGAGCTGTGGCAGTTTCCAAACTGCGGTGGTGCATTAGATGGAAAGCATGTGCGCATCACGCAACCAGCCAACTCTGGATCCTTTTTTTTCAACTACAAAGGATATTTCAGTGTGATCCTCATGGCCCTTGTCAATGCGAACTATGAGTTCGTCGATGTGGATGTTGGCATGAATGGTCGAGTCTCCGACGGTGGAGTTTTTGAACACACTTCATTTGGGGAAAGCTTGAGGAACAATCAACTGCAGTTGCCACTAAATGAAGACACAAAAGCAAACCTCAATTTTGTTTTCATCGCAGACGAAGCTTTCCCTCTTCATCCACATTTGCTGAAGCCATTTGCGCAGAGAACACTCACACCGGAGCGCAGAATCTATAATTACCGGTTGTCGAGGGCCCGTCGTGTGGTTGAAAATGCCTTTGGGATTATGGCGAATTGGTTTAGAGTGTTCCACACAGCTATCAACTTGAAGCTGCCGTCTATAGACTTTGTGGTTTTGGCATGCTGTGTGCTCCATAATTTCCTGAGACGTCATGATACGAGCTCCTATTCTCCTCCTTCGTTTATTGATGCAGTGGACCCAAGAACCGGAGATATTGTGCCCGGGGAATGGCGTACACAACCTGATAATTTAACAGCTCTTCAAGCACTTGGATCTGGCAGACAGGCAGACGATGCAAGGGACTGTCGCGAAAAATACTGTCAGTACTTTAATGGTTCTGGAGCTGTACCCTGGCAGGATCGCGCCGTATAAAAAAATATTTCTTTTTGCTTTGCTGTTTACTCAACAATATGTAGGTTATGCTTTCGTGTCCACAATTTAATATGGCGAGTAGGTCACTGTCTTTTGTGTAATAAAATTAAATTGTATTTATTACTCCCGTAATTCTTGGTTGTTCAGTTTAGATAAAGTGGGCAACTCATATGACGTCCTATTCCGTCAAGGTGTCCTGTGACTCGATAATCCCCATTGACGGGATAGTACGTTACAGCGATCGGTCTAGATTGCATTCCAAAGTCAAATGGCGACTTCCTTCCATTTCAAGCTCTGCCATGCATGCACCCAATCAATGGTTTACCCACACATAATCGTATTTTAAATCATATAAACCTCTCTAAATTACTTTAAATGAGATGCCTATAAAATGGTGCTGTTAACCCTCATAGCTCGGTAAACATTAAAGAAAGAATGCGAAGATTTTTTGTTTTTTTGTAACAATTTCTTGGTATTTAACTATTTAACAACAAAATATTACATAACCAAAAAAAAAAAAATTATCTCCTTCCACGGCCCAACAGGTGTTGCAGCGTCACGCCCTGCTGCTCTACTTGAGCCTGGAGGAGCGCTGCTGTCTGCTGCAGGAGCGCTGCTGTCCGCTCCAGGCGCAATTGTCTCGCCATGAGCTCTCTCACGGTGGATGGTTCTGTGGATAGAAGAGGTTGGAGAACTAACGGTGATTCCGCTGAAAATACATCTCGACCTCTGGGGCAGGACCAAATTTAGTGTGTTGTAAATTTCAATTTGGTCTGGCCCCACAGGGCGATGTTTATTTTATTAAATTTTACAGTTTTAGTTGTCTATTGTGACATCCAGCAGAAAACCACTCGTATTATCTTGATACTTACGGAGAAGGGACGCCGGTTCCTCATTGCCAGAACCAGAGCTGCTAATTTCCCATCCCAGAGATCTGGCCACTGCTGCAGCACCTAAAAGGAAATAATAACAGATCTGGTTAACTATGGAACACGCCGTTGTGAAGCGCTCGCTGTTTTGGTCACTTACGTATGTTAGCTTCTGGGGAGAATGCCGCCGACCCGGGGGAGGAAGAAGAGTGGCGGAAGGGAGGTGTTGAGGGTGGTGTAGGGGTGCGAGGCCGCCTGCTCTCTAAAGATGGTGGAGGCGTGGTAGGCCGCTGGGTCATTACTGCGTCTGAAATGTATTCAAATATTTCCGCAACCCTCTTATGACACGTATGCAGGTACAAAAAAATTGCAATCAATGATTGTTAACTTACGTGACGTCCCGGGCTCTGGGCTCCCACTCGTGGCGGAAGGTGTGGTACTGCTGGCTATGGCTGGTATCCGTTGCCGCCGCTGTCTCTCTACACATAAAGTAAACAAACGCAATCTTTAAAAACAGATGTAGAGTGCTGCAGATCAAAGCTAACAATATACTGAAACTGAAAATTTATATCACACTTCACAGGGGTGCGAGGGTGCATGGTCGCAACAGATGGTGGAGGTGTGGTAGGCCGCCTGGTCATTACTGCGCCGGTAATGTCTTCAAATATTTCAGCTACCCTGTTATGTCCCGTATGATGTTAAAAAAAATGCAATCAATGATTGTGAACTTACGTGATGTCCCGGACTGTGGGCTCCCACTGGTGTCAGAAGATGGGGTACTGGTGGCAATGGCTGGTATCACTTGCCGCCGCTGTCTCTCTACACCTAAAGTAAAGAATCACAATGTTTACACACAAATGTTGAGTGCTGCAGATCAAAGCTTACAATATACTGAAACATAAAATAGAGATCACACTTTACAGGGGTGCGATACTCTGACATGTCTGTGGGCTCTGGTGTTCAATGGTCTGCCTGTCTTTGGAAAACGTATTATTTCATCTGTAGGCCAACCTCCTCAGATAATATTTTTGGTAAATTGAGAAACTAAAAATTACGGACATCTTAATAATTTCAAGATGGTGGTTGAGATTAGGGAACCCGACAAGTTTTCTCACGGACAACGCATATTCTGCTTGGAAAATAACTAAATTTTACAAAAACGGGGCATGTTTTTAAATTCATTTGAGGTCACGTTGGCAACCATGAGTGCAAGCCTCCCTCCCAATCCCCCCCCCCTCCTGACACCATGCATCTCCCAATCCCCCCATACTAGTACTTGCCTCGCCTTGCCTCCGCACGCAACTCAGCAAACATTTGTGGCGTTTTGTAGCGGAGGTCAGCCCACTTTTTCCGCAGCTGAAGCTGACTGCGGTGGACGCCAAACCTCCTCTTCATCATTCTGCTAATGCGGCCAAGCACTTCCCGCTTGTGGATGTTTGGGTGGGCAGGCCGACTCTCCAGACCCTCATAATCCAGGGCATCCATCTTGCTAACAAAAAAAAGGAGCTCTGGCTGCCCCAGAGGAGCAGAACGCAATCTCGCCGCCATTTTAGATTGAATGACCCTGAACGTCAATGCCCAGAGGAGGAGCTTGACTCCGCCGTCCTGCCGCACGATCGGCATCGCAATAGCGTTGCCGTTTATGGACAGCGTCACATTTGTGACGGCTGAGCGGTACGGAAGGAACGCACATAGTAAATGCCGTTCGAAGGATGGTTATATAACGCCGGAGCGGCACGTAATGTACGCTCGTGGTCT
Source organism: Ranitomeya imitator (assembly GCF_032444005.1). NCBI lineage: Eukaryota > Metazoa > Chordata > Amphibia > Anura > Dendrobatidae > Ranitomeya > Ranitomeya imitator. The sequence continues at coordinate 131,301,205 of NC_091289.1, read as the reverse complement.
ATGACGGCGTGATGACGTTACAGCGTTCCGGCGTGCCTGCGCTAGCTTGTTTTGGTTCCCTGACATCCTGATAATGGCTGCCAGTCGCCGTGATCCTCCTATGGGCATCCCAGAGCTCAAGTTCCTTATTGGAACAATGGATCGGATGCAGTACGAAACAACAGGGCTGGTGCTGCACCGCAACCAGCACAAGGAGGAAGTTGTCCGTGTGGTGTCTGAGGGCCTCAGGAAGCGGTTTGGGATAACTCGCAGCAAGGCCCAGATTGTTAAAAAATGGGGCGATCTCAAGTCCAAAAGCCCAGAGCGCCTGCAGGAGCTTCGCCAGAAGAGTCGCAGAGGTCAGTACGCAGGTACCCAAAAGTATGTGGCACAGCTATGGGGCAGTTTGAACGTTGCAGAGCCACTATGTGCCACAGCTATGAGACAGTTTGAACGTTGCAGAGCCACTATGTGCCACAGCTTTGGGGAAGTTTGAACGTTGCAGAGCCACTATGTGGCACAGCTATGGGACAGTTTGAACGTTGCAGAGCCACTATGTGCCACAGCTATGGGACAGTTTGAACGTTGCAGAGCCACTATGTGGCACAGCTATGGGGCAGTTTGAAAGTTGCAGAGCCACTATGTGGCACAGCTATGGGACAGTTTGAACGTTGCAGAGCCACTATGTGCCACAGCTATGGGGCAGTTTGAACGTTGCAGAGCCACTATGTGGCACAGCTATGGGACAGTTTGAACGTTGCAGAGCCACTATGTGCCACAGCTTTGGGGCAATATGAACGGTGAAAAGTACTATGTGGCACAGCTAACTGCTGACCGAACTTTTTTTTTTCCTTCACAGAGGCAAAGAGACAGCGCCGCCGCCACGAGGCATCCCGCATAGCCTCTTCTGGATCTGTGCCCTCCGGGTCAACTGTCCCAGTGCCCTCCGGGTCAACGACAACTGATCCTAGTAGGTTCCCACAATAATGTGATTTGGATTTGGTTGCAGGTCCCCTTCCCCCCCCCGGCAGCCAGTGTTGCCATATATGCTAACAGACCTTTTTTTTTTTCCTTCACAGAGGCAAAGACACAGCACCGCCGCCACGAGGCATCCCGCACAGCCTCTTCTGGATCAGTGCCCTCCGGGTCAACGACAACTGATCCTAGTAGGTTCCCACAATAATGTGATTTGGATTTGGTTGCAGGTCCCCTTTCCCCCTCCCCTCCCCCGGCAGCCAGTGTTGCCATATATGCTAACAGACCTTTTTTTTTTTTTTTTTTTCCCTTCACAGATGCAAAGACACAGCGCCGCCGCCACGAGGCATCACACACCGCCTCTGATGTCCCAGAGCCCTCAGGTTCAACTCCTCCAGATCCTAGTAGGTTCCCACAATAATGTGATTTGGATTTGGTTGCAGGTCCCCTCTTCCCCCCCCCCCCTCCCCCGGCAGCCAGTGTTGCCATATATGCTGACAGACCTTTTTTTTTTTTAACCTTCACAGAGGCAAAGAAACAGCGCCGCCGCCGACAGCACGAGGCATTCGACACGGACTCTGATCCCGAAGTGCCCTCCGTGCCTCAACATCCTAGTAGGTTCCCACAATAAAGTGATTTTGATTTGGTTGCAGGCCCCCTCTTTCACCCCCAAACCCTCCCCCCTCCCCCCTCCCCCCCCCCCCGCAGTCAGTATTGCCATATATGCTGACAGTTTTGTTTTTTTCCTTCACAGAAGCAAAGACACATCGGGAGACTACTGTGTTATTAATGTTATGTTTTTTGACCCACAGCTGACGTCAGTGTGAACAAGGAGGATCTGGAAGCCGGAATAGAAAGGCTTATCCACACTATGGCGCGGATTCAGGAGCAGCAGAATGTGGCAATGGGGGAGCTGCAGAAGCTTCGGGACATGTGCCAACAGTTGGCGGCGGGGCCAAAATAGAAACCAAGTGTCTGAACATTTTTGGTTGTGTGTTGTACAGCTAAAAAAAGTTTGTTACTTTAAAAATATATATATATATCCCACCAATCAAGCTGTTGAGAGTGAAGTTAAATGAAAAGTTTTTATTATGAACCAATTCTTAACAACATTACAATTTAAAAATCCGTAAGAAAACAAAAAAAAAAAATCACAAATCGTGATACACCGAATCTTCGTTGCGAACATGAAGGTGCCTGATGGGCGAAGAAATGTGAGACGGCATTGTCGGGTATGAGTTTTGGGGTGACGGGCCAAAGTGGGACACGGGGAAATTGGGCCGTAATGGTGTTTGTGGCCAATATGGTGGACAATATGCGGACTCTGGCCGCTCGATTGGACGGGAAGAAACCAACCGTGTGTTTTCATCCAAACTGCCATCCAATCCCTTACTAACAGCCTCAAAAATAAGACGCTCGGTTAAAGTTCGCTGCCTTGCTTCCATTGTAGAAAGTTTATCAGCGATGTAGAGTCCAAAACCCTCCAAAGCAGGGCTGGTTTTGCGCGTCAACACATTTTTGGCCATGCTCAACAGTTCATGGGAGACGTCCGAGGTGGCTTTCCGCTTCCTTGAACCCTGCCTCCATTGACTCCGTGCAGGTGCAGCCTCCACTATTTGACTTGTGGAGCAGTCCTGTGCATTGTCCTGTGCACTGTCCTGTCCACTGTCCTGTGCACTCTCCTCCTAGGGAGAAAATAAAAAAGGAAAATATTAAAAACAAAAAAGAAACGAGGTACACCACCCTAACCGCATAAAAAATATATATTCGTATACATGTGAAAAGTTGCTATATATAGATGGTATGGGTTAAGAAGGTCGCCATGTAATACTTTTCTGCGACAGGGTTATGGTCTGTACAGAAAAATGATAAAACTTCGAATTCATGGTATAATCAGATGGAGAAAATGCTGAAAAATAATATTTAATTATAGGCCACATTGGTGAAACAGTGCTGCAAAGATGTACTTACTGGTTGCCCTTGTGAGTCCAGCTCGACGTGGTTCTGAGGTACTGTCGGTTCCACGGATGCCAACAACCGCAAACACGTTGATGACCGTGGCACCTCTTGGTCCCGAAGAAAATTAAGGTAATCAAAATACCATAGCTTCGGGACATAAACCTCTTCTGTTGAAGACCCAGACTTGGAATTGTGAAGGACCTTATTGAGCTCCTTCCTCCAGACCGTGCGCAGCGCCTGAATTTTCTTCTTTACTACTGTTTCTGTGGCTTGCTCTTCCGGTGCATGGAGATTGTATAATTCGATCAGCTTTGAATATCCGGCCTTACGCTTTTCCCTGTTTGAATAATCAGGCAATTTTATCTTCCAAAGGCATGGAAAAGACTGGTAGATCTCCAGGAACTCGCGTATAAATTCTATACGATTTGACATCTGTAAAAATAAAAAAAAATAAAGTTAGGCGTTTGACAAATAGTATATTAAAACAGCAACAGCGAAAGGTGGACAAAAAATAGAAAAAAAGGTCACAGAGGTGCAAACGCCACTTTGAAAAACAGCATTCATTTTCCCATATGCCACGCCCTAGGCCACCATAACCCACAACAGCGTACCACCCGCTTGGCTACAGCAGCCGCACAATGCACTCATGCCGACCATACATTGTTCCATCTGCCACGCCCTAGGCCACCATAACCCACAACAGCGTACCACCCGCTTCACTACAGCAGTTGCACAAAGCACTCATGCCGAACATACATTGTTCCACCTGCCACGCCCTAGCCCTAGGCCATCATAACCCACAACAGCGTACCACCCGCTTCGCTACAGCAGTCGCACAATAAACACATTACACACATTGTCGCAGCGAACCACCACATACATACAAGCAGTCGCACAAAGCACTCATGCCAACCATACATTGTTCCATTTGCCACGCTGTAGCCCACCAGTCACAACAACGTACCATCCGCTTCGCTTCAGCGGCGGAACGAAGTGCTCCTGCCGACCATACAGCGTACCATCTGCCACGCTGTAGCCCTCCAGTCACAACAGCGTACCATCCGCTTCGCTTCAGCGGCGGAACGAAGCACTCATGCTGACCATACAGCGTTCCATCCACCACGCCCAAGCGGTTTACATACCTCGAAGCTGCGGCGCAAAGCGTGGTATATTCTGAGAAGTACAAAAATCCGATGTCCAGGTCCACCAAGTGTCCAAGTACGAAGTGAAGAAAGGAAATTTTGAAAGCAGTGAGGTGGCATTGGGAACAATAGCGCTCAGGTGACAAATTTTCCAACCAATTGTATGCACAGAACCTGTGGCCTATCAGCACACTAGCTAGCAGCACAACACGCCCCTAATGAACAACGTCACGCACAGATTATGCAAAATGTGCTCTGAATCGTCTTGTGTGACACGACCGTACGACTGTCCCATACGACTTCTACATCGCAAATACGTCATGAAATTATCGCTTCAGCACCGTGCATTGCGAAGTGTGACCGCAATCTACGATGTTGGAGCGATAATTGTGCGACGATGTAACGTCACGAATCGTACCGTCGTAGCGATCAAAATTGCACTGTGTGACGGTACCCTTACTAACAGTGTTTCCCATTAATTGTCTTTTCTGTGATAGAGGTTAGGGGACTCTGTCCTTGTGGCCTTGCTTGATAATTGTGTGTGTGGTTTTTAAATTTAATATTAAATGTGCTCCACAAATGCCTATTTGTATGCTACACTTAAATCTGTGTATTCAATTTCACCTTGTGTGAGCAATCTACATAATGGTGTAATGAATGTGTTTATTTTTTGTTGTTTTAGTGGGTGATGTTACAACAAGGTGGCGGAGTATCCGTGACCAGTATAGGAGGGAGAGGCAGCAGCGGGAGAAAAGTGGAGCCGGGGCACCTCCTAAAAAAAGAAAATACGTCTACTTCGACCGCCTAACCTTCCTTAACCCCAGCATGGACCTCAGGCCGTAAGTACAAACATCACTCACTGTTTTTGTTAAGTCTTTTGATACAAATTTTCATTAAAATTTTGATTAAATATAAATTTTTCGTTTTCAGAACTCAGTCTAACCTCACTGACAGGGAGACAGGGTCTGAGTCAGAGCTGGTCATTGACCCAGTTGGGGAAGGTGAAGAGGTGGCTGGTCCATCTGCTGCTCCCTCCGGCTCCATCCCTCATGGATCCTCCATATCTGGCCAGGCAGCTCCATCTGCATCAGAACCACACCCAGAGGCCCCAGAGTTTGCATCTTCCGCCGCAGCATCATCAGCAGCAGCACCACCACCTAGCCAGGATGACCCTGGAAATAGCAGCAGCCCAACTGTTGCCCTGGATCCATCCCCACAGGCTGCAGTCAGACCACAGCGTTCACGCCGCAGGAGAGAGCTGATCCAAAGCCGGCGAAATGTTGATGCTGGGGTCATGAACTATTTGGCACGGTTTCGAGAGGATGATGGGGAGGAGGGATTTACAAGGAGCCTTGCCCAGTACTTAAGGTCCATAGAGCGGGAGTTGAGGCTGCGTTTGAGAGGGTGTTTTCAGATCCTTATTGACGCATGCACCCCCCCAAATAACCCATACAATCTCTTGCAGATGATTGAACAGTGGCAGATGTCACCTGAAAATATTCTGCGGCTTCAGAGATTACAAGGCCTGGCTGCTCAACAAGGATCTGAAGCACCCCCTCAACGTCAGCCAACCCCTCAACCCCAACCCACAACGAACCCACAGTGGCAACCTCAGCAACATATGGCTGGATATCATCAAACAACCCAATATGGCCACTTGTCCTCACCTAGTGCTGGAGGCTGGTCCCAACCTGGGTATGGACAATATGGTCATTTTGGGTTGGGGTATGATTCCCGGACATATGGTCAGCAACAGCAGGGGTATGTCCCAAATCCTCGGCCCACTCTTCAAACTTTCCAGCATCATAGCTGGGCTAATGTCCCTCAGGCCACTACAACATCTGCACAGGGTGCTGGACAATTGGGCCTACAAAGGCCACCTGATGCTGACCCTGAGCAAGCTACATCTCCTGCACCAACCTACCAGGACTTGTAATTATTTTTGTATGTTTTTTTTTTAAATTTTCCTTGTTTTTTTTTGTGGTTTATATTCTTTTATCCACAATATTGGTTTAGATTGTGCATACATAGCAGTCTTAATTGTGGATGTTGTAAATAATTTTGTTGCCACTAAAAAAGGCCAATTTGATGCCAAAATCTGGTTATGGGCAAAAAAAAAAAAAACATAACAAATGTTCTACAGTAAAAAGTTATATTACTACCAATCAAAGTCTGGATGCGCTCGAATCATTCTACCATCACACACACATGATATGCTGACAACCATATGTGAAATAATTAAATACAACAGACCGAGTTTTTAAATTGGTTAACACATACTTCATAGATCCAAATAATTAAACATGCAAAAATGCATAGTCTTGCCAGGGAGTAGCACCTTGAGGACTCAAAAAATAATTTGTAAAGACATCACGAACTTTAAGACCAGAAAGTGGACGGCGCGAAGGAGGGACATATGGGGTAGGCCTACTAACATTGTTCATGAGGTGATCTTCAAAATTTGGAGAGGAACAATCATGTATTCTTGTGAAATTATGTAGAATTACACAGGCTTTGAACACTTCATTGATTGTAGCCTCACTCAGCTGGATGGCAGACTGAAGAACACGCCATTTGGCAACAAGAATCCCAAAGGCGCACTCAACCAGTCTCCGTGCCCTTGCAAGTCTCAAATTAAACACCCTCCGCCGGTGGTCAAGGTTGCGCCTAGGGTAAGGCCTCATGACGTGCCTCGTCCGTTGGAAGGCCTCATCTCCAACAAAAACAAAAGGCACTGCTTCCGCATTGGAGCCTGGGAGTTGTTGTGGTGATGGGAGGTTCAACTGGTTGTCACGTAGCCGCCGACCCATTATGGACGAATTGAAGACCCTAGAGTCTCCAGTTCGCCCATAGGCCCCAATGTCTACAATTATAAACCTGTAGTTACTGTCAGCAACTGCTAACAGAACTACAGAGAAAAACTGTTTGTAATTGTAGAATTGGGAACCAGAGTTCGGCGGCTTACGCACCCTGATATGTTTCCCATCCACAGCTCCAATGCAGTTAGGGAAGTCACAAGTATTTTTGAAACCAGTGGCGATTTTGAGCCAATCCTCCAGTTTGGGCTCAGGCATCACAACTTCCTGAAGTTTCTGCATGCATATATTCGGCTTTCTGTATCTCTCTTTCCAGGAACTGCACCACTGCGGCTACACAGCTCTGTAAACCCTCTTCTGCCTCAGACTGATCCAGTCTGTTTCCTGGCAAGAACTGTTCTGACCTTTCCCTCCAAAACTACCATATATATGGGGAGTCACCTAGTAAATAGGATCAAAAGCTCCCCCTGGTGGTCTGGAGTGTGAATGTGTTGCATGCTTGTGGTTACCTGGTTACAGTTATCCCTTCTTGCCTCTAAATGTAACATCACTCTCCCCGTGAGGAAAGCAATGCTACTGTGACGACCAGGACCCGGGGCACCACACATGACTCAGGGGACTCTGCAGGATCTTCAGACTTTGCCCACACTTAACGGTGCAGGAAGTACTTGTTGGCTTTCTGCTCTACCTTATATTTGGCTAGATCTTTTTGCCTTGACACATGTATAAGTAAATTAGGGACATACCCCAAACCAGGATATACCCCAAGCTGGGACAGTGGGACAACTTCCCAAACTCAGGACCACCTGATTGGTTGACGTGGTTGGGAAGTGTGAATATAGAGCTATTGGAGTCATGCAAGAGGTAACACAGACCTGGAGTGTGGTTCTTGTAAAGTGAGCAGGATCTAAACAGGCTCCTAATAACTGTCTTACTACAATGTGCTTAAAGCTAAAATAAAAAAAAGATGAAAAAATCCTTGGACAGGCAGTCGAGCATGCGTACCTCTTCTCAATTCATGCCTGTTGGGAGGTGGCTATCTCCTGTTCTACTGAGTATGAATGGTGTGGATGTGCACATGCTCAGTCCCTGTTCCTTTCAGTCGGGGCTCTTTAGAGCCCACTCTTGGGATTGGGGTGGGCAGCAATCAGACCTCAAGCGATTGGAAAGTTGGCCCCCAATCCCATGTATAGGGAATAACTTCCAAACTTGGAACAACTCCTTTCAGTTGTTTTGGCCTCTCACTTGTTTTCCCCAGTGAGGTTCACAATCCAATTTACTCTGCAAACAGACTAGAATAGGGCAAGTTTACTAGAAACCAGATGAGCCATCATTATCAGAAAATCCTGAGAAATAACTATACTGGTAGATAATTGTGAACTCTGTACTAATGTCGCACTATTCTCAGGTGAATATGAAGCATTTGTTAAACTCCCACTATTTAATGACTACTCTGGGTTTGCTTGTACATTGTACTGTTTCCTTCCCCTTTATATAGATAAAATTTCATTGTGCAGATAATATATTTCCATCCAGTTTTGTGAAGTTCAGCTCTTTGGAGGTGTCAGATGGGCAGAATGCAGCACCAGACATTCTCACTAGGCAGTTACATGGCATTCCTGTACTATAGATTAGGCAATACTGCCACCTAGTGCTTATGATTGGTCTTACCTTGATAACAGTAATAAAGAATGCAATATCCCAATGACTGACTTGTAAGTGGCAGCAGCTTTGCTTCAATTCACTTTTTTTTTTCTTAATCTTCCAAAAGAAGCACAATTGAAAGTATAAAAGAATATGAAAAACATTATAGCTTTGTCAGATTTCTCTCATTAATGACACATCATGTAAAAAGCGTTACTTTAGGTTACCATTTAAAAAGTGTACAATGCGAAGAGTTAAGTAAGCTAAGAGTCATCTCTTCTTAAGTGCTATATTCACCCCTTGCTGATATTCTATGTGACCTCTGCATACATGGGCCATAGATGTGTAGGTAACCAATCCTTTAAATAGAACCAGTCAGCACGGTTTTGTAAAGGTACCGTTAAACTAAACGACTTACCAACGATCACGACCAGCGATACGACCTGGCCGTGATCATTGGTAAGTTGTTGTGTGGTCGCTGGGGAGCTGTCACACAGACCGCTCTCTCCAGCGCCCAACGATCCGGGGAAAGACTTCGTCATCGTTGAAACTGTCTTCAACGATGCCGAAGTCCCCGGGTAACCAGGGTAAACATCGGGTTACTAAGTGCAGGGCCGCGCTTAGTAACCCGATATTTACCCTGGTTACCATTGTAAACGCTTTACGGCCGGCGCTGACAGTCAGTGCAGGGAAGCTGACGGCGGGGGACGTGACAGTTATCGGAATGTGAGTATGAACTGTTTTTTTTTTTTTCACTTTTACAATGGTAACCAGGGTAAATATCGGGTTACTAAGCGCGGCCCTGCACTTAGTAACCTGATATTTACCCTGGTTACAGGTGAACACATCGCTGGATCGGCGTCACACATGCCGATCCAGCGATGACAGCGGGTGATCAGCAACCAAAAAAAGGTCCTGATCATTCCCAGCGACCAACGATCTCCCAGCAGGGGCCTGATCGTTGGTCGCTGTCACACATAACGAGATCGTTAGCGGGATCGTTGCTATGTCACAAAAAGCGTGACGTTGCAACAATATCGTTAACGAAATCATTATTTGTGAACGTACCTTAATGCAAAGTAATGGCTGTGATGGCGCGGTAACACAGATTACATTGATACCTTTCACTATTTGAAGTTTCCTGCTTTTCACAGTTGGGTGCACAGGGGCCGGACTGTGCACGGGGTCTTCTCCCTGTCTGTGATTCCCCGGCCCCTGTCTCCAGGCTGTGAATGATCTGCCCCCTCTGTATGAAATCTCTGCAGTAACCTGTCAGCCACAGATGGAGGGGCTGGGGAATCACAGATGGAGGAGAGGGCGCAGTGCTCGGCCCACCCCTGGGCACCAACATCTAATTAGCAGAAAACCTCAAGTTCTGATTACAGAAGAAGAACAAAGCAGATTTCTTTACCAAACGCATCGGTGTCATCAGTATTACAGTCATGTCTTTACGTTACAATATTGTGCTATCAGGTTCTTTATAAAGACACTTGGTAAAAAAAAATGGATCTAACGATCCCTAATGTCAATAGAGCCAGGAACCTGAAAGAAGAGCCAGAACACGTGACCCCTCATATAGGTTATAACGATGCCACTCGTTCTATCAATTTCACAAAAAAATGGTATATTTGAGATATGGGACACTCTTCACCCCTTTACAACACTTATATACCTAGAGAATGAACCGTAACATGGTAACACAAACCCCCCCAAAAACATCCCAATAACTCACACATGACTACCAAATTAGTTTGGAATAAAATGGCCGTGGCGTTTATTTTGAGTTACTTTTCAAATTTTAGTATACTCCATTACAAAAGAATAAACCATTTAAACTTAATAACTGAAAATGATACCACAACGACGAATCCACCCGGAAGACCGGGCGATTTTCCCACAAACAAACGTCACGACAGAAATACATGAGATAAAGGTCAGAAATGGCGCACTCAATTCTTAAGGAGGTGCTCAGAAGGAACAAATATAAATCTAAACGGAAAAATAACCTTCGGCACTCAATAAGGTCCACTCTAGCTTCAATTTTCAAAAAGTAGATTTATTTTAGCACAGCCGATAAACAACAGACGTCATAGTTTCCGACGTTTCGGCAATTTTATGCCTTTTTCAAGGAAATCTATGCACAGAAAAAACATGAATATATCATTATAGTGTATACACTGCCATATATTGTCATACATTGTCAGGCTGAATAAATCTTATATAAAAATCAGAGTCAATACATAAGAAAGTGGAACGGAAAGGAGAACATAAAAGGATCAAGGAAAACGTGTATTATATCACTAAATAAAGAACAAATGAACCACGTTCATATTAAGTTATATAACCACTTGAAATCCAACCGTGATCCATAGGTGAAGGGTGAGCAGGAAAGACACAGGTATTACCCTGTAGTGAAATAACGAATCCCAGAGTAATTTTATTTCCAGCGAGATACATGATGTATGTGGTATATCGTCACCAATGACCACCTAGGAGGGTACTATTGCAGGCACCAAATGTAAACATGCACAAAGAAATGAAAAGAAAAAGAAAAAAAGTCAGGATAATAAACTTTATATACCTGTAGGGGATAATTACTGCCTCATAGAGATCATGAGCAAAACCTATAATAGCAGAGAGCGGCGCATTTCTTACACCGTCTTCCTGGTCACCGGACGCACATCGGACACACGCCGATCTCTCTGCTATTATAGGTAATATTTAAACCTGGCTCAGGCTATGGATTTTTACCTAGCCGGGCTTCTTTATATTTAGTCTCTGAACTTTTTTGTCTCGTTTTTTAGCCTATTCTGCCGGTCCCATATAGAGCAGGTTTTGCTCATGATCTCTATGAGGCAGTAATTATCCCCTACAGGTATATAAAGTTTATTATCCTGACTTTTTTTCTTTTTCTTTTCATTTCTTTGTGCATGTTTACATTTGGTGCCTGCAATAGTACCCTCCTAGGTGGTCATTGGTGACGATATACCACATACATCATGTATCTCGCTGGAAATAAAATTACTCTGGGATTCGTTATTTCACTACAGGGTAATACCTGTGTCTTTCCTGCTCACCCTTCACCTATGGATCACGGTTGGATTTCAAGTGGTTATATAACTTAATATGAACGTGGTTCATTTGTTCTTTATTTAGTGATATAATACACGTTTTCCTTGATCCTTTTATGTTCTCCTTTCCGTTCCACTTTCTTATGTATTGACTCTGATTTTTATATAAGATTTATTCAGCCTGACAATGTATGACAATATATGGCAGTGTATACACTATAATGATATATTCATGTTTTTTCTGTGCATAGATTTCCTTGAAAAAGGCATAAAATTGCCGAAACGTCAGAAACTATGACGTCTGTTGTTTATCGGCTGTGCTAAAATAAATCTACTTTTTGAAAATTGAAGCTAGAGTGGACCTTATTGAGTGCCGAAGGTTATTTTTCCGTTTAGATTTATATTTGTTCCTTCTGAGCACCTCCTTAAGAATTGAGTGCGCCATTTCTGACCTTTATATTATATGCTTTATTGAGTTTGGCTGCACCACAGAGAATTGGATATGATGTCGTTCAACACAGTGTCCTACGGTCAAGCGGAGGCGGACGAAATTATCTCACACGTGAAAATCCCTGGAGAATTTTTACACACCCCTGTAGAAGAGATTCGTTCGAGAGATTGGGAACGTGAACTCAGGAAGAAGACGGCTTTGGAGCTGCATTACGTGACTTTAGCTGAGTATCATAAAGTGAAACGCATACCTCGGGGCTTACGAGTGTCTCTACGTCCCACTTTATTCCAGGATAAACCGGACTTTTGTTTGAAGTTTGAGGGGATCCTCAATAAATGTTCTATGGACATTATCTTATTAACTATTGAGTATCTTCAAAAAGACATTTGTGAATTGGATAAACAGATTGAGGTTATACAACAGCAGTTGTGCAACACCTTAGCTACTGACAAATTTGATAATCTTAAACAGAAAATTGATAAAACTATTGATGATTTCAGGATTGTTTTACAGGATAGGAAACGGTCTAAATTCCTACGTGATACGGAGGATTACCATCGTCAAAATGTCTATAGATGGCGAGATGCTAATACCCTACGGGATCGTCGCCCGTTTAGGAGAGATTATTTAACCACCTCCTCTAGTTCTGAGAGCGAATCAAATCCCCGTACCACCTCCCCTTTTTTAGAGCAAAGGAAAGGGCGGTTCAACAAAAACCGACGAGGAGGGGCTCCAGAACACGCCGACAGCAGCAACAGGATCAGAACCCGGTCACAGGTAGGGACCAATTGGTCTATAACATCTCATCCTACAATCTTTCCCCATCAGAAATGAACGTCCTACAAAAAGGCCTTTCATTCTGTCCCACACCCTCCTTTAAGGAATTCCAGTTAGATCAGGAACTCCATAGATTTTTTAGAAATCTGAGACTTAAAGCACATTTTTCGACTATCAAATTTAATCCTGGTGGTGACCAATCAGTAACCTCTCTTGATACCACTCATACTACATTTAGTCTGAAAGAACTTAATTTGACCATACCGAGTAATTACAACCCTCCGAAATCCCACCACCCAGTGGAGACTTACATCTCGCTTGTTACACAAGATATACAGAGGAAATGTTCTCAGATTAACCAAGGTTTGCTACCAATTAGGAGAAACTGTACCCCCTTAGAGAAGAGGGCCCTTGACAGTTTAAAGGGGAATAAATCAATTACCATTAAGCCCGCCGATAAGGGGGGGGCAATTGTCGTAATGGATACTTCTTTCTATATTTCCATGGTTCGCCAACATTTGGACGATGTGAACACTTATTCACCGGTTGACAGGGACCCTACTTGGGAGATTTTTAGGGAAATCCAACGTTTGGTTAAGATGTATAGGGAACACAATGTCATTGACCCTAAATTAGGTGAATTTCTACTTAATCTCCATCCAGTTATCCCCGTGTTTTACGCGTTGCCTAAAATCCATAAACATCAGACCCGTCCGCCAGGACGTCCTATAGTAGCGTCGACAAATTCTGTCCTGTCACCATTAGCTAGGACTATTGAGAAGATTCTCACTCCCCTCATGGGTCATATTACATCTTTCATCAAAGACACCTCTGACTTTCTTGAGGGCCTCGACTCGGTGGGTACTCTGCCTGGAGGTTGTTATCTTGTTACCATGGATGTTAACAGTCTTTATACGAGTATAGATCATGATAAAGGGATGGAAGCAGTCCAGTGGTTTCTTGATACTTATACAGATTTTTCCTCTATTCAAAAAGACTTCTGTCAGACTTTACTGAGATTAATTTTGACAAAAAATTTTTTTCTCTTCGGTGACCAGTTTTTCATTCAAAGGGTCGGGACCGCCATGGGGTCAAATGTGGCGCCGCCATACGCTAATATCTTCATGGCGTCCTTTGAGGAGCATTTTGTATATACCAATGATCTCTTCCAACAGCACTCTATGTATTGGAAGAGATTTATTGATGATATTTTTTTGATATGGAAAGGAGATGAGGCGTCGCTTACTAAGTTTTTTTCTGATATGAACACTCAGATCCCTAATCTAAAATTCACCACAGTCAAAGATCAGCACAGTGTCAATTTTTTGGACACTTTAATAACTATCAAAGAAGATGGGTCTCTTGAATTTGACCTCTACACCAAGTCCACTGATAGAAACAGTTTATTGTTATACTCGAGTTGCCACCCTTTTCATGTCAAACGGTCCCTACCCAAATCACAGACTCAACGTGTTAAACGTATTGTGACTAATCCGAGTTTGAGAACACAACGCACTGTGGAGATGACTAAAAAATTTCTCGATCGTGGATATCCACCTTCTCTTTTGAATGAGATATCTTCATTCGGTCCCAATCGAGAAGAGAAACCAGCGAGAGTCTCGTTTGTCACAACATATCATCCTTATGCGAATTTTTTTAAAGGCTGTATACTGGAACATTGGCCACTATTAGGGAAAGCTTACCCTTCCATTCCCGAATTCTCCAACCCGCCACTGATGTGTTACAAGAGACCTCAAAATATTAGAAATTTGTTGGTGAAAGCGGATATTGGCTCATCTAGAACACCACTACGTCAGTCTCTTTTGGCCACTCAGAGGCAGGGAACCTTCCCCTGTTTGCACTGTCCCCAATGTTCAAATGTCACCAAGGGCAGTACCTTCACTCACCCTAGATCTGGTAAAGTATATCAAATTAATGGCTTTTTTACATGTGATTCCACCCATGTGATCTATTTGATCAAGTGCCCTTGCGGTCTCGGATATGTTGGTGAGACTACCCAGCATATCCGGGACCGCATTTCCCAACATAAATCGACCATACGGTGCAAACGAATGATGTTACCTGTACCATTCCATTTCATTTCAGCTGGGCATTCGATTTCCCAGCTAAAATTTCAAGTTCTTGAGAGTATTTCCTCCCCTAGACGTGGTGGCAATAGGGTTCAGAGGCTAAAAGAGAGGGAAGCTTTTTGGATATTTACCTTACAAACACTCTATCCTCGAGGTATGAATAGGGAGTATGAGGCTTTACAAAAATGAACATGTTATTTGTCATGTTGTTTATTCATATATTTCTATGTGTTAATTGACGAAATATGAATATATTATATCTAGTTCGTTGTAATTGTTTCATGATTATCATGGTGTCTTTTTGATTTCCCTCTTTCAGATGCCGTCATGATTGTTATTCTTCCCTCCAATTGTCCGTTTTCCGACTGAGCAACACTTTCCCCACATCTCATTTGTCTTTATCTGAGTGCTTCTTTTGGTGCCTTTTACTTGTTGCTCTTTACAAAATTAGTTTAGTGTACTGATGTTTATATATTGTAACTTTTCCCTACTGGACCCCCTAGGCAGGACTTTGCATACCTATTGTTTTTGGATGAGATTTCTTTTTTTTCACGGAGCTTATATATGTAGTATGAACTTTTATATGCATTTTGAATAGTGTCCTTTATGCGTACACGCCGGTTCTCCCCCTTTTTTTCCCCTATTTAGGAATATTCCTAGTTTCGGGCTCATAACATATTGCATTCGGTCACTACTACACCGGACCGCACTGCGCATGCGTTATGCTAGCATGAGTCAGGGATTCCCCTTATTTCCCTGACCGGACGTTACCTCACGAGCGTTCGGCATTTTTGCTGAGCGGCGATCAGATCGCGCATGCGTAGGATTCCTCTTACTCCTGAGACCGGATATGACCTCACGGGTGTTCGGCATTTAAACCCGCTGAGCGGCGCATTTCTTACACCGTCTTCCTGGTCACCGGACGCACATCGGACACACGCCGATCTCTCTGCTATTATAGGTAATATTTAAACCTGGCTCAGGCTATGGATTTTTACCTAGCCGGGCTTCTTTATATTTAGTCTCTGAACTTTTTTGTCTCGTTTTTTAGCCTATTCTGCCGGTCCCATATAGAGCAGGTTTTGCTCATGATCTCTATGAGGCAGTAATTATCCCCTACAGGTATATAAAGTTTATTATCCTGACTTTTTTTCTTTTTCTTTTCATTTCTTTGTGCATGTTTACATTTGGTGCCTGCAATAGTACCCTCCTAGGTGGTCATTGGTGACGATATACCACATACATCATGTATCTCGCTGGAAATAAAATTACTCTGGGATTCGTTATTTCACTACAGGGTAATACCTGTGTCTTTCCTGCTCACCCTTCACCTATGGATCACGGTTGGATTTCAAGTGGTTATATAACTTAATATGAACGTGGTTCATTTGTTCTTTATTTAGTGATATAATACACGTTTTCCTTGATCCTTTTATGTTCTCCTTTCCGTTCCACTTTCTTATGTATTGACTCTGATTTTTATATAAGATTTATTCAGCCTGACAATGTATGACAATATATGGCAGTGTATACACTATAATGATATATTCATGTTTTTTCTGTGCATAGATTTCCTTGAAAAAGGCATAAAATTGCCGAAACGTCGGAAACTATGACGTCTGTTGTTTATCGGCTGTGCTAAAATAAATCTACTTTTTGAAAATTGAAGCTAGAGTGGACCTTATTGAGTGCCGAAGGTTATTTTTCCGTTTAGATTTATATTTGTTCCTTCTGAGCACCTCCTTAAGAATTGAGTGCGCCATTTCTGACCTTTATATTATATGCTTTATTGAGTTTGGCTGCACCACAGAGAATTGGATATGATGTCGTTCAACACAGTGTCCTACGGTCAAGCGGAGGCGGACGAAATTATCTCACACGTGAAAATCCCTGGAGAATTTTTACACACCCCTGTAGAAGAGATTCGTTCGAGAGATTGGGAACGTGAACTCAGGAAGAAGACGGCTTTGGAGCTGCATTACGTGACTTTAGCTGAGTATCATAAAGTGAAACGCATACCTCGGGGCTTACGAGTGTCTCTACGTCCCACTTTATTCCAGGATAAACCGGACTTTTGTTTGAAGTTTGAGGGGATCCTCAATAAATGTTCTATGGACATTATCTTATTAACTATTGAGTATCTTCAAAAAGACATTTGTGAATTGGATAAACAGATTGAGGTTATACAACAGCAGTTGTGCAACACCTTAGCTACTGACAAATTTGATAATCTTAAACAGAAAATTGATAAAACTATTGATGATTTCAGGATTGTTTTACAGGATAGGAAACGGTCTAAATTCCTACGTGATACGGAGGATTACCATCGTCAAAATGTCTATAGATGGCGAGATGCTAATACCCTACGGGATCGTCGCCCGTTTAGGAGAGATTATTTAACCACCTCCTCTAGTTCTGAGAGCGAATCAAATCCCCGTACCACCTCCCCTTTTTTAGAGCAAAGGAAAGGGCGGTTCAACAAAAACCGACGAGGAGGGGCTCCAGAACACGCCGACAGCAGCAACAGGATCAGAACCCGGTCACAGGTAGGGACCAATTGGTCTATAACATCTCATCCTACAATCTTTCCCCATCAGAAATGAACGTCCTACAAAAAGGCCTTTCATTCTGTCCCACACCCTCCTTTAAGGAATTCCAGTTAGATCAGGAACTCCATAGATTTTTTAGAAATCTGAGACTTAAAGCACATTTTTCGACTATCAAATTTAATCCTGGTGGTGACCAATCAGTAACCTCTCTTGATACCACTCATACTACATTTAGTCTGAAAGAACTTAATTTGACCATACCGAGTAATTACAACCCTCCGAAATCCCACCACCCAGTGGAGACTTACATCTCGCTTGTTACACAAGATATACAGAGGAAATGTTCTCAGATTAACCAAGGTTTGCTACCAATTAGGAGAAACTGTACCCCCTTAGAGAAGAGGGCCCTTGACAGTTTAAAGGGGAATAAATCAATTACCATTAAGCCCGCCGATAAGGGGGGGGGCAATTGTCGTAATGGATACTTCTTTCTATATTTCCATGGTTCGCCAACATTTGGACGATGTGAACACTTATTCACCGGTTGACAGGGACCCTACTTGGGAGATTTTTAGGGAAATCCAACGTTTGGTTAAGATGTATAGGGAACACAATGTCATTGACCCTAAATTAGGTGAATTTCTACTTAATCTCCATCCAGTTATCCCCGTGTTTTACGCGTTGCCTAAAATCCATAAACATCAGACCCGTCCGCCAGGACGTCCTATAGTAGCGTCGACAAATTCTGTCCTGTCACCATTAGCTAGGACTATTGAGAAGATTCTCACTCCCCTCATGGGTCATATTACATCTTTCATCAAAGACACCTCTGACTTTCTTGAGGGCCTCGACTCGGTGGGTACTCTGCCTGGAGGTTGTTATCTTGTTACCATGGATGTTAACAGTCTTTATACGAGTATAGATCATGATAAAGGGATGGAAGCAGTCCAGTGGTTTCTTGATACTTATACAGATTTTTCCTCTATTCAAAAAGACTTCTGTCAGACTTTACTGAGATTAATTTTGACAAAAAATTTTTTTCTCTTCGGTGACCAGTTTTTCATTCAAAGGGTCGGGACCGCCATGGGGTCAAATGTGGCGCCGCCATACGCTAATATCTTCATGGCGTCCTTTGAGGAGCATTTTGTATATACCAATGATCTCTTCCAACAGCACTCTATGTATTGGAAGAGATTTATTGATGATATTTTTTTGATATGGAAAGGAGATGAGGCGTCGCTTACTAAGTTTTTTTCTGATATGAACACTCAGATCCCTAATCTAAAATTCACCACAGTCAAAGATCAGCACAGTGTCAATTTTTTGGACACTGTAATAACTATCAAAGAAGATGGGTCTCTTGAATTTGACCTCTACACCAAGTCCACTGATAGAAACAGTTTATTGTTATACTCGAGTTGCCACCCTTTTCATGTCAAACGGTCCCTACCCAAATCACAGACTCAACGTGTTAAACGTATTGTGACTAATCCGAGTTTGAGAACACAACGCACTGTGGAGATGACTAAAAAATTTCTCGATCATGGATATCCACCTTCTCTTTTGAATGAGATATCTTCATTCGGTCCCAATCGAGAAGAGAAACCAGCGAGAGTCTCGTTTGTCACAACATATCATCCTTATGCGAATTTTTTTAAAGGCTGTATACTGGAACATTGGCCACTATTAGGGAAAGCTTACCCTTCTATTCCCGAATTCTCCAACCCGCCACTGATGTGTTACAAGAGACCTCAAAATATTAGAAATTTGTTGGTGAAAGCGGATATTGGCTCATCTAGAACACCACTACGTCAGTCTCTTTTGGCCACTCAGAGGCAGGGAACCTTCCCCTGTTTGCACTGTCCCCAATGTTCAAATGTCACCAAGGGCAGTACCTTCACTCACCCTAGATCTGGTAAAGTATATCAAATTAATGGCTTTTTTACATGTGATTCCACCCATGTGATCTATTTGATCAAGTGCCCTTGCGGTCTCGGATATGTTGGTGAGACTACCCAGCATATCCGGGACCGCATTTCCCAACATAAATCGACCATACGGTGCAAACGAATGATGTTACCTGTACCATTCCATTTCATTTCAGCTGGGCATTCGATTTCCCAGCTAAAATTTCAAGTTCTTGAGAGTATTTCCTCCCCTAGACGTGGTGGCAATAGGGTTCAGAGGCTAAAAGAGAGGGAAGCTTTTTGGATATTTACCTTACAAACACTCTATCCTCGAGGTATGAATAGGGAGTATGAGGCTTTACAAAAATGAACATGTTATTTGTCATGTTGTTTATTCATATATTTCTATGTGTTAATTGACGAAATATGAATATATTATATCTAGTTCGTTGTAATTGTTTCATGATTATCATGGTGTCTTTTTGATTTCCCTCTTTCAGATGCCGTCATGATTGTTATTCTTCCCTCCAATTGTCCGTTTTCCGACTGAGCAACACTTTCCCCACATCTCATTTGTCTTTATCTGAGTGCTTCTTTTGGTGCCTTTTACTTGTTGCTCTTTACAAAATTAGTTTAGTGTACTGATGTTTATATATTGTAACTTTTCCCTACTGGACCCCCTAGGCAGGACTTTGCATACCTATTGTTTTTGGATGAGATTTCTTTTTTTTCACGGAGCTTATATATGTAGTATGAACTTTTATATGCATTTTGAATAGTGTCCTTTATGCGTACACGCCGGTTCTCCCCCTTTTTTTCCCCTATTTAGGAATATTCCTAGTTTCGGGCTCATAACATATTGCATTCGGTCACTACTACACCGGACCGCACTGCGCATGCGTTATGCTAGCATGAGTCAGGGATTCCCCTTATTTCCCTGACCGGACGTTACCTCACGAGCGTTCGGCATTTTTGCTGAGCGGCGATCAGATCGCGCATGCGTAGGATTCCTCTTACTCCTGAGACCGGATATGACCTCACGGGTGTTCGGCATTTAAACCCGCTGAGCGGCGCATTTCTTACACCGTCTTCCTGGTCACCGGACGCACATCGGACACACGCCGATCTCTCTGCTATTATAGGTAATATTTAAACCTGGCTCAGGCTATGGATTTTTACCTAGCCGGGCTTCTTTATATTTAGTCTCTGAACTTTTTTGTCTCGTTTTTTAGCCTATTCTGCCGGTCCCATATAGAGCAGGTTTTGCTCATGATCTCTATGAGGCAGTAATTATCCCCTACAGGTATATAAAGTTTATTATCCTGACTTTTTTTCTTTTTCTTTTCATTTCTTTGTGCATGTTTACATTTGGTGCCTGCAATAGTACCCTCCTAGGTGGTCATTGGTGACGATATACCACATACATCATGTATCTCGCTGGAAATAAAATTACTCTGGGATTCGTTATTTCACTACAGGGTAATACCTGTGTCTTTCCTGCTCACCCTTCACCTATGGATCACGGTTGGATTTCAAGTGGTTATATAACTTAATATGAACGTGGTTCATTTGTTCTTTATTTAGTGATATAATACACGTTTTCCTTGATCCTTTTATGTTCTCCTTTCCGTTCCACTTTCTTATGTATTGACTCTGATTTTTATATAAGATTTATTCAGCCTGACAATGTATGACAATATATGGCAGTGTATACACTATAATGATATATTCATGTTTTTTCTGTGCATAGATTTCCTTGAAAAAGGCATAAAATTGCCGAAACGTCGGAAACTATGACGTCTGTTGTTTATCGGCTGTGCTAAAATAAATCTACTTTTTGAAAATTGAAGCTAGAGTGGACCTTATTGAGTGCCGAAGGTTATTTTTCCGTTTAGAAATACATGAGAACCATATAACAAGGGAGGGGGGGAGGGGAGGGGTCTTCAAATTTCTTCAGGTGACTGACAAGGAACCGTTGAAACAGCTGCTTTTTATACCAAATATTCTTCCCGCACTTTTTATAACCACCAATCAGGGAACAGACAAAGGGCGGGAAACACCACCAGCTGGAACCAGAAAAAAACCTGCTCATGCAAAGCGCATCTTACTGTTAATATTAACCCTTCATAAACCTCCGAATTTAAAATACTGGTTTAACATGCCACATAATAAAACTCATACTAATGTTCTGGGTGCTGTGTTATCATGCGACCCCCCTTTTAGTCTTAAGGGTGGGGCGTCCATTCTGCTGGCTAGTTTCCACGGCAAACATCCACAGCTAACTAGCTCCTTGTAACATCCAGGCCTCTACCTACAGTATTCTCCCTGTTTCAACTTCAGTCAATGGTCGGTGACCACATTGGTTGCAAGCGAAGAAAGGAAACAACATGGCAGTCCTGTTTTGGTTCTTCTAAGTCAAGGAGCTATGGTGTTAACTCCTGGCTGTTTAGACTTCAGTGATCTTTGGGTGAGGACTGTCTTTGATTTAAGCTCCTGGAGCTCTGACTCTCACTGCCAGTTAAACGTTCATCTCGCCTGGTTCAGTAATGTGCTTTCAGCTCCTGCTTGGCTTGGTTACATTCCTGTTGTCTGTTTATCGACCATTATTGTCCCTTCCGATTTTGTATCTTCCTGGTTCTGTCCTGCCTACCTGACTACTCCTACCTGTCTGCACAATTGGCCAGCAGCTAACGTCGTGGGTCCAACTCTGAGACCCCTGTGTAAGTTCTAGTCCCCCCTGTACAGGAGATAATGCGTAAAGGTCCGTGGTGTTTGTTAAGCCTGTCTGATGATTTTTAAGGTGCCAGGTGAACACTGACAGAGCATTCTACTGCAATAGAGGCTAGTCCTGATTACATAAACTTAACAACTTAGATACTATGGTGGAAAACAACCCAAGGCCCAAGTGGTTAGATAATAGGGTGGAGAAACCTGTCTCACTCTCACTGGGCCACTGCAACACATTAAAGAGAATCAGCTGGCAGGTTTTTGCTATGTATTCTGAGAACAGCAGAAGGGACAGAGACCCTGATTCCAGCGATGTGCCACTTATTAGGCTGTGTGTTGCTGTTTCAATGCAATCACTAGGAGTTTATTACTATAGGACTAGGTGAAAATGAATCCAACAATGTCACTTCAAATTTAGCTTATTTGTTGCAACAAAGAACAATGCAATATATACGGTGAAGAGCAAACGGGTAATACTGTTTAGAACTTTTGACTTTCAGACTCTATAACTCACCGTCCACTTCTGCTTAGATCGTGAGACGGCCATCTTTTTATAGACAATCATCTTGGATATCTTATACATAAATTTGACTTGCAAAGTGTGCCCAGAAGGATTTAGGCAGTGTTGAAAGCCAAAAGTGGATTTACAAAATATTAAGAAAATAAAAATGTAAATTTAGATCTTTAGGAGCAAAACAGTAACACTGCAGTGACATGACATAAATCTGCATAACTAATCATATGCTAAATAGTTACAGGTCAAATTTAAGTATGATATATCCAAGATGATTGTCTATGAAATGATGGCAGTCTCATGTTCAAAGCAGAAGTGGATGGTGAGATATGGAGCCTGAAAGTCAAAAGGGTCAACATTGTTACCCTTTTGCTTTTCAATGTAAGTAGGGTATATAAGATTTCCTAATTCTCATGGTCACGTAGCAGAAATATTGTGAATGAGACCTGCCTGGAAGCTGCAG
Source organism: Ranitomeya imitator (assembly GCF_032444005.1). Classification (NCBI taxonomy): domain Eukaryota; kingdom Metazoa; phylum Chordata; class Amphibia; order Anura; family Dendrobatidae; genus Ranitomeya; species Ranitomeya imitator. Next base: position 131,278,141 of record NC_091289.1, on the reverse strand, counting down.
TTTAATGTGGTACATTTTTTTAGATATGGCACTGTGCAGTTCTACATTTCTTCATCAATGACCACTGCAGGAGACATCGGTGCTCGCTTGGAGCTGGCCACTGTGATAACTGCTTATTTCAGAGGTTACAGCATCAAGGATGATGTCCACGTCCTACACAGAAATGTTTCTCTCCACCTGGCACCTGACATTTGTTATTTGTTTTTCCATATATTATTCCTTGTCATTCAAATCCCCATCACTCATTATTGTCAGATCTATTTTCAGCACCAATTATCATTATACCTTTAGGAATCGCGATCTAAAATGTCAAGTGTTAGTATGCGAGAAATAAAAATAACATCTAAATGCATAAATCATGAAGGTTTGTATTTTCCTTCACTAAAAAAAAAGAGATAGTATCAAATTAGTGTCACACAAGGGGACATTCGAGGACAAACAGACACGGCGTCATGTCCCCAGCAGCAGCTTTTAAAGGCACATTTACAATCCAGCATTGCGTGCCGGCGCCGACTCTTTGGTTCATGTATAAATATTTAAGCAGACCGCGCGCTTCTGTTATTGTCATGAGTATGAATAAATTAGCTGCTACAGCTGTGAGAACATGTACAAGAGTTTTGTACTTTTACATTTAGCAATGCTAGAGATTTTGTGGCCTGTATGGTTGTTGGAGGCAGATGAGCTGCTTACATCGCACCCAAATAGGAAAAGCTCTCGTGTTCTGTCGTCATACAGTATATATTACACGGAAAAAGCCTTAGCTGAAAACTGTATTGCTATAACTATTATCTTAATAAGGATGATCTTTTACCCCTGCCCCTGGTCTCCAACTCATCTCTCCCAACCTTCCCCTCTTCCCTTTATTCTTTCCTTATCCCTTGCCCCTTACACTTCCTTATTTCTCCTTTTCTTTCTCACATCCTTCCCCTCCTGTTCTAACTCATTTTTCCCAGTTTCTTCCATACAACATCTTACTTATTAATTTTGTTTGATATGAATAACATTACTATATTTATTATTTACCATTCATTGTAATGATCATACATCTATTCCCCTCTCCCAAAGATTGTTAAAATCCCCCAAATAAAAAGAATATTATTGAAAAAGCCCTTAGTGACCACTCGCTGTATTGCTGATCTCTAAGAATAAGTAAAACCTGTTCTCTTACGTGTCATCTTCATATATACTTATCTTGTAATGTCCTCACATCCTGTTCCATCCAGATGTGTCTGGATCCCACAATTCCAAGCGGCGGAAGTTCACCGACCACCATATTGGGACACCCAAGTGATGGGTGTCTCAATATGGAAACTGCTGGTGGTACCAGCCTTTTGCGCGGTACCACCAGCGGAACACCCTCGCACCACACACACACACTACATACGCTGAACGCACCACACACACACACACTGCATACGCTGTACGCACCACACACACACAAACACTGTATATGCCATACGCACCACACACACTGTATGCACCGTACGCACCACACACAAACACGCACTGTATATGCTGTAAGCACCACACACACACACACTGTATACACCGAACGCAGCCTCTTGTGCAGTACCACAAGCGGAACACCATCACGAACACGCCAATGCGATCAGCCGAATGATTCAATGACCGCCGCCATCTTTGTACAAGAGGAGCACATGTGCAGTTTTAATGTGATGTCCGCTATCTGTCTGCACAAAGATGGCGGCGATCTGATTTACTGCGCCTGCGTGAATTCTGCACAGGTGCAGTGAATCATTCGGCTGATCCCAGCGGCAGATGTGCGACGTGTCTACAGGCAAAGGAAGCCGGCCAGATTAAAGGGGTTTTCCCACGACCGTAAGTTTATTTTAAAAATTGACTGTGTCTGACTGTGTACAGAGCATACCACATCTCTTGGGCAGGGGAGGAAGCAAAAGATAATACTGACATTACAGCAGGGAATCACAGAGGATTTCTTTTGTCAGGTAAAATATTTCACTGACTGTTTTTAAACAATATTTTACCTCACAAAATGTATCCTCTACAATCAAAGCGCACAGGGGTGAGAGAGACAGAGCATAGGGGGAGACAGCTCAAACGGGACAGCGCATGAGGGGAGAACACAGCACAGGAAGGAGAGAGACAGCAGACAAGGAGGATAGCACATGGGGTAGACAGGTCAAAGAAGAGAGGACAGACGGGAGAAGTCAGCACATGGGGAAAAAGAGAGTGGATAGGTGGGGGAGCACATGGGGGAAAGATTCTCAACGCTGCAAAGCCTGCCCCCATTGTGACATTACCACCCTCCCGATGCGATAGCATCCGGCCTCCATCTAGTCTTCTTAATATTTATTTACTATAGCTGTACATGGCAGCAATTACAATGTGCACAAGGGTTTAAATAAAGCTTCTAAACATCGTGAATGGTATTTCTGTAACTACATTTCATAGTTTTTTCCCTTTTAAGGATATTTGTATGCCATTCAAGAACAATAACGATTAATGTCCGAAGACAGGGCAATATAGATTCAAATTTTAGTGTTTACAAAGCATCATTCATGTCACCAAGATAACTTAAGGAATTGGGGTGTACACATTAGTAATCTACTTAAACGATGTATATCAGTTCCTAATGGGGGTCACAAACTAGAGCCCCCCCCTATACATCTTGGATAACTGCCGGCCAAGCGCTCATTTGGCCAACAGCAATCTCTCTATATTTCCTTATGGGAGAGTGGAGTAAGCCATACTCATCTGGAAATGTCTTATCTGCTTACATAACAAAATGTTAAGAAAATATAAATAAACTGCTTTATCATTATCTCCCCCAACATCATCTGTCTAGAGGGAATTGATAGGTCGCCATACACATAAGAGTGTGGTAATTCTCTGGATAGCTCACTGAAACAAAGATTTGTTGAGCAGTGTGACTAAACTGACTAAGCCAGATGGATAACGGAAATCTCTTTACTTATTATGTAGCTTTGTATTCTGGAATTTTCTCCCATTTTAGAAAAGCCTAAATTTATTCATAGTATACCTATGTTCATGAAGGGGATAAATAAATAAAATCTTCATTTTTTTTTCTTTGGAGAGCTTTGCAAATCACATCCTGTGTATTTATTTGATTCTCAGAGGTGCCGTAAAATAAATCCCAGAATCTTTTAAGTTGGAATTAGAACTGCTCCAACAGTTTTGGAGGCACCACTGAGATATAAAAAAAATCTAATGAAACCTTAAAAAAGGACATTTTCAGAGATGGAGAGACATAAAAAAAAGCACAAAGTGTTTGTAGCACTCCTAACTTAACCCAGACAGTTTTTACAGGTACGCTGAATATTTTAAAAACTTTCTATGATTCTATTTATGCTTATGTATATGTTTTAATTGTCTATAGGCATGTGATTAAGAAATTGAATTCAGGACTATAATATTGTCCTTTTGACACTGAGAGTAGATAACCACTGGGCGCAGAAGCATACTGGCAGGAACTTTCTTATTGCTTCTGACTCTTGTAGAATAAGGGTGATAATAATCGCCTGAGTAGTGATAAGTGGCAGTATATAAAGCTAACAATTGAGTCATGATAGTCCAGTGCCATGTTTTGCTTCAATGTGTGTTCTGTTATTGTCATGCAATCTCCTGATCAACGATAATAGATGACATGTTTATTGCAGATTTAGAAAGATATAACAAACATTGACTTACGACATTGTAGATATAATTTCAAGATGTTTGACTTTAGTGTCATATGACTAGAGATTAGTTCAATGTCTTTGAAATTAAATCCAGAAGAAACTAAAGATTATTTCGAGATACCTGATATTAATTTCATAAAAGGGATACAGATTGTGAGCTTAGAGATTATTTCAAGGTGTCTGGAATTAGTTGTGGGGAACCCCAAATAGCAGTGATGCATTGGATGCACCCATAGATGCAGAGAGTGGTAGAATTGGACGTAGTGCTTTAAAGTGAGTGTTAGAATCTTGAAAGGCGATTGCACAGGAAATGGAGGTGAAGGAGTCGAAACATGAGGAGTGTGAGGGGTTGGCCACTTACTAAAGACTATTGGATCAATGCACGTAGAGCTGAGTCCACGGCTCTAAGGGATGCAGACTTTTTCCAGCACGGAGCACTGGTTAGGTCGATATTATTGTTGTTTTTTATTAGAGATTTTCTTGATGTGTTTTATTAGATGTTTGCTTACTCATCAGTAGTGTTGAGCGATACCGTCCGATACTTGAAAGTATCGGTATCGGATAGTATCGGCCGATACCCGAAAAATATCGGATATCGCCAATACCGATATCCGATACCAATACAAGTCAATGGGACATCAAGTATCGGAAGGTATTCTCATGGTTCCCAGGGTCTGAAGGAGAGGAAACTCTCCTTCAGGCCCTGGGATCCATAGGGATGTGTAAAATAAAGAATTAAAATAAAAAATATTGATATGCTCACCTCTCCGGCGGCCCCTGGACATCACGCTGGTAACCGGCCGGCTTCTTTGTTTAAAATGAACGCCTTCAGGACCTGCAAATGACGTCGCGGGTTCTGATTGGTCGCGTGCCGCCCATGTGACCGGCACGCGACCAATCAGAAGCCGCGACGTCATTCGCAGGTCCTTAATTCCGAGAATTAGGAGTTTTGTGAATGAGAATGACGTCGCGGCTTCTGATTGGTCGCGTGCCGGTCACATGGGCGGCACGCGACCAATCAGAACCCGCGACGTCATTCGCAGGTCCTGAAGGCGCTCATTTTAAACAAAGAAGCCGGCCGGTTACCAGCGTGATGTCCAGGGGCCGCCGGAGAGGTGAGCATATCAATATTTTTTATTTTAATTCTTTATTTTACACATCCCTATTGATCCGATACCGATACCCGATACCACAAAAGTATCGGATCTCGGTATCGGAATTCCGATACCGCAAGTATCGGCCGATACCCGATACTTGCGGTATCGGAATGCTCAACACTACTCATCAGTTCAACCTCAGGAATAAATGTTTTCATTCAGTGACAGTAAGCAGAGGAAGATGTACTGGATGGATCTCATGTATACATAAGACCATACAGGAGATTGCTAACAGTTAAGGTACCTTCACACATAACGATATCGTTAACGATATCGTTGCTTTTTGTGACATAGCAACGATATCATTAAAGAAATCGTTATGTGTGACAGCGACCAACGATCAGGCCCGTGCTGGGAGATCGTTGGTCGCTGAGGAAAGTCCAGAACTTTATTTCGTCGCTGGACTCCCTGCAGACATCGCTGGATCGGCGTGTGTGACACCGATCCAGCAATGTCTTCACTGGTAACCAGGGTAAACATCGGGTTACTAAGCGCAGGGCCGCGCTTAGTAACCCAATGTTTACCCTGGTTACCAGCGTAAAAGTAAAAAAACAAACAGTACATACTTACCTTCCGCTGTCTGTCCCCGGCGCTGTGCTTCTCTGCACTCCTCCTGCACTGGCTGTGAGCGTCGGTCAGCCGCTCTGCTTTCCGGCCGCTGTGCCCAGGGACCTCGGGATCGTTGGTCGCTGGAGAGCTGTCTGTGTGACAGCTCTCCAGCGACCAAACAGCGACGCTGCAGCGATCGACATCGTTGTCGGTATCACTGCAGCGTCACTGAGTGTGAAGGTACCTTAAATGTAAAGCAATCATTCTATTAATCTCATCAGTATCTCAGGGGCCTCAACCCATTATTCTCCCAGACAGTAGGCCCATTTCGTGGATGCGGATATTAGACCCAGGGGAGCTGTCACCACAAGAGGTCTGCCATGCAATCCCAGGTGATGGGCTTCTCAAATATTCTTAATTGTTTGAGCTAAAAGCAAATGTTTAAGGAGGAGGGTGTGAACACTTCTGCCCATTCAGGGGGCTGATCCCAGGAAGGGATCAGCCAGTTGTGCATCAAAAGCATACAGTCAAACTTGGTGGGATCTCAATATCATCACTATATTGCTACTGCAGTGCAAGAAGTCCATGTGAAGTGGGCGAGATTTTGGCCAACAACCTCCTTCCCTAAGAAAGAGCATTGAATATGGGTCATGGCTTGGTCTTCCAGCATGACAATGACCTGAAACACACAACCAGGGCAACTAAGGAGTAGCTCTGTAAGAAGCATTTCAAGGTCCTGGAGTTGCCTAGCCGGTCTCTAGATCTGAGCCCAATAGAAAATCTTTGGAGGGAGTTGAAACTCAATGTTGCCTAGAGACAGCCCCAAAACATGAAAGATCTGGAGAAGATCTGTATGGAGAAGTGGGCCAAAATTCCTGCCGCAGTGTTTGCAAGCTTGGTCAAGAACTACAGGAAATGTTTGATCTCTGTAAATGAAAATAAAGGTTTCTGTACCAAATAGTAAGTTCTGTTTTTTGTTGTATCATGCAATAAATTTCAAATTAATTTTGTAAAAATCATGCAACTTGATTTTCCAGACTTTGTTTTAAGATTCTGTCTCTCACAGTTGAAATGTACCTACAATAAAATTTACAGACCTCTCCACTCTTTGTAGGTGGGAAAACATGTAAAATCGGCAGTGATTCAAATACTTATTTTTCCCATATACATGTTGAAAATGCAATCTGATCTGCCTTCAGGAAAGAATAGAGTAAGAGGAGATAAACAGATTGCTGTACATTGTTGAAGAAAGATTCTCAGTCAAATATGCATTTTATTCATTGAAATCCTTGATGTTTCTATGCATATTAGTCCAGTGGTCGGTTGTGCTTAGTGACTTATTAACACCAGGGGTTTTAATGAAAAAATTGTACGTTATATTCAATATTTTGCAACCCAACAAACCGCAAGGTTTCTGTGCAAGCATGTTATGATGTCATGATATGCGGCCCGAGCTTGTGCACACGCATGGGAATTTCAGCATGGGTGGCAAGGATCAGAAGATATGACAAGGACCGGACAGGTGACTGTGAGGAGCAGAGTGGTTTGAGAAGTGAGAGGTGACGTGAGTATAATTTTTTTTACCTTTGGTTGGACGTTTACATTTAAGAAAATTGGCAACCAGCGGAAGCAAATTTATGAAAAGTCTGCATTTTGGCAAATATGGATGTTTTGTAAAATTGAGTAGAATTCAATTCTAATTAAATTTATGATCTTATCTCTAGTGATAACTCTATGTAATTTTATTTTACCCTTTCCCCAAGGTAAGCACTAAAGTATAAAATCTAATGAATAACTTGATCAATATAATCAATTGGATCAATCTAAAATAAATAAGATAAAGGGTTAAAGAGGAGTAATTTATTTGCTTTATATCATATGCTTTAGAGGAGGGATATTTTTTTCATGGTCAATAACTAAAAATATGCATTTTTCTCAAATAAGTTAACATAATATTATTATCATTATTTATTCATCCATATATTCAGGTACATTTGTTGCAGTGAAATTATACAATATTTGTAGCTATCTTACTAGTGAATTAGAGCTTTAGAATACAACCGTAGTTTAATTCAGGAACCTATAACTCACTTTTTCTGTGTCATTTAGATTGGGAGGTTTCAAACTCAACTTTAGCCATAATTTATCATTGAGCACATTGGAGTCAGAAGGTTAAGTAGTGTTTAAAATGTGGTGTGTTGGAAAGCTACAAATAAGTAAAACCAATCCAATTTTTCATAACTTGTTGAGTCTCCACACACTGTGCAATGCTTTCAGTATCATGATTTATAGATGTTGAAATATATAATATTAGCTATCAGAACAAGCCACTCTCTCCACTGCCAAAAGGTAATTTGAAAGGTTATATTTAGTGTAATTTAATGTATTCTTGGCAGAACTGCAAATCTCTTGAAGTCTAAAGAAGACAAGCAAGCCTGCTTCTCTACTGACAGGCAAGTGAACATACAAATAGAGTCTCAGGAGCCCGGCTATCTTAATTTTGAGGTTTCACAGTTAAGAAATGTAGAAATATCCATGTTGAACAGCAAATAGCTAGAACTAGCAAAAAAAGAAGAAATTGCCTTTTGCAGATTTTATTGACGTATTCCATACCAAAATGTCGACGTAGGGATGAAGTTGAGGAACATTGCAAAATAAAATATATACAGTAGTTACATAGCTATGTTGGTTGAAAAAAGACCTAAGTCCATCAGGTTCAACCTTTCTCCACCAATTGTACATTTCATCACTAATTTGACTATAACCCGCAATGTTATGTGTACTGAGGAAATCATCCAGCCCTTTTTTAAAAGCTGTTATAGTGTCTGCCATTACTTCCTCCTGTGGTCTGGCATTCCACAGTTTGACTGCTCTAACTGTAAAGAACCCTTTCCTGTTTAACTGTTGGAATCGCCTTTCTTCCACCCCTAATGAGTGCCCCCTGGTCCTTAGTATGGTCTTTGGAAGGAATAAGTCATGTGCCAGTGTTTTGTAATGGTCACACATATATTTATACTTGTCAATGAGAGCTCCACTGAGGAATCTTTTTTCTAAGCTAAACAAGCCCAACTTTTCCAACCTCTCCTCATATGAGAGGCCTTCCATCCCGTGAAATAATGTAGTTGCCCATCTTTGAACTGACTGTAATTTCGGAATTTCCTTTTTAAAATGTGGAGCCCAAAACTAGACCGTGTAATCTAGGTGTGGCTTCACCATTGATTTATAAATGGGTGCTAATACGTTGGGATTGTGGGATTTTAGCTCTCTTTTTATACATCCTAAAATCTTGTTTGCGTTTGCGACTGCTGCTTAACATTGAATACTGCTGCTCAGCTTACTTGTAACGAGAATACCCAAGTCCTTCTCCTATTCTGTAGTCTTGAGTATACTCCCATTTAATGTATATGCAGCAATAGTATTACTCCATCCCAGGTGCATTACTTTACATTTATCTACATTAACCCCTTTCTGACATCAGATGTAATAATCCATCCATGTGCCCTGGGCCAATTTGACCAGGGACAGATTATTATGTCATTTTCATTGCCCGCACACACGGGTGGTGTGCGGTCGATCGCCATCAGGTGTCAACTGATTGTGACTGCTGACACGCAGCACTAAGTGCCAGGAGAGGTCACGCACTGCTCCTGGCACTTTAACCCCCAAAATGCTGCGATCGAACACAATCGCTGCATTCTGGGAGCTGGCAGCAGGCTGACAGACCCTCTGCATTTGGATCGGAGAACCCACGGCGTGATGCATGGTCCTGATCACTGCCATGGTGACCCAATATCGTCATAGTTACATCCAGGTCACCAGAGCTAGGAAACTTGCTGATCATGTGCAGTGCATGATTAGCAACTTTCCCTGTTGGTGCAGAGCAGACAGTTTCTACAGTTTTCTGCTTCATTCTCAGGCTGTACAAGCAATCAGCCTGCGATAGTCCCATAGTGCGACAAATTAAAAAAAAACTTAAAAAAAGTAAAAAAAAATATTTTAAACAATTAAAAAATAATAATAAAAAAATCAAAAGATATTGTAACTATAAATAAAAATTTGTATGAAAAAAATATAAACAATAAAGGTACACATATTTGATATAGCCGTGTCCGCAACGACCCGACCTATAAAACTGTCCCACTTGTTAACTCCTTTAGTGAACACCACAAAAAAAACAATGCTTTATCATCACACTGCCAAACAAAAAGTGGAATAAAATGTGATAAAAAGACATATAAATTAACATGGGACCGCTGAAAATGTGATCTTGTCCCACAAAAAACAAGCTGGAATACAGCTCCTTCAGCGGAAAAATAGAAAAGTTATAGCTCTCAGAATAAAGTGATGCAAAAATATTTTTTTCTATAAAATAGTATTTATTGTGTAAAAGCGCCAAAACAAAAAGAAAAACTATATAAATGAGGTATCGCTGTAATTGTACTGACCCGAAGAATAAAACTGCCAATTTTACCAAACATGGTATGGCATACCCCCCTAAAAAAAATAAAATAAATTCCAAAATTGCTGGTTTTTGTTAATTCTGGCTCCCAAAAATCAGAATAGAAAGCGATCCAAAAATGTCATGCACCCGAAAATGCTACCAATTAAAATGTCAACTTGTTCCACAGAAAACAAGCTCTCATATTACTCTGTGTGCCAAGATATAGAAAAATTATAGCTCTGAAAACTTGGGTGATGCAAAAACTATTTTTTGCAAGAAAAAGCGTCTTTTAGTGTGTGACAGTAGCCAAACATAAAAACCCGATATAAATCTGGTATCGTTGTAATCGCACCTACCCAAAGAATAAAGTCACCTATTTATTATTATTATTTATTGTTATAGCGCCATTTATTCCATGGCTCGTTACATGTAAGGAGGGATATACATAATAAAAACAAGTACAATAATCTTAAACAATACAAGTCATAACTGGTACAGGAAGAGAGAGGACCCTGCCCGCGAATGCTCACAATCTACAAGGGATGGGTGAGAATACAGTAGGCGAGGATGGAGCTGGTCATGCAGCGGTTTGGTCGATCGGTGGTTACTGCAGGTTGTAGGCTTGTCGGAAGAGGTGGGTCTTCAGGCTCTTTATGAAGGTTTCGATGTTAGGCAAGAGTCTGATGTGCTGTGGTAGAGGGTTCCAGGGTAGGGGTGATACGCGAGATAAATCTTGTATACGATTGTGGGAAGAGGAGATAAGAGGGGAGTAGAGAAGGAGATCTTGTGAGGATCAGAGGTTGCATTTAGGTAAGTACCGGGAGACGAGGTCACCGATGTATGGAGGAGACAGGTTCTGGATGGCTTTGTACGTCATGGTTAGGGTTATTAGGTTAGGGTAAGGGTAATTACTTATATCACATGAGGAACGGCGTAAAAAATAAACAAAACCAGTTCTTCACCTGCTGTTGATGTTTTCATTCTGCCTCCCAAAGATCGCAGTAAGGCTTGGCGCATATTTATCCTGCGCTCTGTGCTGAGCTCTTGCCCCGGGGTTTCCGTGTGAAACTCTGAAATACGTGATTCAGATGGAACCTCTGGCAGAAGATTCCCTATAATGAGGCAGATGGAGGCACCGTGGATTCTGTCTGACCTGTGATCCGGCGGTGTCTACTCTTTTTAGGATTGCATAAAAGTGCTGTCGGACAGTTTTTTCCACTTTTGAAAAGAACGACACCACTGAACAGAGGCCAGACGAAGTCCAGAGTAAGTCTATTGCCTTATTATAATGAATGGATCCCTCGGGGGTTTCAGCTGAATCACGTCACTCAGCACTCAGAGATTTAGATGGAAACCCCAAAGTAAGTGCTCAGCGTAGAGTGCTGGATAAATGTGATCACAAATGATATGTAAAATGCTCCCAATAAAAATTTCAACTCAATCCACAAAAAAAACAAGCCTTCACTCAGGTCTGTCATCTGTTAATGAAAATATAGGGGGCTTCTACGTTACTGGTAGCACAAAGGTTCTGGAAAAACAAAATGGCTCCTCATCCAACAAAAGAAATTCACCAAATTCTCCACTCTCAAATCCAAATGCCCCATCTCTTATGAGCCGCACAGTGTTCCTAAACCATATATTGCGGACACGTTTGGCATTTCTGAAGTGATAAGAGCCCGCCTACCTTATGGGTGCATGTGAGTATATGCAGGTCTCCACAATGCTGTAACATCTGGCCGCTGCGGATTGGACGCTGCAGCTGTACATAGCATCCAATCTGCAGCATTTCCTGACCATGGAAACATACTCTGATGGATGCAGTTTTTAGAAGGGTGTCACTTTTGGGTATTTTCTGTCACATTCACCCCCCACACTCACTTCAAATGTGAGGTGGTCCCTAAAAAATATGGTTTTGTAAATTTTGTTGGAAAAATGAGAAATCATTGGTCAACTTTTAACCCTTATAACGTCCTAACAAGAAAAATATGTTTCAAAAATTGTGCTGGTGTAAATTAGACATGTGGGAAATGTTGCTTACTAACCTTTTAACCCCCGGAGGTATTTTCCTTTTTGCGTTTTTGTTTTTCGCTCCCCTTCTTCCCAGAGCCATAACTTTTTTGTTTTTCTGTAAATATGGCAGTATGATAGCTTGTTTTTTGCAGGATGAGTTGTATTTTTGAATAACACCATTGGTTTTACCATGTTATGTACTAGAAAATGGGAAAAAGATTCCAAGTGCGGTGAAATTGCAAAATAAAATGCAATCCCACACTCTTTTTTGTTTTGTTTTGTTTTTTGCTAGGTGCACTAAATGCTAAAACTAACCTGCCATTATGATTCTTCAGGTAATTACGAATTCATAGGCATCAAACATGTATAGGTTTTATCTAAGAAGTGAAAAAAAAAATCCAAACTTTGTTTAAAAAAAACTGCGTCATTTTCCGATACCTGTAGCATCTCCATTTTTCAGGATCTCAGGTTGGGTGAGGGCTTACTTTTTGAATGCCGAGCTAATGTTTGTAATGATACCATTTTGGTGCAGATACGATCTTTTCATCGCCCGTTATTGCATTTTATTGCAATGTTGCAGCGACCAATAAAAGTAATTCTGTTGTTTTGACTTTTTTTCTCGCTTTGCCATTTAGCAATCAGGTTAATCTTTTTTTTATATTGATAGATCGGGTGATTCTGAATGCAGCGATACAAATATGTGTATTTTTGATTTTTTTTTTATTGTTTTATATTAAATGGGACGAAAAGTGGTGATTTGAACTTTTATTTTTTTTTATATTTTCAGCTGCCAAACCAGATCGGCTCAGCTACATGCAGGCGATGAACAGATCGCCTATATGAAGCTGAATTACTCACTTGCTATGAGCACCGACCACTGGGCGGCGCTCACAGCAAGCCGGCAGTGACAACCATAGAGGTCTCCAGGAGACTTCTGGTTGACATGCCAACCCACCGGTGACCCGCTATCACGGGGATCACCGATGGGTGGATTTCTGGCACAATTTCCGGAGGCGCTTGTTAAATGCCTCTGTCAGCGATTGATAGCAGCATATAATGGGTTAATAGCCGCAAGTGGATTCTACCTATGGCTGTTGCGGGCATAACAGCTGTTCAAAACAGCGGACATGTCTCGGAAAGGATGTGGGCTCACCACCGGAGTCCACATCAAAGGGAGGGAGTCCGACATCAGCGTAAATATACACCCGATGTCGGAAAGGGGTTAAGTATTTTGTGCGACATTTAAGCGCATGAAAATTGGAAACAAAAGTTGGAAAATTGAGAAATTTTCTAAATGTTTTCCAAATTTCCGTTTTTTCCACAAATAACCGGAAGTCATATCAAAGAAATTTTACCACTATCATGAAGTGCAACATGTCACGAAAAAAACATTCTCAGAATCACTGGGATCTGTTGAAGCGTTCCAAAATTATTACCTCATAAAGTGACAGTGGTCAGAATTGTAAAAATTTGCCTGGTCATTAACGTGCAAACCACCTTCGAGGGTAAAGGGGTTAAATCTTATTTGCCAAATGTCTGCCTATTCAGTCATCTTATTCAGATCGTTTTGCAATATTGTTATGTCAAGGTCATATTTTAACATCCCACATCAGCAAAGACTGACACTTTACTCTCAATCCCATCCACAAGGTCATTAATAAAGAGGTTAAAAAGAATCGGTCCTAACACAGGTCCATGTGGTACACCACTGCTGACTATATAACATTTAGAGAATGTACCATTTATCTCTTTGTGTCCAGTCATTTAGCCAATTCCTTACCCATCTGCATATAGTTTCCCTCAGTCCTTGCTTCTGTAGCTTCAGTATAAGGTTATTATGTGGAACTAATTTTATTTAACATACAAATACAAAAATAGTCATTTTACCTCAGTGGTAAGCCAGGGATTTGCTGTGTCTCCCACCCCAACGCACGTTTCACCGATTCTTCTTCTGGGGGGGGGGGTATGGTAAGAAAAACTGGATGTATATTTAAATATACATTTGTATATATACAGTATTATGTGTTGAATGCTCTAGGTGTATTTGGGGCAAGAAATTTCCTGTGACCACTGGTAGTTGCTTTTTGCCTAGTCTTTTTGCTGGATATGAGGCTTCTTTTTATCAATTTTTATCAATTTTTTGAATTTGTATGTTAAATAAAATTAATTTGTAAGAAGCACTCCTTTTTTCCTTGCGTTGTGTGTGAAGGTAGGTTAGGTTTGGTGTATTGTGATACGGAGTGTGACCTGTGACACAAGGGTTATTTATGCACTAATATGCATGTATATTATGTGGAAGTTTATGAAATTACTTTGCAAAGTGCAGATAAATCACATCAGCTGCATTACCTACATCCAGACTTGCACTCACCTCCTCATAGAAACTCAAAATGTTAGCTAGACACGACTTATTCTACATGAATCCAAGCTGGTTGTCCGTTATTATTTTACTAGATGGCAGCCCGATTCTAAAGAATCAGGAGTCTAGAATCCATATATACTTTATTTATTCAAATGTAAGAATAATACAATTAATAAATAATAGTAAGAAAGAACAAAAAATGGCTGCACTTACCAGCTCTTGACAATTCTTGTTATTTAAGAAATTGCTGGGCAATAATGGACAATGTCCTTATGTGGCAAATAATAGAGCAATATACCCAATGTGGCAAAGAAGAGGTTAATAAACGGCAGTCTCTCAGTATAACAGTCAGTGAATAATAGGCAGTATATGGAGAAAACACCAAACAAAAGTTCAAAATTGGTGTGAAAATGTCACTGAACCACTTCACAACTAAATATATATAGTTTTGGTAAATGGTATTATCATTTTTTTGACGAAATTCGGCAGGAGCTTGAAGAGCAACGTCACTGGGCCCGCCTCCACGCAGTAGAAACTTGCTGTGAGGTAAAAATTCAAAAATCACACCAAAATGGTGGGCGGAGTGTGTCACAGTACGGCACGTTTCTGATTGGTCGCTCGCAGCAGGCGGCAACCAATCAGACACTCGACACTGTTGACGTCACTTATCTCCGGACATTAGCTCCGGACATTAGCTCCGGACAGGAAGTTGGCACAAATTGCAGGAAGTAGTATTCTAGGCAATTATATATTAGATTATCTACAATATTGCCATCCCCATGTACATTTACCCATAGTGACTCTAGATTGACTCCCCCCAATGTCTTCTTTGAGCACAGGTTTTAATGTGGATTTTACGAAGATACACACACCGTCACCTTTTTTATCTTTCCTGTCCTTTCTAAATGTAGAGTAACACTCTATGTTTGTTACCCAGTCATGGCTCTCATCAAGCCTGGTTTCCGTAATGCCCACCACATCGTATTCTGTGACCGTCACAAGAGTCTCCTGTTCATCCATTTTGCTTGCTAGACTTCTTGCATTTGCCAGAAGACATTTCATATTATTAGCACATTTGTTACTCCTATTCAGCTCCCTGCTTTACTTTCATATCCCAGCCCCCTAAATCCTCATTAACGCCTAATGTCTCACTCTCTCGGTCTACTCTATCTATCCCCTTATTAACACAACCATCCTCACTTCCCCCAGATCCTAGTTTAAAAGCTCCTCCAGCCATCTTACCACTTTTTCCCCAAGCAATGCTACACCCTCCCCATTGAGGTGCAGCCCGTCCATACCGTGGAGCCTGCAACCGACAAAGAAGTTGTCCAGGAACCCAAACTCTTTCTTCCTGCACCAATTTCTAAGCTACTTACCTATCTCCCTAACCAACCACTGCTTATCTAGTGACGCTCGTGGCACTGACAGTATTTCTGAAAACAACACCTTGGAGGTCCTGTCCTTCAGCTTCTCTCCTAGTTCCCTGTAATCATTCTTAAGGACCTTCCACCTCCCTCTAAATTTGCCATTGGTACCAATGTGTACCATGACCGCTGGGTTTTACCCAGCCCCACCCAGCAATCTGTCTATCCGATCACCAATATGTCGAACCCAAGCACCCACAGACAACACATAGTTCGGCATTCACCGTATCGGCGGCAGATGACCCTGTCTGTCCTCCTAATTATAGAGTCCCCTACCACCAACATCTGTCTGGTCTTTGCTGCACTCCTATTTAACTCCTTCATACAGCAGTCATTTTCCTGGTTGCTAGGAGTAACGCCCTGCTGTAATGATCCCAGTCCGGGGCTTGCATTCCTACTATCACTAAACAGCAAACGCACAAAAAGAGGATTCAGGGATCCTCCAAAAATTCAGAAAAAATAGCAGAAAGGCAGAGATGCTTACCTGCCTAGGCCTCCAAACAAATGCACTATCAGGATGCAGTGGACCCATGTGGTTAAGATGGTGGCAACACAGGTGCAGAATTACCAATGAGGCAACCATTCACAACCTACCAAACTAATGGAGGGGGTGGCAGCTTGGCATATTACTGCACATAAAAGACTTGTATGTGGCACTGTTCACACAATGGAGATGCACAGCATGCAGGTTAACAGCCTAGTAGTGACACCCTTCTATTAGATCAGGCGGGCCTGCCCAGCGCTATCCAAATGCACCCCATGTGAACAGACACCACAGTTTACAAGACAAAAATGGGCCCAACTGCACCCCGAAAAAAAGTGCAAAAAACACACACATATATATATATATATATATATATATATATATATATATATATATATATACATATATATATATGTGAGGTATTAGTTTATATTTTGGCCATCCCACCTCGGCTCTTCCCCAGCTCTGCCCATTTCTGTGGAGTTGATTCAAACTATTATGAAAACAACAAAAGTTGCAATTTTGTTGCACAACTACACATTCTGGAAAAAAAATTTCAACTACTCAAAGCTTTTCAAAGTCCCTTTCAAAGCTATTTTTCTGATATAAAAGTTTTGAATCAGACCCAACATGTTGGACTCTAATTAACCTCTTTTCCAGTGGTGACTGCATTTTTGTATCTGTAAACAATAGTAAGCTTGTTTTCTATTGCTTATGTCATGATTCCACCACTCACACTGTCCTAGGGACGCTGTGGCTGACATCTCTACTATTCTTTGGATTCAACGGCTGGCTAAGCTGTCAGTATTGTGAGTGACATCTCTACCTCCCAAACTGAGGCAGAGGTGTTAATATTGTGATTGACAGCTAAACTGTCCTATCTGGCTGTGTCTGTGGGATTTTATGAAGGTGTCATCTATTCTGGGTAATTACATGGCTATTTAGAACTGTGTTAATTGTCAGACCTTACCAATTGTAGCTTTACTCAAGTGATGTGTGTATGCTTGTTCTGTACTCTGAGTTGTACTCTGATCTCCTTTGCCAACCAGGGATTTACTTTTTTGACAATTGGTCATACTTACCCCTTCCTGATTCTCTGACCTTGGACTGTTACCTGACTACACTTTGTCTCATGCCTCTGCTTATTACGAGCACTGTTGATTTTGACCCAGGACCTCTTGACTATTCTGCCCTACAGAATGTTCATGAGTAGTGACTATCATCACATTGAGTAGTGACTAGTGTCACAGTTTAGGCCGTGGTACTATATAGGTTTGTTTATTCTGTAGTTCTCACGGAGAGTAAATGCAGACTACAGTAAAAGCTGCTAAAAGCACATGATTTTCTGCTACTTCACTGTTTCCAATTTACACATCCACATACCCAGACAAAGGATTTGTGCCGAACAAGGTTGTTGACATGCCAGCAGGAGAACATTACATAGATTTGAATGCAGTGTCAAACTAGAGTGGTTGGTACTCATCTGAAAAAATGATGTTGGGGGCGTATCCAAAAGCTAAGATATTTCAATGAGCAAATCTGCATTGTGTTGTGCACTGTAACAAAATGAGTTATGTTCCCCATTAAACTAATACCCTTAATGTATTTATATGGCTGCAATTAGGGATGGACGGACCCATGGATGTTTGGGTCTTTGTAGAAAAGTTTGGTTTGGGTACCAAAACGGTACCCGAACGTGATGCCGAGCCCAAACCCCATTCAAGTGAATGTTCCCATGCTTTCCTCTGTGTGACAGCATGGGAAACAGTGACTTTAACCGGCGGTAACCTTACAGAAGTCAATTCCAGTGACAGCCACTAGGTATCGCAGTTCCCTTGCTGTCACACAAATGACAGCATGTGAGCCAGCGGCTGTGACCAGTGGTGACAATGTTACTGCTGTTCAGGCTTCAGCTGATGATTACTTCTGTTATCAGCATCGCCTGCTCTAACATATAGCAGCAAGAGCAGGGGACACTGATGAGAGTATTCATCAGCCGGTGCCTATGCACAGCTTAGCTTTACTGCTAAACAACAATTACCCTGATTGCTAATGCACCAGGGCAATCGAGGAGAGCTGAGGAAAAGTGCCAGAATGGCTTATCAAATATGATGCTCCACTTTTGGGGCAGCTACAGGCTAATATTTGTAGGCTGGGAAAGACCCAATAGCCTGTGAGTACCAGACTAATGAGCAACCACAACTTTGTCCCTCAACACTCTGGCACTCCCTCATGAGACCCGGCCACTGTGAACTGAGGTGACATCAGTAATGTTACATCAGTTCACAGCAGCGCTGGTTTTGTAAAGGGGGTATCTGAATTTTTTTCATTTATTTATTAGTATTTTTAATGTGTTTATTAGTAATAAAAAATAAATAAATGGTCCCCCCTATTTCTTGATAACCAGCCAAGGCAAAGAAGACAGCTGGGGGCTGGTATTCTTAGGCTGGGAAGGTCCATGGGTATTTGGCCCTCTCGTGCCTAAAAATAGCAGCCTGCATCCATTATACTGTATCTGCCAATTCTGGCGATTTGCCCGGATCTACCTGCTTGCCATGATGCATTGGCAAGTGGCGTAATATTTTGGGTTTGATGTCAGCTGTGTAATGTCCACTGACATCAAGCCCGAGGTTAGTAATGAGGCGCCATCTGTCAGACACCCCCATCACTAACCCGGTAAGTGAATAGTTAAAAAAAACACAGACACAGAGGAAAAATTACTTTATTTGAATAAAGACTCCCCCACACTTGGTCGTTTACCCATTTATTAATTTTAAAAAATCCAGAAGTTCCGATGGTAATCCAATAGAGAAATTTCCTATGACGCCCATGGAATCCTATGGAATCTCGTTCTGAGATAGGTCTCAGAACAAGACTCCATAGTTCATTCCTGTTCAGCGGCAGGCACGGGAATTCTTTCACTTCTGCTTGCCGCAAGTAACCCTTTGGAGTCTCATTCTCAGAACGTTCCCCGAACGAGACTCCATAGAGTTACTCATGGTCATTGATAGGCACGCTAACTGCAATGTTTCCCATTAGAGATTTTGAAATTCAAAGGCCCCTGCAAATTTAAATGCTGTGCTACTTAATTTATGAAGATGTGAAAAAAAGAAATAAATGCCTGACATCATTATACAGCATGGGAGGTAATGCAGGGGTCATTATACAGCATGTGAGCTTATGCAGGAGTCATTATACTACATGGGAGTTAATGCGGGATCCTTATACAGCATGGTAGGTAATGTGGGGGTCATTATACAGCATGTGAAGTGATGTGAGGGTCATTAAACAGCATGGGAGCTAATAGGAGGGTCATCATACAGCGCTGGAGGTAATTCAGGGGTCAATATAAAATGTTGGAGCTAATACAAGGGCCAGTATACAGTTTAAAGGCTACTGACAGGCAGGGCTGGCATTAGTGGCAGGCAGACCAAGTAGATGCCTAGGGGCCCCCAGTGGCACACCACATGGCTACTGAGGGGTCCAGCACCGCCCCTCCCAACGCTGATTCAACTTATCGGCATGATAGACATCAAATACAGTTGAAAGCAGTGATAGAGCAGAGAGCGTCTGCTGACACTCCCTCTCCCATCACTCCCCCTCTGCTTGTGACTCAGCAGGCTCACGATGACATCACTTCATCGTGTGACACGCTGTGTCAGCAGTGGAGCCGATGAGACTGCAGAGGAGGAGGGGTGAGTATTTTGCGAGTGTGTGGATAAAATGTGCATTATTGTGTGTGTGTGTGTGTGTGTGTGAGAGCGCAGGGGCTGCATTATACTGTGTGAAAGTGCGGGGGCTGCATTATATTATTATAGTGTGTGTGTGCGTGTCTGCACTATACTGTGTGTTGAGAGGGAGCTGCACTGTACTGTGTGTTGGGAGGGAGCTGCACTGTACTGTGTGTTGGGGAGCTGCATTGTACTGTGTGTTGGGGGAGCTGCACTGTATTGTGTGTTGGGGGAGCTTCACTCTACTGTGTGATGGGGTAGCTGCACTGCACTGTGTGATGGGGTAGCTGCACTGTACTGTGCTGGAGGAGCTTCACTGTACTGTGTGTTGGGGAGCTGCACTGTACTATGTGTTGAGGGAGCTGCACTGTACTGTGTGTTGGGTGGAGCTGCACTGTACTGTGTGTTGGGTGGAGTTGCACTGTACTGTGTGTTGGGTGGAGTTGTACTGTACTGTGGTTTGGGAGGGGAGCTGCAATATACTGTGTGCTGGGAGGGAGCTTCACTGTACGGTGTGTTGGGAGGGGAGCTGCAATATACTGTGTGCTGGGAGGGAGCTGCACTGTACTGTGTGTTGCAGTGGAACTGCACTATACTGTGTGTTGGGGAGCTTGTTGTGAATTCTGTTGTCAAGCTCCCTCCTGTGGTCATGAATGGTACTTCGGCTGGTTCTGTCCATGGGCTTCCTCTGGTGGTTGTGAGTGGAGCTGCGGCTTCTGAGTTTCCTTCTACAGGTGACGAGGTTAATTCGTTAGCTGGCTGCTCTATTTAACTCCACTTAGATTATTGCTCCAGGCCACCTGTCAATGTTCCAGTATTGGTCTAGCTCTCTCCTGGATCGTTCTTGTGACCTGTCTTCCCAGCTGAAGCTAAGTTACTGCTTGTTTTTCTCTGGTTTGCTATTTTTCTGTCCAGCTTGCTATTTTGATTTTTGTCTTGCTTGCTGGAAGCTCTGGGACGCAGAGGGAGCGCCTCCGCACCGTGAGTCGGTGCGGAGGGTCTTTTTGCGCCCTCTGCGTGGTCTTTTTGTAGGGTTTTATGCTGACCGCAAAGTTACCTTTCCTATCCTCTGTCTGTTCAGTAAGTCGGGCCTCACTGTGCTAAATCTATTTCATCTCTGTGTTTGTAATTTACATCTTTACTCACAGTCATTATATGTGGGGGGCTGCCTTTTCCTTTGGGGAATTTCTCTGAGGCAAGGTAGGCTTTATTTTTCTATCTCTAGGGCTAGCTAGTTTCTTAGGCTGTGTCGAGTTGCATAGGGAGCGTTAGGAGCAATCCACGGCTATTTCTAGTGTGTGTGATAGGATTAGGGATTGCTGTCAGCAGAGTTCCCACGTCTCAGAGCTCGTCCTATATTATTAGTAACTATTAGGTCATTCCGTGTGCTCTTACCCACTAGGTCCATTATTGTCCTTACCACCAGGTCATAACAGGAGCTGCACTATACTGTGTGTGAAGGAGAGCTGCACTATAATGTGTGTGGAGAGGGACTGCATTTTACTGTGTGTGGAGGTGGGCTGCATTTTAATGTGTGTGGAGGAGATGCACTATACTGTGTGTGTGAAAAGCTGCAGTATATTCTGAGGGGAGCTGCAGTATACTCTATGAGAGGGGGCTGAAGTATACCCTGAGGGGGACTGCATTATACTGTATGTGTGGGGCCGCAGTATACTCTGTGTGTGGGGCTGCAGTATACTCTGTGTATGGGGCTGCAGTATTCTCTATGAGGGGGACTGCAGTATACCCTGAGGGGGCGGCAGTATACACTATGAGGGGGGTTGCAGTATACTCTGAATGGGGTTGCAGTATACTTTATGAAGGGGGCTGCATTATACTCTATCAAGGACCATCGGAGTGCTGTATGGGAGCTGCATTATACTGTATCGAGGACTATCTGTCCCCATCATTCTTCCTCAGCCAGTGTAAAGAAACTCGGGAACAGGCATCTAACAACTTCAATGCCATCGATCACGCTCGTTTAGCGGCCTGAACTCTGCACCTGTAAATACAGCCTAAATGTTTGTGTGATGTGGAATATGTGAGCATTTGGGGTCCCAGTTTAAAGATTTGCCCATGGTCCCACTTTCTCTAAAACCGGCCCTGTTGACAGGCCATCATACAGTGTAGGGGCCTATATACATTAATAATTCACTTCTTACACTTTGGTATTCTATGGGTGTTTTCTGTGGGTTTTCTAGAGATGTCTGATTGAAATTTTCCATAGTGATGAGCACAATTGCACTTTATTGACTTCCTTCTAGATAGACTGATTGGTGGATTAACATGGTGCTTCGGCACTAATGAAACATATCCCATGGTGGACATTTTTTCATGCGTTACCTGATAGTAAACCACAGTGCGCATGTCCTCTGCTGTCTGCATCTGGGGCATGGCGGATGGCGCCCGGAAGTGACACGTGCGGTCCAGTGACATCATCTCGACGAAGCTGTGAACCGCAGCGCCATGGTGGACGCCGGAAGCAATGTAACTACCAGCTGGATGGATGGAAAACATGCGTCGCAATCAGTGGCACTTGATGGATAATTGGGGGTTCTATAAGAACATGCCTCACATATCTTGCATCACCGCCCCCTGACAAAGCCGACACGAAACGGCGTGGGGGATATGGTGTGGACCCCTCTGATGCTGCAGAGTGGGTAAGGAATTCAAGGCTAGGGAGGACTTCTAAACTTTGGAACACTTGATTCCGGGTCCATAATGGGACTTATACACTATCTATACCTATTACCCTGTCCTGATATTTTACTCAATATGCACTATGCACTTTACTGATATTTGCATGTAGTATCATTAGGGGCTCACATCGTTTTTCTGTGCTATCTTTGTTTCCCTCGCTGAAAAAGCAAAAACCTATTGATTTTTTATTTAATTCTTATTATTATATTTTTTTGTATGTGATTTATTTTGTAATAAAATTTATACTTTTTTTTAATGATTCTGGACTTGAACTCCACTTTTCTTGGGAATGTCGGTTCATGTTTTGGAGTGTCCAAATCTCTCTGCCAGTAGCTCTTCCATTTGTTGATGAGCTTGTGTGAGAGCTCTGGTCTCATGTTCTAAATCTTGGGCTGTATTTATTATTCTATGAGGGGGGTTGCAATATACTCTGAGGGGGGGTTGCAGTATACTTTATGAGGGGGGCTGCAGTATATTCTGGGGCGCTGCATTATACTCTATCAAGGACCATCGGAGTGCTGTATGGGAGCTGCATTATACTGTATCGAGGACTATCTGTCCCCAATGCCCCATCATACTTCCTCAGCCGGTGTAAAGAAACTCGGGAACAGGCGTCTAACAACTTCAATGCCATCGATCACGCTCGTTTAGCGGCCTGAACTATGCACCTGTAAATACAGACTAAATGTTTGTGTGATGTGGAATATGTGAGCATTTGGGGTCCCACTTTAAACTTTTGCCCAAGGTCCCACTTTCTCTAACACCGGCCCTGTTGACAGGCCATCATACAGTGTAGGGGCCTATATACAGTGTAGGAGACATTTTAGACATTTTATGATGTAAGGGGCTCAGTGGTGGCATTACTATGAGAAGCAGTATGAGGAGCATTGCTTTTGTACTACACAGCAGGTGCAGTAAGGGACACAGCAGCAGCTGCTCAGTATTGGGGTACCAGGATGAGGAGTTTGTACCGGTTGGGACTAGATAGATATGGTGCTGGAAATGTGAGACGTGAAATATATCTGTCCTGTAATCTCTGCAGATGAGTCCTGGCTGGAGAAATAGCAATGTCGGTCTGGGCATGATGGAAGAAATGTGAAAAGTGAGTAACTTTATCAGAAAAAACGTCCTCTGTAAGTCACTATATATAACTGTACTGTAATCTATTACATGTTCTGGAGGACTGGTATCTACCACTATATAGTCACAATATGGCGGTAATATAAGTGATGGTCTTTGTGAAGATTTTTTTTTATCAGTTACAGCAGGGTCATCTGCTGAGGTTCCCCTATACCCACAATTATTGGGCGCCACTGTAGTTATAATCAGGGGTTAGGGGCCCACTCAGGTGTTTCGTCACCCTGAGCTGAACCACTAGCTACGCCTCTGCCTGTCCTATATACTAAACCTATTATCCATACCTTATGTCCTTGATATACTACTTCTAATATATAATTGCCTAGAATACTACTTCCTGCAATTTGTGCCAACTTCCGTGGCTTTGTCCGGAGCTAATGTCCGGAGCTAATGTCCGGAGCTAATGTCCGGAGATTAATTGCCTAGAATACTACTTCCTGCAATTTGTGCCAACTTCCGTGGCTTTGTCCGGAGCTAATGTCCGGAGCTAATGTGCGGAGCTAATGTCCGGAGCTAATGTCCGGAGCTAATGTCCGGAGCTAATGTCCGGAGATAAGTGACGTCAACAGTGTCCAGTGTCTGGTCGCTCGCAGCAGGCGGCAACCAATCAATCAGAAACGTGCCGTACTGTGACACACTCCGCCCGCCATTTTGGTGTGATTTTTGAATTTTTACCTCACAGCTAGTGTTGAGCGATACCGTCCGATACTTGAAAGTATCGGTATCGGATAGTATCGGCCGATACCCGAAAAATATCGGATATCGCCGATACCGATATCCGATACCAATACAAGTCAATGGGACATCAAGTATCGGAAGGTATTCTCATGGTCCCCAGGGTCTGAAGGAGAGGAAACTCTCCTTCAGGCCCTGGGATCCATAGGGATGTGTAAAATAAAGAATTAAAATAAAAAATATTGATATATTTACCTCTCCGGCGGCCCCTGAACTCAGCGCGGGTAACCGGCAGGCTTCGTTGTTCAAAATCAGCGCTTTTAGGACCTGAGAATCACGTCCCGGCTTCTGATTGGTCGCGGGCCGCCCATGTGACCGCCACGCGACCAATCACAAGCCGCGACGTCACCGCAAGCTATTAACGCGCTCATTTTTAAAAATGAGCGCGGTAATGACTTTCAAAGACGTAGCGGCTTGTCTTTGAAAGCCATTAACGGTCTCATTTTTAAAAATGAGCGCGTTAATAGCTTGCGGTGACGTCGCGGCTTGTGATTGGTCGCGTGGCCGCGACCAATCACAAGCCGGCACGTCTTTGAAAGCCATTAACGCGCTCATTTTTAAAAATGAGCGCGTTGATAGCTTGCGGTGACGTCGCGGCTTGTGATTGGTCGCGTGGCCGTGACCAATCACAAGCCGCTACGTCTTTGAAAGCCATTAACGCGCTCATTTTTAAAAATGAGCGCGTTAATAGCTTGCGGTGACGTCGCGGCTTGTGATTGGTCGCGTGGCGGTCACATGGGCGGCCCGCGACCAATCAGAAGCCGGGACGTGATTCTCAGGTCCTAAAAGCGCTGATTTTGAACAACGAAGCCTGCCGGTTACCCGCGCTGAGTTCAGGGGCCGCCGGAGAGGTAAATATATCAATATTTTTTATTTTAATTCTTTATTTTACACATCTCTATGTATCCGATACCGATACCCGATACCACAAAAGTATCGGATCTCGGTATCGGAATTCCGATACCGCAAGTATCGGCCGATACCCGATACTTGCGGTATCGGAATGCTCAACACTACTCACAGCAAGTTTCTACTGCGTGGAGGCGGGCCCAGTGACGTTGCTCTTCAAGCTCCTGCCGAATTTCGTCAAAAAAATGATAATACCATTTACCAAAACTATATATATTTAGTTGTGAAGTGGTTCAGTGACATTTTCACACCAATTTTGAACTTTTGTTTGGTGTTTTCTCCATATACTGCCTATTATTTTTGTTCTTTCTTACTATTATTTATTAATTGTATTATTCTTACATTTGAATAAATAAAGTATATATGGATTCTAGCCTCCCGATTCTTTACAATCAGGCTGCCATCTAGTACTATATAAACAGTGCTTATCCCTTGTCTAACCCTGTGCTTACCCTGCACTATGCACTTCTCATATTATACATTAACACTATACATTCTTATATGCTGTACACTACCATCACACAATATAGAAGACGCACATCACTACTCACATTACATAGAGAAACCGCAAAATACTTAAGGTACCGTCACATTTAGCGACGCTGCAGCGATCTAGACAATGATGCAGATCGCTGCAGCGTCGCTGTGTGGTCACTGGAGAGCTGTCACACAGACAGCTCTCCAGCGACCAACGATGCCGAAGTCCCCAGGTAACCAGGGTAAACATCAGGTTACTAAGCGGGTTACTAATTTTTTAGTTAACTTGGATGGGAATTAAGTGCATAGCAGACATAATCACAAGAGCAGGTCTATTTTCTGGAAAAAAAAGACTAATTTCTGTAATCTATACATTGTGCTATGTGTACCAGTGCCAGAAAAGGATCATTTTTAGGTAATTTAATGTTGGTATACAGTAAACCGCAAAAAAAAAAACAGAATACTGAAAATACTTTTAAAAACCATTGAATAAAATATTTTGATATAAACCACTGATAACTTATACAGTGGAGATCAGACCTGTTTCTATTATTTATGAATATTGTGTTTCTTGCTTGCAATGGGTAAGTCGTATTTCATAAAGTCTACAATGTGAAACAGAGCAGATTGCGCTGTGCGGTTTGTCCTTGGATGTGTTTTAAGTGGAACATCTAACAAAGTTACATAACAGTCAAGGTTTCATAACAACCATTCAGGGCTACAATTCCTGGAGAAGGTGGGTTATCTGGAAACTGTGTATTTACTTAAGAAAATAGAAACTTCTGTTTGCAAAACCTGTGGACTGTATGTAACTATTGCCAATGTTAACATTCTGCAAAATACCCCAGAACTGCTCATATTGACAAACAAGGTTTACCTATACTATGTATTGGCTGATGTTTATTTTGCAATGGTTACCAAGGAAGTGGAGTATGATTCTGTAATAATGATGGACTTCTGCTGGGTTCCTATCACTGAAAACAACAATCGCACTAAAGGTACCTTCACACTGAACAACTTAACAACGTTATCGCTAGTGATCCGTGACGTTGCAGCGTCCTGGATAGCGATATCGTTGTGTTTGACACGCAGCAGCAATCTGGATCCTGCTGTGACATCGTTGGTCGGAGCAGAAAGGCCAGAACTTTATTTCATCGCTGGATCTCCCGCAGACTTGTGTGTGATGCCGATTCAGCGATGTCTTCACTGGTAACCAGGGTAAACATCGGGTTCTTAGTAACCCTATATTTACCCTGGTTATTAGTGTAAATGTAAAAAAAAAAAAACACTACATACTTACATTCCGGTGTCTGTCGCGTCCCCCGGCGTTCTGCTTCCCTGCACTCCCTGAACAACATGGGAGCAGTTTCTCACAAAAATGAAAATTGATTTTTTCCATACATCTAGCCAAAATTTTCATTGATGAAGGTAAATACAAATTGTCAAATGGATTTTAGACATCAGATTATTGGTACAGTTAGTCCAAATAGATTTGCAAGTCCAGCAGCCATGACAGTGGTCTATGGTCGCTGGGCAGGAGAAGGTGTTACACCTCTTACATGCTGGCGTCTGAAGCTCTTCTTTTGATTAGCTGGCCTGACGTCATTTGTTGTTGCGTAACGCACATGTAATGTTGGTCTGGCTAATCAAAAGAAAAGCCACGGAAGCTACCAAATAAGAGATACTTTTCCCATCCAGCAGCAAGAGACCACTCTCATGGCCAATAGAATGGGACATGCAAAGAGGTATGCACCAACTCGAATTATTGGTCAAGGGGATCTCCTGTAAAGTTATACGGGTTGCACCCTTTCAGAAAATCTCGGTTGGAGCAGCATGCAATCACTGAGCGCCTACTCTCTGCATGTTTAGACAGAAAACCCCTTTTAAAGCCATTAATTTCACTCGCCGATATCAAATCAGTGCAAACAGCAGTGGAGACCCAGTACTGGACCTCGTGAGGGTGAGTAAATTGTGGTTTGTGTCTTTATAACAAAAACTGTAATGGAGGACTGGTATTTTTTGTAAGTCGAAGATAGCTTCAAATTATCAAATTAGTTCTTTATTGCATTCCTTATTATGCTCTGAGGTTTTCTCAAATTCAAAACCATAATAAACATAGTAGAAAAAAAAGCAACAAAAAACCCTCACATCACGGCTTATTTGTCCTGCCACTTCAGCCCAATATCCGGTGATCCATGCATCCTCTTGAATTTGCTTCTCAATATCTACTATTGGTCTCAAAAGTCATGAAACCATAACATCATTACACACAATGCCTATGGCCTAGCATAGCATCTCGAAGGACGTGCATTGTGACATCATGACTAGACTTCGGACTATGTACGTGATGACGTTATGACGAGTATCGTGATATCCGAGGCCTACTCAGCACTAGGAGCCTGGTGATGAGTTAAGATAGGAAGAAGACCCAAAAGGATGCAAAGAGCAGCGGATGGTGAGCTATGGTGGCAGGATAGGTAAGCCAAGTGGTATTTATTTTCTTCTGTTTTCCTCATTTAAATCAGCAAAATCCTGGAGAGTGAAGACAAGTCAGTCTAGTCAAATCCCAAAGAAAGACTACTGTACAACAAATCATAGGATAATGCACCCTAGCACATTGCAAACATAGTTTGGGAGCTGCTTCAGGAACACTAAAAACAGTTCAGGTGTTGATCTTTGCATTCAATCTCCCCAAATATCAATACAATCAGACATGTTTGGGAAATATTGGAAAAAACATATCTAATCCATGAAGAACTTCTTGCTGACAGACACCACAGGACACTTTTAGAAATTTTATAGGGTTCGCGCCTCAGTCAGTCTGCGCTATTTTTTGAGAAATGAGGGGATCTGCACAATACTATACAGGTGACTTTAATGTTACAAGCTTCCATAGCTAAGAACTGTAGGAGAGATCAGCACAAATAGGGTCTTATCTGAGAAATACAGTAAGCTTTTATGCTCAGATTAAACTCACCTGTTTAGTCCATTCAAAAGGCATATGAAGAAGTCAGCTGCAGCGGATCCATGGGTCAGCAAGAGACCATCAGACATCAAAGTGTAAAGGAGTTGGTGGACAGATTCCGCCCTGCTGACAAAAACTGAGAAGTATATCCCAGTGAAGTAAAATAAGGAAGTGGTTTATTTCGACTCGTTTTGAAGTATAAAATTACTTCTTCTGGAAGGACCACATGTATGACAAGCCAGCAAGGGTATCATATAAATAGCTTTCAAAACCCCAACCTATTTAAATGATAACCTTTCTGTCTTGTCATACAAGTGTTCCTTCCTGAAGAAGTAATTTTATACTTCAAAAAGCGTCAAAATATACCATCTCCTTATTTTACTTCACTGGGATATATGTCTCAATTTTGTCAGTAGCGCGAACTCTGTCCACCAGCTCCTTTACACTTTGAAGCTTCCACAGCTGGTATGTAAGAAACTGTATGCACAATAGTTGCTCATGTGCAAGAATCTGTAATGCCTGTGATAATTATATAGTTTATTTACATGTATAGATGGTATGTAGTGATGATGAGCGAAGATACTCATTACTCGAGATTTCTCGAGCACGCTCGGGTGACCTCCGAGTATTTTTTAGTGCTCGGAGATTTAGTTTTTCTCACCTCTGCTGAATGATTTACATCTGTTAGCCAGCATAAGTACATGTGGGGATTCCCTAGCAACCAGACAACCCCCACATGTACTTATGCTGGCTAACAGATGTAAATCATTCAGCTGCGGCGATGAAAACTAAATCTCTCAACACTGAAAAATACTCGGAGTACACCCGAGCGTGCTCGAGAAATCTCGAATAACGAGTATATTCGCTCATCACTAATGGTATGTCGTTTTCACAATGTAAGTCTATTAAGTATGAGAAAGAGGTTCCATAAACTTACATTGTAAAAGACACTTCTGATTCACACATAGAGAGCAGTGAGAGCCGACGAGTAGGAATTCTAGTCACATGAGTGAGAAGAGGTTCATAGTGGCACTGAAAACCAGGAACCACGGCAATCGGTAAGTATTGTATTGTACCAAACATACATATTGAGATTTATCAGACAAAATTTTTTTGGGGAGTGTTTCTTCAAATATCGAACGTTATGATTTCCTTGATTAGTTTTCACAATTCTGAAACCATTATCTCAAAAATGCTCACACCTAGTCAGGGCCTTTATTTTGTGATAGTCAATATTCCTTTAATTATATTGAAAATATAAAAAGGATTAACAACAAAGAAGATACTGTGAGAAAAAATAATCTACTCCACATTTAGCTAGTCAATGTCTCTTAATGTTTCTCCAGACTATGGAGGTCACTTCACTACATAAAGTTTAGAAGGTTTAGGTTTTTCTTTAATTGAGAATTTACAATTTGGCATCGACATGAATTGCTGCGAAAGGATCTTCATCATTGTTGCTGATCTGGAAGCGACCATTGCCATTGCCGTCTACACTGATCTGTCTGCCAGTGCAGCGACCATTCTCCTTTTGTCCAGAAATCACATCACAATAGGTTCCAGCTGGAAGACCTGTGTAAAGTGTGACATCCATATACCTGAAAGAGAAAAAAAATAGGTTTAAGTGTGAAATATGTAATAACCGTTAACTTTATTTCATGCATTTCTCAGGTATTTAGGTTTACTGGAACATGTTATTCAAATGCGTGGTGGAGATATCAAATATATTTATTAAAATGAGCTAAAAAGAATTCAACTAGACATATATTTATGCGTTTATTATTTTAAAAAAATGATGTTTTTACCTACAGAATTGTTTTACATTGTAATTC
This sequence comes from Ranitomeya imitator, assembly GCF_032444005.1. Classification (NCBI taxonomy): domain Eukaryota; kingdom Metazoa; phylum Chordata; class Amphibia; order Anura; family Dendrobatidae; genus Ranitomeya; species Ranitomeya imitator. Next base: position 131,247,548 of record NC_091289.1, on the reverse strand, counting down.
CTCTGAAATAAATGTGATTATTGCTATTATTATTTAAAATATAGTATTTTATTAATATAATATTACATTTCATATAAAGCCAAATAATTTTCCTACCAATCATCATTATTAAAGACAATGAATCCTCTGTTTCCACGTCCAAATGCAACTTGATTGCTTCCATTGTCCCACCAGTTGGAGAAGAGCTGTCCATCTACCACATTACGGAAAATAGCCATGTTTCTGTACAGAAATAAATCTGAATCTTTACGCTGTGCACAATATTGAGACATTGACCATATCGTGCTGTAGCATAGCCTGCTTACATTATAATGAACATGACCACTGGCTTCCAAAATTTTTCATTGATAAAATTAAAGGCAATGACTGTTTTGATGGCTACTCCACATGCACAAGATTTCTAGAAGGTACATTTTGTATATTAATTTACAAAGAAAAAGCATAAAAAGTGAACACAGTATACCAAACACATTTTGATTGTTGTGTAATATATATTTTGGAGTTATTTTATAACTTACTTAATCTGGCGCCATCTGTGTTCACAGACCCAGTCATTGCCACATGTTGTGTCAGCATTGATAGTAACAGGTTTTGTGGAGCCGTCAGAGTAGCTTGGTGGTCCAATCCAGTCATTTACATCCTATAAAATATTGTAAGAGCTATCATAGTTGATTTGAGCTTGGACCTACATTTTCTGCAAGTAATTTTACCTTGCCATTGACCCAGTTCCTAGACCACCTAAAACTGGACATGATGCGTGTGAATCCATAGGGATGAGCCAACATGAAGCCAACTCCCATCTTGTAGATACTGTAGAGCAAGAAAGAAATTAAGCAAAAATGAATTGTTAATAATTAACAAATATTAAATATACAGTCATTTTTATTTTTATTTCAATTATTTTTAACCCCTTTACGACATATGACATATTTATACGTCAAAGGTCGCCTCCCTCCCATTGATGCAGGCTCCGTGCCCCTGAGCTGCATCTTTTCAGGTACACGAAAGCTGATCTGATTCAGCTGTCATGTGTCCCTAACAGCAGTGGGTGGAATCACAATCCACCCACTGCTGTTAACAAGATAAATGCCGCTGTCAATCTCTGAAAGCGGCATTTATATTGCGCACACCAGAAGCGCATCACAAACCACATCCATTGGTGTCCCTGTCACATGATCACAGGGCACCATTGAGTTGGCATGAAAATCAGGGCAACATCATACAGGGAGCAGGGAAATAGATTAGTGGTGCTTCACCGGAATCCAAATGAACACAGGTGCCAGGAACAAGTGGCTGGATACCACTCAATAGCAACAGCAAAAAGGAAAGGAAAAAGTTCCAGCACCAGGCGTCTCTTCATAAAATTTTCAGTACTTTATTCTCATGTCAAGAAAAAAACATCATGTGGGAACGCAGCCCCTTTACGCCTGACGCGTTTCGAACAAAGTTTGATTTTGTAAGGAATGTAAACCAATCATGTCAAGTAACAGGTGTACATGGTTTTACTTAATGGAATGGGTATATAAGGATGTTTTTATGTATTGTTCATATGCCTATGACTAAACACTTTGTTCAAAACGCATCAGGCGTTTAGGGGCTGCGTCCCCACATGATGTTTTTTTTTCTTGACATGAGACTAAAGTACTGAAGATTTTATGAAGAGACGCCTGATGCTGGAACTTTTTCCTTTCCTTTTTGCTGATGAAAATCAGGGGCCTGCTGGAGCCTCCCGCTTGTCATGGCATATCTGCTATGCGCACCGCCACATGGCCGGCGTTCATAGCAGATAATCATTTCTGCCCTGCTATGTGTTGCACAAGCAATCAGAAGACTATTGTAGCAAATAAAAAGTAAAGAAAAAAGTTAAAAAATAAAAAAAAATATTAAAGTTGAAATCACCCCTCTTTTGCCCCATTCAAAATAAAACAATAAATAAAAAAAATACACGTTTGGTATCCTTGTGTTCAGAAACGCCCGATTTATCAAAATGTAAAAAGAATTAATGTTCGGTAAACAGCATAATGAGAAAACAATCAAAACGCAAGAAATACGTTTTGTTTTTTTGGGTCTCCACAACTTTGCAATAAAATGCAATTACAGGAGACCAAAATATTGTATGTAGGTCACAATGGTATCAATAAAAACATCAGCTCAGTGCACTAAAAATAAGTCCTCACCCAGCCCCAGATCCGATAAAAGCACAATTTTTTATTCTCTTTTTCAAACATTGGATTTCTTTTTCACCAGTTAAATAAAAAAGAATTTATACATGTTTGGTTTCCAAGATCTCATAATGACCTGGAGAATCATAATAGTTTTAACAGTTTTAACATTTAGTGAAAATGTAAAAAAAAACCAACTGTAGAATTGCACTTTTTTGCAAATTCACTGCACGTGGATTTTTTTCCCCTTTTCCCCTTTTCCAGTACATTATACAGTAAAATTAATGGTGTTGTTCAAAAGTACAACTCTTCCTGCAAAAAACAAGACCTCACACGATCATATTGATGGAAAAATAAAAAAAGTTATGATTCTGGGGAGAAGAGGAATAAAAAATCAAAGAGCAAAAACGAAAAATTCCAAGCTGTTGAAGGGGTTAAGTAACATTACCGGGGATCAAAGAAGGTAAGAATTGAGGCTCCTCCTGCACCGTGTCCTCTCTGGTTATCGTGATTGTCTACAAATACCAGCGCTCTGTCGGACGGCATGAAACCCCATCCTTCTCCCCAGTTCCTAGAGAGAGTGGAAATAATAATAGTACATTAAATTATAACTTTTTCTGCATTTCTTATTATATACATAAAATGATGCCTCCTTTAGAGGAAAATATAATTAATTTTTTATGTATTTTTTCCTGCTTTGCATTTATTTTTATTTTTAAAGAGAAACTGCCCCCACTTCTGACATATCTGTTTATATAAATTCTTGTGTTTCCATAAAATCACAATGCTGGTGCACCCAATATACAATGCTGCATTGTATCATCACTAGAACATACAAATAAAAAGGGGGAAGCGTGCTCCAAAAAAGAGTAACACTGAATTATCGGTCATGGTAGTAATAAAAAAAAATCTGAATTTTATTTATCAATAAATAAAAATTGATGACCAACAATAATACTATAATACAAACAAGTATAGTGGATTGATGGTGAGGACACAATTATAATGATAGGTATAAGATACAAGCTTATCGGGATGATGAACATTCATCATATATCAAAGTAAGAGCGCTTAGTATGTATAACAACGATAAGTCCTGATCTTGAGAGAAAATGTATACAGATGGACAGCAATGTGATGCGGCCACAAGATGGCACCTAAGTGCAGAAACAATGTTCTCACAAACTTGTCCAAGTATAAAGTCGAAGAAACAGGCTTCATAAATGAACTGGAAAACTTGATAAATTGTCATCAAGCATAATAAAGTGCAATGCTGTGTTTACATATGTGGGAAATGACCCAGGTGTACGTCCATCGCTCCGACACACGTTTCGCCTTAGGCTTCCTCAGGGGGCTGTGACACAGCTCTGTGAATTTTTTCTAGGTTTTGTTTATCTAGGACAGAGGTCCCCAACTCCAGTCCTCAAGGCCCACCAACAGGTCATGTTTTCAGGATTTCCTTTGCATTACACAGGTGATGCAATTATTACCTGGGCAAGACTAAGGAAATCCTGAAAACATGACATGTTGGTGGGCCTTGAGGACTGGAGTTGGGGACCTCTGATCTAGGAAGTTGCCCTTTCCTCATAGGCATTATGGTTCTTCTATATACCCATTGTGTCGGTTTCGTTCATTGTACCATCACTGTAAATGTATTAATAAATTGCAAGTTAGGTGTTACCATTGCTTTTTTCGAAGAAGCGTCTCTGCACAGTCTTATGCTGTCAGCACTGATTGGATAGTGTTAGATTGCAAAAGGACACCCCATCAACTGGTAATGCCCAGTTGTCAATGTATTCTTTCTTGGAGGAATACATAGCCAGTCACATTATAGCATTAAAAGAAAAAAGCTGTTCCATATTTGTAATTCATGAAGAATATAACTTTTTTTTTAAAATAAACATGTCACAAGATCTGACTGATACTCTTTAGTGGATTATTAAATTATTACTTGCAGTGCAAATCTACTGATCAATGTTACAACTTACCTCAGGTAAGCCATCTTCTCACCATCCCACTTGCGGATAACTTTTCCAAGTTTGGCACCATACTTAAATTCTGTCACTCTTCCAATTCCAAAGTATTCACTGGAGGAAATGGCCTCACCTCCAAGATCAATGACCTATACCATAAAGATGGAAATTTAAATATTCTTACTGCAAAGAGAATCTTAAATGTCAGACGTCTGTCATACAGCCAAATCATCTCCCATGCTTTGCACTGACGAGGGGCAACACACTGAAACAATGTGTCTGTAAATTGAGATTTTGGTATGGATTTTATTCTAGGCTGGGTTCACACTGCGTTGCAGGCGTCCGTTAGACGGACTACATTACATTGCGGCATAACGTGGTATAACACAGTCCGTTAACGCCGCCATTGATTCCAATGTCGAATGCATGGCTAGCACACACCCACAATGGGCGTGCGCTAGCGATGTGCCGTCATTGAGTGATGGACCCTGGGACGCGGGCTGCAGCGTTTCCGGGTCCGTCACTGCTAGCGCAGAGAGAGCATCTGCTAGCTCTATCTGCGCTAGTGCGATGACAGCAGCCAGTTAACGCATGTGTTTAACAGGCTGCTGCTAACGCAATTTGAACCTAGCCAAAGTCGTATGGCAAGGCTCGTTAAAGGGTCGATATTGACCTGTAGGATCATGACTTAATTTATCAACATATGCCCCGTACAAGCCCCAACTACATAGGAAAACGGCATACTAAAGGTGAGTTAAAGGGAATCTGTCACCAGATTTTTGCTACCCCATCTCAGAGCACCATGATGTAGGGGCAGAAACTCTGATTCCAGGGATGTGTCACTTACTGGCCTGCATGCTACAGCTTTGATGAAATTGCTGTTTTGTCTGCTGCAGATCTAGCAGTTCTCTGAATGCCGAGCTCTGTATAACCCCGCCCACATCACTGATTGGCTACTTTCTGACAAAGAAAAATACACACTAACACTGCCACCTGTCCTGTAAACATATTGTACCCTAGTCATCATTTTATTTCATTTCAGTGTGAATCTACTATATTAAAAAATAAAGGAACTTCAAAAATGCAATTGATGTACTTTATGCACAACTAGCAACCAAAAAATGAAATTGTGGCATAAAAACTGTCCTCTATGGTACAAAAAATGACCCACAAATGGTATTGGTATCTCAGTAAGCAAAAAAAAAAGTATTTCAAAATTGTTAAAAATTGTCTGTCAGTGATGACCAATGGAGCCTTGCTTGGGCATCAGAAATAAAAAGCAGCAAAGAATATGATTTTGTTTTTCTTTACTTAGATTCTGTTTCTGTATCAGGAATTTGACTACTTGGTTACATTTCTGAGTACATCGAAACTATTGTGAAGAAATGCTATGAATTGAACGATTTTTTATTTTTACTAAGAGTAATAAAAGGGAAAAATATAACATTGGAAAAAATTGGACGTGCAATAAAAACATTACCTCCTGGAAAATAAAGGGTTTTGTACCAGCAGCAAACCACCGAGTGTTGAGATTGTTAAGTCTGTCAGTGATAGCCTTGAGGTCTCCTGGCCACATGTGTTTGGCAGCATCAAATCTAAAGCCGGCAACACCAATATTAATGAGATTGTTCAAAAATTCAGCAATCTTTCCACGGACATAATCTTTTTCCAAGGCAAGATCCAAAAGACTAACAAGGCGACAATTTCTGACCTATGAAAAAAAAATTGATGTCTTCATGAAGGGAATGATAAACAGACTTAGGCCACATTCACACGCTCAGTATTTGGTCAGTATTTTACCTCAGTATTTGTAAGCTAAAACCAGGAGTGGGTAATAAATACAGAAGTGGTGACATGGTTCTATTATACTTCTTCCCTGGCTGTTCCACTCCTGGTTTTAGCTCACAAATACTGAGGTAAAATACTGAGGTAAAATACTGACCAAATACTGTAGGTGTGAACGTGGCCTAACAAATACTGTTTGTAAATGTTCGGTATTAGGTAAAAATATGTATGTATACCTGGTTGGCATCACTATAATTTTCAATTTCTCCACTGCCAGTTGGACACTTGCCATCATTAAAGTCCCAGCCAGAATATGGTACAGAAGGGAAATCTCTTGATCCAGCATTGAAATAGGAGCCACAGGATGAATGAGTCCCGGCACCACCCCCAGAGCCACACATGTGATTAATGATGGCGTCCACATAGATATGTACCTAAAATCCGGGGAACAAGAAGACATTATTATTAAGGTATAGCAAGTAGAGCCAACTGGATGTAGTAATTTTGCCACAGTTATCATACATTTTTCTATATAGTGGCGATGTTTCAATTGTTGGACTAAACATTTTTAAGTCCAAATGGGATTTTGTCTATAAGATGCAGAAGCTAGGACAATCGACAGAGTCGTAAGATAACATACCCTTAATTTTATGTTCAGAGACTATTATATTATATTTTAACTTACCCCAACATTGTTACATCTGGTCACCATGTCTCTGAACTGCTGCTCATTACCAGAGCGAGAGCAGAGGTTGTAGCTGACCGGTTGGTATCTTTCCCACCAAGGTCTCCATGGATTGGTAATAATGATATTATCATTTGGTGGAGAAATCTACAACATGCAGAAAAACATAAATAGTAATGGTACTATATATGTCCAACAATGGAGTTATCATTTTAAACATTTTGAAGCTATAGTCATAATGTAAATTATAAAGTGCAAACGCTGAAAGAACAATAACGCAAATAGGGTCTTATCCGGTTATAAATTGGAATGGGATTGTGGGACAACCTGCACACAGTTTCAGGATTTGGCTGCTACAGATCCACCAAAGGAAGGATGATGATTGCAGGAACAATGGGTTAAATTCTAAATAATGGGTTCAATTCTGTGCTGATGTACCAAGGAATTAGACCTGAATGAGACCAAGGATCCAGTAAATAAAATATGGGGTTTATTTGTCTACGCGTTTCGAAGTAACAACATTTCTTCTTCATCACAAACCACAGATTATCCATAATGTAAAGTATTATATATGAGCAATAACTTTGACTAATCTCTCATGACCCTCGGTCCCTGGTGACATTTAAAATATGTTCAGTTCTGAAACTCCACAGTGTTCCATAGTCATTCATACATTACTGACATCATACAGCCAGTGTCTGATATATGATCCTTGTGGATCAGTCAGCATGTATCAGCTGCCAGGTTCCCTTCAAGCTTTACTTTAACGTTAAAGCAGCTCTAAACCTCTGTTAAAAAACTTAAAAGTGTACCTTCTTTTTGAAATCTGATTTGGTTGGCCTATTTCTACATCAATTTTTTGCATCAACATTTTGTGAACATTGGCTCATGATACTCACCTGTCTCAGGCCAAGTGTCATGCTCTGCTTCCTATGTGCCTTCAAATTAGCCCTCAACTTTGGTAAACAGACCTATTTCACAAACCTTGTATCTTCATTATCCTACAACCCAAAACAACTGTTCAGCACATTTAACTTTCTCCTCCGCCCACCACTGCCACCTCCAACTCCCCTCATCTCTTCCGAGGACTTTGCCACCTACTTTAAAAACAAGATCGACCAAACAAGGTAAACCTTTACTGTTCCACTACCCCAACCACTCCATATACCCGACCTCTGCCCTTCCCTAAAACCTCCCTCTCCAACATCACTGAAGGAGAGCTCACCTCCTTTCCAAATTACACCTCACCACCTGTCCACTTGACGCCATCCCTTCCACACCTGCTCCCCAACCTCACTAACACGCTCATTCCAGCCCTAACCCATCTTTTCAACCTATCGCTATCTTCTGGTACCTTCCCCTCTGCCTTCAAACATGCCACCATCACACCCATCCTCAAAAAAACTAACCTTGACCCAACTGCTACACCCAGCTATCGCCTTATATCACTGCTCCCGTTTGCTGCAAAACTCCTTGAGCAGCATGTCAATGCTCAACTTTCCTCACACCTCTCATCTAACTCTCTCTTTGACAACCTCCAATCTGGCTTCCACCCCCACCACTCCACCGAAACTGACCTGACAAATATTACTTACTCACAGCCAAAGCTAACAGACAGTTCTCCATCCTCCTACTTCTCGACCTGTCCTCTGCCTTTGACACAGTCGACCACTGCCTACTGCTACAGATTCTTTCTTCCCTTGGCATCAAAGACCTTGCCCTGTCCTGGATTGCCTCATACGTTTCCGATCACACATTCAGCGTCTCCCACTACTACACTACCTCCTTATCCCGCCCTCTCTCTGTTGGAGTCCCTCAAGACTCTGTCCTAGGGCCCCTACTTTTTTCCATCCATACCCTTGGCCTAGGGCAACTCATAAAGTCCCATGGCTTCCTGTACCACCTGTATGCAGACAACACTCAGATCTACCTCTCTGGCCCAGATGTCACCTCTCTGCTGTCCAGAATGCCGGAAAATAAACATAAGGATGAATGACCTCGGGGAGATCAAAACATCCAACACCGCGGAGACACCATCATGTGTTTCTCAACGCAGTGATCCAGAACACTGTCCCCATCCCTTATGGGAAATATGCAAATGCATGTAGAAAAGCTGCGGAGACACCATCACGTGTTTCTCAACGCAAGCAATAAATAGCCAGGTCTTTCACCAGGAAGGAACAACCACGGGAAGGGCAGCATCCCAAAAGGGAAAACCACCTATGCCAAAACATGGTATCCATCCAAAGACAGCTGTTTCGGGGTATTTTCCCCTCATCAGTGTGGAGTAGGAAACTGGCTATTAGGAGCAGTGCCTAGTAAAAGGACTGGCTAGATGGATACCATGTTTTGATCTCCCCGAGGTCATTCATCCGTATGTTTATAGTCCTTTTACTAGGCACTGCTCCTAATAGCCAGTTTCCTTCCCGTGGTTGTTCCTTCCTGGTGAAAGACTTGGCTATTTATTGCTTGCATTGAGAAACACGTGATGGTGTCTCTGCGGCTTTTCTACATGCAGAATGCCGGAGAGTCTGTCAGCCATATCCTCCTTCTTCATCTCTGGCTTCCTAAAACTCAATGTAGACAAAAACAAACTCATTATCTTTCCCCCATCTCGCATATCTCCACCTGATCTATCTATTATGGTAAATGGCATCACGCTCTCTCCCGCACCTGAAATCCGCTGCCTTGGGTTAATTCTCGACTCTGCCCTGTCCTTCAAACCGCACGCCCACCCTCTTGCCACCTTCTGTCACCTCCAACTCAAACATATTGCCAGAATCCATCCCATCCTCAGCCCACAATCTACCAAAACTCTTGTGCATGCCCTCATCCTCTGCCGCCTTGATTACTGCAACACCCTTCTCTGTGGCCTCTCCGGTAACTCTCTTGCACCACTCCAGTCTGTCCTCAACTCTGCTGCCCGGCTAATCCACCTCTCTCCTCGCTACTCCCCTGCTTCTCCCCTCTGCAAATCGCTCCACTGGCTCCCAATTCCCCAACGGATCCAGTTCAAACTACTAACACTGACCTACAAAGCCATCCACAACCTGTCCCCTCCCTATATCTCTGAACTAATTTCCCAATATCTTCGCTCACGTAATCGCCGATCCTCCCAAGACCTCCTACTCTCCTCCACACTTATTCGTTTCTCAAACAACCGCCTCCAAGATTTCTCCCGAATATCCCCCATCCTCTGGAATTCCACGCCTCAACACGTCCGATTATCCACCTTCCTTGGATCCTTCAGACAGAACCTGAAAACCCATCTCTTCAGGAAAGTCTACCGCGTGCAATAACCATTCTACCGCCTTACCACCACCCGAGTTGCTGCCTCATGACGACCTGAGCTGCCGCCTCACCATCACACGAGCTGCCGCCTCACCATTATCCGAGCTTCCGCCTCACCACCAGAGCTGCCGCACCCCCGACCTTGTGTCTCTTCCCCATTATCCCATAGAATGTAAGTCCACAAGGACAGGATCCTATCCCTTCTGTACCAGCCTGTCATTGTAAATTTGTTTACAGTAAACAATATCTATAACTCTGTACGTAACCCCTTTCTCATGTATAGCACCATGGAATTAATGGCGCTATATAAATAAATAATAATAATATGTGCTAGTCAGTCCATAACAGATTGTATCCTAGCCCAGAGCACACTTCGGTTGTCATTATCTATGGCCTTAAAAGGACAGTTCAGGTGGCTAAATGCTGCTTGATTATTCGGGTAGCAAATTCAAGCTGCTATTATATGTTTTCCATACCATACATTAATCGCACTTCCCACTTGACTCTGTTACCGCCAGGTATCTGAATAATAAGCAGTTGCTACTGACTACTATTTGCACATCGAGATATACTTTTATCAGGTGCGTGATTGTCTCTTAAGCTCTGCTATTCCTGCATGCTACTTGCACATTCAGCTCTGCCACAACAAGGTGCCTGACTGTGTTTTCAGCTCTAATTCGCACATCCGGACTGGCTAGAGCAAGTTGCTTGATTGCTTACATAGCTCTGCTTTTTCTAAGTGCTTTCTAATCATCCATGACTACAATAAGGTAACTTGATTGTCTTCTCATCTTTGCTGTTCCTGAGTGTTACCCACTCCTCCATCACTGCTACCGTATGTGCTTTATTGTCTTCTGAACTCTATCTGTACATTAATATCTGCTACATCAAGGTACTGCCTACTTTTCTCTGTAGAGTCAAGGTGTTATCATACTCTACTGTATCTAGGTGTTCACATTCCTTCTTTTATCTACTGATTCCTGGTGCTATTCGCATGCTAGGCTCTGCTGTATCTAGTACTTCCATTTCTGCTGAACCACATGTTAACCTGCATACCCAGCTCTACTCATCTTTGTTATTCCACATTCTATTTAACTAATCCAGCTTCACTGAATCACCGCTTCCAGTCCTTCTTAGTCACTCTGGTCTACTTTTCAACTAAGCCAAACCTCTTCTTCTGTTTTGGACACCAAATAATACTTATTTAGCAAAATTTTGTTCCATTATCTGCCAAAGGCTCATTAAAGCAGCCTGATTTTATTGGGAAATTTCACATTATCGCATAACATATGCATGATCAATTTGGTTGCATGTGCATATTTTTTCAGTACCTGTAGAAGAGAATAGCAACTCTTTGATAGACATCTCTTGTGGCAGCTTAGTGAGAACAATGGATGAAGCAAGTTCAAATCTAAGATGGTCAACCTTTTCAGTCCTTCCTTAGCCTACCATAATCTGTCAAGGGAAACTATTGCAACCAATAACATGCTTGCATTAGTTCTAAAGATTCCCATGTAAATGGAGCGATGGATGGTCAATCATGTACAGGGCCCATTCATTCTTCTGGGAGTGCCGAACGCCAACCAAGTGCATCATTTAGCTATCTCCATCTAATATGGTAAGCCTTTTCAATCTTTCCTTTGCCCACCATCATCTCTCAAGGGAAAATATTGCAACTAATCACATTCTAGCATTAGTTCTGAGGTCAGTGATTTGCTGCAGTGGTCACATGTTATCAACGCACCAGGAAAATAAAAAACAATATGCGGGAACCGCATGAGTATCAGTACTGGAGAAAAAGAGGAATTAGTTGATAAGTAATGTTTGTTTTTATTATTTTGTATTATCTTAATGTATTATGTTACATTTTTGGTATGTAAACATCTATAAAACATTCCCATAATATTCCCTATATCCATTTGGTCCCACTGCTGGGGCTCCTGGAATCCCAAGATTGAGGCTCTGGAAGCTCACCAATGAAGTGCTGTCTGGAGTAGAGTGTAGGTACCCAAGCTCGACCTCTGTTACATTTGTTGTCTATGAGAGTGTAACACCCCAAGAAGCTGGTTGTTACAGTGGTATTGCCTTCCTTACGGGGAGGGTGATGTCATGCCCGGAAACGAGGAAAGATCCCTTTAACAGATAACAGGTACATACAACACTCTTCTGACTGCAGGCCAGAATGGGGAGCTCTGATCCAGATGGTGGGTGGCTTCCCTATATATTCTGGCTGGAGGAGGAGTTAGGAGGGCAGTCTAGAGAAAAGCTGGAGCCATGCAGACACGAGGTTCTGCAGCTCCTGACAGAGCAGATTGTAAGAGACTGTGAGGGGAGAAGAGGCAAAGGAGAGGAAAGATACTGGGAGTGGAGCTGCGAGTAGGCTAACTCCAGAATCAGTGCAGAAAGCGGAGGCCGGAATTCTGAGGTTGTGGGGGTAACTGTATGCCCCACAGAAAAAAACGGTGGGCAGGAGTTTTCAAGTCTCCTGGCCACCATTAACACCCGAAGGCACAGCAGCATATAGAGCCCGGAATCACCACAAGAAGGGACACCTGTAAAACGGCTCGTGTTGCCTGCTATGTGGTTAGTGTCCACCTAAAGGGGACAGAGAGAAAGAGAGGACCTTGTGAGAAGACTCAGGCAACAAGGGACGCACACTACAGTGCAGTAAGGAAGGCTTCCAACCCCACCTGGCTAGGGGGATCTCCGCATCGCTTCCAGGCTGGCCGGACTGCACCATCACCTGTTACCGGTACCCTGGACTGTGGCTGCATACTACCAGTGAAAGGTAAAGAGACTGCAACCTTGTGTCCTCTAATTCTTTCTGGCACCACACCATCTACCATCTTTGCCTACTACACCGGGAGCCCTGGGGACTAAGCTTCACCAGTGGGAAGCCATTCCACCCCTGCTGCAATAACATCATCCCAGAGGATGCTTTTAAGCTGTGTCAATCATCCCTGACCGAATACCACAGGTGGCGCCACGAAAATTCTTTATTTTCTTTCAAAACAACCCCTTTAAAGACCTTCCCTTTAATGTGGACGCCCAGGGCCACGGACCGGGTTGCTGCCACCATGACTACCCCTTTAATGACTGCCGGACCAAGTACCAAGTATCCCCTAGGCCCTAGTGAGGCGCTCCAAGGGTTTTAGAGAAAGTCAAGTGCTGTACTAGGCTTTCTTCAGCAGCCCACTTAACAATTAATGGATTGGAGGCCAATCATGCGCGCCACCACTCCATTCAATATTAGGCTGTAGATCCCTGGTCTCAAGGTTCTAGAGTTTCAATCACAGGGCCATTGGGTGCCCCAGCAGTTAAGCCACCAGCAATTCAATAAGTTTTCCACTATCTTGTGAATAATGGATAACTTGGTTTTGGGAAATACCGTATTTTTTTAACTATAAGATGCACGGGACCATAAGACACACCTAGGTTTTAGAGGAGGAAATTAGGAAAAACAAAATTAAGCAAAAAATGTAGTAAATTCTGTACTTAATATCCCCTATCCTGGTATATATAGTCCCTTCATCCCCATCCTGATAAACATGGCCCCCTCATCCCTACCCTGGTATGCATGGCCCCCTCATCCCTATCCTGGTATACATGGATCCTTCATCCCTATCCTGGTATGCATGGCCCACTCATTCCTATCCTGGTATGCATGCCCCTCATCCTTATCCTGGTGTGCATGGCCCCCTCATCCTTATCCTGGTGTGCATGTCCCCCTCATCCCTATCCTGGCAGAAATGATCGCCCACATCCCTATATTAGTATGCATGGTCCCCATCCTTATCCTGGTATGCAGGACCCCCATCTTGTCCTAGTATGCATGGCCTATTTCTATTCTGGTATTATTGACTGCCATCCCGGTCCTGGTATGCATGGCCCCATTCTTATGATTGGCCCTCACCCCCATCCTGGTATGCATGGCCCATCAGAAAACATAAAAAAAAAACATTACACTTGCATACCGGGACGGGGAAGGAGGCCACTCATACCAATATACTATTATTAAAGAGAAATGAATATTCATTGCCCTCCACGCCCATGCAGTGAATATTCATTTCTCTTTAGCAGCAGGCACAGGAATTAGACGCAGCCGCCGGCTCCAGCCTCCTGTTGTCACGATCCATGTTTGCCTCAGATTTAAACCTTTTTTTCTTTTCTGGTCATTGGGGGGTTAATGCAGTTCCCCCCCCCCCCCCGGTGGCCGCTGGTGTTATTGCATTGCATTGCATTGCTATTGGGTCAGCTGATGTTTGTGACCACTCCCACCAGCCCACCACCTGGTGCTTCAGCTGACTGTTGGTTATACAGGTCCTTTCAGGAGACCAACCTCGCAGTAGCAGCTCCCTGGTGTCCGCCAAGTCTGGTGTTTGGAGCTCTGTTGCTGTACTATCTGTGTTGTGGAGTTAGCAGCGGCGTGCACAAGCTAAGTTCTGAGTTTTGTTACTTTGTAGTTTGTGCATTCACCTTTTGGTATCGTGTTCCCCTCACTCTCATATTGTTTATTCCTGTTTATTTGCTCTGTGGTGCTTTTTACACTGTTCACCTCCTGGGGTGGGGGTTGGGGGTTTAGTTCAGGGTTTAACAGGAGACAGGGACAGGTCGGTGACTTGGGCCTCCCTACCTTCAAGGGTACCCCCAAGTTAAGGAAAGACAGGGTTTCCCCTAGCCTGAGGGGCAGTTCAGGGGCTCAGATTCCTCATCTCCTGTTTTCCTATTTCTGCTTTGTGACACCTGTGACTCGCTGCTCTGCCGGTGCCACTCCCTCACCGCCCCACCACAGCCAGAGCTGGTACATCCAGACTATAAGACGCATCCCCCATTTTCCTCCACATTTTGGAGGAAAAAAGTGTGTCCAAAAAAATACGGTAAGTTGCTAATTTTACTAAATTCACATTATATCCATTATAGGGAATCTGTCACTAGGTTTTGGATTGTAATCTGAGAGCACCATGATGTAGTAGAAGACTGCTTGATTACTGTGATATGTCATTTACTAAGCTGTGTTTTGCTGTGTCAATACAATCAGTGTTTTATGAGCAGGAAATTATTACTACAGGACAACTGACCTCATGTCTCCAAATCCAACCACACCCTCACCAATGATTAGCAGCTTTCTACCACTATACAATGTACACAGAAAACTGCCAATCCATGGTGTGATTTATTAACTACTCCACCCTCTCCATAGTAACACCTTTTTTTCTTTTACTTCCTCACCTTACCAAGTGTTTCTCATGCTTTTTGGAGTCTTTTTTTTACCTATTTAAGGCCTCCAGTTGTTGCACCCTGTTCCCTTTGTTTTCATACCTTGAGAAAAGCGCTGGTCCAACGCAGAAACGCGATGGTATTAATAAAAAACATTTTGGAATCCCAAGCAGCTTCATTCTCCCAGCACAGCCTGCTTAAACATGCCAGCATCCATTTTTGCCAATCAGTGGTGTGGGCATATAATATAAGCTATCGTTTACTAATGGCCTCTTCTCAATAAATAAATATATCAAAATATAAGGGCAGTAAATGCAGTTTATAAAAAACAAATATAAATAATTGAATACTGTTCTTTTTTGTCTTGTGCACTTGATGAACTAATCTTGACATATTCTTGATGCATTCATTTGACTAGCCCTATTTTTTTAATCTTTCATATGCACTTGTTTTTTTATATACTGTTTATAATTACTGGCCTTATATTTTGATATATTTATTGTGAGGAGGCTACTTTTGTCTATATTTTAGCTGTATAATTTATTACTTGTGAATTTTGTTTACTCCTATGCTTACCTACCAATTTTTATGTTTGTTTTTTCTGAATGAGTTTTTTTTCACCCAAAGCCTGTTTTCACCTTCCTGACCAGGCCAATTTTTTCAATTCTGACCAATGTCAATTAACAAGGTAATAACTCTGGAACATTTCAATGGATCCCACTGATTCTGAGAATGTTTTTCAAGACATATTATACTTCATGATAGTGGTAAAAATATGACTTACGTTTATTTGTGAAAAAATTGCAAATTTGGCAAAAATGTTGCATTTTCATAATTTTAACAGGAGAAATTGCACCATTTAATTTGTTGTGCCATTTCATCTAAGTACACTGATACCCTATATGTGGAGGAAAACTGTTTGGGTGCACAGAAGGGCTTGAAAGGGAAAGAGCGCCATTTGACTTTTTGAATGCAAAATTTACTGGACTAATTAGAGGACACCATGTTGCATTTGGAATGCCCCTGATATGCCTAAACAGTGGAAAAAACCCACAAGTGACACCATTTTAGAAATTAGATCCTCCCAGGGACTTCACAAAAGTTTAAAATGTTGAGCTGTGAAAATCAAAAAAATCAAAAGTTTCCCACAAAAATGCTTTTTTTTAGCACTGGATGTTTTGGGTTGTCATTATGATTTAAAAAAGAGAAAACGCAATAGTTTGACAATAAATGGCTTCACGCAACCAAAACTGTGGTCCACCTCGCTTTTATGCTTGCATAAAAAGACTGACACCACTGGATCACAGGTCCTATAGCATCAATAGTGCCTTCATCTGCCTCATTATAGGGAATCTTCCATTGGATGTTTTATCTGAATCACATATTTCAGAGATTTACACAGAAATCCCGGTGTAAGCGTGCAGCCCAGAGTGGAGGATAAATGTGAGCCAAGACTTACTGCGATCTTTGGGAGGCAGAATGAACAAATCAACAGGTAAATAATTGGTTTTATTTAATTTTTATGCCATTCCTTGTGTGGTATAAGTGATTAGACAACTTTATTCTTTAGGTTGGTGCGATTACAGCGATGCCAAATTTATATAGAGTTTTTATGTTTGGCAGCTGTCACACAGTAAAGGACATTTCTTTATTGCGGAGACAAGTTTTTGCATCACTATATTTAGACAGCTATAACATTTCCAGATTATGGCAGACAGAGTCACGAGACAGCTTATTTTTATTGTGTTTTTATTGGTACCATTTCTGGACACATGACATTTTTTTTATCACTTTCGATTCTGATTTTTGGGAGGTAGAATGAACAAAAAACAGCAATTAAGGAATTCTTTTTGTGTTTTTTTCTAATACCGTTCCATTTTTGGTAAAATTGATAAAGCAGCTTTATTCTTCGTGTCAGCACGATTACAGCGATATCCCATTTATATCTATTTTTTATGTTTTGGCGCTATTGCACAATGAAAACTATTTATAGAAAAAATAATCATTTTTGCATGCCTCTATTCTGAGAGCTATAACTTTTTCATTTTTCTGTTGACGGAGCTTTATGGTGGTGTGTTTTTTGTGGGACAAGATGATATTTTCAGCAGTACCATATTTATTTACATTCGTCTTTTTGATCACGTTTTATTGCACTTTTTGTTTGATGGTATGATGATAAAGCATAGTTTTTTGCCTGATTTTTTGTGGTGTTCACTTACGGGGTTAACTAGTGGGATAGTTTTATTGGTCGGGTCATTACGAACATAGCGATACCAAATATGAGCACGGTTTTTGTTTATATTTTCTTTACATAAATAAATGTAATATTTATAATTGAATTAATATTTTTTCATAATAATCTAAAAATAATCTTTATTTTTCTAAAGCGACAACATATTCTGCAGTGCTTTACAGTTTGCACAGATTATCATCGCTGTCCCCGATGGGATTCACAATCTAAATTCCTTATCTGTATGTCTTTGAAATGTGGGAGGAAACCGGAGTACCGGCGGAAACCCATGCAAACACGGGGAGAACATACAAACTCCTTACAGATGTCCTTGGTGATATTTTCATTTTGTTTTGTTCTTCATTTTTAATAACTTCTTTTTACTTTTTTACATTGTCCTAGAATGTGACTGTATAGTGACAGATCGCTGATCTGACACTCTGCATTACTTCTGCACTGAAGGGCATCGGAGCAGCATTTGACAGGCAGGGTAGGAGGCATGTTAGCTCCTGCTCTTAGCAGGCGTTCACAGGCTACCATTCCTGCAGGACCCTGTGGGACCTTGCGGCCATATTGTGGCCCAAGGTCACAATGGAGACAATCAGCACAATGTGATCATATTGTGTTGTGCCGATGGAGCTCACTCCCACTGCGATGCTCCTCGATGTCGCTGTAATCAGATCATGGGCGTTGCTGCAGGATGTTAGCTCTCACATACTGTAGGTTTAACACCCACACCCAATCGCTGCAGTGCTTAGTGTGAGCCCATTCGATCGCGGCACCATATTTATATGGTGGTTTGCGGTAGAAACACTTCCATGGCACCGTATATATACAGCGCATGTCGAGAAGGGATTAATAGATGTGATTTTAACAGTAATATTATAAAGTAATTATCAGTTTTTTTATCATGCTGTTATCTTAGTTTGTACATATTTTTTGTAGGCTTATTGATTTTTTATGTGAATTGGCCATTTACTGTTTATTGAATATTTTTCATAGATTTTGCCAAATTCAAATTATTGTAGTAAATAATTTATAATTTAAGACATTTAAAGGGCAGAGCATAATGATAGCAAAGTAGACAGCTATCTTTCTGTAGTCATGTTAAACAACATAATAAACTTAACAAATCAGTTAATACAAAAATGTAAAACCCTTAACACTTAACATTCCTACTGATTTATATTGACCTACCCACCTGGATGCCTCCAAATCCATTGGGTCCTAAGTATCGTTCACATTCTTCTGCAATGTCATCCCACCTCCACTCAAATAAATGAACGATTGATGTTCGTCCATATTTAGTGTTGGGATTGTACTGAGCTGAGCATAGCCCAATAGCTACCAACAGTAGAAGGAGCTTCATCCTGCCCGCTAATGTGACAGCATACAGTTTTGGCATACTCTTTTATACTATCAGTTACGCAATGGGTTGTGTTTCTAAGTGGCCACCTGCAAATCTTTTTTTGTGATATATGAAGCCAGATGATAATATTCAGGAAATTCCCACAAGTAGACTGGTTTTATCATATTTGTAGTATATTCATATCAAGTGAACAGGATAAACAGAACTCATGTAAACAAAGACAACTTACAGGGTAACATTCTGCAAGAAGGTTGAAAAAAACACATGATCAACCTACTTCAACCTGTTTACTATGAGGTACAGAAGAAAGTAAATTGTCCTCCAGGAGGCGGTTTAAAATTATCCTCATATTAGAGAAACCAATAAGACTGGTTTCACACTTGCGTTTTAAAACGCAGCGTTTTAAACGCAAACGCATTTGGTGCAAAAACGCATTTAAACTTGTTTAAACGCAGCGTTTTTTAGGCGTTTTTAGGTTTAACACAAACCCTAACCCAAACCCTAACCCTAACCCTAACCCTAGGGATCCTAACCCTAATACAAACCCTAACCCTAGGAATCTTAACCCTAACACTAACACAAACTTTAACCCTAACCCTAAAACACAAACTCTAACCCTAACCCTAACCCTAGGGATCCTAACCCTAACCCTAACACAAACCCTAACCGTAACCCTAACCCTAACCCTAGGGTTAGGGTTAGGATCCCTAGGGTTAGGGTTAGGATCCCTAGGGTTAGGGTTAGGATCCCTAGGGTTAGGGTCAGGGCTAGGGTTAGGGTTAGGGCTAGGGTTAAGGTTAGGGTTACAGTTTGGGTTAGGGTTAGGGTTTGTGTTAGGGTTTGTGTTAGAGTTTGTGTTAGAGTTTGTGTTAGAGTTTGGGTTAGAGTTTGTTTTAGAGTTTGGGTTAGAGTTTGAGTTAGAGTTTGGGTTAGGGTTTGTGTTAGGGTTAGGGTTAGGATCCCTAGGGTTAGGGTTTGTGTTAGGGTTTGTGTTACAGTTTATGTTACAGTTTGTGTTAGAGTTTGTGTTAGAGTTTGTGTTAGAGTTTGTGTTAGGGTTAGGGTTTGTGTTAGGGTTTGTGTTAGAGTTTGTGTTACAGTTTGTGTAGAGTTTGTGTTACAGTTTGTGTTAGAGTTTGTGTTAGAGTTTGTGTTAGAGTTTGTGTTAGAGTTTGGGTTACAGTTTGGGTTAGAGTTTGTGTTTTAGGGTCAGGGTTAGGGTTTGTGTTAGGGTTAGGGTTAGGATCCCTAGGGTTAGGGTTAGGGTTTGTGTTAGAGTTTGTTTCACAGTTTGTGTTAGAGTTTGTGTTACAGTTTGTGTTACAGTTTGTGTTAGAGTTTGTGTTAGAGTTTGTGTTACAGTTTGTGTTAGAGTTTGTGTTAGAGTTTGGGTTACAGTTTGGGTTACAGTTTGTGTTTTAGGGTTAGGGTTAGGGTTGGGGGGTGGCTTAAAAGTGTGTATTCTTGTGTTTTTCTATAAAAACGCATGCATTTAAAAACGCATGCAAACGCATGTGCTTAAAAACGCATGCATTTACATAGACATCAATACTTTTTTTGCCGCGAAAAAACGCATGGGTTTTTTTGCAGCAAAAAAAGCCGCTAAAATTACTACATGTTGCATTTCTGCAACCCAACGCATGCAGAGAAAAAACGCATGCGTTGCAAAAACGCATCAAAATGCATGCAAAAAAACGCATGCGTTTTTAATGTTAAGTATAGGGAAAACAACGCATGCGTTTTTTGCGTTTTTTACCGCAAAAACGAAAAAAAACGCAAATGTCAAACCAGCCTAAGTCCAAAATTATGTGTGAATCGATCTCATAACATATACAAGTACTTCTCACTAAATTAGAATATCATCAAAAAGTAAATTTACTTAAGTTCTTCAATACAAAAAGTGAAACTCACATACTATATATAGTCATTACAAACAGAGTGATCTATTTCAAGTGTTTATTTCTGTTAATAAATAATTTTTAAAAAACCAACGTGGTTTCCCCTGTAATTTTGATAACCAGCCAGGCAAAACTCAAAGCTGGGGGCTGAATCCCTCAGCTAACAGCTTCAGCAAGGCTGGTTATCAAGAATAGAGGGGTCCCCATGCCATATTTTTTAATTATTTCAATTAACAATTTTAAAAATAGCAGGGGGTCCCCCCATTTTTGACAACTAGCCTTGCTAAAGTAGACAGCTGGGGGCTGGTATTCTCAGGCTGGTAATGTGCCTTTTCTGGGCTGCTATTTTTAGGCTGGGGAGCAATATCCATGGCCCATTACCAGCCTGAGAATACCAACCCCCAGCTGTCTGCTTTAGCAAGGCTGGTTGCGAAAAATGTAGGGGACCCCTCACCATTTTTAAAAATGTTTATTTAAATAAAAAATATGGCATGGGGACCCCTTTATTCTTGATAACCAGCCTTACTGTAGCTGACAGCTGAGGGTTGTAGCCCCCAGCTGTGAGTTTTTACTGGCTGGTTTTTAAATTATTTATGAATACACCCATCAGCCACTCCTGCTCTCGCTGTTATTAATGGCAGCAGGCCTTGGATGATGGGAGCTGTAGTCCCATCAACTGATACCAGTGACCGGAGGTAAACTTCATACCTCCGATCACACCTGATCGCTCATGCTGTCTTTTGACAGCGTGTGAACCACATCTCTCTGACCGGCGGGGATTATTTCACGGCCGATAAGAAGCGGTTTTTGCAGCGCTGTCATGCACATGACAGCGTAACATACACCTGGTGTTTGGGCAGCTGAACCTGAAAAGTAACACAAACTTCCTGGTGAAGTCCATGTTCAGTGTCCATGCCCGAACAGTAGGTCTTCGGTACGCATGCCGAACTTTACTGCTCGGGTTCACCCATCTCTACTTGCAGGTCTTTCTGGTAGCCTTCCAAAAGGTCTTCGATGAGTCAAGCCTGAAATTTCTGCAAAATCTTTCATTCCCAGCTTCCAGGAGCAGACCAGAGATGTGACACGTGATAATACCGTCATGTCTGACACCGTCCTTCCATAGACCACCTGTTCCCCAGCTTGTAGATGCAGCTACCCATATTGAATACATGGAAATCAACAGTGTTTGGCAGGCTGAGCAGCAGCCGGAACTCAGTCGCGAGAAGAGATTCTGGCATTGCTGCAATTGTGTGGAATATCTCGGTTGTCTTTTTCCTGTGAAGCTTGAATGACTCCAAAGCCTTGGGCCAGTGAGGGAGGCTACCCTAGGTGAGAGTATTCCCACTCCATCTATGTCTGTGACTGTAGCCTCTGATCAGTTGACTTTCTTGATATACCGGTATGCGGACAACCATGGCTATATAAAAATACATCTTTTTCAGGAAAAATTAATCAGCCAATACCTTACTACATGCAAACTCTGCACTTTCAATGTCTTTAATTTACAATGCAACAAACAATATTTACGGATTTGCTACATACTGTATGCTTAGAAGACTTGAGATTTGAAGAATAGGCAAAATCATTACAACAGATAGAGGCTACACAAAACGATTCCTGAGAAGAGCAAAACACAAAATTAAAAATAATTTTATTTGCATCTCTACGTAATTCAAATACATTATCCAGAAATATTGTCCAATTTTCATCCAAGATGCAAGCTTAAAGGAATATATAGGTTCAAATCTATTATTTACATAGTACAGATCCAAAAATTTTAATGTTGGTTCATGTCTGCCATAGGGGTACAAAACCAAGATCTTTCTTTCAACCTTGTAGTCCCAGATGGGGTTGTTCTAGCTGCGATAGTTCTGTCACGTCATAATGTGGTAACCACTATGGTTTTATGGGACTCTACACATAACAAGTCCTACAATATCATCCATCACATCTCTGTGATGTTACCCATACTGCCACGTATCCGTGCATTAAGCTATATGGTGGCATGATGATAACTCATCCATTCAAATGGTGTACATGTTAACAAGTTTTGGATATTAAGGATTCACAAGAAGAACAAGATTCAAATAAGCTAAAAAACATTCCTCGACAATTTAAAGTTTTGCACAGTTGTGACCCAGCAACATTCCATATTTGTAGTTATTATTCAGATAACAGCAGGCCCAAAGAATCAACCGGTTATGTTGTACTCTGCCATATGATGAGCGATGATGTCAGAGCTGCACAACTTAACTTTTCTCTGCTTAGGTGCGACATTTGTTCATGTGGGACCTCTACTTGTGGAAAACAAGAACCTTTTCTGTTCTCAACCATGCTTCCAGGGGGCCTGCATGTACTTTTGGTGCTGATCCAACTATCATCTCAACACCAACTCATTGTTATGCATTATTAATATAAGGACACAGCACAACTTTCACATTTCTTGGGCATTGTTTGTCAAATATGTTGCACATCCACTGCAGAAACAATAGAAAATAAATTCACATACTGTATATCACAGTGTGGACCTAACTAAAATAGCATTATAGCAAAAGTACATTGTTAGCAGATAGAACATGGCACATTTAGTTGCATAACCTTTGTATTGTTATAAGGCCACTTAGGACAGTTCTACACTTTTGTAAGAGGGTGGGGAACTCATTTTCTAACCCCTTAGGCCGGAGTCACACATGCGAGAAACACGTCCGTGTCTCGCATGTGAACAGCAAGCTCTGGCGCCGCCACTGTGGAGCGGAGTGTGCGGCTCCATGTCTTCCTATGCGGCCGAAAGCTCCGCTCCACAGTGCCGGCGCCAGAGCTTGCTGTTCACATGCGAGACACGGACGTGTTTCTCGCATGTGTGACTCCGGCCTTAGTGAAAAAGCCAAATTTGAAAAATCTGACCAGTGTCACTTTATGTGGTAATAACTCTAGAACGCTTAGACAAACTCCAGTGATTTTGAGATTATTTTTTCGTGACACATTATACTTTATGATAATGGTAAATTAAGGTTGATATGTTTTGTGTTTATTTATAAAAAATATCAGAAATTTGGCAAAAATGTTAAAAAATTTGCAATTTTCAAACTTTGAACAATTACCGTATATACTCGAGTATAAACCGAGATTTTCAGCCCAAATTTTTGGGCTGAAAGTGCCCCTCTCGGCTTATACTCGAGTCACGGTAGCGGTGGGGTCGGCGGGTGAGGGGGAGAGGGCGCTGAGGCATACTTATCTAGTCCCAGCGATCCTCGCGCTGTCCCTGCCATCCCACAGTCTTCTGTGCTGCAGCTTCTTCCCCTCTTCAGCGGTCACGTGGGACCGCTCATTACAGAAATGAATAGGAGGCTCCACCTCCCATAGGGGTGGAGCCGCCTATTCATTTCTCTAATCAGCGGTGCCAATGACCGCTGACAGGAAGAGGCTGCAGCACAGAAGACGGGGAGGAAGGCGGGGAGCGTCAGGATCGCTGGGACTAGGTAAGTATATCATACTTACCTGTCCCCGTTCCAGCCGCCGGGCGTCGCTCCATCTTCCCGGCGTCTGCGCTCTGACTGTTCAGGTCAGAGGGCGTGATGACGCATATAGTGTGCGCGGCGCCCTCTGCCTGATCAGTCAGTGCAGAGACGCCGGGACCGGACGCTGGGAGCTGCAATCAAGAGAGGTGAGTATGTGTTTTGTTTTTTTTATTGCAGCAGCAGCAGCAGCGGCCATGGCACAGATTTATGTGCAGCATCTATGGGGCAGTATGAACGGCACACAGCACTATATGGGGCATCTGTGCAGCATCTATGGGGCAGTATGAACGGCACACAGCACTATATGGGGCATCTGTGCAGCATCTATGGGGCAATATGAACGGCACACAGCACTATATGGGGCATCTGTGCAGCATCTATGGGGCAATATGAACGGCACACAGCACCATATGGGGCATCTGTGCAGCATCTATGGGGCAATATGAACGGCACACAGCACTATATGGGGCATCTGTGCAGCATCTATGGGGCAATATGAACGGAACACAGCACTATATGGGGCATCTGTGCAGCATCTATGGGGCAATATGAATGGTGCAGAGCACTGTGGGGCATCTGTGCAGCATCTATGGGGCAATATGAACGGTGCAGAGCACTGTATGGGGCATCTGTGCAGCATCTATGGGGCAATATGAACGGTGCAGAGCACTGTATGGGGCATCTGTGCAGCATCTATGGGGCAATATGAATGGTGCAGAGTACTGTATGGGGCATCTGTGCAGCATCTATGGGGCAATATGAACGGCACACAGCACTATATGGGGCATCTGTGCAGCATCTATGGGGCAATATGAACGGAACACAGCACTATATGGGGCATCTGTGCAGCATCTATGGGGCAATATGAATGGTGCAGAGCACTGTGGGGCATCTGTGCAGCATCTATGGGGCAATATGAACGGTGCAGAGCACTGTATGGGGCATCTGTGCAGCATCTATGGGGCAATATGAACGGTGCAGAGCACTGTATGGGGCATCTGTGCAGCATCTATGGGGCAATATGAATGGTGCAGAGTACTGTATGGGGCATCTGTGCAGCATCTATGGGGCAATATGAACGGTGCAGAGCACTGTGGGGCATCTGTGCAGCATCTATGGGGCAATATGAACGGTGCAGAGCACTGTATGGGGCATCTGTGCAGCATCTATGGGGCAATATGAACGGTGCAGAGCACTGTATGGGGCATCTGTGCAGCATCTATGGGGCAATATGAATGGTGCAGAGTACTGTATGGGGCATCTGTGCAGCATCTATGGGGCAATATGAACGGTACAGAGCACTATATGGCACAGCTATGGGGAAATAATGATCTATTTTTATTTTTGAAATTCACCGGTAAATGCTGCATTTCCACCCTAGGCTTATACTCGAGTCAATACGTTTTCCCAGTTTTTTGTGGCAAAATTAGGGGGGTCGGCTTATACTCGGGTCGGCTTATACTCGAGTATATATGGTATCCCTTTAATCCAGATAGTCATACCACAGAAAAACATGAATAAATAATATTTCCCACATGTCTGCTTTACATCAGCACCATTTGTAAAATTTTATTTTATTTTAACATTTTAGGAGGTTTACAAAGTTAGCAGTATTTTTTCATTTGTTTCAAGGAAATTTACAAAATTATTTTTTAGTGGCCTATCCAGGTTTGAAGTGACTTTAAGGGTCCTATATATTGGAAAAACCCCAAAACTGGTACCATTTTAAAAACAACTCCTCCTGGCATATGGAAAACTGCAGTCAGGTAGTTTATTAACCCTTCAGGTGCTTTTCAGGAATTACTACAAAGTGGCATGACAGAAATGAAAAAGTTGATTTTTACCACCTAACCTGACTTTTTAACAGGTCATTGTAGCCGGCAGACTCTAAGGGTGCTATTTGCTCGCGAATTGCCATGACAAACATCAGGACCACACAATCATGATCTGAGGGTGGCGACCGGGATAATGAGGGAGAAGCCACACTCTTTTAAACATTTATATGATATAGTCATTATTGACAGCAGCATCTAAGGGGTTAAACAGATATGGATGGTGACAACACTGATTGTGGCTGATGCAGCAAATTGCCAGCTAGAGTGTCCAGCCGACCGCTGCTTGATTGTCTCCTGTATGGAGATGCTGTTCTCTTATATCTCAGGTCAGTTAAAAGACATATCGGCGGTCATAAATCTACTTACATGTTTCCCATATACTTGCCCCTTCATTCTCTGCTATTTATTTTAGCCAGACAGCCCCTTTGTGTGAAAACCTATAATAATAATAATAATTTTTATTTATATAGTGCCAACATATTCCGCAGCACTTTACAATTAAGCAGGGACATGTACAGATAATAAATCCAATACAAGTTAAGACAAATTAAACAGTGACATTAGGGGTGAGGTCCCTGTTCGAAAGCTTACAATCTACAAGGAAATGGGGGGACACAATAGGTGAAAAGTGCTTGTTATTTCAGGTCTGGCAATTATAATAAATAGGGATTTTCAAATAAAGCTGCATGATCCGGTCATCAGCCCGTGTGTTAAGTGCAATAGTCAAGTATCAAGTGCAGTTATCATGTGCATGGAGGGTGTAGAGACAGATGAATAGTAGGGTGCAGATTCAGAATAATATTTGGAAGGAGGGAACAGGGCAAAGTTAGTTTACTGAGTAGTTGATGTGGTAGGCTTGTTTGAAGAGATGGTTTTTTAAAGCGCGCTTGAATAGGTCGGGTCTAGGTATCAGTCTGATCGTCTGGGGAAGTGTTGTGAATTCTGTTGTCAAGCTCCCTCCTGTGGTCATGAATGGTACTTCGGCTGGTTCTGTCCATGGGCTTCCTCTGGTGGTTGTGAGTGGGGCTGCGGCTTCTGAGGTTCCTTCCACAGGTGACGAGGTTAATTTGTTAGCTGGCTGCTCTATTTAACTCCACTTAGATCATTGCTCCATGCCACCTGTCAATGTTCCAGTATTGGTCTAGTTCGCTCCTGGATCGTTCTTGTGACCTGTCTTCCCAGCAGAAGCTAAGTTCCTGCTTGTTTTTCTCTGGTTTGCTATTTTTCTGTCCAGCTTGCTATTTTGATTTTGTCTTGCTTGCTGGAAGCTCTGGGACGCAGAGGGAGTGCCTCCGTACTGTGAGTCGGTGCGGAGGGTCTTTTTGCGCCCTCTGCGTGGTCTTTTTGTAGTTTTTTGTGCTGACCGCAAAGTTACCTTTCCTATCCTCTGTCTGTTCAGTAAGTCGGGCCTCACTTTGCTAAATCTATTTTATCTCTGTGTTTGTAATTTTCATCTTTACTCACAGTCATTATATGTGGGGGGCTGCCTTTTCCTTTGGGGAATTTCTCTGAGGCAAGGTAGGCTTTATTTTTCTATCTCTAGGGCTAGCTAGTTCCTTAGGCTGTGACGAGTTGCATAGGGAGCGTTAGGAGCAATCCACGGCTATTTCTAGTGTGTGTGATAGGATTAGGGATTGCGGTCAGCAGAGTTCCCACGTCTCAGAGCTTGTACTGTATTATTAGTAACTATCTGGTCATTCCGTGTGCTCTTAACCACTAGGTCCATTATTGTCCTAACCACCAGGTCATAACAGGGAAGTGCATTCCAGAGAGCTGGCGCAGCACGAGAGAAGTCTTGGAAGATGGAGGTGTGAGGTTCGGATTACGAGTGATGTTAGTCTTAGGTCATTTGTAGAACGGAGGGCACGTGTAGGGCGATAGACAGAGATGAGAGAGGAGATATAAGGCGGTGCAGAACTGTGGAGAGCTTTGTGGGTGAGAGAGATGAGTTTATACTGGGCCCTGTATCGAACGGGTAGCCAGTGTAATGACTGGCACAAGATGGAGGCATCGGTGAAGCGGCTGGACAGAAATATGACCCTGGCTGCCGTATTCAAGATGGATTGGAGAGGAGAAAGTTTGGTAAGAGGGAGACCGATCAGTGGAGAGTTGCAGTAGTCCAGACGGGAATGAATAAAAGCGACAGTAAGAGTCTTAGCAGTTTCAAAGGTGAGAAAAGGTCGGATTCTGGAGATGTTTTAAGATGCAGGTGACAAGAACAAGTGAGTGATCGGATATAGGGAGTAAAAGAAAGTTCGGTGTCAAGTGTGACCCCAAGACAACGGGCATGCTGCTTGGGAGTTATGGTTGAACCCTCCAGGGTAATTTCGAAGTTGGGTAGAGTGAGGTTAGTAGAAGGGAGAAACACAAGAAGTTCCGTTTTGGAGAGATTTCGTTTTTGTCCAATAGGGGCAGTGTATAGAGAGAAGAGGAGGGGGCCTATGGATTTACATAATTGTTTCAGCAATGGCAGTCAAATTTGAAATATTTTCCTTAAGTTTATCTGTGTGTTATGTTATTGGGTTCTCCTTACTCCTTATATAGGCTCAAACTGTGTCTTCAGCAACTGAGCTATTGTGATTCTTCTTGTTAAAGCTCATGACATTTCTGCAAAGAAACCATGTTCTAATAGGGAAAGCAAACATTACAGAATGTTCATTTTAGTTTAACCAAACTAAAGCTAAATGTGTTATGCAAGCAGCGGCACATTTTATGTCTTAAATTAATCATTGACTGTATTGGTATTGGTTCAACTGTCTCGGCTAAAGGTACAGCCATGAAAGATTATGGATTCACTGGAAAAAGTTTAGTTATGCCAGAAAAAGTCAAGAAAAAGACAGATTTGTAACCAAAGGCTATAGATTATATTGATGCTGTAAGGTACTAGCAGGAACACGGGATGCAGTGATGAGCAGGAGGCAGAGCAAGAGTTAACAGGTTTTATATATATAATTATCACTGCAGTAAATACTCCATGCAGGGAGTAAGGGGTTGTAGGTAAACAGGCCCACAATGTGTATACAACAATAAAGTAATAACAAAGGGTCAAATAATAACGGGTTAACTCATCAGCCTCTGGTTCCTGGATGATGGTGGCTGGAAAATCCCACGATGGTGCCGTAGGTGGGGCGAGAAGTCTCTGAGCCGGTCCTGGAGAAAAGTGAAGCACTGTCTCTGTACGGCGACAAAGTATCCTGGTCTTCTTTCACATGGTGTTGTGATCCTGGAACAAGGTGCTGAATGGGGAAAGGTCTGCTACACAGCAAAGGATGTACAAAGTCCCGGAGTGGAGGCCACAGTCCTCTCACAGCTGCGAATCGCATGCAACGCTGGGTCAGCGTTACCAAGAGAGTCAGTAGATGTGAGATGCACTGACCGGTTAGTGCTGTAGGGGTCGGAGAATAAGGGGGAATTGGTCTCAGGAGATGCACAGTGTATGTGCAGGGGATGGAATGGTGCAAAGCGGGCTTGTCAGCTGGCATTGGTCAGCGGAGAGGGAGCCAATTTTCTCCTGTAGCACACGCTGGTTACCCGCCAAAAGCCCCATTCCCGTGTGCTCAGTCCCTTTTATATCACACCCACCCCCAACAGTCAGGTGCAAAGGTCTACTCCGGTCAGAAAGTGCTTCCCCCTGCAACAATGGTGACAGTCCCGACAGTTCCGGCCCAGACACGCACCTGACAGAATAGTCAATCTTGTCTCTCATTTATACTTTCTACTCATGATAGTGTAAGACATTGTATCTGTGCATATACAGACACAGGCTGGGGACTGGTTCATGCAGCTTGACTTAAATACCCTTAAATATAGATGGCTGGACCATACACTATAAGCACTTTTTACCTTATGTGTCGCCCCTCATGTTTTATTATTCAACTATGTGTTACTCTGTAATGTGTGATATTGTTTGTACATGTACCCTTCGAATTTTTAAAGGGAACCTGTCACAGGATTGTTCTCAGTAACCTACACACAGTAGAAAGCAACATTTCACGTTAGATCATCATGTGTGTTCCAGTCACTAGGACCTTTCACACTCAGAATAATAAAAGAGCTGTGGAACTCTTTGATGTTTTATGTCTACTTCACTACATTATTTGTCAAGCAGAATCATAATCGTACTTAGATTCTTTTTCTACTAGAGCAATATTACAAGTCTGTATGTATTGTAACTAGTGTTGAGCGATACCGTCCGATACTTGAAAGTATCGGTATCGGATAGTATCGGCCGATACCCGAAAAATATCGGATATCGCCGATACCGATATCCGATACCAATACAAGTCAATGGGACATCAAGTATCGGAAGGTATTCTCATGGTTCCCAGGGTCTGAAGGAGAGAAAACTCTCCTTCAGGCCCTGGGATCCATAGGGATGTGTAAAATAAAGAATTAAAATAAAAAATATTGATATGCTCACCTCTCCGGCGGCCCCTGGACATCATGCTGCTAACCGGGAGGCTTCTTTGTTTAAAATGCGCGCCTTTAGGACCTGGGAATGACGTCCCGGGTTCTGATTGGTCGCGTGCCGCCCATGTGACCGGCACGCGACCAATCGGAAGCCGCGACGTCATTCTCATTCACAAAAACTCCTAATTCTAGGAATTGAGGACCTGCGAATGACGTCACGGCTTCTGATTGGTCGCGTGCCGGTCACATGGGCGGCACGCGACCAATCAGAACCCGGGACGTCATTCCCAGGTCCTAAAGGCGCGCATTTTAAACAAAGAAGCCTCCCGGTTAGCAGCATGATGTCCAGGGGCCGCCGGAAAGGTGAGCATTAGGGTTGAGCGAAACGGGTCGAAATTGTTCAAAAGTCGCCGACTTTTGGCAAGGTCGGGTTTCATGAAACCCGACCCGACCCCAGTGGGGGGGTCGGCCATGAAGTCGGCGATCTTTTGAATCTGGAATCGGAATTCCGATCCCGATTCCCGATATGTTTAAGATATCGGGAATTGGTATCGGAATTCAGATTAAAGTGTAAAATATAGAATTAAAATAAAAAATATTGCAATACTTACCCTCTGATGCGCCCTGGTACTAACCGGCAGCCTTCCTCCTTCGAATCCGCGCTTCTAGGACCTTGCCGTGACATCGCGGTGACGTCGCGGCTTGTGATTGGCCGCGCGGCCGCCCATGTGACCGCTCGCGCGGCCAATCACAAGCCGCGACGTCACCCGCGACGTCACCGAAGGTCCTGGAAGGGCTGATTCTTAGGAAGGAAGGCTGTCGGAAGGAAGCAGGGCGCTTCCGAGGGTGAGTATATACCTAATAGGAATATACTCACCCTCGGAAGCGCCCTGCTTCCTTCCGACAGCTTTCCTTCCTAAGAATTAGCCCTTCCAGGACCTTCTGTGACGTCGCGGGTGACGTCGCGGCTTGTGATTGGCCGCGCGAGCGGTCACATGGGCGGCCGCGCGGCCAATCACAAGCCGCGACGTCACCCGCGACGTCACCGAAGGTCCTGGAAGGTTGATTCTAAGGAAGGAAGGTTCCCGGTTAGTACCAGGGCGCGTCAGAGGGTAAGTATAAGGATATTTTTTATTTTAATTCTATATTTTACACTTAAATATGGATCCCAGGGCCTGAAGGAGAGTTTCCGCTCCTTCAGACCCTGGGAACCATGGAAACCCAATGCACTGCATTGGGTTTCGAGTTTCGGCCGACCCCGACCCCGACTTTTTTATAGGATCGGCCGATTTCACTCGACCCGACTTTTCCAAAAGTCGGGTTTCGTGAAACCCGACCCGATCCTATAAAAGTGAAGGTCGCTCAACCCTAGTGAGCATATCAATATTTTTTATTTTAATTCTTTATTTTACACATCCCTATTGATCCGATACCGATACCCGATATCACAAAAGTATCGGATCTCGGTATCGGAATTCCGATACCGCAAGTATCGGCCGATACCCGATACTTGCGGTATCGGAATGCTCAACACTAATTGTAACTAAATACAATAATTCTTTGCTCCTATTAAAAGTAAAATAAATCTTACATCAATTTTCTTTCTATTCAATATTTTACTGCAAAGAAAAAGCAGCTAAAAAGTATTAAGCACTTTTGTTTATTTGGTATTTAGAAATAGCTGAGTTTTACAGTTTAGCATTAATGTGAATGGCAACAAATGGGTCTTCAGCTAAATTGCTGATTTTGAAATTTGCTTTGCCAGTGATGCTCACTGTGAGCTGTTTGCCAGTACATCGGGCAAATTTCTTCTCCCCAGAGATGACATCGCAATAGGTGCCAGCAGGAAGTCCAGTGTTCAGGGTGACATCCATGTTCCTGAAAGAATGTTTGCTCAATTTATTATAATGTACGTGACCTTTTAAACTGTTATTTTTCTAGCATTTGATAATGAGGCAAGACTAGTCCTGACAAAGTGTCTCAACCCCTGGGATAGTCCTGCCTCAGATCCTCTAATGACATTCCTCTGGTCAGGATTTACAGCCTACATAAGATCTCCATCAGAGTTGGTCCTCAGTAACACATGCACAAGATTTTCAGCAGTCCTATCCAGACAGGAATAAGATGTGACCTCCTTGAGCATAACTATAAAAGTCGAAGCAGGATTAGTTTGGACAACAAACATCTTACTGGACCTCATTAGTATACAGTATGCCAAGGCAGCAGATTAAAATTCATTTTTAAAAGATACAGAAATCGACACTTCACAAAACAGACCTGATCTTAATACAAAAATCGGCATGCATTTGCTATAGCAGTGGTTGGGGACAGTCCAGGTGGGAGGGGGGAATGACAGGTTCCCATTAAAGCCATTTTCCAGTGGAAGAGCATGGAATGCAATAAATAGATGTTAATCTGCTTAACTAATGTCACTCACCAGTTATCATTGTTAAAAACAATAAAACCAATGTTTCCACGTCCGAAAGCGACCTGATTTTCCCCATTGTCCCACCAATTAGTGAGAGCTTGACCATTAGCTACATTCCGAAAAATTACCATATTCCTACAAAATAATAAAGATGAATGTCAAATGATGTGAGTATAAAATATTCTTTTAGCTATTTGAAATGAACATAGAGATATACTTGATTACTTTCACATTTTACAATAGATTGTCTAAAAGCAAAGCAATAATGCAGCACACAGCCAATTACCATGTAGCACAATGGACGTGTCATTCCGCAATTTCATGAGGGGGTTAATGACCACAAAGTGAAAAAATAAAAACAATGGCCTGATTCATTAAGACAGGTGTTTCTTCTTCTTGTCTTAATGAAGGGCATGCAAGGCATAAGAAACACCAAATTTTCACCAAATTGTTTAAGAGGCACACGCCACTTAATTTCACACAACTCATTAGTAGCTTGTGCCTCCGTGCATCTCACCAGGAATGTCACTCCAGTCAGGCAGTGAAGTAACATTTTTGGCAGAAAAAATGCTGCTACTATTGATGAATTTCATGGGTGGTTATTGCACCATCCTGTCCTGCCCCTGCTCCTCCCCAGCTCTGTCAATTTTTGCCAATCTGGCCAAAACTAGTGAGCAAAATGATGTGACTCTTCAAACCTTTTCGCATGAACTATCATAAACACTTTGATGAATCAGGGTCTAAGCTCAGCTAACTAACAATCACAGTAAAATGTATGTGTAGTATTGCTGGACAGTAGTTAGTCACATGGCACACTACCACTTTTGTTAACCCACCTAGGAGAGGTCATCAATATTAGATCAGTTGGGGTTCATCTCTAGATACCCCTGCCTAACAACTGCTGAAAGGGCTGATTACACGGCTCCGTACAGCACACCTTTTTAACACTAGAAGTCCCAGAAATTTCGAGCTCCAAAGTTTCCAAAGGTAGAAATGTTAAATGACCCCTTCCTGGGACTTCTTGTGTTAAGTAGTATATGGCAGGTCAGTACATTTGACTTAGGCAAAAGCTGTAACATTAGGCAATGCAGCAATTAAAGAAACTAAAAGTATGGATGATGAGGACAAGGCATTTGCAAGATTGTCATGTCTACTTGAAGACGCTTATTACAGGGGGTGCCCTGATACAATCCTCCACTAATCTAATAATGACGAGAACTGAAGAAAAATGTTCTATCACAATAGTTGTGAATAGTAACTTACTTTATCTGTCTCCATCTGTGCTCACACACCCAGCCATTTCCACAAGTGGTGTCTTCATTGATAGTGACAACCTTAATGGAGCCATTATTGTAGCTTGGAGGTCCAATCCAGTCATTGATATCCTGTAATCATAATATAAATATATATACAGTACAGACCAAAGTTTGGACACACCATCTCATTTAAAGATTTTTCTGTATTTTCATGACAATGAAAATTGTACATTCACACTGAAGGCATCAAAACTATGAATTAACACATGTGGAATTATATACTTAACAAAAAAGTGTGAAACAACTGAAAATATGTCTTATATTCTAGGTTCTTCAAAGTAGCCACCTTTTGCTTTGATGACTGCTTTGCACACTCTTGGCATTCTCTTGATGAGCTTCAAGAGGTAGCTTTTTCTCTGAAAGTCTATGGATTCTTTAGAGCCCACAAAGATCAAACTTATTAAAGATTTTAAGCTTTAAAGGGAATATCTGGGACCTAAAAAAAAGGGCATGTCAACAGAGTAGCAGTTTCTCTTCCTGTTGACAAGGCGGGACTACTGACAGCATGCTGATTGACAGCTGGCTTCACACAATTAGGCAACAGAAATACGGCTGTCAATCAGCATGACACCATTAGTCGCGCCCTGTGAACAGGAAGAGAAACCACTGCTCTGTTACCAGTGAGTAGCTGAATCTCTGACAGGGTGGTCAATGACCGGCGCCGAGTACAACAGGGAGGTAGTTGCCTCTGTTAGCAACTACATTACATTTTTTAAAGTCCCTGATATCCCCTTTAATATAAAAATATGCAGTGCTTAAAAATATGTAAAAAGATAAAAAATAAAATGACCCACAAATATGCAAAACAGTTATAAATAAAAAGGGAGAAATAACAGAAATACCTATTTATTCTCCTTCTGTTTCCTTGGGGAAAGGAGAAAATGAATTATGGACCACAAGCAGCATCGGCAGCCCCTACATGTGAACAACTGTCTTTTGTACCATCCAGCTTTTTATAGTCATTTTCTTAGGTTCATAATTCCAGGATGACTTGGATAGGTCCATTGAAAGGTTGCTGCTTTTGACTTGATGATGGGCTAATTTATGGCCTTGCACTTCAAATATCCTGCATCTCCACTCCTCTCTATACAGTCAATAGGAAATATGCTGCCTAATCACAAACCATTTGTTTCCATTTGAAGCTTAGGGTCCAGGAGCTGAGCTGCCATGTTTTACACCTCCATGGAAAGACGCTTTGTGCTTGCAATATTGGTATAACCAGTGTCCCCCTTTTGTCATCTAAATTTAACTGTATTGATGTTATACTGTTCCCCTGCGCATTATATACAGTATTTCCTTAACAATTGGTCTTAATAACTCAGGAAATGATGTGCATTATAAGATCTAAGAATATAATATATATATATATATATTGTTTTACATTGGTAACCTGTATGAACATAGCTTAGGTCTTACAAAGAGCAATGAAGGTATTCAGGGTCAGAATACAGATTGGAGATTTACACAATGCTGTATGCATAGCAAAAATTGAAAGAAAAGTATAGTACTATATATTGTACAAAGGATATATATACAAGGTATTCTAGAAAAAAATGCTATAGGCCACAGCCCAGAAATGTTCTCATATCAATGCCATGTTTAAACATTCACTATTTGGTCAGTATTTTACATCAGTATCTGTAAGCCAAAACCATGAGTGGGTGAAAAATGAAGAAGCGGTGACGTGTTTCTATTATACTTTTTCTCTTTTTGTTCCTCTATTGATTTTGGCTTGCAAATACTGATGTAAAATACTGACCAAATACTGAAAACGTGAACGTGGCCTAATACTTACCAACACCTGCTTTATCAACCAATTCTGTGGCAACTCACATTCAACAAAATTCTTCTTTCAAATTTATCTCTTACCTTTCCATTTACATAGTTTCTAGGCCAACTAAAACTCGACATGATACGGGTAAATCCATATGGATGTGCCAACATGAAGCCCACTGCCATTTTGTACAAACTGCAAAGATTATTAATGTTAAGGATTTTGAAAAAGACCTGTGTAAATTTTCAAAAATACTTTGTTGGAGATTTATCCTTACCGGGCATCAATGTAGGTGAGAATAGAGGCTTCTCCAGCACCATGGCCTCTTTGGTTATCGTGGTTGTCAACAAAAACTAAGGCCCTATCAGTTGGCATAAAACCCCAGTCTTCTCCCCAATTTCTAAAAGATATTACAGTGGTTAAGTGAAGTCTTAAACTGTATGTTAAGGCTATCAATTACTACCCCCTTTTAAACTTACTTGAGATATGCCATCTTTTCTCCTTCCCACCTACGGATGACTTTTCCAAGTTTGGTCCCATATTTAAATTCCGTTACTCGACCAATGCTAAGATACTCTTTGGCCGAAATTCCTTCTCCACCTAGATCAATCACCTGAAGAAAAACATTACATGAATCACAATCTCATTTGCAGCCCAGTCTCAATCTACACATAAAATATACACTAGACACTTTCTAGTATAGTGAAATTTTCAATTTTAAAGTTGACGTCTGCAAAACACAGTATTCGTGTAAAAGAAAAAACCTAAAAGTTGTGCCACTTTATTTTAACAAATGTGTTGGAGACATGATTTTATGGCATTCGCCCCCATAGCTCTTTCTGCACTGTTCTCTCATTCTTAAAATGTTGGAGTATATGACAGATCTGTCCATCAGCCAGGTCCACTTGAAAAACACTTCACGTGGGAAATCTGTTTATCACTTAGAGAAAGATGATAGACAGGTCTGGCCTCATGCTCCTCTACAAGAAGTGGAGAGCTTTGCAGGTTGCAAGGAATCTTGTGCTAGCAAGCACAGGACAAAAACCTGTAAAATTAGTATATTAGTAAGTGCCACAGAATCATATCCCAACACATCTGTCAAAATAAAGATAATGTGGAGATACGTAGAAGAAAAATCATGATAAATCATATTATCATAGTCAATTAGTCATGATTCTCTAAGAGTAATGTAACATGATTAATAGAATCAAACAGAATTTAGATAAGTTTTCCAGTGATCACTTATGGATCAGTGGGAGTCTGACCATTGGGACTCATACCAATCTGCAGTACGGGAAATTTCTATCCTTGTTACAAAATGAAGCAGCAGTTTGGATGTTCAGCTGCAAATCAAATCATTCTCTATGGGACTTAAGGACAAAACTGAGTGCAAAACAGTGGTGTATTACCTCAAGACTAAAATATCTGCTGACACCATGAATATTGGTCACCTAACAGTGTTGCCCTGTGCATTTGCCGTTACCTAATCCAAGGATCAGTAAAATCCACAAGGTAGAAAAGAGAAACCAGTGTCTGTGGTTCCAACAAACCAGAACACGGCACTTCAAGACCTCTTGATGAGGCGCTATAATATCTCAGCAATGTATGTGAATCCCTGATCACCAGAGTAGCATGGATCTCAAGGTTGTTGTGGTTTGAGGGAACCACGTACACTACTCAGTCCTTACCGGTAACATCCAAACTGGAGCTAGGTCTAGACATCAAAGAAGGGATCAGAACCTATGGTTTTCACTCTAATGGTAAGCATTTGTCTAAACTTTTAGCCTGCATTATGCCCTATTTAAATATAATGTATGACGCCCTCTGTATTTTTTTTCTCTACACTCCAGCTTTGCTATTTGGATCTAAATCCACTTTGGAAGTCTCCAGTGAAGACCAAGCAA
Organism: Ranitomeya imitator; assembly: GCF_032444005.1. Taxonomy (NCBI): domain Eukaryota; kingdom Metazoa; phylum Chordata; class Amphibia; order Anura; family Dendrobatidae; genus Ranitomeya; species Ranitomeya imitator. The sequence continues at coordinate 131,209,753 of NC_091289.1, read as the reverse complement.
GCCTGGAACCAAGTGTGGGAAGACTCTAAGTCTTTATGTATACCACTATGCAATAGAGACCAACAGATTGGAAAAGTAGAGTCAATATTAGAGATTAGTAGCAGCAGCAGATGACTGTGGCATCAAAAGGACATATTTATATTTTGTGCTAATGCATAAAAGTGAATAAATTGTTTTTAAAATCTTGATTTATATTATTGAAACATTGTGATTAGTGGATACCACACCAGTCACGTAATACTTTGCTAAAAGTTTTGGTTGCAAGAACAATTTTTTACCTCCTGGAAAATAAATGGACGAGTCCCATTGAGAAACCACTGAGTGTTCAGGTTGTTTAGTCTACTGATAATGGCTTGAATATCCCCTGGCCACATGTGTTTAGCAGCATCAAGTCTAAAGCCAGCCACACCGATATCAATGAGCATGTTCAAATAGTCTGTAATACTAGAACGGACAGATTGATTTTCTAATGCCAAATCCAGAAGGCTCAAAAGTCGACAATCTCTGACCTGTGTAGAGAAAGTAGTGGGTAAAATTATTAAGGTGGATTCACATTTCCTTATGAAATGTTCGGCTGCTGCCTGATTCTCATCGGACAGCACTCAAACTCGTAGAGTCTCTTAGATCCATTCACACATCCGTGATAGTACAAGATCCAAGAATGAAATCTGTGAAACTCAGAGCATGTCCTATCCTCATCTGATGTTGAGGATAAAAAAATAAGGATGTATTGAGTGGGTCGGTTTGTTGTCCAATATAAAACCAGGCAGCACACAGTCATTTGGATGCCCTCTAAGAAGTATAGTCTTATCATAGCCATTACTTGATTGAATGCTTTCGTTTAATCACGTTTAAAAAGTTTACTTTACATTTTAATGGTTCCAGGTTATTGGTATTGTACCTGGTCTGCATCTCCATAGTTCTCAATGTTGCCGCTTCCAGTTTTACACTTATTTTCATTAAAGTCATGACGCGAGTATGGCACACCAGGGAAGCTTCTCTCATCCGTATTGTACGGACTGCCGCACGTGGAAGAATTCCCTTTTCCCACTCCTGCTCCACACATGTGGTTAATGACAGCATCTACATAAATATAAACCTGTGATATATCAAGAAAAGATGTCATCTTACAGATTTAACGTAACATTGTATTTAGGAAAGGCTCATGCTGTACAAGCAGAACGCAGGCTACCATTATTAGCAGCCTGTGTTTGGCGATGGCCACAGCTCATGATTAACACAAGCTGAATGAAATCGCCAGAAATCTAAAAGGTCCAAATGTGCCACCAACCTTAGGCATCCAATGCGATTACAATAAAAGTTTGCAGCAAGCCTGCGTTAACCTTAATGTAAAAAAAATGTGATTTATGACAAGGTATATAGAGTAATATTATCTGGTTCCTTTCTTTTGTGTCCTTTCTGCCGTTGGAGCAGCATGGTGGCTCAGTGGTTAGCAATACAGCCTTCCAGTGCTGGGGTCCTGGGTTCAAATCCCACCAAAGACAACATCAGCAAGGAGTTTGTATGTTCTCCCTGTGTTTGTGTGGGTTTCCTCCCACACTCAAAAAACATAGTAATAGGCATTCTAGATTGTGAGCCCCATCGGGAACAGCGATGATAATGTGTGCAAACTGTAAAGCGCTGCGGAATACATTAGCGCTATATAAAAATAAAGATTATTATTATTGATCTTCAGTTTTAAGCTCCTGTCCGTCTTGTAATAAAATAGTCAAATTGCTTCTCAGATGATTCCCTATTATTACAGACCCTCTCATCCCTTGGCATCACAGACTTGGCCCTATCCTGGATCTCATCATACCTAACAGACCGGACATTCAGCGTCTCCCACTCACACACCACCTCCTCACCTCGCCCCCTATCTGTCGGAGTCCCACAAGCTTCAGTCCTTGGGCCCCTGCTCTTCTCCATTTACACCTTTGGCCTGGGACAGCTCATAGAATCTCATGGCTTTCAGTATCACCTCTATGCTGATGACACACAGATCTACATCTCTGGACCAGATATCACCTCCCTACTAACCAGAATCCCTCAATGTCTGTCCACTATTTCATCCTTCTTCTCCGCTAGATTTCTGAAACTTAACATAGACAAAAAAGAATTCATCATCTTTCCCCCATCTCACGCGACCCCCCCCAACGAACCTATCCATTACAGTGCATGGCTGCCCACTCTCCCCAGTCCCACAAGCTCGCTGCCTCAGGGTAATCCTTGATGCTGATCTCTCCTTCAAACCACATATCCAAGCCCTTTCCACGTCTTGCCGACTTCAACTCAAAAATATTTCACGAATTTGTACATTCCTCAACCAAGAATCTGCAAAAACCCTAGTCCATGCCCTCATCATCTCTCGCCTTGACTATTGCAACCTCCTGCTCTGTGGCCTCCCCTCTAACACTCTTGCACCCCTCCAATCTATTCTAAACTCTGCTGCCCGACTAATCCACCTGTCCCCCCGCTATTCCCTGGCCTCTCCCCTCTGTCAATCCCTTCACTGGCTCCCCATTGCCCAGAGACTCCAGTACAAAACCATAACCATGACGTACAAAGCCATCCACAACCTGTCTCCTCCATACATCTGTGACCTCGTCTCCCGGTACTTACCTACACGCAACCTCCGATCCTCACAAGACCTCCTTCTCTACTCCACTCTTATCTCCTCTTCCCACAATCGTATACAAGATTTCTCTCACGTATCACCCCTACTCTGGAACTCTCTACCACAATATATCAGACTCTCGCCTACCATCGAAACCTTCAAAAAGAAGCTGAAGACCTACCTCTTCCGACAAGCCTACAACCTGCAGTAACCACCAATCGACCAAACCGCTGCATGACCAGCTCTATCCTCACCTACTGTATTCTCACCCATCCCTTGTAGATTGTGAGCCCTCGCGGGCAGGGTCCTCTCTCCTCCTGTACCAGTTATGACTTGTATTGTTTAAGATTATTGTACTTGTTTTAATTATGTATACCCCTCCTCACATGTAAAGCGCCATGAAATTAATGGCGCTATAACAATAAATAATAATAATAATAATAGTAATGACCTTGTGCCTTAGAAGTCTGAGACCTTCCCCCTGTTATCTGATTGGCTAGTGCTGCTTATGGGAGCAGCTGACACAATTTTAGGGGGATTTGGGAAAGAAACATTTGGAAACAATTGCCTACCCAGTCTATGGCCGGGGACTGATGAGCATATGAAAAATCGTCCCAGTTTTTTACTGAAAAGTCACACAGTTTTCATCTGATTTTCATCCAATTTTCATCCGATTTTCATTCAATCGTCATCTATGCGCCATCTGTGTGTCCGTTTTGTTGCCAGAGGTCACTAGAGTGCAAGTAGTAGATTGCCGGAGCCTGCCGGAGGCAAAGTTTTCTTATAAACACCGCACGACTCAGAGCCTGGAAGAACTCATTACCATAAATGAATAAAAGAAGATTTCTCCACAACAGGACCGCCAATATAAGCATGTAGGTATGACGGTTTTAATAATTCTGTAACCTATCTGCCCATATTCATAGGTTGCATACTTCCAAGGGAGGTGACAGATTCTCTTTAACACTGTAACAGTAGGAGAATCTGTGCAGGTTTTTTTTTTACATTTTTGAGGGGAGAGAGAAAACTGCATATGGTAAAACAGACACACTGATCAAATACTGATGAAAACCTGATCCAGCTCACTGATAAAAATTCTGTTTTTCTCACTTAAGATATAAAAAAACAGATGTCTGTAGAGTATGTCACTAACAGGCATGCTCTTCGTTCCTTCTATGTCAGTAACAAGCATGCTCTTCGTCCCTTCCTAATAAAAGGGGTATGCTTTAAGCATGCTATTCATCCCTTCCTAATAAAAGGGGTATGCTTTTGCAGAAACGTAAATAATGCTTATATAATTTGATAAAATTTTTATTGTGGAAGACTCAAGTATGACTTGTTGATAATGTATTTCTATAATCGTCGGTTTGTGGGTTAAGACTAGGAAAAGTATTAGGATATAAGTACAGGAATCAGATAGGGTAATAAGAATAGTAATTGGGAAGTACACTGGAGGCCAGTGTAGCTCAGGGAGTAGTTAGGAACAGTAAGGTAAGAGTTAATATAGTTAGGAACACCCCCAGCTAGGGAGGGGCATGGGCAATAAAAGGGGACACTCCCTGATTAGTTAGATAGAGTTGAAGATAGATGCAGAGTTAAGAAGGTGTTAGATTAGATCAGTGTTCCCTAACTCCGGTCCTCAAGAGCCACCAACAGGTCATGTTTTCAGGATTTCCTTAGTATTGCACAGGTGATAATTGCAGCAATGACCTGTTGGTGGCTCTTGAGGACCGGAATTGGGGAACAGTGGATTATATAAAAAGAAAAACAAAATATAAACGAACAGTACCACTAAGGTGCTAGTGCTGACATATATCACGAACAAACATGAAAACGAAACACCCCATAAAAATACTACCGGCCCCTTATCCAGGGCCACAAACTGGTCACCAATTCAATAAAACGAATGTATACACCCGACTACTCATAGAGTCTACCATACCGTATAAGCGAGGCACTCCCCTTACCTAAACATCTGCGGCAGGGATACCATATATAATCATGTGCACCAAGAATGGTACACCATATGGTGGCAGGTATCACGGAGTAAAGTTATCGGTGGAGCTCCTCTAAACAAGGTGTATAACCAATGTAAGTAAGACCCAAAAATGGCAATGTAAACATACGATATGCTATATAATGTACCATACGCATAATAATGCAGTTAAACGAGCATATACTTATGAGAAACAAATATCTCCCAAACAAGAGACCAGACAAACAGTAACACCGTCCCCAAATACCGGGCAGTAATCACGGTGTGTGTCTAAAGTGCCATCTAGTGGGATTAAATCTTGTGTTTCTTAATACATATGCGCTTATATACTCATCTGCTGGTACTGAAGTCTTATCATAGTCCTTCTGCAGATATTAGATATGTAGCCGGACCCTCTGGCGGTTTCTATGGATCATCCGCCTAACGACATCTGGCTAGAAGTATGCGTCGGGAGGCATACTTCTAGCCAGATGTCGTTAGGCGGATGATCCATAGAAACCGCCAGAGGGTCCGGCTACATATCTAATATCTGCAGAAGGACTATGATAAGACTTCAGTACCAGCAGATGAGTATATAAGCGCATATGTATTAAGAAACACAAGATTTAATCCCACTAGATGGCACTTTAGACACACACCGTGATTACTGCCCGGTATTTGGGGACGGTGTTACTGTTTGTCTGGTCTCTTGTTTGGGAGATATTTGTTTCTCATAAGTATATGCTCGTTTAACTGCATTATTATGCGTATGGTACATTATATAGCATATCGTATGTTTACATTGCCATTTTTGGGTCTTACTTACATTGGTTATACACCTTGTTTAGAGGAGCTCCACCGATAACTTTACTCCGTGATACCTGCCACCATATGGTGTACCATTCTTGGTGCACATGATTATATATGGTATCCCTGCCGCAGATGTTTAGGTAAGGGGAGTGCCTCGCTTATACGGTATGGTAGACTCTATGAGTAGTCGGGTGTATACATTCGTTTTATTGAATTGGTGACCAGTTTGTGGCCCTGGATAAGGGGCCGGTAGTATTTTTATGGGGTGTTTCGTTTTCATGTTTGTTCGTGATATATGTCAGCACTAGCACCTTAGTGGTACTGTTCGTTTATATTTTGTTTTTCTTTTTATATAAGACTACGAAGTAAAGGTTACGTTTTACGTCTCCATTCTTGCAAAAACTATTTGCTGTGTATATCTTTATCTTTTTGGTTTTTGATTTTTTTCTTAAGCCAGGCTTATTTAAGAACAGTGGATTAGATGAAAGGCAGACTAGGCCAGTGGGCCGATCAGTACAGAATAGCAGAGATTTATGGGGAGCAGCATGCGGAAGGCTGCCACTCCCAGGGCCTTCCCAGGATATCCAGGGCCTACAGCCCGAATTAGGTATGGAAGCGGGTGCCTTTTTCACCTCCCAGAAGGGGAAGCCAGATGGGAAACTGAAATCGGAGAAGTGGGCCAGAAAGCATGGGAGATGTGGAGCCAGAAAGAGTGTCTCAGGGGCCAGCAATGCCAGGAAACGAAGGGCGAGCTCAGGCTGGAAACGTGCTGTACTGGAGCTACCATGGAACCTTTGATGTTAAGTAAATTTGAACTGTTAAAAGGCTTACATGGATTTTGGTGTAGAAAACATATAGTTTCCACTCCATAATACATGCAAAAAAGTACCCTTATTTATTATGCTCGCTTATATAGTGTCATCATATTCCACAGCACTTTACAGATATCATCATCACTGTCCCCATTGATCACAAATTACATACCCCTACAGCTTGATTCATTATTGCATTTGCACCTTTTCTTGTTGTGCTTTTGGCATTCTGCGTGTTTTTTTCTTTAATTCATAAACATCTCTTAATTTGGGCCTTTTTAAAACCACATTTTTTTAGCCATGTTTGTTCTTTTTTTATGTTATATTTTTGGAGGGATTTCCAGATGTTTTCTATTAAGTCTTCATTTGCAACTTTTTGATACATTGTAATTTCTTTTGCAAATCTATTCCTGTCTCCCCTGGATTATATTTATGTACTTAAACTTTGGCACAAATTGTTCATGCAAATTTTGCAACTTTTTAGAGGTATATGTGACCTAAAACAGGTGAAAGATTAAAAAATAGCAATTTTTATTTTGCACAAAATCTATGAATTGTGCACAGCATTTGAGCGATTTTTTTCCCTCAAAAAACGTCATCAAATACCACAATACCAAAAAATAAAAATTGTATATAATAAATCTGGCCTGTAGTGTCCATTGTAGAAGTGTGCAGCACTAATATTGAGTTGCTTAATGCTCAGAAAAGAGGAGCACCCTGCTAAAATAGCAACGTTAAAGGGGTTCTTCACTTTCAGGAAACCTCTTTCCAAAACAATAGATCCAACTCGGACACAAAATGGAGAAGATAAAGAAATTTATTTTTTCATCTTCTCCCCCATTTGATAAAATTTGATCACACTGGCCCGATTTTCTTCAATGAATGAATAAATGGATTTGTGACCCTAGCCTAAGGAGGATTTATCACCAAAAACTGTCCATCATTTGCACTTTGCAATTCCATATAAAGCAAGTGGCAACTGTATTACACAGTCATCATCAGCCTCTAATAGCTACAGAGTTTAAGTGGTAATTTCAGCGAGCGCCCATTAATAGGTTTACTTGTCAGCCATGGGCCTAATAAAGATTATGCCACAACCATCTTTGTACTAAAACTAAGGTTCATAGGATATTGCCATTTCAACTACAGTATATATTGTAATACTGTAATATTGTAGTTTTAAGTACAAATAAAGGAATAGATATACTGTAGCTGAAAACTAAGTGAGAGAATCAAAAAAGAGTAAAAATAAACAAAAATGTTTTTAAAAATTAAAAATTAAAACATTTTAAATCACCCCACTTTCACAATTTAAAAATAAAGAATTAAAGAATAAATATATTTTGTATCACTGTCTGATCTACAAAAATATAAATAAATTAACCCACACAGCAAACTTAGAAATAAAAAAAAAAAAAAAATAATTGAAAGATCAGAATTGCCGTTTTTAAGTCACTGAAACTTCATCAAGAAATGCAAGAAAAAGTGATCAAATGGAATATATAGCTCAAAATGGTATTAACCCCTTCACGACCTATACAACTGTCCCACTAGTTAACCCCTTTAACCCCTTTCTGACCTTGGACAGGATAGTACGTCCGAGGTCAGAACCCCCGCTTTGATGCGGGCTCCGGCGGTGACCCTGCATCAAAGCCGGGACATGTCAGCTATTTTGTACAGCTGGCATGTCCCCGCAATAGCAGCAGATGGAATCACAATCCACCCGCCGCTATTAACTAGTTAAATGCCGCTGTCAAACGCTGACAGCGGCATTTAACTAGCGCTTCCGGCCATCGAGCCGGAAATGAGCGCATCGCTGACCCCCGTCACGTCAGCATGACAACCAGAGGTCTATTGAGGACCTCTATGGTTGTTGATGGTGGATTGCTGAGAGCGCCACCCTGTGGTCGGTGCTCATAGCAATGCAGCAATTCTACTACATAGGAGCGATCTGAGCATCGCTCCTATGTAGCAGACCCGATCAGGCTATGCCATGCTTATAGCCTCCCATGGAGGCTATTGAAGCATGGCAAAAGGAAAAAAAAGGTTTTAAAAAATATGAAAAATATAAAAAAACATAAAAGTTTGAATCACCCCCCTTTTGCCCCATTCAAAATAAAACAATAAAAAAAATCAAATATACACATATTTATATCATCATGTTCACCTGATCGCTAAATGGCGTAGCGAGAAAAAAATTAGAAATGCCAGAATTACTTTTTTTGGTCGCTGCAACATTGCAACAAAATGGTATCATTAAAAACGTCAGCTCGGCATGCAAAAAATTAGTCCTCACCTGACCCGAGATCTCGAAAAATGGAGACGCTACAGGTATCGGAAAATGGCGCAATTTTTTTTTTAACAAAGTTTGGAAAAAAATTTTACCACTTAGAAAGAAAATAACCTAGACATGTTTGGTGTCTATGAACTCGTAATTCATATTTCAAAAAACTGACCATCACATCCAAACATAGATCAACTGTGAACAGGTGCTGAACCTAGAGTCACCAACTCATACACAGTCAAACATACATATGAAATATGAAAGTTAGACTGCATTACTGCACTAAAAATATAAAAAAATGAGAGCGTTTAGCGCATAAATTGGCCAATTTACGTGTACCTGGTAGCCACTTTACGGCAACTATCGTATGCCAGGTCCTACGCTTTCCCTGCTGAGAACAAACATCTTCATCTGAATGGGTACCTGCGAAACCTCTTCTTAGACTAAATTTCTCTCTCTGTGTGGAGGGGTAATGGACCTGCTGCGATTAAAACACCTGTCTGTGGCTAAGAGGCGGAGTGCTCGGTCAGAAGGCTAGTAAATACAAATTTCAAAAAACTGACCGTCACATCCAAACATAGATCAAGTATGAACAGGTGCTGAACCTAGAGTCACCAACTCCCACACAGTCAAACAAACAAGGCAGCACACTGTAGCGTCAAAACATGCAAACATAAAATATGAAAGTTAGACTGCATTACTGCACTAAAAATATGAAAAAAAGAGAGCATTTAGCACATAAATTGGCCAATTTACGTGTACCTGGTAGCCACTTTACGGCATCTCTCGTATACCAGGTCCTACGCTTTCCCTGCTGAGAACATTACCCCTCCACAGAGAGAGAGAAATTTAGTCTAAGAAGAGGTTTCACAGGTACCCATTCAGATGAAGACGTTTGTTCTCAGCAGGGAAAGCGTAGGACCTGGTATACGAGATATGCCGTAAAGTGGCTACCAGGTACACGTAAATTGGCCAATTTATACGTTTTTTTTTTTCCCCAAGGTGGAGCTTACTCTTTGCCACATGGGGGTTTTTTGCCTTCCTCTGGATCAACATGTTAGGGCAAGTTAGGTAAGGCTATGGGTTGAACTAGATGGACTTAAAGTCTTCCTTCAACCTTAATAACTATGTAACTATGTAACTATGTAAACGCTCTCAGTTTTTCATATTTTTAGTGCAGTAATGCAGTCTAACTTTCATATTTTATGCTTGCATGTTTTGGCGCCACAGTGTGCTGCCTTGTTTGTTTCACACAAGGAACAGAGTAAAAAAAAATAAATCCAATTCTTGACCTACTATTAATTTGTTCATTCTGCATCCCAAAGATTGCCGTAAAGCTCAGCTCACAGTTATCCTGAACTCTGCGCTGAGCGCTTACACCGGGGTTTCCAAATAAATCTTTGATATATGTGATTCAGACGGAACCCCGGACAGAAGATTCCCTATAAATAGGCATGCATAAAAGTGCTGTCAGCATAGTTTTGTGCATCTCTGAAAAAAAGAACACAGCTGAACAGAGGCCAGTCGGAGTCCAGAGTAACTCTGCTGGCTAATTATAGTGAATGAATTCTACAGGGTGGGCCATTTATATGGATACACCTAATTAAAATGGGAATGGTTCCTGATATCAACTTCCTTTTTTTGGCACATTAATATATGGGAGGGGGAAAGCTTTTCAAGATGGGTGGTGACCAAGATGGCCATTTTGAAGTTGGCTATTTTGGATCCAGTTTTATTTTTTTCAATGGGAAGAGGGTCATGTGAACATCAAAACTTATTGAGAATTTCACAAGACAAACAATGGTGTGCTTGGATTTAACGTGACTTTTTTGTTTCACGAGTTATTTACAAGTTTATCACCACTTATAAATTGTGTTCAAAGTGCTGTCCATTGTGTTGGATTGTTAATGCAACCCTCTTCTCCCACTCTTGTCACACTGATAGTAACACCGCAGAAAAAATGCTAGCACAGGCTTCCAGTATCCATTGGTCCAGATGCTGTACATCTTGTATCTTCACAGCATAGACAATTGCCTCCAGATGACCCCAGTTCAATAAGTCAAATGTTGCTCCTTCCCTTCTGAACCCTGCTGTGCGTCCTAACAGTAGTTTCCCCTCACATATGGGGAATTGGCATATTAAGGAGAAACTGCAAAACAAATTTTGTGGTCCAATTTGTCCTGTTACCCTTGCGAAAAAAAATTGGGGCTAAACTAAATTTTTTGTAAAAAAAAAAAAAAAAAAGAAAATGTTAATTTTTTCCTTCCACGTTGCATTAATTCCTAAAAAGCACCTGAAGTTTAATACGCTTTTTGAATGTGGTTTTGAGGATTTTGAGAGGTGCAATATTTAGAATGGTGTCACTTTTGGGTATTTTATGTCATATAGGCCCCCCAAAGTCACTTCAAATGGTCCCTAAAAAAATGTTTTTTAAATTTTTTTGGGGAAAAATGAGAAATCACTGATCAAATTTTACCCCTTCTAACTTCCTAGCAAAAATGATTGTTTCAAAAATTGTGCTGATCTAAATCATATATGTGAGAAATGTTATTTATTATACCATTGGTATGAAGAGGAAAACAGGCTTGGGGGTGGAGGAGTTAATAGAAATGTCAGCTCACCAAAAAACAACATTCTCTCAAACAGCTCCATCGGTGGCAAATAAAAAAATATTCAGAAAATGGCACCACAAACCAAATTTTTTACAATGCTATGAATTTCTTTAACAAATATAATATAAAAAATACGAGCGTGGTATCACCGAAAACTAATGTATCTCTAAAGCTTATGTAGATATGATTTATTGCACCATGTTCCAAATTATTATGCAAATTATATTTTTCTTGGATTTTCCTAAATGATCGGTACAAATAACAGGCAGTCTCAGAAAAGCCATCACCCGTTAGATTATACATCGAATTTTATTGAAGAAACCTCCCAATGATAACAGTATAATCTCCAAAATAAATAAAAACTCAAAATGCACTGTTCCAAATTATTAGGCACAGTAGAATTTCTATACATTTGATATGTTTTAAAGAACTGAAAATGCTCATTTGTGGAATTTGCAGCATTAGGAGGTCACATTCACTGAACAAAAAAGCTATTTAACTCCAAAACCTTCTAACAGGCCAAGTTACATGTTAACAAAGGACCCCTTCTTTGATATCACCTTCACAATTCTTGCATCCATTGAACTTGTGAGTTTTTGGAGAGTTTCTGCTTGTATTTCTTCGCATGAAGTCAGAATAGCCTCCCAGAGCCGCTGTTTTGATGTGAACTGCCTCCCACCATCATAGATCTTTTGCTTGATGATTCTCCAATGGTTCTCTATAGGGTTGAGGTCAGGGGAAAATGGTGGCCACACCATGAGTTTATCTCCTTTTATGCCCATAGCAGCCAATGACTCAGAGGAATTCTTTGCAGCATGAAATGGTGCATTGTCATGTATGAAGATGATTTTGCTCCTGAAGGCATGTTTCTGCTTTTTATACCATGAAAGAAAGTTGTCAATCAGAAACTCTATGTACTTTGCAGAGGTCATTTTCACACCTTCAGGAACTTTAAAGGGCCCTACCAGCTGTTTCCCCATGATTCTGGCCCAAAACATGACTCCTCCACCTCCTTGCTGACGTCGCAGCCTTGGTGCGACATGGTGGCCATCCACCAACCATCCACTACTCCATCCATCTGGACCATCCAGGGTTGCTCGACACTCATCAGTAAACAAGACTGTTTGAAAATTAGTCTTCAAGTATGTCTGGACCCACTGCAACCGTTCTGCTTGTGAACACTGTTTATGGGTAGCAGAATAGTACGTTTATGAACCAAAGCAAGCCTCTGAAAGATCCTACACCATGAGGTTCGAGGGACTCCAGAGGTATCAGCAGCTTGAAATATCTGTTTGCTGGTTTGTAATGGCTTTTTAGCAGCTGCTCTCTTAATCCGATGAACTTGCCTGACAGAAACCTTCCTCATTATGCCTTTATCAGCACGAACACGTCTGTGCTCAGATTCAGGCACAAATCTCTTAGCAGTACGATAATCACGCTTAAGTTTTCGGGAAATATCTAATGTGTTCATCTCTTGACCAAGGCATTGCATTATTTGATGCTTTTTGGCAGCAGAGAGATCCTTTTTCTTTCCCATGTAACTTGAAAAGTCTGGCCTGCTTAATAATGTGCAACATCATGTTTAAGTAGTTTTCCTTTAATTAAAATCACCTGGAAAACTAATTATCACATGCGTTTAAGATTGATTTCAGTGATCCATTGAGCCCTGAGACACAATGAAATCCATGAGGTTATTTGAAAAACAAAACAATTTAATCTTTATGATGCTTAAATCCAATTTGCATAATAATTTGGAACATGGTGTAGTTATAAATGGTGGCACTTTTACAAATCTGTAAATGCACAAACGCAACGAATGTACGAACAGCCAAAGCCTAGAATCGTATTTTAAAATGGCAAGGTGTAGTTTAATTTACCGGAATCATTGCAACATAAGGAGTTATGCAAGAGATACTTTTACTCAATCTAAAAACACGGTCCCTCTGCCAATATTTTACTCAATCCCTACTAGACATTGTAAGAAATTTGGAATCTTTTCAATTATCATACATGGCCACCTAGCTTTACTGACAGCTTCTTTGCCTGAAATCACAAAGCATAGAGGCTGTGTCAGTCAAGTAGGAGGACAATAGTGAAGTACCCTTCGTACATATATATCACCCATATGTACACATCCTACATCATAAGATCAGACGTCATTGGAATCTACTACGCACAGCCCATCCACAAATCCCGGAGTTTCAAGATCATTTCTTACCTTGCTACAAACGTCCTACCAACATACGCGATACATTGGTCAAAGCAGACTTAGGTATCAATAGGGATAGCACTCAACGTTTCCTTTCCCAACCCAAGCATGGCACTTTCCCATGCCTGCATTGTAACCAATGTAACAGCGTTATCAAGCGCGACGTATTTCATCACCCTCATTCCGGTAAGAGATATAATATCAAGGGATATTTTACCTGTGATACATCATTTGTCGTTTATGCGATCAAATGTCCATGTGGCCTACTGTATATTGGTGAGACTACTCAATCTATCAGATCCCGTATTTCCAAGCACAAGTCCACAATCCGGTGCCAGAATTTATTACTGCCACTCCCGTCCCACTTCATATCTAAGGGTCATAACATCTCACAGCTAAGATTTCAAGTATTGGAACATATCCCGATACAGAGACGGGGCGGTAATAGGATCCACCTCCTTAAAAAGAAGGAGGCTTATTGGATCCACGAACTTCAAACCCTATCGCCTAAAGGTCTCAACAGAGAATACGACCCTTTGGCATTTATCTAATCGTCAGACCATGGTTGAATGGTGCTTTTTGTCCTTCATGCCACTTATTGGGTCCTTTTGAGATTTGTATAATATGTCGTACATGGTTCTGCCTGTTATACATGGACGCATCAATCAATGTATAGTATGGAATATATAAACCTGTACAATATGCTATGTACTAATCAGACTGTTCTTCTTTACAGAGTCGCCTTTATTGACGCTCATCATGCAAATCACTGCCTGCTCCCTCCCCCTCCCTGGATTTTCCCTGCCTGTGTTCCCTACCCGACTGCATTCATTACCATGCTTCTTATATATATCTACTTGCCTTCTTTTTAGTCTGTACTTTTATCGACTTTCTTTTCTACGGCTTAATCAGTATATACATCTTACATTATATACCTTATATTAGCCTCTATCTTCCCATTTTACACCTTTCATATATAACGCTTACACCTTGACCAGCAATAATATCCCTTTTCCTCTGATCGCTTTTCCCCTGATGCAGTTTAGCTGAGATAGCTATTTTCATCTCCGTAACTACAAGTCCCGCCCTATCCGGTCCTTCTCTTACCCTATGGCTATTATCCTCTTTAGACACGCCTTCTGGCCCTTGCTGCGTAGTTCATAGCGCTCATCGATCTAAACTTAGTGCCGGCTTTCTGCCGTCTTGGGACTACATATCCCACAATCCTTAGCGCTGTTTTCCGGGTCGTCTCACTTCCGGTTACGGTCCCGCCCATACGCCATATATTGCCGTTCCGTTCCACTTGGGGCATTCAACCAGCGGTGGACGCCGCGTTGTTGTATGCCCACGGTCCACAGTATATTGGTGAGTCTCTTGCGCCTTTTTAGCCCGGCACCCATCACTCTAGCTCCATATATGCCGGACACGCTGTCCTGTTAGTTATTTTTTCTATTCATACTCTAGGAGCTGATTGGTTCTAGGATTATTTACGTCTATTAAGAGTTTTGCTAGCGCCGAATATTTCCCATAGGACCTGTTCTCTACCCATGGTGAGCTATTGTTTCTCTTTGTGCTTTTCTGTAGGGTTGACACTAATGCCTCTCTCTCACCTCCTTCTAGCCCCTGGGCATATCGTTCTGCCGTATCTGTGATACTGCTTATGTGGCCACATATTTCCCTTGATACCTTTGGTAGGTTAAACCCCTACCCCTTCGTCATCTTTATAGCTAAATCTCGCATCTAGTGGTTTATTTTTCTATTATTCATCTCCTGCAGATCCACTCTCTGGTTCTTATTCTTTGTGGATACATTCAGATGACCTTTAGTTTGGTTAGTATATATACCTCTCTTTGATATTCCGGTCACTTCTATGGCACTTTACTTAATATATTTCCCTATGATTCTAGGCTATTAACGGCTATTTTGATACGTTTGGAGTCCTATTTAGGACCCTTCATCCACAAACACACACAAGTACTATACATTCCACCCTTACAGCAGTCGGGTACGTAAAAATGATTTCTTTCCTTCCTCTCCTTCCTTCCTTCCCTTCCGTCACTTATTTCCTTGAGATTTATATATATATATATGTATATTTTTTTCATGTTGTATTTTCAACATTGTAATTACAATACACTGTTATATGTTTGTGCAGCCTACTGAAGAAGGTCTATTTGTATTTGACCGAAACGTCTATTTGTTTTCTGGACTGCTACTCCAAGTAATAAATTTTGATTTTCGTGACTACCACTATTCACCAAAGTTGAGTGCCAAGTTATTTGTTGATTAGTCAAGTAGGAGGAGTGAAAAGCTGGGGGAGGGATAGAGCTGGAGTGACAGAGGCTTAATATGCACCATATCCCTTTGCATATCAATTTAAATGATGATTTTGCAGTAATATAGAAATGGACTGGTCATGTCAATGTATTGTTAAACTTGTCAGTGAAATATCCATGTGCACATAAAAATAGCATGGGGTGTGAAATCCTGTTGTCAGATGTCCTTTAACAATTATACACTGGAAATGAGAATGTTATATACCCCAACATTGTTACATCTGGTCACCATGTCCCTAAATTGCTCTTCATCACCAGATCGGGTGCAGATCCTATAGCTGATTGGCTGGTACCTCTCCCACCATGGTCTGTTGGGATTTGTCACGATCAAATTCTCATTGGGAGGTGAGATCTGCAGAAGAAAGAGGGTACAGCTCAGCAATTTATGACATATATTTCAATTCACCAGTGCTCCATATAAAGCGTCGCGAGAGATCAGGAGAGCAGAGAGCGGCCATTACACATCACACTGGTAACGCCTCCTTCATGTAAAATAAGCTCTGGAGGCAGAGTTACCTTTCAGGCACCATCGTCCCCAGAGCCTGGAAGAGGTCATTTATATAAAGTGATAAGAGATGATTTTTCCTCAACAAGATATCTAATATGAGACACACAGGGAGGACTTTTCTCAGCAGTCTGTAAGCTGAGTGACCATATTAATAGTTTAGATGGGTCAAATGTGGTGACAGATTCCCTTTAAATTTTGTTTCGGTCCATTTTGCATGAGGAAAACATGTTTCTTAATAATTCTGCACACCTTGATAAAGCGACTTGATATCCTTAGGCCGCACCCTCCTCATTACACAAATACACATCAACTCACCTGCCTCATCCATAAACCATTCAAGTTTATAAAGTTGGAAAGTCTGCATAAAAATGGTGATATGGTCAAAGTACTCACTTACCCTATAATTCTGCATGCAGTGTATATGAGTGAAGACTGCAATGACAAGCTCTATTAAAGGGAATCTGTCACCAGGTTTTTGCCACCTAATCAGAGAGCAACAGCGATGTGTCACTTACTAAGCCGCTTAGTGTAGTTTTAAAACAACCACTGTTTTATCAGCAGGAGATTATCCCTAGGCACTAGTAAACCTACCTTCAGGTAGTCAAGCATATTTATGAGCTCATTATAGGCCAACCAACCCCAACACTGATTGGCAGCTTTCTGTGTACATGGCATTAACCCCTTAACACCCAATGACATGCAGTGTGCGACATCCCCATTTGTTGTGAGTTCTGGCGATGAGCCCGCACCTTTTCCGGAACATGACAGTTGATCTGATCAGCTGTCACGTGCACCTAATAGCCACGGGTGGAATTGCGATCCACCCACGGCTGTTTACATGCTAAAGGCCCCTGTCAATCTCTGACACTGGCATTTAACATGCACTTGCTGGAAGCCAGTCACAAACCATGCCCATCGACGCCTGTGTCACATGACCGCGGGTTGCCGGTGGGTTGGATAACAACCCAGCATCTGCAGGAGACCCTTGTGGTTGTCATAGCTAGATTGCCATTCATAGCCAGTCTTTGCCATAGCCATAGCCAGTCGGCGCTCATAGCAAGTGAGCTTTTCTGCCCTGCTCTATGTACCACAAGAGATCAGATGATCACAGCTTCTAGTTTCCCATGGAGACTATTGAAGGAAGAAAAAAGTAAAAAAAAATGTTTTTAAAATTTTTAAAAAAATTTAAAAATATAAAAGTTTAAATCACCCCCCATTTGCCTCATTCAAAACAAAACAATAAAAAAAAACATATATGGTATTGCCGTATTCAGAATCGCATGATCTATCAATATATAAAAAGAATTAATCAGATCAGTATCACGAAAAAAAAAATCAAAACTCATTAACACCAAGATGTCCCAGAGAGGGGTCATTTAACATTTCTACCTTTGGAACCTTTGGAGCTCGAAATTTCTGGGACTTCTAGTGTTAAAATGCAATAACAGGCGATCAAAACATCATATCTACCCCCAAATGGTGTAAAAAAAAAAAAACATCAGCTTGGCGTGCAAGAAATAAGCCCCCAAGCAGCCCCGATCCCCAAAAAATGGAGATGCTATGAGTAGGGTTGAGCGAAACGGGTCGTTCATTTTCAAAAGTCGCCGACTTTTGGCAAAGTCGGGTTTCATGAAACCCGATCCGACCCCTGTGCGGGGTCGGCCATGCGGTACGCGACTTTCGCGCCAAAGTCACGTTTCAATGACGCGAAAAGCGCCATTTCTCAGCCAATGAAGGTAAACGCAGAGTGTGGGCAGCGTGATGACATAGGTCCTGGTCCCCACCATCTTAGAGAAGGGCATTGCAGTGATTGGCTTGCTGTCTGCGGCGTCACAGGGGCTATAAAGGGGCGTTCCCGCCGACCGCCATGTTACTGCTGCTGATCTGAGCTTAGGGAGAGGTTGCTGCCGCTTCGTCAGAAGCAGGGATAGCATTAGGCAGGGTCCATTAACCACCAAACCGCTTGTGCTGTAGCGATTTCCACTGCCCAACACCACCTTCGGTGTGCAGGGACAGTGGAAGCTACATTTTTTTTTCCTCAGCGCTGTAGCTCATTGGGCTGCCCTAGAAGGCTCCCTGATAGCTGCATTGCTGTGTGTACGCCGCTGTGCAAACCAACTGCTTTTTTCAAAGCACAAATCCTCTTGTTCCTTCCTTTCTGCACAGCTATCTTTTTTGTTTGTACACACTTTTTATTTAATTTGTGCATCAGTCCACTCCTTATTGCTGCCTGCCATACCTGGCTGAGATTACTGCAGGGAGATAGTAATTGAAGGACACTCCCTGTTTTTTTTTTTTTTTTTGTGGGAGATTAAGATTGACATTTCTGCTAGAGTGCCATCCCTGTGTGTGCCATCTCTCACTCAGTGGGCCATAGAAAGCCTATTTATTTTTTTGCTTGATTTTGGTTCTAAAATGTACCTGAAAAAATCACTACATCAATCAGTGGGAGAAAAATATTGGCCTCAGGGCTTGTGTGCCACTCCTGACTCCTGTGTGCATCATCACTCACTCAGTGGGCCATAGAAAGCCCATTTTTTTTTTTTTTGCTTTATTTGGGTTCTAAATTCTACCTGAAAAAATCAATAAATCAATCAGTGGGAGATTAATATTGGCCTTTGGGCTTGTGTGCCAGTCCTAAGCGTGCCATCTCTCTCTCTCAGATAGTGGGCCATAGAAAGCCTATTTATTATTTTTTTTATTGGGTTTATAAATTTTCCCTGGAACCAAAAAAAAAAAAAGTGGGAGATTAATATTGGTCTCTGGGCTTGTGTGCCAGTCCTGAGCGTGCCATCTCTCTCACAAATAGTGGGCCATAGAAAGCCTATTTATTTTTTTGCTTGATTTGGGTTCTAAAATGTACCTGAAAAAATCACTACATCAATCAGTGGGAGAAAAATATTGGCCTCAGGGCTTGTGTGCCACTCCTGACTCCTGTGTGCATCATCACTCACTCAGTGGGCCATAGAAAGCCCATTTTTTTTTTTTTTGCTTTATTTGGGTTCTAAATTCTACCTGAAAAAATCAATAAATCAATCAGTGGGAGATTAATATTGGCCTTTGGGCTTGTGTGCCAGTCCTAAGCGTGCCATCTCTCTCTCTCAGATAGTGGGCCATAGAAAGCCTATTTATTATTTTTTTTATTGGGTTTATAAATTTTCCCTGGAAAAAAAAAAAAAAAGTGGGAGATTAATATTGGCCTCTGGGCTTGTGTGCCAGTCCTGAGCGTGCCATCTCTCTCACAAATAGTGGGCCATAGAAAGCCTATTTATTTATTTTTTTTTGGTTTTATAAATTCTCCC
This sequence comes from Ranitomeya imitator, assembly GCF_032444005.1. NCBI lineage: Eukaryota > Metazoa > Chordata > Amphibia > Anura > Dendrobatidae > Ranitomeya > Ranitomeya imitator. The sequence continues at coordinate 131,190,288 of NC_091289.1, read as the reverse complement.
TTAAAAAAAAAGGGAGATTAATATTGGCCTTTGGGCTTGTGTGCCAGTCCTAAGCGTGCCATCTCTCTCTCTCTCTCTCTCTCTCTCTCTCTCTCTCAGATAGTGGGCCATAGAAAGCCTATTTATTATTTTTTTTATTGGGTTTATAAATTTTCCCTGGAACAAAAAAAAAAAAGTGGGAGATAAATATTGGCCTCTGGGCTTGTGTGCCACTCCTGACTCCTGTGTGCGTCATCTCTCACTCAGTGGGCCATAGAAAGCCTTTTTTTGTTTTATTTGTTTTCTAAATTCTCCCTGAAAAAATCATTTTATTTTATTTGGTTTCTAAATTCTTCCTGAAAAAATCATTTTATTCTATTTTTTTTTCCTAAAGTCTCCCTGAAAAAAAAAAAAAAAAACAAATCAGTGGGAGATTAATATTGCCCTTTCTGCTTGTGTGCCAGTCTTGACTCCTGGCTGTGCCATCTCTCTCTCTCTCTCCAATTGTGGGCCATAGAAAGCCTATTATTTTTTTAGCTTGATTTGGGTTCCAAAATCTACCTGAAAAAATCACTACATCAATCAGTGGGAGATAAATATTGGCCTCTGGGCTTGTGTGCCACTCCTGACTCCTGTATGCGTCATCTCTCACTCAGTGGGCCATAGAAAGCCTTTTTTTGTTTTATTTGTTTTCTAATTTCTCCCTGAAAAAATCATTTTATTTTATTTGGTTTCTAAATTCTTCCTGAAAAAATCATTTTATTCTATTATTTTTTTTTCCTAAAGTCTCCCTGAAAAAAAAACAAAAAAACAAATCAGTGGGAGATTAATATTTACATGTGTGCTTCAGTGACAGTCCTGCATGTGTGGCATCTCTCTCATTTGTTGCCACCAACAACAGAGTGTGTAACATTGTGCCTGATTTTCGTTGTGGTCTCACTCACCTGTAAAGGGGTAGCTAAATCATACTGAAGTTATAGCTCACCGTGTAATTTGTGTGACAGCAACAAATACCGTTAGTTTGTTTACGTTTTTAAAACAATGAGGAAGTATGGTGGAAGAGGTCGTGGCCGGGGGCGTTCATTGTCAGCTGGTAATGAGGGTAGTGGTAGTGGTGGAGCATCAGCTGGTCGTGGGAAAAAAAATATTGCACCTAAGTCTGGAGCTGTGGAGCCAGGTTCGTCATCTGGCTACACAAGGCCTCGAACGCTCCCTTTTCTGGGAGTAGGAAAACCGCTTTTAAAGCCGGAGCAGCAAGAGCAAGTTTTGGCTTATCTTGCTGACTCAGCCTCTAGCTCTATTGCCTCCTCTTGTGAAACTGGTAAATGTCAAAGCAGCGCGTCGTTAGTGGATGTTCACGGTCAGGGACAAGTAGCTTCCTTGTCCTCTTCAGCAAAAACAACAACAGAGAAGAATGCAGCAGGCGACACAACGGGTTACTCCATGGAGCTCTTTACACATACCGTCCCTGGCTTAGAAAGTGAAGCAGTTAACAGTCCATGCCCATTACAAGTTGAATCTGACATGGAGTGCACTGATGCACAGCCACAGCCAGACTACTATGCTGGTCCTTTGACTCAGACCACAACATTGCCCTCGCAGGGTAATGATCAAGAATCAGACCCTGATGAGACTATGTTGCCCCATCACGAACGCTATACCACCGACCGACACGGTGACACAGACGAAGTTGCACACGAGCTACAAGAAGAGGTAATAGATTACCCAGTTCTTGACCCCGATTGGCAGCCATTGGGGGAACAGGGTGCAGGCGGCAGCAGTTCTGAAGCGGAGGAGGAGGGGCCGCAGCTGCCATCAACATCGCAACAGGTTCCATCTGCCGAGCCCGTATCTTGCCCAAAACGTGTGGCAAAGCCAAAACCTGTTGGAGGACAGCGTGGCCATCCGGTTAAAGCTCAGTCTGCAATGCCTGAAAAGGTATCCGATGCTAGAAAGAGTGCAGTCTGGCATTTTTTTAAACAACATCCAATTGATCAGCGCAAAGTCATCTGTCAAAAATGTTCAACTACCTTAAGCAGAGGACAGAATCTGAAAAGTCTCAATACAAGTTGCATGCATAGACATTTAACCACCATGCATTTGCAAGCCTGGACTAACTACCAAACGTCCCTTAAGGTTGTAGCACCCTCGGCCAATGAAGCTAGTCAGCAACGCAACATCCCTTCCGGCAGTGTAGGGCCACCATTTTCCGCACCACCTGCAGTATCTGTGCAGGTTTCTTTGCCAGGCCAAAGCAGTCAGGGTCAGGGAATCACCAGTTTCGTAGTAGGAAACACTGCATCTAGGGCACCGGCGGCAACAATACCATCTCCCACCGTCTCTCAGTCTGCCATGTCCACCGGCACCCCCGCTAGTTCCACGATCTCCAGCTCTCCAGTCCAGCTCACCCTACATGAGACTATGGTTAGAAAAAGGAAGTACTTAGCCTCGCATCCGCGTACACAGGGTTTGAACGCACACATAGCTAGACTAATCTCGTTAGAGATGATGCCCTACCGGTTAGTTGAAAGCGAAGCTTTCAAAGCCCTGATGGACTACGCTGTACCACGCTACGAGCTACCCAGTCGACACTTTTTTTCCAGAAAAGCCATCCCAGCCCTCCACCAGCATGTTAAAGAGCGCATCGTCCATGCACTCAGGCAATCTGTGAGCACAAAGGTGCACCTGACAACAGATGCATGGACCAGTAGGCATGGCCAGGGACGTTACGTGTCCATCACGGCACACTGGGTAAATGTGGTGGATGCAGGGTCCACAGGGGACAGCAAGTTTGGGACAGTTCTGCCTAGCCCACAGTCTAGGAAACAGTTGGCTGTAGCCGTTCGCACCCCCTCCTCCTCCTCTTCGTCCTCCTGCAGAAGCGAGAGCTCGTCCACAGACCGCAGTCGCACAACCACTCCATCCGCAGCTGCCACTGTTGCACACCAGGTCTCCCATTATGGGGCAGCTACTGGCAAACGTCAGCAGGCTGTATTGGCTATGAAGTGTTTGGGCGACAACAGACACACCGCGGAAGTTCTGTCCGAGTTCTTGCAGAAAGAAACGCAGTCGTGGCTGGGCACTGTAGATCTTGAGGCAGGCAAGGTAGTGAGTGATAACGGAAGGAATTTCATGGCTGCCATCTCCCTTTCCCAACTGAAACACATTCCTTGCCTGGCTCACACCTTAAACCTGGTGGTGCAGTGCTTCCTGAAAAGTTATCCGGGGTTATCCGACCTGCTCCTCAAAGTGCGTGGACTTTGCTCACATATCCGCCGTTCGCCCGTACACTCCAGCCATATGCAGACCTATCAGCATTCTTTGAACCTTCCCCAGCATCGCCTAATCATAGACGTTGCAACAAGGTGGAACTCAACACTGCACATGCTTCAGAGACTGTGCGAACAGAGGCGGGCTGTTATGTTTTTGTGGGAGGATACACATACACGGGCAGGCAGTAGGATGGCAGACATGGAGTTGTCAGGTGTGCAGTGGTCGAAGATTCAAGACATGTGTCAAGTCCTTCAGTGTTTTGAGGAATGCACACGGCTGGTTAGTGCAGACAACGCCATAATAAGCATGAGCATCCCCCTAATGCGTCTGCTGATGCAAAGTTTGACGCACATAAAGGATCAGGCGTCTGCAGCTGAGGAAGAGGAAAGCCTTGATGACAGTCAGCCATTGTCTGGCCAGGGCAGTGTACAGGACGAGTTAGCGGGCGAAGAGGAGGAGGAGGACGAGGAGGATGATGGGGATGATTATATTTTTAATGAGGAAGCTTTTCCGGGGCCACTGGAAATTGGTGGCGCGGCAAGGCCGGGTTCTGGTTTTTGGAGGGACACAAGTGACGTGGATTTGCCTGAAACTGCCCCTCAACCAAGCACAACCGCAGATTTGAGAACTGGAACTTTGGCCCACATGGCGGATTATGCCTTACGTATCCTCAAAAGGGACACACGCATAACTAAAATGATGAACGATGACGATTACTGGTTGGCCTGCCTCCTTGATCCTCGCTATAAAGGCAAATTGCAAAATATAATGCCACATGAGAACTTGGAACTAATATTAGCAACCAAACAATCAACTCTTGTTGACCGTTTGCTTCTGGCATTCCCTGCACACAGCGCCTGTGATCGTTCTCACACGAGCTGCAGGGGCCAGCAGACCAGAGGAGTTAGAGGGGCAGAAATCAGAAGTGGCGTTGGCCAGAGGGGTTTTCTGACCAGGTTGTGGAGTGATTTTGCTATGACCGCAGACAGGACAGGTACTGCAGCATCAATTCAAAGTGACAGGAGACAACATTTGTCCAGTATGGTTACAAACTATTTTTCATCCCTTATCGATGTTCTCCCTCAACCGTCATTCCCATTTGATTACTGGGCATCAAAATTAGACACCTGGCCAGAATTGGCAGAATATGCATTGCAGGAGCTTGCTTGCCCGGCAGCTAGTGTCCTATCAGAAAGAGTATTCAATGCTGCAGGTTCAATACTAACAGAAAAAAGGACTCGTCTGGCTACCCAAAATGTAGATGATCTAACCTTCATTAAAATGAACCACAACTGGATTTCGAAATCTTTTGCCCCACCTTGCCCGGCTGACACCTAGCTTTCCTATAAAAAAGGTCTTGCCTGTGGACTATTCTGAATGCCTTTTCCAATCTCGTAATTTTCTGCACCTGATTGTCCAGCATACGACATGTTTACACCTCACTAAATGGCCAAACTCCCCACGCGGGGCCGTGGTATCGACACTTGGCGACAGCACCCGTGAGAGTGCTGTTTGTCTGAAGAGGTGGGTGTGCCCGCTTTTGGTCGACGGCACTGCCACTGGGTCCCTCCTAGTACAATAAAGTGTCTCTGGCGGTGGTGGTGCGCACCCAACGTCAGACACACCGTTGTAATATGAGGGGCCCTGGGCCTGTACCGCCGGCCACAAGACAGTTCCCCCCCCCCCAGCTCAAACAGTGCTCTACCACTTGCAAAATTATCTCACAGCTCCACCAATGTTTAGTCTATGCGCTGACATCCTTCAATGCCTGCCACTGACAATACCATTGTATTGACATTTTTGTTATGTTAGGCCTTCGAAGCCTGTCTGCGGTCACTCCTTCCACTAGGCCTCCACTGACCACACCACTGCTGCCCGTGTACCCCTGGAACCAATTTAAAATTGCCTACAGCCATGTGTTATTATTTTAGGCCTTCGATGCCTGTCTGCGGTCACTCCTTACAATATGCCTCCACTGACCACACCACTGCTGCCCGTGTACCCCTGGAACCAATTTAAAATTGCCTACAGCCATGTGTTATTATTTTAGGCCTTCGATGCCTGTCTGTGGTCACTCCTTCCACTAGGCCTCCACTGACCACACCACTGCTGCCCGTGTACCCCTGGAACCAATTTAAAATTGCCTACAGCCATGTGTTATTATTTTAGGCCTTCGATGCCTGTCTGCGGTCACTCCTTACAATATGCCTCCACTGACCACACCACTGCTGCCCGTGTACCCCTGGAACCAATTTAAAATTGCCTACAGCCATGTGTTATTATTTTAGGCCTTCGATGCCTGTCTGCGGTCTCTCCTTCCACTAGGCCTCCACTGACCACACCACTGCTGCCCGTGTACCCCTGGAACCAATTTAAAATTGCCTACAGCCAGCCCAATTTTTTTATTTTAGGCCTTCGATGCCTGTCTGCGGTCCATTCTTTCTACTACTACTACACTGACCAGGCCACTGCTGCCCGTGTACCCCTGGAACCAATTTAAAATTGCCTACAGCCATGTGTTATTATTTTAGGCCTTCGATGCCTGTCTGCGGTCACTCCTTACAATATGCCTCCACTGACCACACCACTGCTGCCCGTGTACCCCTGGAACCAATTTAAAATTGCCTACTGCCAGCCCAATTTTTTTATTTTAGACCTTCGATGCCTGTCTGCGGTCCGTTCTTTCTACTACTACTACACTGACCAGGCCACTGCTGCCCGTGTACCCCTGGAACCAATTTAAAATTGCCTACAGCCATGTGTTATTATTTTAGGCCTTCGATGCCTGTCTGTGGTCACTCCTTCCACTAGGCCTCCACTGACCACACCACTGCTGCCCGTGTACCCCTGGAACCAACATCAGAAAATATAAAAATAAGTATTTTGCTTATAAAAAAGAATATACTGGAGAGATATCAAATGCAGACATTTTAACATTAAAAACAAACACATACAACAAAAATCTGGTACAGTACTAAAAATGGCCACCAGCTACAATAACTTTCTCCTGCAAGTAGTTAACTGAAAGTTTTTTTCAATTTAAAACACAGATATGGCATGCACCGAGTGTTGTCCTGTCGCGTCTTCTTTATATTATTGCCAAGAAGATGCAAAACAATGAAAATAATAAAATCATTATTTACCAAAAAAATAGAGTAAGTCAAAACCACATTGCAAATAAACATTCATTACAAATAAAGAAGCAGGGCGCGTCCGAGGGTGAGTATATACCTAATAAGAATATAATCACCCTCGGACGCGCCCTGCTTCTTTCCGACAGCCTTCCTTCCTAAGAATCAGCCCTTCCGTGGTAACATAGTAACATAGTAACATAGTTAGTAAGGCCGAAAAAAGACATTTGTCCATCCAGTTCAGCCTATATTCCATCATAATAAATACTCAGATCTACGTCCGTCTACAGAACCTAATAATTGTATGATACAATATTGTTCTGCTCCAGGAAGACATCCAGGCCTCTCTTGAACCCCTCGACTGAGTTCGCCATCACCACCTCCTCAGGCAAGCAATTCCAGATTCTCACTGCCCTAACAGTAAAGAATCCTCTTCTATGTTGGTGGAAAAACCTTCTCTCCTCCAGACGCAAAGAATGCCCCCTTGTGCCCGTCACCTTCCTTGGTATAAACAGATCCTCAGCGAGATATTTGTATTGTCCCCTTATATACTTATACATGGTTATTAGATCGCCCCTCAGTCGTCTTTTTTCTAGACTAAATAATCCTAATTTCGCTAATCTATCTGGGTATTGTAGTTCTCCCATCCCCTTTATTAATTTTGTTGCCCTCCTTTGTACTCTCTCTAGTTCCATTATATCCTTCCTGAGCACCGGTGCCCAAAACTGGACACAGTACTCCATGTGCGGTCTAACTAGGGATTTGTACAGAGGCAGTATAATGCTCTCATCATGTGTATCCAGACCTCTTTTAATGCACCCCATGATCCTGTTTGCCTTGGCAGCTGCTGCCTGGCACTGGCTGCTCCAGGTAAGTTTATCATTAACTAGGATCCCCAAGTCCTTCTCCCTGTCAGATTTACCCAGTGGTTTCCCGTTCAGTGTGTAATGGTGATATTGATTCCCTCTTCCCATGTGTATAACCTTACATTTATCATTGTTAAACCTCATCTGCCACCTTTCAGCCCAAGTTTCCAACTTATCCAGATCCATCTGTAGCAGAATACTATCTTCTCTTGTATTAACTGCTTTACATAGTTTTGTATCATCTGCAAATATCGATATTTTACTGTGTAAACCTTCTACCAGATCATTAATGAATATGTTGAAGAGAACAGGTCCCAATACTGACCCCTGCGGTACCCCACTGGTCACAGCGACCCAGTTAGAGACTATACCATTTATAACCACCCTCTGCTTTCTATCACTAAGCCAGTTACTAACCCATTTACACACATTTGTGTGGTGTAGAGAGAGGGTTTGTTACACTCCAAGGTGTTCCCCAGGTTGCCTTTCCTGAGCTTTGATCTTCATGCTCTCGTTTAGTAGTTGTCGGAAAGTAGGCTGCATTAGGCCTACAAATTGGGTATGGGGTGGAGAGAGATGGTGTGTTACACTCCAAGGTGTTCCCCAGGTTTCCTTGCCATTGCTTCGGTCTTCCGACTCTCGTTTAGTAGTTGTAGAAAACTACACTGCATTAGGCCTACAAAATGGGTATCGGGTGGAGAGAGATGGTGTGTTACACTCCAAGGTGTTCCCCAGGTTACCTTTCCTGAGCTTCGATCTTCCGGCTCTCGTTTAGTAGTTGTTGGAAACTACACTGCATTAGGCCTACAAATTGGGTATGGGGTGTAGAGAGATGGTGTGTTCCACTCCAAGGTGTTCTCCAGGTTGCCTTCCCTGAGCTTCGATCTTCCGGCTCTCGTTTAGTAGTTGATGGAAACTACGCTGCATTAGGCCTACAAATTGGGTATGGGGTGTAGAGAGATGGTGTGTTCCACTCCAAAGTGTTCCCCAGGTTTCCTCGCCAATGCTTCGATCATCATGCTCTCGTTTAGTAGTTGTTGGAAACTACGCTGCATTAGGCCTACAAATTGGGTATGGGGTGTAGAGAGATGGTGTGTTCCACTCCAAGGTGTTCCCCAGGTTGCCTTTCCTGAGCTTCGATCTTCCGGCTCTCGTTAAGTAGTTGTTGGAAACTACGCTGCATTAGGCCTACAAATTGGGTATGGGGTGTAGAGAGATGGTGTGTTCCACTCCAAGGTGTTCTCCAGGTTGCCTTTCCTGAACTTCTATCTTCAGGCTCTCATTAAATTGTGGTTAAACGGAACAACTGCATTTGGCGTACTAGTTGGTTTGGGGCCTACTATCGGTGTCTGCCACTCCTTGCTGTTCTCCTGGTTTCCTGTCCTGAAATTCCGTTTTCAGGCGCTCGTTAAGTAGTTGTTAATGTTAGACTGCATTTGGCCTACTAGTTGGGTTGGGGCCTACTATCGGTGTCTGCCACTCCTTGCTGTTCTCCTCCACTGAACAAAGCTGTGCCGCCTGTTTACTACGGTTGCCAATTTTGAACTGCATTTCGACTACTTACTGATTTGGGCCTACTCTCTGTGTCAGCCTCTCATTCCAGTTGTCCTCCACTGCAATGCCCCCTGGTTATTCCTGTGTTACCAATTTTGAACTGCATTTAGCCAACTTTATTCTTTGGGCCTATATCTGTGTTTCCTCCTCATCCTGCCCATTGCCCAGCCAGTGATAGATGAGTCTGCTGGTACATTGACCCATAACGCAACATTCCCCGTGCACGCTACACAACAACATTGTGACCCTGCTGAAAGTCAGGTTGCTCTTCCCGCATACCATACCACCTTACACGGGGACAAAGAGGAAGGTGCAGATGAAAGTGCAGGTTCCTTCATCAGGTGGGGGGAGGAATACTAGTTGGCGACGTCACTGGCACAGGGCCTCTCATAGTACGCAAAAGTGTTGCTGCCGGTGGGAGGCGCCCCCGCCGTGCAAACACACCGCTGTACTTTGAGGGGCCCTGTGCCAGTGCCAATGCCAACGAGTGGCCCCCCCCTGCTTGCTCAGGTTCACAGCACTTGCAAAGTTGAAATACTTACCTCTCCCTGCTCCACTGCCGTGACGTGGTCCAGATTTCCTGGGCCCACTAATTACTTGAACCAGCCCTACCCACCACAACTTTAGCCAAATGAACCCCAATTTCAAATGCCTTCCAATTATTATAAGGTAAATTACGCTTGACAAGCTTCATTAAGAAGAATGGATGGTTTTGACATTAAAATGGGCACTCCAGGTGTTTTCCTGGCCCCCACTCACTGCCGACTATGCTGCCCCATTGACTTGCATTGGGTTTCGTGTTTCGGTCGATCCCGACTTTACGTCATAATCGGCCGATTTCACTCGACCCGACTTTTGAGATAGTCGGGTTTCGCGAAACCCGGCTCGACTCTAAAAAGGTCAAGGTCGCTCAACTCTAGCTATGAGTCTCGGAAAAGAAGAAATTATACGTGTTTGGTATCTACGAACTCATAAAGACCTGGAGAATCATAATGGCAGGTCAGTGTTAGGATTTGGTGAACATGGTAAAAAAAAAACAATTGTGAAATTTGTTTGCAATTTCATCACATTTTGAATTTTTTTCCAATTTCCCAGTACACTATTTATTAAAACGAGTCATGTTGTTCAAAAGTACAACTCTTCCCGCAAAAAATTAGCCTTCATACTGCCATATTGACAGAAAAAATAAAAAAGTTATGGCTCTGGGAAAAAAGGGGAGCAAAAAACAGAGATGCAAAAACAGAAATATCCCTGGTCCTTAAGAGTTAAGAGAACTGGCAGAGCTGCAGTAGATAAAACTGTGCATCAAAATAACAGCAAGCAGCCCAGTAAGTGGTACATTGCTGGAATCAGGGTCTCTGCCCCTACATTATGCAATATCAGGGTAGCAAACACCTTGTGACAGATTCCCTATAGCAGTCACAAGAAATCAGAAGTGTGCAGTAGGATTTACATGATTTCCTGTAAGCAGCATGACTAACAATATTCTGCCACTGTTGACAACAATCAGCCAGAAGCAGTCATGAGAGTTGCCGATATGTTAGTGTTTATTAAGTGGACATTAAGAATTAATTTGAAAACTGATATTTATTTGTAGAACTGCATGTCCATATGGCTTGTTTCCATGCTGAAGTGATAGTTGTGAACTGATATGTCACAGAATATAAGATAAGAAATAAATATAAGATATTAGATATAAAATATAAGATAAGTTGGAAACTTGGGCTGAAAGGTGGCAGATGAGGTTTAACAATGATAAATGTAAGGTTATACACATGGGAAGAAGGAATCAATATCACCATTACACACTGAACGGGAAACCACTGGGTAAATCTGACAGGGAGAAGGACTTGGGGATCCTAGTTAATGATAAACTTACCTGGAGCAGCCAGTGCCAGGCAGCAGCTGCCAAGGCAAACAGGATCATGGGGTGCATTAAAAGAGGTCTGGATACACATGATGAGAGCATTATACTGCCTCTGTACAAATCCCTAGTTAGACCGCACAGTTTTGGGCACCGGTGCTCAGGAAGGATATAATGGAACTAGAGAGAGTACAAAGGAGGGCAACAAAATTAATAAAGAGGATGGGAGAACTACAATACCCAGATAGATTAGCGAAATTAGGATTATTTAGTCTAGAAAAAAGACGACTGAGGGGCGATCTAATAACCATGTATAAGTATATAAGGGGATAATACAAATATCTCGCTGAGGATCTGTTTATACCAAGGAAGGTGACGGGCACAAGGGGGCATTCTTTGCGTCTGGAGGAGAGAAGGTTTTTCCACCAACATAGAAGAGGATTCTTTACTGTTAGGGCAGTGAGAATCTGGAATTGCTTGCCTGAGGAGGTGGTGATGGCGAACTCAGTCGAGGGGTTCAAGAGAGGCCTGGATGTCTTCCTGGAGCAGAACAATATTGTATCAAGCAATTATTAGGTTCTGCAGAAGGACGTAGATCTGGGGATTTATTATGATGGAATATAGGCTGAACTGGATGGACAAATGTCTTTTTTTGGCCTTACTATGTTACTATGACAAAATTCACTACCTATTGGATAGATCCGGGTCCTCTGACCTACTGTGAAATTGAATCCAATGTGACTTCTCTTCACAGAGAAACTAATTTTTGAAGCATTGATATAACAAATAATGATATTTTTGATATGTTGATAAATAATGTATTTTTACATGTTTTTTGCCATCATAACTCCTTTAGGCCTGATTACTGTATGACTGTATAACGGCCTTAACCTTGTATACTTGTATGCAATTTTTGGCATATACAGTGGGGCAAAAAAGTATTTAGTCAGTCAGCAATAGTGCAAGTTCCACCACTTAAAAAGATGAGAGGCGTCTGTAATTTACATCATAGGTAGACCTCAACTATGGGAGACAAACTGAGAAAAAAAAATCCAGAAAATCACACTGTCTGATTTTTTTAACATTTTTTTTGCATATTATGGTGGAAAATAAGTATTTGGTCAGAAACAAACAATCAAGATTTCTGGCTCTCACAGACCTGTAACTTCTTCTTTAAGAGTCTCCTCTTTCCTCCACTCATTACCTGTAGTAATGGCACCTGTTTAAACTTGTTATCAGTATAAAAAGACACCTGTGCACACCCTCAAACAGTCTGACTCCAAACTCCACTATGGTGAAGACCAAAGAGCTGTCAAAGGACACCAGAAACAAAATTGTAGCCCTGCACCAGGCTGGGAAGACTGAATCTGCAATAGCCAACCAGCTTGGAGTGAAGAAATCAACAGTGAGAGCAATAATTAGAAAATGGAAGACATACAAGACCACTGATAATCTCCCTCGATCTGGGGCTCCACGCAAAATCCCTCCCCGTGGGGTCAGAATGATCACAAGAACGGTGAGCAAAAATCCCAGAACCACGCAGGGGGACCTAGTGAATGAACTGCAGAGAGCTGGGACCAATGTAACAAGGCCTACCATAAGTAACACACTACGCCACCATGGACTCAGATCCTGCAGTGCCAGACGTGTCCCACTGCTTAAGCCAGTACATGTCCGGGCCCGTCTGAAGTTTGCTAGAGAGCATTTGGATGATCCAGAGGAGTTTTGGGAGAATGTCCTATGGTCTGATGAAACCAAACTAGAACTGTTTAATAGAAACACAACTTGTCGTGTTTGGAGGAAAAAGAATACTGAGTTGCATCCATCAAACACCATACCTACTGTAAAGCATGGTGGTGGAAACATCATGCTTTGGGGCTGTTTCTCTGCAAAGGGGCCAGGACGACTGATCCGGGTACATGAAAGAATGAATGGGGCCATGTATCGTGAGATTTTGAGTGCAAACCTCCTTCTATCAGCAAGGGCATTGAAGATGAAACATGGCTGGGTCTTTCAACATGACAATGATCCAAAGCACACCGCCAGGGCAATGAAGGAGTGGCTTCGTAAGAAGCATTTCAAGGTCCTGGAGTGGCCCAGCCAGTCTCCAGATCTCAACCCTGTAGAAAACCTTTGGAGGGAGTTGAAAGTCCGTGTTGCCAAGCGAAAAGCCAAAAACATCACTGCTCTAGAGGAGATCTGCATGGAGGAATGGGCCAACATACCAACAACAGTGTGTGGCAACCTTGTGAAGACTTACAGAAAACGTTTGACCTCTGTCATTGCCAACAAAGGATATATTACAAAGTATTGAGATGAAATTTTGTTTCTGACCAAATACTTATTTTCCACCATAATATGCAAATAAAATGTTAAAAAAACAGACAATGTGATTTTCTGGATTTTTTTTCTCAGTTTGTCTCCCATAGTTGAGGTCTACCTATGATGTAAATTACAGACGCCTCTCATCTTTTTAAGTGATGGAACTTGCACTATTGCTGACTGACTAAATACTTTTTTGCCCCACTGTATAATCTGCAAAAGGCGAGAATACAAACCTTATAATACTGCTACAGGAAAGAGACACAGAAAAATAACCATACCTGGACACCCCCAAATCCATTTGGTCCAAGATAGCGTTCACATTCTTCAGCAATGTCATCCCAGCGCCATTCAAACAAGTGGACAATAGATGTCCTGCCGCAGGCCACGTTGGGATTGAATTGGCAGGTGCAGGTCCCGAGCAGCAGCAGTAGCAGCAGCAGTGTCATATTGAGCCCAAAGTCTTGTCCGCTGTCCTGTCCGCTGCCTGTACTATAGGAGACTATGATGTGACCTCTGCCCAGAGCAGTCAGGTGACAGGCTGATGCCCAGCATACTCCGGCTCCTGCAGCTCTGTACTTAGTAACAAAGGTTGTGTGGAGGGAGGAACGTAAATGCTTCAGTACAGTAAGAATTAAATATGAGCATGAATAGAAAAAAATGCTCTCATGGATGAACCAAATATAAAGACTGGGTGTAACTGGGTGTAGCTGCATTGAAAACCTGATTTTTTTTTCATTTTTTCTAAACAACTGGTGGAAAACATCACTGGGAACTGTAAAATGATGATGAGAACATCCTGCACAGAAAATCATGGATGCATCAAATATTTTTTGTGACAGGAGAAACAATGCTGGGTACCCAATATTTACCAGAATACATGTCTGGCTTCGGAGAAGTGTTTTTAGAAGAGGGGTGTCATGAACTCTTTCCCTATCGTACTTATGACTGCGCCATTAACCTTATTCCTGGGGCCAAGTTTCCAAAAAGCAGATTATATCATATCTCTGGTCCAGAGAGGCAGGCTATGAAGGACTATATCGATGAAAGTCTGGCAAAGGGCCATATCAAACCGTCGTTATCTCCTGTTGCAGCTGGGGTTTTTCTTGGTCAAGAAAAAAGATGGAGGTGTTGCGCCCGTGCCTAGATTTTCGTGAACTCAATTGGATAACGGTCCGGGATCCATGTCCTCTCCCTTTCATCCTGAACCTCTTTAATCAGATAGAAGGAGCCAAATGGTTTTCTAAACTGGATCTCAAGAAGGCATATAATATAATTTGTATTAAGGATGGGGATAAGTGGGAGACAGCATTCGATACATCTGAGGGTCACTTTGAAAACCTTGAGATGCCATTTGAGTTGACTAATGCTCTCACCAGCTGTGAGCACTTTGTTAATGACATTTTTAGTCACTTAGCAGGTAATTTGCTGTGATCTATTTTGATGACATACTGATTTATTTGCCTGACCTTGAGTCACATTAGATACATGTCAAGCAGGATTAACAAATACTCAGAGACAAAAAAAATTTTTTATCAAACCTGAGAAATATATGTTCTCGGTTGAGGAGATCCCGTTTCTGGGTTATTTCTTATCGTCCACCGGCTTTTGCATGGATCCAGTGAAAGTCCGGGTGGTATTAGATTGAGATCGTCCTGACAACTTAAAGGCGTTACAAAGGATTTTAGGTTTTCGTCAACTATTACCATAAGTTCACCAAAGACTTTTCATTAGTGGCCTGTTACGGATATGACCAGGAAAGGGACAGACATTTCCAAATGATCTCATCTGGCCAGGGAGGCTTTTGATACCTTGAAGAAATGTTTTATATCTGTGCCCATACTTAGTCAGTGTGGGTGGGGCTGTATTGTCTAAGATTGCATCTCCTAGTAAATGGCGTCCATGTGCATATAATTCTAAGAAACTGTCATCCGCTGAGAAAAACTATGACATTGGTAATAAGGAACTCTTGGCAATTGAGTGGGTGTTTGAGAAGTGGTGACTTTTTCTGGAGGGGGCAGTTCATCCCGTCATGGTAATCACTAATCATAAAAATCTTTACAATCTGCTAAGCGTCTGATTCCTAGACAGGCAAAGTGGTGATTGTCTTTCACTAGATTCAACATTCTTGTGCTGTATAGGCCGGGGAATAAGCATATTAAGGTGGATGTCTTATCTTGTTTTTTTTCAGTGGGTGGTGATAATTGTGAACTGGTTCCTATTTTACAGAAAGGGATAGTTATGGCTTCCATAAGTACTGATCTTGAGAGGGAGGTTGTGGAGACTCAAGGGGATGCCCATGTTGCCTGTCCATTAGTTAAACAGTTTGCACCTGTAAATCTCTGTCTTAAAGTTTCAAGTGAACATCACGATTCGGTTTTGGCCAGGCATCCTGGTAGTAAAGCCACCGCAGATCTCCTTAATTTGTATTTTTGGTGGTTTGAGGTACACCAGGATGTTGAGTAATATGTTACTGCTTGTAGTGTTTGTGCGTGTTCTAAGACCCCTCATACTTCTCCATCTGGGTCTCTCCAACTATTGGAGATTCCCAATAGGCCTTGGACTTTGACGGTAGATTTTGTCATGGATCTACGATGCATGCAATTTACTTCCAAATATTGAAGTGCGTTTTGTACTCTCTTTGGGATATAGCTGTCATTTTCTTCAGCCATATATCCACAATCTAATGGCCAAACTGAACGATCTTGAGACTTATCCTAAGTCTTTTGTGTGTGAAAATCAGGAGGATTGGGTTACTTACCTCTAGCGGAATTTGCAGTAAGTAACCATTGTCATGATGAGTCTACTGGTAATCCAACCCACATACTCACTGAATTCAATTCAAAACACTTATTTGAATGAAGGTGTTGACAGCATCCAGATTGAAATATAGCTTACTTTCATTTTGCAAGTGGTCATGTTTATGCTAAGATGTGAGTTTTTCGCACAACCCATAATACATCAAACAGTACAAAAGAAAGTAAAACCTTACAGGGTAAAGTTTAAGCCAACTGAGTGCAAGGAGAAATTTGTTTATACCCCAATCGGTGGAATTAAATGCTTCTTAGAACTAATTGACACATAGAGTTGATGGTAAACCCAATTGGACCGTGTGACCAAAAGTCTACTTTTAGGGTGACAATTTCAACCATCTTTGTCAGGGTGCAAAATATTATCTATGTTTTATGTTTCCCACCCAAAGAGGTGAAACTACCTTTGATTACAATTGTGACATGCTCACATGGATTTTGCTGTACTCTCATAAGGCATGGTGAATGGTGATCAAACATCCTTTGAGGACCATAGTTGCACCTGTCCTCCTAAGGATCTTAATAACTGCCAATGATCCATTTATTCCATCTATTGGAGTAGAATTGAAAATAAGGGATAAATTGAATATATCCATGTGGAGCAACAATTGGGGAGAAAATAAAATAATACAATTGCATTCTCAAATAGTTGGAACATTATGCATTATCTGTAAAATCTCAGACAGGAAAATAGTAACAAAAAAACCTTGGCTTTGGGCCTGTTCAGACAGAACAATTTTGCATCCTCTCATTCTCCACTAACATTAATACTTTAGCCTATAAAGCATTTCTCCTTCCCCTGAGTTGGCATAAACTTTACCCTGTAAAGTTATACTTTCTTTTCATATTGTTTAGTTTACTTTATATCACTTTAGATTTTAAAAGTTTAATAAATACTTTAGGTAGGCTTAAATACTCTACAATCTGTGATTTCTTGCCTATTTGGTAGAATTTAAGCTGTTTGGATCACATCATCATCTAGTATACATTGATACCCCCTCTGTGATTATACATCTGTACTATCAACAGGTCATTCTGATTCTACTGATGTAAAATACATTTGTAAAATATGGAGTTTGTTGTGTTTTGCTAAGAATGGTGACATCTGGGACCCTCGATAATCTGAATGTTGGGGCTCTAAAATATCAATAATGGGGCTCTGCAGCCTGTCTTAAAAAGAGGCGAGATACAAATGCTCGATCATTGTCTATGGGACTACAGTAAATTGGAAAGCGCTGTAGTAGGCAGTCCAATAGACAGATAATAAAGTGGAGGCTCTATTCAAGATAGGGCTGCAGAGCTTCGTTCTCAAAGTTCAAGAGCTCTGATCTCAGGATCGCTGGGGCTCCCAGAGGTCTGAAACCCACTGATCAGCAACTTATCCCCTATATTATGGATTAGGGATATCTTGCTTCTTGGGTTTGTGGGTTTCTCTTAGAATAACCCTTTAAAAGATGTAAAAGCCATGACTTATCCATGTGCTGCTCTGACCTTAAGAAAAAGAGAAAGAGAAGCTACAAAATTGTTAAAATCTAAGAATGACCTGACTGTAAAATTACACTATTATTATTATTATTTATTATTATAGTATACATAATAAGACATGTACAATAATCTTGAACAATACAAGTCACAACTGGTACAGGAGGAGAGCGGACCCTGCCCGCGAGGGCTCACAATCTACAAGGGATGGGTGAGAATACAATAGGCGAGGGTAGAGCTGGTCATGCAGTGGTTTGGTCGATCGGTGGTTACTGCAGGTTGTAGGCTTGTCGGAAGAGGTGGGTCTTCAGGTTCTTTTTGAAGGTTTCGATGGTAGGCGAGAGTCTGATATGTTGTGGTAGAGAATTCCAGAGTAGGGGGGATGCACGAGAGAAATCTTGTATGCGATTGTGGGATGAGGAGATAAGAGGGGAGTAGAGAAGGAGATCTTGTGAGGATCGGAGGTTGCATGCAGGAAAGTACCGGGAGACGAGGTCACAGATGTATGGAGGAGACAGGTTGTGGATGGCTTTGTATGTCATGGTTAGGCTTTTGTACTGGAGTCTCTGGGTGAAGGGGAGCCCGTGCAGGGATTGACAGAGGGGAGAGGCAGGGGAATAGCGGGGGGACAGGTGGATTAGTCGGGCACTAGTCAAATTATACCATTATTTATGAGCCACTTAATAAGGAACAGGACTACTATGTACCAAGGACTATTATTACTCAAGAGTTTGAAAAGTGGAAACTTATCCAGGAAGTTTGGAGGAAAATAATTTGTTGAATTTCCTAAAAACTATACTGGTACTGTGTCCCGAAAGGGCAAAAGTCGCTTAATAAACCTCTAGACCTCTCAATTGACGTGGGGTCTTTTATTGAGACCTTTTTTATTTATTTTGCTTGGGTGGATTGAATAATAAGATCACTGTAGTATGGTCAATAAAGGAAGATCAATAGTGCTGTAATTTTTTTTGTTATTATTTTATAATGGGCAGCTAGTCAGGTCTTCAAAAAATTACTATAGGCTGGCGAAAGAGTAAAAACAAAAAATGCTTTATATTTTCGTGTTGGTATAGCTGTTTATGTGGACAAATTGGTATATTCTTGAAAATAATCAATTGCTTCCTCAGGCTGGCAATTTGTGAAGGACATTTATATATATACACATGTATTTTAGACATTGCAAAAATTGCATAAACAAAGTGTTGTTGAGGTCATCCATACCAAAGGGCAATTTCAAATTTGACCATTGTACAGTTTTCAAACACTTTTATCACACTAGGTTGCTCATTTGTGGGCTATATAATAAATGTGAAAAATGTAATTACTTGTAAATCGAACTCCATGGTGTATGTGGTGATTTGCTTCTGTGGTCTATTAAACATCAGAAAATTAATTTGGCTGATGTCTGAGAGATTAAAGGCACACATCCATTCTTTACATGTGGGATATGACTCCCAACAGTCTATTAAACACATGTGTGATTGTCATGGCCATGACCCCAGTAGATGTGTTTGATTGATACTAGCACTGGTGTTGGAAAAAATGATTTACTTCTCCAAAAAAGAGCTCAACAGATTTTAAACATCTAGGGACTGATGCTGCTGGGTGTTAGAGTGTATTCACACTGAGTTTTTTTAGAAGTTTTTCTAAGTGGATCTTCTACAAAATCCTACAAGAAAAATTGGGCATGGTAACAGTAGAGAAAAATAAATCCAAAGGATACCACAATCAGTTTCTCCCATTAATGCAATCTTTGGATATGTGCACACAACATATTTTTCATAAAGATTCAGTTGTGGAAACGGTCTGAAAAATCTGGAAAGGCTCAAAAGAATGAACATATGCATTTCTATGAAAAATTGACACTGTGTGCACGTGTTCAGGCTGTGGATCATGTTTTACTACTTTAGGCTTTGGGCATATGGAAGTTTTTTGATGAGTTTTCGGGGGAAGAAACAACAAAACCTAAAAGACCTAAAAAAAATAAAACAACCAGAATGTTGCGGCGTCTGTGGTGACAGCTTCCACTAGGAAAACGTGACATTTACGTTCACCTGAAAAAGACAACGCGTTCTTGTATGTGACTTTTGGCGCTTTTTGAAAAAGCTTAACCAAGAAAGGTCTTGGCTGAGCACCTCCAAGAAACTCATCATAATTTATGCAAAAAAGTGGTGTAATTCGCGACAGAAATATACTCCAGTCCCTAATTGGAGTATATTTAATGCATTGGCACAAGCCAACTTTTCAGTCAAGCCTGCCTTAACATATAGGGACAAACTTACTCCGGCAAGGTGACCAATGTCTCAAACTAACTAGCAGACAGACCTTCAGAACTCTGTTCTAGCACCTCACGTGGTAAGTCCAAAATCTCCCTCCTTACATGGAGACCAGATGTCCTCCTGAGAAGGGGTCTCCACTGCCTGGCCCTCACGTCACAGCATGATGGTGTAGCATATCAGCATCACTATTCACTATGCACTGTCTCCTATCGGGAAAGATCCTGCACTGCTTAGAACAGTTGACTACTACATGCTCTCAATTTCCAGAACAGGCCAAGATATTTCAAAAGGAGAAACATCTAGCCTGGGTGTAGGACACATGTTGTTCTGCACGGATACCAAAGGATGTTTGTGATCTCAGATTTACCTTAGAATACCAAAACCATCCATTTCTGCAGCTAGCTGAGTAAACAAGGGAATATTCTGTTAATAATTATCCAAAAGAACAACTTTCCAAAGATGTAACAACTACCGTACATGTAACTACTAATCTTTGCCTTGGAACCTTATGTTAAATTAAACAAGAAAAACAGATGTTTGCCATTTGTCTGCCATATGATTGATATGTTTGTAAGTTTTGATTAGAGTTTTCCACTCATATTTTTGTTTGGATTTGTCTCAACTGCAATTTCTAAAATAGTGACATTTGGTTGTGCTCTTTGCTTAGATACATAAGGGAAGTTTTCCAGTGGGAAAATTATGGAAATAAACTAGAAATCATGCCCAAAAATCTGTACAAAATACAAAGTGTGAAACTGGAAATTTTGTGCAGAACACTCCTTGTTAACTAAGGCTTTAAATTGGTACATTTTAGCTACTATTGTAATTTGCAAAATAATGAGAGCTTTTTGTTCATATGAATTCCACTACAAACGCTTTTGCTTTTTAGGGTCCATATTGATCTTCAGTAATAAAAGGCTCACACATTTCCCAGTGCCTGGTAGGAGCTGTAAATATTCTGATATGCTTCTTTCTGGCGTGATCTTTCACACTTAATTTCTGGGTAAAGTCTGTCTTCAGTGAAGACAGATTTTGACATTACTGAGACAGAAGATAGCAGTGGGTACATTTAAAATTCTATGGCGAGGGGAGGAGGAAGAGAAGGGAGGAACTAAAGGCAAACACAGGCATTCTGCTGCAAGTTCTCCTGAAATGACTGTTAGGCCATGTTCACACAGTGCGTTTTTTACCGCGGAACCGCGGCGGTTTTGCCGCTGCGGTTCCGCGGCTGTTTTCCATGCAGGGTACAGTACACTGTACCCTATGGAAAACAGGACACACTGTGCACATGGTCCGGAAATTGTAAAAAAAAAGACGCGCTGAATAGCTCCCGGAAAAAAGAAGGAGCATGTCAATTCTTTTTCCGGAGCCGCAGCGGTTCTGCACCCATAGACCTCCATTGTGAGGTCCAAACCGCAGTAAAACCCGCAGATCAAAAATATATCTGCGGGTTTTACTGCGGTTTGATGTGCAGAACCGCTGCAGCAGGAAGTGCGGGGAGCGGGCGGAAGTGCGTGGGCGGAGTGTGGCTGCCCCCCCCGTGCTCCGATCCCGCCCCCCCGTGCTCCGATGCCCCCCCCCAGTGCTCCGATGCCCCCCCCCAGTGCTCTGATGCCCCCCCCGTGCCCTAATCTCCCCCCCTTATACTCACCCGGCGTCCCGGTGTCCGTCCGGCCGTCTTCTCCCTGGGCGCCGCCATCTTGCAAAATGGCGGGCGCATGCGCAGTGCGCCCGCCGAATCTGCCGGCCGGCAGATATGGCGGGCGCATGCGCAGTGCGCCCGCCGAATCTGCCGGCCGGCAGATTCGTTCCAAAGTGCATTTTGATCACTGAGATATAACCTATCTCAGTGATCAAAATAAAAAAATAGTAAATGACACCCCCCCCCCTTTGTCACCCCCATAGGTAGGGACAATAAAAAAAATAAAGAATTTTTTTTTTTTTTTCTTTCACTAAGGTTAGAATAGGGGTAGGGGTAGGGTTAGGGATAGGGTTAGGGTTAGGGTTAGGGGTAGGGTTAGGGGTAGGGTTAGGGTTAGGGGTAGGGTTAGGGGTAGGGTTAGGGTTAGGGGTAGGGTTAGGGGTAGGGTTAGGGTTAGGGGTAGGGTTAGGGGTAGGGTTAGGGGTAGGGTTAGGGTTAGGGGTAGGGTTAGGGGTAGGGTTAGGGTTAGGGGTAGGGTTAGGGTTAGGGGTAGGGTTAGGGTATTTTCAGCCATTTTAACCCTAAAAAAATTCCTAGAAAACACACAGACTCTGGCTAGAAAACTGCATCAAAAAAACGCATCAAAAAACGCATCAAAAAACGCATCAAAAACGGACCAAAAAAGGACCAAAAAAAGGACCTGCGTTTTCTGCCAAGAGCTGCAGTTTTTTAAAAAACAGTCAGGAAAAAAAAAGGATGGAAATCCTGAACGTGTGAACATACCCTTACTGTTCTCCAAAGAACTTTTTTGGGCCCCAACTGCTGGAAAACTCAACCCTTTTCATTGATATTGCTGATGATAGATAGATAGATAGATAGATAGATAGATAGATAGATAGATAGATAGATAGATAGATAGATAGATAGATAGATAGATAAATCTGTGCAAACAAGTTGGATACATTTGAATTACAGTGGACTGCTTAAAGGTCCTGGCTATGACAAATCCATAAATTCAAAGTATGGATCAGACCATCAAAGTATGTAGTTCAGACAGTCGTTGTGGGGCAGAGCGATCACTGCTGGAATTCTGCACGATAATGGCTAGACCCATCATGAACCACAGAAGCTCTTATTAGAAAGCAATGACCTGATCATACACAACTAGTCCAACTCATTACATTGCGGTAATAAATGAATAAAGTGGGAACACAAAAATTTTGTGGTGCAAGCGCATACACATGGCATCCCTCTTCGTGGAAAGGAATTATGACCAGCAGATCATTCATATTTTATTCATACAAAAGCATCATGCAGTGAGGCGCTTTGGCTCACTCTGAGCCTTTTTTGTCACATGTATGATCCTTTCATTTTAACAATTTGCGGGTCATCACTGCTCAGTGAGGAAATGTAACATCAAGAATATAAAGGTTAGAATAATCAATATTTGAGCCTTGGGGAAAAAACGCTTTATATTGTTATAACTATCAACATGGACAAAGAATGACACATCAGTTAGATTAGTTATTGCATTATGAGTTTTTAGTCACTACAGTTTGGCATTGGCATGAATGGCGATAAATGGGTCCTCCGCTGAACTGCTGATAGTGAAGCGGGCTGAGCCAGTGCTGCTCACGGTGACCTGGGTGCCGGTACAACGAGTGCCGTCCTTCTGCCCAGAGATGACATCACAGTAAGTGCCAGCAGGAAGTCCCGTGTTTAAGGTGACATCCATGTTACTGAAAGAATATATATAAACATTTTACTCTGTATAGTGGTAAAAACATGAAAACTATTGGCATTGTGTCTAAAAACTTTTCAATACAATAGTACAGAGGGATATACAGATAATTCTGCTGCGCTGCTGGTCAAGAAGATATTAGATGGAGATGATGGTATTGAAAAAGGAATAATTTTATTAATTTAGGTGTTTCAGAGTTGAACAAACTCCTTCATCAGGAAAAAAAACGTAATGCTTGTCTTAGAGATAGGTCATCAAAAGTAGATCTATGTGAGAGCCCCATCAATCAGCCAATATTTGCTTCGGCGGCAGCTGGATGTAAACACCTTTGAGCAGAGATAGTGAGCGCCACTCCATTCGAAGTGTAGCAGCTGCTCCCAGTCATTGCCCGCTAATGCAGGAAAGCTTCCATTCAAAGGAGCAGGATCTACACTGCAGTTGTTGGCCACTGCCAGCAGTGGCGGCTACACTCCCAATGGAGAGGGGCTTATCTGATCCATTCAAAGGGTTTACATCTGACTGTTGCTAGAACAAAAGACAGCTATTCTATGAGGGCATAAGGTGTCAGAATCCTACCCATCTGTATTAATCACCTATAGATATGTCATCAAATGCCTATGCCCTGCCAACCTTTTTAAGGATTTAATTGCAATAACAAAAAATGAAAAGCTTCATGTAACTAAGCTGCCACTAGTTCATCTTTTATTGTTAAAGTAACTACGTGAAAATCTTGGACTTGCAGCCTTATCGCAAATCGGTTTTTCATAAAATTCATGAACATTATCTGTGTGAGTTTGCCTGTTTCCTGACAAATGTCCATTTAAGAACTATAAAGAAAATGTTCACCATCCTTGGCTAGCTTTATCTATTGTTAAAAACAAACATAACTTACAAGCTCTCGTTATTGAAGATAATGAACCCTTTGTTTCCACGGCCAAAAGCAATTTGGTTTCCTCCATTTTCCCACCAGTTGCTCAGACTTTGCCCATCAACTGTATTACGGAAAATGACCATGTTCCTTTAAACAAAACATCACATTCATGTCTGAGAACCATGTAAGATACAAACATCTAGCACAGGAAGTAGTGGAGGAGAAAATTTATTTATTTACTTAATTTCACTACTTACTTGATCTGGCGCCATCTGTGCTCACACACCCAATCATTGCCACATGTGGAGTCTGCGTTAATGGTGACGGTCTTGGTTGATCCATCAGAATTCATTGGTGGTCCGATCCAATCGTTGACATCCTATAAAAAGATATTTGGGACATACAAAGATGCAATAAAGAGTAAATGTTACATTAAATGTGCATTGTAAAGTGGATTCATGGCCAATGGAGCTATGTAGGTTTTTTGTCACTTATTTTCAAAACATAAAGTTTGAGGAGCCATATTGTATTGAAGGATCCAGAAAGAAGATCTAATGTTGCTATGTGTAACAAAGGTTAAGTGACAGAAGGAAGAAATTATTCTTTAAATTAACATTGCACTTACCTGTCCATTAACAAAGTTTCTTGTCCAGCGATAACTGGACATCACACGGGCGAGCCCATAGGGATGAGCCAACATGAAGCCAACTCCCATCTTGTAAAGGCTGTGTACATTACAAATGGGAACAATTTTACAATCACAAGAAAGGATATAGAGGAATTTTATGTTTGTCTTTAGTAAGCTCTTACCGAGCGTCAAAGAAGGTGAGGATGGAGGCTCCACCGGCTCCATGTCCTCTCTGGTTATCGTGGTTGTCTACAAATACCAAGGCTCTATTATTGGGCATAAAACCCCATCCTTCACCCCAGTTCCTAGAGAAAAGATTTGTCAGAGGAAAGTAAAATCTCTATTTCTATTAAGAGTACTGTTGCGCATGAATATTAGGTCTGGATTTACCTTAGGTAGGACATCTTCTCTCCATTCCACTTACGAATAACATTTCCGAGTTTGGCTCCATACTTGAATTCTGTCACTCGTCCATTTCCATAATATTCACTTGCTGAAATAGCTTCTCCACCTAAATCAATCACCTGTCAGTCACAATGATATTGATTTATTGGAAAGTCTTACGTCTCCCAATGTGTAGTTTTCAAGGTACAGAAAGTAATGGGCAGTCTACCCATAATGACTTTAGACCATTATTGAAATGTGAAGGTATAGGGAAAAGTTTTTTAGTTTTTCCTTTATTTTATTTCTCTATGTGATGTATCGTGTATCAGTGATACTTAAAAAGGCAAACATTAAGGAATTATGCTTCATGCAAATAATATTGTTGCCTACAAAAGGCAAGAGGGGTCGGCATGCTTGGTCAATATCGAGAAGTCACGTCAGGGACAAAATCAAGAGGCATGTGGATAATCAAAATACAAGCTAAGATCAGACAAAAGGATATACAAATTCACACAGGAGCAAGGAGTCAGACCAGGTCTAGCTGAAAACCAACTAATAACTGGCAGCTAGAAACTGTCAGTTGGGGTTGATATAGAAGGGAGCCCTGCCCATGACTCCTAGCTAATAACATACCAGCTTACTGCAGCAAAACACAAGTGATTAGGAAAAACTGGAGAGCTAGATTAAGCTA
Organism: Ranitomeya imitator; assembly: GCF_032444005.1. NCBI lineage: Eukaryota > Metazoa > Chordata > Amphibia > Anura > Dendrobatidae > Ranitomeya > Ranitomeya imitator. The sequence goes on along the minus strand of NC_091289.1, from coordinate 131,164,771 downwards.
TCTAGAGGCTAAACATCCAGGGGAAGTGTTGCAGCAGTATGTTCAGACAGTTTTAATGCCTATTATTAAAACATGTTAATATCAGGACTCTACGGAAATTTTGACATTAATTTTCACATTAAGTACAGCAGCCTCATCAGCTCTAAGATTATTTACTTAATAATGTACAAAGTTTGTATTGTGAAATCTAGTGATGGATCCACTTTAGGTTTACCATGTCTCTTCTGCCCTGTGCTAGTTATTGTATTACTGGTGCACTATTCTGGATCTTGACACTATTATTGGATTTTGATCCAACTATTGCAAGACTTGTACTCTGCTGGATTAAGCTTTTTACTTCTGCTCTGTTTTTTACCTTGCAATGTTTGATCCTACGTTTGCCACATTATTCTTTCTGTGTCTCTTTCATTCTTAAGCAGTTTTCCTTTGGACTCTGATACTGTCACTGTCTAGATGCAAATGTGAATTCTCTTTGCTAACAAAAAATCCTAATTTTTCTAAGACGCTGTTTTAGACTTATTACTCTTGCAGTCATCACCTCTTACCTCTTGGAAGATGAAAGGACGAGATCCACTGGCGAACCACTGAGTGTTGAGGTTATTGAGTTTGTTGGTAATGGCTTTGATATCCCCTGGCCATATGTGTTTAGAAGCATCGAGTCTGAAACCTGCCACACCAATGCTGATAAGGTTGTTAAGATAGTCAGCAATCTTTGTACGCACATATTCCTTCTCCAGTGCCAAATCCAAAAGGCTCACGAGACGGCAATCTCTCACCTGCAAATGAGCACATTTGTAATGTGTTTTCATTAAATCTATGTCATCAACATAGTGTGAAAGATCAATTTCACTGATATTAAGGCAGATCTGTCACCATATTTTACAATACAAACTGCATACATTATTAAATAATTTTTGACCTGATGAGATTGTAGTACTTACTTTGAAAATCCATACCAGAATGACTGTATAACTCTCTGTAAAATTTTCCTAGCCAAGTATTAAAAGTAGCTAGACTAGGTAAAAAGCTCATTGTAATTTGAGATTTATACAGCCGTTCCAACATGAATTATAAACTATGTGCACCATCTTAGTCTAAGAGATCTATATGCATTACCTTATAGTTTAAAATCTGGTTACAGATTGATTAAAAAAAAGTCAATCATTTCTTCAGGTATTTCTCTAATCACCGTGTGTAAGAATATTTGGATCAACTGAGCGTTCAGATGTTTTCAAGAAAGTCACTGGCAGACGCATCTGGCAGAGACTTAACTACATCGAGAAAAAATATGGAACTGGAGTTTAAATGGCTGAATCTTTATCTGTGCTGACAACAAGTGACAAGGACCCTTTTAATAATACAAAAAAAGGTGAAAGCTCATCAAGAGAATGCCAAGAGTGTGCAAAGCAGTCATGAAAGCAAAAGGTGGCTACTTTGAAGAACGTAGAATATAAGACATAATTTCAGTTGTTTCACACTTTTTTGTTAAGTATATAATTCCACATGTGTTCATTCATAGTTTTGATGCCTTCAGTGTGAATGTACAATTTTCGTAGTCATGAAAATACAAAAAAATCATTAAATGAGAAGGTGTGTCCAAACTTTTGGTCTGTACTGTATCTTGGTGCTGTCAGATTGGGTGGCAAAATTCTGCTTTAATCTGTACATTTATTATTTGTTGTTAAAAATGATCATATTACCTGGTAAGCATCTCCATAATTCTCAATGTCACCACTTGAAGACCTACACTTGCCATCATTAAAATCGAGGTTAGAATATGGTACAGCTGGGAAATCTCTGCTTCCAGCATTGTAGGAGCTTCCACATGTAGAACCGGTGCCGGCGCCTCCACCAGCTCCACACATATGGTTTATGATAGCATCCACATAGATGAACACCTAAAAAGTGTCAAATCAGGTTAAAGAGCCTATAACATTGTTATTTTTTTTAGTGTAAAAATCCCTTACCTGTACAATATTTAAATATAAATTATTTAACAATAAGGAGATTCAACAGGCTGTCCGGCATTATGGTACAAGTCTGCAGTCATTTATGTGACTGCAGACTTGTGAATCCTCACATCGCTCACACGGAACACTGTGAGGATGTAGTGGTGCCGGCGGCGGGTATGTGACTGCAGACATGTGATTTGCATACAGTTTATTGAGTATAGTGTTTTGAGTGAGACTGGACACGTCTAGTCGGAAATTCGCCAGAAGTATAAAAATTGCATTATTGCGGAGGATTCGCACAGTGTGCACAATGTGAGGATTCACAAATCTGCAGTTACATAAAGTGACACTAAGGCCAGATAACCCTTTTAATAGTACAAAAAAAGGTGAAATCAAAAAGAGTCAGCAAAGACAGTATTTTTCTAAAAAAAAAAAAAAATTTCATTAACATATTTAGAAATATTTATCTAGCATCAGGAAAAGAGAATCTGTTTTTCATCCAAAAACAAAGCTTCTCCTATCCATGGGTTGTGACTGATATTACAGCACAGACCTCGTCATGTGAATACCAGGTGACAGACCACAGCTTTTCTTGAGATGTTAACACTTCTATTATTTTCATATTTTTGCCTAAGAGACCAGACACTGCTGTTATCTAGCATAGAAGTTCAGTGGTTGGTCTTCGAGGTATGGTGCTAAAAACAAAAGTGTTCTCATGCTTTGCACTGACGAGGGCCAACAGCCTGAAACACCGTGTCGGCAAATTGAGATACTGATTTGGCATTTTATTCGAAGTCTTATTACTTAGGTGGCGCTATAGAGTTCAAGTCCTCTTTTTCTCTGAAGAGGCAATTTGCATATCCTACAATAATCATTTGTGAAGATGGAAATGAACATTTAATTTTAGCTCGCGAGAAATGATAACCATTTTATGATCAGATAACATGTATTGAGGGCCAGCCTTAGGGGCTATGGGCAATTGTCCAGGGCACCTACTCTCTTGGGGGCGCCCAGCATCTGCAGTAGGAGCTACACTGATAATAACAGTTATCAGTGTAACTTTAAATGTGGAGACTGCTTCTGCACCTTTGGTAACATCATGATCATGTGACAAGTCATGTGAGCATGATGTCACAACAGGTCTTCAACTCTGTGGGACCTCAGGACCTTTGGTGACCACACGATCATGTGATTGGTCATGTGACCAGGATGTCACCACAGATCCTGCGCTCTGCGGGAGTCAGAAGAACTAAAGATAAGACTGGAAGTCAGTCATCTATTGTCTGTGTGTGTCTCTCTGTGTATGTGGGTCTGTGTGTCTCTGCGTGCGCCTGTGTGTGTATGTGGGCCTGTGTGTCTCTGCGTGCGCCTGTGTGTGCATGTGGATCTGTGTGTTTGTTCATGTTTGTGTGTTTGTGTCTGAGTGTGTGTCTCTCTGTGTGTATGTGTCTTTGTGTGTACATGTGTATGTCTCTGTGTGTGCGTTTTCTGTGTGTGTGACTGTGTATCTGTGTGTCTGTTAATGTGTCTCAGTGTGTGTGGTATGTGTGCCTTTTCGCGTGTATGTGTCTTATTGTGTGTGTGATTGAGCTCTTTATGGTAGATATTAGTTAACATATCAGAATGTATGGGCTTCTGTTAGGTATATCAGTAAAGACATCAGAACATATAGGCTTCTGTTAGGTATACTGTATATTAGTGAAGACATTAGAATGTATGGGCTGCTGCGTGGTATATATTAGTATATATTAGTGAACACATCAGAATGTTTAGGCTCCTGGAGGTATATCTAAGTGAAGACATCAGAATGTATGGGCTCCTGCTAGGTATATATTAGTGAAGATATAATATTGTACAGACTGCTAGTGGTATATATTAGTGCTGACATCAGAATGTTTAGGCTCCTGGATGTGTATATTAGTGCAGATGTCAGAATGTCAGAGCACCTGGTGGTATATATTGGTGAAAACATCACAATGTATAGGCTCCTAGTCGTATATATTAGTGAAGACATCAGAAGGTATGGGCTCCTGGTAGGTATATATTAGTGAAGACTGAAGAGCCTTCACTGAAGACATAAAAAGGTCTGGGCTCCTAGTAGGTATATATGTGTCTGTATGTTTGTGCTTTTTGTATGCGTATGTCTGTATGGAGCTGCTCTGTGTATACAAATATATTTAAATGTATGTACTGTATGTACTCTGTGAATGCATGTGACTGTATATATGTACTTTGTGTATACATGTTTTTGTGTATAAATGTCTATGTATGAGCTCTGTATATATCTATATGTATGTTCTCTGTAAAATGATATTGTATGGGTAGAAATTAATCTACTAATAATCATTCTGTGCCTATCATTCTTTGTCAACCCGTTGTTGTTCGTCCTTCTTAGTCGAAAATGACCATGAATTCATCGTTTACACTGGATCCGTAGCTGCGGTTACAGAGATTACTGATAAGGCCAATCTGGGCCCTGAAGGCTGGACCTCATACATTACCGTTCCAAAGTTTAGGGTCACCCAGACAATTTTGTGTTTTCCATGAAAACTCATACTTTTATTAATCAAATGAGTCGCCAAATGAATTAAAAATCTAGTCCAGACATTGACAAGGTTCGAAAAAAAGATTTTTATTTGAAATAATAATTTTCTCCTTCAAACTTTGCTTTCGTCAAAGAATGCTCCATTTGCAGCAATGACAGCATTGCAGATCTTTGGCATTCTAGCAGTTAATTTGCTGAGGTAATCTGGAGATTCACTCCATGCTTCCAGAAGCCCATTCCACAATTTGGTTTGGCTTGATGGGCACTTTTTGCGTACCATATGGTCAAGCTGCTCCCACAACAGCTCAGTGGGGTTGAGATCTGGTAACTGCGCTGGCCACTCCATTACAGATAGAATACCAGCTTCCTGCTTCTTCCCTAAATAGTTCTTGCATAATTTGGAGGTGTGCTTTGGGTCATGGTCCTGTTGTATGATGAAATCCAATCTCCAATCAAGCGCTGTCCACAGGGTATGGCATGGCGTTGCAAAATGGAGTGATAGCCTTCCTTATTCAAAATCCCTTTTACCTTGTACAAACCTCCCACTTTACCGGCACGAAAGCAACCCCAGACCATCTCATTACCTCCACCCTGCTTGACAGATGGCATCAGGCACTCTTCCAGCATCTTTTCAGTTGTTCTGCATCTCACAAATATTCTTCTGTGTGATCCAAACACCTCAAACTTGGATTCGTCTGTCCATAACACTTTTTCCAATCTTCCTCTGTCCAATGTCTGTGTTCTTTTGCAAATATTAATCTTTTCTTTTTATTAGCCAGCATCAGATATGGCTTTTCCTTTGCCACTCTGCCCTGAAGGCCAGCATCCCGGAGTCGCTTCTTCACTGTAGACGTTGACATTGGCGTTTTGCGTGCACTATTTAATGAAGCTGCCAGTTGAGGACCTGTGAGGCTTCAACTTCTCAAACTACAGACTCTTGTTGCTCAGTTGTGCAGCTGGGCCTCCCACTTCTCTTTCTACTCTGGTTAGAGCCTGTTTGTGCTCTCCTCTGAAGGGAGTAGTAAACACCGTTATAGGGAATCTTCAGTTTCTTGGCAATTTCTCGCATGGAACAGCCTTCATTTCTAAGAACAATAATAGACTGTCGAGTTTCACGTGAAAGTTCTTTTTTTCTGCCCATTTTAAGAGTTTAATGGAACCAACAAATGTAATGCTCCAGAGTCTCAACCAGCTCAAAGGAAGGTCAGGTTTATAGGTTCTCTAATCAGCCAAACTGTTTTCAGTTGGGCTAACATACTTGCACAAGGGTTTTCAAGAGTATTCTAATCATCCAAAAGCCTTCTTACACAGTTAGCAAACACAAAGTACCATAAGAACACTGGAATGATGGCTGTTCTAAATGGGCCTCTATACACCTGTGAAGATATTGCATTACAAACCAGACGTTTGCGGCTAGAACAGTCATTTACCACATTAACAATGTATAGTGTGTAATTCTGATTCATATAATGTTAGCTTCATTGGAAAAAAACTGTGCTTTTCTTTCAAAAATAAGGAAATTTCTAAGTGACCCTAAACTTTTGAATGGAAGTTTATGTAACATAAGTAAGCAGATGTAGTGAGGACAGTAACTACTGCATGTGCCTTGAAACAGCTCGCTTTTGTTTGGCTTCAAAGATTCTTCTGTCTTCAGTTGTACGTTCTCCTGAGGCGATACGGCGTCGCCAAGCTGGACAGTCCAAGGCAAGCTTCTCCCATTCGCTGATGTTGACTCCCAGGTTTTTGAGAGATACTTTAACCCCTCTGTGACCTTAGACGTACTATCCCGTCGAGGTGCCCTGGGCTTATCTGACCCTGGACGGGATAGTACGTCATAGCCGATCGGCCGCGCTCACGGGGGGAGCGCGGCCGATCGCGGCCGGGTGTCAGCTGCTTATCGCAGCTGACATCCGGCACTATGCCAGGAGCGGTCACGGACCGCCCCCGGCACATTAACCCCTGGCACACCGCGATCAAAGATGATCGCGATGTGCCGGCGGTGCAGGGAAGCACCGCGCAGGGAGGGGGCTCCCTGCGGGCTTCCCTGAGACCCCCGGAGCAACGCGATGTGATCGCGTTGCTGCGAGGGTCTCACCTCCCTCCCTGCTCCCTCCAGCCCCGGATCCAAGATGGCCGCGGATCCGGGTCCTGCAGGGAGGGAGGTGGCTTGACAGAAGTCTGCTCAGAGCAGGCACTGTGAAGCCTGCAGCGCTGCATGTCAGATCAGTGACCTGACAGAGTGCTGTGCAAACTGTCAGATCACTGATCTGTGATGTCCCCCCCTGGGACAAAGTAAAAAAGTTAAAAAAAAATTTTCCAAATGTGTAAAAAAAATAAAAAAAAATATTCCAAAATAATGAAAAAAAAAAAAAATATTATTCCCATAAATACATTTCTTCATCTAAATAAAAAAAAAAAACCAATAAAAGTACACATATTTAGTATCGCCGCGTCCGTAACGACCCGACCTATAAAACTGTCCCACTAGTTAACCCCTTCAGTAAACACCGTAAGAAAAAAAAAAAAAAAACGAGGCAAAAAACAACGCTTTATTATCATACCGCCGAACAAAAAGTGGAATAACACGCGATCAAAAGGACAGATATAAATAACCATGGTACCGCTGAAAGCGTCATATTGTCCCGCAAAAAAAGAGCCGCCATACAGCATCATCAGCAAAAAAATAAAAAAGTTATAATCCTGAGAATAAAGCGATGCAAAAATAATTATTTTTTCTGTAAAATAGTTTTTATCGTATAAAAGCGCCAAACCATAAAAAAAATGATATAAATGAGGTATCGCTGTAATCGTACTGACCCGAAGAATAAAACTGATTTATCAATTTTACCAAACGCGGAACGGTATAAACGCCTCCCCCAATAGAAATTCATGAATAGCTGGCTTTTGGTCATTCTTCCTCACAAAAATCGGAATAAAAAGCGATCAAAAAATGTCACGTGCCCAAAAATGTTTTCAATAAAAACGTCAACTCGTCCCGCAAAAAACAAGACCTCACATGACTCTGTGGACCAAAATATGGAAAAATTATAGCTCTCAAAATGTGGTATTGCAAAAAATATTTTTTGCAATAAAAAGGGTCTTTCAGTGTGTGACGGCTGCCAATCATAAAAATCCGCTAAAAAACTCGCTATAAAAGTAAATCAAACCCCCCTTCATCACCCCCTTAGTTAGGGAAAAATAAAAAAAAATGTATTTATTTCCATTTTCCCATTAGGGCTAGGGTTAGGGCTAGGGTTAGGGCTAGGGCTAGGGTTAGGGCTAGGGTTAGGGTTAGGGCTAGGGCTAGGGTTAGGGTTAGGGCTAGGGTTAGGGCTAGGGTTAGGGCTAGGGCTAGGGTTAGGGCTAGGGTTAGACCTAGGGTTAGGGTTAGGGCTAGGGTTAGGGCTAGGGTTAGGGCTAGGGTTAGGGCTAGGGTTAGGGTTAGGGCTAGGGTTAGGGCTAGGGTTAGGGCTAGGGTTAGGGTTGGGGCTACAGTTAGGGTTGGGGCTAAAGTTAGGGTTAGGGTTTAGATTACATTTACAGTTGGGAATAGGGTTGGGATTAGGGTTAGGGGTGTGTCAGGGTTAGAGGTGTGGTTAGTGTTACCGTTGGAATTAGGGTTAGGGGTGTGTTTAGATTAGGGTTTCAGTTATAATTGGGGGGTTTCCACTGTTTCGGCACATCAGGGGCTCTCCAAACACGACATGGCGTCCGATCTCAATTCCAGCCAATTCTGCATTGAAAAAGTAAAACAGTGCTCCTTCCCTTCCGAGCTCTCCTGTGTGCCCAAACAGGGGTTTACTCCAACATATGGGGTATCAGCGTACTCAGGACAAATTGGACAACAACTTTTGTGGACCAATTTCTCCTGTTACCCTTGGGAAAATACAAAACTGGGGGCTAAAAAATAATTTTTGTGGGAAAACAAAAAGATTTTTTATTTTCACGGCTCTGCGTTATAAACTGTAGTGAAACACTTGGGGGTTCAAAGTTCTCACAACACATCTAGATAAGTTCATTGAGGGGTCTAGTTTCCAATATGGGGTCACTTGTGGGGGGTTTCTACTGTTTAGGTACATTAGGGGCTCTGCAAACGCAATGTGACGCCTGCAGACCAATCCATCTAAGTCTGCATTCCAAATGATGCTCCTTCCCTTCCGAGCCCTCCCATGCGCCCAAACGGTGGTTCCCCCCCACATATCGGGTATCAGCGTACTCAGGACAAATTGGACAACAACATTTAGGGTCCAATTTCTCCTGCTAACCTTGGAAAAATACAAAACTGGGGGCTAAAATATAATTTTTGTGGAAAAAAAAATATTTTTTATTTGCATGGCTCTGCGTTATAAACTGTAGTGAAATACTTGGGGGTTCAAAGCTCTCACAACACATCAAGATGAGTTCCTTAGGGGGTCTACTTTCCAAAATGGTGTCACTTGTGGGGGGTTTCTACTGTTTAGGTACATTAGGGGCTCTGCAAACGCAATGTGACGCCTGCAGACCATTCCATCTAAGTCTGCATTCCAAATGGCGCTCCTTCCCTTCCGAACCCTCCCATGCGCCCAAACGGTGGTTCCCCCCCACATATGGGGTATCAGCGTACTCAGGACAAATTGGACAACAACTTTTGGGGTCCAAATTCTCCTGTTACCCTAGGGAAAATACAAAACTGGGGGCTAAAAAATAATTTTTGTGGGAAAAAAATTTTGTTTTATTTTTATGGCTCTGCATTATAAACTTCTGTGAAGCCCTTGGTGGGTCAAAGTGCTCACCACACATCCAGATAAGTTCCTTAGGGGGTCTACTTTCCAAAATGGTGTCACTTGTGGGGGGTTTCAATGTTTAGGCACATCAGTGGCTCTCCAAACGCAACATGGCGTCCCATCTCAATTCCTGTCAATTTTGCATTGAAAAGTCAAACGGCGCTCCTTCCCTTCCGAGCTCTCCCATGCGCCCAAACAGTGGTTTACTGCCACATATGGGGTATCAGCGTACTCGGGACAAATTGGACAACAACTTTTGAGGTCCAATTTCTTCTCTTACCCTTGGAAAAATAAAAAATTGGGGGCAAAAATATAATTTTTGTGAAAAAATATGATTTTTTATTTTTACGGTTCTGCATTATAAACTTCTGTGAAGCACTTGGTGGGTCAAAGTGCTCACCACACCTCTAGATAAGTTCCTTAGGGGGTCTACTTTCCAAAATGGTGTCACTTGTGGGGGGTTTCAATGTTTAGGCACATCAGTGGCTCTCCAAACGCAACATGGCGTCCCATCTCAATTTCTGTCAATTTTGCATTGAAAAGTCAAACTGCGCTCCTTCCCTTCCGAGCTCTCCCATGCGCCCAAACAGTGGTTTACTGCCACATATGGGGTATCAGCGTACTCAGGACAAATTGGACAACAACTTTTGAGGTCCAATTTCTTCTCTTACCCTTGGAAAAATAAAAAATTGGGGGCAAAAATATAATTTTTGTGAAAAAATATGATTTTTTATTTTTACGGTTCTGCATTATAAACTTCTGTGAAGCACTTGATGGGTCAAAGTGTTCACCACACATCCAGATAAGTTCCTTAGGGGGTCTACTTTCCAAAATGGTGTCACTTGTGGGGGGTTTCAATGTTTAGGCACATCAGTGGCTCTCCAAACGCAACATGGCGTCCCATCTCAATTCCTGTCAATTTTGCATTGAAAAGTCAAATAGCGCTCCTTCCCTTCCGAGCTCTCCCATGCGCCCAAACAGTGGATTACTGCCACATATGGGGTATCAGCGTACTCAGGACAAATTGGACAACAACTTTTTGGGTCCAATTTCTCCTGTTACCCTTGGTAAAATAAAACAAATTGGAGCTGAAATAAATTTTTTGTGTAAAAAAGTTAAATGTTCATTTTTCTTTAAACATTCCAAAAATTCCTATTAAACACCTGAAGTGTTAATAAACTTCTTGAATGTGGTTTTGAGCACCTTGAGGGGTGCAGTTTTTAGAATGGTGTCACACTTGGGCATTTTCTATCATATAGACCCCTCAAAATGACTTCAAATGAGACGTGGTCCCTAAAAAAAATGGTGTTGTAAAAATGAGAAATTGCTGGTCAACTTTTAACCCTTATAACTCCCTAACAAAAAAAAAAATTGGTTCCAAAATTATGCTGATGTAAAGGAGACATGTGGGAAATGTTACTTATTAAGTATTTTGTGTGACATATCTCTGTGATTTAATTGCATAAAAATTCAAAGTTTGAAAATTGCGAAATTTTCAAAATTTTCGCCAAATTTCCGTTTTTTTCACAAATAAACGCAGGTACAATCAAAGAAATTTTACAACTATCATGAAGTACAATATGTCATGAGAAAACAATGTCAGAATCACCAGGATCCGTTGAAGCGTTTCGGAGTTATAACCTCATAAAGGGACAGTGGTCAGAATTGTAAAAATTGGCCTGGTCATTGACGTGCAAACCACCCTTGGGGGTAAAGGGGTTAAGGCAGACTTGAAACATTTCTTCAGCCCCCCGACAGTTCATTTTCTTGGACATAGTTCTCATTACAGCAGTTGTTTGGTCAATCGGCTGTCTGGCATTCTGACCACATGTCTAGCCCACCTGGCTTCTGCTTTTACCAGGAGAGTGTAAATGCTGTAGAGCCCAGCTTGTTCCAGGATTGCCATGTCGGGGACTTAGTCTTGCCACCTGATGTAGAAAATTCAACTCAAATGAAAATGATGGAGCTGTTTGGCATACCAGCTGCAGACAGTCCAGCTCTCGCTGGCATAGAGAAATAAGTAAGGACCACCATGCTGTAGACCTTCCTACCTTCGTGGTAAAGCTGAATCCCCTTCGTTACCAGGGGATGCTGGCTCTGACAACTCTATTGTTGACTACTGTGCTTACGGTCACTACACGGGAATGTGTGCTACCAAGGTGGGTGAAGTTGTCGACTGCTTTGAAGTTACCGTAATGCGTTGCTCCTGGTGGTTTTCCTGAGGCAGGTTGGTAAATAACTTCAGACTTTCTAATATTGATAACGAGACTGAAGTTGTTGCAAGCTTGTGTAAAACAGTCCATGTCACACTACATCTGCTGCTTTGTGCTGACGTTGAATTAACCTGTCAACCTGTGTAAAGAGGCTGGTAAACAAGCACCAAACTTATATTATCAATATTGTTGATCGCGCTCTTTTAACTCAGCGCACATAAATGCAACCTAAATGTTTGCATGTGATGGTGCAATTTTTTAGCATTTAGGGCCCCACTTCAAACTTTTGTCCAGGGTCCAGGGTCCCATTTTGCTTTAATCTGGCCCTGAATGCATTCATAAACTTGAGAAACAAACTGCAGTGCGTGAACTCTTCTCTAACCCCAACCTGAAAAAAAAAAAGTTTTCCTTTTTTCACTACTATGCACAAATGTTATATTAATCCATTGACATTGCTGTACAATATATTGAAATACATTTTAGGGATCTTTTGGTTTTTAGTTTTATTCTTTGGATCAGTATGGCTACTTCACTACAAAATTTGTACAGTTTTTGTTATGTTTCACTTCATTTATTACAAAAATAATATTTAAAAAAAGAAGAAAGCAAACAAGCAGCACAGCTCAAATATCCAGAGATTAACTCTCAGCGTGGAAAATCGAAAACGACTGGTAGTCCGACAAGGTGAAAGGAGGTGCTTGCGTGAAACAAAGTATCCACATGAAAAATAAAAATAGAAAAAACGCAATAGCACTCACCAATCTAGCAGTTCAAACGTCCTTTATTGAAACATGCGGCAATAAATCTTCACGGCTCAAGGGAGGGAGTGAGAACAGGAGTGTGGCAGACGAGACGACAGCCGTTTCGCGCTGACAACAAGCGCTTCTACGGGTCCATGTCCGAGAGGAAGTGACGCCAGGATAAGTAGGTAGGTGACCACTAACTCCTCCCGCGCCACTGCCCAATCGGACAACCAAAAGTGCACAGTGTATATAAAAACAATTAAAAACAAATGCCAGAGCATCTTACTACCAATAACAATGAACAGCTAGACAGAAAAACAGTCCTAAATTATCATAATCTATATACTATTGTATTGTACCAACCATTGATAGAAATATATAGTAATCGGCACTGAGACTTCCCTAGCCTACAGAAAAGGAAAAAGAAGATACAAATACACAAATACCTTCAAAGAAGATGTATATAGGAGAATCCTATCCAGATATTAGTGCACAGAATAAGATCGAACAAAAAGGAGGAGAGTACAGATGATACAAATATACTTGTGCCCTATAGGAATACAGACATGTCTATTCGCTCATTTAGGCCAGCTGGGCCAGTAGCTCGTGTCCGTATAATCCACTTAGTTTCTTGTCTTAACAGTATTTTGTGGAGGTCTCCACCCTGCGCCGGTAAATTCACTTTTTCGATACCAACAAACGTTAACACCTCCGGGTTACCGCCATGTTCCTCCCTAATGTGATCAATCAATCTCGGAACACCCCTGCCTGTCCCGATGGATTTGAAGTGTTCTCGGAACCGTACGTATAATCTGCGGATGGTCTTGCCAATGTAGAACCTCCTGCAGGGGCAGAAGACCGCATAGACCACGTATTCCGTTTTGCACAAAATAAAATGACGAACATGATGTGTAATGGGGCCAGTGTTAACCACTGAACCCTGCATGTGAAACTGACATTACTGGCAGTGACCACATCGGTAGTTGCCTACGGGTACAGCTCGTTCTAACCACGTGGATCTATCTTTCACTACTCGATTCCGTACCAACAAATCCCTGATACGCGTGCCTCGTCTATTAGACACCAAAGGTCCTCCCCTGGTCCTCCCTGCCAATTCCCTGTCTCTCTCCAATACATGCCAGTGCTTACGGATCTAAGCTGTTATCTCTCTATCCAACGGGCCATACTGAAAGGAAAAAGTGAACCGTTGTCTGGAGGTATCAGGCCACCCGTCCTTTCTACCCCGTGATGTTGCCTCAACCTGTTCCAAGGCAGACCTCAATAACTCTTCCGGATACCCTCTATCACGGAGCCTACCACAAAGCTCCTCAGACTGGCGTACAAAACCCTCTTGCGTATTATTCACGCGCCATGTCCTCAGAAGCTGACTATATGGTAATGACCTCTTAGTGTGAGGGTGAAAGCTGTTGAAGTGTAGAATAGACTTCACCGCAGTGGGTTTACGAAATATAGAAGTATGTATGTCACCATCTACCACCTCCACCAATACGTCCAAAAAAAATCGAGGCTCAGACCCCCAAATTTGTGGGTAAAAGACATGCCCATAGTATTGCAGCTATTAAGATAGCTGACAAAAGAATCAAACTCCACTTCAGTGTCGTCCCAAACCAAGAACAAATCATTGACATACCTAAAAAAAGTTTAATGTGTTTTAAAAACACGTTGCTGATGGAATATATGTAATCCTCTTCAAATACAGCCATGTACAAATTAGCAAAAGTACATGCAGCCGGGGTCCCCATGGCAGTACCGGTGGTCTGTCTGTACCAGGTGTCAAGGAAAGTGAAGGCGTTGTGGGTTAGGATAAAGTCCAAACCTTCACATACAAAGTCAATATACTCCTGACTCTTAGCCATAGTTTTTAAGATGCGTTTAATAGTATCCACACCCAACCTTTGGGGGATGTGGGTGTACAGACTCACCACATCGATAGATGCCAGGGAGAACCCCGGCTGCCATACAAAACTCTGAACATGACCCAAAAACGAATTAGTGTCCTTGATATAGGACGGCACATCAGAGAGCAAAGGACGTAGCAACCAGTCAATGTACTGGGATAGGGGCTCAGTAAGTGACCCTACCCCAGATACAATAGGTCTACCAGGGGGAGCAGTAAGAGATTTGTGGACCTTGGGGAGGTAGTACCAGTGAGGTTTCACTGGAAAATTAGGAAGCAACCTTTCAGCCTTCCTTTGTGAAATAACCCCATTTTCCACTGCCTTCCTAAGAAAGGTACAGAGCTCCCCTGTGAATCTCTGAGTAGGATCGCTCCTTAACTTAATGTAAATTGAGGTATCGGACAATTGTCGGTCTGCTTCTGCTAAATAGGATTCCCTGGGCAACAGGACCGTCTTTCCCCCTTTGTCAGCGGGACGTATAATAACGTCAGTCCAGCTGGCTATTTCCTTCAACGCTTTAGTCTCACTAAAAGTGAGATTGGGGGTAGCTTTTTTATATAACAAAGCTTCCGTGTCTTTCAAGACTAATGTTTCAAAGAGATCGATCATGTTGCCAGGGGAAACCAGGGGCATATACGTGGAAGAGATACCGCCCATGAACGGGGTGCTATTACTAGGGATAACCACATCAGGTTCCACATTAGCAAGACTGAGTAAATTTATGGCATCATCATGTAAATCCGCAAGGGTATCCTCCTGGGCATTAGCCATGAAACCCAATGGTCCCACAGTACAGGGACGTTCACCCTCCAACTCTTTTGACTCTGTGGAACTAGATAGAAAATATTTGTACAAATGCATTTTCCTTGTGGCTTTAAATAAATCAATTTGAAAAGAAACAAAATCAAAACCATCAGGTATGCAATAGTTAAGACCTTTAGACAGGACAGAAAGTTGAGCAGAGTTCAAATTAGAACACGTCAAATTAATCACAGACTCCTCAGGAGAAGTTTTTAATACCGCTCCTGTCTCCACGAGACAAACTTCCTCTTGCGCCGCCACTCGGGACCGGCGTTGGCATTTGCCCCTCCTTGTTTTCCTCCTAAAGGGACCGGAGCGGTACTTGGAGTTTCCGAAGGTAATTCTTCTGAGGATCCTACATTAATGGTCGGACCCTCACTCAGACTAGAGTCTGACTGAGTCGTTAAATAGTCTTTACTGCTCTGCTGATAACGTCTTCTTTTCCTGGCACTATATTTCCTTTGTCTGGATTTCCCTCCTTGGGCATAAGCAGATCGATTGTCTTTTTGTGATTTATTCCAAGTAAAAATGTTACAAGAGTCATAGTAATTTTTGTCCCGTAGGAACTTGTCTCTCTTTCTTTATTTTGTCTCCGCCTGTACAAGAATTTATCTGGAATCCAATTTCTTATTGAAAGCCGCCCATTGGCTGTCAATCTGTTCTGTAGCTCGGATTGCGTTTTCAGTAACTCTGTTTTTAATAACTCATAATTCTTTATATTGGACTTTAAAACCAATTCTAGCAAGTCCTGGGAGCATTTGAGCATAATTTTCTCCCATTCGGCCTTAAAAAACGTATCATTGTTATGATGTGAAATCTCTTTCCATACTCGTAGTCCTCTCGGAACTCGGTTATTGTCCACATACGATTGTAACGAGTTATGAGTCCAGAACAATCTAATCTCTCTCTGTGAGAGATTCGTTAATTTATGCTCCAGAGATCTCATGCTCAGCATATGCACTTCATCTGTCTGTTCGCACTCCTTGAAATAATTAATGGCGATCTCCCGGCCGGCTTGCAGACTGCCACGCACAGGTGCCGAGTCGGACTCCATAATAAGGTAAAACGAATGGGAATAATCTCACCGTAACATTAATCCACGATAATCTCAATGAGAGCGTGCATGCTACAACAATGTGAATGTCCAAAAAAGAAGAAAGCAAACAAGCAGCACAGCTCAAATATCCTGCCTCCCGTGGCAGGGAGGACCACGGGAGGACCTTTGGTGTCTAATAGACGAGGCACACATATCAGGGATTTGTTGGTACGGAATCAAGTAGTGAAAGATAGATCCACGTGGTTAGAACGAGCGGTACCAGTAGGCAACTACCGATGTGGTCACTGCCAGTATTGTCAGTTTCACATGCAGGGTTCAGTGGTTAACACTGGCCCCATTACACATCATGTTCGTCATTTTATTTCGTGCAAAACGGAATATGTGGTCTATGCGGTTTTCTGCCCCTGCAGGAGGTTCTACATTGGCAAGACCATCCGCAGATTATACGTACGGTTCCGAGAACACTTCAAATCAATCGGGACAGGCAGGGGTGTTCTGAGATTGATTGATCACATTAGAGAGGAACATGGCGGTAACCCGGAGGTGTTAACGTTTGTTGGTATCGAAAAAGTGAATTTACCGGCGCAGGGTGGAGACCTCCACAAAATACTGTTAAGACAAGAAACTAAGTGGATTATACGGACACGAGCTACTGGCCCAGCTGGCCTAAATGAGTGAATAGACATGTATTCCTATAGGACACAAGTATATTTGTATCATCTGTACTCTCCTCCTTTTTGTTCGATCTTATTCTGTGCACTAATATCTGGATAGGATTCTCCTATATACATCTTCTTTGAAGGTATTTGTGTATTTGTATCTTCTTTTTCCTTTTCTGTAGGCTAGGGAAGTCTCAGTGCCGATTACGATTACTATATATTTCTATTAATGGTTGGTACAATACAATAGTATATAGATTATGATAATTTAGGACTGTTTTTCTGTCTAGCTGTTCATTGTTATTGGTAGTAAGATGCTCTGGCATTTGTTTTTAATTGTTTTTATATACACTGTGCACTTTTGGTTGTCCGATTGGGCAGTGGCGCGGGAGGAGTTAGTGGTCACCTACCTACTTATCCTGGCGTCACTTCCTCTCGGACATGGACCCGTAGAAGCGCTTGTTGTCAGCGCAAAACGGCCGTCGTCTCGTCTGCCACACTCCTGTTCTCACTCCCTCCCTTGAGCCGTGAAGATTTATTGCCGCATGTTTCAATAAAGGACGTTTGAACTGCTAGATTGGTGAGTGCTATTGCGTTTTTTCTATTTTTATTTTTCATGAAAATAATATTTAATGTTGCTATATTCTAAGGTTCAACGTTAAAATTTTTCCATTGATGAATTTTTTTGGGGGCTTTTTTTGCAAGAAGAGCAGTTATTTGTCTTTTTGACGAAATATGACTTTGAGTTTTGTTTATGACTTTCTTTTGGAAGGTGAGGTTGCCATTGACTTTGGCATTGCCTTTTTTTCTTTTTTTTACAGTGTTCAATGCAAAGGATAAATAATGTGATATTTTAATAGTTTGGACCATTATAAATTCAGCAATACCAATTATGTTGCTTTATTGTTTAGATTTTTTATGTAACAAAAAGTAAAATGGATTTTTTTAAATGACAATGACCCCAACAAGCTTTTTAGACTAGAAAACTGCCTAAGGGTACATGTATAATCACTCTATGTGATTGCAGACTTGTGAATCCTCACATCATGAGCATAGTGAGCTCACAGCGTTGCCATCGAACGAGAATCCACAAAGTGCACAGCATACGCAATGCTATGATTACCAGCAATCACAATCTCCTATCTGCAGACATCCGGATGTCAAGCCAACCCATCGTCACCCCACAATCATGTGACTGGGGCGTCTATGGGTGGGATTTGTGACACGCTTCTGGCCGGCGCTTGTTAATTTCCTCTGTCAGTAATAGAGAGCGGGATTTAACTTAACAGCCGTGGGTGGAACACTGCTCCACTCGCGGCTGTTAAAGGCATTTGATAGCTGATTAAGTCAGCCATCAAGTGCAGGGAAAAATGCAGGCTCCCACTGGGGACTTGAAAATGTGATCTTGTATTTTGCAATTTATTGTTACGTCAGCATTGTCCTATTAGGACCTGGCTCTACTTTATAATAGGAGTTGAAAAATGGCATATTTTTGGATTTCATTAGGTCCCTGGCTGCCATGACCACCCTTTGGAAATGACTATTCACGAGTGCAAGAGGGAAGGTGATAGGTAGGTTGACAAATAGTGACTCCTCACTCTTTCTAACCACTTACAGTGCTCAGCATAAATGAGAACACACCCTTTGTAAGACAGACTTTAATCAATATCTCACTAAACACGAGCAATTTCAAAACTTTTGATGAGACTGTGTATCATACTCCATTTTTTAACCCATAACATGAAAGTCGGATGAATAATATTAGACTCATTACAAAATCTTCAGTCTTACTCAAATTAGTTGATGCAAAAATTAATTTTTCAAAATTATTTTTTGCAACTGCATTGTGCCTAGAGTGACAAATTGTGGTGACAGTGTCCTTATGTGGGGCTACATAAGTGCTCCTGTTATCAGGAAGCTACATTTCATTCGTGGCATCATGGATTCACAAATGTTCTACTCTGTATTGAAAGAAAATATGCTACCATCACGCCAAGCCCTTGGTAGACATTCAATTTTCCAACAAGACCATGATACATTCATGAAGATCAGAATGAAAGTGGTTAAGAATTCAATGAAATATTAATTAAAATCTTACTTTTCAAAGGGGTGTACTCAATGTACTGAACACTATGTATTCCACAGCTGCTATTGCCTGCAGCATCTAAGGCTCTAAGCGTCCAGGATTGGAGTCACCTCTGATCCTGGCTGTTAAAGCATGAGCCTGATTGTGTTTTACAGCAATGTCTTATGCCCTCTCTACGCCGCTCCTTCCAACTTCCGCTGTAAATTTTTATCTGATGTTGGGAAGGTGTAATATTGAATGCATCTTGGGTTACTTGATGTTAACGATTTTGTAAAATTATTGCTTTCAGGCTTAAAATTTCAATGTTAATAATTTCCCTTTATTATTTATTGTCTAAATAATAAACTGAGAAGACGTTCAAATGCTCATACCCCAACATTGTTACATCTGGTCACCATGTCCCTGAATTGCTGCTCATTACCAGAACGAGTACAGATCTTGTAGCTGATCGGTTGGTATCTCTCCCACCATGGTCTGTTGGGGCTTTTAATAATCAGGTTCTCATTGGGAGGTGAGACCTGGAATAAAAATGATGAAACAAGAATTTTAAGCATACGAAAACAAAGCTGAAGAAAGCATTTACATATTTCTGAAATTTCTGAATAATCAAAAATAATGAGATTTATAAATGGAGGCAAATTATGGGAAGGACAAAGTGAATAAAAAAATTGGAAACAGTATCAAGTGATATTACTACTTATCATGGAAAATATTGAAATCCGTGAGGTCTCTCCAGAGAGGGGGCATTCACCTCCCCTTCTCCCACAGAATCTACAATAGGAGAAAAAGCTTACAATCTACAACCCTTCTAGAAGTAGAAATACACAGTTGACATATGGGGCAGAAAGCAAAATAGTGGTAGCTAAGAAATGATAAAAATAATCAAAACTCCTTTTGAAGCCCCGACTCCCGGGTAGGAACAAGTAACTAAGACTGGACTATTTTCTGAGAATAGACATGAAGTCTTGAGTTTGATAAAAGGAGGAGAATAAGGCTTTTCTCCAATGTGAGCTGCCATGGTGAAATAACTTCCCCAGACTTTGTGTTTTCAATGTACAGTTATGAATATTGAGGTTAGTATTGATCCAGTATTAATTGGACGTACATTTTCATCTTCAGGACTACGTGGGAAGAATATGCATATCTATATATATAATTGTCTAAGGGTTGAATTGTCTGTCTGTCCTGGAAATCCCGCCTTGCTGATTGGTCGAGGCCAGCCGGCCTCTAAGGGGCCATAACTGCATGGAGCATTCTAATACGTGACTGGGCAAAATACTACGTGAATGGGCAAAATACTACGTGACTGGGCAATATACTACGTGGACATGCATATTCTAGAATACCCGATGCGTTAGAATCGGGCCACCATCTAGTTTTTTCATAACTGTGAGACATGCCAAGCAGCCCAAAACCAATAGTGGCCACATAGCTGACAACAGCCATGCCATGTTTCCTACTTATGAAAAGGTAAAATCCCGATGCAAAATATGACATTGATATCGAATGCCTGTGATCATCAGGAGTGAAGTTATCGTGAATGTTGGGAATCTCATTAGTTTCTGAAACTGAAGCTACATCCCGTGACCAGCCCTGTTATGAGTCATTAAGCAGAGATGTGTGGGTATACTTTAGGTACTGATAAAAAGACAAGGCAGATTATGATCTGCGTTCAATGCCAGAATATACGGACAGTGCCGTGTAGGCTTGACCCACGTTGAAGGATGTTTTCAATTGGATTGCTTCCATCAACTAAAGTTCTGAAGCCCCTGCAGTGACATCAGGTTTAGTTTTTTTTGTTTATCCTTTTCTTTAACCCCTTCGCGACATGCGCCGTACTAGTACTGCGCTGCCGGCACTGCATTAATGCCAGCAGCAGTACTAGTACGGCGCACCGATCACCGCGGTCTCGCGCTGAGCGCCGCGGTGATCGGGTGCGGGTGTCAGCTGTATATGACAGCTGACACCCCGCAGCAATGCCCACGATCGGCGCTATCGCCGATCGCGGGCATTTAACCCCTCTGATGCCGCTGTCAGTAGTGACAGCGGCATAGAGTGGGATCGCGCAGGGACGGGGGCTCCCTGCGCTCTCCCACCGGAGCAGCGCAATGAGATCGCGTTGCTCCAGTGACCCGGAAGGAGTCCCCGGATCCAAGATGGCCGCCGGACTCCTTCCGGGTCATGAAGTGACCTGGCTAGCCGGCGCCTGCTGAGAGCAGGCGCTGGAAAGCCAGCTAAGCTGCCTGTCAGATCGTTGATCTGACAGTGTGCTATGCACAGTGTCAGATCAACGATCTGATCTAATACAGAGATGTCCCACCCTGGGACAATGTTAGAAAGTAAAAAAAAAAAAAATAGAATGTGTAAAAAAAAAAAAAAAAAAAAAAATCCCCAAATAAAAAAAAAAAAAACATTTCCCAATAAATCCATTTATTTATGTAAAAAAAAAACAAAAAACAATAAATGTACACATATTTGGTATCGCCGCGTCCGTAACGACCCGCTCTATAAAACTATCCCACTAGTTAACCCCTTCAGTGAACACCGCAAAAAAAAAAAAAAAACAAGGCAAAAAACAACGCTTTATTATCATACAGTCGAACAAAAAGTGGAATAACACGCGATCAAAACGACGGATATAAATAACCATGGTACCGCTGAAAACGTCATCTTGTCCCGCAAAAAAAAAGCCGCCATACAGCATCATCAGCAGAAAAATAAAAAGTTATAGCTCTCAGAATAATGCGATGCAAAAACAATTATTTTTTTTATATAAAATAGTTTTTATTGTGTAAAAGCGCCAAAACTTAAAAAAAATTACATAAATGAGGTATCGCTGTAATCGTACTGACCTGAAGAATAAAACTGCTTTATCATTTTACCACACGTGGAACGGTATAAACGCCCCCCCTAAAAGAAATTCAGGAATTGCTGGTTTTTGTTCATTCTGCCTCCCAAAAATCGGAATAAAAAGCGATCAAAAAATGTCATCTGCCCAAAAATGTTACCAATAAAAACGTCAACTCGTCCCGCAAAAAACAAGACCTCACATGACTCTGTGGGCCAAAATATGGATAAATTATAGCTCTCAAAATGTGGTGATGCAAAAACTATTTTTTGCAATAAAAAGCGTCTTTTAGTCTGTGACAGCTGCCAATCATAAAAATCCGCCAAAAAAACGCTATAAAAGTAAATCAAACCCCCCTTCATCACCCCCTTAGTTAGGGAAAAATAATAAAATGTAAAAAAATGTATTTATTTCCATTTTCCCATTAGTGCTAGGTTTAGGGCTAGGGTTAGGGCTAGGGTTAGGGCTAGGGCGAGGGTTAGGGCTAGGGTTAGGGCTAGGGTTAGGGTTGGGGTTAGGGTTGGGGTTAGGGTTTCAGTTATAATTGGGGGTTTCCACTGTTTAGGCACATCAGGGGGCGTCCGATCTCAATTCCAGCCAATTCTGCTTTGAAAAAGTAAAACAGTGCTCCTTCCCTTCCGAGTTCTCCTGTGTGCCCAAACAGTGGTTCCCCCCAACATATGGGGTATCAGCGTTCTCAGGACAAGTTGCACAACAACTTTTGGGGTCCAATTTGTCCTGTTACCCTTGGGAAAATAAAAACATAGGGGATAAAATATCATTTTCGTGGAAAAAAAAATATTTTTTATTTTCACGGCTCTGCGTTATAAACTGTAGTGAAACACTTGTTGGTTCAAAGCTCTCACAACACATCTAGATAAGTTCCTTGGGGGGTCTAGTTTCCAATATGGGGTCACTTGTGGGGGGTTTCTACTGTTTAGGTACATCAGGGGCCCTGCAAATGCAACATGACGCCTGCAGACCAATCCATCTAAGTCTGCATTTCAAATGGCGCTCCTTCCCTTCCGAGCTCTGCCGTGCACCCAAACAGTGGTTCCCCCCAACATATGGGGTATCAGCGTTCTCAGGATAAGTTGGACAACAACTTTTGGGGTCCAATTTGTCCTGTTACCCTTGGGAAAATAAAAACATAGGGGATAAAATATCATTTTCTTGGAAAAAAAAATATTTTTTATTTTCACGGCTCTGCGTTATAAACTGTAGTGAAACACTTGTTGGTTCAAAGCTCTCACAACACATCTAGATAAGTTCCTTGGGGGGTCTAGTTTCCAATATGGGGTCACTTGTGGTGGGTTTCTACTGTTTAGGTACATCAGGGGCTCTGCAAATGCAACATGACACCTGCAGTCCATTCCATCTAAGTCTGCATTTCAAACGGTGCTCCTTCCCTTCCGAGCTCTGCCATGCACTCAAACGGTGGTTCCCCTCCACATGTGGGGTATCAGCGTACTCAGGACAAATTGGACTATAACATTTGTGGTCCAATTTCTCCTGTTACCCTTGGGAAAAAAAAATTGCGAGCTAAAACATCATTTTGTGGAAAGAAAAAATGATTTTTTAATTTTCACAATGCTACATTCTAAACTTTAGTGAAACAATTGGGGGTTAAAAGTGCTCACCACACATCTAGATAAGTTCCTTAGGGGGTCTTCTTTCCAAAATGGGGTCACTTGTGGGGGGTTTCCACTGTTAAGGCACATCAGGGGCTCTCCAAATGCGACATGGCATCCGATCTCAATTCCAGCCAATTTTGCATTGAAAAGTCAAATGGCACTCCTTCCCTTCCGAGCTCTGCCATGCGCTCAAACAGTGGTTTATCCCCATATATGAAGTATCGGCGTACTCAGGACAAATTGCACAACAACTTTTGGGGTCCAATTTATCCTTTTACCCTTGGGAAAATAAAAAATTTGGGGCAAAAAGATCATTTTTTGTGAAAATTAATAAAAAATTTTTTTTTACGGCTCTACATTATAAACTTCTGTGAAGCACTTGGAGGTTCAAAGTGCTCACCACACATCTAGATTAGTTCCTTAGGGGGTCTACTTTCCAAAATGGTGTCACTTGTGGGGGTTTCCACTGTTTAGGCACATCAGGGGCTCTCCAATCGTGACATGGGCTCCGATCTCAATTCCAGCAAATCTTGCATTGAAAAGTCAAATGGCGCTCCTTCCCTTCCGAGCTCTGCCATGTGCCCAAACAGTGGTTAACCCCCACATATGGGGTATCGGCGTACTCAGGACAAATTGTACAACGACTTTTGTGGTCCAATTTCTCCTGTTACCCTTGGTAAAATGAAACAAATTGGACCTGAAGTAAAAATTTTGTGAAAAAAAAGTTAAATGTTCAATAAATTCCTGTGAAGCACCTGAAGGGTTAATAAACTTTTTGAATGTGGTTTTGAGTACCTTGAGGGGTGCAGTTTTTAGAATGGTGTCACTTTTGGGCATTTTCTGTCATATAGACCCCTCAAAGTCACTTCAAGTGTGAGGTGGTCCGTAAAAAAATGGTTTTGCAAATTTTGTTGCAAAAATGAGAAATCGCTGGTCAACTTTTAACCCTTATAACGTCCTAACAAAAAAAATTATGTTTCCAAAATTGTGCTGATGTAAAGCAGACATGTGGGAAATGTTGTTTATTAACTATATTATGTTATATAACTCTCTAATTTAAGGGCATAAAAACTAAGAGTTTGAAAATTGCTAAATTTTCATAATTTCCGACAAATTTTTGTTTTTTTCACAAATAAATGCAAGTCATATCGAAGAAGTTTTACCACTATCATGAAGTACAATATGTCATGAGAAAACAATGTCAGAATCACCAGGATCCGTTGAAGCGTTTCAGAGTTATGACCTCATAAAGTGACAGTGGTCAGAATTGTAAAAATTGGCCCTGTCACTTAGGTGAAAACAGGCTTTGGGGTGAAGGGGTTAATGTAACTGTATATGCTGTATTGTTTTGCCCCTTTTGTAAAATATTTTGTATACCGTATTTGTTTTTTAATAAACACTGTTTTTCTTTCTGGAATAAATATCCAGTTTTATAGTTCTGTGCCTTTTGTTCTGTAAACCACAGTCCTGAAAGTCATGCGCTACCTGTCATGTGTCCAATCAGTATGTAAACGATTGGTGATGGCAGCAAGTAGTTTCATGTTATTGTGGAAATGGCAGTGACCATACAGGAGGTATGTACATATATTCTACACACTGGAGTTGGAGGTGTGTATACCATACACTCAGTTAGTTCTCCTATAAGTGGCTTATTAATGGAAACAGCCTGCATCCTCCTCTATTAATCATTGGTTAATTGCCTAATTATTCGGACGATAGGGGGCAGCAGAGAGCTGTTTGTGACAATAAGATAATAGAGTGGTGGGTTTGGTGTGATACCCCTGACAAAGATCTTTAGCACTATTTCTAATTTTTTAATATATAACTTTTTGGAATATAATGCAAAGGCTGTTTTCTTTGTTTGAGTTGTGTTAATTTTAGTAAAATACTCAAAGGCAATAAGTTCTCACATCCGTCTACTGAAGAAACATTCTCTGTTAATCACTATCTTACCTGTGATTCTGAGTATGTCATCTATTTTCTACAATGCCCTTGAAAATTATGGTATGTTGGTGAGACTACCTGGTATTTTAAAACCACTCTTAGGCCTTATGGTTTAAATGTTAAATTCAAAATGAATTATATGATGTAAGAGATGTTAGCTTGTCCCTTAACCGTGATGTTTCCTCTCCTTTATTTTCTTATGTTGTATTTAAAGCAGCACTCCATAGTTTGTTTTTACAGCGCTTGAGTGGTGCTTTAAACCTAAAGTCCATGTCCCTGGTCTTATAGTCACCCTCCAGCATCTTCACCTTTTTACCAGTCCTGCACTCTGAGAAAAACGATGCTTGCAGGGATCACCTCACCGAGGTCACCACAGTTCTTGTTTTTTGTTTGGCTTTTTTACTATGTTCACTAAATGCTAAAACTAACCAGCCATTATGATTCTCCAGGTCATTACGAGTTCGTAGACACCAAACATGTCTAGGTTCTTTTTTATCTAAGTGGTGAAAAAAAATTCAAAATTTTGCTAAACAAAAATAATAAATTGCGCCATACTCCAATACCCATAGCGTCTCCATTTTTCGTGATCTCGGCTTGGGTCAGGGCCTATTTTTTGTGTGCCGAGTTGATATTTTTAATGATACCATTTTTGTGCGGATACGTTCTTTTGATAGCCTGTTATTGCATTTTAATGCAATGTCACGGCGACCAAAAAAAGTAATTCTGGTGTTTTGACTTATTTTCTTGCTACGCCGTTTAGCGATCAGGCTAATCCTTTTTTTTATTGATAGATCGGGCGATTCTGAACTCGGTGATACCAAATATGTGTATGTTTGATTTTTTTGTATTGTTTTAATTTGAACGGGGCGAAAAGGGGGGTGATTTAAACTGTTTTTTTTTTTTTTACTTTTGTTATGCTTCAATAGTCTCCATGGGAGACTAGAAGCTGCCATAACCCGATCGAATCTGCTACATATAGTTGATGATCAGTTTGCCCATATGTAGCTGAATTACTCACTTGCTATGAGCTCCAACCACTGAGCAGCGCTCACAGCAAGTGTGCACTTTCTACATACGCATTAGTCTTTCCTCCAGTTATTGTTCCCCCTTCCTATGCGTTAGTAGCACCCTGCGATTACTATAATTGCATTTGAAATATATACTGTGGCGCACCCTGCTCTTTGTTGTTTAGCCATAGCAAATCGGCAGTGATTACCATAGAGGTCTCCAGGAGACCTCAGGTTGTCATGCCAACCCATCGGTGACCCGCGATCACGTGACCGGGGGGGTCACCGGTGGGCGGATTTCCTGCGCTATTGCCGGAAGCACTTGTTAAATGCCGCTGTCAGCGTTTGACAGCAGCATTTACCGGGTTAATAGCCATGGGTGGATCGCGATTACACCCGCGGCTGTTTTGGGCACGTCAGCTGTTCAAAATAGCCAACATGTCCAGGGAAAGATGTGGACTCACCACTGTAGCCTATATCAAAGGGAGGGATTCCGACATTGGTGTACTAGTACGCCCGATGTCGGAAAGGGGTTACAATGAAGAGGCACCGGGTCCATTACTATAAGAGTGTAAAATTAGGAGCATCAAGATAAGGAGACACAATAAAAATAACATTCAGCGTGTGTATTATTATAAGAAAGCACAATGGGGCAATATTGTAAAGCATCATGGGGGCACTATTACATCTACAATGAAAGCATAATGTCAATAAAGAGGGACTTATAATAGGAGGCTGTGTAACTATAAGGAGGCACCGAGTCAGCATCTATAACTATTTGGAAGCACAGATGAAGCATTATTACTGCTCAGGGGAACAGAAGAAACAATGGTACTTTTGAGAGCACAAAAAAGATACTATTACTGTGCAAGGCATAGAGAAGGGATAGTATTACTGTTTAGGGTGTTGGCATGCAGTTTGTTTAGAGGTAAGCCAAAAAGTGATAAACCAAAAATGTATATGTGTTATATTATGCAGAGATGAGTTGTGAATATAAGTAGTTGTGGCGGTCTGTGCCGAAGGAAAGAGAAAAGGCAAAGTGAATGACTACAATCAGCGAGAAAGGAGAGGGCAGGAATAAGCGCAGCTCAATGTAGGCCCCCCATGACTGTGCTTGACCATAGGTATCTTTTAAAAGTTGGGGCAGGAGGTTGTGATTGGGTAAAAGGGGAGCGTAGGGACTTTAGGGGTAGGGGGGCGTGGACCCAGTGTGCCATAGGTCCAGGCTACCTAGGAGGGGCATAGCTTAGGCCTCTTTCACACTTCTGTCTTTTAGCTCCCACCGAAATCCGTCGATTTTTGAAAAAACAGGATCCAGCAAATTTTTCTGCTGGATCCTGTTTTTTCCCATAGACTTGTATTAGCGACGGATTGTGACAGATGGCCATCTGTTTCATCCATCGTGCACAGGATCTGTCGGAAAATCGCTGTCCGTTGGGCGGAGAAAACTTACAGAGGAACATTTTTTTCTGCACGTCGGAAAATCGCTCAGTGATGGGTCCTGTGCTGCCCGTCGTTGGCTATATTGGAAGCCTATCGGCGCAGGACTCGTCACTGTCAAAAGCAGGAATCCAGCGATGGCTTCTGTCTTTTGAAACTGAGCATGCATGGAAGAATTTCCAGTCAGGGAAATTCTCTCTCGCTTGCTCGCTCTCTCTTTTAGCTATTGTTACTGCCTATGCAGCATCAATAGTAACAAGATACTGTATAATGTTAAAAATAAAAAAAATTAAAAAATCGCAATATTCTCACCTTCCGGCGTCCCGCACATTGTTACCGATGCTCGCGATGCTCCGCACGTCTTCAGAGGTCATTGCACACAAGGCATTACTGGGAACGCCAGCTGCCGGGAGCATCGGTAATGCTGCACGAGATGCCGGGAGGTGAGAAAATTGTGATTTTTAAAAATTATGCTTAACCTGGGTTTTGTTGTGTATGCGTAGACGCATACACAACAGGTGCACATAGCCTCGACGGGTCCGTCAGAAAAACGGGCCCAGTGCACCCGCTTTTTACAATCTGCACAGGATCCGTCATTTTAACGGATCCTGGGTAGATTGTAAAAATGGAAGTGTGAAAGAAGCCTAAGCGGCTACCTGGTGTTCACTGGAGCTCCTGATGGTGGAGTCAGGCTTGAGCTACAGATAGGTGCCAGGTACAACTCCTAGGCAGTCCCCAGGACTGCAGCTGATGACCCCCAGGGGTCAGGTACCCAGACAAGGATAGGACTCAGGCTCAATTCAGACTATTAGGAGCTGGATCCTCTGCAAAATGGTTCTTGACTTCGTTCAGACTACTAGGTTCAGGATCCACGGATGGAATAGTTACTGACACGGAGTCTTAGACGGGGCTAATTCAGAGGTTGATAGGACAGTCCAGATACACGGAATATTCGGATACACACACGTTCAGATTCGCAGGTCACGGATACTGATTCAGGGACTAGTAACACACGACCCGGGGGGACAAGTTTCAGGCACTGACCACACCAGGAGCAGGGGACCTCACAACTCACTAGTAGACTGCCATACTATCTAATAATTTAATGTTGCTTCAGCACCTCCCTATTGGGGAGTGTGCCTGTTAAACAGGATGCCTCACAGCTATTGACTGGAGCCATCTTGCAGGTACATGCACTTACCTTTTAAGTACATGACAGCACGCTCACTAGGAACGCCGCCAGTACTGACAACTAAACAAGAAGCAGGAAGCACGCTGGGGACCCAGCCTCACGACTGAGGTAGTGAGTTTGCCGGCGTCCCTGCATGGATGGGGAAGGAGAACCTTGCAGGGGCATGGGTAACAGCGTTACAGTACCCCTGCATCATAAGAAGTTTAATGAGTATGCTCTTCACTCTCTTAGACCAAAATGACCAAGGGTTTACCTAGGGTAGGAATTACACAATAAACCTCTGCTTTAGGCCACCAATTATATTGACAACCCTTGCATGCCCTAAACAACTAGGAATGTATTCACAGCCAGAGACCTTTAGTGAAGCTATCCTTTAAATGACAAGGCAAGGGTAGCACTATAGTAAGGCTGAATTCACACATCCCCTCCGAATGACAATGGTGTTGTGACAATGTCACCAGCATCAACATCTTATATCACACAGATATATCATAAAAGTACAACTGGAAAATTATACATTTATAATTACTCAGCATGTAGGTAAAAATGATGTTTTTAGCTACACTTCCATTGTAGTAGAACACAACTGTAATGTCGGAGCCTCTGCATCCCCTTTCCCGGCAGAGGCCCCGACATTCTCACTGCCACAGCCCGGCATCTCCCTCTCCACCTTTTCCTGCCCTGTCCTCAGCCTCTCTCCCCCAGTAGAGATTCCGAGTAACTCACCTCCGTGATCCCGCGTCCTGCCCCCATCATCCTGCGGCTGCCCAAGGTCTGTGTACTACCCGCAGATTCCCAGGCACAGTGCTTAGGGTGCGCACGCGGTCCCAGCCTCTTAAAGGGACAGTGCGCACCATCCTAAAGTGGTTATGGAGCACTAATTAATTAAGGCGCCTCCAACAGATGAGAGGTGCCTGTGCAATGTTGTGTATTCCTAAACATCCTACCATTTGCATCCTTGGTCTTCTTACTCCGCCTGCCCGCATCTATTGGACATTCCCTCAGGCCACCCCAGTTACCCGTTCCTAGAGGATCAGCTTCCATCTACCCAAGGTTAGTCCTGGAGTAGCACCTGGAACATCTCCCTTGTCTCTCCTCGGATCTTGCTGCTGCGTATCCATGGTCAGATTGGGGGAGGCTCCTAGTCACACCCCTCCAGGTCTTCCTTGGGCTCTGGCACAGTGGTTCCACCACCCAGCCCATTACAACAACATTGCATCAACCATGTTTGATATGTGAGAGTAGAATGACCAACTTTGGTCCATTGTAGAAATAAGCTGAATTGTAAAAACCTAATGGCGCTAAACTGTTAATATTCCTTACAACAATGTCCTGAGGGCAGTAAAAACAACTCTTCATTGCCAGTGTTTACAAGTATGAGGGTTTTGCTGCACATACCTGAACTCCTGCAAATCCATTGGGTCCAAGATATCTCTCACATTCTGCAGCAATATCAGCCCAACGCCATTCAAACAGATGGACCATAGAAGTTCTGCCTGATCTATAGTTTGGGTTATACTGGGCAGAGCAGAGCCCAGAAACCACAAGTAGAAGAAGAAGCTTCATTTTGAGTTCTGCTGCAGGCTACAAAAAAAATTCTTGCTATTTATACCGTAAAGTTGAAAACGTTTGCCACGTGTCAATGAACACTTAGAAAGTGCAGGTGAGAGCACAAAAAAATTCTCACCGTTATATAAGGGTAAATTCATATAACATCATAAGCAAGTCACCTTGAGGAGGCTTATCTTTGTATCTAATAACCTCTTATATAAGAAACAAATTATGGAATTAAAGCCTACAGGAATTTTTCTATTTTTACCACATTACATCTTTTTTTTTTTAGAGACGTGGTTTTGTTTTTCAATATTTAGTGATACACATAACTTAATACGTTTTTATAAATTCTTTACATGTGGAATGCAAAAAATACAGCTATACCTTCATTAATTTTACATTTTAATTATTGCACTGTGCAGTTTGCAGTATGACTATAAAAATAACTTTATATATGTACTGTATTTACGGATTTGGGGTAGATCTATTATCATGACAACTCGGATAATACTATATATGTTTTTTTAAGTAACATTTATGATGGCATCGATGACAGCACTGCTGGTCACTGACAGTGCTCTCAGATCAGCTGATTCCTCAGTGGTTCTCGGCCTGGACAGTTGCATCTTGGCACCGTCCAGGTCGAAAACTAATTACCCCCAGACGTGGATTATGGCGTGGCAAAGAATGGACAGGTGAGGGTTATTGTTGTATTTTTATTTATATATTTTACCGGAGATATTGGCTTCAGTGGAATGGGTGTTAGGTGAGTATAATTGTGTTTATTTTTAAATAAAAAAAGTAAAAGCGTGTTTTTTTCATTTCAACTAAAATACTTTATTCTAGTTGTGTGTTTATTTACAATACAACTAAAGGATTAGTAATGGAGAGGTGTGTTAGGCTACTTTCACACATCAGGTTTTTTGTTTCAGGCACAATACGGCTAATTTTATTAAAAAAAACGGATCCGTCGCAAATAGTGAAAAACTGATGCGACGGATCTGTTTTTCACCTACAGTGACTTCCTGCTCGAGAGAGAGATTTTCCAGAATGGAAAATGCTTGATTTCTGTTAAAAACTGGATCCGGTCGCCGGATTCGGCCATTTATACCTGCGTTTCATATGTTTTTGGCCGGATCAGTCGTTGTGCAGTTTTCCGCCAGGCAGTAAAAAACGTTGCTCTGGAGGTTTTCTCCGTTCGCCAAAAAACTAATTTTTTTTTGACGGATCTGACAAAAAATGGATGAAATGTTGGGACATCAGGTGCAATCCGGCACTAATACAACTCTATGAGAAAAAAACGGATCCGGCAGGAAAAAAAACAGATCCTTTTTTTAAAATTCGCCGGATTGTGCCTGATGCAAAAAACCTGGTGTGTGAAAGTAGCCTTATAGACACCTCTCCATTACTAAGCCATAGGCTTTGAGGTCACTGGACAATACAAAGGTGACAACAACCCTACAAATATGAACCACACTTGCCACCGCCACAGGGTAAGAGCCAGGCAAAGAGTTAGAATTGGTGCATCAAATAAATACACCTTTTCTTGGGCAGCGGCGGGCTGCTATTTCTGGCTGGAGGCCAATATCTATGGCCCCTTCCCAGCGTGAGAATGCCAGCCCTCAGATGTGTTTTAGCTTCGGCTACGTTCACATTTGCATTGTTGGGCGCAGAGTCGGCGACGCAACGCAACCAACAACGCATGTACACAACGCTGCGTTTTGTGATGCATGCGTTGTCATAAGATCCTACAGGTCGGGAATTTCGGCGCAGGGAAAACGCTACAAGTAGCGTCCTCTACACCCTCCTTGTGCGTCTATATGATGCATGCGTCGTAAAACGCAGTACAACGCATACCGGCACATGTCCATGCGCCCCCCATGTTAAAGATAGGGGCGCATGACGCATGCGTCGGTATGCGTCGACGACGCTGCGCCCACCAACGCAAATGTGAACGTAGCCTTAGCTGGTTGTCAAAAATGGGGAGGACCCTACGTCGTTTGTTTTAATTATTTATTTTAATAATTAAAATATAGTGTGGGGACACCATTATTCTTGATAACCAGACTTGCTAATGCTGACAGTTGAGGGTTGCAGCCCACAGCTGTCAGTTTTGCCTGGCTGGTTATCAAAAACACCGGGGAACCCACCCATTTTTTTCTTTTTAACTTATTTATTTAGAGCACAGGTGCAGGCTAATGAATACTCCTATCAGCCGCTGCCTGCTCTTGCCGTTATTAGCGGCAGCAGGCATAGGCTGATGGGAGTAGCAGTCCCATTAGCCAACGCCTGTGACAAGAGATAAATATTTTACCTCCAGTCACAACTGTGGGCTCACGCTGTCATCTGACAGCATGAGAACAACAGCGATTTGACCAGTGGTATTAATCTTACTCCTGATCGGAGACACCAGTGTTTCGGGTGCTGAACCCAAACAGTAACATGGACTTCCTGGTGAAGTCAGTGCTCGGGGTGCCCCAGCCATAGGTGTTGGGTATGGACCCCGAACTTTACTGTTCAAGTATGCTCATCTCTAAACATAAGGAATTCAGTTTTTGACAGATTCAGTTTTCAATAGAGGGAGGACATAAATGTTAGACACAGCAGAAACACAATCACTAGTATTTTGCAGTAATGCAGGGGTGATGAAAGGAGACAACGTGTATAATTGGGTGCCATCAGCATAGAGACGGTACTGAAAACTGAATCAACTGATGGTTTGTCCAATAGGTGCAGAATATAATAAAACAAGGAGGGGTCCTAGGACTGATCCTTGAGGAGCCCCAACACAATTTAGGGCGTGGTACGGTCAGATCGTGCTTTCCTAAATTAATTTATTATTGGTGATTCACTGTCTGGTGTTTTTGGTGGTATATGTGGTTTGGTGTGTCTGGGTGCTAGTTAGTAGGTATCTAGAGGTATTTAGCATCCCCACATTACTATAGGGATTTGTAGGGCCTTTAGGGTTAGCCGTCTAGGAGCGGGGGCGCCATATTGCGTCCAAGAGGGTGCCAACCTCCGCTGACAGGCAGGGAGTAATCAGGGACATATAGGGTTTTTATCCTGCTCCCACCCGTCTGCCCTTTAACTATTAGGCCAGATTTTTTATCTACCCAATCCCTAACGATAGGGATTTTGGGCGTTGTGCTAAGTTTTTAATCCCATTTTTTGGTTTTGAAATAAAGTTATTGTATATATTAGTTTTGGTATTATTTTTGTGATTGATACTAATTTGGTCATCTGGTATTATACTTTTCTAAACAGTGGAAACCCCTCAATTCTACCTCCAACACTAACCCCAACACACCCCTAACCCTAATCCCAACTGTAGCCATAACCCTAATCACAACCCTAACCACAACCCTAATTCCAACACTAACCCTAAGGCTATGTGCCCACGTTGCGGATTCGTGTGAGATTTTTCAGCATCATTTTTGAAAAATCTGCGGGTAAAAGGCACTGCGTTTTACCTTCGGATTTTCCGTGGATTTCCAGTGTTTTTTGTGCGGATTTCACCTGCGGATTCCTAATGAGGAACAGGTGTAAAACGCTGCGGAATCCGCACAAAGAATTAACATGCTGCGGAAAATACAACGCAGCGTTTCCGCACGGTATTTTCCGCACCATGGGCACAGCGGATTTGGTTTTCCATAGGTTTACATGGTACTGTAAACCTGATGGAACACTGCTGCGAATCCGCAGCGGCCAATCCGCTGCGGATCCGCAGCCAAATCCGCACCGTGTGCACATAGCCTAATTCTAAAGGTATGTGCACACGCTGCGGAAAACGCTGCGGAAAACGCTGCGGATCCGCAGCAGTTTCCCATGAGTTTACAGTTCAATGTAAACCTATGGGAAACAAAAATCGCTGTACACATGCTGCGGAAAAACTGCACGGAAACGCAGCGGTTTACATTCCGCAGCATGTCACTTCTTTGTGCGGATTCCGCAGCGGTTTTACAACTGCTCAAATAGAAAATCGCAGTTGTAAAACCGCAGTGAAATGCGCAGAAAAAACACGGTAAATCCGCCATAAATCCGCAGCGGTTTAGCACTGCGAATTTATCAAATCCGCAGCGGAAAAATCCACAGAGGACCAGAATACGTGTGCACATACCGAAACCCTAACCCTAGCCCTAACCCTAACCCTAGCCCTAACCCTAACCTAACATTAGTGGGAAAAAAAAATTCTTTATTTTTTTTATTGCCCCTACCTATGGGGGTGACAAAGGGGTGGGGGGGGGCATTTATTATTTTTTTTATTTTGATCACTGAGATATAATCTGTCTCAGTGATCAAAATGCACTTTGAAACTAATCTGCCGGCCGGCAGATTCGGCGGGCGCACTGCGCATGCGCCCACCATTTTGGAAGATGGCGGCGCCCAGGGAGAAGACGGACGGACCCCGGCAGGATCGGTAAGTATGATGGGGGGGGATCGGAGCATGGGGGTGTGGATCAGAGCGCGGGAGGTGTGGAACGGAGCACGGGGAGGGGTGGAACGGAGCACGGGGGGGGGTTGAACGGAGCACGGGGAGTGGAACGGAGCACGGGGGGGTGGATTGGAGTGCAGGGGGGGGTGATTGGAGCACGGGGAGGGTGATTGGAGCACGGGGGGAGCGGACAAGAGCACGAGGGAGCGGAGCACAGGACGGAGGGGAGCCAGAGCAGTGTACCGGACAGATCGGAGGGCTGGGGGGGCGATCGGTGGGGTGGGGTGGGGGCACATTAGTGTTTCCAGCCATGGCCGATGATATTGCAGCATCGGCCATGGCTGGATTGTAATATTTCACCAGTTATAATAGGTGAAATATTACAAATCGCTCTGATTGGCTGTTGAAAGTGAAACTGCCAATCAGAGCGATCGTAGCCACGGGGGGGTGAAGCCACCCCCCATGGGCTAAACTACCACTCCCCCTGTCCCTGCAGATCGGGTGAAATGGGAGTTAACCCTTTCACCGGATCTGCAGGGACGCGATCTTTCCATGACGCCACATAGGCGTCATGGGTCGGATTGGCACCGACTTTCATGACGCCTATGTGGCGTCATGGGTCGGGAAGGGGTTAAACCATGTATTGGTACTTTTGGCAGTGTGGTCAGGTGACAAGTCCTGCTGGAGAATGAAATTTCCATCTCCAGAAAGCTTGTCGGCAGAGGGAAGCATGAAGTGCTCTAAAATTTCTTGGTAGATGGCTGCAATGACTTTGGTCTTGATAAAACACAGTGGACCTACACCAGCAGATGACATGGCTCCCCAAACCATCACTGACTATAGAAACTTCACACTAGACCTCAAGCAGCTTAGATTGTGGCCTCTCCACTCTTACTCCAGACTCTGGGCCCTTAATTTCCAAATGAAATGCAAAATTTACTTTCATCTGAAAACAACACCTTGGACCACTGAGCAACATTGCACTTCTTTTTCTCCTTGGCCCAGGTAAGATGCTTCTGGTGTTGTCTATTGGTCATGAGTGGCTTGACACAAGGAATGCAACAGTTGTAGCCCATGTGCTGGATACATGTGTGTGTGCTGGCTCTTGAAGCAATGACTCTAGCAGCAGTCCACTCCTTGTGAATCTGCCCAAAATTTTTGAATGACCTTTTCTTAACTATCCTTTCAGGCTGCAGTTATCCTGGTAACTTGTGCACCTTTTTCTACCACACTTTTTCCTTCTTCTCAACTTTCCATTAATATACTTGGATACAGCACTCTGTGAACAGCCAGCTTCTTTAGCAATCACCTTTTGTGGCTTAACCTCCTTGTTGGGTGTGTCAGTGACTGCCTTCTGGACATCTGTCAAGTCAGCAGTCTTCCCCATGATTGTGGAGACTACTTAAACATATTAAAGGACGTTTTTAAATGCTTAGGAAGCCTTTGCAGGTGTTTTTTATTAATTATTCTAATTTACTGAGATAATGACTTTTGGGTTTTCATTGGCTGTAAGCCATAATCATCAACATAAACAGAAATAAACACTTGAAATAGATCACTCTGTTTGCAATGACTATTTATTAGTAGTGTTGAGCGATACCGTCCGATACTTGAAAGTATCGGTATCGGATAGTATCGGCCGATACCCAAAAAATATCGGATATCGCCGATACCGATATCCGATACCAATACAAGTCAATGGGACATCAAGTATCGGAAGGTATTCTCATGGTTCCCAGGGTCTGAAGGAAAGGAAACTCTCCTTCAGACCCTGGGAACCATAGGGATGTGTAAAATAAAGAATTAAAATAAAAAATATTGATATGCTCACCTCTCCGGCGGCCCCTGGACTTCACGCTGCTAACCGGGAGGCTTCTTTGTTTAAAAAGCGCGCCTTTCGGACCTGTGAATGACGTCCCGGCTTCTCATTGGTCGCGTGCCGCCCATGTGACCGGCACGCGACCAATCAGAGGCCGCGACGTCATTCGCAGGTCCTCAATTCCTAGCATTAGCAGTTTTGTGAATGAGAATGACGTCGCGGCTTCTGATTGGCCGCGTGCCGCCCATGTGACCGGCACGCGGCCAATCAGAAGCCGCGACGTCATTCTCATTCACAAAACTGCTAATGCTAGGAATTGAGGACCTGCGAATGACGTCGCGGCCTCTGATTGGTCGCGTGCCGGTCACATGGGCGGCACGCGACCAATCAGAAGCCGGGACGTCATTCACAGGTCCGAAAGGCGCGCTTTTTAAACAAAGAAGCCTCCCGGTTAGCAGCGTGAAGTCCAGGGGCCGCCGGAGAGGTGAGCATATCAATATTTTTTATTTTAATTCTTTATTTTACACATCCCTATTAATTCGATACCGATACCCGATATCACAAAAATATCGGATCTCGGTATCGGAATTCCGATACCGCAAGTATCGGCCGATACCCGATACTTGCGGTATCGGAATGCTCAACACTATTTATTAGTTTCACTTTTTGTATTGAAGAACTGAAATAAATTAACTTTTGATGATATTCTAATTTTGTGAGAAGCACCTGTAGGTATATTAAAATCAACTGGTGAGTGCGATGTAGATAGGGAAAAAAGACGCACTGAACTTACAGGCCCATGTGGCTGAAATGTGCGCACTACATAGATAATACCACTGCTGATAAAAAAACATCATCCCTTACTCCACCATGATGTTGTTAGTAACTGTAAGTATACTGTACGGTTAGCTGTAAGTGGAAGCCTGGCAGCTCTTAAAAGACTTTGATGGCTAGGCTTTATCCAAGCTACTTTGCATAATAAATCTACAGTAGTGTTCAAAATAATAGTGTGATCAAAAACATGAGTTAATCACAAAATCTTTATACTAGTTTTTATTCCCAGCATTTGGGAACAGTGTACACTGTTTTCTAATTCAAAACATGGAGAAAAGTATTTAATGCTTAAACTACTTTACAAAAATAAAAATGAACATTGGGGTGTTCTAAAAAATAGCAGTGCCTGAATTTGTCTTTACAAACTCACAATATGTATTATTTTTATGATGATTTGGCATTCCTGCGAGTCACTAACCTAGTATTTAGTTGTACACACTCAGTTTTTCAGAACTGCTTCACATCTATGTTG
Organism: Ranitomeya imitator; assembly: GCF_032444005.1. Taxonomy (NCBI): domain Eukaryota; kingdom Metazoa; phylum Chordata; class Amphibia; order Anura; family Dendrobatidae; genus Ranitomeya; species Ranitomeya imitator. The sequence goes on along the minus strand of NC_091289.1, from coordinate 131,126,857 downwards.
CATAGAGTCAACCAACTTCTGGCACAACTGTTATTCCAGCCCCGGATGCTTGGGCTACATCCCACAATTTTTTGGCATTTGTTGGTTTTGCCACAGAAATAGCATTTTTTATGTCACCCCACAAATGTTCTACTAGATTAAGGTCTGGGGATTGGGCTGGCCACCACATAACCAATTTTGTTGGACTGGAACCAATATTTTGCTCGTTTACTTGTATGCTTAAGGTCGTTACTTTGTTCAAACACCCATTTCATAATGTTCTATTTTACTTATTTCATTTGTTTGCTTTGTCATTGAAAGTATGATTTTATCATTGATATTGTGGATGATGATTTGACGGATTACTCTGTGTCTACACTGCAATGTCACATGCCTGTTATATTATTTTGTGGAATCTTTCAATAAAAAGAGTTTAAAAAAAACAAAAAACACAAACACCCATTTCAAGGGCATATCCTCTTCAGTGTAAGGCAACATAACTAGTGATGAGCGAATTTGTTCGGAAAACGGTCGCCAAACATTCGGCACGAATATGGCACATTCAAAATTCGTGATCGGAAACACTAGCAAAATATTATGAAATCAGAAGAAAAAAAAAAAAATCGATAACATTCAGTAAAAAGTGCGGGAAAATATTTGCATTGCCACATAAGTATTTTCAGCACTCTAGCAACGATAATGGTGGTGTATCATAAGCATTTGGCACGTTTGATGAGGGGATTTGCAGAGCTCAGAGGCACGGCGTTCTTGTTGCGGCTAGGCAATCAGGGCGCAGAAAACACCCACAATGTCCTGACACAATGGCTTGTCATTGGCTGCTGAAATCACATGCCCCTCTCCATATAAAGGGCGGACATCTTGTTTTAGTGCCATTTTGACATGGTAACGGCGCAGAGAGGCTGCTCCTGATGCTGGCACTGTTAGCAGCGAGATTTTAGCTAGTTAGTTAGGTGGTTGTATATCAGTCAGATAGTGTAGCTACCTAGTGTACACTGCGGCTGTTAAATTTACCTTCCAGCATTTTTGTTCACTGAGGTCCACAGACAAAGCCAGCAGGGCACATGTCCTACAAGTGTGTTGAGCACTGCTTCTATTGCGCTCCATGCACGAATATAGCATTCTAAATACTATTTTTTCACTAGCTAAATGTGAAACAGCCTGCTCTATCCCACCTTGTCATTTAGTGCTGTGCTGATATGAAACTGTCTACAGACCTAAGGCACATTCAAAAAACACAGGTATTACATACCTGGTAATGTGTTTTTTCATGAGACATGACGGCACCACGAGAGAGGGGATCCGCCCATCAAGGACAGGAAACCTTCAAGATAAAAGGGGCGGCTCCTCTCTCCACATCAGTTGTTTTACAGAGTACGAGAGGAACTCCGCTGGTTAGTGTACACATAAATAATACATCCTATACGGTTCTATTCACCGACACCCAAGGGAGTGTATAATACAAATAATACTAATAATGCACCCAACTAATGACGTGATCAAAAGGGTGGGAATATAAGGGTGCCGTCATGTCTCATGAAAAAACACATTACCAGGTATGTAATACCCGTGTTTTTCCATCATACATGACGGCACCACGAGAGAGTTACAGAGATTTGTATTCTCTTTTAGGGAGGGATCACTGCTTGTAACACTCTTCTCCCAAATGTGAGATCAGAGGTAGCAGATAGGTCTAACCTATAATGTTTAAAAAATGTAGATGGAGAGGACCAAGTGGCCGCCTTACAGATTTGGTTGATGGTAGCATCTGCTCTCTCCGCCCAAGATGTCGCCATGGCCCTCGTGGAGTGGGCTTTCAGACCCTGTGGAACAACCTTGCCTGCACTACTATATGCTAGAATAATGGCCTCTCTCACCCATCTAGCTATAGTCAGTTTTGAGGCTTTAAGGCCCTTCCTTGACCCCTGGAATGAAACAAATAAAGCTCTCTGTTTCCTCCAGGATTTTGTCATTTCTAAATATTGTAGGATACATCTCCTGACATCTAGGCAATGGAGTCTCTCCTCTTTCTTGTTACTAGGATTTGGACAGAAAGAGGGTAGGGTTATATCCTGAGCCGTATGGAATCTCGATACCACTTTGGGGAGATATGCCGGATCTAATTTTAATACGACCCTATCGTCCATAATTTGTGTGTAAGGGGGGTCAGCTGACAACGCGTGTAAATCCTCAACCCTATGGGCCGATGTAAGTGCCACTAACAAAGCTGTTTTTAGTGTTAGTACCTTATCTGAAGTTGTATTTAACGACTCAAAGGGGCTTTCTGTCAGAGCTGTCAACACTAAATTTAGATCCCATGGCTCGGACAAACCTCATCACTCACCTATTGCTTGCCAGGTCACAGTTGAATAAGGCCGCTAAAGCTGAAATGTGCACTTTGAGGGTAATAACAGCTAATCCCAGATCTAAGCCCTTTTGCAGAAACTCCAGTATTGCCACTATTGGGACCTCCCCTTCCCGTATTGGCTCTGAGCTGGAGAGGAATTTCATCCATATTCTCCCATAGATCTTGGTCGTTACTGTTTTTTTCTGCTACTGAGCAAGGTGGATATTAAACCAGCTGAGAACCCTTCTTTCTCTAACAATGACAGTTCAAATGGCAGGCTGTCAAATGTAGCCTGGAGTTCTGCGGGTGGTTGAAGGGACCCGGTGTTAGAAGGTCCTGGTCTTCCAGGAGTACCCACGGGTCCGTCACTGAATCAGCCAGTAAAACCATGGTCTTTTCGGCCAGAAGGAAGCTATTACAATCCCTCTGGCCTTGTCCTCCCTGATCTTCTTCAGAACTGCTGGGATTAGACATATTGGTGGGAAGGCATACAAGAGACCTGACGTCCATTCTATACTGAAGGCATCTACGGAAAACGGTCTGTCTGCTGGGTTCAAGGAGCAAAACGTCTGAACTTTGTTGATTTTTGAGGCAAAAAGGTCTACGCTGGGTCTTCCCCACATGTGCACTATCCGTTGAAAAATTGACTTTTTTTAGGGACCATTCCTGTTATGACCTGGTGGTAAGGACAATAATGGACCTGGTGGTTAAGAGCACACGGAATGACCTGATAGTTACTAATAATATAGGACGAGCTCTGAGACGTGGGAACTCAAAAAAGACCCTCCGCACCGACTCACGGTGTGGAGGCGCTCCCTCTGCATCCCAGAGCTTCCAGCAAGCAAGACAAAAATCAAAATAGCCAGCTGGACAGAAAAATAGCAAACCAGAGAAAAACAAGCAGGAACTTAGCTTCTGCTGGGAAGACAGGTCACAAGAATGATCCAGGGAGAACTAGACCAATACTGGAACATTGACAGGTGGCATGGAGCAATGATCTAAGTGGAGTTAAATAGAGCAGCCAGCTAACGAATTAACCTAGTCACCTGTGGAAGGAAACTCAGAAGCCGCAGCTCCACTCACAACCACCAGAGGAAGCCCATGGACAGAACCAGCCGAAGTACCATTCATGACCACAGGAGGGAGCTTGACAACAGAATTCACAACACATTCCCCTTGCTTTAAGTGGTTCCTGCTCAAAAAGTCTGCAGTTATATTGTCCACCCCTCAAATATGCAGGGCCGATAATGAGAGGAAATGCCTTTCGGCTAGAGTCATAAGTCTTTCGGTTATGTGCATCAGTGACCGAGAACGGGTGCCCCCCTGGTGGTTCACGTATGCGACCGCTGTTCGGTTGTCCAAAGGACTCTCACATGATGCCCTGCCAAGTGTGGAAGTAATCTCTTTAGCGCTCTTTCGATTGCTAGGAGTTCCCACTCGTTTGAGGATAGATTTTTTTCCTCTTGAGCCCAGGGGTCCTGGACCCATAGAGTGTCTGAGTGAGCTCCCCACCCCCATGGACTGGCATCCGTTGTGATCACTTTGGAGGCTGTATATGTCCAGGGAACTCCTCTCGGAGATGACTATCTGTAACCACCATCTGAGTGACTGGAGTACAGAGAGTGGGAGAATGAGCTTCTGCTCTAGCTGCCCCTGAAGTTCCAGGTCGTTTTGCAGCACACACCATTGCAGTTCTCTTGCATGGAACTGGGCCCATTTTACTGCCGGTATGCATGAGTTAGGGACCCCAATACAGACATGGCTATTTTCAACGTCATCTCTGTTTTTTTAATGTTGTCATGATCATCTGTTTGATTTTTACCTCTTTTTCCTCTGGGAGGCGACACTCCTGCGTCACGCAGTCTACCGTTATCCCTAAGAAATTCTGGACCATTGCTGGCTCTAGTTTGGATTTCTTGAGGTTCAGTTGCCAACCTAGTGTCTGTAGAGTGTCCATCACTATTCTGACCTGCTCCTGACAGTGAGAAAAGTTTTTCCCCACTATCAGGAAGTCGTCTAAGTAGGGTATTATCAGAGTGTCTTTTTCTCTGAGATTTGCTGTGACCTCTGCAATCAGTTTTGTAAACACTCGTGGGGCTGTTGCTATCCCAAAGGGCAGAGCCCTGTACTGAAAGTGACGCAACTGGGACCCCATCTGAACTGCCACTCTGAGAAACTGATGATATTGTTGTCTGATTGGGACGTGGTAATAAGTGTCCTTTAGGTCTAGGACCACCATGTAACATCGAGGATATAGGAGCTTCACTGCAGATTTTATAGTTTCCATTTTGAAGGATGGAATTAAGTATTTGTTGAGGCCTTTTAAATTTATTATTGTCCTCCAAGAATCGTCCGTGTTTTTTATGAGAAAAAGGGGGGAGTAAAAGCCTTTCATTCTTTCCTATTGGAACTACTTCCAAGACGTGTTTGTCTAGGAGTGATGTCACTTCCCCTTCCAAACGGTCTTGTTTCTCTTGGGAGGACTGTACCGGGGTCTGCATATATCTTCTTGGAGGCCAGTGATGGAATTTTAATTTTGGGCCTGATCCTATGATCTGTCGGATCCATATGCTGGAGGAGATCCTCTCCCAGGCTGGAAGTGAGAGAGCCTCCCTCCCACCTGAGAAGGACCGTCACTGGGAGGGTTTCTTGGTGTCCCTGGGGGAGTTACCAAAATAGAAGCCTCTTCCTCCCCTGAGTCGCTTGTCCAAGTTGCTCCTGTCTCGGTCTCTAAACTGCTGCCTTCGGAATTTTCGGCCTCTCTGAAAGGAGCGCCGAAAGGGCTGAAATGGCTGTTTTGGAAAGCTTTTCTTTTTGTCACCGGCTTTTTCTAATACCTCGTCTAATGCCGGTCCAAATAGGAAGTTCCCCTCGCATGGCAAAGAGCAAAGCTTCATCTTTGCTTGAGTATCTCCTGGCCAGCATTTAAGCCATATGGCACGGCGTCCTGTGTTGGCTAAAGCTGCTGATTTTGCTGCCAGTCTAGCCAAGTCTGCTGATGCTTCAGCTAGAAACACTGCCGCTGCTCTCATGGTTGGTATTGCGTCTAGGATAGTTTCTCTGGGAACTTTTTGTTCTACCTGTTCCTCCAGGTTGTCTATCCAGATTTTAAGGGATCTGGCTACACAAGTGGCCGCGATAGCTGGCCTTAGTGCTCCTGCTGAGACTTCCCATGCTGTCTTCAGGGAACCGTCCATTTTCCTACAAGAGGTTCTTTTAGAGAACCTAAATCCTCGAATGGCAGGGAGGATTTTCTGGCAACTTTTGAAATTGCCACATCAATTTTTGGGGCTCTATCCCAAGACGAGGACGCCTCCTCTTCAAAGGGATACCTTCTTTTTAGGGAGGTGGTTATTTGGGACCTTTTTTCCGGTTTTTGCCATTCCCTTTTAATCAGTTCTTGTAGTTGTTCATTAATAGGGAATGGCCTCCGTTTTTTCTTTTGTAGACCACTGAACATAAGTTCTTGGGCCGTCTTTTTTGCCTTCTTGGCTACCAGCCCCATGGTAGAGCGAACAGCTTTTATAAGCTTATCCGTAGCCTCCGCTGGAAAAGCATCTTCCTCCTCTGAGCTACTATCTGAGCAGCGGGCTGTCCTCCTCTGACTCTGAGGAATCCCTCTGGGATGCTACTGAGTGGCTGGATCTGTCCCTAGATCTGGCATCTGTGTCGGCTCTATGTAGCGCTTTTACAGACCTAGAGACCTCGGACTGGATCAGAGATCTTAGGCTCTCGGAAAAGGAGGGTGTTTCCTCCGCCACTGTCTTATTGATACACTCCTGACACAGTCTTTTACCCCAAGATGTCTTTAAAGGCTTTTTACACAAGGGACATTCCTTATTTTTAGTTTTTCCCTTATACTTTTTGGGGACCTCCTATACTCCACCCCGCAATGTATGTAAGAAAAGAGGGGAGAGATGGAGATAAGAGAACAGACATTAGCGTGCTGGACTTTCTCACAGTTCACTCACCACTCGGACGCTTTCAAAGTACGGGTACCGGATCCGGAGGTTGGCTGGTTTTCTCCGTATCTCCCAATGAAACTAGGGACCCCTCCTTGGTATGGCGATCCATCCGTACGCTGTCCGAGCGGCTTCTGCTGCTGCCATGGCGGATCTGGCTCTTCTCACTTGAGCGAGATCGCCTCTCCTGCACCTCTTGCTGTGGCATCAAATGTTCTGGTGAAAAGCTCTCCATCATACTACCACGTAACAAGAGCAGTCACAATCAACCAGGCCTGGATTAGTGACACAGGACAGCATTTCTGGTTTGTTTAAATAGATTCACTTCCTTTTTTTTTTCTTAATGGATCACCTGGTTGATCCTGTCATTACTGGTCGCTTCCATAATTAGGTGCATGTGCGCACCTGCTTATTGATTACCTGGTTGATCGTACCTGTACCACCTCCGGTGCACGTCAATACAACCAATCACCTGGCTGATCCTGCCTCTGCCGCCATCCAGCCTCAACTGGTAATTTCATTTGTGCACCTGCGCGCCGCCGGTAGTTACATCCGGTGCACGCTACTTAATCAACTATTTCATCTGGTTGATCCTGCTCCCAGCGCCAGCATCTGCGCATCCTCCTTGCCTGTTATGCGCGCACCCGGCCACTATTTCCGGTGTGCGCTGTAATTCTTGGTCCGCCGGCCCCTTAGCACCGCATCCATGGTTCCAAGTGCCGGCGTGTCCGGATGTTGTGCGCACGTGCGCGCACATACACACACACTTCTCGGCTGCACCATACACGTGCTGAGACCAGCGCTGGATTTACAAGATGGAAGCTGCACTTACCACAACGCTTGTTCCATGCACCGCTCCCCTGCTGCAATCATGCTGCTACAGGTACTTCCACAAGGGGAGCCCAGGTAGGAAGGAGAGGTGAGGAGGGGGGGCCATCTGCAGCGCTCAACAGGGAGGGTTCAATACCTTCCGAGGAGCCTTACCTAGCCTGGGCATCGATGTGTCTCACAGGCTGCATGGCCACCATGGATCAACAGGAAGGGCACTATAACTGTGACCTCCGTGGATCCCAAGGGAGAAGCAGGTTTTATGGTCACATGGAGGTTACACCGCTGTGGCCTCCGAGGTCTAATCTTTACCCGGGCGTTCGCCTCATGGGCTGTGGCCATGCTTTGCTCAGGGGGCATGGATATACATAGCAACCCAAGGCGACTACCGGTACCTGGTGACGGGTGCAGCAGACCAGCGCCTGCCTAAATCCACCCAACCCAGGCATCCTCTTCTGTCTTCATCAGAAGTCTTCTATGTTGAGGGTTCCCCGTCAAGGACAGGAAACCAACTGATGTGGAGAGAGGAGCAGCCCCTTTTATCTTGAAGGTTTCCTGTCCTTGATGGGCGGATCCCCTCTCTCGTGGTGCCGTCATGTATGATGGAAAAATTATAATTTTTCAGTTGCAAAGAAGAAGCAAAGGGCGAAACGCACGCTGGGGCGATGGGGGAACAGATGGACCCCTGCTACTCTTTGCCTTCTATATGTGTTTATATTCAAGGCTCCACAGATTAGATATAGATGTATTTATTCTATGGATATTACTGCTTTTGGTCATATATGTTGCACAGGACTATAATGCAGATTTGGATATTATCACTATAGGATGCCATTGGCAGTGTGTTCACTCTAGAGATTACGCTGCATTTGGTCATATATATTGTACAGGACTTTAATATGGAATTGGCCACAAATATTATGTAGAGCTATCATTACTATAAGATGCCACAGGCACTATGTTACTTTATTAATAACTAGTACCCTCTCTTATTGGCTTACTTCACAACAGCATTGCTATAAGGTTACCATAATATTTATACCATTTTTATTGAGTATTTATTGGAGCTTTCTATGTATTGGCATCTTTTGATTAAGTAGGCCGATTTTGGTCCTCTTTCTTGGGTATTTTTTCGTGTACAAATGATTTGTGTCCTTTATTTTATTTTTTTAAATATTTATTAATAAATATTGGATTTTAATTTGGGTCCTCTTCGCTTTGCCTTCGTTTGCTGTTTAATTACAAGGCTTCATACGGTTATATTAACTCTGTTACTGGATGGGGTACTCCTTTACCTTTTTTTGGCAGACGCACAGCAGTAAGCCTTGTTGATGAGGCACAGAAAGCGCATGTGCTAGAGTGGATGGCAAGTGCGGCTTCAAGTGGCCTCTCCTCCGCTTCCTCCACAGCACTACAGCCTTGCAGCGCTGGGGTCCTGGGTTCTAATCCCACCTAGGACAACATCTGCAAAGAGTTTGCATGTTCTCTCCGTGTTTGCGTGGGTTTCCTCCGGGCACTCCGGTTTCCTCCCACATTCCAAAGACATACTGATAGGGATTCTAGATTGTGAGCCCCATCAGGGACAGTGATGATAATGTGATAAACTATAAAGCGCTGCGGAATATGTTAGCGCTATATAAAAATAAAGATTATTATTAAATAAAGATTATTATCACACCCAGTACAGTCCACAGAGGTGGCACCCAAATTCCCCTCGTTTCCTCACGCGTCCCAACTCTCCAACCATACAATTGACTGTACACTGTACAGAACCACAGAAGGGCGAGTCTGAAGAACTGTTCACATATTCTATGCCACGGTCATCAGAAGTGTACTCAAAAACTTCAGTCAAGAGGAGGAAATCTGCCCTGATATCCAATTTTTTTTAGCTTGGATCTGGGGCAGGACGAAGTACAGTCCGAACAGCATCCTGTCCCTCGTCATCAGACGTTAACCCCTGAGGGGGTCAGAGGTGATCCTGATAAGACTCGGATATCTGGGGCTCATGCAGAGTATACAGTGCTGTCAGGGCAGGAAGGGGAGGGTGACTTCAAAAGGTGAGGAATGTGATAATACAGAGGATCATATGTTAGGCCAGGTTCACATTACGTTTTTGGCATCCATTAGACGGACTACGTTACACCGCGGCATAACACGGTGTAATGTAGTCCGTTAAAGCCGCCATTTAGTTCAATGTCGGATGCATCGCTAGCGCACACCCATTGTGGGTGTGCGCTAGCGATGTGCCGTCATTGAGTGACGGACCCTGGGACGTGGGCTGCGTTTCCGGGTCCGTCACTGCTAGCGCAGATAGAGCATCTGCTAGCTCTATCTACGCTAGCGCGCTGACATACCAGCACTTGCATTAACAGCAGCCCGTTAACGCATGTGTTGAACGGGCTGCTGTTAACGCAATGTGAACCTGGCCTTAGATCCCAGTTGGCACGAACATAGAGGCACATAGCTGAGGTCATCTGAGGAGGAAGCCAGTGAAATTACATTGAGCCGTACGTCGCAGACACGTAGAGATGCAGTCACAACGAGCAATGCATCTTCAGTCATAACTGTGGCTGTGAACAGCAGCATCCGTTGGTCTGCAGCTCGCATGGGTGGCCCTTTTTTGAAACTGCAAAGGATGAGCCAACTCACGTAATCTGCCAACTTTGATAAAAAAAAAAACTGAGTTGAGGTAAAAATTGCAATAATTTAACTGCTACAAGTATGAACCTTCACATGAGCAAGTAACATGCTTTACTGTGGGAATCCCACTGCGTAAAAATGCAGACCAGAAGACCTCAACAACCATCAGCTGCCCCATCAATCGCATCTGCTGCTTCTTCCTCCTCCTGTTACCGTGCCAACTATTGAGATGCAGGTCTTCGACCACAGAACCACGGCTTTTTTACCCACTCCTGTCACGCTTAGAGACAGTCATCCATTGTAATGGAGACGTACATGCCTGCTGTTTTTGACTAATCTCAGAGAATGAGCACACAACTTTCTCAATCCACCGTAACATCTCCACCTGCACCTCTCTCATGGTCCAGCAGTTTGTCCGATTCACCACACTCGGCCTTCTCTCAGCACTGCAGCCAGCCCACGGTTCCACAGCTGTGGTTTCCTCCTATGCATGACAAAGCGAAGAGGTTGAACTCCACCATCTCCAATCTGTTGGCCACAGAAATGTGCCTTTGTGCCTGGTAGATACATATGGAATCCCCCAAGGCTTGGAGGACAAACCTCTACATTTAACACTTGCTCCACTGCTTCTGCCTCCGCAATCTTCTCTAAGGTCTGCACCTACGCCATGAACCTGTCTTAATGAGACATGCATTCCAACATTGCAGAGCGAATTCCCACCACCTCCGTACTGCACAGCCAGGGCTCACCACAATCACATAGTATTAAAATTGTTATGCCTTGGAGATCGCAGTCATACAGCTGAAGAGTTGTGGATAGCTCTCCAGGCTGAATTTGATCAATGGCCGTCTCTGCTGAACCTGCATCCAAGGAAGGCCGTGTCCGATAACTGTGCAAACCTGATGGCATCCCTATGGTGAGGCAAGCTCACACGTGCCTTGCATGGCTCACGCCCTCAACCTGGTGGTACAGCGTTTTCTCCACCTGGCTGAGCTGCTCCGGAAAGCACGAAAGTTGTGTGCTCATTTCCGCTGTTCGCACCCCTCAGGTCATCGACTTGCATCGATACAGAGGTCTTTGTCCATACTAGTTAACAGGTTGATATGTGCTGTGCCGATATGGTGGAATTCGACTCTGCACATGTTGCAACAGCAAAGAGCCCTGGCTTAGTCATGTCGTATAGCCTGGGCCAACGCAGTATGGATGTGGCACATATCACTTTACAGAGCACAAGAGTCCAAGTCTTACATGTGGTAAACAAATGGAGAGGATGATGCAGGAGCATCTAGAACCGAATATCAATACCATCAGGGAGGGTTTGGACCCTTTCACATCTTGGTCTTCCAAAATGGAGGCGTGGCCTGAGCTCGCCTCACATGCCTTGGAGGTTTTATCGTGTCCGACAGACAGCGTTCTCTCAGTACATGTCTTCAGCACTGCTGGTGGGGTCCTGATGGATAAGAGCTGCCGGCTGTCCCATGAAAAGTAAAAACCACCTAACTTTCATTAAGATGAACAAGTCAGAAATCTCCAAAGACGTTTGCACCTCAATCGCAGTCTCTACAGACTAGGTGATATTGCATTTTTTGGTGTGATGCATTAATGTCAAGTAATTGCACTCTGTGATATCTTTAGTGTGGTTACTGCTGATGACTTCACATTTTAGAAATTTGTGTTATGATTGGTCTACGCCTGCTTTGTTAGCTGTAGTGGAAGACATGTCAGACCCAATTAAACCATTTCTAGTCTAGTGACCGTTATTAGACTTTGGTGGTATCAGGCCCTCATTTGTTAAAATGTGAAAACCCCAGGTTGGGTGTCCATCTGCTGGACTAGGTGTAGTGGAAGACCTGTCAGTCCCTATTATACTATTTCTATTGTGGTGAAATTGATGCAACTTCTGTGGTGTCTGCCAATAATTTTTGGAAATGTTAACAATCCTGGTTGGCTCTCCTTCATGT